>NC_036448.1:11066571-12307943 GCF_002775205.1 Xiphophorus maculatus
TTATAAGATAGCATAGGAGCTGTAAAAATAGATACATTTTCAAGTTTGAAACCTTGGAATATCGTTTTATAAACTAACAGTGCTCCAAACGTCTTTACAAATGTATCCCTGACCTACTCCTGTGTTTATTGGTTCATTTGGGGAATGTTTGCTGGATTAACTCTCACAGACACTTGAGAGTTAATCCAAGTGTCAAATTTCAGATTTTGAAAGATTTGAAAATCAGATGAATATTTCTATAAGACAGTATGCTTTCACAGTGAATACATAATCTAAATGTATAGTACCTGATAGTTATCCATCTGCTTGTGTTTTGCCACTCTGAGTATGAAGGATCCCATACTTGCAATGTTGGTCACCATTTTGTCCACAATATCGTAGAAGTTTCCATCGTGACTCAAGTCCAGTGAAGGGTCAAAGGTCATTTCACTGCTGTTGAGTATCAATTTTATTTCAAAGAGGGGGGTGATGCGTTGAGCTGCATCTGTGTTGTCCACGAAGTACTGCAGGGAACAGCGTACTGCGTTGGAGAAACCTGTCACGATCATCCGGTCCACGTACTCTGTGTACGCACGCCATTCACAGCCGCTTTGATCCATCACACCTAGCAGAGACTGGTTCTCCTGGATCACAGTGAACAAAAAAAGTTATTGGTTTACAAATACAATGCTTAGCAAGAGTATTTAAACCCATTTTAATCATTTAAATTTTTTACCTGACAACCACAAACTTTAATAGATTTTTTGGAGATTTTACATGACAGAGCAACAACAAGTAGTACATAAATATGCATCAGAAAGAAAGTAAAAGTGCTTTTCAATGTTTTCCTAAAGAACAATCTATATGTGTTCTGGATATATATTCAGCACCCTCTGCTGTGATACTCTTTCAAAAAAATCCAATGCATCTCCACCGTGAAACAAGATCCAGGCAGTATTGAGCTCTGGGAATCCATTTCTTCAGAGATAGGGAAAGTGCTCAGAGTTAATGTGAAGATGTATGGAGCTTTTTGTGACCCTTATTTTATGCTCTAGAATACAAACGTGAGCATACCAGGAGTAGTTTGTGTATCTGCTCCCCTGTACTGCTGATGAGAGCCTGTTGTTTAGAAACACTGTCTTCAATGTTGGAGATGTTGAGAAGAGAGGAATCACGACTCTTTCTGGTGATGAAAGCCCGGCTGCTGAATTTAACCATGAGGGCCTGAATGGCTTCAACATTAGCTTTGCTGTTCTGGACTCGACTAGAAATACTCTAACAACAGAAAAAGAGACAAACAATTGTATTATGTAAATATGTTTAACAACAGTTTTTAAGCAGTTCCTAAGGAAGGAAAGTGCTCAAAATAGGTCATTGTCTTGGATATTTGGTTGATATCCATTAAATGGTTTCACTTTACTCTGTTATTCAGAATATCTTTATGTTCCACTCTTAGCTCCTCCTCTGATGACGGATTGATGAATCTCCTTGAAATCTGATAAAAATATTCACTACCTTGACCACTTGTTGTGTAGTCTGAATGAAGTCCCAAAGGTCATCCTGAGCCCATGTCAGTTCCTTAAGGGCCGGTTCCAGATGTTGTCCCACCCCATCCATTTCATCTTTCACCAAGCCCAGCTCTACTGCCAAGATGGTGCTTTTTAGCTTGTTGTACCATTGGGTCACTAAGGTCAGTGTCTGTGTGTACTACGTGACAGGAAGAAGCACAGACATTATTATTAATATATTTTACTTAAACAAAATATTTAACAACAATAGCTGCCATAATGTCCACTGTGATGTCAGGATGCTATTAACCCACCAGGTACAATCTCTCCTGCTTCGAATAGAGATGAAGAGCTGCTTTAGGAATGTTTTGAACTTTCAGGATGCTCAGATATTTCACCTCCTTTAGCACAGACATCAGCTGGGGAAAGCAATGTTAAAATTACATTAAACATTTAACATTATGAACATGTATTAAACAGTTTTTTGTGTTGCATAGAATTGCTACATGAGTCACCAGTCAGAGCAAAAAGTAGCTGATATTTTAAGTCAGGTGTCCTAAAATCCAGGCTTTGAGGGTTGGCGTCCTGTATCTTTAATTAAGCAGAAAACTTACATTTGCTAGTCAGCTTTTCTGCTTGGATAACTAACCTGCAAACTAACCTAACTGCAGGTTAGGGTTAGCTAACTAACCTTAACCTTAACTTTCCAACTGCAGTTTTAAAAACACCTCACATCAAAGGCCTTTTCTTACAACTATACAGACCTTTTTTAATATTGTGTGATGCTTTGATGGTAGACATCGATATTGACAGTTATTGGTGTCATAGTTTTCTATTAAAAAATTAACAAAAATATGAATAGGATAGATAACACCCCACTACAGTTGCTGAATAAGAGTTACATAGAATGAACAAATAGAATAAATGACTTAAAGGCCTAAAGGTTAGTAAAATGGTAAAAGGGCTTCCTACAGTAGGCATAACAAGATTGGGTTTAATTCCAGGAATAATACAGATGACTACAAAAAAACCATAAGGTGATTTGACAGGTGTTGATGGTAGTGGTAATACAACTGTCATGACAAAAAACAAGAACGCAAACAAAAAAATATGCTTTTGGTAGATTCTAATGAACAATTCACACATTATTCAAGCAAAGAACATTTGTTTACTTAATGACATAATTCACACTGCATTTGCTATCAAAATTGTAGACATGTCTTCACTTCATTCTTGTTCATTTATGCTTCTGATGTCGCTAAAAATTGTATGTGGTACAGCTATCTACAAATTTAGATTGTATTCCTTTAGTTTATGAAATTTCTGGAGCTGGAAATATTTTCAAACTGACATATTTTTCTATTATTCAACCAAGGAACACAAACTAACATTTTAAAAAACACAAGATTACTAAACCACAGAGTTAGTTGTGGTTTAATGTGTTTGATAATTCTAACTGTAGTGTTCTCTGAATTTATACAAAGTATCAACATTTGGCAGATTTTTCAATTTATTGTTTGCGTGGTCAGTGTAATTTAAAACAATATGCTCTTATTAATACTTAGAGCATTACTGTTATTAGTGCTTACAGCAGGACTGAAGTTGACTTGGAAATAGCCTGTATCACTGTCCAGTGTCAACAGTGGCTCTTTGAGATGTAATTGGCAGATGTCCTCCAGCCCCTCTGTCCACTCAGTCAACAGCTCCTCATCATGCTTTTCCAAAATCTCAAGAGCATGTTCACACTTCTTGAGCACCTCGTCTGCATCTGCACTCCCAACAGGCCTGTGAAATAGAAAAGGAACAACTTTGTTATCCATGTAGTTTTAAAACCCAATCACAAAATGTTTTAGAACAGAATGTAATATTTATTGCCACTGTAACAATAAAACATTGTCCAAAAGAATTTTGGTGCAGTTCTCCAGATAAAAACAAGATTCTAATTTTAAAAAAACTAGACAATAAAACAATCCACATTATAATATTGCACTTATCCCTTGGTAAAAATGAGCTTGAAACTAAGCGTAATCATCGATCTGGAAATACACAGGGTCAAATTGACCACTTAGCAGCATTCAGCATGGTGATGGCTAATGGGCAAAACCTGTTTCTAAGTCTGTTGGTTTTAGTCTTTAGGGATCCAAAATGTCTGCCTGAAGACAGGCGTCCAACAGTACATGTCCTGGATGGGATGTGTCCTGAAGGATTTTTTCATGTTTCTGAAGCAGCAGGAATTATGCAGTTCTGGTAGTAGAGGACTTCTGATTTTCCCCTGGGCAACTTTAATTACCATACGAAGCTCTTTTTCTGGTCTGCTGTGTAGTTTTAAAACCGTGCACAGACGCAGTGAGTCAGGATTCTCCACAGTGCAGCGATAAAAGGACACCAGCAGTCTCTAAGGGATGTGGCTCCTTCTGAGAACCCTCCGGAAGTACAGTCTTTAATGTGTTAATCAGTTCGCAGAGAAGTTCTCTAAAGCTTTAAATATTCTTTGCAATAGTGTATGCAGATGCAAAGATATACAACTGCTGCATAAATGCTAAACATTGAGAGGCATTTTAGGTTTATGTGTTTTGTCTGAGCCTGGTAAATATAGAGTCGCTTCGTACGTGTGAGGCAGCTGGCAGAAGTTGCTTCTGTTCGTGAGGATGCGGTTCCGAAGTTCTTGTGACCATTTGAGATTCCCAGCCACAGAAGGCATGTTCTTTCCAAGAACTGCACAGTCAGACTGCAGCTGAAATATAATTCAGTATTATTAATATAGCAGATGAATTTTGCTTATACTCAGAAGTAACAATTTTCCTTGCATGACTGTAGAACAAATATTTAAATCTGACCACACTTTCACAGTTTTAGGTCAGTCAAGTTTGCCAAAATTTGTCATTTTTCAACTTTCTATATGTCTTTTCTTTTACCTTTAAAGAAGGTTTGCAAACCAAACTCATCTAACACTGAAACTTTTGTTTAATTAAGTTTCCATGAGTGAAAAAGAAAATATCTTACTGACCATGTAAATATCTGGTTTCAACTCCGTGTATAACATTACATCTTTTGGGGTGTCCAGCTGTAGTCCTCACTGGTCAGAGAGCTGAATGTATGTGTTTTTGCTCTACAGCATGCGATCTAAATTACTTAATTAGTTCCTCAACAGGACATCAAGATTTGCCAGAGCCTTGAACAGGTTAACATTTAAAACATGCAGGACAATGCATGTTTGCATTGCTCTGCTTTAGAAGTCTCTCTGCTTTAGAGACTTCAGTCTTAAAGCATAAAGTGCTTGAACATAAAAAGAAATGAGTAAGCAAAGAAAAATTTGAAAACCCTTTATAAGACTAGTTTAGTTTGGCCTCTCACCTTTTCTCTGTGTTGATCCAGTATAAAATGACAGTGGTCTATTTCCTGGTTGAACAAGGCTAGCAATACGTTGTAATTAGGTGAAAACAACTCTTGGATTCTGGGTCTCTCCAGAAGACTGCCAAATATTTTTAACAGCTGGATGAGAAAAAAATTATGTGTAAGTTTTGGTTTCATGAACTATAAAAATAACACTCAAGAGAAAAATTCTAAATATGGCAAATGATGTACAAATGGCTGCAAACATGTTGGATGTGTCCTTATTATCATAAAATCCTGAAAACGCAATATTGCATGCTGTGTTTGGATTTTTCTAGATGTTAATAAATAATACCTTTACCTTAAAGACTGAATTGAGGTTTTTGGAGTGGTGAAAGGCCAAATTGAGGACAGTCCCCAGCCTCTGGTCAAAATCTTTGTTCTGCTCCACAAAGCGTCTGTGATGACACACAAAATTCTGCGAACAAAAGGGCAACAGAAAAAGAAATGATGGACAGACCTACTTCATGTGTTATTTAAAGGAGGCTCATATTTAACCATTTCTGTGCAATTTTTATTCCATTAAATCTTCAGTGTATGCTTTCAAGCTCTCCTTAGCTCAGTTAATCAGTTTTGGCTGCAATAGTTTGTATTTGAGAAAAAATTATTCTGACACAAATCAATTTCAGATTGAGTTTCTGTTCTGAGTCACACTGGAAGCTGTTGTAAAAATAATATTTACATGTAGTAAATTAAATATTGATGCCCTGATTAATAATGACTCCAGTCATTGGTTCTTGTGTGTTGCTTAGCAACTACTTTGCCTTACGAGCTTTCAATTAGTGCACTGCTGGACAGAAAAATAGCATCTAATTACTATTTTTCATTATTTGGCCAGGCCTGTCAATGCCACATATAAATGACTGTGAATAACAACCCGTTGAAACCTAATGAATAAATAGTAGTGCAACATCAAGGACAAACAGCAACAGCCTAACCACATCTCACATCATTAGTGTAGTCAAAGGGGTCGTATTTGCTCTCTCTCAGACTCCGCCAGTGGTCATGAAACTCCTCGCTCATGCTGAACACCATCTCACTTAAGATTTTTCCTCTCGATCCACCAAGTTCAACCTTTTCCAGCTTCAGAAAGTCCAAAGCTGTTGCAAAAATGTCCTATTCAAGAGATGGGAAAAGTAGCTGTTGAATAATACTGACGAATCAATAAATAAATTTAAACATAACATAGTTTACTTGAAAAAATCTGACAAATGTATTTTAATAGACCTTTGCAATACTTTCAGACACACATAAAGCTCTTCTGCTGTGTTTTTTGGGACTGAAACCTACGCTCTTGCCTTCCTGCCACAAATACAAAACATAGCTGTGACTATGAACACACACACACACCTCAATCATAAGCAGTCTTTCCAAGGTACAGTCTGAACGCTTGAAGACAAGTGTTGCAGGAAAGTCCCACAACTTGATGTCCTTCTCGTGCTTGTAATAAGTAGGTATCTGTTGACGGTAAATGTGAAACAGGTTCTTGAAGGAACGCAGAACTGAGATACTTATTTGTACTCTCTCCATCCCCTCCTCAAGTTCCATCTTAAACAGTTCTTCAGGAATCAGGTATGCAAAGGCCTGTGAGACACATGCAGTTTGGTTCAATTTCTGACCTTTTATTCTAATTTCTCATGCACATATACAGTAATGATCAGTGTACCTTTTCTATGATCAGATTACAGAACTCTTGCAGGAGGACCACCATTCGCTGTGGGGTGCAGTAGTACTTGGAATGACTCCAGATGAGACAAAGCGTGTGAAAAAGAGGAGGCAGTAGAGGTTCCACCTGAGGAAAACTCCTCTCTTCTAAGTTACTGATCTGTCTCCTCAGAGGTCGCAAGTACAGGTCTATGTCTTCTGCTTCAAGCACCGCTGCAATAGTAGTGTATAAATTTTAAGTAAATAAATTATTGTTGTTACTCTAGTAAAATGACAGTGCCTTCTGCAAAAGCAATTAAACCAAACTTTTCCCCATTTTAACCACAAACCTTTACATGTCATATTTGGGTGTCATGTGTTCTAAAGTGACACGATTTTAGAAAGGCTTAAAAGGTATACTTTTGCAAGACATGGATAAGTTACAATCCTAGAATAAATGTTATGCACCCTTATTGACTTTGACACAGACGTCTTTAAAGGCGGAGTAGTAACTGCTCTTCACTCTTCTCAGGATCTCCATGATTTGCTCCACTTTGGAGCTCTTGATCTGAAAACAATATAAAAACCTGATGATTTATATGCTTTGACTGTTTCCATTCATATTATTAGGACAGTGTGAAAGGTAAAAATTTGAGCCAGTACCAATGCAAACATAAAAAAATGACTTATAGACAGGTTAAACTAATATTGGTGACATATCGCTTTACTTGGTTTTTAAAAAAATGTGGAAATTTTTTTTTGGATGGGAGTGCAAAATCAAAGAAACCTACATCCAGAGGAAAACTTCTTACTGATTTTTCCAACAACAAAAAACAAAATATATTTTAAGAAATTATTCTAGTCCCCAAATACACATGTCACAGGAATGGTATTTTATAAAAGTTCAGGAATTTATAGAAGGTGGGGTCTCAACATTTCCTTATGACATATTTTCAATCACTCACCCAGTTCGAATTTCATTTATTTCCAGTCAGGCACTTTAATATTCATTATGTCTTTACATGTCCATGATTCACTCAGGGACCCATTAGCAAAATATTAAATTCTGATTAATAGCAAAAGAACAGGGATATTATTCATTTATAATTACTGCAGTGCTCAAAAAGGCACACAGCACAGCTAACATACTAAGCCACAAAGACTAAGCAGCTAGGACACATTCCAGGATTGTAAGCTGTTAACTTCCCTTTGATTATGTCAAACTTGAGTTATTGTCAGCCAAACAAAATAAAATTTTTGTCTTAGTAAAGTAGGTAAATAAAAATAAAAGTACTTAGTAATGTAGGCAAATCAAAAAAAGTAGGTTAAAGGTTTGTAGCAAGATTTATCTTGTATCTCTGTGAACACTGTAAGAGTTCAAGTTTAGTTACACTTTGTGTAAAAGCCCGGTTTCAACCTCTTAGTTAATGTCATACCTGTGACTGGATGCCCAGTAGGTTTTCCCTGTGAGTTGCCCAAAACTGGAGCTCCACGTTGGGGCCTGGGTGGTCTCCCTGAAGCAGAAGCATGCCAGAGTCTTTCTTAAGCACATTCCAGATCTGGCCAGACCACTGAACGATCAAGGTTTCAATAGAGTATAACAAGCCATGATCCAGTGGCCATCCGGTTGGACTGCGAGAGAAAGACAGGGAGGCAGGCAGTGAGAATAAAAAATAAAGTTGACCTATGGAGCATGAAAACACTTTTTGGCAAACTTCATATAGGAATTCTTTACTTTAGTAAGTTGGGTGTCGTGTTGTAAATATTTTTAGAAAGTTCAAGTTGCTCAATAACAATAAACTGCAAACTTGAAGTTTTCTGTTTTACTTCTGATGTAGCCAAAATAAATAAGCCTCTGCTACACCACTCTTAACTTATGTTAGTCTGGTAAGCTGATTGAGACATTTAAAGTAAAGGTTTATTAGCTAATGTACTTTAGCTAACAATGACTGTTTCTCCAAACTATGACAAATTTCAGAGCAAACATTCATCTCTATATTGGAAGTATTTTGAACATGCTAAATGTTAGTTTTTGGACTTCCATCCAAAAAGTGAGCTGTGATGTACAGTAGTGGACCACAGTAAACCAAGAGCAAGAGGTATGTTTCAATTAGCTCTGAAGTCAGAACTTGGATCTAAAATGGAATTAAACTCAACTTACTCATGTGCCAACGTTGAAAACCTTTTGGAGTCTTGTTCCTAATATTATACGTTAGTAATGGAGTCCTATTTATACTGTGGATACTCTGGAGCAACATGCTCACTAAAGTACCTTGCATACCACTTTGTATTACTGCTTTAGCACAATTTGAAGATGTCATTCATGAACCATATACTCTGAAAATGGATGCAATTCTAAACTGAACAATTATTCATTTTCAGTCTTTTTAATTAATTAACCTACTGATTTAAAATATGCTACATCGGCAATACAATGACAATGACATAAAGTTGTGTCAAGACTGAAAACAAAAAATGTCTGCACTTAGTGGTGGAAGTAAATCAGAAGGGCTTTCTAACCTAAAGCTAATATCTTGGGGTTGTGCTCTCTCCACACACAGTGGAAGAGGCAGCAGAGTTCTTCCCTCTGCATGGCCTCTCAGAGTCACCACTTTGCTCCTGAGTCTTTCCAGGTGGTGATGGATGTCATCAGAAACCACTCGCGGCCAGTCCTCATGGTTAAGACCATTGGATAGTACACACACTAGCACCTGAATGGAGACATGGACTGTTTTTAAGACATGGACTGCTCATTTTGGACAGATTTATTTCAAACACACTCCATATATTCTTGTGTTTTTTTTTTGTTTTGTTTTTACAAGCATACAGTGCAGGTATGAAAAGCGTACTGTGCAAGTATTCATTACCCCTTGAACTTGTCACATCACTAAGCTTTAATTCTTAAATTGGGATTTCATGTCATGTATGTTACAAAATTGTGGATAATTAGACAGTAGATGGGAAGAGATACATGGTTTACACCAGTGACGTGCGGTGAGGTTCATAGCTGGTGAGGCACTGACGTCATCAGAATCAGATTTGCAAATAGATGCATAGATTGACAGCAGTTTACAGGTTATGTTTCACTTCTGCATCCTTACACATACAAACTGTAGCTCACAAAACACACATTTCCTTAAAAAACAAAACAAAATAAATGTTATTACTGTCTTACCTTTACTTATAAATGAAGTCCATGCGTCGCTCCTTCTGCACAAAAACATCCGTCACTTTGCGATAGAAGTCCTCCTTATCTTCCTTCAGTTTTAAAAGTCTCTCTTCCACTTGAGAAAACTTTTTTAGTGTTGTAATGTAGTCATCCATGTCGAAAGTCGGGATAAGCGAGAGGAAAAAAATCACTATCTCTATTATAATCTATCGCTGCACTTGACTTGCTTCCCGAATCGTTTAGCCTAGCTCGCTGTCACTTACTCGGCAGTTGAGGAGTGAACAAGACGAACGTCTGGGATCTTGAGCGCCCCCTGCCATGAGGCAAGAGAACTGCCTGCCTCACCTCGAACCTGTTCTCTGCCGTTTATAATCGCTCATTACACGAAACACGTTACACAAACACAGTTGGTGACAAAAAGCGCTGTACATTATATACATAAGCTAAATTATTGGAAATAAGTTCACATATTAAATTTGTTTAAACCATTTTATTGACGCCGTACAGCAACATGCTCTCTCCGCTTAGCAGCCAGCGCAGAGCCAGGGGTTGCGCAATCCAAGGTGAGGCAGAGCTCGCTGCTGCCTCACCGGCATCGCTTCCAAGCATTTGAATGGGAAAATAAGAAAATTCAGCGATTTTGAACAAATAAAAATCGAAATTGGTGAAGCTACATGAAAAATAAATATTTTTTAGTACAAACCACTGGATGAATATAACAATTGAAATTACTTTATGATTATATATTTTCTTTCTTTCCATGATGGCTGGTGAGGCACTGCCTCACCTGCCTCCCCTGACCGCACGTCACTGGTTTACACAATGTTTTACAAGTAAAATGTGGAAAGGGTGCTTTCCATTTGTATTCTGACATTGTAGAACCATTTCTTGTTGCAATTTACACTGCAAGTCTTTTGTTTGTGTTTACCATCAATACATATCTGAAGAATGAAGTTTTTACCCATTATTTTGAACAAAACCTTAAACTCATTGAGAATCCATGGATACATCCATAAACATCAATTTTTAAGTCTTGTCACAGATTTTAAATGGAGATGAAGACTTTGACTGGACTTGCTTCTTTGTTACAAATCTTTGTCTTGTAGCACTATCTGTATATTTCGGATGGTTTTCCTGCAGGAACGTGAAGCTTTACCACATTCTCAATTTTACAGGTTCTGGCAGCTTTTCTTGCATGACGTCCCTGTTTTTAGCCCCACCCATCAACTCTGACAGTTTCCGTGGTTCTTCCAAAGAAAATCGTTCACTCAGCATGTGGCTGCCACCACCATAGTTCTGAGGAAATGACGTGGTAAGGTTAGTTTTCTACAATTGTCATGTACCTTAAATCAGATGTATTTCCTTCCACATGTCTGTTCCTTGTGGCTGAAATGGCTAATTAGGTGTGCAAGACTCTATTTCTACGGAAAATATCTGGTAGCACAGGAAAAAAACAAACAGCTTTTTTTTTCATAACTAGCTGTACACATACCAAATTAGTGCGTAATTGCAGCGCAACTTTTAAAAAAAGAGGACTTCCGTCTATCACTATTGTTTTGGAAGATTAAAGTTTCTTATTCAGCTACATTGAAATGGTGAAAGACGGACCTCTGTATTTTTCAACTGCGATAGTCAAATAGGCTACAGCTTGCTCTATGCTGAATTTAGTCACAAACCTGAAATGACTTAAAGGCGAACGTACCATCAGAGAGATAATGTACAAAAATAAGCCGAAGTCCATTTTGGTTACCTGTAGCTAGCTACCTGTCAGCTAGCATCAAATCACCCCACCCACAATGCAAGCTGGAGGAATCTCATGCTGCATTCAGGTACGGGTGGGAAACTAGGTTGTCTAAATTGTCAAGGTGATTTAAATATGTCTTATTCCCAAAAATAGACTTATCGGTAATCATATTTAAATATTCCTAAGCATAAAATGAATATGTACATTATTTTTTAATTGACTCAAGCATACTCAACCATTTCTTCTTTTTTTTTTTTCTTCCCTAAAACACCCCTACTATTAGTATTTAGATGACCTCTGATGAAGACTAGTTGAACCTGGGTTTTATTTCAGGATATTGGAGTAACAGGAGGCATAATTTGAATTATCACTACACTTTGCCAAATTTTAATTATAAAAAATATAAAATGCAAAAGTTGGATATGTAAAATTGTTGAGTCCAAATTGAAAAAATGTGAAAACGTTCTATGGATATGAATACTTTCACAAGGCAGTGGAATGCGTAATAGTTCAGTTCCATAAATTGTCTTGGTAAGTCTTGAGATTACACTGCACAAAAGTGGGACCTGCTGTAAGAGATTTTTATTGTGTAAGATTACCATCACATGCATTTAGAATCATCATGTATTCCACCGGGATCAGAAATGCTAATATACTGTCCAACCTCAGAGATGACTACGGGAAGGTGCTCCATTGGGTATCCAGGTACTTCTCCCAGTCTGAATTGGTGCCTGAAGTCTTGGCAGGCAATTCTCTTTACTCCTTTCTTTAGGACACACAACAGCTTGCTCTTCCATGGTGGAGATGTCTTCACGGGGGCAAAAACAGTGGGAATGCTTTCAACAGCATTGAAAGCACCAGAAATAAGTAGCGACTTATTTCAAAAAATGGGGACATTAGATAGATCATAGACATGAATATTTACTAATTGTTTTTGCAGCTTGGATATCTTTCTCACAGTTTTATATATTTTAAATTACTGTCTGTGGAAAAAGGATCCTAAATTGGATTTCTAAAACAATGCTTCTAACATTTATTAATTTTTTATATGCAAGACTACTTTATCTGTTGCATGTGTGTATTTCTTACTTGAGCATCCCCAGCATGCAATGTTCCACCAGGTCCAGTAAAAAGTAGCAGCCTGTTTGTCCAGATGTGGTCCAGAAAATCCAGTATAATCTTTTGATTCTCCTCTGCTGCAATAAAGCGGTTCCATTTATCCGTCTTCACTCGTAGCACACAGAAAGCCTGCTCTCTAAGGAAGTCAACTCTTTCATCTGACAGCACCACCCCTGTCTTTAGAGAGGATTCCTGCAGGACACGCACTCCTCCTGCAACCCCGGTGGTCATACCGCCGCTGTTACCTCTACTTGTGCTCCCAGCCTCAGCCATGAAGACTCAGCTGGTAGAAAGGACAGAGAAATAATGTGCAAGGGAATGTGAAACCTGAGAAGAGGTTCGAGTAGAGCAAGATAACAGGTGCTAACTTACTTCAGTCCTGCTTGATAAGATGGATCTCTGTGTAAACTTAACAATGTCCCTCTGCTTTTGTCCAAACTTGGTGTTCTTTCTTTTCTTTAGCCACCTAGAAAAGCTATTCACAACTGGATAGACAGTTGCCCGTGTCACTGTGACAATGTGAGTGGAATGGCTTCATTACACTAAATGGCAGCGTCTGTTTGTGGAGCTTATAAAGCTTGTAACTTGATCTATGTAACCCAAACTCTCAGAGGAGACTTACAGAGAGTCCCAGAGGACAGGGAAAATTATAGCAAGTAAAATGTCCACAAACATAAATTTTTTAGTAAGACGGTGCTTTGCAAAATAATTATCCCATTCAATTTTTTACATATTTGTCCTATCACGACCTAAATCACCTGATTAGTAAATATAGTCCATCTGTAAGTAACTTAATCTAAATTGAAGTTTGCTTAAGCACATTAGTCACAAAATATCATTATAAAGACCAAGGAACAAACTAGACGCGTCAGGGGTCCAATTATGGGGGAGTTTGCTTTTCTGTAAAGCACTTTGAGTTGCCTTGAATAAATGTTGTTGATACACAGGATTAAAGAAACAAAACGCCAAACTTTGGCCCGAGCATCCAAAAAGGGAAAGAGTATAGCACAACTGTAAACCCGCCATGGATTTCCATCTAAGCTGACTGACTGGACAAGGAGACTATTAATCAGAGCAGCATCAAAGACACTCATGGTAACTGAAGGAAACGCAGAGATCCACGACTCTTGGGGAAACGGCAAACACGTAGAAGAAGGTAACTGGTATCACCATAGTATAACTTTGGCTAATACAAAATTACACTACATTATTGTTTTTTCCCCATGGTGAAAAAACAATACTGTGTATCACTCTTTTCCCCATTTTGTAAATCTTCTTTTGCCAAACAAATGAATTGTTGAATGAATACTATGGTAATATTAATAAGACACAGTATGTGATAAGCAGGAGATTGACTGAAATCAAGAAAGAACTAATGCTTTTTTTGTCTATGGCCATATATCAATAATTCAAGGAACATGGCCATCTAAGAGCCGCCGAGAGACATTTGGCTAACTTTTTGACACAAAGGCAGCTCTCACCAGATCTCAGGATGACTAAAGAACATCTATTGTATTTCAAGTATCCAATATGGACAATTGTGCCAATAGATATTATAGATGGGGATTGCTGTTTGGTTTCACCTGATGTCAAATTCCTATAGATTTGAATTGAGGTTCAACAAGCTATAGATACCTCATAACATTATTGAACCCATTGCTTTCTTTATTTTTCTGGGGCCCATTTCTGTCCTCCTTACAGGGGACCTGATAGCAGCTTGTGTTTGTGATGTTTTGACTGAGCCACAAAAAATTGAACATAGTTGGCAAATGACAAAGAAATTGCATGTTCCTAAACACAACAAAGTAGCATGTCAGAGGTCACAATGCTTGGACTAAATATTTGTTTGCAATTAGCTATTACTTTATATTTGATTTCCCACCCAAAAGAGTTCCTAGTCTCTCAGTAGTGCAATGTGTAGCATCACCACATGAGGGCAGCTGGGTACAGTGCTCCAGACAGCATCCTTCAGCTGTAATCCAAAGTGACCCTAACCATGACATCCTATTACAAATGTCATGCCATTTATGTAAAAATTTAGAAAAATGGGACATTTCTCTAACTGTATTACTTAAAATACCACAGCAATGATTACCCTTATAAAGATCCTTCAGTCTGTGAGTTTAACATCAGGACATAGACATAATCCTCTCCAAATTTTAAAATATATGATCTGGAGAACCCAAAGCTTCTCTGGGATGCCGGGCATTTAAGTGCATTGCTAACCTTATAGTCGTACATTTAATCCATATTTGTGACAAATCAATAAAACAGTGCACAATAATATCCAAAAATGGATGACCTACACATTCCTTCCACAGAGGGTGTTTGTTAGCCAAATGTTTATTGGTGGAGGAAAGTCTTGTGTTTCTTGACAGGGTGAAAATAAGGCTTAATCATTCTCCATTTATGACAAAGAATTAATTTTCTTCTTCAGTAAGAATCTTTTCAGCAATTACACACATTTCATTCACGTGTAAAGTGAAATGTAGTTGTTGGTGGTGATGTTTTTGTTACTATTATTTCTGTTTGCTAAATACCAACATAATGACTAAGATGTTTTTATTACTTTCTTCAAAAGCAAAGTTTAAATACCTTTCTTTAATCATAGCATTGTTGTCTTTGATCTTAGCAGTTTTGCCTTTGATCTTACCAGTTTTATATTTAATCTTAGTCAGAATTTTTGTCTTTGATATCATTTTCATCTTTGATTGTAGCATTTTTGTCTTTGATCTTAGCAGTTTTGTCTTTGATATGAGCAGTATTGCATTTGATATTAACACTTTTGTCCTTTATCTTAATCATGATATTTTTTTTCTTTGATCATAGCATTTTTGTTCTTTGACCATAGCATTTTTGACTTTGATATTAACCATACCCTTTTTGTCTTTGCTCAAAAACCATACCCTTGTTGTCTTTGATCTTAACAATAACCTTTTTGTCTTTGATCATACCATTTTTGTCTTTGATCTTGGCAGTTTAGTCTTTGATTTTACCAGTTTTGTCTTTGATCTTAGCAGTTTTGCCTTTGATTTTACCAATTTTGTCTTGATCTTAGCAGTTTTGCATTTGATCTTACCACGTTTGTCTTTGATCTTAATCATGGCAATTTTTCTTTGATCATAGCATTTTTGTCTTTGATCTTAGCATTTTTGTCTTTGATCTTAGCATTTTTGTCTTTGATCTTAGCAGTTTTGCCTTTGATCTTAGCAGTTTTGCCTTTGATCTTACCAGTTTTCCCTTTGATCTTACCAGTTTTGCCTTTGATCTTGCCACTTCTGACTTTGATCTTAATCATGGCATATTTTTGTTTGATCTTAGCATTTTTTTATCTTAACATTTTCTCTTTTAATCTTTGCAGTTTTGTCTTTGATCTTACCACTTCTGCCTTTGATCTTAATTATAGCATTTTTGTCTTTGATCATAGTATTTTTGTTTTTGATCTTAGTTTACGTTTCTTCTTATCACATTACTCTTTGATCTAAATCATGGCATGTTTTTCTTTGATCATAGCATTTTACTTATCTTAAAGTTTTTCTCTTTGACCTCAACAGTTTTGCCTTTTATCTTACTAGTTTTGGCTATGATCTTAATTATAGCATTTTTGTACTTGATCTTAGTGTTTTTGTCTTTGATCATAGTGTTTTTATCTTTAATCTTAACGTTTTTGTCTTTGATCTTAGCAGTTTTGCCTTTGATCTTAGCAGTTTTGTGTTTGATATTAGCAGTTTTGCCTTTGATCATAGTATTTTTGTCTTTTATCTTAGCAAATTTCTGTTTAATATTATCAGTTTTGTCTTTGATCTTAGTGTTTTTGTCTTTGATGTTAGCAATTTTCTCTTTGATCTTACCAGTTTTGTCTTTGATCTTAACAGTTTTGCGTTTATTCTTACTTCTTACCTCTTTTGTCTTTTATCTTAATCATAGCATTTTTTTCTTTGATGATATAATTTTTTTCTTTGATAGCATTTTTTTTCTTTGATCATGGTATTTTTCTCATTGATCTTGGCAGTTTGCCTTTGACTTACCAGTTTTGTCTTTGATCTTAATGATAGTATTTTTGTCTTTGATCTTAATATTTGATACCTTTTAACCTGTATGATTTGGCTCAATTGTGTCACATTCCTCTGGCATAAAAGTGTTGGGTTTAAAAACTGCCGTGCCTATGCACACGTATTTTTTTTTTAGCTCTGCCCACAAATTGTCTATGGTGTTTAGATCTGGGGTTTATGATGGTCAGTTTGAAACTTTTGCTTTTTTTGGCCATAAGCCACTTTGTAACTAATTTGGCATCGTCCTTTGTGTCATTGTCCAATTTAAAGGAATCCACAATTAGAGAAGAGGACAGAGTTGGCCGGAGTAATGAAGATGAGGAGGCCCAAACGGAGGAAGAGGACAGAGTTGGCCATAGGAGTTTGCTGTTGCCTTCAACTTCGTAAATGAAACAGTCGGACTTTGTGATCCGGTGAGTACTTCTATAGCTCTCTGTCTGGTTCGACAACATGTATTGTAGTGGTTTCACATTCAGTACCGGTGTTCTAGCTCCATTATTATTTCCAGTAATAATAGCTCCGTTAGCATTTCCAGTTGTGATACCTCAGTTGGCATGGCTTGTCTTTGACGTTTCTCCTAGCGTCTGTAGAGCTGTGTCCGGTTCGGCAACAGCTGTGCTGTATAGGGTCCGGTGTCAGTCCAGTAACAGCTGTTTTGAGGTGGCCTTGGTCTGGTAAGATTGGTGGTGTCAGTACCGGAGACAATATCACTCTGTTAGCATATCAAAAGAGCGTCCAACTCTGCCTGTTTATGCACGGCATTTATTTTTGGCTCATTAAGGCAACGGTCACCTGTTAAAGGCTTTGTTAGTTTTACTGGTAGAAATTACCCAAAATGTTCTGGAGAAAGGTCCAGGACACAGATTTGGTCCTTCGGAAGTTCTTTTCCACTCTGGCTCTGGCACTGCACTCTTCTTTCTTTCGTGTGGAAAATTATCCAAGTTTATCTCATATTTTTCTTTTTTTTTAATTACAGCCATTAGTGACACAGTATGGCATTATCTAAAATTGCACCAGTCAAACGCAATTTGATAAACAACTACTCGGGTAAAGTAAGTCTTCCCGTGTTTACTCAGTAGAGTCCAGTACAGAATGGACCATTATCCATCAACAACCCATTGGGTGACAAAATGGCCACCTTCATGGGTGAAAAATATAACAAAAGATGTAATTATGAGTTTTGGCGCATCACAAACAGCATTTTTTTAGTTAAGAAAATTACAGCATATTTAGACCAACATGTTCAACTAATCCTGGATCCATTTATAGACCTGTTTGGCACAGACTTTAATATTTCTATTTCTCAAGGATGTTCTTTCCTTATAATGCCATCTCTTTTTAGAAGTACATCTGTCCTTTCCCCAGGATAACTCCTCAAAACATGACTCTACCAGCCCATTAACTTTACCGTTGGAATGATATTTTGAGGCTTACATGCTTCCCCTCTTTTCTTCTAAATCTAACAATGGTCATTACAGCCCAGCACAGCACTGAACATGTCTTTGATTTAGGGTGTTTGTTGCTGTGTGCATTTATAAACTAAAATCTGGGCTTTCACACAGATTTAGGAAAAATGGCTTTCCCCCCAATGAGTGGCATTTCATACTCTGTCAGGACAGGTCTCGTTTTAATATGGATAACAAGACTCTTCTCATCATCTTCACAAGATGGGTGAATTTGGGTGTTGATTCAGAAATGTAAAAGTGTAACTTGTCTCATTCCTGTCCTTCCTGAGTGGTATAATGTCCTGGACATTTCTATGGTGCTCATACTTGTGCAACGTTTCTCAAACAGATAGCTTCAAGTATCTGGATATTGTACGATATGGTGCACCACATTTATTGAGGTCCATCATTTGTGCACTGAAATCTTGCATAATTTATGTATGTCCTTCCACAGAGTCACAAAAGGAAGGATATGAAATGTTTTGAGTTACAGTACAAGAATCCTTGCAAACCTATCACATCATAAGCTGAACTTTTTCAATTTGTTTAGTTTAAAGGCATTGTAAAGTAAATTTAAAGGAATGTAGTTACAAAAAATTCTCAACATTCTGGCATCCGACAAATAGACATAATTTATATAATTGTGACTGATCAAAAACAGGACGTTTTGACTAATTAAATGTCAGACAGAGGAGGGAAAAAAGGTTATGTTTCTTTATACACAGTGCATGAATATCTCTTTTATACTTTTTATGCATAATACGTCTTTACTTTTTCATCACTTATACTCAGTACTCGCAGAAGTTCATTCTTTATGGAATAATCAGAATATTTAGCAATTACCAAAGAAGTTGGTTTTAATGGTAGTTGATGTATATGTGTGGCTGAACGTGCAGGACTTTGTGTTTGTATGCCCATCCAGAACCCAAGTCTAGTGAGGGTGTCCCGTGGGTGTCTCCTCACGCTGTATCTAAGCCCATTTGAGCTTGCTGACAGAAGGAGCATGACTGCCCATCTCTCTGACCTCATGCCCAATGTCAGCTCTGCTCTGCAGGGATGGAGGGATGGTTGGAAAAAGAGGCCCTAGGACAAGTGGGGAAGGGCCGATGGGGAGAGAAAGAGTAAAGAAATTTGAGGGTGTGTGCTGGCATGGAGAATGAGAAGATGGGGTGAGCTTGCTGAATACAAATGAAAGAGAGAATGGAGAGGTGAAGGGAACAGAGCAACAGTGAAACAGAGATTTGAACTTGGTGATAAATATTTAAGTGCATTATTGAACAATCCTGAGTAATCCACACAGGATAAGTGAGGACATGTGGAAAAATGTATCCTAAGACAATATTTAATCTCCTAGCTCGTGACTAGAACTGC
The DNA here is from genome assembly GCF_002775205.1 of Xiphophorus maculatus. NCBI lineage: Eukaryota > Metazoa > Chordata > Actinopteri > Cyprinodontiformes > Poeciliidae > Xiphophorus > Xiphophorus maculatus. Next base: position 11,085,996 of record NC_036448.1, read on the forward strand.
AATATCACCAGGAAGTGGATGTAATCTTCTTTCTCCAATGTGGCACAGCGAAGCACTTACTAAACTGTTTTTAGCCTCTCAGAAATATTGTTTAACCCAAAGCAACTTCATTGATTTTTTTTCTTTCTCTATTTCTATGCTTCTTTCTGCCTTTCTTTCTCTCTCCCTCTCTCTCTTTTTTCTCTCCATTTGTTGTTGCTATGACTACGTATTGCTTGACAGTCAAACTGCTGTTCTTGAGTTCTGAGCTTCTGCCTGGCATGCTCTCCAACTCACTCCTCAACCACTCCTCTACTTCTCTCCTTGTCAGCCCTTTCTTGTCCATTGGAAAGCTAGAAATTACCATACAGATTAACTTGAGGTCTAATCTTCAGTCAGATACACATGCACACATACTACTGTGCCCTACAGAAGTATAAGTATCGAAAAAAGTTATTCACATTTCTCTATTTTACAAACACAACCTTCAATATATTTTATTAGGATTTTATGCGACAGATCAACATAAAGCAGTACATTTATTCGTGATGCAAACTCGGCTGCTCTGTGAAGGCCTCAGATGTTTTTATAAATAACATTAGTCAATGAACAGCATTAAGAAGACCAATGTGTACGACAGAAAGGCCAGGGACAGAGCCAGGTAGAAGTCTAAAGCATGTCAATGGTACAAAACATCATTCTAAGTTGTGAACATAATAGCAGAATACTAATGAATCTAAGAATAAAAATAATGGCACAGCTGCAAGCCTACACACATGGGCACCCACCTAAATTGACAGTATGGGAAATGAGAGCAGCATAAAGACATTATGATATCAACTGTTGTCCATAGATGAAGTGTTTACAGAAGCGTGACATGAAATAAATCACTGAAAGTTTGAAGTTAGTAACAATAAATGCAGGAGACAAAGCAAACGGTGTGAGGGACTCTGATCACATGAGGTCAAGGTAGAACTTTTTAGCCTAGGTGGGACCTGGTCAGAGTTAATGGAAAGAAGGATGTGGTTAAGTGCAGGGTAATCCTGGAACAAAAAGGCCTGAGAAATAAACACTTGGGACTGACGTAGAGGTTTACATAAAAGCTATCTTGCTACCAATGCTGATAGACATTCTACTAGTAATTTAAATGGGCTTATTTTGCAGTGTGGAAATTTTTGTCTACAGATGTGCAAAGCTGGTATAAACATACCATAAAAGAATTGCAGCTGTAATGGCATTAATAGGTAGCTCTAAAATGTGTTGATTCACGGGAGCTGAATACAAACACACTGCACTCTTTTCAGTTTTATTTGGTAAAAAGAAAAAGAAAACCATGAATATTTTTTTTTCCCCAATTTTCTTTCAACTGCTCATCTATTCTAAATTGACAATATGGCAAAATTGTATGAAAACTGTTCATGCCTTCTGGACTTGGAAGACAAAAATAAAATAAAAAAAACACAGTTGCCAGGTGTGTACGGTACACCCACACACGCACGCCCACACATGAAAAGACCCTTCAAAGCCTGCCTCCTCTCACTGGCAGACTATGCTTGAAACCCCACCACGTTGCGTGAATACCATGTCTGGCTGCATGTGTCTTTTTCTGTCCAGATGGTGCAGACCAACCGTCCCTCCCTGGGTAGGGGAAGTAAATGGAGCGATTACAGTAATGACCGACACGCACATCTATCCCATACCTCTGCATTGCTGCCAGCAATTTTGGACTCTTAGCCTCAAAAAAGAGAAAAAAACACCACTGAGATCTGTGGAGTTGGCCAGAGCAAGCAAACCACATGATTATGTGGAGTTTCTCTGATCAGGCGGTGATGTCCAGTTTTGCAGCTTAATTAATAAAACTCCAAGCTGCCTGTTGATCTGCCTTCCACATTTAAAAGAGTCACTTTGGAGGAAATATGATAACTTTTGTTGAGATTACTTTGATTTATCCCTCTGCACTCCTCAATCTGACCTTGTGTTGCTATCCTTGTTCCCCTTCAACTCTGCATCTTTCCATCCCTTCAGTATGAACCACTTCAAAAAGCAGTCCCCTCCTTTGTCCTTCAATTTCTCTGTTTTGGCATCTTTGATGTGTGTCCCCCCAACCCCTTCAAACCTAAAAGTGAATCAGGAGAAAGGGACAATTTGAACCAACTGGCAAAGGCAGGTGGCCTCTTTGTAGCTTGAAGAAAAGGCAGAGTGTCACCAGCAGGCTCTTCCTTATCGTGCTTTATGCTTTGTTCTGGAAAGGTCTTCCTCCCAGTCTGGACTCAGTGATATTTGAGAGGAAAATCCGAACACAGAGGAAGAGGTTAGAGTGCACGGCCAGTCTCCCAGGTTGCGTGCGTTCGTATATTTAAGTCCTTAGCTTGTTCTCCCCGGTGTATACATGTATCTACTCTGGTTAAGGAGAATCCAGCACTCTGTAGTCAGAAACGCTGATTCCATGCTGACCACTTCCAAAATGCCGTTCACCGAGCCAGTTCTGTGAAAGAGAACACCCTTATTTCTCTGGCAAAGTACACTGCAGTGTTCTCAACAAAATCTGCAGATACAGTGTTTTTGAGGGTAAAAAAAAAAACAAAACATGCAGCATTGTTCTCTGCTGTGGCAGACACAGGTAGTTTCCTCTTACAGCAAGTTCACCTGGGCGTGCTCTCAGGAGACTCATTAGAGTTTGCTGACACAAAGAGATGCAGTGGAGTTTAGTGGGTACCTCACAGACAGAGTGGGGTTTGTCTTGAGTTTTAGTCATGCTTGTATCCTGCAGATGGGGCTGTTTCTCTATCTGGCTCCACAAAACATTCAAAGCAAGTTTTTTCTGTTGTTGCTTTTAAATTTCCACTAGAAAGGTGAATTATTTGTGCTTCTTGTCAATAACTAAATTGGATATTGCATAAATCCCCTCCAGGTATAAAGTAAACATGAGATGGTGGGATTTAAAAAAAAAAATTAATAATACAGTAAAATTGTGTTTGAACCCACTTGTACTTAGTGTTTGTGTATTGATTTAGCATCACCTGCTTTTCCTCAGTGATTTTGAGCACACAACTAAAAAGGAAGAAATGAATCCACATGGGAAAAAGCCCTTAGCACAAACTTGTTTATTTTACTGTCAACTTCGGCAGCGGATGCGTCTCAAGAGCGAGGAAGCTGGGAGAAATGTAGAATAAGTATCCACTTCTTTATAGTGCCTTGTAATAGTATTTACACCTTTGGATTTTATCCACTTCAGTGTATTTTATACTACAGACCATCAGAAAGGAGAGCATAAATTTCAAGAATTAAACTGTTATATTGTTTTCTAAATATAAGAATCCAGTTAAACCACCTGTATGCAGTATACCAATGTGCAGCTCCATTCACTTCAGTTCATTCACATAGCGCCAACTTAGAATTAATTGCATCTCCAGGCATTTTACAAGACAAACAGATCTGATTTATGTAGAGAAATATACTAGTCTAGTAAATCTGTCATACAGACAGAATTAGTTATTTACATACTTTCCAATCAATTATTATGTAAAGTGATAAATTTTCTGTCTAAGAAAACGCAGCACATTGCATTGAATGACTAACTGCAGAAATCCTTCCTCCTGATCAAACCTTTTCCAAAAGTGGACAGTTGCAAAAGGTCCACCGTTTCAAAAGTTTAGTTTCTTTGTAGCAATCCCTCATTCTGAGCGTGCATGTGGCGAAAGTGGAAGAAAAAGACTAAACTGTTAGAGACTAAAAGCTGTTATAGAAAATTAGGGAAGAAACAGTCTCTTGAAGACCAAGAAACGTTCCCAACAGGTTGGGAATTAGGTTATCAAGTAGTTTACAAACAGATCGAGGTTGTCAAGCTATCACAAGCTTTTAAGATCGCATGGAAATACTATTCTATCTAAAAATGTAAAGAGCACAACTTCAAACAACCGTCGACATAATCTGACATGCTGGGCAAAGGGAGCTGCAATCCCAGTATCAGCCTAAATCAACATGGTGACTCTGGAGGAGCTGCAGAGATTCATGATCATACTGATTATGATTTTTTTTTTCTGCAGTGACAGGGAGGTTTGTTGATGGGGTGGATGAGTGGAGCTTGCACAGTAATAGAGTAAGAAAACCTTAGAGGATGTAAAAAATAAATCAATAAAACAGGGGCCAAGATTCACCTTCCAACATTATAATGACCTCAAAGCCAGAGATACAAATAACAGTTTAGAATAAAGCTTTATTGTGCTTTTCATTCATTTGTTGCTTTGTTAGATACAATCACAATAAAATAAAATGTAAAAATGTTCATTTATACAAGGGTGATGTGTGTTTTCTCAAAGTTGACTGCATGTTGCATGACTGCTTTACTTACCATATTTACACAATGTGGTTTTGGAATACCCTCTTTAGGCTTTTCTACTTTTTTAAAATTTTTTTCCGTAAGTTCCCCTGCCATGTGATTATGTACTGTACATGCACCATGTTGTACTCTGTACAATTTTATAACTCAGCAGTTAAGCCAAATGAGGTGAAAAAGTGTTTCTATGTGGTTCCATAAAAACATATCTGAATAAAGAAGAAAATTAGCTAGACTTAAACACTGGCTGTACCACCATCTGACTTTTAAATGACTGTACTGCGTTCACTGATTGGCTGCCACTGCTCTGCCATTACATGCAAAGATTTACTAATGAATGTAGACTGCGGGGAAATAACAGACTGAGGTTTCACTCTTTTCAGTGTAATTGTAGAGCACAGAGTCTGATTGTCTGCGACTTGGTGACTTATTACAGTCACAACTGTTACTGTGACCAACAGCGCAATGCAGCAAGCAGGTTAAATACAACCCTCCTCCTATTAGCACAAACACACTTATTCTTCTTTTTCTATTATGCTGGAAGTATGCAGGGTTTCATTAAAATGCTTGGGGAATGCACTCAGTTATTGGACGAGTTCATGCCACAGGCTTGTTTAGCTGGTCAGAGCAGCTATTATGTGATGTTTGTTGTCTAAAACAAGTACTACGTGGATATTTTTAGCTTTTCTTTATTATTTGGTGATGTTTGATAACCAAAGTGGTAGTATTTACCAAAATAGAACAAATCTAACATGTGCTGGTTTCATTTTGACCCTTATTATGACCTATAAGAACGTTGTCGTTGTCTCCACTCTCACCAGACATAAGCATGCCTGCAGTTTGAGTTTAATCAGGATTTATTGCTTAATTGACTGAAAAAATATTAGGGCGGCTTTATAGAAAAATTAAAATTGACATGATGCATAAAATCACACCCAGTCACAAAACAAACAAATAGATGAGTCATTGATCAGGGTTAAGCCTTGATCTCTGTGTGACAGCATGCCTCGGCCGATCGATAACTTTAATTCAACCTCAAGTGTGTGTTTGCACGAATCAGCCCACCACATTTCTCCAACCAGGGAGTTTGCAAACCCTACGCAGAAACGCTGACACAGAGTCATATTCTCTGTTTTTTTTTTTTTTTCAGGCCCTCACAAAATTAAACGCACAAACGCAGCACCCTGATTAGGTGAGCCACAGGGGTTAGGTCTAATGACAAACAAACTCAGCGTGTGCACAAACATTTCAGCTCCACAGATGAAATATAGATTTTCCCGCCATCCCAAAAGCTGATGGGTATTAGGTGAGGGCATGTTTGTGTGTATTTGAGTGTGAGCGATCTTGTTTTTCTTGTTTGTGTTATATGGCCCAAAAAAACCCCAAACCCATGGGTAAAAAGCATGTAAGTGATTGGATGCTACTTTATTACTGTTAAAGACCCTCTTTCCAGGGAAAAAAGGGGGTTAAACTGAAATGTGTTAATGTCCCTATGTCTGAATGTCTGTCTCAGGTAAAGATTGTTGGTTGGATGCATCATAATGCCTCATTCTGAGACGGGAACAACGTTTTTTTTTCCCAGTTAAGATATGATGTGGTTCTTGGGGTACAAATTTAAAATCTACCAATATCCTGACCACAAAATCAGCAGCATAGTTAAAAATACATAACAATAAAACAGAAACCATTTGCGTAAGGTATGTTCCAAAAAATTAATTCTATAAGCCAACCCATGCATGTAAATGTGGAACAACACATTTGACATTGCTGAGGACAGCATACCATATTGTAACACGTCACTGACACGTGGTGGGAATCAAAGTTGTTAAATTTTGCACTTTAGCATTAGCATCAGCTAAATGTGTTAGCTGTATTGTACTGAGGTTTTAAGTTTTTAAAAAAAACTATAACTGTTTAGTTTAAGGAAGTGGGTTTCCACATCTGAAAATAATGCACTCACTTAAGACTGAATTTTAAAATCCCCGTCCTTTTACCTGGAGCCTCCAAAAGATTGCCTGAATTACCAGTCAACTTTTAAGGCTTAAATGTCTGTGCAGTCGCTGTAAATATGCATAAGTCCATATGAGATGCTGAGTTTAGTAACCTTGAGTAAAAATGTCACTGTGTATTGTTACAGAAATATTCCAAGTAAAATTGTTCCAGTTTTACTTAAAACAGAAAGGCTGGAATTAATCACAATTTGGAAACGTTGCCAAACAGCCAATTTGTTGTCATTTGAGAAAATAATGAAAACCTTTTGCAGTTTTAATGTGCATATCTTTTAGATACCTGTAACCTGCTAACAGTTTGCGTTGAGTCACAGAAGCCTTCGAACATGTATTAAGATATCAGATCATGAGGACAGGATCAGATTCAACAACCAGTAGCTGCACTGAAGGGACTTCAAGTAATTTAATTTATGCTGTTCCAATTATATGCTCAGTTAAAGGTCATCAACTAACTCTTCATATTGCTAAATTATTGCATCATCAAAACTGCAGCAGTTTTGTAAGAAAAGATATTAACATGACTCAGAACTTTAATTGGAATCTGTAATCAGATTTACATTCATGCCTACATGAATATATGTTCAAGTCTAATGTTGGATATCTAATTGTTCCTTAGCGTTCAGAGTTAATGATGTGACATATGTAACGACATGCTCAGTTCCATCAGGCTTTAACTTGGTGACCGTAGGGCACAAGCATCCTTTGATCATCTTTATTTTATCTCTAACCGACCGTTTCTTCGTTCTTTCTCCTAAAACCCACACTCCCGCATCTCCTGCCAAAAAGCTAATCTTTCTGTGCTGATGAAGGTTATTGGGTATCCTAACAGGCTTTTAAAGGAAGGTGATGGATTGAGCGATAGCTGGATAAATGGATGGATGGAGGGAGGAGAGAAAGGACATGTGACAATAAGTGGCAGGGGAGGTGGTGTCAATAAGCACATCAACCTGATCCCTTACAGACTGTGAGGTAGGCTCACGCAGCTAGTGTTTGCATTCATACTCATGCGCCTCGCATCAGTAGCTGCTCATAAATCTCAGAGAAAGCATAAAAAGGAGTCTTTTGGTGCCAATAAGCTGGAAGATGGATTGCAGTAGATGTCTCCACCTTGACCAGCTTTGTGACAAATGCCTCCAGGTGCAAATGTGTACACTCTCATGTATTTCTTCAGTTGAGAGCTTTGGGTCTGGGTAGAATGCTGAAACACTGTTTGTGTTTCGGAGAAGAATACATTATGACATTTTGACCATTTTCAGGATAAAGGGTAGAGATAGACCCGCATTACAACAAACCAGACCTGCATCAAAAGTGTGTTAATTAATACAGAGTTGTGTATTTTGACAGTCTCAGATCAGCGACATGTGAGATTAAAGTTGAAAATATGAATAATGTATGAAGGAAATTTTGTTAGGCTTTCATTTTTTTCTTTACCTCTTCACATTCTTCCTCTGAAACAGTCAAGAAGTGTCATGGGGGGTATTGAGTCTTTACTCACCCACTCTTTCCACCTTTCTACTAAAACTGGTAATCATTTGTTTCCCAATCACATTAGCATGCCAGTAATGAGAGGGGTAAGTCAACCATTAGAATATGATCCATAATTCATTGTTGACTCCCGTTCATTACCCCAAACTCCCTTCGATGAATCTTTAATAAGCGTGTGTGTGTGCACTCTGTGTAACTTTATATCTGTGTTTGTCATCTGGGATGCAGACCAGTATCAGCCTCTGGGCTGATGGAAATTTACATGATTTACTAAGTAATCTACCTACTTCCACATGCATTATGTAACTTAGCAATGATGTAAGCAATAAGTTTAATTGGAAACGTATGTAGAAGGGTGCATTGCTGCTCATCTGTTTGAGTGTGTAGGTGTCTCTGTCTCCCAATTTCTGTCTCCGTCTCTCTTGCGAGTGGAGTCGACATCTGTTATCAGTCGCTGACAGAATCCTCCCATCAACCCCCTCCTTCTGCTGTCAATCACAAAACATTGTCATCAAGTCTCTATTTTAATAGCCATTCTACTCTATTTGGCGGAAGAAAAAAAAAGTGAGGTGTGACGCGGATTTTAGCTTTGCCACTAAAGACGTGTAAAAGTTCTCAAAATAAATTTGCCTTTCATTGCAGGACAGTAATCCTACACTAAAAAATCAGGAACAATACCAGTGACGTGCGGTGAGGTTCATAGCTGGTGAGGCACTGACGTCATCAGAATCAGATTTGCAAATAGATGCATAGATTGACAGCAGTTTACAGGTTATGTTTCACTTCTGCATCCTTACACATACAAACTGTAGCTCACAAAACACACATTTCCTTAAAAAACAAAACAAAATAAATGTTATTACTGTCTTACCTTTACTTATAAATGAAGTCCATGCGTCCTCCTTCTGCACAAAAACATCCGTCACTTTGCGATAGAAGTCCTCCTTATCTTCCTTCAGTTTTAAAAGTCTCTCTTCCACTTGAGAAAACTTTTTTAGTGTTGTAATGTAGTCATCCATGTCGAAAGTCGGGATAAGCGAGAGGAAAAAAATCACTATCTCTATTATAATCTATCGCTGCACTTGACTTGCTTCCCGAATCGTTTAGCCTAGCTCGCTGTCACTTACTCGGCAGTTGAGGAGTGAACAAGACGAACGTCTGGGATCTTGAGCGCCCCCTGCCATGAGGCAAGAGAACTGCCTGCCTCACCTCGAACCTGTTCTCTGCCGTTTATAATCGCTCATTACACGAAACACGTTACACAAACACAGTTGGTGACAAAAAGCGCTGTACATTATATACATAAGCTAAATTATTGGAAATAAGTTCACATATTAAATTTGTTTAAACCATTTTATTGACGCCGTACAGCAACATGCTCTCTCCGCTTAGCAGCCAGCGCAGAGCCAGGGGTTGCGCAATCCAAGGTGAGGCAGAGCTCGCTGCTGCCTCACCGGCATCGCTTCCAAGCATTTGAATGGGAAAATAAGAAAATTCAGCAATTTTGAACAAATAAAAATCGAAATTGGTGAAGCTACATGAAAAATAAATATTTTTTAGTACAAACCACTGGATGAATATAACAATTGAAATTACTTTATGATTATATATTTTCTTTCTTTCCATGATGGCTGGTGAGGCACTGCCTCACCTGCCTCCCCTGACCGCACGTCACTGAACAATACAATCTTGAATTTAAAAACACTTATGGAGAATTATTGTTATTACTTCTTACAAATTCCTCAGTAGCATTTTGGAATGCCTAATAATTTGTTTAAAACATACAATAGATGTGATAGAAACATTTTTATATTTGTTTTGCTGGCCAATCAAGCACAGCATTACCATAGTCACTGAGCCACCTGTTGGTACCTTTGGCACTGTGAGCAGGTGAGTCCTGCTGGCAGAAGGAAGCTTAAAGTGCTCCAAAATGTCCAGGTAGACAACTGCATTAACTGTGTACTTCTCTGGTTCAGGAAAGCTTGACACAAAGAATGTAACTTTTGTAGCCCATGTTTAGGATTCATCTGTGTGTAGTGGCTTCAGCCCTAGTCCACTCTTTATGAAGCTTCTCAAAATTCATGAATGGTTTTTGCTTGACAATCCTCTCAAGGCCACAGTTATCTCTGTTGGTGGGGCATCTCTTCTTACCACACTCTGTTCTTCCAGTCAACTTTCTATAAATATACTTGGACAGAGCACTCACTCTGAAAACAACCACCTTCTTTAGCAATGACCTTTTGTGGCTTACCCTTCCTGTAGGGATTGCCATTGATTGTCTTCTGGCCAACTATCGAGTCAACACTCTTCCCTGTGACTGTGTAACCTGCTGATCCAGAATGAGAGACAATTTAGAGGGTCAGGAAGCCTTTGCAGGTGTTTTGTGTTAATTAGCTGGTTTTGATGTGACACCACGAGTTTCCAATATTGAACTGTTTTACAATATTTTACATATCTGAGACACAAAATGTTGGGTTTTCATCATTACACTTGAACAAAGGTTTGAAATATTTAATTCTGTGTAATTAATCTATGTTATCTATGAGCTTCACTTTCTAAAATTGGGCTAAAATATATATTAAACGTTTTTATGATATTCAGAATAAACAGAATAAACCTTGTTTTATTACCATCTCAGTCCCCAGACATAAATACTATAGAAAAGCTGTGGTTCGAGGTGATCGAAAATGAATATGTGGCAGGAAAAAGAAGCAAAGAATAGATGCCAACTATTCCAGTCCCTCTCAGTATGTGCTTCAATTATTTCTTAATGGATTATTTTATCCACCAAACAAGTGCTAATAAAGTAGAGGTCGAACGTCTAAATATTTCAGTGTAAGAGTATGCTGCTGCAATAAAACACAAATTTATTTTAAGACTTTTTGCATATCTTTGCCAGGAGTTACCCTTTCCTTCTTTCCCCGATTTATGCCTGAGAATTCCCTTAACACCTTCATTAGGTTCCCTACATGACAGGATTACTCCCTTAATAAATAAATAGTAGTTAAAACCAGCTGGAACAACATTAATGTCCGGCGCAGAGCCAGAGAAGATCCACTTCAGGTCCGAGGCGTGTGTGTCCTTTGGCAGCTGCCTAATGAGATGCCTATGTTTACTGCCATTAGTACTTTATTAGATAGCATGGGTCGCTGAGGTTTGGGAAATACAGTAAGCTTAATTTGACCCGTTTGGCACTACAGGGACAAAGAAGGCTTTAAGGGATCTTCAGGATCAAGACCATCTTAGAACTCAGGATGTAAATTAGCTGACCGCTATCATCAAGGCCTTCAGCGAAGCATTTTCCTCATTAGGCTTTCTTGTAGATGGTGATGACTGACTGTGATGAATAAATTGTTAATTTCTGTTTTTTTGCTGCTGATGAAATCAAGCTATTTTCAATTTTTTCCTTCTAGACAGAGCTATCATGAATGTGGATGCCAGATAATAGCTCAAGCAATGACAAAGTGTTTTCATCAACACCTTAACCCTTTTTTTACATTTTCCACATTAAAAGCACAACATTTAATGTAATTTATTAGGATTTAACTGACGAGTGTATTTGTATCAATCCAGTGCAAGTCAATACTTGAAATGAAAAAATAACCCTAGGCTGTCATTATGGCTACAGATTTTTTTTAGCAAATGTTTTCCAGATTTGTACATTGAGAGATTTAATTTCCACCCACTTTCTGAAAAATAGTTAAAGCTATTTTTTAAAATGATATTCAGTTAGTTAGTTATCACAATTTCAGTTGTAATTTAGATATTACGTTTGACAGTGCCATTCTAATACATTCAGGCTTTGGTCTAAACATTTCATTGTAGCTGTATTTTGAGAGTTTGAGTCCCGATGGAAGTTGTACCTCCATTGCTTTTAACAGTTTTTCTTCCAATAGTATTCTATATTTAGCTATAACCATCTTTCATCTGACCAATTTATCCATTCCAAAGAAAGATATCCCCACAGCATTCAATTTAGCCCAAAAAAGTTTGATGAGTTGAACAATGCTCATTAAGGTAGAAACTGGTCTGTAACTTAACCCTGCTTTAATTTTTTTTTCACAATTGTATCATTGATTAATCTCCCAGATCTTCACTAGTTCCCTAGCAAACCTCTAAGGCCTTCACAAAACAGCTGTATTTATATTGAGATTAAATTGGACTCTATTGTATAGTTAGTGATGTCAAAAGGCAATTTAATTTTATGTACAGGTAAAAGAAGATGTACAAATACTACATTTTCCAGACCAATTAAAAAAAACATTTTTTTTTCTTTCCACTCCAAAGTTATTCATTACTTTCTGTTGGTCTTTCATATAAAATCTCCTTGAAATATATTGAATATTGTGCCTGTGACATAACAATTATGAAATTTAAAAGTATTACTTTTACAAGGCACCTTGCTTTTGCTGTCTCTTGTCAATTGTGGCAAAAGAAGAAGTGCTTTTTAAAAATCTGAAATATGACTATAATCTATCGCTCTGTATTCATTGACTTTCAACTGTAAAAAATGTCAGTGTTGTTTTAGTTACTATGACCTTATGACAATAAATCTAATATATTATTTTTAACAATCTGTAGAGGAATGAAAAACACTCTTATTTTCTTATTAGACCTCCCCCATTCACACCCTATCACACACAGAGACACAAACGCATCATCATTTGTTGCTAGTTGGTAAATGACAGGGTCATTTTCTTCCCCATTCATGCAGCCTTTTCTGTCTGGGGCCATCAAAGGTCACTCAGTCAGACCTGATTTACTGTATCACCGTGGTGCTTTGCTCCCCTCTGTTGCTACCCCTTTTCCTGTCTATTAAAGGCTTTCTGTATATTAAGCCTCTTTAAAGCATGTAGGAACAGGGAAGAAGAAACCAAATATGCAAATATAGAATTTCACAGAGGTACAATGAAGGACATACACTGAGTTTCACTTCAGTTTGCATCTAAATCTAAATGACAAGTAAATCTTGTTGGGTTCCTACAGAGCCGAATGTGTGAATTAAAATAGATTATTTAGGCAGATTTTTAAACACATTAGCAAATTGAAAAAACTGAAATTTTAACAATTGCCCATTTAAGAAATGCATGAATTTGATTATTTTAAAATCAGTTGTATGTCTTATTGTAAATAGATACAGATAATAATAAAAACATTGTCTAATTAAAGTGAAAACACTACCAAGAAACAAAACCAAAGAACATAAGAACTACTGAGAGAAAACTCTGCTCAAATATACGGTTAATCTGTTAGAACGTAAGAAAATAATATAAATCTTTTAATCCTGAGGATTAGTATGATGTAAATTCAAAGTTCAGATCAATTCAGATTATTAGTGCCAGTTTAAAACTTATGTCATTTTGAGATACTTTGCAACTCATACCCAGTAATATGAAATCCCCTTTCAACCAAGGATATAATCCAAGTTATTGTATTGCAGACCAATCATATAGTGAGATCAAGGATCTATTTACATCCAGGCTGGTTTAGTCTATTTTTAATACAGTCACATTTATAGTTGACTAGTGAAAAATCTGCACTAGTCAAAGTGCAGATTTTAGTAATGCATCACAATATTTGTACTTTATAGTGACTCTGAAATCAACTGGAAAAAAGATGGAGATGAGAAAGAGCTGTGTTGAGACTAATTAATAAAACAGGGGCAGAGACAAGATTTCAAAGCAAACCTTTGTAAGTGTATTGGTTGATAAATGCCACTGTGAATACTTCACTGTGTTGCTAATGAAAAATTAGAAAATCAGAAAGCTCATTTGTTCTCTGATTTCTGTCACACAGGCTGTCAGAATATGACAAGAATAAGGTTTGCACCTGAAGAACCATCTACTGAAGAAAGAGGAGATAATTTATGACATGACAATTTATGCCAAAGCTGCAGAATAGAATGGATGTATCCTTTTAGATGCCGTTGGACAGGCTAGACGATGGATATTTTCATCACTGTTGTCTGGATAAAACTGAATTGAAGACTTTAGCTTAACCAAAGAACAAACAAAACATATCAATGATAATTTGACCAAAGATTAGCTCTTGTTTTGTGAGAACATAAAAGACAAATGTCCATGATAACATATGAAATGACATGTGAGAGGGACAAGAGAGAGTGGTGCTTTTATTTACCATTAGCTATAACAGTATATCTGTTTTAGGTGACGAGGGAATATGCAAAAATCTCATCCTAAGTTGATGGAGAGGTGTTTGCACTTTGAGAGAATGGAAGGAAACTAGATAGTGGATGGAGGATAAGAATAAATTTAGCATTATTCATCCTTTAGAGCCTTTTGTCTCTCCATTGCGCTGCCTTCTCTGAAGTCATGCATCTTTGCATCTCATCTGCATCCACTCATGTGCCATTTGTCTCTTCTGACTCCTCTCTCAGGTTTGCTTGCGTCATGCATCCTTGCACTTTTCTTCTTAATATCCTATTTCATCACATATTATTCTTCACCTGCATTTTTTTTGTGTGTGTGTTTGCTGACCATTCCTGACCTGAAACTCGCAACCTGCTGAATTGATGCGGTTCCCACAAGTTAAAAAAAGGGTTCTTAGTTTTGTCATTGAATTGATTCTAGATTCTAGACAGTGATCAAAACTTTTTAATGAAAATAAGACAAACAAATATCATTTATAAGTAAGTATCAATTAAATACCTCTGTTTTGATTTTAAAAAGCTATCTTTTTCAGTGATTTCCAATCTGGTTATAACTACACCACAGTACTGAGACGTCATTAAAATTAAATATTTGCAAGCATCATTAAGATGTTACTTGGAAGACCTGAACTATTTTGGGAATTATAAGTCTAAATGAAGAAAGAGCAACAGTGGAGTTCCTCAAGGCTCTCTTCTTGGGTCAGGCGTATTCAACCCATATGTAATATTTTTTTAATCAAGTCCTAGCTAGTCATTTCCTTCAAACATTTCTTGTTTTTAATGTGAGCCTTAAAGTTTCTCTTGCCAAACATTTCTCTTGCCTTCTGCAAGAAATATTTTCCTCTTCATTTTCCTCTTGTTCTTTTATTTTTCCTGTAAAGGATTGTGAATTACTTTGTATGAATGGTGCTAACCAAATAAACCTGCCTTGCCATTGTGTAAATGTTGCTGAGTGTGACCGGCGGCTCAAAGTTTTAATCTACCTAATTAACCTGGTTCCTCATTCCCTCCAATGATGTGCTTTTGTGAGACAAACATCTCATTTTACATAATTTGGATATGTGTCAACAGTGTCAAATTAAAACACTTTCCTTGGACTTTATTGGTAAACCAGACTTCACTCAGCATATTGATTCATCACTCTGATCTTTACATGCCAAGTCTGCCACTTTGTTTACTGCATATTTTAACATTTACTGTAGGCAGTTTCATTTGTGATTGTGTAAAGATGTGGGTGTGCATGCTGGAGTGTAACTCTGTGCATAGCTATGAGGAGCTAAGTGCTTCAATATATATTATGCTGTGTGGCCTTTTGAGAAAACAGTAGCAAGTATTAGGCAATGTTGTTGATGCTTCCTGAGAGCAAATATTGGATGTGTTGTGTATTTTTGCTATATGAAATGATCAATATGTAAAATCACTTGCTGATATTTCCATTTCCTGCTCATTTCTTTTGTTGTGTTCTCTTGCAGTATTGCTGGAAAGTGGCAGCTAAAATGAGAGTACCCTTTTTTTTTATTCTGTAGGCACGTACAAGTGCTCTGAATTTAACCTCTGTTGTTCATTAAAACAGAATGTGTGACATTTATAAAGAGCTCCACTACTTAGCAGGCAGCTGTACCCTCAAGTCCTCCCTGCCCATGAGTTATTATCCCCTGTGGGTTGAAGTAAGTATGTGAAAAGGCGATATAGCGGAAACGCTATATTACACCGTTTAGGCGTGATACATTTACGCTTAATCTATGAGACGGTTTAATGTGGTACATGTCCCATAAATAACTATCAATACTTCTGTTAATTAAAATGATTATTACTGCAAGCATTTCTTGGCAGGAGGCTGCCTTTGCTGAAGCAATGCCACAAGGGAGCGAAGGACAATCAGTCTCTCTACGCACTGGTCTCCTGGGATTCTGTAAAAACAGCACAATTTAGTAAAAAGCAAATACTATATGTGGTTCAGGGTGAAGAAAATGTTGAAAACACCTTTATTTAGCGGTATTAAATGAAAAATGCGATACTATAAATCAGGCAAAGTGTCACATTGAAATACTGCTGAGCCTCTATGTCCTCTAGAAATTACACGTCTGCGGAATAAAATTGTTTTCCTCATTACATACAAGGTAATAGCCGACTAGGTTACTTTCAAAGTCATTTGACATTTTCTCTGAGCAATGGAAATGCATTACTGAACTATGTTGGAATTAACAGGAGTTACATGAGCTGGATGACAATGTGAAGAATCTGACCTCAATTTGAGTAGGATTGGAATATTCTTTTAAGAAAATATTATTAGAGAAGAAAAATGCTCCTGTGTTTAGGTAGACTTTGTTTACCAACTGGCATGAAAAATAAAGGAGATGGTAGATTCATGTCCAGGTTTTGTATTTATTCAACATTTGCTTCCTATGTACTTCAGTTTTATGTTCTCTGCCTTTCGTTTTTTCAAATTGTCCCTATTTCCTATGGAGGTTAGACATATGATGTTCGGAGGTTCATTACAATGACGGGGGGTGGGAATCAGATATTCTCTGAATCATGGTTTCAATAAACACTTTAGAAATGTATATATTCATAATTTACTTTAAAAAATTGACAACATAAAATGAAGATAGACTTACTGAATTATTAAGGTTTGTCTTCGTACTGTGTCTAGACCTTCTCTCTTCAAGACTATTTGACAGTGAAGCCAAAGAGTGAATTAAGTTATGCTAAATTTTTACTTTACACTCCATTTCCAAGTCTGTTTCCATTTGTTCTCTGGCTATGTTTTGCTAAGCACCTGCAGCTGTAAGTCAAGTGTTTCTAATCATGCTGAAAATTACCTGACACATTACCTGCCTGTAATGTATCACCAGACATTGCCAAAGGTTGCAGCTTTTGATCATGCTTTGCTGCAAACTCCCAGTGGTACTCTCATGGGAGTAATTTGATCTTCAATCACAAACTGCACAGAAGTCCTTTGCATATTGAAGGTGCACACTTCCACAAAAAGCATGCAATTCAGACTTTGCTGAGATTATACGTATATGAATTTATTTGGGATGTTTTTTTTAAAGTGAAACTAGCAACTGCTAAGGAGAAGCCGGCTGATGATCCATATTGTCAAACTGAACATTACAACGGTTAAAGCTGTGAAAATTTTTTTTAGCTCCTCTGCCTCCTCCTTGCAGTCCTTCTGCCATCTGCAGAAACACAATGCTCACAGTAAGAAATACCCAGTCAGAGCTTAGCACTATCAATCAGCTGCAGCTCTGCTGATGATGGAAAAACAACCAACTGTTACACGAAAACAGAATCATACAGAGGACCTTTATTTTATTTTTTTTCGCAGATGATCTGTCTCATATCATTCTGATATTAGTCGGGACTTGTTAGTTTTTACAAATGAGTAAAATAAAATAAAAAAATTCAAAAATGAGATGATAAATCTCAAGGAGTTATCATTGTAACAAAAGAAAAAAACAACATATTTTTATGAAAATTACCCATTTCAGTGTTAAAACAAATCCAGTGTTAATAAATGCATCAGACCAGAATGCTAGGAAACATTTTGCATTCACTTTAATTCAGTTGAAAAATACTTTAGTAAAGAGAAATTATTTCTCTTTGCCATTACTAAACAAATATTTTTTTTATGTCAGTTACAATTATTATGCAACTATCAACACAAGCTTAAGAGCTAAGTGAGGGAGCTATGCGAGTATAGCAGTACGCATGCTAATAGAGTGAGGCTATAGAACAAAGTAGCTTTTTGACTTTGGTCTGTCGGCTATAGTCAAGGTAGGAGCTTGGACTGAATTGTCCTGTGCATGTGTGAATATTGAGACTTATTTAGCTCCATACATGCGCATCTCCAACAGTCATTTTTAAAAAAATATTTTTTTAAGTCACTGACTCTGATGTTGCTACCTAGGCAGATGACAGGATATTATATCTGCCATAAATTATGCAGGTACATTTTTAAAAAGTAGATTCATGTGAAAAAGTTTGATATTTTCATCACGTTTCCAAAAGTTAATCTCATACATAATATTGATTCATTCAAACAGAGGGAAAAATGCCAAATCTTTATTTCTTATTTTCATGATTATGGAAACAAATAAAATGTTGTATCTAAGAACATTAAATTATTGTTAAAAAAAGTTAAATATTTTAAATGTATTGTGCCACATCCTAACAACCAGCAAAGATGTTCTGAGCCTCTAAAGGCTTTCAGTACGCATGGTTGAGACACCGGCCTTTTAATAGGCTGATGGAAAAGTTGCCCCATGTGGTGAATATGGCTTAATGGAAGGCGTTCGTGGTCTGAATTTATTTTTGTAAAACTCCTGTGTCATCCATGAGAATAATTTTGTTTGTTCTTCTCTCTTTAGTAGATTCCCTTGTAATGATGATCCTGTTGGTTATGCAACCTCCTTTTAAAATAACTTCTACCTGCCAACTAGTGTCTTGCTAAATAATTGGGCTCTTATTCGTTTTCTGTGAAAAGTCATGACTTAAGGCAAATTCATACCCAAACACTCCTCCCTACTGTTCATGATATAAATGTTATCTGTTGTGCAGGTGAGTGTACCAGAATAGCTCAATGTCTGCTGATTTGTGTATCTGTTGAACATTCATAAACCATAAAAGCTGCATCCATTTTAGGGCTAAAAGCTTTTTTTCCTTCCCAAGTAAAGAACTTCAATCTATACCATTTTGTGGAATAGATAAGTGTTATTAGCATGCAGATCAATAAGTGCTGTAATGGGTTTAAGATATTGCATCAGTGCCTGATCGGGAGATACAGAGAAAACCCCGAGGTGACATCATCCTGTCTCACATTTACACTGTTGTTTTGAGGTTAATCTTAAGGTCAACACTCTTCTCTCTCTGCCGTTCTATTGTCCTTTCAGGTTGTCTTTCTCTCTGTCCTCTACCTTCACGTCTGTTCTGTCTCAGATCAATGGACTGTGTGACTGGAGAAAATCTTAATGGTCAGAGTGTATGTGACAAAGTTTAGATGTGTGTGTGTGTGTGGGACAGTTAAATTGATTGTGGCTGGACAGGAGGCAGGCAGGCAGGCGTGTGGTAGTACCCAAGAGGGCGGGACAGTGCTGAGTGAGCAATACTTCAGCAGCACTCCGTGTACACACACACACACACACTTCTATGTCTACACATACACAGAAATATTCAGATGGATTGTAAGAAGCATATTTACTGAAACTACGGTTCTAGGTTTCACATAAACCCTAATATAGAACCAGAATATGTGTTATGAAAATAATGCAAATATGAAAGATTTAATAAAATTTTGAGTTGAAAGAAAAAATACACCAAATAAAAAGCCATAGATTGCCCTTATTCATTGTAAATCCTCTCTTTTAATTAACTTAAGGTTTGTTTTTGTAGTTGTTCACATTCGTCATGCTTTGTGAATCCATGCACAATAATACAGACTTTTCTTTTGAAATATTTCAGTCTAGATGATGCATCATCTATTATCCACTTTTCTTGTGACCTACAGGCAGATTCTGCTTTGACTTAATTGGGTAAGTGTTATTTTTCCACTGAAGATCTTTTTTTTTTCTTACCACAATGTCGCAAAGCGCTTATTTAACACAATATTTAATAAAAATGGTTTTCAGATTTGTCCTCGAGTCCATCGCTGTTTACCTGCATTTTGTTTATATTACATAATGTAGATAATGAAGCTATCTACATAATGAAACTTTACCCTCTTTTTTTTTTTTTCAAATTTTTCTGTTTATTTCTGAAGATACAACCTCTACAAAGTCAGTTTATGGAAAATTCTGTCATATCTAAAGAAAATTTATTTGGGTTAAATGAACAACTAAGATCCAGCCCGTGCTGGCTGGTGCTACATATAAACTTTTGAGTTGAATGTTTCTTCCGATGTGTGAGTGTGGGAGTTTATGGCAAAGCAGCTGCAGCATCGCATCTCTGATTTTCTGATTACCACATTTCATGTTTCCTGCACATAATTGCAGACGATGCCTTTGCATATCCATATTGGCCTGCAAGTGCACTCGGCATGAGTCCTTGCTCCAATCAGCGAATGATTTCAGTGTAGACAGATCTTTAACGCTCGCTCAAGAAAAAAGAAGAAAAAAAAAGAGCTCGACGAAGGGTAAACGCTCTTCATCCTCGGAACGAGAGAAGTTGAGTGGGAGAAACCCCGCTGTGTTTGCATGGCGTGGGCCAGGTGGTGTGAGATGAGTCAAGCGGGAATGTGTATGTGTGAGCGTGAGGTGGGGTTGGGGGTGGCATTCAGCAAGCACCTGGTGCTGACAGGCTCTCATTTAAACTTTAAGATCCAATTCAGATTCAGCACTTATATTCCCTCCCCCCTGTGCAGCTCTGAAGGGCCTTGTGACAGCTCTTCTCCTCCATCCTCTCTGCTCTCCTCTCCTGTTTTGGGGTTTCCATTATTACCTGCTGATTACAGACCTGTCACTCCTGACAAACCTGCTGATTGGAATGAGTGTGGGTGTGTGTGCTCATTTAGTTTGCTCATGCCCATGAAAAATTCTCCTTTTGAGCACATGTGTGCTTACCCATCTCTGTGGGAACCATCGTGGATACGTGCACCCATCTCTTACTCCGATTATGTTTGTAACAAGAGGGCTAGTTGGTCTCATACGAGCTGATAAAAAAAAAACTCAAATAAAAAACAAAAAGAACATGAGACGAAGTGAGCTTTTTGTTCTTTTGAGATCAACATTTGGGAATAGTACTGCACCTGAGCGCTTGCACTGTGGCGTCTAGTTTTTCTATTTATACAAGTCTTTCACATCAGTATTCCATCATGAATTATAAATGAACTGCTTTGCAGTTCAATTACTGTACACTTGTTCATCCTGCTCAACGTGTGTTGATTATGGAGGATGACAGGTTAGAGATATTGTTTTAAAATAAATATTGGACCTGACATCTTAGTAGCAAATATGCTAAAGTTATGTGTTGAACAGACTTTAGTAACTCATGTGCCAGCAGGGTTTACCAGTGAATATCTGTAAATCAAAATATTTTATTAGTAATTATTTTTCAGTAATTCCATTAAGAAAATGAACCTCATTTTATATATGTAGTGTCATTTAACTCAAGAGTGACACATGTCATGGGTTAATGTCTATTTTATTGATTTTAACTTACATGTAACATACAAAAACAATAAAAAGGGGAGTTTTAATAAAATTGTCAATTGTTTTAGATTTAGTAGTGGTTTTGTTCAAACCCCAATTTCGTTTTTGATTCAGAATGAGACAGGATTCTCTCAAAAGGTAATACAAAATTTAAAATGGGTAGTACATTTTGAAATGCATACTTTAATATTCTCTTTCTATTGAAAAAATAACTTGTTGAATATTATTATACCCTTCATGATAAACATCATTGGCATAACAACAATTAAACCCTTTCACTAATGAATTTCATGCATGACTTCACTGTTTTTTTGATGATTTATCTTTGGTAATGAGATTCATGTCTTTAAGGATGAAAGACCTCCTTGCCATCACCCTAGTCTTTAGTTAATTCCACAGATTCTCGATCGGTTTTGGAGTTAGGACTCCAAAACATTTAGGCCCCATCCACACAGAAAGGAGATGAGGTGTATCCCCAAAGCTTAGGGTGTGCATCCACATGGATTCAGCGTTTTGGGAGACCATTAACCATTGTTTTTAAAAATGTTTTCCCAGAGTGTATACATTTCAAAACAGCAGTTTCATGTGTCGGTGAGTACATGCCATCTGTTTCTTTTTTAAAACAATGATGTAGCATTATCTCTCTCTAAAACCTTCATGCCCATCACCCTAACAAATCACAGCAAAGTGCCACTTGTTGTTAGATGTTTTTTTGCATCGTGCTGTGCCAGTCTTACAGCTCCATCAGTTGGCTTGGAATACCTATAGCATGGTGCTGCATCCTGTCAAGCAAAATCTAAGTCTAATCTGTTGTTGTTTAATTTTTTTATTTTAAAAGCCGATCTTTCTTCGCAAAGGTAATATCACTCAACTACAGTACCTAGTTGTAGGTAACTAAAATCATGACGCAATCCAGAAAAATGATGGTTAAATCGTCCATGCTAGATTGAGTGTTGCACTATGTGACTATTTCCAAAAGTTGTAAAAATAGCGACAAATATGATGAAGACATTTATGGTAACATTTCAATTGATTACTTTTTTTTTTTTTTTTGCTTTTTGCAAAAGCAATGCAATGTTTGTTGTGGTTGTCATTTATAACCACAACAAACATGAAAACAATCAGGTTACATTTTCTCACTGTCACATTCCTACACAATGCCTTATAAGTGCAAACCTTGAAGTTAAATGTGAATGCAACATTGAGTATCTCTCACAAAGATTCATCATGTGATCAGTGTGTGCCACAGCAGGGTCATTAAAATGTGTCAGTCTGGGGGAAGTGCTCTGATTGCCTGTTTGACCTTTAAAGGGTAATTGCCACTTTCAAGAAACTAATAAAGACTCTGAGCGACTTAAATGAAACCAAACCAGTTTTACTGGAAACAATAACTCCAAACAATATAGGTATGTTTCTCGATAAAAAGATTGGGCGACTTATCGGAAAATGGCTCTCAAAAGTGCACCTTGCAGTGTTTCCATGTACTCCTATCTTAAACTCCTAAAGATTTGAATCACATAAAGTCAACCATCCACATGGTGTAATGTGTAGTGTTCTTATTAACAACATAGATTGGTTCACATTTTGTAGAAGTTGAAAACCTTTCTTCTGTTAAAAGCCTCTGTTTTTAAAGTTTAATATCAGGTTCTCTCCTCTGTGATCAAAATGAAATGGATGATTCACATGAAAACAAAACAAACTTTGACAATTTATTTGGCTTCAAAGTTGAAATGTGTCCTCCCTTTAGTTTGAACCAACGCACTTTAGAATACAGATCAATATCAGCACTCTGACCACTGTCGCTTAACAGCCCTCCAAGTTTCTCTTGGGCTTGCAAGCCTCAGAAATGTCTCCTTGTCCTCATCTTACCAGAGCAACTTCTTACAGATTTTGCTTGTGTCTTCTACGTGGATCACGGCAAACTTGAAATAGGACTTCTAATAGTTTTCTTTTAACAATGGACTTTTTTCTTGTCACTCTACCATGACATGCCCACCTGAGCTGTGGATCTCTGCAACTTATACAAGAGTTACTGTGGGCCTCTTGGCTGTTTCAATGCTGATACCAGAATGCATCTTATTCTTTGTTTATATGATCAGCCTTCTTGTTATTTTCTTCCAATTTAAAAATTTTGTGCCAAATTTTTTGGTAATTGTAATGTTAGGAAATGTGAAAAGGTTAAAAGGTTTTTAATATTTTTTCATGGCACTGTGGGTGGATGGATAAAGAAGGAACCCCTTGACGTTAATATGCATATTTGAACAAAGAAATCCATTAAATGTGTTAAGAGTTGGAGTGGTCAAACATTTGTGGTTTTATTGTATTGTCTTTCCAGCTTTTGACCTGTGGTCCACCAGCAACCTGTCCATGGTGTTCCCCCTTCATTTTCCAGAGTCTAGTGAGGTTGAATAGAATAATAAGAATAAAAATAAATAAATCAGACAAAGTCAGGGTATTGGATTTGTTGAAAAACATCGAGTCCTTCAGGAAATAGACATATCAGCGAATTTGAAGATATAAAGAAGCAAAAAAGCCATATAAAGGTCAAACAATACACTGAGAAGAGCTGACAAGATAATAGTCCTCTTGTCAAGCCTCAGTGAACAAGGACAGATAAGGACAAGATAAAAACGGGAGGGTTAAAGGCTGACAACAAAGCCTCTACATGAGGAAAACAAATGGGGAAACTAAACAGAAGAAAATGAGAGTAAAACTGGCATTTCCGACGTGCTGGGTGACAGTTGCCCACACCAGAACCAGCAAAGCACCTCAGTATCGTCACCGTGCCGGTGCAATAATTACTGTCTAAGTGATTCTCCTTAAGTGCGTCCATGACAAACAACATGACCATTCACAGATACCGCCATCACCAGAGGCAGCAGCAGACCCCCCACAGTGGTGATTCAACATCATTTGCGAAGATGACTGGCTGTGGGCATTAGAGACGCAACATTACATCACACCATGCCTATTACTAATGATGTGGAAAACTAGATACCATCTCTTCTGCCGCCATCCTTCACTCAACGAATCCTGTGGAGGAGTGGAAGGGGGGATAAAAAGTAAAAACTCAAGCAGGAAAAGTGACAAACAGTGTCTCCCAGAAACGGTATGCTGTATTTGTCTTGACTTTTGAGATCAAAACAAAAAAGATATTACAGAACAAGTAAACAACATATGCCTTGTGGTAAAGGTAAACGTAAAAACATTTAGTCTTCAGATTATTTTTCCTGCTATATGTCTCCCTTAAGGCCTGACTTTGTGATGTTCTGCTCCCTCCTCCTCAGTCGTGATGCATTGCTGTGAGGTATAGCCCCCCATGGAGGGACTTTGTGAGCACCACAGCAATAGGAAAAGTTGGTGTGCTATCTGTTGGATCTCTCTTTTAATGTGACTTCTCTCTGTCACTAGAAGTAACATCTTTGGAATGGGGGAAATAACAGAACATCCTTAAAAAACAAAAAGACATTGTAGCTAAGCTCACCTATCTGAAGGATGCTGCAAATGCATTAAACAGTGTTTTTTTATGTGCTCATGTGAGGCTGTCTGGAGAAATTTGTGAGCTATTTTGTGCAATCTCAGCCTGAAGACACATTGTCCTCATTCGGATGTGTGTGTGTCTGTATGTGTGTGACCCTTGGCATTACTGAGTAAGCCCTCCCACATCAAGGCTTACCTCTTGCTATTATCAGCGTTTCTGACAGCCCACTCCTGACTAAATTAATTTCTCCCTCGTTTCGAGTGTTCACCTCATCTCACCTTCTACAATCTCTTCCGCTTACCATCAACACCCTGACCAATGCGTTTCCTCTGCATTTGTCCATGTCTTCTTTCCTTTTCTTGTTGTTTTCCCCCCCAACTCGTCTGTGTCTAACAGTGCGAGGAAAAGTCAGTTTTCCACTCCTTTTTTAAAATTTACACCTCCTAAGAAGGTTGCAGCAACTGACTGAGATGGATCTGTGGTTCGTACGCTGACACATGGCGGATACGCTCATCGTCCACAGCCGTGAACAAAGGGGAAGAAATAAGACAGATAAAAGAAGAAAATTGGAAGGGAGAGTGTGGTTGTTTAGAAACCAATGGGTTGTCTTAGCTTTGCAGAAATCCATTTGCACATGATTTCCATCATAAAAACCAGACAAAGACTCGGATGGTGGCAACACAGTGGCTCGAGCATCTGTAATTTACATGTGTTCAAAAACTCTCTGGAATTGCGTTTCATTTCTGTCACCAGCATATTCGATTGGAAAACCCACTTAAGGCAGTCGCAGATGCAATTCTTAAATAAAATTAAGAAATCCAGTTCTGACAATTGGACGCACCATCTGGCCTGCCATCCAAATCTCCCCATGTGAGAGGAAGTAAATGCCAGCTGAGTGTTTTAAGTAAATGTCACCACTCTCTGGTGTGTTTTAGAAATAATCTGATAGTAATTAAATGAGTTGTATTCACTAATATGTTTATGTAAAAGAGAGTCCATTTGGTTTCGTTTAACGAGAAGGGCAGCAAGATACATTAGTTGACTAAAGCCAGGCCATATGCTCCAGTCACAGCAGAAAGTGCAGTAAAGTACACACAACAACAGCCCTGAATTGCAATGAGGGTGCACTCATTTGCCTTCTGCTCACAGTGGCTGCTCTGGGCAATGCAAGCTATGTCTCCTTCTGTCTCTGACTTTATTTTCAGGCATTTCTTGTTCTGCGATACAGTTCATCATTCGGTTTTATGCCAGCGAAGTAACATTAACTTGAGGCAGAGCGAAGATTTTTTTTTTCTTAGTCCTTTCTCTATTTTTAGGAATCAAGCTGTTGTGAAGAAAACTGTATGTGGAATTTAAGGAGGTACTGTTCTAGACGCTTTCTGCAACGTTTTGCCATCCCCTGCTGATCAGCACATGCTTTCCTGCTTGCAGCCAAGATAGAAAAGTATAAAATGTAATTGTGACTAACTGCAGAACAATAAAGCAGATACCTGCTCTTAGAAGTGTTCACAACTGAACCAAAATGGTGACTCAGACTCATTTATTATTATTATTTTTTTACACAAGTTGCAATGACAAAGACTCAAGGCTCAGTTATGACTAGTAGTCTGGGACTCGAGTCTCACAGACAATCTGAATGTAATGTAATTGGAAGTGAAAACTAGCCATTGTGTAAGCAGCATAATGCAGCTCTGACAAGTAATAGCCTGCATGGACATATTTTCCTAGAAAAGGTTGTGTTTGATTTAGTAGCCAGCAGACTGTGATTGTAGTTTACAACAGTCTGTTCATGTTAACTCTGTGGCTTCATAATATTGACCACCCAGACCAATTGAACCTAGTATTAAATGATTTTGGGTTCCGAACAAAATAAATCTTGCTTACCTTTTATAAATTATACTCCTTTAAACTATTTAGATAGCTGTGCCATTACAAAGATACCTACGCTTTACCAATATAAAATCACTTTATGTTCTGTTTATTCAGAAATGTAACATTCTCTGTAATTTTCTCGCTACTCTCACTCATCAGAATGCAATTTAGAGCAAACATTGGGAGATATTTATATACTACATATTATAAAGGGCAGATGGAGAATGCTATAATATTAGTTTCTTACCAATCTTTTAACATTCTCAAAAATTTTAATTAAACTGTTGTTCACCACTTATTATTTGTCTCTTTGCATAAATGCATGTTTAGGTTTCTAATACATACAATTTGTGCTATATTAAATAAAATCCTAAGCAGTTCTTAAATGTTGAATTAGATCATAAAATATTTAAAAAAATAATTGGTAAATGTTAGTGTGCTGAAATAGACCTAAGATGAACTGTAGGGAATCTAAATTCTTCAGACTTACAATATACTTGCATAAATCAGTTCATATTCCTTAGTGAAGTTTGATTTTCTTACATGCTCACCATTCGAAACAAAAATATTTTGCTCTTGGTGCCCCAGTTAGGTGTGAATGATATACAGATACATTGTTAAAAACATTCAGCACTTAACAAAGGTCATATGCTGAGAAAATTACTTTTATGTTTAATTTTATGTTAATTTTATTTTTAATTGTTCTCATTTATATGTGTTTCTTCAAAGAAATCAGAAGGGCAACACAATTAAAAAAAGTACTATTTTCAATGAAAAGAACCATTTGTTTTTATTTACATTCTAATAAAAATGGGATGGCCAAAATGATCTGTACCCACCTAAATAATCAATGTAAAACTCTTTATTGTCTTTACAGGGGAAAAAAAAGCTATGTTACAATTGTTGACAATTGGAATTCTGATGGTTTATCTTTCGTGATGAACACCCAGTTGTTGAAGCTGGAAAGGCAGATTTTCTGTCAAATTTAAGAATCAAAATGTCAACATTATAAAAATAAATTAAAAACTTGCTCTTTGGCATTTTGTTTTTAGAGGTTGTACTGTACTACATGAGTTTAATTGACTGTCTATCTGTGTCTGGTCAATTTGTTCAAACCATGACATCCACCAGCCATCATTGTAAACATTCTTACTTGAATTTTTACTGTTGTTTTATACAGTATAGTTCTATCATATATCTGGACACAAAAGAATGCAGACTTCCTTTAAAAAGAGAAAACAATATAGATGAGTGGGCCATTATGGCCTGTGATGAACAGCAAATGATACAGTTTGTACTTCTTTTGAATCCTGTGAATTTCTGTGCTTCCTTCAGGCATTTGTGTTTTTCTCTTCCTCTCTCTTTCCCTATAAACGTACCGTTCACTTTTTTCCTCGCGGCTTCCATCACAGCATGCTCAACTGGGATGAATTAACCTTTCAGAGGAACAAAGCCATTACAAGCATGGGTGCATCCTACCATACAAGCAAGTATGTTCGTGTTAGTTAGAGTTCACCCGTGTGTGTGTATGTGACTAATAGCGGCCGTAAGCACACCGCTTTTCTCTGGGGGAAACATGGGATACAGCCTTTTGTTTTTGCTTTTGCTTCAGATTACAGTTTGTTTTATTAATGCTATGGTAATCTGTTTTTCCCTCCTCCTCTGGACGCTGTGCTTCCCGAAATGGAGGGAAGCCCAGAGGAGACCCATTGATCTAAGCGGCTCCAGAGACCCCATGCCTCTCAGCCAGTTTCTACCGTGTCTGTCTTTTATAAATGCGGGTGGAGGAGGGTGGCCGCTGGGGAGCTGCCACAGACACGATGCTTAAAACAAAGGGCTGGAAATGTGCCAGAGCCACCAGTGGAACGGCCCAACCCTTGTGTGGCAGCGTCACCAACTTGTTTTCCATTACGCTCATATTTGTGCTGCTGTTATTATTTTTTTACTTGAGTCATTGATTGACACGAAACGCTTGCGGCTAAGCGTGTAGCCAAATTAGCTACGGGGAGAAAACCCCCCAAAAAACATAGCAAGTCTATCTTCATCACGAGTTAGTTTGCATCCTTTTTTCTTTTACACTTTTGTAACACTTGAAAAGAGAGGAACTCTTGTCATTTCAGCTCATTTTTGGCACTTTTAAAGCTTCTGCATTTTATCTTTTGAAAACTAAATAGAACAATCTGTGGTTGTCCGGTTCTCTCCCTTTTTTGTCCTTAGATTTGTGTAGTGAATCTGTTATTTGTCTTCACCTGCAGCAGACAGCTTATGAATTATTAATTACGTTGCACTATCAAGAGTATGTGCCCTGCCTACTGAGGAGCTCCTATATGTGTGAGCATATGTGCCCATCTTGAGGCTTGTGCTCTGCCTTCTAATGGCTGTTGTTTTCGAGACCTCTTGGCCTTTCCACTCTTGTTTGTCTCCGTCTTCTGCTCCCCTCACCCTTAATCCCAAGCCTCACTCTCATGTTTTTACTTATACACCATTTCTCTGCCTTATATATCAAACTTGAGCAACCTGCTTATATGCAGTACCCACATGGTCCCCATTCCAAGTAAGACAGAATATTTTCAAAAACTATCTCAAATTAGATTTGTTTAATCCAAACACATTGCAACATATACTTTTGCTGCAATAGCTGTATGATTCTGAAGAAACTTACAAATTGACATGAACTTCCATTGAAAATCATATGGCTGCCTGCATACTGACAAAAATCCCTAAACAGTGTTGACATCCCTGTAGGAGCCTAGCTTAGCAGAAGACCGCATCACAAATTTATATTGTTAAACAGGCCACCAAGCCGGACAAATATAGTACAAAATGTTTGCTTAGTGTGGTATATAAAGAAACACCAACATACATAGTTTTAGAACTTAGTATCACAATTTGCCAGCAGAATTACTTCTGTAATATAAAAAATAATATATATGCTTCCACATTAATCTTATTTTTATTTAATCTTCACTTTATTATGACTGGTTACAGCTAGGTCACCATACCTCTTGTCTAGCAGTTTTGTATGTCTTTGTCTATCCCTTGGTGGTTATTGTTTTATATGCATTTGTCATTTTACTCCAGCTGAACTGACAGTATGACATCCTGCCCTGCATTTTTTGCCCTAAACCTAACCATTTATTTGCCATGCAACATCATTTTATGTGACAGGTTGACACCATGTTCTTTATTTTACTCTCTCAACTCTTGATGAGTCAAGTGGCATAAAAGGACACACAAAAAATATTTTAAAATGTTTATAAATTTAGTCAAATCTAACATTTTATTACTTTGCTTTTTATCACTGCTCAGTTTCGAAGAATAAATGTTTAAAATCTCTCCAAAGTGAGACTCTATGTGAAGGATGGTTTTTCTGTGTTACAGAAATTCTCATCTGGGCATTCATGTAATCACACACATTTGAGAGAATAAAAATGGAACTACAAAATAACTACTTATGTATGGTAAATGATTTTCAAATGCATTTTCACTCGCACAATTGCACCATGTTTTCATCTGTGCTCTTGGCCTGAAATGTTTAAGTGGTTTGAGCATCTGTAAAAGAAAGAATGGGAATGATGATTGCTTAGCGGTGTAGCATTTGGTTCACAAACAAAAATGTGTTGCCCTTCAAGCCGTTGGTGCCAACAATTCCCCTGGGCTCATGTTAAACTCAGGGTCACTAAACTGTGGTGACAAATAACTGTTGTGTATGTGTGGCCTTGTCTTTGATACTCTGTAAGGACCAATTTCCTAACAAATACCACATTGTGGGGATTTGCTCCTAATGTGGCACAAAGCCTTTCTTCTTTGAAACCAGATTCCATGGACTCCCTGAAGAAGGAAAGCTTAATTATCACATTACTGTCAAAAGAAATACCAAAGGGGACGGGGAACACTTTTTTCCCCCGAGTTTAAATTGTAGAATTTAAACTCAGTATATGTTTATAATACGCCCTTTGTCATTTGGGTTTAAAGTACCCCAATAAATGTACATGTTTCTTTAGTTTCTTCAGGTCTAAAGCTGTTTTTCCACAATCAGAAGCAACATGTTCACCTGGACACAGTCTCTGCGCTGCTTTAGTCAAACACAGCAGGGTTCTTGTTGGACTGACGCAGAGTTGTCTCAGTGATGGGCTTGCCTGGAGCGTTTTTCTGCTATTACCACTGTACTGAGTCAGAGAGAATTACACAGGTGGCTGTTAGGTTGTCTCTCTGTTTACAACTGAAACTAGCAATTGAGAAAAATGAAGTCTACATCTGACCCAGTTAGGAAGCGACTGACAGGGATGGATCTCTTAGGGGTATAGCGTTGTAAAGGGTTTAGCACTGTTCCTTTCTCAGCACAAAATGAAAAGTGCTGAAACAGACTCTCATATTCACATACTACTGTGCACACATTTATAACATACCAAGTCCATGTTTAAGTCATAAGGCTCCAGAGTCTCTTTAGTCTGCTCAAAAAACAAATGGCCAAAATCCAAATCCAGTTCACTCCTGCCACACCAAAAAAAAAAAAAAAAAACACTGCAATGAAAAAGTTACTTTGTTTAGGATTGGACAAAACAGACAATTATTATTTTTTTGTTATGGTTAAAATATTTAATGAGAAGAATTTCCACCATTCCAAGAGATAAAATAATGTAAATCAGCAAATTCAAATAATATGTGCAATTATTTGTCAGAATGTGTTTATTGCCATGGTACAGAAGAACAAAATGTTACTGAAATGTAATAGAAAGTTATAAAATTATGACTTTGTTGAGCTGCAGTATATACTTGTAGTATAAATTTCCTTTCTCAGTATGGATGTTTGGTTCTTCAAACAATCTATCAGTCATCACCTGATCTAAAAGTAGCTAAATAGCATTTTTAAAAACCCAGTTGGTTCCTCATCATATACAAAATGTTAGCAGAGATTTGCACATGCCCACTCATCAGCTGCTTATTTATCTCTAGGTAATATGAGGAGAAGGTGTAGCGGTAAGCCCCATTTTCCCTTTTCCTGGCCATATGGAGTGAGCCCTTGTAATCCTGATGTTGCTGAAGTTCAGTGTGTACACTATGAGAAATTAACCTACATATCAAAAATAAGGAGTATGTGTTGTCAAATATTTTGAATGAACTCTAAATGGAAACTGAAGAACACAGTAAAATTTATTGTAAGAATATAAGTAGAATTCAAAGGTAGCTCTATAATACATGGTTTTTGTCTTTCCTTGTGGATTTGGATTTTCATTTGTGTTTGTGTTTTTGATCACTTTACTTTTTTATAATTGTTTGAAAAGCTGTGCTGTATTTATTTAATTTCTGTGTGTAGTTTTATCCCCTTCATATTTTACTTTTACTGCATAGATCAGTGATTTGTAGCTGCTATGTTTTATCTTCCCCCAGTCTCCCTGTTTGCGCTCCTTCACAGCTGCTCTGCTGCCCCCTAATTAAGCTCATCTGAATCCAATATCATTCTCAACCCTTAACTCAGAATATAAGCTCACGGATTTTCATCGTTCTTTACTGGCTAATTCTTGTGATCCTTGTTAGTTCTCTTAATTACTTCATAATTAAAACTTTATTTTAGCCACAGTCAATCCCTTTACAAACCACATAATGAAACCTTGTTCAAAGAGGAATTATTTCATTCTCTCTGAGGATTTAAATCTCTGGACATACGGCGATATGATTGTTTTTCATTTTGACCTGATTCCTATCTGCTTTCTTTGGGTTAATTTTCTTGTAAGTCTACCAACTATTGTTCACTCATCAATACCCATTAATGCCTGAGCCATTTTAAAACTCAATAAAAGAGAGTTTTAAAACAGTTTCATACAAAATGAACAGGTCTAAACCCTGGTTAACCATCTATCAACTGGTTTTGCTGTTTTACTTAATTTCTTCCTCGCTTCCCTACAGATTGTGGAAAGAGCTGTACCAAAGCAACTCTTGTTACAGAACAAGCTGCTGGACTGAGACAGCTCTACTGTCAGTGGCAGAGGACCTTAAAGCAAATAGAGGTGCAGCACAGGGTCAGTTCTTATCTTAATCGGCCTTTCTCCAGCTTTTTACAAAGTCAGTCATGACAACCCTAATAACTACACAGCTATGTGGATTTCCCTTCACCTTTCCACAAGGTTCCCCCAAGATATGTTCCTGAGAATATTTCTCTTTGCAGATTTGCAAAAATGTGCAGAAGTATGCAACACTTTTTATGCCATGTCATCTGCCTGCATGGCTCCCTGTCGGAATTCAGCACCGATGGAGTATCTAAGCTAAGAAAATTATATCCTCTATCAATGGCTTGATTGGAAACACTGCACCCTCCTCACTAAGGTCAACATATAATAGGACTTAATGGACAAGGGTTGATGAAATGTTAGCGGCTAGAATTTTCACACCTTTATACAATCGGAGTATGTCTTATGCTCTGGGTGAGTGTTTCATTTGCAAACATGTCATGTGGCTTTAGTGCAGCAGAGGATGATAGTCAGATGACTCTTAGCAAAGTATTAGACCAGTTTAACATAGTGTGTTACACCACCCAAGAGGAATGAGAAGTCGGTAATACAATATGTTTTGAAAAAAAAAGAAAGCTTTAGATTTTTTAATCTGCTGAAGTGTTTTTACAACTGTGGAGGAGAATAAGAAAGAGGAAAATCAAACAAATGCATCAGGATCCATGATAATTTGTAGTTCTATTACAGCATGATTTGAATTGAAGACATTAAGTAGAAGGTCATATTTAACACTTTTGTGCAATTCTGTTCTTTCCACATCTAATCTTTATATAATAATTTTCAATGAGATTTTACTGGTTGCTTTTTGGTCAGTTCATACTATGCAAAAGGGTAACACAGGTGTTAAAGTCTAGAGTTACTGACTTTTTATGACATCTAAACTAATATAATATAATCTTTTTTTAGTCTAAACTAAGAAAACCGAAAGGCATTGTAGCTTTAAGGAGTGTTTATTTCTACATTTTCTAAAGTGGATACTTGAAAGTAAATACTTAATTTGAGAATATGAAGTGTTTGGGAAACTTGAATAAAAAAAAACCTCTCAAGTCTATTATCCAGCTGTGTATAAATATGAACCTGTAATTTTGTGGAATTACTTATGACAATATAAAGTTACTTTAGAATGCTGCACAGTGTGTAGTTTGTAGCACTGTTGCCTTGCAGCAAGAAGGTCCTGGGTTCGATTCCCGCCCGGGGTCTTTCTGCATGGAGTTTGCATGTTCTCCCTGTTCAAGCGTGGGTTCTCTCTGGGTTCTCCGGCTTCCTCCCAGTCCAAAAACATGACTGTTAGGTTAATTGGTCTCTCTAAATTCTCCCTATGTGTGAGTGTGTGTGTGTGCATGGTCCTTTGTCCTGTCTGTCTCTGAGTTGCCCTGCGACAGACTGGCGACCTGTCCAGGGTGACCCCGCCTCTCGCCCGGAACGTTAGCTGGAGATAGACACCTCCCAACCCCTTTAGGGACAAGGGTGTTAGAAAATGGATGGATGGATGGATAGAATACTGCACTAATATATGTTAATATGTAAGCTAGTCTATCTTTAGCATTTACCGTGCTGACTCTGCTATTTTTGTGCTCAGACTCTGGAGTACTTTGGGAGACGTCTAATAATATTAGATAAGCCTCCTGCTCTCACATGTACCACCTGTCAAGCAGGAACGATTGATTTCAAGGCTTCATTCCATTTTACATCCTGGC
This sequence comes from Xiphophorus maculatus, assembly GCF_002775205.1. Classification (NCBI taxonomy): domain Eukaryota; kingdom Metazoa; phylum Chordata; class Actinopteri; order Cyprinodontiformes; family Poeciliidae; genus Xiphophorus; species Xiphophorus maculatus. Next base: position 11,120,180 of record NC_036448.1, read on the forward strand.
TGAAGCCACATTTCTTACTGTGTTGTTGTTACACAGCAGTGTCAGCTTGAAAACGCTGAGCCACACCTGTCTGTTTGAAGATATTTCAATGTGAGCAAAATTACTCACAGCCTACAATGCAGCTAGTGCAGCTAGTGAAACTAAACCAAATGAAATGTGGTTAATGTTAGTTAATTCACAATACATCAAGAGGTTTATTTTTATATAGAGCTAGGTTGGTATGGATAGGCCATAATGCATCATTTAAAAAATATATTTTTTGTATTTGAATAAGTTATCTTTGTCTAATGTTAAAATTGAAACATGAAAGTGCGACCAAAAGCTAAATTATAAGCAATCTGCATGGGGACAATTTTTCACAACACTGTTCATTTCATATTCACATTTGATGCGTCTCTACCTGTGGAACATCATGATTAGAAAATGTTGCTTCTGCTCCAGGCAAGACTTGATAACCTACTCAGTAATTGGGTAGATACTATGTATGTATGTACTCTGATCTGCATCAGTAACAATAAGCTGGATAATATTGGCTTGTCAGACAGCAGATAAAAAAATATCCTGTTTTGTATACTGCAAGTTGAACCAATTATGTAAGTAAATTTTGATCAGTTATTGGCTAAATAAGTTGTCATTTTACAGGTCTGCTTGGATGGCTTACCGACTGAGATTTTCAGGGTTTGTTTTGCCAAATGACATTTATGTGGCATGCAGACATAAAGCAGCAAGCTGATTAGCCTTTCCCAGTTGGTGCACATGCAACTACACAAACACACACATATCCAGACTGGGGGATTAGGTTTTCGGTCAGAAGCCACTGATTACAATATGTTTATTACTCTGCAAGCCAACTCCAGGGCTCTTATCAAACATGCACACACGAACCCAGTTTTTTTTTTTTTTTTTGCGCTACTTGTGAACTGCAGAGTTCTTATTAAAAATTGATCTGCAAGCTGTTGTGTGTTGCTGCTTCGCTGAGGAATTCATTACCTCTTTGCCATGCTCCGCTTGTATCTGGCGCGCGCACACACGAACTTACGCACAGCATGCCTGCGAGCAATTTCAACCTGTCGAATAAAACAACACCCTTTCATTTAGAATATTTGAGATGCAAACAAACAAATGGTCCGATGGGAGAGAGACAGCCGGGAAGAAAATAAGAACGACTGGCAGGAGCGGCTGTGAAGGGTAGCGGGAATCAAATGGGGATCAAGATGGTGTCACATTGATAAGGAGGAAGGTAAGATGACAACAACATATTGAGTTAAAGGTGGAGAATAGAAGGATTCCCTCTGCATCAGAATAACAGCCTGAGAAATGTAGGAGTTTTTGCCAGGTAACAACTGAAGATTCTCCATCCCTCCATTTCCTGTGACTCCACCTTTTGCTCTCATACTGGCCTTTCACCTCCTCAAGCCCAGCACTTTGGCAAATAATTACTTTCCCATTATTTTCTTCTTACTATCTTTCTTTTATTCATCTTGCAATCCATCCTCTTTCTTTGCCGCGACAGCATCTCACATGTATCACAGTCTTTTTTTTTTTTTTTATATTCATAGATTTATATATTAATAGATGAGATAGTGAACAAACATGGCGTGAAAGGTAGAAATTGAATACTGGCTGAATGATTTACTCACCCTTTACCTTCGCTTCTTGTGTATTAACTAAGGCGGTGGGAATTGAAATTCAGCCCCATCCATTGCAAACCTGCCAAGTGTCCCTGAAACCTTGCTCAGGAGTTGAGTGCAGTGCGAGATACCCTGAAAGATAAGGAGAAACACAGGAAATGAGAAGAGAAACCCATCACTTTGCCTATTTGGTCATAATCACCTCTCCACATAATCAGAGCATCTCAGAGAACACTCACCTCTTGGCTCTGTCAGTTTCTTTGTGATTCACCCAACCTTTTCTGCCCGTCATTTGCACTTCTTAGCTGTCCCAGCTTCATTTGTTTCTGTAAGTTATTACCCATTCTGTCCTTCAATGAGCCCTCTTCTCCCTTATTATAAGGCCACATCACATCTCTGCGTCTGTGTAATTGTATTCCCTTCTATCTCTCTGTTATTTCAGATGCTGCTCTGTCTCACCACTTTGCTCACCCTCTGCCATCTTGTGAAGTTCATTTGCGACTTAATTAAATTTTATGAATTTTATATCCAGGCGTTTACATTTAAGAAGTGGATTTGAGGAACACTGGCTATTCATTTGGTGTCTGGGAACAACGCAAAAAGATCATTATCACTCTCACATCCTTTTTTGATGCATGAAGTTTCAATCTGGAGATTGCTAGCTAAGCACATTGAACAGAGCAGGAAACAGTTTTTCCTAAAAGTTACAAAATTCATATACCACCTGCTTTATTTAAGCAAGGGCCATAGACACCTAAACACCTGAGCAGATGGAGCTTTTTGACAAAAGAAACCTGATCACGCCCTGCAGTTTAATACACTTTTCGATAGGTTATTGTTTTTGTCATCCTAATGTATTACATGTGATGACATAGCTGATCCCTAAATGATTGCACAAAGTTTCTCAGCTGAAGACTGCGCCTCCATAGAGGGACTTTGTGGAAATATTCAAGTGTTTAAGGACCGTGAATGGTTGCCATGGGAGATTCAAGGGTTCTTCAAACATCCATAAAACAATCAAATCAAAACTCCAGGTATGTTTTTGATGAAGGAATACCATCATGACATGATATGAAGCTCAAAAAGTGAAGCTTACATAATACTCCCCTTCAGAAGATATCAATTGTGGGTTGTACAACAACAAATGACCCTTACATCTAAGATCATGTTTGCTGTGTAAATGTATTTAGCCACAAGATAAACTGAATGGAAATTGATCAAAAGCAATTCCCCAAACTCTTAGAAGAGTTTCACTGAATGCTTTTGACTTGGAGCTGATTAAAAGAATATGAAAGAGTCGATGAGGCCCTTTTTCTATGCTTTATTTTTGACAGTGATCTAAAGTTCTGGCTGCATAACAACTGCTGCTTATCTACAAGCCCACAGCGTGGGAAAATCTACCATCAGTCTTCAGCTGACTTACATTTGTAGTGGAGAGGTCCAAGTGCTGCTTAGAATAGCAACCAGTCCAGTAAAGCTTTAAGTGCCATAATAACCTATTACAAAACATAAGTCATCAAGAGGTTCTTCTTGCTGCATGTCCTTATATTTTTAATTTAAATAAAAAATAAAACAATAATCTCTGCTTGGGCCTAATTGTAACCATTATTGCAAGAAATATGGCCAACATATGACATTTTACCTAGTTTTCTGATTGAGAATCTGATATGTATTCTACTCACCCACCTCACAAAGAAAGATGTGTGAAATGTAAATGTATCGAATTTTTTTTTAACTTGTGTGTCCAAACAACTTGGATGACTTTAAATTCACAGAGTATGAAATGCTATTAAGAGTCTTTGAGGTCAGATGAAGAAATACTATGCTAGGTCTTGGTGGCTTTGGTGAGAAAAATATTTTGAACTCTGAATATTAAAGGAAGATAGAAATCACCCAGAGGAGAAGCCCCACTATATAAAGATAATAGAATATGAGTTTGTCTGGTTGTTGATTTTTGGTCCCTAAAGAGAGAAAAACCTGCTTCACTAAACACTTCTGCTTTCTTCCCTCATGAAATATGGATTTGTGTACAGGCAGGCACAAATGCTAATCATTGTGAAAATGTGTAAGTGGGTTTGTGTATTCCATTTTGTGTTTTTGTAATTTCTGGTGGCTTTGTGTTAAGTATGTGTACTCATAGGGACACGCACATGTATGTGTGTATTCTGCCCAGGCCGAATTAGATTTGGGTTCCGAGGCGAGAAAGAGAAGAGACGCTTGGAAGAATTTAGCTATGAGGCTCATAAATAGTTTAGCCACCCAGAGCAGATTCATCAAGAATCGTGAGGCATAAATCATACCCCGCCTCCAAGTTCGCTACCCCTCCTCCCTTATCCCTGCCACCTTCCTCACCCTCAAGAGAGTTTTTTTTTGTTTTTTTTAAAAGATGTTTGATAGTAATTCTTAGACTTTCTTTAGAGCACCAAACTTCTGCTGATACTTGTACTGCTGTTGAACAGAATCTGTAGAATACATTTCAGTTTGAGTTCCTAATATATGAAATTAAAATATTTATTACAGATCAGTGTTGATATCTTGAGGCATCAACACTGCATTCAGTAACAAAATAATTGCTTTCAGTGTATTTGTAACCAATGTATTTGCAATCAAAATCAGCAGACCAGACTTCAAATAAAACGGGAAAAGTCTGATTAGTGCATCACCCCATGTGTAGTTCTTAGGCAAATTGACCCAGTAATTCGATTTGTTTCCTGTGAATCAATTTGAAGGTGCAAGGGCTTTTAGCATCTCAAAAGAAGATGAGTGCTACCAACAGTTCGCATCCATAGAGATGGTTAAAAAAAAAAGGTGCCACGCCGGTACAAAGTTTGTGTATTTAGATGGTCTTCAGCATCTTAAACAAATATATTTAAGCCTTAAAGGTTTACAAGTAATCAACTAACTAAAAAGTCTCTGATTTTAATTTTGGGGTTGGATGTAACAAGTATTATTATAGCTGTTTTCAGACACGGTTTTGAGTAAACCAATAAAAAATAACTCATACACTCTTGAAACTTTACCAGGTATGTTTTTGTTATGCCTGGTATGTTCTCTTATTGCCTTCAAAGCTGCATTAATTCATTGTAGTATAACATTCAACAAGTTAATGGTGACATTCTGGTCCGCATGGACATGACAGGATTTCACAGTAATGTCAGATTTTACACAGATCATACTGCACGACCGTCCTCTACCTCATCCCAAAGTCAATGTATTGGATCAAGATCCGGTGACCTAGGCTAACCTCCATTGACTCCATTGGAGGATAGTGAACTCATTGGCATGAACAAAAAATAACTATTTGAGGGGTCAGAGCTTTGTAACATGATACCTTACACTACTGGAAGAGGCTAGTTGAAAATGAGTGCCCAGGTCTGGAGGGAATTTACTTGGTCAGCAACAATACGCAGGAAAGTTGGTACTGCTGGGTGAAAGTGTCCCTATTCTGATCTGACGGTAGGAGCATCTATTTTGGTCTTCTGTAGCTGCAGACCACCTGCATCAAGGTTTAATGTGAAATGTGTTCAAAATTTGTATTTTGTGTTCATTTATTTTTTATTAATTTAATCATTATTTTCTGAGGAAGTCTCTTGAGATAAAATTTATTTTCAAGGGATGCCTTGCCAAGAGCCACACTGGTGTACCGTCATATTCTGCCTTTCCATTCTCCTCTGACATCAACAATAGATGTTCTTACATGCAGCTGCTGCATGCTGGACATTATTTATTACCTCTATTATTGTCCTCGACACCCTCATCGGATCAGTCTTTTTTTTAACCATACTTGGATTTCTAAATTTATTGACTTCCCACCTTATGACTGGATGAATTACTATGTATGTCAACAAATATCTGAACAAGTTTCCTTGTAAGTTTGCCGGAGAGTATATACTCTGTCAGCTATGATGATGGAATTTTTGCTCATAATTACTTTTAATTCTATATATATTTACAACAGTGATTGTGGCATGAAAAACTAGATCAGACGGATTCAGAAAGTTACGTTTCTAAATCTTATCTACAGTGATGGCTGGGGTCCAACAAACTCCAGAATCTAATGGTACTATTAAAAAAAACATTAACTCTGTGGCCGTAGGAGGTTTAATAACTTAACTGCTGGAGGGCCTTTTCATTATTGAGAGATTTTGAAAATTCAGAGTAAAATGTAAAAAGAATTCTTTCATAAACCTTTAAGATCATTTCTCATCCTTATTTGAGTGTTTTTAAGAATGTTTTATTTATTTTTACTAGAGACAACCACACCTTTAAATACCAAGAATGCAACTGGCTCCATAGGCACATGTTGCATATTTGCTATTGAAAGTAAGCAGATCAATTCTTCTTCTCGCCTTGTCTATCTTTGTCATGTGAATGGGCTCAGACAGTATTGACAGCTAAGAAATAGTACCATCAGCATGTACTGTAGGTTAATAAGCCGGAGCTTCTTCGTCACATACACAACAGTGGAGCTGACATGGTGATTTCACACAGCACTACCTTCCTATGAGCCATGTCACGTAAAACCAGTTCAATCGATTTTGCTCTGTAGCTCTGAATTGTCCACTGACGTGACAAATATCCGGTTAGGCTGCTGCGAGCAACAATTTCCCCCAAATTGAAAGGCCCTCAGGCCCTTCAGGCCCTGGTGTTATTTGGCTCCTGCTTTCCCCTCATGGCCATCCATAGAGGATGAACATCTTTATATATCATGTCTGTCTCTCCTGATAGAGCCAAAACTCCATCACCATAGCAATGGGTCTTTAGCCTACACCCCAAGAGACATAGTCATTTCACAGATTGCCTGAAAGAATGCGATTGTGTGTGTGTGTGTGGTGGCTTTCAGAGGTTTTAAAATAGGTATGTGTGTGTGTGTGTTTATAGATGTGGATCTGTGTTCCTTCTGGTGTCACCTCCATTTGTCAGTATGAATTATAGATCATGGTTGCCATGGGATTTATGATACGTTTGGAAGAGTGAGCCAGTCTGACACCTGAGCCCAGATGTCCATTTCCAAGAAAGAAGACACAACTTCAAGACAACTTGTTCCACAACAAACTGTACAGATGGCCACCCAGCTTCACTTTTGTACAGTCCATCTCTTTCCCTTGGCCCTTTTCTAACTCTTCCTTAATGTGTCTTTAATGCAGATATCTTTCAATACATTATCGGTCTTGTCTTTCCAGTGTCTTGCCTCTGTAACCCACGGTCTTCCCTTCGTAGTATCCCTGCCTGCATTGGTGTTTTCTCTTCTGTCCTCCAGAGTCAAGCATTTTGCTACACAGCAAGCTGTTTTCTCCTTCATTACTTCATTGCCTTCCTCTGTCGTTCTTCTTCCCCTCTCTCTTTCTCTCCGTGTCTCTCAAAGGAGGGCCACAGTGAGTTTTCATTACGCCACTGGTCAATCTTCATTACTCTGTCCTCTGTGTGCTCTTATTGGCTCAAATGCACACACATATACACACCTACAGGTGTACTTCAGTCCAAGAAAGTGGATACTATTGCAATACAAACAAATCGTGAAAGAAAAATGGCTGTTCCATCACTCAGCAATTCATTTTTTTCTTCTTAATGCTATACCCAATATTTTTTCACTTTGTGATGCCCTCTGGGCTCACGCCTCTTAAGCAATAAGCATCAAAGTGGGTCCTGGAGAATGTGGATCCTCCTCAAGTATCACTCATTTCCAGTACTTAACTTCTTTTTTTTGTTGCACTTACAGTTAAAGATATATATTTATTGTATATCATATTCCCTTATTCAAATGTACTTTCTTTCATTGAGATTTTATGTGACAGGAAAACAGAATGACCATATAGTTGCAAAAAGAAGAAATGTAAAAAATATAAAGAAATTTGGGACACTTCCTTTTATCCTCACCTGTTTACTCTGATACTCATTGGTCGGATGGACAGACTGAAATCTCAAGGCGTTCCCAGGGCAACTGAGAAAATTAGTACCTCCAGAGAGTTTCCTGGGTCATCCTCTGGTTCTCCTCTCAGGCACAAGCCTGGAACACCTTACCCAGGAGGCATCCAAAAGGCACTTTAACCAGATGCACGAGCCACTTCCTCCGGGGCATCTGGTTACCCTAACTCTAACCCATCATCACGCTGAAACACATCTGCTGAAGCTTGTTGCCAACAGAACTGCTGCAGTAATAATGTTAGTCTGAATGTCACAGACAAGCTCTCACCATTCACCCTCATAAGTCATCAGTTATCTAATTAAGAGAAGACGGTTACCCACTGGATCAAAGATAGTAAAATCAGTCAATGTGTGTGTTTATGTTTATTGAATTGTAGCCTATTGTAAGCTGGAGCTGCTTCTGCAGCACTGAAAAATTATTGTGCATCTTGTTATTCCTTTCTATTTACCTTTGAGCCAGAGCAGATTAATAAGTGTAATCAGAAGTAAATCGTTCAATACAGGACAGAATTCTGGGAAAATCTTTCTCTACCCTTTGCCTGAAGGATTAACTTTGGAAGTTCACTCTTTCATTTTCTATTGTTTGGAGTCACTATATTGTGAGCAAACATTATTTTACCTCATTTCTCTTCTTTTGCTTATTTTTTGTTTGAGTTGCAAGAAAGTGCTCTTCTTATATTGATAGAAATGTACATAGTCTGCAAATCACATTTGATCTTTCATATAATCTTCTAATAACATTTGTGTAAAGGACAATGTCTAACTTACCCAAGTATAAGAACACAAATTTGATCAGCATTATTCTATATTTCAGTGATGATGGTAATATGGCTGAAACTATTGTGCAAATAAACTGGTTTATTTGCAGAACAATTTTGAAACATTCTTATTCATCACTTTGTGTTTGTTTGCACAACCTATCAAGCAACTACACAAAGGGAGGAGTGAAAGTCTTGCAAGTCCCTTCAAAAGTCTTGAGCAGAGCAGTGGACCTGGGGTGTTACAGCTCAGAGCAGACTGAACAGAAAAGGCGCAAACACACACACATGAAGGCATGCACGTGTGTGTGCATCTACGTTATGCACCCTTGTTTAGAATCTTCAGAGAAGGGATTGTCTAGTTTACACTTGAGACTGGATCTTGTTTAGCATTTAGATTGACTTCATCAACCACCAGCTAGATTGTATGTATTTGTACATGTGTGTGTTGGCAGTATGTATGCATATGTGAAACCCGATACCTTGTCTTGGTGCTCATGTGTGCACTGTGTGTACACCTTGCGTGCATCCATTTCTACTTGTGGCTCAATGGATGTCTCCTACTTTGTGCTGTGTGTGGGTGGGGGTGCACATGTGTGTGATGAGCCATGGCTAACAGCGCTTGGTGAACACTCCAGGGCCAAGGTTACCAATGAGCCAGTGAATCAGGGTCATACAAAGTTGCACATTAATCTTTTAGAGGGAACCCTGCCACAGCCACCATAGTCTCCTGCAATTTTCCCTATGGATAATGTAAGAAATTCTGGAAGTGTTGTATTGTTATAAGTTGTGTGTGCAACTATCAAACTCTATGCCCAAAAAAAAAAAAAAAGACTAAAATAGGTTTTCCAAACTGCTTTTGCATTTATTACCAATGTCCCTCATTTGTCTTATGAGAATGGAAACTACAGTGTTCAATAATTTATAGATAATTTCAAATATGCCATCAGTTAGAGTGGCTTTAGGAATGGGAGATGAGAAAAGGTTAATGTGATTCTGACCGTAAGCAGAAATGTTGAGTCCACACATAAAGTGTCTGAGTGAGTGTTTTTCATGCTCTGTGGGTTTAAATCAGGATCATGATTCGATGTGTAGGATTTGTTTCTTGCTGGATGGATGTATCCACTAGCTGATCACTCTGTATTTGTTGTGCTTGCTCATTGTTTATGAATGTATCCCTGTGCAGTTTACTGTCTCTTACCTCTTCTTCAACCCCAAGTTCAAACAGAGTTCACTGTCTCCCCTACGCCTCTTACAGTAACGTGTGTAATGGGGAAGAGACTGTGTGTGGTTGTGTGTCTGCAGTTCGCAGCCTTGAGTCTCCCCAAAAGCCACTTACGCTCTCTTAGAGTAAAAAGGGTGTGCACAGAGACAATTAGTGTGCTTATGTCTCTTCATGTCTATGTTATTGTCACCTGAATGTACATGTGTCCTTCTGTGACAGAAGTTCAACCTCTGAACTTGGGGTTTTACAATGTCTCTTTCTCTAAACATCTTATTTTCATGCCCAATGAAGCATTACATTTTCAGCAATATTTAAAGCTAATACAGTTCAACTATAGAGCTGAAACCAGATGTTTGCATACCCTGGATAAAAAGATAAAAAAACAAAAAAACTTTTTTCCCCCACACACATACTGACACTAAATCCGTTTCATTTTACTCTTTGATAGGTTTATTTCTAATAACAAAGCCGTCTATGTTTGTCCCTATGGTGGTGCCCCTAAAATAGATGTTTTCCAAATGCATTAGTGCGGTAGCTGCTAAATATATCTTGTAATAAAAAAACAAAACAAAGATGTTTACATTAGCCTATGCCTGAACAATAACAAAAAAAAGGCTTTTTAGAGAATTAAAGATTGTATCTTTCTTTCTTCAAATTCATCTCTATGTCTTTAAACAATAATGATGATTTTGTGGCTTTCTTCAAATGTGTGGAATAATTTGAAGAATACACCAGACATCCCTGATTTCAGTCAAGAACCTTCCCAAGTTTAGTACATCCTTGGGTGCAATTTACCAATTTTGATATTAATTAAGATATCAACTACATGACATCATGTCCATGTACAGCTATCATTCTGTTCACAGATGAAACACATTCTGTGTCCCAGAAATGATGCAAAATGTGGGAATCGACACCATATAAAAATCTAAAGGTTTTGGGGATATATGCTGTGTTAGTGGATTTTTGCAGGAGGGATTAATTCACTTCACAAAATATAGACAACCCAAGACAAAAATACATCATGTGGAAATATAAACGAAACATTTCAGGGCTTCAGCTAGAACTTTAAAACTTCTACACAAATTGGTCTTCCAAATGGATAATAACCCTCATCCTACTCCCAGATTTCTCAATGTTTTGCCATGATCACCCTGATTTCAGCCCCATAAAAAATGTATGGAAAGGTTTGTAAGGTAGACTGCTTACTGCTCACTTACTTAGTCACAAGATCTCTATCTTCAGGAATAGGCCAAGATTCCAGGAAACAATTGTGATAAGCTTGTGAAAGAGTAAAAAAATCTTTAACCCAATCTGAAGTGTTTTGAATCTCAAAAAAAAAAAATCTTATTGTTTGAAATTTAGCAAATTATTTTGCTAACCCTCACTAAAAACTTGAAAAGTTTGTATACAGGGCATTTAAACATCTGATTTTAACTGCACATGTTTCTTTATTGAAGGAGTTTCTTTCCCTGCCACTGCTTCACCATGCAGGCTGTTAACTTTGCAGAAATTACACACTTTTTCTCCCTCCGGTTCATAGACGCTGATGCGAGCAACAGAAAAAATATGGGTGTAACGCAATTACCTTGTGCACAAATGTGTGTGTGTGTGGGTGTGTATATATGTTTATATTGGGCATAAATAATTCAGCCTGGAGGTGTTGTGCTGGTAATGGTGCACCGAAAGTGAGTAATCTGTCTTTTAGTGAGAGAGGGAGAGAGAGAAAAAAATCACACCTAACCTCAGTCACAAAGATGCACACCTGTTGAAGTCTGTGGGGAAACAGCGTGTGTGTGGTGACGTGAATGTGTGTGTGCCATGGCAGCACTGTGCAGACAGGATGGCGAACTGAAGCAGATTTGACAGGCTGTCGTTGGCATTCACACAGCAAATGGCTGCCTGGATGGAAATATCTTCATCATCTCCAAACAGATAGGCTGTCACTCAGTGCTCTGAACTCCTGTTGACAGATTTCTTGACTCTCCATCTTATAGCCTCTCACTTGTTCAAGGCTAACTTGTTTAGTTTTTGTTACTATTTTGGTTTTTGTTTCTCTGGACGGAGAGAAAAACATAGAAATATCTATATCTCTATCTCTCTCTGAATAGGTAGATGGATAGACGGATAGATAGATAGAAATAAGCATGTGTGAGGAAGATTGGGAAAGAGTTTGACAAGTGGCCTTTGTTTGAAATATGACACAGCCCTCAGCTGTAGGATATTACAGCAATCAGACATTAATTGAATTTTGGTTATGACTTTTCTGTGTTCTTGCTGAGCTGAGTGTCTCCCCCACTTTTCGTATCTGTCCTTCTCCTTCCCTTTCTTTTTCCTTTGAGGCTACTGTGTTCATATACTTCCCTCACTGGCAACAAACCCTTAGATTTTCCCCTTAGTGTTGGTCTATGCTCGCCTGTACACATACAGACACTTAGGAAAGTATTGAAACGTTTTGAAATTTCTTTGTCATTTAGTCACATCACAATCACAAATAAATTGTCTCATTTGATATATCCATATAAACAAGACTAACTTTTATTTATGTAATAACATATCTTGTCTGGCATTGTAGCAGACAAGACATGTTTTTATATATATATTGATCTGTTTAGCTACGTAAGACTGTGTAGCAGACAGGCTTCAAGGTGTAGACGTTGTATCAGTTCTGCCATTATGATGCACTTAGCTAACGGGAAGCGTGTGTTTGTGAGATGGCCACGCACGTGACCACGTAGAATGGGCATCATCCAATGAAAAGCGGCCCCTGTGGTAAGGTCCATAATCTGCTAAGCCAATCACCTGCCTCTGATTGGTTTCATTTACATACAGGTCTGGCCTCCAGGACGTGCAGCGCCACTGCAGCAGGGCCAACTACTCCTCCTCCACCCCGCAGAGCGCCAGTTTTGTACCTTATGCCTCCTGCGGTAAGGCGTAAGGTATGGGGCTTTAAAGACAAAGTCTTTATAAAATAGCCCCGGCACTAATACTTTTCTTTTTCGTCTCGCGTGGCAACACTTGTGAACGAACACTCATTTTCAGTCTATGCTAAAACCAAAATCTAAAAAGATAGAGGGATAGACGGAGAGAGAGGTCAAAGACAGAAATGATAATCTATCCTGTCTAACTGGTTCGTTCTTACAAACGTTAGCCTGCAAGACAAAAAAAAAAAAAAGATTAGTGACCAAATGATTGCAGAAGGCCTACATTCAAAGACTCTGCTTCAGCTGGTCATTGACGTCAATGTGTGATGTGTGATTCGGGGTTTGAATATGCCATGGAGGATCACGTGACCAGCTGAGCCAATCAGGTGCAGGCGACCGCACAGTCCAGTGACGTGCTGTCAGTGGAAGCAAGTGAGGCAGAGCCTCAACTGTCATAATGGAAAATATAATATACTGTATATGATAGTTCTATGTTTAAATATATACATATATACACTTCTATTGATTTTCCTCAATGTTAGCCTGATGTCACAGCATGTAGGAATGCAGGAGATTCTATTTACTCCCATTCACATCCCATTTGTAGCACCAATAGTAGAATGTCACCATCCTTGCTGCCCTTAAATTCATCCTTACTGACTCTTAAATTTGTACTGTGTACTTGCTGCTACACACCTCTGTATTGCTTGTTGCTCTCTGTGGTCCCTCTTCCATTCTGATAAGGAGAATACTAAGTTTTTTAATTACATCACAATGTGAGAGTGTGTGTGTGTTTTCTCTTCACTAAAATGGGTGACTGTCTAAGCAGCCTGACCTTTCCTTTAATTGCTTGGTTTGGGCTCTGTCTGTGCTCATTTTAGTACCAGGGAGAGCAGTCTCCCTTAAATGACTACAGACTCCCAATTGTCTTTGACTAAAAACATCACAGTGCCTGTTTCAGGAAACAACCCAAATACCCACATTTGTAAAATCCATTTCACTCCGAGTTTAAAAAACACATGAAAACATGTACACCAGAGGTTGCCAGGCAAACCAGAAAGTAAAAGCTATTTTTTGATTGTTCAGGCCATACTAAGGTTTTATGAAAATACGCATACTAGTGATTCCATCATGTCCTTCCAGTCATGGAAAGTATTTTTGTCTAATTAGTAACTCATCAAGTGATATTTGTCATATCAACAGTTATGTTTTATTGTTTCCTTGCTCAGGTAGATTTGAGCAGAAAAATCAAAACAAAACATATTTTAAGCACAGAATCAGTATTTGACCCTCAAAGTTGCTTTATGAGGTAGAAGCTGACTGTTCCGTGCAACTCTAGCAGGTATATGGAGGTTGCTGCAGCACACCCTAGTGGTTGTAAAATTATATATAAAAATACTTAAATCCATAACAAAAACAGTTTGTTGCAGTTAATCTGTTAGGGTATGTTCATATTCTGATGTTACTTTAATATTAATGCAGTTTTAACAGATCCCATGCTATTTATGTTCACACATTTGATATTTGAACTAATGGAAAACAATAAGACCAAACACCAAAAGAAAAAAAAAAAAGATTTGTAAACATTTCCAATAAAAAAATAAGACCAACAAAACTTGCACGGTTATGTGCTGCAGTCATGACATAATTATCTACTATCTATAGTAAAAAGGGGGACCTAGCAATAGCATCGGTAGCTCAGGATTAAATTTTTTGATGAAGCGTCTAAGATGAACATGGTCTGGTAAAAATATGTTTGTTTTTTTTCCAATAAAATTGGACTGGATGAAGACAAAACATATTGCAGGAAGAATACCTCCCCCAAAAAGTTCTCTTAAATTTTGGAGGTTCCCTGTCGGTAACTCCCTTCTTATTCCAATATTGTTTGCAGTGACAATTTCCAGCTCAACAGTCATTTTTTTCTTGCTGAAACTTGTATTTACAAGCACTGAGTAGACAAGCAGAGCAGATCACCACTAGACACTGAAGTCTTCTGAGCACATCAGGTAAATAACAAATGGGTTGCTCATATATCAGATAGATCAATTAATTCCAAGAAATAATTAAATGCGTTTTCTTTCTCCTTCTCTTTTTTCTGCTATTCTCAGTTTGTTTATTCATTCTGATCTTGTTTTGTCTGCCTGTAGTATCTCTGTGCTTTCAAACTGAGCAGCCAGCTATTATGTTCCCATTCGGATGATCTCTAATGAAGTGAACCTGACCTATACTAAATGGTCACTAATTAGCTTCCAAATTTATTGGTTTTATTAGGTGCACCTGCAGCCATTTGCGTCCAGCTCTAGCTACTGATGCCAACGCCAAGGCCTCTTTCAGACTTGAGTTGTAATTGATGGTTATTAAGTAAAACCTGCTAATCTGGCAGTGCCAAAGAAAAACTATTGTGGGAACAATCGATAGTTTTCAATTAATATAAATTTAGATTCAGGTAATGCAGACATGTTTTTCAGTCACTACAACACGATTTGAATAAATTAAGTGAAATAACAATACTAGAATTTGACCTCCCCAGATAAACCAGATTGATTTGAAAGCCTAACATATGCTGCATATAGTCTGCCCCATGGCTCACTCCTTTTAAATGAGCATTCTGGCGCTGCCAGGTTACCTGAGCTGTCTTCACTATCTCATCTCTCCTCCCTTCCTCTTTCTAGCTGACAGTCTAATTGTCATGTGGGTAGCCTCTGCTGCATGGATTTAGTGTCCCGCTTGCCTTAATTTAATTGAAAAGCTGGAGAAAGGAAGGAGGAGGGAACGGAGGGAGGGGATGAAAACAGATAAATAAAAAGTGGAACCAATCTTTGCCGGGTGCGCAGGGCGGTAAAATGGCTGTGTGCGGTGAATAATGCATGGAGGAGATGGATAGGTCTGTGTGGTTAGAGCCCAGGACTGCCGGGGCTTCATTACTGCGGTGTTTGTATGCTGATGCTGTGATGCTGCTTCCTTCACTATGTGACAGAACGGTGGCTGCAGAGGGGGCACCTTCCTAAGCAACTGCAAATTTTTTTACATTCATTTGCTCTTTGAAGCTCTTTCTTGTTTTTGTTCTCGTCCTGCTCTAAATTTAAACGCCAACTGCTCTTTCTTATCTCCGTGTGTGTATTTGTTTGGCTTTATCCATACTGAACTTGGGAAAAACACACAAAAAGAAGCTATTTAAGCTGTGCCAACAACAAAAGCAGGCACACTGAAAGCAGGTTTACGGTCAGCACAAAAAAAACAAAAAAAATCATAGTCCTAGTTGGAAGAGTGGGTTTTCCGTTTCTCTTGTTTGTGCACATCCTTATTTTTAGGAGGTGGTTGTGTGTGGTGTGAAATGCACTGGCCTATCAGAAAGAGCACCAGGCTGGCATCTGAAATATTCCTTCACAATTTAGTGAAGGAATATTTTTTTTGATAAATGTTACAAGAATCTCAAAACCATATAAAAGTAACTGGAAGGCCAAAAGTTATAGTGATGAATCTACAGTATATCCTTTAGTTAAGGGATTTCAAGCTCCACTCATCAAGGATCAGTATCCTGCATCTTTTAGATATGTTCCAAATCAAATAATCAAGTTATTAGCGGGAAGGTAAACCACAAAGCATTAACTATGTAAAACTTATCTAGATGTATCTTAGAGTTATTAATAGTTATTATAGCATCTTGCTTTTATCTCATATCATTCCAAGCACAACATAAAAGCTGGTAACTGTGTTTTATCCCTTGTTGAACTTGTCCTTATCAACAAATGTTTGCTTTAACTTTTCATTTACCAAATATCTATGGAAAATTATGCCTCCTCCTTTCTGTGTCTAAGCCTATTTATAAATGTTTAGTAGTGTTTCTTTGGGAGTTAAACTCTAATTTAATTCTGCTGAACTATTGACTGATAAAAACAAGTGTGCATCCTCAGCAGAAGATAAGTAGTGCTCATAAAATACTTTACTTTTTTGTGCCTTTGACAAAGGTGTATTAAATGTAGAAGTTCACTGGCTTGTAGTAAGATGTAGAAGAAGGCAAGCTATTTAAATCTGACTGAAAATACCGTTGTTGCTAAATTTACGTCAGACTTTCCTAATCCAACACCTTAAATACCAGTTTATTTCAATACATTGTGTTAAAACTCTGACATATTATGCAGTAGTGAGGGCCTTTTCTGAGTTCTTTATAAACTAATAAAAAACAGATTGAATTGAAATCCAGGTTATGTGTGTTCAAATGTTCTCAGCACTGCCTGAATATCAACAGGGACATCTGCAAGTGTTCCCAGGCATACAAGGTAAACAAACACACAACATCCACACTCTTTTCTTGTTTTACTTTAAAAATGCAGAAGACAGGGTGAGACTGTCACTGCTGTAGATCTGTCATATTACATTTTCTTTCATTTCATGTAAGAAATGAACTAAAAGCATGTTTTTTTGTTGGTTTTTTTTTAGAAAGCGATACTTTTTCTTTGAAAGTATCTCTTTGAAATTTGACTGGGGAAAAAAATGGGGATTTTAATCATCTTAAGTATTGTATTATATTTTGTAGCTGTTAATAAATGGAAGCGAAAATACACTCGGAAGTTTGGAAATGTTCCCCTACAGCTTCTCCTGGGAGTAGAACAACAGTGCAGGGTGATCACAGGACCCGGGGCTCGCTTATATGAGCCAGTAAAGAAGTGAAGGCAGGCTAAGTAAATTCTCCCCTGTTATGTTGGTGGAATTTCATATGAAGCTTTTGGTGTTTTATGCGGGAGCAGCAGGTCTCTTCAACGGCCAAGCCTGTGGCGCCCTGCATCGTGTAATGTATTCCATTTCATTATAGTCAACCTCCCTGCCTGCTCTCATCAGAGGATCAGGAGTGCGCTGTCTTGCGGGCACACACTGAGATATAATTACTTTACAACTCGCAAATAACAGAGAACAAAAGTGGCAAGAAAACATAGAGAGAATTAAGGAAAGAACAATGAAGTTTAATTATTCTTTATGGCAACAATTACAGGAAGAAAACAGAAAGTCGATAGGCAGAAACATTCTCTCATTTTCTCTGCTAAAGTGGACTGAGATTTGATCAGAGTTTTAGGTAGGCCTAAAGAGACACGAGATGAAATATAGAAAACAAGTAAAAGATTTTATTGAAGTAAAATTGAGCTGATGTATCTTAAAATCAGACTTTTCTTGCTCTCTAATTTCTTTGTCACTCCTCTTGGCTAATTGCAAGCTATTCACATAATCAGGGGAGTACAGGGGACTCCACTTGTAGTTTCTCTACCTTGATAATTGCCAATCTGCTTCTAGAGGTCACTGATCATAACTCTACATGCTACAGTCAAACTTGGCCAGGCATTTTGCTTCAAACCATTCAGTAGCAGAGTGTCTGGATTGGTGATTTTCATTGGCCGCAAACACACATCGGTATACACAAGCCACCATGAAATCTCACAGAGACAAACACCAGCTTAATCAAGGACAGATTAATTAAAGGGAACAGTCTAATTAGCATCATTACGGAAGGAATAATAGAGAGGCTTGTTCACGGGGATAAAAACTGAGGTAAGCTGTCAGTATACACACATGCTGGCACAATCAGATACACTCCTCCTTATCCTTGATATGAAGAGTTTATCAGTCTATTTAAGAATAAATATGTATTGCATTATTAGGGAGCTTTTAACAGGGCCCACAACAACATGTCACACAACAAGAAACACATTGTGTGGTGTGTTGTCTGTGATCATGACTTTTTAGGTTGTGTCAGATCACAAGAAAGTGGACACAGCTGACTTGCCGTGAGCAACGAGCCATCACAGTTACCTGGGAATTTCCAATTGCTCAACAAAAGCCTTGGGTGCGTTATGGCGAGTGAGCAAAATGTCTGATCAGTAATGGGTCTAACCACATACATGCAAATGTATATTTATTATTGCACACACACATATTCACACACACACTGGACCCCAGGTTTCAAGAGCCAAAATTTATACAAAAGTGAGCCCTTTAGGAGAAAACCTCTGAACGTTCTCTTCTCTTTCTTTCCCCTCTTGCTCACACAGCTGGACACAGGCAAACAGAACTTCTTACACACTTTCAAGACATACACCTACTTGATTTTCTGCTAGAGGCTGCATAAATATGAATCAGGGGTGACAATGGCGTGCAGAGTAGAGCCCCGCGCATCCTATTTTCATCATTTACCTCAGGCTAAATGGATTTGGAACACTGCTGGATGGCTCCCCTTTCACACCGCTTTGCCAACTTAAATATGAAAAATACCAAAGTTCTAAATTCAGCCTCACTTTCTTTCATTTTCAAACTACCCCTACACTACCCACGCCCAACCTCTCATCCCAGACCCTCCTCCACTTCCCCTAACCTAGCTATCAGTCTCAAAGTCTTTGTGAAAAGTGGACCAGGAGATTACAAAGGTATTACCATCACAGTAAGGGTTCATATGGATGGAAATGGTTGAATTGCACATACTTCACTTAAAAAGGGACAAAATAGAGAAAAAGCACCACTTGCCACAATTTTCCACATTGATTTTCTCTTTATTCAGTTAATGTTTTAACTTCCATGTGTTTGACCTGCCTGTTTCCCTCTTTCCTGCATTTCTGTGACATACAGCAAAACATCACAAAAGGATCTGGCAAAATGATGGAATTGCTGGAGAGACCCTCTAAGTGCACTGATGTTCTGTCAGGCCAGGTATGTTAAAATTCTTGATACAAGGTGAGAAAAAGTGGGGCACCACAAGGGCTCTAGACTGGCCTTAAGTGGGAGGTCTGCTCCAATTGAACTTCATCTTTGGTCTATGAAGTTCCAAGCACCAATGCCTTTTCCATCTCCATGAGTGAGTGCCAGTGCCTCTTCAACCTTCAGTGGTCCGAACACTAATACCTCTTCAGTCTCTGAGGATTCTTACTCCATGCAATACATCCAAAGTCTATATCTCCTCATGCCTCATGTTGTAGCTGTTCTCACAATATAACCCTCAGCGATGTCTTTAGCAGTGGCCTCAGCAGCTCATGTTGGCATTAGATACTATCTCTACCAGATCAATCTCTCTTTATCAGTCGGCTGCTCCAGCAGTCTCTGGACTCCACATTGTCAGCTTCCAAATAACCACCCAAGATCACCTAATGGTCACAAACTCAGCTGTCTCCTCAGCCAAAGCCACTGCCACAAAAACCTGGACTCAAGCTGCTACATATAGAGATCTTCATGACCACAACCACAGCCGAGGGGCCCATATAATGCCTTAACTCTAAACAGCTGTCAATCCTGAGGTTCTGTTCCAGGTTCTCCCTCTTTTTATAAATACGACATGCCTCTGAGTTGCCTCATAATTCCTCCTCGTTGATGTGCATTGCTTCTGGAACACCAGCCAAACCTCACTCACTCATCAGGTTGTCCTCCATGCTGTCAAGTTGGGCTATTTCATTTCTGAGTTCTCACTGAAACTAAGTCACTTACTTGTTATCAGCAGCAGATCTGCTTACAGTGTGCCTACTTTTACTTTATCGGTATGTAGCTTCTTGGTCAGGCTTTCAAGTATTTTGTATTAACGTTTGTCCATGTTTAGCTAAACCTTTAGATGATTAAATTAACCAACGGAAACATATGTAGTTAGTGATGATTCCAAATGTCTGCACATATTTTCAGTGTCTGAGGATTACCACTCCATACATTACCTCCATGGTCTATATGCCTCTTTATGTTATGCCCGTTGCCACTCATCCAGCCTCAACAGTACTTTAGGAAATAGCTTCAGAGACAGGCTCAATGGCTTGTGTAATCTCTCTATTTTCGATAGCCCCAACCCCATGTTTAGAAGCTCACACCTCCAAAGACTGCCTCCGAATTTTTGATGACTACAAATCACAAGACCACTGAACTTCAGTAATATCTCAAGCTACCTCAGCTTTTTCTAAAGCCTTCATAGTTTCATCTCAAGATCTGGGCTCAAACTGTCACAATTACAGGCAAGATCACCACCATTACCAGAGACTGTCACAACTGGTGAGTTTTATGCAGTTTTATATTTAGTCAACCCCAGATCTTATTCCAGCATCTCATACTGTTACAGGAGTCCAATGCTTTATTTCCACTATGCGGTTTGGCAAGGTTAGTATGCAATATTGTCTGTTTCTATTGTAAACTGCTTTTACCGGCCAATCCTGGGCCCTATTCATTTGGGGTCGGTAGGTCCATGGTGCTGTACAATTAAGGGGTAGGCATCAGGGCCACACAATACAGTGAATTTACTGAAGGACAGAAAAACATCACTGCTTGTGACAAGCACAAGACATATTAGTGCGTCATTTTTGTCACTGCACAAGTATGACACAAGATTAGGTATTTGGGTATCAACTGGCAGCGTAAATGTTCTCCTGAATATAGTGGAATAACAGAGGTGGTGCAGGAGTAAAGTACAGATCACAGGCTAGAGTCCTGGCTCGTTGACCTTTGCTGCATGTCAGAGGTGTCAAGGCGTCAATGCATAAGCTACCTACCAAGTGTAATGTATGGGGTGGTAATCCTCAGACACATTGGTCTGTGCAGCTTCATTGGTCAGGGTTGTTACCTACAGATCTGACAAGAGTGATGCTTTTTCTACATTTATCTAATTGGTCCGAACTCCAGGTATTTGGTATTGAATTTTTTTTACTTTTCTTACTTTTAGATGATTAGTTATACTTAAGCTAACATAAGGACCTGTTCACAATTCCTATGCAATTATTTTAACATTACCCATCTTATTTTGTGCTGCTTTCCAGACTGAATTCTGACACACATAACCATAGATATAAAAAAATATTACTACAGCATCGGTAATCATTTACAAGATAAATCAGAATTGACTGTTGGCATGAACAGTCTTTACCTTGATTTTGTGGAGTAAAAGACTGCTAAGCTAATGTCAAGAGTACTAAAAACACTAACAAACCTTTACTGTCATTCACCACTTAGTAATTTGTCGAACTCTTTGCTCTTCTTTTACACCTCCGTCCTAACTGTGTACCCTTTCTCCCAGGACCTCTGACTCTCTCCACATCTCCTTCAGTCCCTCCTGATGGCAACATGTTTATCCATTATTGATATTCTGACTGGGCTCACTTCCCGCCCTCCTGTCGCCCCACTTTCCTCCAGCCTGCCCTACTTCAAATAGAGTCCCTTATGAGGCACACACATGCACACCCACTCGCGTGTACACCCTTGTGCAAGTTGAGTGAGACCAAAGTTGTGATAACCTTGAGTGTTTAGTGATATGTTTGTGTCTGTGTGTATTTGAGTCAGTCAGACATAAAGGGAGAGACTCAGAGAGTGTCCACCCACAGAAAGAGTAGAGTTCCTATATTTAGATCCATATAAGAGTATGTTCCCAGCATCCAGCTGCGCATATGCAGGGTTCAGCAATACATTACAGACTTTCAGGCATTCAGTCGCCAGAACATAAAGTTCACTGTCTCTGTGTACCTGTGCACATGTGCAGTACATGTGCCTTTGCATGTATAAAAGAAAACCGGCTATTTAAGAATGAAGTTTTAATAGGTGTTTATGCTGTTTATTATATATTGCTTAAGTTGTATGAAGCAAGTCATTTATTGGCTTTTATGTGATGTCATATGAAAATATTTTCCATAGAAACTGTTAGAACATCAGGTAAATGTTGGTTTGTTGTTACTTACTCCAATTAAGATTTTGGGAATTTCACTTGAGCCTTCTGGCATTTCATACTCTGATGAGGATGTGTGGTTTGTGTGTGTGTGTGCATGTAATGCTAATGGGACATAAGCTCAGACATAAATATATGTACACATGGGATGCACAGACATACACAACATTTCTGCATTTTCAAAAGGAAGAAATTCCTTATGAATTTCTGTACAATTTTATGGCATGATCCTTTGAATAGAAAACATCAAAATATGTGTTGTTCTTGGAATGAAGGTTTGCCCTTTTGCAGTGACTTGATTTGATTCCATAGGTCCACCCTGTGTTGACATGGTATTAAGCTTTTAACAACTCACACTTATCATCCTCTTTCCTACTATATTGTCAGATCAGCTTTACATTTTTACAAGTTTCCCTTTACAGTTATGTTCAGCTTTGTATCTCATATTGGCTACTATCATTTCCTTCACGGAAATCAAGAAAAAAGTAATAGAGAAAAATGTCTGGAATGCTGAGCCATGGCATGAAAGAAAGGATTACATAATAACCACCCCAAATATAAGTAGTGGTAGTAAAGATTTCAGCTCAGATTTGAGTTCAATAAGTTAACTTTTATATGGAGATTTACTTTTGGAGAGGAGGAAGTTGGGAGTTATGTTGTCTGACAAGAGACCTACCAGACCAGCACCCTATGAGGGAATCTGAAAATGCTCTGTCATAAAACACAGGCACAAGCAAACGACTCCTTCTGACAACAAATATGACTCAAAACATTCAAATTCTTGTCAGATTCATAAACCTGTTTTCTTCAATCCTGATCTCATGTGAACAAGTTTTCACCAACAGCACTACCAGAATAGCTCACTTTATATTAGTATTTCAAATGTTGTGAGGACTCAGTTTTCTCCTTATGATCAGCATCAGGATCCATTTAACTTGTTGGGGATTAACGTCAATGCAATGATTATCTGTCAACATGTTTTCCCAAACTATGTCTGCAGTTAGTTCACCCACAACAGGGCAATGATGTCAATTCAAGGTAATTATATTAAAGTATTGGTGCACAATCAAACTATGTGCTTAAGGATGTAGAAAATATCTATTGGAGAGAGCATATTAATCTTGTACTGATAGTGGCAAACAAAACGTAAAACCACTCAAAAGACTATCATTATCCATATATACTGTATATTCAATTTCTTTGTTTTTGAAAGGTTTTGCTACTAGGGTTTTAATTAATTTAATTGTGGAGTAAATGCTCAGCAAATTACATATGTGCTTGGAAAAATGGTAATTATTTTATGATTCATGCTTTCAGTATGTGTAGGTTTTCTACTTCTGCAATGTGATACTTGCCTTTTATGCTCTGTGGGGCCATCGTTCACTTCTATGTGCATGCATGCAAATCTGTTCTTTTGTCCATTTTTCCTTCCACTGTATGAGCACATTGCCTCATGCATGTGAGTGGAATATGCCATTCACGTCTGTTCTATGGTATTCATGTAATTTATGTATGGTTATGCCTTTGTGTGCATGAGGGGATTCATGTTAGTGCCTGTAGATTTCTTTTTTTTTTTTCTTGTGTTGACTTTTAATTGTTCTGTTCTTTTGAGGCAGCATGTTTAGTTTAGTCTACAGCAATTGATCTGGAGAATATTGATTGGAAGAGAATCCCATGTCTCCAGAACCACTGTCTGAAACTCCTTGTAATTACCTTAGGGAACATGGGCAATGAAGGCAGAATAAGAGGAATAGCAATAATATGTGAGCAGAGTATGAGGCCTAATTCTTGGCAGTGGAAAATAACGCTGGTTTCAAAGAGGAACAGAGGGCTTCATTTGCCATCACAGATAAAGCACCATTTTGTTTCTGAATGAAAAAATGTACAGGTTTTGTTCATTGCTAAGTATTTAGTGTTTTAGTTACAGTTGACAAACTCAGTTTCGAGAATCAGATAGGCTTCAATACAACCAAACCAAGAAAAAAAAAACACAATACCCCATTCCATAAAACACAGTATTTGAATGATATTTCAATTTTTTCCAAATTCCAACTACCTGTAATTAGGCTACAAGTGATAATCTACAATCTTACTGCCCAAATGGAGAGCTCATCTTAAAAAATATCAGTAAATTTGTCATTTCTTCTTGCATTATTCTCTCAACTACCCTTCAATAAGAAAACTTTGCACATCAAACAATCAGATAAAGCAAATGCATTCTCAGTGACACCACTCTATAACATAGGCAAATAAAGCCAGTCACCAATTCAACCTGGGGGACTGACTCTCCTCCAATGTGGAGCTTTGAGTAAATAAGATGGACATGTGAATATTTTAATATATTTTTATTGTCTCATATAATATATGAATTAGAGAAAACTAATTTATGGGTTTTCATTGATACAAGGCAAAAAAATAAAAAAAAATCACAGCTGACATAAATAAATACTTGAATTATGTTGTTATGCATTTGATTAAGCGGTGCAATACTCAAGTGTACAAGTGTTACATTTTGGTTACATCAACTATTCTGTAATGCCTGATAAGCAAGTATAATTTGTGTGTCATTCTGTTTCATGAAGAACTCCTTTGTTTACATTAATGACTTACAGATTTATTCTGTATATGAATAGAGACTGGAAGACAAAACAATTTAAAGATTTGTAGTCCTTCCTATTAGTTGTTAAGCTGTTAGCAGAAGATCAGCCTAGCTGGTGTGCATCTGCGTGCGTGTGTTTGGGTGTGTTGTGATTCAACAATCAGGAAACATGTTCATACAGAGCAAAGGCCAGACACAAATCCACATCCTTCAGACTCGCAGTGCTAACAAGAACAAGGGTGCAGTAAGCTCCCAGCAGACCAGCTTCTTTGGCAAATCATTTATAGCCATTATTTTCTTCTGACTCCCTGAACCTGTCATTTTGATTGTGCAGTACAATCTTAAATTGACCCAAATCTAAAAGATAAAGGAGAAAATTGAATCACTATTTATGTGATTGTATTCCTTTTTGGATAAAAGCACAAGAAGGAACACAAATGAACAAACATGCACAAGTACACAAACATTTTCCTGAAAACAGAGAGATAAGCATCGACTCCGTCAATGTAGTAAATAGCAGTGTGTCTTTGTTAAGGTTTCATCCCCTCTCTTTCTTTGCACATCCACAGAACGATTACATCGAAAAGAGCATGCCGATAGAACCAGGGAGCAAGAGAGCATGGGGAATAAGAGATGGAAGGAAGGACGATGGCAAAATGAAAACTGGAGATTACTAATCAATGGGGAACTCTGAATGAATATTTGATTTAGCCTTTTGTGTTGTTTTCTTATCTGAAATCACACAGTATATTTCTATCTTGTGTTAGGGGAAAGCAGGGTTGGAGTTAAATGCTGGATTTCCAGGTGGAGCATAAAAGCCAGCTCCTGCCAATGTTATGGGGCGCTTTGGAGTTTTATTCTAAATGCATGGCTTCATTAATGGAAAAGCCTCATCGATTTTGGTGTCAGTTTACACTAAATCCTTTGAAGTACAAGACATTATCCATATGTATTAAAGCTATTGCCAATGTCTGGAATTTTTGCAGAAAGTGTAATGACTACCATAGTGCCATAAAAAAAAGGTTTAACCCTTTTACACTTCTTCTGTAAAGAACTGAGTTTAGAGTTTCTAGAGTTTGGTGCAAAAAAATTTAATAAACATGTTCTGTATACCTCATAGACCTATCTTAACCTGTTCAAGGAAGCATAATAAGTCACCTTTACGTAAAGTAGTTAAGATATGAAGACAGGAAGAGGAAGAGTTTATTTGATACATAATTTCTTCTAAGTTTGATTCACCACACTATTGGTGCAATTTCAGTACCCATCAATAATGATGAGTCACTGGTTACTGCCAGGGACTCATCGAGGTGGGCATAAAAAAAAACACAACTCCAACTGAAGAACTGACGACTTCACTTGCATCACTTAAGATCAGTATTCACTGACTAAACATCAAAGAAGACTGAGCAAAAATGGGAAAGTTTAAACCAAAAAGTATTACTGACCTAATGCCTCAAAAAAAACTAAAGTTTGACAAATGGTCAAGTTTGACAAGTTCATACTTGAATCTGATCAAAATTCAGAAGGATATCCTTAAACAAGGGACTCATGCTTCCAGTTGCACCAGTGAAGCTGAATTAAAATAAGTCTACAAAGAAAAGTTGGTCAAAATAGCTTCACAGCAATAAAAAATAAATAAATAGATAATTAATTTCTGATTGCATGGATGCAGTTGTTGCTGCCAAGTGTGGCTCAAACAGTTATGTTTTGGCTCCAATTACTTTTTCACAGAAGGCTCGGTTGGCTTGGATAGCTTTTTCTTTTAATAAATAAAATCACATTTTCGGAATTGAGTTTTGTACTTACTCAAGCTGTGTTTGGTCGAAAAAAAATGTTGTGATCTGAAACTTCAATTTCTGACAGCGCAGCAGAAAACTAAAGGGGACTAGCAGTCAACGCTGTGTGTGATACTATTTCAGAAGAACTCTATCACCATTTGTGTGAGTATTAAAGCACTAATGTTTTACAGGCTCCTAGATAAGGATTATGTCCTTGTACTGAAGATCATCAGTAAGCAGTGGTGCATGTCCAAGGGGCGATAACATTTTAAAAATGGATGCGACTTTGAAAATAACACATTAGTAGTTTAATGGCTTTGAGAGGTAGAGGCTGGCAGGTGTGTTTGTGTATACACACACACACGCACACACACACACACACGCACACACACACACACACACCCACACACACACACACACACACACACACACACACACACACACCAGCTAGTCATTCCTGCCCTTGTAATTGCTCCTCATATTGCCCAGAAGCAACGTGATCTGGCATATAAGCTCCATAATAAAGCATATTATGCGGGCTGGTAATGCATTTCTGCCTCTTCGTGCCTGATGACAGGCCAAATTGAGCTCTGCATGTTGCAGAAGGTGATCCATACTAAATTCCTTCAGGCAGCTTGGAGCACCATGTCACATTGCTGACCTTCCTCTGACAACTAGTATAATGAGTTTTGGAATAGCACTGTCTTTTGTGAATGAACAGGGTTGCTGTTTTAGGTATTACTCTGAAGTCCTCACACTGGAGTCTGGGACTTCAGTCCATTGCTGTCTATTTATGTTCATGCAGCTTTTCCTTCTGCTCCCAAGTTTGTCTAATACAACCAGTAATCTGAAGATTATCTTTTAGCTGTATTATGAAAAAAATGTGCAAGTCGATAGAAGTCAAGCAGTCTCCAAATAGTGATGCCGTTTTATTTCATCCACTCCATTTTTCAGCCAACTTTATTCCAAAACTGATTTCAGGATTGTGGTTATCTCCATAACGATGCCAAGTGTCCTGAGTTTTAGACTAAAATAAAGCAAATACTATAGAAACCATGCTGCTTGTGAATAACCATCTCTTACAGCCTTCTTAGAGGTGAGATTGTAAAAAGCCTGCATTTTATAGTTTTATAGGAAAGAATACCTTTATTTATGCCATTCAAGTTCAAACAAGTTTAGTCTATTTACTAATTCAATGACTTCTGAAGGGAGTTAATTGCACTGTATTTCTTATATTATTATTATCTTATATTATTATTATTTATTCTTTTTTATGCATGAGTTTTCTTTTTTGAAGAGTTCTTGTGTTTGTTAGCGTCTTGACTGTATGAAGTGACAGAATGAAAATGATCACCACTTTTATTTTTTTCGCACCACAGGTATTGTGATAAAACTGCATATCACCCATCTATAGTTCTCCTCTGTAGTTCTCAGTATATCCCACTTTTTCCATCAGTTGTCCTCATCAGTAGAAGGAGAAGCGGACGTCCTGACAATCATCTCCTTTCAGGGAAGTCTCGCTGTCTAGTTCATCCGCCACAGACATATCAGCAGCTCGGTAGGAGAACGCAAACTTGCCATTGATTAGATCTGCTGCGCACATCTGCCCGATAAACAAACAAATGCATTCCACTTTTCCTCTCATCTATGTATTACCTCAGAATCCATCTTTTTAAGTCGATAACTAAGCCAAAATAAAAATGTGCTGTCACTTATTCTGAACCCAGTCGCTCTCTTTGTTAACAGATGTGCTTTGAAACAACGCAGGGCTTCTTCAGTTGAAACAGCAGTCTGCATTCTTTGATCTGAGTGAAGGATTGTGTTTTTTTTTTTTTTTGTGACAGCTGGCGATGATTTGGGAATGTTAAAACTGTGAGACAAGTGATGCCAGAAACAATGCCAAACACCTGCAGCGGTGCCATTTTTGCGCCTTAGCTGTAATTACATGAAGCATCCATGCTGTAGGAAGTATTTGAGAACATTGTTATTTTAGGTTACCAGTAAATGGTAATGAAACAGCCCGATCTGCAAAATTTGTAATGGCACAGCGCCACATTGGTGTTGACTGAATTTTGGAGATAATGTCACTATTGCCAAGAGGTTTCTCAATTTAAATTTATTGGTTTTCCATGGATAAAATTTAGAGGTCTTGACCTTAATATTTTTAAGTGAACAGAGAGGATTGTTGGATTAGATACTTAATACCTGAATATAATTTAATAATTTTAATAAAATACACAGATTGCACTGATGTATTGAATACACAACACACCCTTTTTTAAAATTTGGTTTTGTAATTCTTGTTGATTTAGATGTCAATGGTTATTGGCTATTATTATTTTCTTAGTACTCTGGCCGAAAAAATAGATAAATAGTTGAGCTTATTTTTTAAGTCAATTCCAATTATATCATGTAATTATTAACTGTGGAAAAAGTGCTATAACTCTGCAAATGTGAGTTGTTTTGTCTTGTACATTTAATTTCCTTGATCCCAGCACATGCTCAGTATGAAAAATGTTTACATCATCATGTTTCTGAAACATGAAGTGCAAGACTTCATGTTTCACAAAATGTGCTTCTTCACTTTTATACCTATGTAAAACGAGTTTCTAGATAAAACAACATATGTGGGAAGATTCCTGTGATAGCAGCTGCAGTCCCAAATGAAAAAGACCAACTAAAGCGGTGGTGTCCAAAATCATCAAGTCCGAAGTCCTTATGGGCCAAACAAATAACATAAAAAACAAAAATGAAGCAAATGTATTCCTTTCTTGTAGTAAAGAGATGTTGTTCATTGAAGATCCAAAAATGTAAAAAGGATTTGGCAGGTCTGCTGTAATTGAAAGAAATGCATCCAGTTTTCCCATTTTTTTGGGTCAACTAAACACGTTTTATACAGGTTTTGGGTCACTTTCTTTCAAAATGGTTATTTTCAAAATAGTAAAAGTCTCTTTTACTGAAAAGGCAACTCTTCAGTAAAAGCTTGGTTATGAAAACACTTATACTTTGTCTTGTAGTTGGTGCTTTCCATTACAAAAAAAGCATGTTGCTTATAATTTTACTCTTACCCCAAATAAAAAGCTTTCATCTGGATCAACCCCTGGTACTGGACGGGACAAATTTATATCATTCTTGAATTGCATTTTTGCACAAAATCAGTCCAAGGGTGACAAATGGCCACCAGGCTGCACTTAAAACACCCCTGAACTAAGGAAACTATGAAGCTGGTTTAATAAAAATGGCACCGTATAAAATATTCCTATCTCTACCTACTGCCAGATTAAGTGAAGAACAAAGAAGTTCATCACAGCATTCTCACATCTCTGCTGGTTCACCAGGCCTCGTTATTATCAACTGGAACACAATAATGCATATTAAGGATGAAAGGTGTATAAGAAAGGCTGGTTAAAATCTTTTTTCCTTGCTGTTGGGAGAGTGTGTATTTATGTTCTGTGAGGGTTATCATTGCACCTTGTATTAAACTGGCCTGGAGGTGTATTGTCAGTGAATATAAGAGAAAGGCTTTGGGGGACTTGCAGAGAGAGAGAGACAGGATTGTAAAAGAGAGCAGAGGTTATTTAATGATGAGAGCAGTGTAATTACCTCCCAGTGAGGTTCATCCTTTTAGATGGATGATTATTCAAGGGGAGAAATCTCATTTGCATCTTGTACAGTAATATATAAAAGTGTTCATTCTACACTAAATTAAATTGCCATGTAGGTTTTTATTTCTCTCATTACAAGAAGTCCTTTTTTTTTTTGTCAGGTGAATTATGGTTTCACATCTTGCTGA
This sequence comes from Xiphophorus maculatus, assembly GCF_002775205.1. Classification (NCBI taxonomy): domain Eukaryota; kingdom Metazoa; phylum Chordata; class Actinopteri; order Cyprinodontiformes; family Poeciliidae; genus Xiphophorus; species Xiphophorus maculatus. Next base: position 11,150,480 of record NC_036448.1, read on the forward strand.
ATTTAACTGTTACCACAAATAACATGATAGTGTTTCCATATGCAGCAGATTTTCTGCTTCCTCTTGTCTCTTGTGCTTAACTAGCAAATCATTAACAAGGTGCCAGACATTATGCTTTGCACTTTAAGAGCTGAGAGAAGAGATGCCACGGAGCGAAACCGTGTCAAGGCCTTGTTGTAGCTCGCTAAAGAGAGGCATAGAGTATGACTGTGAATAAACCTGTTCGTGCCATAATTATCCAGATATCTGCTACACTTGCATGTGCAGTCTGCTTACTTTAGTCTCTCTTTAATGTAGCAGTTACCGTTTCAGACTCCACACCGCTCGCAGACACGTGGCTCAGCTTGACGAGCGCTCTGCTGGCTGTCAGTCTCTTCAAAGTATGAAATCAAGGACCTTACTTTCATTTGCCGCACTACCAATTACAGTAGGAGTGAAATAGCATGGACTGAGTGTAATGATGGCAATCTAAGTTGCATGGGGTGACAAGCCAAAGTTTCTTCTTGTCACCCTGCTGTATAGCATACGGAGACTAATAAAATGAAATAAAGTGTATAAGAATACCAATAACTTAAAAATGACTAAGTAGAAATAAAAGAGGCATGGTGAGAGGTTAAAGTAAAAGAAAGAGGATGACTAACAGACAGCCATGTGTTGATCTTCATGCTTATTTGGCTTGCATTGAGCCTCTCTCCTCCCTGATCCCTTTCCTCGGCCGACTAGGGGTCAGCTGGGACTGATAGTTCGCGCTGATGTTTTTTGGCTGACAGATGGGCGCAGGTACTGACACTGGTGCAGCCTGGAAAAGGATTCTCCATGCCTCTGTGTGCTGCCACAGCCATTTTACCAAGCTGTCAGTCACAGACAGCACGGCTGACGTTATCAGTTGTACTGCGCTTAGCGGTGGAGGTCTGCTGCCGGGAAGGAGTCAGATGGCAAAAGTGAGTGAGAGAGGGAGGGGTGGTGGAGTTGGGGGGCTGTGGGGTAGAAATATAAATTGAATTGGAAAGAGTGAAGGCAGAGAAGATTTTAGGATGGACTAAAACACGATGACTGAGGGCAGGGGAATAATAATGTGAGAATGAAAGTCAGCATGTAAATTTGACTCATGTAGCGACTTATCAGATTAAATCACTTTAATGCTATCAAAATTAATTTGTGTTTCATGACCTGTCAATGAGAATAATGCTGTCTGAAGCTGAATCCTACATTTTTCTGTGAGAATTTTACACAGCATTCAGAAAGAAGAAAATACCTCTTGGGCTAATGTTAATCAAAGTCTTCTTATCACTGGTAAAGCTAAGCTTGCTAAGTGAAAGGAAATGATAAAAACAAAGGCTGATTTAAACATGACATCATGATTGATTGAAAGTCAAAGTGGAATTTAAGCTCTTTTTAAAGTAAAAACTAAGCATATTAAAATCCTAAAAGATAACACACATTTGTTTAATTCTCAAATATCCTGAGGAGAAATGCTTAGAAGGTCTAAGGGAAAAGAACTTGGGAGAGTAGGTGGGAAAAGTTTTCATGAGATGAACACCCAAAGGATCTGCCCATATTCACATGTGCATCTCCTCAGAACAAGGGAGAGTGGTGCCTGTTGGGTCCAACTCCTATTTCATTTTCAACTTAAGGGACCATAGCCGTGTGTTCATGCAGCTTGGAAGCATTTGTTTCTTTGGCTTGTATCGATTCAGATAAATTATTTTTAAAAAGGACAGTGGTGGTCTGCTTTTAGTTGGATTTGGATGTATATTATTTTGGTAATTAGTGCATAGAGATTGTTCTTAGAAAAAGCTACTAAAGGTTTAAACTAAGGCCAGGATTTTAGTAAAATAATTACAATTAATTAATTACACAGATCTTAACTCATTAAGAGTTTGTAGAAAATTAAACGCTTTAAAAAAGAAAAAAAATTCTGGCTGTATAAAAAGGTTCCAGCCAGAACCTTTGTATTTCAGTGTTTCTGATACGGCCATAAATCTGACACACAAGCGACCTGCTCAAACACACAAGACAAAGGTGTTTAATAAACCAGTCTGATGGGACGATGGTACGGTTATTTATGTGTGCAGGCTTTGCAAAATGGAGTTAGTCTATCACTGAAGCTATTCAAGTCTAAAATATCATTTCATTGCAAAATATACTGCAGCAAGCGCCGACCTCCCCAACAATATTGTCAGCATCCACAGTCCACAATACTAAAGAAGTATTTTTTCAAAGAAGTTACATGAATAATCACGAGTTAATAAAACACTTCAAAGCTCCATAGGTATGACACTTTGCACCTATCTGATGGTCGGGTAATCTGAATAACAGATTAAATACAATAAATGTGTTTGTTGTTGAGATAACATGTCTATTTTTATTCAATAATTTAGCAGCAAACAGGATTTTTGATTTGCTTATATTGCTTATTTTCTTTAAATATGATTTTTTTGATTAAAATTCAATTAATTGTGATTAATCAATTACAGTCTTTGCAATTAACTCCAAACAATGGGCTAAAGGCAATCTGAAATAAGCCATTTACTTATTCCTATGTGATGCCCAAGACTCTCAAAGATTTATGACTCACCAAAAATATTTCCTCTTTTAGCTAAATACCTTTAATATGCCTTCCATGTTAAAGGTATTTTAAACACATTTAATCTTTGATGAGAATTATTCAGGCATTGCATCGCCACAAGTTTTCTTTACGTCCCTAGTAAAAAAAAGAGAGAGTACATTCTGAAGATGGTTCCTATCTCTTTTTTTCTTCCTCTTCATCTCAGAGATTTACAAGGCAAGTTATGACAGCACACAGTAATGACAGCCATCTATTACGCCTGCCAACGAACAGCAAGAATCGAATCAACCACAGAACAAAGATGCTATTTATAATCTTTTTTTGTGTGCGTGTGTGCGCGGGTGCATATGTGTGTGTGCATTGAAATTCGCTTGTCATTGCTAAATGTGATTGTGGTACAATAAGTCTATCTGCTCGATTTATTGCTGTCGGTGATAAGATCTTGAGGATGAGAAGACTTTTATTGGAAGCACATTAAGAAAATAAACATCCATAAAAGAAGTGGTTTCACTCCGAGATGAATTGCATGGATACATGATTAAGAGATATCTTCCTAAACAGAAACCGGAGAAAATAATGAAAGGAAAAGAAATAATAAGAAGAAAAAGCTCCTTGAGCCTGACAATCTAAAAGAGAATGACGAGAAAAGAGAGGAGAAATGTAGATGTAAGAAAAAACGCAGCAAAGAAGTTACTTAAAACTGGATAAAAGTGCACATGGATCAATAGATATGGATGTGAATAGGGAGTCTTAAATAAGGCTCTCACTTCTGTCCTCAGATCCTGTTTCACAAAGAAACTCAAACTCTGCAGATCAATACCCAGCTCATCTCTCTCTGGCCCCTGTCCTGTACAGCCTTTAGCCACTGGCTCCTCTTGAATGTGTGCCTGTTTGTCTCTTGCGGGACTTGAAACCTAGTCAAACAGTCTCTTTATCTCTCAGCTCCCTGGCTCAGTCTACATCTGAAAAACCTTTGCTCAACTGATACTTGGTTGTCCATTTTCCTAATAAAGCAGCCATCATTCCAATCTTACAGACACATGTAAAGATTGTGTACACTTAAATACATCTGCCATTTACAGACCTGCTTTAGATTTACTCTGTCAGTCCTTTTTACTTTAAACTGATTTATTTCTAAACTGTATAGTAAAATAATAAAAGTGAATATGTCAAGTATTGTGCAACTGCAACTCAAATAGATTATCTTCGCAAACCCTGGAAACTGGTAGTATGCTAAGTTTTACCAGTGAGATGACCAATAAACATGTTATCTACATTTAATATCTAACTAAATACAATTAGGCTTTAGCATGTAATATTAGAATCACTGAAATAGCACTAGTAGGTTAATCAGTGTGTTGATTTAGGGTGTTTTTCAGCTCCTCCACTGGGCAGACATGGATGTGGTTTTAATGGCTATTTAGGGTTGGCCTATCCACCATGTTGAAAATGGTGGATAGGCCAGTATAAACCAGTAAAAACCTGACAGAACCAGTAAAAACCAGTCAGAACCAGTTAGAACCAGTAAAAACCAGGTAAAACCAGTCAGAACCAGTAAAAACCAGTAAACCACAGAAAGTCAGACTCTAGAAGAGCTATTGTGAAAAATTGCTGTTTTTTTGGCCAATATTTGTACTTCTATTTTAATTTCTACTGCTTCTTGACAGCAAAAGATAGCTACCAACCCTTCCGGATGGATGGATGGATGGACGGACGGACGGACGGATGGATGGATCGGTTGCAACATAGACTTACATACACGTACGTACACAAATTGGAATGTTTTCATCTTTTATTCTTCTCTTCCAAGGTATTTCTTAACCTTTTCATCAGTTATTTAAAGAGTAAGATGATCATTGTGTGAAGCATATTGCTTCTGACACACAGTTTTAATATTCCTGACCATCTACAATAAATAATTGAAAGCTCAGGGACATCTGTTATTGAGAGTCGGCAAGACTGCCAATAGGCATACCAGACTGGGACAAAGCTTGAGCTTGAATGAGTTACAATAGCCTGTGGTCAAGACTGTGTCAATAGGCAGAGAATACTACACCAGTCTTCGTTGATGAGATTTTTAAAATTTGGCTGGGAATATGTGTGGAAAGCTTTGCATAAATACACAGCTATGCTCACACATTTTTCTTTGTCTCTTGCTTTAAGTAATGATTCATTTTAATTTGTCAAATTTCTGTTGCAGACTGAGATTTCATCCCCATATCTGGCAGACTCTGCTCACACCCTGCTTTTGTTTTTTCATTAGTAAAATGCTGTGACCAATGGTTCTGACTGTGCAAATGTCACCAAAGTCCTCTCTCTGTGTCACCTCTTTGTGTTCCCCGCCGCTCCTTGTAACACCTCCGGGAGCCTCTCTGCCCTTTCTCTGACAAGGAACCATGGTGATCTGGGTACATGGTGACCTCCTCCCCCCAAACACACACAAAACAAAAGTGTGTGCAGACAAAGAAGGCAGCCCCCAAGGTACAAAGATTATCCTGATAGATGACAGAGTTGGATAAAACCAGTGCCGCTTTTGACTTTTCCACTGTGTAAATATATTGCAAACTCTCCACTGAGCAGTAATCCATATAATTCAGCACGATTCTTCTTATTATTATTATGTTTTTTCTTTGTATTAGACTCAGCTGAATGTGTGGGTTTCAACAGGCAATATATTTTATTCACTATGGCGACGTTAATCAAAATCTATTTCTATCAGAAGTTAGTTTTCATGTCATCAAAGTGTCACATTTTATAAGGAACATGAAAAAGCATTGGCTGTCACATTGCATACAGTGGAGAAAGTTATGTGCAAACATTCTTATTTCTAATGGATTTTATTCACACATAAACTAGTATTCAACTGGTTTATCACGTAATCTGAACATTTTTCTAAGAGCCTTGAGTCACTCAAGGAAAGATTAACAAAGTCATGCAATTAACACAGTTTTTCTCTAAAAATGAATGAAAGAATTTTTTGCCAAACTTAATTTTGGCAAAGAAAGAACAAAATCACCACCTCTTTTGTGCAAAAATAAATAAATAATTCCGTTTAGGCAAAAAAAATGACAGGTCATTATTTTAGGAAGGTGGCCAAAAATTAGAGAGAAAAAAGCATCAGAGAATGCAGATTTGTCTATTTTCCAAATATAGTTTTATATTTTAGTTATGAGGTTTGAAAGACTCAGAGCTTTATAACACCAACAAATGAAATGACACTTTTTAAGTTGCATGGCAATAATAATGGAGGCAACCATAACAGCTTCAGAAAGGCATTACAGATCCTTATAACAGGAAGTGTTACGTTTATGAAGAGGCCCAAATAGGAACAGAGAAGAATCACCTAAAAATACTCTAAAATAACAAAACAAATCCATGCCTTTTTAGAGAACCTATTTTAGCTTTTTGCACATACAATACTTCTGTGAAAAAACAAAAGTTACTGAAAGCATTTTTTAAATATGACGTGTCTAAAGAAATATCAGTTTTTAAAAAATATGAAGTTGGATTTATCAAGAAGTATTACTAATGTTATCGAGCACATGGCTTTGTACTCTGACGTCTCCTACAAGCTGAAGATACATGTTTTATCCAGGGAGCAGATCAAAGACTGGCTGCTGGGCAGAATGGCCCTGCTAAAGTAGCCTGGATTTGCCTTCCATCTTGTTCGTCTCTTAGTAAGGCTGCTGCTCAGGGCGAAGTACAAAGGATGAGGTAGACTGTAGGGAAAACTAGCAAGAAGATTAAGACATCAGCTGCAGTGAGTTAGGAAAGCATGGAAGAGCACGAGGAGACTGTTTTTTTGGCTGGAAAATATGACACAGGGCATTTTAAACGCATGTAAATGAACAGCAGAAACTATGACTTGAAGAACTTTTTTATTTTTTCAGTTATAATTTGGCAAGGTCTAAAATGGCAAAAATATCTACCATATTAGGGACAGCAACTTGTCTTTTACCCTTTATTGTGCAGCATTTTGCAGAGCAGACTGTTTCAGTGGACAGAGGGAGTTTGAAGAGAGTTCAAGTGTGTGTTGTGGAGTAATTAGTCACGTCATCCCTCTCTATCAGGGACCTTTGTCGATAGTCTCTCACTTTGCTCTACCATGAGGGAGAAAACCCATCTGCCTTTGGCAAAGCAGTGCAACAAGGTCCATTTATACCACAGCATTCACACAGAAAAGCACTTGGGCAGGGCTTTTACACTGATAGGTGATTGGAGTTTGATTTTGAGATCATTGAATAAAAAATTTAATTAAGTGTCAGATGTTTCACGTTGCAGTAGAATGTCAGAGCAGTTTGTTTTTTTTCTAATACTGCAACCAGACACACTGCAGTAACGGCACTTACTTCTTCCATTTTTGTCATGCGTTTTCTAATGTATAAGGTTGCATGCTCTTCATAATCCCATGATCAAACAGATCAAATGGCAGTGAGACCAATTTTGTGATGTTTTATTTGGTAAGTGCAAACAAAAATAAGTCAGGTATGCAACATATTGCCCTTACTTAAAAATTCAGCGTTGCTTTTAAATCAATCAGCTTTTTTTAGTATTAGAGACATTAAAGTGGTTGTTAAAACTTCCATTTGGATCATGGTAACCTTGATAAAATGTAAGGTGTTATTTTCTGTACTTTAAAGCTGCACATGCGGAAGCACATGGCATTGATTTTAATGTAGGATTGGAAAACTCTGGGCAAATTCTGAAATGACGAGTATTGAGGATAAAGAATCCTGATGGCCAAATTTCTGCAATAGATCCTTGTAAACATTTAGTATACTACTAAACAAAAACTGAAAAATCCCATAATAAGGCTGATATACTGAATAGTTTCATGAATGCTTATATTTCACCCTTAAACACCCAACCGCAGACAGTAGGAGCTTTCACTTTTTAATCATTTTCTCTTATGGTGAACTGTCCGTCCAACTGTCATATATACGTCTAAGTTGTAATTAAAAATGACAGGTTCAAATTATTTTGTAAAAATACAAAGACTCTTCAACATGACAGAATGTGCATGGATGTCGATTTTAGAGTTGTTACCATTTGCAAGCTAGGTACAATTCATCCTCTAGTGTATGCAGATTTTGAAGAGCTTTGCTACTCACACTGTCCTGCATTCACTCCCCTTATGTCTGAATTTATCTTCATAAATTGTTTACTGATGCGTTGAGAACTTTTCACCCAATCCAATCCAATACTGACAAAATTATTTATAAAATTACCAGGGCAAAGACACACCAAACACAAATAATCAGTGCTCCTGTTTTATATCGTGTTGTTACTCCAGGTAGTCAATACTTGATGTTCCCTCTTACTTCATCAATCTATTAGGCAATCACTTTTTATTGATTTCTCTCCTATGATTGAAGCTCCTGTGAAATTACCACTGTAAAAACATAAAAAAACTGGGAATTGCTGGTTGGTTGAATTGAGGTCAATTATCCTTTGAACGGTGAACATAAAGAAAAAGGGGACCAAAGGGGACTGCGCTATCAGGGTTTAATGGTGTATTAAGATTTTATATAAGTCATTTAACCTTTCACCTGCTTGCAATTATGAATTTTCTTGCCATGTTTCATCAATGGCGTTGATCACTGTTGTTGGTTTTCTGTTAATTGGACTTATCAAAAGCCATAATCCTGGTCACCACGTGGCCACATTTGAACAAGAGAGGTTATCATCAGCTATCAGCATGGAATAGTAATGAGAGTGAATGGACGCAGGAGATAAAACCACAGGCTCTGTGTGCACAGCTGTTGTGTTGTCCTTTCGGGTGTGTGTGTGTAGCAGGTTAGGGTGTCTGGAATTTTAATGGTGACACCACAAACAATGGAGAAAACCTTTATTCACAACAACAACAGATCTTGTATTTTCACCCCGTGCGTGCATGTTGACTAATTGCTCTGTGCAGAAGTATTTTCAGACTTGTAAATAAGAAGATGGGCACCGCAAGGTGAACCCCCAACAAAATGGACTGACAGAAAAGGCCCTGAACAGTCAACATATGCCTGAACTTGTAATTATTTCCTTGAATATACATATGATTTTCCATGTAGGCAGTTGTTTTTAGGCAATCTAGAAAGTTTTCATTAAGTATTATTATGATACGACCATTGGCAATAGTGGAGCACTACGGATCAAAACTTATTACTATTATTAGAGATTAATGGAGACTTTTCTGGAAACCAGATTTTGTCTTAACTGTTACTGATGTTGATTCTGGTCAGGAAAATGCAAAAATTAAATATAAATCCAGTCATATAGACACGATAGGCCAGTGCTTACAGGTCTTACTGTAAAAACACTCTTCAGAGTGATAGCTATTGCTGAGTAAAGAAGACTTGGACTTGGGTATTTTCAGTATTAGTAAAGCGTTTAAAACTGAAGTCAAGCTAGGCAAGCTATTTGAAATGTAGATGTATTTTTTAAGACATTTTGAGGCAAATCTGCAGTATATTAAGGCTGAGGAGACACAAAGAAAGACCCAGGACATGCTGGAGGGTCGGCGTATGTAGCTGCCCTGGGATCGCCCTGGGATTCCCCTGGAGGAACTGGCTCAAGTGACTAGGAAGAGGGAAGTCTGGTCTCCTATGCTTAAGCTGCAGCCCCTACGAAATGAACCCAGATTATGTAAGACAAAGAAAGAAAAAGAGAGGAAAAGAAGGAAGGAAGGAAAGAAAGAAAGGAAAAAGAAACAAAGAGAGAGAGGGAGAATAGACAGATAGATGGATAATAAAAAACTGTAAAGAATATATTTACAACTTATTTCTAATATCCTCAAAAGTAGAATTGCATTTTTGTTTATTTAAACTTTGTAATTACATTATTTGTCAGCTACTTCCAGGTGCATTTGCATTAATCATCCCTAAGATGTGCCCAGATCTTTATTGGATCTCACCAATGTCAAACTGAATTGATTAGGCTCAGACATAAAAAAAAAAAAGAATCACGAAGTAGAAAGACTTCCCTAAAGGCAGATAAAACTGTGGTGGATCATGAATCACTGCATGAGTATAAAACCATTTTTAGAGCTCTGAGTGCTCCCTAGAGTCCTGTGGCCTCATTAATTGTTAAATGGAAGCATTTTCTAATTACAAGGTGTTGATTTGACCAAAGAGAGTAACTGAAAAAAAAAGAAATGTATGGCAGTGGTGTTTTAGTATGCTGTGGAGTGTTTAAAAGGACACAGCGCAAAATATGAAGTAAATATATTTTTTCTGATGCTTTTTAATGGCTAGGATGGATGGATGCTAACTAAAGAGAAGGAAAGTGAACAAATATCAAATCTTCCTCAAATTGCATGGGAGATGCAACACGTGGCTTTTGAAGGAGCCTCTGAATCTGTAGACGACACCTTTTAGACACGAGAGTGGCTTGTTCTCTGATGACGCGTCTTAGGATAAATGTGGCAGTTCAAGGTCTACAAAGCTTGCAGAAGCTGAAATCCACTGTGTGTCATTTCCTGCAGGTTGGACTTCAATTGCTAAAGTTTAGGATTTGAGGAAATAAATGCATCTTTCCATGTGTCAAAACAAAAACATCTGAATATTAAGAGAAAATTCTTACATGTGCTGACCAGATAAAATGTTGACTAGGAAGATATATGGCCTGTTGTATTATTGCCTCTTCACTCATGCACAGCCTCCACTGGGGTGGAGACATGGAAAGGAACATGAGCACAGACAATAAACACATGAAAATAAATGTAAATTGATTTTCTTTTCAGTTGTTCTTAGTTATGAATGAGTACAGCACATGGACCAAATCCATGGCCAAATTTAGGCTCAGAGGAATTGCTTTTGTTGTGAGTCTTATCTGTTAGATCAAAGTAAGTGTTTGATTTTTTTCAAGTTTCCCTCCTACAAAGGAAGGAGATGCCCACATAGACAGAATAAAAAGAAAAATCCAGGAAAATTACATGATATGATTTTTAAATTAGTAATTTAAATTTTATTGCATGAAGTAAGTATTGGATCCCATACCAAGCATGAATTCCAGCACTCAAAGACCAGCTTTTTTATTTTATTTTAAAAAAGCCTTCCTATCATCCACTCATTATCTTTATGAATAGCAGCTATTTCAACTCATTACCTGTATGAAAGACACCTTTCCACACATTCAATCAGTCAGACCAAATTTCCTGCTACAGTGTCAATTGTGAACAAAGCTTTCTAAACCAAATATTAAATAAATGTTTTTATTGTATCAAATACCTATTTCATGTAATAAAATGCAAATTAACTGTTAAAATATCACACAATGTGATTTTTTTTTCTTTTTAGATTTTGCACCTGCAATGAAAATTATAAATCTCTCCATTCTTTTCACATGAGAAAACATGAAAAATTGGCAGTGCATCAAATAGTTATCACTTTAATAAGTTAAATTACTCTGAAACAAATTAACTAAAGATGCAGTAGTGTGAATTGTTCCTCTCTAAAAAATGTTTCTTTCATTAAATAGATTTTGGCTGTTTTTTTCCTTCCAGTTGATCGCCTCTATGAACAATATCTCCAGGCTTTGACTCAAATATATTGTAATCCTGTAAAAGTTTGAACATAGCTACACAATTACCTTCAGCTCTGTTGTTGTATACTCAAGTTTAATTTGAGAGGTGATAAAGAAACGTTTTCTAGCTGAAGTCTCTCTAATTTTCTGGAGCTGGATGTGGAGCACAGAAGGAATGCCAGTCATCCTCTTAGAGTTCAACATCATAATCTTTTGCTGTTTTAATTTGGGGGGGGTGAAAACAGTTCAAAGGGTGTAAATACTATGAAGCCTAGGCGTAAATTCAAACTGGAAGACTCTCTAGCCCCACCTGCATCAACCAATCGGCGCGTCTCGCTCATTGTCGTCGACCTATCAACGCTGGACCAAGCCACATCACGGCCAATCACCGACCAAGCCCCAGTTGATAAGGACCTTTATCCATGGCATCTTCCGCTTTCCAGCTGCGCTCAACCCACCTCTGCCCCTTCTCCACTTCCACTCTCCTGGCTCTTCGGGCATCCATCCTTTTCCGACCTCCACCACCAGTGAACGGGCCCTAATGACATTCCTAATCAGCATCAGGAATGCTCATCCGAGCTTATTGCAATTCACAGCTCGATGTCCTCGGCCGGGGCCTGAGCGCCAAAGAACTTTAATTCACGCATGTCAATAAACCTTTTTAATCACTGTCTTTCTCCGTCTGAGTCGCTCCAGATTGAATTTCCAGTACAGTCTACAGTCTTACCTACAAACACCATTTTTTAAAGCTCTTAAATCCCTGCATTCTGCTGTGAGAGATCTAATGTCATCCTCAGTTCCTGTTGTGTGGCTCTGACATCAGCGCTCACCATTCATCAAGCTAAACAGCACATCACACCTTCCAGGCTCACAGCAGAAAAATATGCAGATATGGCGGAAATTCTTTCTCAGCTGTGAAGGGCGGGAGAGTAATAAAAAAGAAAATCATGAAGAGGAATGCAGGGAGGATGGGAGGTATAAAGGGGAAAAAACGAGGGAGAGGAGGAGAGGGGAGAAAAAAAGCCTCAACCTTTTCTAATCAATATCCATTCCCTCGAGCTGTCATGTCGTTGCACAAATGGCTGTTGCATTACCAAACAGAGAACGTCTGATCCTAAATAAAATATCACCTTCAGTCCAATCCATCTCATTCATCTTCATTTAACAAACGCTCAGCTTTTGGCAATACCTTTTATATTCCCGCTCCTCTATAGACAGAATGAATATGTCAGAATGACAAGTCCTGGCACCTGAATATGGGAACATTTCTCCTCAGAAAGACACTTGTCTGTAAGCGTCATTGTTCCACTGAGCACTGCAGATGAGCAATTCCACAGGGACGGATTGCAACGTGCAGTTTAATTTGCAGTTTATGACTCATGGCCTTGTGAGTTGTAAATTGCACGAGGAAAGATTTTAGAACACACAGACATGAAATAAATCTAAAGAGAACGAGCACAATGCAGTAACACTGTTTCTGTGTAATACAGAGAGTGGGAGTGTGCTGGCATTATGTTCAGTGGAAACCCCCCCCCTTTCTCTTTTCCCCCCTCCGGTTTGACACAAGCACACTTCCCTGTATTTATGCTCATGTCTGCTGTAATCTTGCAAAATCAGCTACACTATGAGGCTTCGCATTCAGCCGTGCATGTGTCTGTTTGTGCATATTCATCCCCTTAAACAAGTGTAGACTGACAGCTGACCTTATCAGCAGAAAGCAGCACCTAATTTGTGCAATGATAAGTCAGTGAAAAATATGTGAAGGCAGAAACCGGCCATCTTTTTGTCCTCCCTTGCTACATCCCCTTTTGGCTGTTTTTGTTATTATTTCCCTTTGGCTTTTCTTTTCATCCTCATCGTTGGGTCTGTCATGAGTAAACAGACAGCATTAATTAAATTATTTTTGTCTATGAAACAAAAATAATAACAGGAATATCAGTGCATCCTTTCTATTGGCTTCTAATGTCTCAAAGCTCTCAGTGGACAGTAATGCAAAAGAGCAGATCTCATGTAGAGAGGCAAATATTTAGCCTATAAGCAACACTGAGTGTTACATCTGTGGGCGAAAAACAACATTTCTTTTGCATCTGAGAAGGTCAAAAAAAAGTCATTTGGAACTTTTTATTACCTCTGTTCTCTTGCTGATTAATTATATAACAGTACATTGCAAATCTATGAATTGTCCTTGATTTTTCTCACATTTTGTCATGGTACAGTCACTTGTACTTAAGTCAAATTGTACATGATGGACCTATAACAAAGTAATGCATAGTCTTGAAGTGGAAGAAAATACAATGTTTTCTCCCCCAGCCCCACAAATAACCATTAAAAAAGTGTAGCATGTTTCTATTCAGCCACGTTTAGAAGGATTCCACTAAATATTCTTGATTTAATTGCTGCCAGTATTCTACAAACTGGTAAAACTAACTATGCATTTAATTCACATTGCCATAAATACAACTGTTCTCTGGAGGCTTTGGAGACTGTGAGAAGCTTGAATCAAATATTTAGCTTTTTTTTTTTTATAACAGCTGAGGGTAAATAGTTATTTTATAGCGCTATGTGACGAGATTATGTGCCTGGGAAATAATACTGCCTCTTTAATAAAAAAAAAAGAGAAATTTTGTTTGTAGTTTGCCACAGGTCATTGCAATTATTTGAACTTGTTCCAATTCTGCCTGCTAGTGGGTCAAAACTGTGGACCAAAACTGTAAGAATTCAGCTAGATCATGGATGTAATAGTTTGATCAGAGCTTGTTCATGTGTTTGAATTGTCTAGTTAAAGTTTAGAACAAAATCCAGTTAAGAATCTGTAGTATGACTTACAAATTTGAATACATAGAAGTTCTATCTAACCTGTACATAAGTTAAGATGCATATATATAACTTCTATTTTGTATCATGTCTCCATGTATGTACAGATTACTCAACTTTAATGCATTAATCCTTTATTGCAGTGTCTATCTCAAATTGTCCTGAATAAGTCGCCGATTTGTCACAGGGTCACACAGAGACGCATCAGACAAACTATTTTCATGGAGAATCAAGTCAAATGAATAAACTAGGAAAGAAAGATGATATGAAAAGGAAGTGGGAAAGGTCTTTTGTCATCCCATTTGCCTGTTTTTGACGTTTTTTCTCATGGCTTTCTGTTGCTCGGCACTCTGATCAGTGGCGCGGTGACAGGATCCCGATCCTCAGAACTGCTTCTCCACTTCAAGTGCCAAGCCAAATGACCCGATACCGCACCAGAACAGCGCGAGCCGAGCCATCATATGCATGCACACACAACGGCACACAAAGCTGCAGCCTGTGAGGGCTTGGGATGTCTCTGCATCTCCTTTGGGTCCGCTTGAGATGTCATGTTTTTAAGCAGCTGCTAACAGTCTGCTCTGGCCACTAACCCTGCCTGTTTTGGGCCAACACCTTACAGAGGAGCACTAATGATCTCTCTTCTTCTTTCTGTCTCGTTCGCTCTTCCATTAATCTCTCACAGTTTCTTCCACTGCCTTTATTGCTGTTTATCTATCTCATTTATACTGCACCCTCTCCCTCGGTTTACTACGTTTCCTTCTGATTGCATGTATTTATAATCCCGCCCGTCAGCACCTGCACCTGCTCATTATTTTTGTTTGTGAACACGTGTTGCTTATAATCGCGCATGCTACTTTGTATTCGCGGTTGGGCATATCTGTGTTAACCCACTGTCCATTAACATTGTGTTTACTGCCTCTGTATCATTAAGAAGCACAGACAAGTGTCCTAGTAAAAGACTGGGACATAAACTGAAGTGATGCAGCTCCGGTCAGACTCACATTATTCTCTGTTCTATTTCCATGGCTGCCTGGAAGCCTAAAAGCCCTCATAAATTACACTGTTATTTGGGTCAAACCTCTGTTAGTAAGCACGGGCTTGATTTAGAGGCTCGGCCTCCACCCTTATTTTTGAATTTGTGCTGTACATGTGTATGACCTGCACACCACACACATGCGCCAGCCGATGCCCGGTTTGTGGTAAAATAAACAATAAACATTTATTCACATCCCACTGAGTGCAGCATATAGATGCAGTCAAACAGAAAAGCTTAAATGGGTTTTATTATTTGCAGATAGACCACAAGAGGGGTTGCACAGTCTTTTTAAAATGCATCTTGTGTGGTCAAACATCAGCTACGCTCATTGGACATGGTTCTTCTGTGCATGTC
The DNA here is from genome assembly GCF_002775205.1 of Xiphophorus maculatus. NCBI lineage: Eukaryota > Metazoa > Chordata > Actinopteri > Cyprinodontiformes > Poeciliidae > Xiphophorus > Xiphophorus maculatus. The sequence goes on from NC_036448.1 coordinate 11,165,767, forward strand.
AGCAAGGACATATGTTGCTAAACCACCGGAGCTAAAGTCAGTTTGCAGCGACATTTTAAAACCAAGTAAGAATGGAAAACATGGGAACCTTTTTTTGCCTCTAGCTTGCAAGCAAACAGATCAGCTGCGCTTACTTTCCATACCTCTCATGATTAGCCTTTATTTTTCTCAGCCGAGTTCAATGAGTGTACAGAATATACATTTACTAGTTACGAGGACCAAGAACTGAGTAATTTGGTTATAAAAATTTGGGAACGTCAGAAGAAATGGAATATAAAAAGTTGCACATACTTACTTAAATATACAGGTAACACTCATGAACTCTTGTTTTTTTGCCATACAAAATAACAAAGAAACTGCAAAATTTCCTAGGCCTCAGCCAGCCAATGTCAATAAGCAACACCCACTGGTCAGTGGCAGTCATTATGCAGGTGGTAGTTAAAGCTGGAGGAGGAAGTGGCGTTACAGTGGCTGGTGGGAATTTCACATTCCTCCTTTAACATTGGGTAGGTGGGTTTGGAGGATGATCTGATGATGGTTGACCAACAATTTTGCTGAAATTCCTTTCAAGAATAATTTGTGCTTTTGCAGAGGCTCTTCAGATATCTCCTCCAATAACAATATGATGCGCTTTTGATGAATTCATTTGTCGTTAGGTACTTTCGGATACTTTTTCTTTACAGTATTTGTCTTCACTTGTCGTGTTCCTTTCTGGCCATTAAAGTGCTGGGCCTTACAATAAATAGCACAATGTTAAGATAACTTATTTTTGGAAGCAACACTGTTCAAGGAAAACTTGTCTATCTTACATTCTTAAAATTCTTTTGCTGACATTTAATATTTGTTGTAAGTAGATGGTAGCGAGTGCCTAGGTGTAAGCCAAGTACAGTTAGTAAATAAGACAGCTGAGACCATTTCTGTTGAGAGAAGCAGAATCATTGTAAAAACAATTGCCTTTTTCATAATATTATAGTTAATACTGGAAATGATTAAATATTTAAATGTAGCTAGGAGTTTCACACTAATTTGCAGTAAAAAAACAAACAAAAGCAAAATAAACAATTATTTCTACTAGCCTTTGAAAAAATATCCTGAGACAAAATCAAGTAAAACTATAGTCAAAACCAAAATTTTTAGAAAGTGCTCACAAGATTGGTCATAAAACTAAGACTGGCCTTGATTACCACACATAACCGTGATTTAAACTTCTCCAGAACTGCACCGCTGACTATTGTTTTTCTTGGTCTTTGTAATTGTTCTCTAACCCAGTGGTTTTCAATCTCCAGACCCATTGACCTTCATGTTCTAGATGTTTAACTGCTGCAGCACACCTGAATCAAATGAATACATTACCTCCTCAGCATGCCATTAAGTGCTTCAAAAGCCTGGTAATCAGCCATTTATTTAGGTCAGGTTTGTGAAGGCAGGGAAACGCTTAAAGCATGCAGAACAGTGGATTGTGAGGTCCAGGACTGAAATGTACTGACGCAACTCTAAAGTCTTCACAAAACAGCTGTGAATATACAGAGATTAAATAACACTCAGGCAGACTAATTGACAATTAGATGACTCCTGAAAACTGTGATTTCACTTTAGGGCTGTCAGACTAAATGTGAGTAAAACGCATGCCACACTTTTCAGGTTTTTATTTAGCAAATTGTCAAAAACTAAGTACCTTCTTTTAGATTCACAATTATTTTTAACTCGGGGAAGTTTGTGCTTGTAATTGAACAAATTCCAGATTAGATAAAATTTGTTTTCCTTTGCGTAGCACTGTGAACAGCTAAATTTGCAAATGAGGGCAGAGATCTTCAAACGTGGACGGATTTGCACTGGGCAAAAAACAGCAGTCTGCTTTTGAGGAATTTACATTATATATAGAAGGAAATTAAATTATTATATGCTTATCCTCCAGTGGGAATCAGAACAGTTGTCATAAATATCCTCTTAGCTTTTCATTGATTTAGGCTACAGACACATTCTGAATAATACCACTGATGTCTTTATGTTGAGGCATTTCTAATCCTAACCAAAAGTGGCTGTTTTTCTAACTCTGTGAATGTTCTACTTGCACTCACAATTGCAAGGGGAGAAATGGAAGAGCCAGACACCACTGCAGTCTATATATTAGAGGAATATAAAACAAAGTAGCACCCAAGCTTCTTAAAGTCATCATTCCAGTGGGAATTAGATTCCTCAAAGATAACTGGAATCTCCTCTTTCTGCCTTTATTTAGTTAGCATTTTTAACACAGAATGCACAGAGAGTTTGGATACTGACTTCTGCTGCAAACACAATTTCTGTGTTTTTCCTATTTGTTTTTAATATTTTCACAAATGTACGGGTGTAATACGTGGCGGGAACATTGGGAAGCCATCAACAGTTCAACAGCGTTCTACTGCTGGAGAGTGCATGAATATGGCGTCTTTACTTCTTATTCTCTGCAAATGACGAACAAAAGAAGTTAAGATGACTGAAACAGGAACAAAAATATGCTACACTTTAAGAAAACGCTTATTGTTTTTATTGCATATACAATTGAAAAAAGATAAGCCAAACAAACAAAACATTGCAAAGTAATGTTATAGATGTTGCAGTTCTAAACCTGACCATTGTACTTGTGGCTGCATGTTAATCTCATGCTTCTGCTGCAATGGGTTTTCTTTATGAGAGGCTTATATTTAGTGATTATCCTATTGTGCTATCCAAAGCATGATACTGCTACCACCAAATCTTTCACCGTGGATGTGGTGAGGTACCATATTAGCTTTACACCACATAGCAGTGTGCTTCTTTTTTTTGCTTCTATTGATGCTGTCCAGTAATTTTCTCTAACTGGCCTCTGAGGCTTTCACAAGACAGTTGTTTACAGTTATGTGAAATGCTGATGATATCTTGTTCTGTTCTCTCCTTTGCACAAATAACTAAAAACACAATATTTGAAACATCCAGACCATCCATTGTCTACTTATCAGAGGCCTGCACTTTTAGGAGCTCACTCAGGACTGTGATGAAATTTTAGGGTTTTTGGAGACATTGTTTGCAGCCTGCTTTCATGGTGAACTCATGTGGGTTATTACTTATCTAGCATCTCAGAAGTCCAGAGGATGCTTACTTACTTACACTTAGCAACCCAGAACAGGGATTAGAACTTGAAACCCAGAAAAACTACCTTAGCATTTTTAGACTTTTGAAACACTTGATAATATTAAGTCAGCAGGTTGTGAGGATCATAACTAACATTCTGACCACTTCTCTTACTTCATTACTTTTTGTACTTTTTTTTAAAATTATGTTGCAAAAACTGTTTAATTCCACACGTTCATTTTATCTATTATTGAGTCTCTGCCAGATTCCTGCCAGTCCTTTGCTTATTCAGTGTTATGACGATATAAAACTTTTGTTTATTCACTGGGGAAATGGAACCTGATTAACAGAAGTTTTCCAAGAAATTGTTATTGCTCTTCTTTGTACTGCTTTGTCCAAGGACACAGCTGCAGCCTGAGTTGTAAGGAAACTGTGCTTCCTTTGATAAGCTGATGGGAAGTCCCATGTTTACGTACAAATATTAAAAGTGATGCACTTTATCATTTCTTAACACTCTACGACTAGCCAGGGAGTCTCATTTTCTTTGATTGGCCATTGAATAAATAATAATCAAAATGCATTTTGATTCGTTCTTGATTGACTCAGTGGTTCCCTATAAATAGGATTTATTCATCTCCATAACATCAGTTAATTGCTTTCTCAAACTTAATTGATCTTGGTCGGGATTGAGAGAATATTCAAGCTGTTGGTTGAATTAAAATTTGTTCAGTCATATTTTTTCTGTTAGTGGTCCTGAATGATACTTTGTAATTAAAGCTGTGTTAAAAAAATCTTTATATTAAATCTCTTTTTTAATTATGCAAATCAAGAAAAAATGGTTTTAATTTCCAATAATTAAAATTTTCCCTCTGTATTTCATTTTATGCCACCTTCTGCAATATGTTGAATTCGTTAGACACAGAAAACCTCTTCTCGGCCATTGTTCCATCAAGTTTCACAATCTGCTCTCTCAAGATTTCTGTGTTTTTTGGCTTTTTAACTATACACGACTCCACTAAACTCAACCAATCTGCTATCGATTTGACATTAAAACAAATGCCAGAAATTGATTCCACACACGGTCGGACCCAGGTGTATTATCTCTGATGCTATTTGAACATTCTTCACCACTGTCTGACTTTTCTGCCCCAACAAAGAGGAAAAAAAAACTTGCATGAATCAAATCTCAACCCTGTCAGCATCCATTTTCCCGATCCTCCGCATCCTCAAGAGGACACACAGCGACCGCGCTTCAGACATGCACCCAGGGTGGCGTCTCATTCCTGCGGCTGATGAGAGCCGGCATGATGGGAGTGAGGCATATAATGTGATTTATGGAGCTCGGCTCACTTTTCAAATTCAATCAGGAACTTTGATTACTGATGAAAATTTGAGACAGGAAATCGCTTTGATAGCAAACGAAAACCTCACGAGACACAAGAGTACCGATGTGTGCAAGTGTGCACAGCCAAACAAACACTGAGCCCATCAGAACCTGACCAAATTTGATTAGGGGGAACACACGCAATGTAATCATAATTGACAAAGCAGGAAATCCTGAAAATCTAGCCAATAACTGATGAAATCTCTCCTCTGCTTCAGATCAGGGTGTTGGTAGACACAAAGCCAAACTGAGACAAGATATCTGAATATAAATCCAATACAAACTGATGTTTCTATTTTTGTATATAGATGCATAAACGATGCCTCCATCAGTTCTGATGAACTTTTCTGTCCCTGTTGAGGAAAAACATCCCCACACCATAACACTGCCACTACCAGCTGGTATGGGGTAGTTGATGTGAACTTTTCTGCCACACACATCATCTTGTAGTTTTCACATGGGAAACATCTTTTCCTGTTTTAATCTTTTGTTCAGCTTGCACTCATTGAGAGCAAGAAAGCTTCCTTTGTACAGTTTTTCTTCCGTCTAAGAGTTTTCAGCAACACCGAGCCGACCCATGCGTCTTTCTCCCCAACACAAACCCTCGGCAAGTATCAGAGGAAATGAAAAAATGCGAGAAAAATGATTCAAGCTGATTCACTGACGCTGTTCTACTGATGCCTGTGCACCAGTAAAGCAGTTTTCAGATAAAATCTATGGTTTTCAAATTTCTACGTTGGTAAAATGTAAATAAAAGATGCCATGTTTGTGAATGAACTGCTGTAGGGCTGTTTGTACACTATTGCTACTGCGTGAAGCAGATAACTGCAATGAGTGAGAGTGAAAATAAATAGCGAAACATTTGAGACTCGTCAGTCCACAGCAATTTAGTTAATAAAGATGAACCCATTATGTAACATTTGAGTTAAATGGACAAAGGGACAGTTTTACATGTTGTATTCTGAAGTGTACTAAGGTTCTCTATCTTTATTATTATTATTTTACTTAAAAAAAAAAAACATTTCTAGCCACTGTTAAGATTCATTGCTGTCATGGCTGATATTTATTTAACAGTGAGACTGTTAATTGATTGTGTGAACGTCGGAAAGTTAATGTCTTATTTAAAGGCAGTTATTAATGGTTTGTATGTGATGACACCTATCTTCAGAAAGTGTCCCACTCTGTCATGATGGACGTCGAAACGGCTTTTGCGTTCATTAACTCCTGTAAAGCTAAAAGCAGACAGTTGGTAGCCTGATACTGCTTTTGTTTAGTTGATTTCACTGTGAAAAGGGTCAAATGGTGCTGTGGGGTCCAAACATAAAACATGAGTGCACAAGAAAGAAAATAGTAGCAGGGATGAACACATAGTAAAAGAAACAAATTTTATCTTTCGTAAACGAGAAATCCTATTCAGTGATTATTGTTTTTTACTCAAACTGGCTCCTGATTGCCAAATCTTCTGCAAAAACAAGCCATTCTTTACACTTACATTTTTGATTTGCACTTTCTTGTACTTTTTTTTTAAAGTGCATCCTTACACACTTCAGTTTAGGAAATAAAACGTTCTGTTGAAAACATATCTGTAATTTAACTGGCTCGCAGACGATACGTTCTGGCCCAGTAAATTGGAACTGGTGATGGGTATGATTCAGATCCTGAATCATACCCGCTCTAACACATGCAATAGTTTCAGAAACCCAAGCATCACAAGCACACCGATGTAACTATCACGCGTCTCGCAGATGTGCACATATATGCCCGACTCTATGACAGAAGTTCTGGTTGATCTATGGCTGTTTGGTCTCTTGTGTTATTATAATGACTGCACATGAGGGGGACACTCAAAAATACACCTGACAGCATGACAGAGGGGCCCAATTACCTTTCCCCAGAGAGAGTGTGTGTCACACATGGAGAAAGAGCAGAGCGGAGGAACAGATAGAAAAGTGAAGGTAGAAAATGAGAGGCACACTGCTTGTGCATGTATGCGGCAGAAACACGACAGGCTCATCAGTCACCAATGGCCTTTTAAAGTGTTTTCTGTGGGGACATCTGACCTTTTCACTTGATGTCAATAGCAGCTGCATGATGAATCAATCGCCTAAGCCTGTGGCTCCTGGAAGCCCCTCTTATCCAAAGTAAACATGTGAGATGACATTCTGCCTGTTGCGACACCGGCAGACAAAAGCCGGAGGTAATGGATCGGCTTTTAATGGAGAAAAGGACTGAAGTGGTGGCGGCGAGGAGACTGAACCACATAGTAATCCTCGTAGAGGAAAACCTTTGGATGTATAACTCAATGTAAAGCGCTAGAACTGTATATTGAGTATAAAGAGAGGTAAATGAGCTAATGAGGTAGTCAAGGTCAGAGAAGACTCTGCAACCTTACTGTCTGTCTGCACAGGATGGATAGGAAAGGGGAGGAAAAATGGAACAGAACGCAGCCAGGGGAAAGATAAAGAGGAGGGCAAGGGGATGAGATAGATACTGTGGAAATGGAGAACAGGGCCTGGATTTTTTTGCACGTGTGTGTGTGCGTGCGTGTGTGTTTGCCGAGGAGCCTAGGAGTGAGCAATAGGGGAATATGAAGCCTAATATGATGGGCTAAATGAGGTGGAATGGCGGTAACATAGAGTGACAGCAACTGAGCCAGTGCATTAATGGGTTAACCAAGGCCAGGAGTCAATGACCTCTCTCCTCCCCTGAGACCGAATTATCTTTCAGTATGACACACGCAGGCACCCACGCCATACACACACTGATAATGAAGATGTGGTTGCCAGACCACTATATTTTATCAATCAAGACTACTATGCTATTTTCATCCTTGCTAAAGCTATTGATCAAGAAAACCCGTGACAATAGAAGGAAGGACTGAACAATTATGAAGTAGTCATTGTTTTAATGAACAGTTGCACTTAAAATTATTCAAACTTAAAATAAGTTTTGCTGGTGAACTTGCAGATGTTTGCATTAAACAAATCAGGCAAGCTCAACATAAATGGCTAATCCTCAGAACTGGACCACAAAGCAGTGGAAAAAGGTGGCCTGGTGTTATGAACCACATTTTGAACAATGTCTAGTGCCACTCATGTGACTGTTACTTTGACACAGGGGTGTCAAACTCCAGTCCTCAAGGGCCGGTGTCCTGCAGTTTTTATAAGTGTCACAGGTACAAAACACTGGAATGAAATGGCTTAATTACCTCCTCCTTGTGTAGATCAGTTCTCCAGAGCCTTGCTAATGACCCAATTATTCCATTCAGGTGTGGTGCAGCAGAGGCACATCTAAAAGTTGCAGGACGCCGGCCCTTGAGGACTGGAGTTTGACACCTGTGCTTTGACATATGTCACCTGAGCAACAGTGTTGCAAATTATGCATACCATTTCATGGAAACAGTCATTTCTCTTATAACAGGACATTGCTCCCTGTCAGGTGCTGTGGTGGTGCAGGGGTGAAGCACAACCCACAATAAGGAGGCCTTAGTCCTTGACGTGGCCGCTGCAGGTTCGATTCCCGGCCTGGTGATCTTTGCTGCATATTTTCCCTCTCTCTCATTACCCTACTTTCCTGTCTTAGCACTTTCAAATAAAGGCCCTAAAGCAAAAAAATAAATAAAAAAAGAAATGCTTTGAGAAGCACAAGAAGCTTGAGGTGTTTACCAGAGATGTAATGATTCGATATTAATATCGGTCCAATGTTGAAAAAAATTTGAGATTGATTATCGGTGACAATGTGCCCAATCTTTAAGGGCAGATCTATCCACTCTAACTCTGTGCTCTGTGGGCTGAGCAACGTCATGCTTTATTTTACATCATATTTAGAATTCCTAATTGCACCTTCTGATCCATTTGAAAGGTTTGTTGCAGTTTCTTGTTTTTACATGTTTGACCAAGCTTGTGAAGCTAATGGTGTATGTAAATGTGCTGTGCTGGTTCAGAGTTATCAAATGAAGTTGTAAGTAAGTACGTTTATATCTGTGTTTTTAAAAAGCGAAACACTTTAGTCAACTCAGCACTGTTTTTCTCTATTGATTGATGCTAAACCTCAGATACTGTATCTTCTCTGATATCAATCCCGCCAAGGATGTGTGAGATGTGCTGAACAAACAAGTCAGATAAATGGAGGCCCCATACTTTCATCTTATAGGTCTGAAAGGATCTGCTGCTAACATCTTGGTGCCAGAATCCATTTCAGAGCTTTATGGCCCAATGTAGTTTATATCCAGACGAGTCCCGACTGTTACAGCAGATAAAGTAGGACGGACACCTATTCAAACCGCAGTCATAATGATGTATAAACTCAAATTTTTGTGTAGGAGTTTGCAGATGCTCAATGAAAAAAAAAAGTTCTCCAAGAGCTCTTATGTCCGTCTCATTTGAAGAGACATTTGAGTTTTATATCACTTTGACATTTAAATTACTGTTCCAATAGCTGTTCTGAGTAAGTGTTTCTAAGAGAGACAGAAAAAAAAATAGATGAGCAAAGAATGTGTAAAAGAAAAAGACAGTGCAGGCTGCAGGTGAGAAATTAGAAATATTAGCATATTTATTACAGCAACATGAAGACACAAGAATGCCTACACTCTTTACAACAAGCAATGCAGAGCAAACTGGCATAGGAACAAATAACCTTTATTGGTGGGCAACAAAAGAGAGAAGAGAGATGACCAAGGGAGGAGAGAGAGAGAGATTTGACTGAAAACATCAACTAAGAATCTGATGAACACTTAACATACGTACCTGGTGAGAAACAGAAACAAACACAGCATTTCAGATCAAGAGAGCCAGCCCACATAGCTTTAATTGGCAAGGTACAGATTGACAGTGATGTGGGATTTAAGAAAAGGACGTGGGTATGGATTGGAAGTGCTGAATAAGAATACAAAAAGCACGCCAATGATTTCCTTCATTTTTTGAGGGATTAATTGAACACACGTTCCTTGTAGAGTTTTTCATTTTAAAACAATTATGTAATGAAGACTTTTTTTAAAAAATAAAAATGTTTTTTTTTGTTTATTTGAGATATGAAAAGAAAAACCACTTCCTACTTCTTTCATTTGCTTTTCAGGTTGGGAGCTTGAAGATTCTCTAACATTATTTTAGAAAACAACTGCTGTTCTCTGCTTAAAGGAATCCAAGGGGTGGCTATGTGGAGGTTTCTGCAATGTTACACAAGAAGGGTGCTAATGTGAGGTCACCTTAAGTAATGCAAATAAATACAACCTTTATATACACTTTACTCTTAATATCACCTCTATATGACCATGGAAAGTATATAACTCAGTAAATAAGGCATCTAAAAGGCCAGCAGTCCCAGATAGGCCGCTAGAGTGTAATTATAGAGTTAGGAAGCGTAGAATGAACAGTTTTACTTAATCCCATTTTCTAGGACTTTAACTTATGTTGTAAAAGAAATGTGAAAATTGTTTGTAAGGACAGAAAAATAAATTTAAAATTCTTTTCTTTTATGGTGGAACATTTTTATGAGCAGAAAAAATGGTCAGTTCACTGCCCTTGAATCCTCCATCACATTACACGCTTAGTTTTTAGGATACAGCTGACAGGTTTTTTAAAAAAAAAATAATAATAATAATAATCCATAATAAGGAAGACAGAATAAGCCTTTAATTTCAAACTAACAAGCTGAACTTACTTGAAATGCCCTATTTTTTTCTTTAAGTTAACCCCTTAACTGGCGGCATCCCATCCATGGGACAAATCTAGTTTGAATACTCTGCCTTTTTCGTCACCAGTTAACATTAACTTGGAAATCTGTATATGATTTTGTTATTTATACAGGAAGCTGCATTTAATTGTTCTGGTTTCAATATAATCAATGAAGTTACAGCTCCTATAATATTTTAGCAATTAATATACTTTATATACTATATACTTGATGTAGCATACTGTTGTGCAGTTAGCAGGATTCTAATAATTAGTCAAATTGTAGAAAACAAACATGTTCTTCTGTGCTATTTTCTCAAAAATAAGATAAAATTTTCTACTCTATATATTTTAGGTTTGTTTACAAGGCTTTTCTATGTTTTAAATGTAAAGTTTATTACCCGTTGTATGCGGGTTGCTTCTGCAATAAATTTAATTTGAAGTTTTCTTTTTCCTTTTTAATCCCCATCCATTTTCAAAAGTGGTGTTTTGTGCAGTAATTTAATGATAAACAGAAAATGCTTAAAGTTTAAAGTGGACATGCAAATAAAACAAGCTTGAAAGTCCATTCTACTCTTCCTAACGCCGTCATAAAAACTGCAGTCACTGTCTCTTGTCTTTCAAAGCTGACGCTTTTCTCCTTGCTACATTCCGTGTTCAATCTAATGATTTGCCTTCACTTTTCACCTGTACGAGCCGCCCCTGAACGTAAACCTCGAAATCTCTTTTTCATATTAAAAGCACATCAAAGTCATTGTCATTGTTGTCATTACAAACATTCTAATATTGGAAATTAGCACTGTACATATTTTACACTATGGTACAATCAAATACTATACTTCATGTCACTCTTGGTCCTATGGATTACCACATGTATTAAAACTGAGCTTTGGAAAACATTATGTCCAGGCTCAGTGCTATTGACACAATTAACATGAAACGGGTCCCTTTGAATCTAATTGTGTAATTATCGTCATGAGCAAAAATATCGACAGACGTATTGGCTTATTCTTGTAAACATTGTATTGTAAATTTGTAAGCAATGGGTGGTGACTGAAAATAAGGATGATATAAACAGCTCTGTAACCAGCAAATAAGAAAATACACAGCAGACAAAAAAAAAGAAGTTTTTTATGCAAGATTTACCCTCTTGTGGTGGCACATCTGAAATTCAACACTTCACCTTGTCAATAAAGGGACAATTCTATCAAGAAATGACGTTGGAAAACACAACTCTGTAATCATGGTGAGAGTACTGTGTAGCCATCCAGGCATAAGGACAGAGGAAATGAAAGTGCACAGCTAGAATTAAGGTATGTCGTCGAGATTAACTTTTTCATATTTCTGTACATGGCACAAACCCGTAAAATCAAGTTAGACGTCCTCAACAGTGTCACTGGCTTGCATCGCCTTTGCTCCGCACAAACACTTTGACTGTCTAAACACACCTGAAACACTGGAAGGCTTCATCTTAAGATGAGTTATTCCTTAAAGTATGTTGTAAAACAAATATTCTTTGCACGCCTTTCAAAAGGACTCACACCCTTTGAATTTTTTCACATTTTGCCACATTACAACCACAAACTGTAATTATTTTCATTGGGATCAGCACAAAGTGTAAAGAAATAGAATTATGGTTTTCAATTTTCATTTTCAGAAATAGAATATGAAAAGTATTGTGGACAATTGTATATAGCCTGCTTTGTATTCTGGCAGTTCAAAGTAAAATCCAGTTCATGTCTCTGCACTGTATTCTCAGTATGAATTAAGCCGAGAACAAAAAGCCTAAAGAAAACAATACATAAGAGATATTTGGAAAAAAGTTGTTGAGAAAGCAGAATAGGCTTATAATACCTCTGGAGGATTCGTAGAGATCCACAAGAATCTTTCTACAGGACAACTACAAATCATTCACTCCACAAATCTGGCATTTATGAAAGAGTGGAAGAAGAAAGCTGAAAGAAGTTTTTAAATTGCCACAAGGCATGTACAGGAAACAGCAGACGTGGTACAAGGTGTTCACGAAAAATGAGACCAAATTTTTGCTTTTTAGCCTACATGCAAAACGCTTTGTGTGGTGGAAATCCCAATGCCGCTAATCAACCTGAACACCGCATTTTCCATTTTTTTGTCCAATTTATTCTGAAACCAAATGGGGAATACCTTATAGTGTAAGACTAAAAGAGACCTACTGAAGATGAGTCGCAGATATAATTTTAGCAAGAGCTGATTCCACTGAGTACATACTCAGTGGGGTTGAACACAAATCTAAACAAAACTTTTCATTTTTTGTTTTGAAAAAAGTGAAAACCTTGTATTGTTTTCCTTACACTTCACTATTATGCATAACTTTGCAAAAATCCCAATGCAAGACACTACGCTGTGCTTAATGTGAAAAAACTTGAGGTACGAATCCTTTTGCAAGGCTCTGTAAACTATGCTTATTTTGTCAAAGATATTGGAAGAGTAACATTTCATCACGTTCTGTTATTTCTTTGCAATCTGTAACATCATACAGTAAGTGCACGTAAAGAGGCATACGTGTATTGGATCTACTTTCTATGGAAGTGTGTCTGAGAGCAGTCTCTAAGGAAGCCCTTTTCCTGGCCAAATAAACTTATTAAAACATACTTCCATCCTACACAAGCTAGCAAAATCTACATCCCCCTTATATGTCTACAGGTCCATTTATTTATCTCCTCACTCCCCTCACATTCATGTCATCCATAATCTCTTAGCTTTCTTTGAGCAGATACCAGTGGAAGAGTTCATACATTTACAACAATTGCTGTTAGCGCTGTGCAACCACAGATACAAACGTTAGGTCCATCTCTATGCTTGTGGCATACACCGCCCATATAAACATATATCTACACATATACACGTCTTATGACCCTTTTTGAAAACCTTCATCATGAAAACAGAAAACAAACAAAATGACGGTAAAGCCAACTGTACACCTGACAAACAGTGACAAGCATTATATTCAGTTTTTTAGTCATTATGTTAATTTTTTTTTTTTTTTTGCTTTTTCTTCATTTATGTTTACATGATGTGAAATGGTCTCTGCGTGCGGATTTGATGTCTCTGTGCTGCCCTGACATGGTGAACGGTGTTGGACAGATTCCGAGTGCCCAAGGGCACGTCCAGGATGGGGATTATGGGAGGGTGAAGGAGTCAAGAGTCAACATTGTCTCCATCTTAGTGTGCCTAAAAAAAAATAAAAATAAAAATCATTGGAGACCCAAGCACAAAGTATCCATTACAGCTCCATTTGAGTGGGGGGGAGACTGTCCACAGGAGCGTCCAATTCAACTATGTCTCTCTGTGTGTTTCTGTGGAAACTGTTATACTTGGACGTGTGTCCCCTGGGTTTGTAGGCTCTGCACACTGGACAAAATCTTCTTCTGGTGGCCGGCCAGCGTCACTCCCATCTTAGCCAGTTCACTAGATGAAAGATTTAGGAAAACAAACAAAGATATTATAATGCTGTAAATTGTAAAGGATGCATATTGGCGTGCATTGTTTTTGTTTTTATCTTCTTTGATTGAGTTGGAGTTTTGTTTGAGCTCAATTAGTTTTAATTTGAGGGGTTTTTACGTAGAGCTACAGTTGAGGTCTACAAATACACTGTTATGATCGCTATATTGTACATCCTACACAAAACCACTGGCAACATTGAGGCCCAGAACGAGAGGTGCTTATTTGAGCAGGATAAGGCTCCTTGTGTCTGTACCTGACACTGATATAGAGGATGGAGTCCAAGCTGACATATCCGGCACTGGAAAAGTTCTCCTTGTACTGGCCCATCTTGATGGTGTCCAACCAATCATCCACAGTGCTCACACTGAACTCTGGGGTGGGTGGGTCCTCCCTGCTGAAATGGAAAGCACATTTCAATCCAATGGTAGTTGTAGCTGTTCAGAATTCATGCCAAAAAATATGCAAGTCAAGTTAGAGAAAACAAACTTAATAAACACCCACATTTCAATTTCTCAGAAAAAATCATAATAAGAATTATAATAAATAAAATTTGAATCATAATAAATAAAAGCAAACTTTTAGGATAGAAATGGTACATTATGGTCTGTACAACCATGTCACTTCTGACTTGAAAGCTGTGTAGCAGAGTCACTGACGCTCTCCACAACGCCATGCAGACATCTGTGGTTTGCAAAAGTTTTAAGCATGAGGTTCGATTTATATGATTTTAAAACCCGGCATAGACCGGATCATAAACAGTAAAGTTTTTAAATTACAGTTAGTATATATATATTTTTTAATCATATCTGCCCTGAATTCCTTCCATCGATGATAATGTAAGATGTGTTTCTGGTCCTGTGGTTTATTCAGGCTCTTCTAAACTCTCTGGGGGTATAACTGAAGTAATTTTGAGCTTCTACTGTCTGTTGGTTTGTGTTGAGCCTTGTTTTTTTCTCTCCCCACTTTCTGTTTAGAGCGTTTGTCTCTGAAAAAAAAAATTCATTGTATGCTGCACTGATTCTGAACATCAACTAAGCGCCTGAGGTGTAAAATGTAAATGTAAAAATAATGATATTCTCTGGGTGCGGGCAATTCAGCTGGGGATTCGGAAACTCTAAATTGAACAAGGAGAGGGAAGATACACCAGCCCCCAAACTTATATTCTTTCATTTTCTACTTTCAGAACTAGTTATTATGTTGGAAAACAGCTTTAAAGAATAGAATATATTTGAAAAATAACATTTCCGGCTTACAGATTTCAAAAGCAGTCTCATATTTTTTTTCACACGTTAAACCTTCAGACTGTCACTATTCTCATCCGACTGTACATCGGTGAAATCCTTTGTTTTCACTGACCACGCTGAGCTGTTGGCCAGCTCTCTGAGACTGGCCGGGTTTCTGATGAGCTTGTCCAGGATTGTGACAATCTGTCCAAACTTTGGCCGGTCACTGCGCCCCTTCTCCCAGCAGTCCAACATGAGCTGGTGCAACACCACCGGGCAGTCCATAGGAGCAGGAAGACGATAACCCTCATCTATTGCTTTGATCACCTTCACAGGGAGAGAAATGCAAATCTATTGATCTTGTATTGATTGAAATTAGTAATCATTTTTATTGTTTAGATATGTCTGAAAAAGTGCAAAATGTCTGCTTGTGTTTGGGACTCACATCCTGGTTGGACATCTCCCAGTACGGTCTCTCTCCATATGAAATCACCTCCCACATGACAATGCCGTAGCTCCACACATCGCTGGCTGAGGTGAACTTCCTGTAGGCGATGGCCTCTGGTGCCGTCCATCTGATGGGGATTTTTCCTCCCTGTAAACACACCGCATAGACAATGTACTTTCACTGAAATTGTCAGACGAAAGACAAAAGTCTAAATGCTTTTTCCTGTTTGTTCTGACTAGTCAAAATTCAACATGAAACTGCAAACATGTCAGCATTAAATGGATGACATGTTCTTGCCCTCTGAGAGTGGAGGTACTGTCAGTACACAGATTCATGAAACAGTTCAGTCCTGTGCTGTAGTGAAGTGCAGTTGAATCTTAAGAAGCAATATCCTCTAATAATCAATACTGACTAGTTCGCACATGACCTAAAAAGATCCAACTTATATCCTGGGAACTTAGTTTGTAAGAATGCTTTCTTTTTTTTGTATTCACAAGTACAACACATTACACAAAGTATTCGTAGCCCTTTTTTTTTTATTTTTTAACCACAAACTTTAATTTATTTTGAGATTTTAAGGTGAGAAGGAACAGAAAGGACACTAATAAATAGCTTACATTTTTGTTGTCAAATTTGAAAAGTGTGGCTTGTCTTTGAAATTAAACCCACTATGTCAAAACTTTATACCATTCACATTTTCACTTCCTTTTCAGCTTCCATCATTCTTTCTTCCTGGATGGAGAGTGTCTATAAACGGAAACTTTACAGTCTTGTCAGAGAGTCTAAACTGGATTTCGGTCTTTCCCCGAGCCACTGCAAAATCTGGATATTTTTAATTTACACCTTTTCACTGTAACTCTAGCTTTATGTTTGTGACCATGTCTAGTAGGATGGTGGACATCCACGCCATTTTGTAATCCTTTACAGTCTTTCACTGTTTTATTTAGGTGTATGAAAGTGAAGGGGACTGGGCACAAACTTTTCAGATTTTTATTTGTAGACAATTTTTAAAGGAATGTATAATTTTCCTTCCGCTTCACAAATAATGTATAACTATTAATCTGAATAATCTTCAGATAAAACCCCATAAAATCCATGTTTGTGTTTGCAAGGTGACAAATTGGAAAAAGATCAAGGCAATATAAATGCAGAGGTGATTTAGAGGGAAACATATAATAGGAAAATGTTTGAAATGTCGTAATAAGTGGTGTTAACCAAATATCTGTCTATCATTTTTTTAGCTCCATCATCCTCCCAGCTTTGACCATTTTCCCCGTCTCTGCTTAGGCGCTGCATAATGCTGCCACCACCAAGTTTTACAATGGAAATGACTTTACACCCCAAATCCTAACTTTATTTGCATCTGACCAGACTACATTGTACTTGTATGATGTCTCATTTGAGGCTCAATGCAAACTTTAAAGGGCATTTCTTGTGAAGTCTTGTCGTGCACCTATTTCTAAATTTGTCTAAGAGTCCAAATAACAACTGAGTGCAATATCCCTAGCAGTGTTAAAAACAGTTTATGCTTGTTTTATTACCAAAGATTGTCAGTGTTACAAAGAAAACTGCGCATGATTACACGAGGGGTAACACAGAAAGTGAAAACCCCACAAATTTATATAATAGCAACACAACAGTTTCCTGGGGAAGTGGCGATGTTTTAAAATATAAAGCTTCTTCCATGTTTAGAATTGTAAAAGTAAAACAACGCTCCACTATTGGTAGTCTTCTGGCTGTTCTGAGTGTGGAAAACGCTAACCCTCAGTTCTTACAGTCTGTTCTCATTTAATGAGAGCGGTGGCGGGATAAAGAGTGTGTGTATCAGGTTTTTGGGATAAATTCCCTGAGCTCCCCCTGCCTTTGTTGTTGACACACAGATCAAAAGGATTCCATACAGCCCCCTGTATGTATAGGCACCCCCACCCTCCCTGGTTCACTGACGCACGCAGGCATCGTACCTCTATAGGCTCGTCTCAGCTTTTTAACATGCGGAAGATGCCTCTGCACCACCTAGCATTCCCCACCTCTGCTCGGTGAAAGTCAAATGAAAGACAAAGCTGCCAAGTTGCTCAGCACTGTACTTTAGTTTCCCCCACCCCCTTGCTCACCCCTACCCAACATCATCTTTTTTTTTCTCTTAACTGCTCTCATTGGATCACTATTCTTCCCCTCCCGCATCCTCTCTCTCCCTTTTTCCCTCCCTGGGTCTCTGGCTCCTCTGTCTGTCTCTTCCCCATCTCCGCCTTTGCTACCCTCCTCCATCAGTGCCTGCAGCTCACTATCTAGGTCTATTGACATCAGTGGGAGTTTGTGTGTGATTGCTATAGAGCTGTCAGCGGCTCATCCACTCCTCCTAGGGCAATGCTAATGCCACATTAAGAATAACTTCCCTAACTTTTCTTATGAATATGAATAATGCCATCTCCTTGTGGACATTTTTGATGAGTTACTCCACAGTGGTTTAGCTCATTGATGTTTGAGTTTCTATAGTTTTACTAAGGGCTGGGAGACGATGCCGCAGTCACCAAAGACTGATTTGACTACATAAATACAAAAGTGTTAGGGGGTTGTTTTTTGCCTCTGTCTGCACTGTGTATATTAATTAGTTTTGTGAACAGTATATCTTCAACATCTATATTATTATTTAAGTTAATACTCTGTAGAACCACTACTACAGTGACAACAGAAATGTTGTCACAAGGTTTTGATGGACATCTTTTAGGAACAACCATATTGTAAAAGTGCCACAACGAAAGCCAATCATGTTTTGTGTCTGATTTAGTTTGTGACTGAACTGTAATTTAGAAAACGTGTTTTGGTCAGTAGTAAACAGCGAGTAGGTCTTACCCTCGTAGTGTAGGCGGCCTCGGGGTCGTCCTCCAGAACTCGGCTCAGGCCGAAGTCGGACACCTTACACACCAGGTTGCTGTTGACCAGGATGTTTCGAGCTGCCAGGTCTCTGTGAACGTAGCTCATGTCTGACAGGTACTTCATACCCGAGGCGATGCCGCGCAGCATACCAACCAGCTGGATCACTGTGAACTGGCCGTCATGCTTCTGAAGCAAAGCAGAAATAAACATGAAATGATTTGCAGAAGTCAGTATTTCTGCTGACATCGACCAGTAACATGGCAGGGCACCAACAACAGCTCCAGCTGTAATTGAAGGTTTATGCCAGGATTTGAGTTGCACTGGCAGTATTTCAGAGTCCCCAGAGGTTCCAGAGCATGACATCGTATCGCTTTCAGCTCCTGCTAACCCTGCGCTCTGACCTCAAACTGAGAGGCTAGGGGGGCGGAAAAAAAAGATGAATTTCTGCTTCTAAGGATCAAAGGGGGGGATCATGAGAACAAAAAAGTCCCACTTACAGAGGATTGAACCTGACACAGCAGAGAAGACTTTCCTCTTTAGCACTAAGCTTGTGTCGGCCCAGCTCTGCTTGGATTTCAGATTTTGAGCTGTGGTTGGCAAAGACTTTGCAGCCTGTTGATCGATGATGGTCCAGCTCACCTTCCTCTGCCAATTATTCCTGCCCTGGGCCAACGATCTCTGTTAAAGAGCCATTTATGTTATCGGTCATCCTCTCTCCTTCATATCATTTCTCCTTCTTCTGTCCCTTTGTAATCTCCATCCATCTCCTTCTCATCCTGCTCTCTGTCGCAGAGAGGGGGAAGAACTCAGTTGCACTTTGATTCAGCCTCCGTCTATCTGTCTATGTTCATCTTTCTGTGTCCATGCATCCCTCCCCTCCCCGCCTGTCTTCTGTCTTTTTCTTTCTCTTGTCCCTCGGCAGCTGCGGAGTAAGTTAATTAGCCGGTGGTTTTGTGAGATGCTGATTGATTGGACTGTCTAACAAACCTACAGACTTCCTCTATCAATCTGCCCACCACACTGTACTGCCAGAAAGGAGGAGGCATGGCAGGAAAGAAAGGAGAAAAATAGGTTAGATGGCAAAAAGCATCTTTAAAAAAATATTTTTTTTAATTAATAAAATGCATATCCAAAAAAAAAAAAAAACACTTCATGAGATGATAGATTGTGTTGGACTAAGAAGAGGGAAGCTGGTTTTGTTACTTCAGAGGGATTTCTGCTTAATAAATGCTCATAATTAAAGACAACTGTAAAGATACCACAGCTGAGCTGTTAAAACCATAAAAAGCCAGGCTCTGCAGACACTTTATGACCTTCCTTTCAGCACCTAGTATTGCACAAAAAAACCAGAACCCCCCGCCCCCCAAAAACATGCATGTGGCATCTTTTTATTGTGTGTGAGCGAGTAAGGACGGTTGGGAACAATATCCTTGAGTCGTTTTGTATCTTGTCACTTCATTGTGCTTCAGTGCTACAAATGGGATCTGCACCTACTTAGAAACAGGCCCATCATCACAGCTTTAATGACTTAGCAGCAGTGCAGTGATTTTACTGGCTGACAAACAAGGCTGAATATGAATCAGGGGAATGTCGAACATGAGGCGCACCAGGAACTGTGTGCCATTTCTCTGGGCTGATGCAAAAATGTGTTTCAACGTTCC
The DNA here is from genome assembly GCF_002775205.1 of Xiphophorus maculatus. Taxonomy (NCBI): domain Eukaryota; kingdom Metazoa; phylum Chordata; class Actinopteri; order Cyprinodontiformes; family Poeciliidae; genus Xiphophorus; species Xiphophorus maculatus. Next base: position 11,185,596 of record NC_036448.1, read on the forward strand.
CCAGTTAAATCAATGCAGCATCTTTGATGATCATAGCTGAAAACATATTTTGAATGTTCAAACACTGCAGAGAGCTGAACATATTTATTAACACTCCTAATAACAATGCATAAAAAGCCTGAAAGTAAATAGATTTTTTTTTATTACAGCTGCATATTCTCATACTAAATACATTTGAAGAGTTCAACCTTTAATTTGAGTACATTTATTCACTGAGTGGAAAGAAATTAAAGTTATTAAAGCATAATACATGGCATCCCTGTATTAAAAGTGACCAATTCTGGCTTTTTTATTTATCCTTTGTTTTTTAAGTTAATAAGTGTTTCTAAACACTTCTAATTAGTAGTAAACATATTATTTCATTTGAGTAGGAAGCAGTTGTGACATATTAAATATTTCAAAGTTCCTGGTCTATTCCTACATTCTCTATGTTGAAATACAGAGAGCAAACGTTTCCTCCTTAAACACTTCTCATGGAAGTTTGTGTAGTGTCTTTCTCATATTACGATCATGTATGTTCTCAGAGAGTCTTCAGTAAGTTTTGTCTGATGTTTTAAGAGTTTTTGGAGACTTCTTTTAGCATAATAAAGTCTACTTTAAGGGTGAATTATCTTGGAAAGCCTGATCTAAGCATGTTGGTAGTTGTTTTTAACGTCCCTCCATTGTAAAGCATTTTTTATAAAGTGGAATGGCTGATTTTAAAACTTCTGCAAATCTCTTATAAGATTTGTAAGCGTCAACAATCTTCTTTTTGAAGGCTAGGATCTCAACATGGTGTCTACTCTTGCACATTCAGGAGCACACATAACTAAATATCTGAGGTTTAAACAGAGGAAACCGTGTTGAAAATACACAGTAACACTGTTTCAGTCATATGCCCCACATGTGAAATAATTGCATATACATTTTAAGTGGGAATAAACATGAATTTATTCCTCCACGGAAATAAATCATTTGTTCAAGTTCACAGAAAAACAAAACTAAAATAAGGAAAACAATCATTTATTCTGTTTGTATTGTTTTGTTATGTTGCTTTCATTTAGGCTTTTTTTCCTTTTTCATTTTAACACTTCAAGTTACATTCAATAATAGCCTTAAAAACGATCTCAGAGTAAAATGTTGTGATGCCGCCATAAGAGAAAATGAAAGTGCGGCGCTCTGTCCTGCTGATACAAGACTCACCTTCAGAAAAGTGTCCAGAGACCCATTTTCCATGAACTCTGTTATGATCATCACGGGCTTACCTAAAAGAGGCACAATATAGGGCAGTCGTTAATAAGCCACAGTTACAAGGGAGAAACGCACAAACTATAAAAAGACGAGGACGGAAAAGAATCAGAGTCCACAGCTGTGACCATCCTCTCTTTTCGTCTCTGTGCCTCTCTCAGGGGGATAACAGGGTATGTCGTCATCAGTCACACTGACAGCTTCTAATCAGCCCTCTCCATAAACGCCAGGAGATAATTAGAATAGACCAATCCACCACAATATATATGTGCATGTGTGAGTGTGTGTGTGTGCATGGGAGCCTCCTGAGATCTCATGAATACTAATCAGCCTCGAGGGAAGTGGAGGGGTAGTGGGGGGATTGCGGTTTGATCGCTATGCACCTGCACGAGTGTGTGTTTGTGTGCAACTTTGCGGGTGATGAAGGGGAGCCTGAGTGACAGACCAGGCACCCTATGATCCTCAGCTTGGCATCTGGTGAGGCTTACAAATGATTAACAAAGTACCTGCAATCACAAGTATGCACACACACACGCAAGCGCACCCAAAACAGCAGTTGTCCCTGGTTTACAGCTATCACCCTCCCCCCGCACTCCACCACCGTACCTCCACCCAGACCCCCCCTGCAGTCAGGCATTGCCAATCACCAAACAAACACTCTGCATGCAGCTACAAATGACGGAGCATGGCTTGTAAACACACAGGCTATGTCACCGATAATGAATAGTTCGCATTTCCCAAATCAGACCTCTATGATGTGAGGGGGAAAAAAATCCTGGGGGAGAAAACCTAACATAAGGAGGAAGAAAGGAAAGAGATGTCTAGACAGGGAGTGCTGTTGTAAATGGGTCTAAACTAAGACAAAGGATGAGCAGAGCTAAAAATAATTTGACAATAAATGGACCTAAAAAAAATATGTAATGGAACCTCCAAATGCCATTTTTTAACATTTGTGGCCAACTTTTGGACTCTGGTTTTTGTACAGCTCTTACATGCTGGTATACTTTTCAGTAAATTTCTTTAGATACTGTGTGAAACAGCAACATTATCTTTTCCAGCATTCCAGCTGTGAGTGGTCTTTATGATTATTTAGATTAGAAGTAGAGGGAGTATCACACTGTGTGTCTGGGAGAGCAGTTATTGAAAATTAGGGTCGTACTCATGTAGATGAGATTGTTACAGTCAAGGTTCCTCCAGGGTTCTTGAAGTTTTAGAATCTTCTGGATATTTACATAAGATGAGCCTTGAAATGGTTTTATAGTAAATGGATCTTATTATATTTTTCCCAATGTGAAAGAAATCTCTCTGTAACAAAGAAAACAGACTTTAAAATATTTCTGTAGTTTATAAATCACTGAATAGCTGAGCACCTAAATACATTACAGACTTGTTATCATTGTGTCAACCTTCCACAACTCTCAGGTCCTCTAGGTCTAGTTGACCCAGCATTCCCAGGATCAGAACTATGCATTCACCTTAGAAGCTTGTTCCAATTTTCTGGAGAAAATGTCAGAAAATTGCAAAACAGCTGAAACACTGAGTTCCTTTAAAACACAACTAAAAATCTACGTGTTTAGGAGTGCCTTTGATTAAAAGATCTGAAGCATTGATTAATACAGTCAATGTATATTTGCTGATGTTTATTCCTGATGATTTTTATGATGGCATTTGACAAAATGTAATGTTTGTCGCTTGTTTCACAACTGGTTATTGTGTTATGATTTTTATATATAATTTAAAGCACTTTCAACTTCCTTGTTGGTGAAATGTGCCATACAAATAAACATAACTTGACTTGACTCTCCTAAAAGGAATGCTCTGATTTTCAAAGTGAGGTACTGGGATATTTACATTTTGGTGACTTTGGGACTAAAATAAATCTGCTCCATTTCAAAATCTACAACTCTTGGACTTATAAATGGTTTTAAATCAAGATTGGGGTGATCTAATTTAATGGAAAAAAAAATACTTGTGAAAGACAAGTGAGGAAAATCAAACATTTTCCATACTTGTTTTTTTTTCAATGTAATCCTGACATGGGGCATGGTCAAAGCAAATGCCATATTTTTTCATACCATTAGTGCTTTCTGCACTAGTAAGTATAAATGTCACCCATTTTGAGTGAATTCATACCGTTTTACCAACGTGGATATTTCAAAATTCAACTGGGCTTCTAATGTCCACACAGTAATGGGTAAATTGACTGAATTTGTATGGGGGGTTTTCTTGTCATAATGACCATTTAATGAAAGTGACCAATTAACCAATGGTATGTTAAAAACAGTCACACTTCTAAAAGTTGCAAGACACAGGATGGAATCTGACAAATGCTTTACTGTATCTACGAATCACACACGCATTTATGCACACGCTGTATGTCTTTGTTTGAATCAAAAGTGAAAGAAAGTTATGACTACTATATAAGTGAAAATGTAATAAAACACATAAAACAAATGAGAAATTAAATACGTGAAAGAAGGTGGCAGTAAAGACATATGAAGTAACACGAAAAAAGAGAACAATGACAAAAACAAAACAAAACAAGAAGTGGCAAGAAGGAAGAGAGGAGAGCAGATGGACTTGAGGGAGGAGGCTGGTCACACGCCTGTCATAGACGGGCAGCAACAACACCACCAAGGCCTACAGTAAGATTGTAGGTAAAGACAGCAATACATCACTTTAAATGAATTCACTATCTTACTGCAGAAAACAGACACACACACCACACACACAAACAGAGTCGCCTGGTCTCTAGTGGTGGTGTCTTCTTTGACAGTAACATTAGTCTCAGGGATAAAAGTGAAAGAGAATTGGATTTTCTTCTGCTGGGGGTGAGGACTGCTGGTCACATTTATCTCCACACAGAGCCTCTGTGTGTGTGCGTAGGCGGGTGCGCGCGCGTGTGTATATAGGAGAAAGAGAGCTGGTTTCAGGCCATGGCATGAGACGGATGGTGCTATAATGACAGGCTGATTTGAGCTCTGTTTAGAGAGGGAGAACATTTGTGTGTTCAGTATGCAAATGGAGCAGTAGATGGGTCTAATGCCGACTGAAAGGACAGCCGACCCCTCAATGCTTTCCTGTTGGTATGTGCAGGTGTGTATCAGTGCTTGTTGGTGTTCAGTAAATGTGAATACATGTGTTTTGTACTGCATACACATGTTACACCGTACAAAGTTAACACCCATGAAATGGGAAAAGGGACGATAAAACATACCTTAAAAACCAATTATGTGTGTGACTGTGTGTTGGGGACCACACATGCAGGTGACGTTGGATATTGCCTTTGGGTCCAAGGTGTTAGATATGGTCAAGAGAGAAGGACAATGAAACACATTCATCCTGCTGTCCAGTCTTAGACAGCTACATGATTTGGGTGTGTTCTCACACACACGCTGTCTATAACAATAATCCGGCATCTGGACTTGGCACAACACCCTTAAAAGGTAGAAGGAGCAGCAGATATCTGAGGGCTTACATTAGCTTGTTTTGTCTTTTCTGTGTGGTGACTGCAAAATCACACTAATGCAGACGTTTTGAGAACATAGTCAATCCCTTTTACATCTGGTACCTTCAAAGAAAAGGCTTTATTCCCCAAAGTCACACACACAAACATAACTTTTCCCACTTAAGGATGTCATGGAGCTACAACATAATTAACTGATCACACTGATATTCATCGTATAGCTATTACCTTTCATCTGCTTTGGAAATAAAGCATTCCTAAAACAATTCTCTCTGCTTCTAATCTAAATATCTCAAAACTTTTCATAGCAGTAAGTCAAGCAGTATTTTGAATGCTGTTTTCTTGTAGAGTAAATGTGATTTTTTTAAAAACTTTAATAAAAGGTAGGTCAATGCTCTACAAAAAAAATTTGATTTGGAATGGGCCCCAAATTTCTGTTTAGTGGATTTCTAGTTTTGATGTTTTACCTATTAGCTTGATATGCAGTAGTCATGAAAGAAGCTTTCAGTATGTTGCAGTCCTTTATGATGGTGGTCGAGGAGAAGGCTGCCGTCCTTTGATAATGGTCTAATTATTTAGGAGTGGCACCTATGTGTGAATGCATTTATCAGCCTGCAGACTAAGCATGCAGTCCAGTAAATTACATTATGAGAGGCAGTTTTACTTTGCGTTGGTGTGAGTGTAAACGAAAGCGATAGAGTCTGTATACATCCGGACAATTACATTACGAGTAGATATCTCTGTGTGTGCCACGAGGCCACATTACTGCTTTATTGAATGAGGCGGCCCAAGGTACAAATGAGAAAATGAAATAACTTCTGCATTGATTAATGTTAAGGGTCTGGACTAAATGATACAAAGCTTTTAACACAGGGCAGATCTCTGTTCTGGGAAGCGCCATGTAAGGATGTGGGGCTGTGGAGAACACGGACAGACAGAAACTCAATAACCTTATCTTCTCTCCTCTCTTCACCTCTCCTCCTACTTCTCTTCTCCGCTCATTTCCTCATGTTTGTCTCCTCTGCATCTCCCCTCTTTCCATGCCACCGTCATTTAAACTCAAGCCTCATCTTCTCTCAATTCCTCACTCTCGTACGTTATCTCATCCATCCACGCCCCCGTTCTTCCCACCGTCCCGCACCCGTCGTCACCTTTTCCTCCGTCCCGTTTCCTGCCCATGCTTTGCAATCTTCAAATCTCCATGTGTATTCAAAGCATGAATAGTTTAAAACACTCTGACAGGAAACACTGAGACTCTTATTGTTCGGCGGACAAAGACACGCAGTTAAATCCAATCACTAGTTTCTTCAAACAGAAGACGCCTGGAAAACACGACTTTGCCAGTTTTAATAGCACCTTTGTAGACCAGCCCTGTAATGACTGCGTGCAGGCGTGCGTGTGTGTGTGTGTGTCAGATGAGATTGAGTCCTGTAATTGAGGGTTTTCCAAATGAGCCGATTGTTGCAGTGATTGTGCGACACATAAAGGACGGATGGATGAAATGAGGTACTGGGGAGATAAAGGGAAGATAAGAAGAGTGAGGGGAGAGGGTTTGGGGGGCAGGGATGAGCGGATGAGGGCAGATTGCTGCACTTTCGTTATGTGTAAAAAGCCCGATAAAGAAAAGAGGGACTTTTTCTGCATGCAGTGGTCTAATTAGCATAAGAATGGCAACAATCAGGTGACAGACAGCGGAGTAGGTTATTAGAGCTGCACATGGCAGCGGCTGGGGGCTTATGAGGTTTTAAGCAGAAAACATTCACCCACCCACATGCACGCAGACAAGCAGAGCAGCTGGAAGTGGAAAATTCAGTTAAGAAAGAGACTCATGCATATACACAATCCTAGCACAATCACCAAAACTATTGCTCCAATAACTACTACAACTTGGTTATTTCAATCCTTTTAACACAGGCAAAAAAGATTGAAAGGGCTGCATGTAATTTTAAAGCTGCTATTAATACAATAAAATCTAAATAATAAAAAAAAGATTAATTCTGCACTACCATTAACAAAATGTCTTATTTAGTATACTGATTAGGTAAGTGGCCATACATCCAGCTCAAGAGGTTTTATGAGAACAATACTTTTGGAAAAAACTAGGGAAGGTTTTTTATGTTTTCATAAACATAATTAAGGCTACACAGGTTGCAAACTGCATTTAATCAAAGTGGAATATTTTTGTCCAGGTTGGATTAGTCCACTTATGGTTATGCCCTGAATTATACCCCTGGCATTTTTAGATTTAAAGTAAACTTTTAAATTTACCAAAATGTTTCTTCTAACTGGAAGCTTTTAAATACTAAAGGGAATCATTGTAGTGAGCTGGTGAGTAAGAAAGCTTTCCAAACTCAAACACTTTTAGCTCACCAAAGATAAATTGTCAAAATTAAAGTGGCAACATGTAAAAAGCTAGTCAGCAGTTATAAGAAAGATCTGACTGTTCTCATGCTAATAGAGTATTTCCCACTAATTACCAAGAAAGATACATTTTTTGACATGCCATTTTTATTAAACTGTAAATATTTATAAGTATGTTTCATACTTTAATTAGCCTTACGAGGTATGATGCTTCATAATAATCATATCAGACTAAGCCCTACTTACAGTTTTATTGTATTAACAACAAAGCTTTTTAGTTTTTTTTCTTTTTACTTAACTTTAATCTCTGCTAGTGAGATCAAAAGTCTACTAGCTCCTCCTGCCTGATATCATATCAGGGCTACTTCAGCGTTTTTTTGTTTTACAGCTTTTGCTGAACTAGCTTCAACGTAGCTCCTACTCCCACCACAGCAGAAAAGCAATTACTCCCAGTCCAACTTAAACCAATACTACTACGGCGTCTACTTCTACTCACACCTACACAAACCAATCCAGCACACCTGAGTCCAGAGCAATCAGGTCGGCCTGTCTGATTAGAGTGAGGGCAGTGTGAGAGGACCAGCTGGGGCCAGAGAAAAGGGGGCCTGAAGGAATTATTGACCCATCTCAACTCTCACCCCCTTTTGCTCGCACATGCACACCCTGAGCTGTGACCTGTGAAATTACTGCACTGCTAGTGAGATTTGTTTCTGCAGGGCTTTATCAGCTCGTCAATGTGCCGTGAAGGCAGGTGAGAAGGGACACAAAGAGACGCATGTGGAGAGGAGACAAGCACTCATTACGTATGGAGAAGCAACGGAGACGCACAAACAAAAATAATCGCATTCAGAGAACACTACAGAGAACTTTATTATGCTGAAATAAATTGCTTGTCAAGTCATTTTTCAGTTATTTAGCTGTTTCTGCTGTCAACCATGTCATTGCTGTCAAAAATCTTCAAGCACTTCGCAGTAATTATTGGATTTATTTTGGTGTTTCAAATTAGACTTGTGAGTTATTCAAGCGACTTTGCCATAATTACATGTCTACGTGTTGCGTGCCTCTCTAATATCTCCACGAAGAGGAAGAAAGGGAGTGAAACAATAGGAAGGAATTAATAAGAAGCTCAGTATGGTGTCATTCATAATACACATGCTGCTGAATATTCATGAGGCTAAAAACACAGCCAATTAACTTTCCCCGAATATAAATATTCATGGTCGATGCAGGCATATATCCGTTTGCTCTTTTGTTGTTTGGCCCGGGTGCTGTAGAGCACTTCTGCGTGAAGGACTGAAGATCTGAGCGTGTGTGGCAGCGGGGTTGGGTGACGGGGGGCAAAAGCGGAGCTTCGTTTGTCTGCCTGCATGTTCAAAAATCCTGCTTCTTTGTACCGCCTCTCTCCATCCCGCTTTCTTTGTTTGCGTCTAGATCCTCTCGCAAACATCTGCATAACAAGATGTCAGATCAGAAGAGTGATGGAGCGGTGCATACTGAGTAACAGGAAGAGCACAGGGATACAGAGAATGTACTGTACTTTAGATCATTAATCTAAAGAGACCGAATGTGCTCACACAAGTGGTACTTATTTCTGCGTAGTTTGGGGATGTTTTAAAGGAGAATTGCATCATAATAAAGTAAAGATGTATAACACCCCTTAATACCTTGTTTAATCACTGGAGGCAGATAGGTACATTTGTTGACAGACTTTTCATAGTGCACTTGTTGTACTGTAGTTACAAAACAATCCTTCTTCAAAAATAAAGTTATTTAAAGTTAAATGTTATTCACATTCAGCAGCAAAGTTAATTCCTTCAGCAATCTTATATGACCTTATGCGATTAAATACACCCAGGTTTATTAGCAAAATGGAATTTCTTTTGGAAGTTATTTTAATGTTTTATTTTTAAATATTACACAAATATTACACAAATGTAATAATAATATAACATGTTTTTTTTTTTATTGTTAACATATTATTTAATGATGGAAAAATCAGATTAAAATATTGTCTGGTTTTGCATTATAGGCCGTTGTCGGTTGGTACAGGAAAGTGTGGAGGGTGCTGCATGTTTCATCATTGGAACACGTGTATGGCTAAAATTAGCATTAGCTAGTGATGTCAGTCAAAATGTGGAAACTTTCTTTGACTTTTTTACAACGCTCTCCAGAAGCATTTGTCATAAAAAAATAAGTAGTAATTGTAGCTGTGTGTTCAAAGACCTTGGAATGGAAAGAATGACTCTGTGGTTTGAAGTGAGGAAGAAAAATAAAATTATATAGCAGGATTTTTTAAACTCTGGTCCTTTAAAGTTGTACTTCAGGAAATGTTCTTCGTTGCATTCCAAGCCTGAACACAAAGTGGTGCTGTCTTTTTAGATTTACTACCCAATACATTTCTCATTTTAACTCCCATGCTTGCTTTTTGCAAAGACTATCATGTGGGGTGGGTGTAATGGGGGCCACAAAATGACGGCTATAATTTCAGATCTCTCATTACTTGCTGCTTTTTCTTGCTGAGAATCACACGAAACTTTAATTTTTGCTGTTTCTGATTTCAGTTGGCAGGAATACCAATTTATAAATCCATATTTTTAGTGTTTTCTTGTAACTGGGCGAGATGTAGAGCCAATATTGAGTATTATGCAAAACAGGACAAAGACATTCATATGTTAGCATGTCTAGATTTGAAATTGCAGAAGAAACAGAACGATAAAGTGAGAACGGAAAAATTAGACGGAAAGAGACACAGAGAGAAAATGAGAGACTGAATGAGACGATTAGATGGACACTGACTGGGAGAGAAAGCAGGAGTACGAGATAGCGGCATGAAAGCAGGATGGCTGGAGAGAGCAGCGATAACAAATCAGCTATCTTGTTGAACCAGGCCTGCGTCTGTCTCACCTGCATCAGCAACACACACGCTCACTCTAATTGCTCAAACACAATCATGTGAAGTAAACAAGTGGCCATTTGAGTGGTGGACAGTTACATCACGTGCACGCTGCCATGCCATGCGTCACCGCTGTGTTGCCATGGTAATGGGGCTTTTATCTGATCCAGGGTCAGCTCCTATTCACATCAATGCCACATCTGCTGTGTTTCAAACAGGTATGTGACAGACAGACTTCCACACCCGCTCATATGGAGAAGAATTAATTAAGAGCTTTGCATGATCCGACCAAAATCTGATTAAAAAGGAAAGCATATTGAAGACAAAGGGATTTTTTTTTTTAACGTGTCCACTCACATTTTGTGACGACACCCTCCAGTCTGATGATGTTCGGATGGTCGAACTGTCCCATGATGGATGCCTCAGAAAGAAAGTCCCTCCTCTGTTTGTCAGAGTATCCGGCCTTCAGGCTCTTGATGGCCACGTAGATCTCCCTCTTCCCCTGAACACGCAGGCGACCGCTGCACACCTCCCCAAACTCTCCTGCACAAACACACAAAAGAAAGATCAAATCTCAAATGAATTGTTTAATATTATACATATGCACAAAGTTCTTAAATTATTGCGTATGAAAGAACATTTTAGTTTGTGGTTGTCTAATATTTGTTTATTGACATTTCAGGCAAAAAAAAAAATAAAAAATTACACATAGTAAAGCCTAATTGTAGAGGTAAAATAGCCCATGGTTTTAAAAATACTTCACAAGACACAATGCTTAAACTGCTAGGTGAACTGGTATTCAGCCCCCCTAATACAATACTGCAATAACAGTGAAAGATATCAAAATCTATTAGGGTTTGCCCCAACTTGTTTTACGCATGTAAAGGGTGAAATCTTTGACTATTTTTCTTTGCAAAGCAGCTCAAATTCAGTCAGACTGGATAGAAAGTGTCTGTATACAGCAACTCTAAAGTCCTACAGCAAATTCTCAGTTGAATTTAGGTCTGGGCAGTGGACAGTTCTGAAAGGGACTGTATGTGCTCTCAAAGTAAAAAAGCATGTACATATTGATTGTAATGTTGAACAGATTTCTGAGTAATTCTTCCGTTCCAACTCACCAGCTCCAATGACTCTTTCTATGCGAATGTTGGAAGCATCTATCTCTTTGGCAAAGTCTCGGACAGCTTGGTTTGGGTCTTCGTAGGTGTGAGGATGAATGTACGTTCTGCTGCCTGGAAGCTTCACTGCATTGGAGGAAAACGAGAGAAAAACATAGACATTACTTACTTCCCAGATAAAAATCATCCAAAGCATGGTTTATAAAACTTCTGATTGATGTTACACACGTAGGGAAAAGCTTTTTGCTACTGCAAATCATGAATTCTGTGTTTTTCAAACAAGGTCATCCCATTTTGTTGAAACTGGAGCTTTATTGTGAATGTTCTCCATATGATGTAACACATAATAACACAATTAGACAATTCATCAGCTATGGTGCTAAAATGAGTCATAATTTTAATAGGAGCCCATATGGAGCAGCACTCTGCCAGAAGACATTTATATAAGATTCTGTGAAAAACAATGACTTTGATTGAGCTGCAAAGTCTGCGCACTCAGAGATCCGGGCCTCGTTCTGTAACTCAATGATGATCAGCTACAAGACAAGCAAAGAAAGTAGTGCTCTTGTACGCAAATAAACAAACAGAGTCAAGTTGTGTTACCCAGCGTTTTCACATTAAGCTTTTCCTCCCTCGGTCAGATACTTCCAGCTCCACATGCAGCACGGAACTGATTCATCTCAAGTGGGTGTAAAGTCTGGTTTTAAGATGAATGTCATCAAGGAACAAATCCTTCATTTATTCATGAGAGTGTGAACGCATTTGTGTCTTTACCTCGCCCATGTTGGAATTGCATCTTTTCTTCATCGGGGTCCTGCTTTGCCTTTATGTATCCACAGTGTCTGAAACAGAAATGCATGGTTGCATTTTCAACCTAGAAAGTAATGACAGTTCTCCAGCCAAAAGCAGTTTGATAAGATTGAAAATCCACTTAAATGTTTGCAGATGATGCAATACTACATCATGTTTTATGTATAATTTTCCCAAACTATAGATCAAAAGACTAACGAATAAAGCTTCCAACAAGAATCTACAAATATTTTTCATACATCAGTATTTTCATGTTGTACATACGTCCTTGTTCTATTCAGGTTTTAAAACTGAAATAAGACTTCAAGACAGGAAAGTAATTTATGATCGATGCCAATTTGAGTTGGGTTTCAGTTGAGGTCATATTGCAGCTAAATCAAAGAATACTCTTTAATGAGTTAAAAGCTAATAAAAACATTTTTACAAAGGATGGTAAAGTAATGATTAAAGTGCAAGCTGACTGACGGATTCTGGATGAAGATTAAAATTTTTGCTGGTTTTCTTTTCCTACGTGACACTTTCAGTGTGAATTAGTGCAGAAAAGGCTTCAAGCTATTTGTTTTTAGCTGTTTTGGTTAAAAATGAAAAAAGGGACTTTTTATGACTTTTAATGATTTAAAATACAAAAATAAAGTAATACATTCCTTGAATTATTGGTTAAAACTTTCCCTGACCTAGCACTTGTGATGTTTGGTTAAAAAGAAGGAATGTTTGTGCCACAAATTTGTGTATTGAAAAAAACATCTTTTGTTTTACCAGTCTAACCACGATCATCAGATACACCCACTAATGTGTGTTACACACCTGCTTCAGCACACTTGTGCACGCCTTTGGGCATGGGTCAATCAAAAGATCAATACAGAAATACTGACAAATTGATCAACTAAATCCTGCAGTGCATCTGTGAGGATGTGTTTAACTTAGACTGTTCTGCAGACCTCGCAGTGGGGATCCATTGCCAGGATGTGTGTTGTGTTTTTTCTAGGCTTTTTTGCAGCTTCTCTGTCAAACACTGCTAAGAGGCATAATCAGCTAGCAAAATAATAAAAAGATTTAGGGATCTGCTTTAATTCTGAAGAAAGCATGAATGTAAAACATGCACTAGTTTACTGCTGCTTGTCTTCTTTTTATTTAGGGAACAGAAAACTGTTTAAGCTAACAATATGACAAAAGAGCAACAAGATTAGAAGGATAATGACTCAAGTTTGGACTCAAATTGCACTCAAGTCAACAACACAAGACAAACAATTGTCTATCGCTATATGATCCAGGCGGAGTTAATGCTGCAAGTCAGTGATTCAATGAAATCTGTTGATTTTCCTTGGATAGAAAACTCTTTAACTAATGTGAAGGATAAGCGAAACTTAGTATTGTTTGATAAGTAGAATGCATTTGAAAAGTATTTACTGGACTTTGAATCTGTCTGCATGATTGGATTGAATTGACTTATTTTGTGATGAAGTGTATTGTGAATTGTTACTATTTAAATAAACTGAGTAGACGTGAAAGATGCTTGTTTGCCATTAGTGCTTACTTGGTGGTTTATTCTTTATTTCTTAAAGGTCATTTTGTTTTACGTATCAGCAGACAGATGGTTTAAAGTTGCAGGTCTCCTGGTACAGGGAGAAAAGCATCTAGTCAGTATACCTGTCCTTCAAGAAGATAAAGTGAATTGGGCTCACGACCAGGGGTAACTGGGAATCTATGGCACACACAGTATGTGATTTAAGAAATCAGCAGAGAAAACGACAGAAGCGAAAACTGAGACTGAACGAGACAGAGAACAAATATTTGATAGGGAAAAGGAGCGGAGAAATGGGATGAAGATGGACAGAAGAAAACGGAGGAGACAGAGGAGCCTGCTCTGACTGAGAATGAGATAGTGGAGCAGAAACAGGGAAAATCCGGGATCTTAGTATGCTCAGCAGCACTCACTCATTTAATGTTTAGTTCTTCTGTTTACTTTACACAGCTGAAGGCCTGCTGTAGCCCTAACATCAATAAGCTGCATTGGGAATACACACATCCACACACGCACGCAGGCACATGTGCATAATGGTGGAGACTGCTGGTTGGTGTCTGAGGATAAAGAGGCGGGGGGGATAATGTTCTTAAGAAGGGCTCATTTGGTCCCACCTGGTTATCAGCTGAGATCAAGCTAGCCGAACACTAAGGGACTATCATTACCCCCTTGACGTCCACTCTCATATACTCAGTGCTCTGGGCCATGTGTGTTAAAACATATGGGGAATGGGGACATGGGTGACACCTCTGCTCCGATTGTGAGAACCCCCAAGGGAGGCAAAGTCATACACAAAGACACACACACACTCGTATGCATGCACATGTTCTGCAAAACCTGTCGGAAACAGCCCCCACCTCTACCTCCGCCACTGCTGGGTGTGTTAATGTGTGTGCGTGACTCACTGAGTGCATGGCTGCATATGTATATGTGTGTCTGATGGGAAATGAACACATTTCCATAGTAATTAGAGAGCAGCTCATTCCTCCTCTCCAGTTAGAAGTGTCATGACTCATTAACGCAGCAGTCTTAAACATGGCGCAAAATCTGACACGGACATGCTTTTTTGTTTCCCTCGACAGCTGCGTCTGGGTGTATACGTTCCAAATAGCTATTTAATACTTTTAACTGACCTTTGGTTCATCTGTTAAACACACTAGAATTGGACTCAGGAGGACAATATGGCGATCATTTTCTGCCAATATAAGTACTTATTTTCCTATTTCTATTCCTTACTTGTGCACAAGGTTTCAGCAAGTTTCAGAACATCAAAATTAAAACCGTGTCCTACTCTCTTAAGCCCATTCCAATTTACATTTAAGAGTTTTGTGACTTACTAAAAATCAGTCCAATAAGTTTAATTATTAGCCTTATTAGATGTATTTAGCTTATTTAGTTCCTTAAGCTAGTTAAAAATCACTTTGTTAACTTACGTTGATGTTTTTGACTTTGGCATACGAGTCTTTAATTCAGTGTCGTCTTACAGTATACATACAGCCTCATGATGGTTATTAAAGCAGATTTTACCCAGCTATTGAAATTAGTGACATGCGGTGAGGTGCAAAGCTGGTGAGGCACTGACTTAATCATAATCAGACATACAAATGTAGACCACCTGCTTGTTATTGTTTACATTAGGAAATTTCGTGCATGCAGACAACACTGGAGGGCAAGAAGACAATTCTTTTACATTCCATGCACAGTCGCGCTGTCGCGGTAGAATAATTACGTTAACTCAATCAAACTTGGAAATGTAGGTATTATTAATTTCGTGCTAGGAAAAACCGTTGAAGTACAACTCAAAACCACGTCTTTCTCGCTCTGTGCATTGGCCAGGCTACACACAGACTTGTTGCCATAGCAACTGACAACAACGCCCCTACAAAACACTGAAATATTTCCCACACAAAGAGCAGGACATTCAGTCTGTTGCAGTGGTATGGTTTTAGGCTTAATGTCTATTTTGCGATTATTAATAAGTGATTGCTGTGGTAAGAGGAGAAAACTTTAAATATATCGCTGCACTTGACTGTATGGCTAGCTCCGTGGCTAGCTCTCTGTTACTGTCTCTTACTCTGTGGAGTCACAATGTCTGGGATCATGAGCGCCCCCTGCCATGAGGCAAGAGAACTGCCTGCCTCCCCTTGAATCTGTTCTCTGCCGTTTATGATCGCTCATCAGCACACGAAACACGTTACACACACAGTTGGTGACAAAAAACACTACATTATATACATAAGCTAAATTATAGAAAATCAGTTCATATATTAAATGTTTTCTAGCCATTTTATTGGAGGCGTACAGACAGGAGGAGCATGCTCCCATGAATGGCAGCCAGTGCAGTTAGCGAGAGGTTGATCAATCCCAGGTGAGGCTCGGCTCGCTGCTGCCTCACCTGCTGCGCTTCCGAGCATTTCAATGGGAAAATGCGAAAACACAGCGATTTTGAAGAAAAATTATCAAAATTGGTTAAGCTAAATAAAAAATAAAAATTTTGCAGTATAAACCACGGGGTGACAATAGCAATATAAATTATTTTATCATTATATGTTCCATTATGACAGGTGAGGCTGTGCCTCACTTGCTTCACCTAACCGCACGTCACTGATTGAAATGTGCCTGAAGTAACATTTTTATTTCAATTACACAGTCCTGTTTTGTCAGAAACAGGTTCAGTATGTTTATGAAATGTAGAAAACAGAACGAGCAGTTAGTTAGATTAGAGAAGGACTCAAACATTATCAACTACCAGTTTGAACTTTAGGCTATAACAACATGATCAAACTTCACTGAACCTCTTCCACAGAATTAAATATAAAACGAAATTGGTAAAATCATGTGAAAGAGTTGTACTGATTGTGTGTCATTGTGTGTTTTTTTCACTGCTGCTAACGTTACCCTTTGAGCTGCTAAATATTTAGCTATGCTTACCATTCAAGCTTTGACCATATAACTGGTCATAAAGCATTACACGTTGAAGATTCATTTTGTCTTGAGAATTTTAACTTTTTCTTAATAGAAATCTTAATAAACATTAAGCATTTGTTGTAATACTCACAGCTAATTGTTAATTGTGGGTATTGATTGGTGAAGGAATCCACAACTGTTTCCAAAACAGACCAAAACCACCATTCAGAAAAGTTATTTCAGTGTCGGCATACATACAGTCTTGAATTTCCTCTATTTCTACCCATCTTTCTCCTGTTGTGTGGTATGAACACCACCAACAATAGGGGGAAAAATTATTGTCCACTTAGTCATCACCCAGCTTCACTAAACTTAGCATGCTTTGCATTGCAAGTACACTCACAACTCCCACCCCCACCACACTTGCTATACATCCAACCCTGATATAAAGTACACACTCTTGCACCAATGAGAAAAACACACACATTAATGGAGTGCTGTATCGCTATCAGAACCCCAGCTCTCACCTTTCTCTCTGCCTCTGTTCTACTTCAGCGAGGACAACAGGCTATCCCTGTCCTCCAAAAGCCACACACTGCACATTTGCATATCAATTTACTTTTTAATATAATACTCTGTCACTTGAGACCCATTTGTCATTCCACTAGCAAGCCCCCATCCATATATTATCGTTACTGTTGCCCCTCCTCCATTTTCCTTTTCTTTTCCATCCTGTCTCACTGCTCTTTATCTCTCTTAAGTTTCCCCTTTAAGCAAAGTATTCCCTCACCCAAAAACAAGTCTATTCTCCTTTTATGTTTGCTGCAATTTGTTTATCCTCTTTAAAGAGGCTGTATCTGCTGCCCTTTTGCAGCTGTGCGACTGTTTTTCCTCCTATTTGTTATAAAGAGTGGACATGAGTGGCTGGGAAAAGGGATGAGGAGAGAGAGGGAGATGGAGGAAGAGAGTGATGACAGGCAAGGAACGCGCAATGGGGGTTCGAGGCTGCATACCAACTAACAAGCAATCAGATGGAGGGAGGAGCAAGGAGAGGTGGAGAGGCAGCTATAGGAATAGAAACTCCAAGGGTACCATAAGAGATGCAGGCAGAAAGTGAGGCAAGGCGGTGTTTGTGCTGCGACAACAAGAGCTGCAAGTTTAAAGGAAGAAGGGGGGAAATGTGCGAGAGGGAATATAGCACAATAGGAAGAGAAACAAACCAGGGATGTTAAATCTTAATAATAGGGACGGGTGAGACAAAGAAGGATGTAGAAGTCAAATACGAGCTGTGTAAATCGAGTATTAACAAGGACAGAGGGCAAGTACAACATAATCAGTACATAACTCAGACATGGAAAGGGAAAGCGAAAAGAGAGAATAAATGAAGGAAGAAAAAGTATGGTAAAGAATCGGCTCTCTAAGAAACACTTTTCCTGCATCTACTATGTTTTTTTAAAAGCTATTTATGTTCTTGAAACTGTTTAACATTTTGTCTCAATATAACAACAAGCCTCTCTAAATTTTATTATGTGTTCATGTGATGCACCAACTTGGGGTACTGAATGATTGACTGTAAAGTGGGAGCACTTAAATTGAGTTTCCTGATACAATCTTTTGTTGCAGCTATTTGCTATTTTTGTTAAGCTCAGTTAGACTGGAGGGAAAGAATAAAAGAACATTCATTATCAATTTCGCAGAAATGACTCCCAGGCCACACTTTAGTCACCCCAGGTCTTGTTTGCTTTGCAGTTGTACCATCCTTGTCATGATTTGCTTTGATTTTTGTCTGTCTGTACTTTGAATATTTCCTTGTTGATTTATTTCAGCTAAGCTCTTGCCTCAGTAGTTTGTTCATTCATACTTAGTTTTGTTTCTTGTATTCTTGGTGTACTTTTGAGTATATTAGTGTGAAGCCCTTTCCATTCCATGTATACTTTCTCCTCAGCTTCCATTAAAGTTTATTAGCAGAGAACGACCCTCAGCCTGCCTGTTTGCTCCCTGCTCTTAGTTCACACCTGCAACCAGTTCCAATTAGTCATCTGTTTCTCATCCAGTAAACAGGTTTGCCTGTACTAAGCCCCTCTCTCTCAGTCGTTCTCTGTTGGATCCTACTGTTGCCTACCTTATTTCTTCCCCATGACTGCTCTGTGCTCGTTTCCCCTCCTGGTATTTTTGTAAGTCTCCTCGTTCTGATATTTAATAAACATTCAATACTACAAATTGTCAGTTACTCTGTTGCTTTATGTTTAAAGCTTTTGATACTGTTTCATAACTTTATCCATGATCCTTGATTTTCATTATGCTGTTTATTCTCTAATATTTCCTGACAAACCTCTTGGGCTTTCATATAAACAGGTGATGTCTGATGGCAAGTTGTTGCGGTGGATTTTATTTAGGGGTATGAGAGTAAAAGGGATGAATACAAATGAACACCATACATTTTTTATTTGAGTTTGTAAAATTACAAAAAAGACATAGCCTTTTCCTTTCTCTTTACACGTCTGCTCTACTTTCTGGGTGGCTTTCAAGTAAAAATATTTCAATGTTTAGGGACAAAAACTGAAGGACACTATTACATTTCTAGAGCATTGAAGGTACAGTGCCTTTACAGTCACTGTTGCAAGAAACTGTGGAGGATGAAACAAGCCACTGAACAAGCATTTAAAATTACACCTTCATTAACTCCACCTCATAAAACTGCACCTCTCAGTCCATGTTCTTTCCCACTTACTCCAGCTTAAGATAACAGGAAGCTGCTGGATCTCGTCCCAGTGAGCACTACCCAGAAATCATGAAAACATGCCGGGCAGTTTGCCAGTCCATCATAAGACGAGCACCAGATTTACTCAACAGCACAATTGAGATTATTCAGTTAACTTGACACTGGGAAGAAATCTCGACCCAGTGAGGTCAACCTTGTGAACACGGGGTAGATAATGAACTTCCGTTTCCGTTGTCAAGTGATAGAGTCAAGTGATAGCTCCATGAAGGTCCAGCAATATTGTTAGCTCTTGCATATGTGAAAATTAAGACAGTATAGAGTTTGAGGTGAAGTGAATGAAAATGATAGACAGCTTATGCATAAAAAGTGAAAAGTGTGGTGCACGTATCAATAAAACTTTGTACAACCAGTCATCTTGACAAGGCAGCTAGTGATCATTCAATCTGTGCATGATGCTATTTCAGTAGAAACACATCTAATCTGTCATTTGGCATTATTGTTTCATCAGATCTGCATACATTAACCTTCTGCCTTTTTGTGTGACGGAAAGCTAACACTGCAAATTCCCCAGAACTCACCACCCTATCATGCTCTGTACTTACATAGCGCTTTATCAAGTCCAGAGGACCCAGATGCGCTTCGCACTACATTCAGTTTTTCACACATTCATACATACATTCAAACACTGATGGTGGCAAGCTATTTGGGAAAAACAAAACAAAACAAAAAAAAACAGGGCAAGTGAATCTGCTTTGCCAGAGCTACAATAGACTGCTTGAGCATATTTGTGTGCTGGAATGGCGTAGTTAAAGTCCCAACCTAAAACTAATTGAGAATAGAGTTTCTGTTGGTTCTTTAAAACCACAATAAAACACACTGAGGTTTGTGGTTGTAGTATGAAATAGTATATTGTATCTGAATACCTTTGGCAGGAACTCTATGGTATTTGTATTAAATATTTTTACTAAAGAGAACAGAAACCTGCTGCCAATTTAAAATACAAAATTGAATTTGATTTTAAAAAATGTTTAATATATTTCATTCTTCAGTCTGCATGGCTAAAGAAGCACAAGAGATAGCTGGCTGTTTTTCTCTTTTGCTTGTATTTTTCATTTCAACATCAGTTGACCTCGGGCTCTGAGGCTGATTTTGCTTCCCTCTCAACTTGTCTCTTGTCTAACCTGATAGACACAACACGCCCCGGCTCTGACTTGTGTTGGCTGGCAAATCCTGTGATTATTAAAATCAGAACTCCTTTGTTGTCCTCTTTCTGCCTTCTGCCCTCTTTCTGCCTTTCTCCTTTCCTCCCCTCTTTTCTTCCCACCTCTAAAAATCTGCCCCCCTCTTTCATTTCCTGTCTGTCTACGTTATTTTCTTCCTGCTAATCAAAATAACTGAAAAAAAAAATTAAATCAGTTAATCATTAGTCACCCCTCCAGTACGACACAATAAACTGACACATCTACCCTACTTTCTCCATCGCTCTCGCCTCGCTCTTTCTCACACAAACAAGCCTGCGCCCTGCTGGGGGTATCTGCTCTCATCATTACTCATGAAAATGGTTATTCCATTTAATATCAAGCCATTGAATCAAAAATAATTACAAGGAATGAAATCAATGGCTTTAATACATTCTCATTATTCCACGGAAAAATTAAGCCTCCTTCATCACCTGAAAAAACTAAGCACGTTTGCTGCTCGGGTGCTAAAAGGCAGAACGTGGAAGCCGAGGAGAATTACACATAAGAAAATTAAAATGGAAAAGTGACAAAAAGTCAGGGTGATGCAAGTGAGCCGATCAGAAGTGAGTGAGCTTTCTTTTCCCGGCCTTCTCCAGCTCCATCCTGGCTCCGGTTCAGCACTCTCTGACCACAGTGTAAAAAGATTTACTCAGCTCAGCCTAATTATCAGGAAGGGGAAATGATTAGCTGGAGACTTATGACTAATAAATCTGTCCATGTTTCATTAACACCCTGTTTGGAAACATTTCATTTGGAAACCGCTCATTAAAGAGAGTGGTAGAGCTAAGAAAGGAGGAAGAGGACTGGGGCCAGGGAAAGGAGCTACGTTGCGGTAATTGGTGTAGCGTAGTAGAAGTTTTAACAACCTGGTTGAAAGGTCAAATGGCAGAAGACAGAAGGAAGCAAGGAGGAGCATGCGATCTGTATCATTAATTGAAGTGTATCTTTATGTTTGATCTGTGCATGGGAGTCAGTGTGAAACTAATTTACCTAATGATTCTAAAGCTACTACACCCACGCATCTTGATTAGGTCAAGTAACAAGTCCATCTGCGCTCGTTGGTGTGTCTCTGAATGCGTTTACAAGAAGCAGACAAATTACTGTCATTTTTTCCGTGACGTTTGCCGGACATTTGATCCATTTTTCTGCAGCAGCTGCTCATTTGCATAGAGCATGTGTGGAGAAAAAGTTCTGCACCTGCTATTATTGCGCTGTTCCTTAGCTACTTTCAAGGCATTCTGCAGACAAAGCTGTATTTAGCTACACCCTGCAGCTTAGCCGCATTAATTGAAAACACCATCGTTCAAGCAAGCACACACAAAATCTGGCTAATGACATTACACGCACCTTGCCATCATTAAGTAAATGTGCACACACACACACAACTCTAAACACTGGCCTGTTTTGTTTCTGAATTTGTAAACATGGGATCTTTTTAGCTGCCAAGTCATTATTAGTGCTATTATCAAGCAAACACCACCTAGAGGGAACAAAATATATTGGTAAATTTTTACCTTCACCTCCTAATGAATATCTCTCTCTCTATGTCTCTCTCTCTCTTCTTAAAGGCATGTTTTCATTAGCAAGCTTCCCCTTTTTCAGTCTGCCTTTCCTTGTTTGTGTCATGAAGTTTTTAATAATAACCCTGGGCTGTATGGCAGCTGCTGCTGCTGAGGTAAAAGAGCTTAGACACTCAAACATACAAGTTCGTGAACAAGACTTGTTAATGTGTAGAGAAACTAGAGCAGTTGACACTCTCTATTAGAGAGACTGAGAAGCCTGACATTATTATAATCAGCCTTTGAATGACTTACTTTGCTTTGTATGTTTTTCCCTCAGCCGTTTTCATGTTCTCCAATGAAAGGACGTCTCAATAAGTTTTTATATAATAGATACAGTGGCCTGCAACCACAACTTTGATGTATTTTTATGTAGTACAGCAGGGGAAAACCTCTGAAGTCAGATGTCATGTTTAGACTCTCCACTGAAGCTTTTTTTTATGCATCCTCTCTTTGGCATTTCAGGCATACCATATAGAGAAGATGGTTGCCTACATGTTGCCTACGTGTCTTTGTAGACTTGTTCTACAAAGACATGAAGACGGTATTCTAATTGCATAATTTACTTTACTGAACCAAGACTGCATCCTGCATCAAAGTGGGCAGGCTACATTGATGAAACAGTAACCTGTGTTTGTCTGACCTTCAGCCACTTGGATTATATGCGTGTCAGTGCATGTGGATCTGTGTGTGTGGGTGGGTGGTCAGAGTGTATGGCAGAAATGATTACTTTACACAAGCAGCGTCCTACAACAGACCCCAGACACTCCAATGCTGCCGTCAGAGGCCCCCAGGTCGTCCCCACACCTCTTGGGGCACGAGCAAAAGAGGACCACGACAAGCCCCTCCAACCCCCTCCCTCCGTCCCACAGTGTTTGCTTGTGTAATTGTGGCAATGTGAAGAATTAGAAAAGATTCAGAAGTGTTTGTCTAAAGTGCTTTATAACTGGGACTGTGGCTGGGGTATGCAAGACTCTACTGCCTGCTGAAAGCAGGGTTCCCCCCAACCTAACCCCAGAGCCCTAGGTGGCTAGAACGCTGGTCTCAAATTGCATTTCTCCAGTCCTGCAACTTCTGGATGTGTTGTTTGAATTAAATGTCAAAATTTTTATTTGCAAGAAAAATCCTCTGTGCTTTTGCTTCTACTTCACAATTTTGTGTTACACTGTTTAGATGTATCACATAAAATCCCAATGAAATACTTTTGCAGTTTGTTATTAAACGAAACCTTTGGAAAAGTTCAAGGATGTTATTCTTTTAAAAATAGTACAACATGTACAGTTGTGGTCAAAAGTTTACATACACTTGTAAAAAACATAATGTCATGGCTGTCTTGAGTTTCCAATAAGTTCTACAACTCTTATTTTTCTGTGATAGACTGATCGGAACACATACCTGTTTGTCACAAAAAACAGTCATAAAGTTTGGTTCTTTCATAAATTTATTATGGGTCTGCTGAAAATGTCACCAAATCTGCTGGGTCAAAAATATACATACAGCAACATAAATTGTCAATTTTGGTGAGGTAGAGAGTTGTGTCAATCAAATTAGCTTCATGTCATCACCTCTTCACTTCTTGTAAGTGATTCTGATTGACTACAGCTGTTGACTTCTCATGAGCCCATTTAAATAGGGCTCATTTGACCCAGTGATTAGACTCAGCCACAAAAGCTACAATGGGAAAGTCAAAGGAACTCAGTGTGGATCTGAAAAAGCGAATTATTGACTTGAACAAGTCAGGGAAGTCACTTGGAGGCATTTCAAAGCAGCTACAGGTCCCAAGAGCAACTGTGCAGACAATTATTCACAAGTATAAAGTGCATGGAACAGTTGTGTCACTGCCACGATCAGGAAGAAAACGCAAGCTATCACATGCTGCCGAGAGGAGATTGGTCAGGATGGTCAAGAGTCAACCAAGAATCACCAAAAAGCAGGTCTGCAAGGATTTGGAAGCTGATGGAACACAGGTGTCAGTCTCCACAGTCAAGCGTGTTTTACATCGCCATGGACTGAGAGGCTGCCGTGCAAGAAAGAAGCCCTTGCTACAGAAAAGGCACGTTAAGACTCGGCTGAAGTTTGCTGCTGATCACATGGACAAAGATAAAACCTTCTGGAGGAAAGTTCTGTGGTCAGACGAAACAAAAATTGAGCTGTTTGGCCACAACACCCAGCAATATGTTTGGAGGAGAAAAGGTGAGGCCTTTAATCCCAGGAACACCATGCCTACTGTCAAGCATGGTGGTGGTAGTATTATGTTCTGGGGCTGTTTTGCTGCCAGTGGAACTGGTTCTTTGCAGAAAGTAAATGGGATAATGAAGAAGGAGGATTACCTCCAAATTCTGCAGGAAAACTTAAAACCATCAGCCCGAAGGTTGGGTCTTGGGCGCAGTTGGGTGTTCCAACAGGACAATGACCCAAAACACACATCAAAAGTGGTAAAGGAATGGCTAAACCGGGCTAGAATTAAGGTTTTAGAATGGCCTTCCCAAAGTCCTGACCTAAACCCCATTGAGAACATGTGGACAGTGCTAAAGAAACAGGTTCATGCAAGAAAACCATCACATTTAGCTGAACTGCACCAATTCTGTCAAGAAGAGTGGTCAAACATTCGACCTGAAGCTTGCCAGGAGCTTGTGGATGGCTACCAAAAGTTGCCGTGAAAATGGCCAAGGGACATGCAACCAAATACGTATGTATGTATATTTTTGACCCAGCAGATTTGGTGACATTTTCAGCAGACCCATAATAAATTTATGAAAGAACCAAACTTTATGACTGTTTTTTGTGACAAACAGGTATGTGTTCCGATCACTCTATCACAGAAAAATAAGAGTTGTAGAACTTATTGGAAACTCAAGACAGCCATGACATTATGTTTTTTACAAGTGTATGTAAACCTTTGACCACAACTGTAAATCAGTTTGTCTGAAAAAACTAATAACATGAATCAGATTTTGGGCAATTTTTCTTTTGCAGTGTTTTTCAGTTCTTGACCCTGCCGAATAATCTGCAGCTCAATCAAAAGCTATCCCTCAGCTAAAGAATTTAGGGAACAAAGTAGATAAAAAATTTAAAAAATGTGCGTCGGTCAAGGCGGAACAAATTTATGCTGACTTTTCTCCAAAACTCCCACATTAAAAAGATACAGACAGAAAAACACACAGGAATCTGGCGCGTAACCGAAGCCCGCAGCAAATCAGAAAAGGAGATGTCTGATCGGCCGTAGGATCATTAGATTCCAAACAAAACTACGCCCCAAACCTGTACACGCTGAGACACACAGACAAAGACACTCAGAGGCAGAAGCTGTAAGATGTTCAACAAGGAGTGGGAGAAAGTGAAGACCAAAGGGGGAGAATGCTTCTTGAGTGAAAGGCCATCTGCTAAATCCATGGCAGTGCCAGTTTCCTAGTCACTCCCCATCGTTTGCACCTGCCAGCCTGCCAAGCCAACCTCAGGAGGACAAAAAGAAAACTTCACACGCAAGCCACACATGCTTGCAAACGCAGACTCGCCGAGCTGAGCAATAATGGCATGCACACAGCAATAACTGGTGTGATTTGTCAGCAGCGTGCTGCGTCTGAGTAGCTTTGGGTGTTTTTTCATGTTTTCCCTCCCGCTGTAACAATAGCATAACAGCACTTTATTAAATGAGAACAGGAGAGAACAGAATCGCCTGCAAATCAGCTTGTTTATGTGGCAGAGTTGTTCAGTACGCTGCCGGCGAAGGCTGCAGCACCATCGCTGCAGCGATGGTGAAAGTGTTTGAAGGTGAACATGGGACAGGAAATGACAGTAACAATTCGAAAAGTTAAACTAATTTTTTTTCCAAAAAGAGTGACATATTTTTGGTGTAAATTTTGAGTATTTTGTTTTGCAGCTAATGAAAGATCAATAAAAAAAGACATTTAATACAGAAGTGTCGGCTCACTGAAAGCATGTCCATACCCACACTATGAAGATTTTTTACTTGATAAGGACTCCTGCACAAATCACTGCATCAATGCGGTGTGGCATGGAGCTGATCAGCTTTTGTCAATGCTGAGGAAACCCAGATTGCTTTAATGACAGTCTTCAATGTGTCTGCATTGGATATGGTGTCCCTGAGATTTCTCACACTGTTCCTCAAACATCATGGATTTGTTGGGATTCTTTTCCACTTTTCCTTCAGACCTTAGGGCTAACATTTCAAATAAAATGGAAATTTACTTTAATCTAAAAAAGGATTTGGGACCACTGAGCAACAGTAAAACACCTTTTTCTCCTTAGCACAGGTAAGGAGTGAGTGTTGTGGCACTATTTTACTATTTAACATTTACTCCACTTGTTTTTTCTACTTAACTTTCCATTAAAATGCTTGGACACTGCACCTTTAGAACACGTATATTCCTTGCCAATGGTGTTTGGACAACTGTGGAGGTAGAGGTCTTCTACATGGTTGTGTATAACATGTCATACCCTAACATTTCTTTGCTAAAAAAAAACCTTTTAAATTTGTCTTTGTTCATGACATTTACTTTTCCAAACAAACTTTAATTTTGATCTGTATTAGTTAGATTTTCTAATAATTAAAATTCTGAGAAATACACATTTGAAATATATCACTTCCAGTGTAATCTTTGTCCCTTCTTTGAAACATTATTGGAATGAATTCACATTTGAATGCATTTTGAATTTCTTGTAATAAACTGTATCCATCAAATACATAATTATTGCTCCAGAAGAACAAAGAAAAAACCCTCAGCACTTTTATTCAGTTTAATGATTATTGAAACAGCTGGCATTTTGGAAGAGACGGGGGTCTTTCGAACGCCTAGTAGAAAAATCAATTAAAACCTGGCTGCCTCTCAATGTCAATTTCAGCCCAATCATTGTTCATATTGAGCCGGTCACAGCGAGTACATGTGATTGTCGATAGATTCATCCAAATGCAAATTCCAAGAACAAAACAGGAAATGAAAGCTGGAGAGTCGGAATAAGAGAAGAAGGGGAAGCATGTCAGAGAGGGTGGAGAGAATTTGAATGACAGATAAGAGGGAAGTGATAAAAAACGGGGAGGAATAGACGACACAAGAGGAGATTAGTTTTAGATATTTTCCCCTCCACCCCCAATTCCTACCAGCTTCAAGGATGACAGCCCTATTGCACCTAACAGCGCAATCGCCCACCCATCATCTCCTCTTACCCTTTTCTCTCCCTGTTTCAAACACACTTGCAATCTGCCTTTTCATCTTCTGCTCCTTGCACCTCCGCTTTCTTTCCCCTGGCTCTTCGCTTTCCTCCATCAATTTCCTCCAGGCCTCCACCTCCTTCTCTCTATCTTTCACATCATCTGAAAATGTGGCTCTCCAGCGGCACCATTATGCTTCAGATGTACCTCTCCTTCCCCCTCGGCTGCAATCCGTCAATCCTAGCAGCTTTCTAATATGTTTATTCTCCACTTGTGTCTCTTCCTTTCTCTTCCTTCTGTCCATCCTGACCAAATTTCTCTAAGCGCACACACTCACGCGCACGCACTCGTCGGCTCTCTCGCGATTCGGCTTTGATCTTTATACTCAAGTCACAAACAAGGCACACGCTCCCACCTGTGAGCGCACACATTTCGACAGATGTGCTTTAATAGAAAGCAGCCATCACCGCATCTTCCTCCTGAGCGTCCAAACCTCTCATCGGACGGAAGATAGAGACAGAGGGGAGGAGAAGAAGGAGGAGGAGAAAGGCCTGAAATTGATGGTACGGCATCGACCTGTCCGTAAAACCTAGTTAACACCTCCCCAGCCTGTGAAATCTGATTAGATGAGTGTGAGTCTGTGTTTGTGTCATCACATGTGTTCATAACACAAAATGTTTCACAGGTTGATTTTTTTTTTTTTTTTGGTTTTTTGGGGGGGTGGGGGGTGAACAAGCCTGTAATCCCTGTCTGATTAAAAACATGTTGATGGGTTCCCGTTTGCGTGCCCTAAGTGCTGTGTGTGTAGGGGTGTGTGTTCCACAGCACCCTCAACAGTCTCTGCTGATTACATCCCTTCGAGTCAATAGTGAATAGAGCACTCAGCCTGATAAGCAATCACATGAATCAATACTAATGTTTTTAGTGTGTGTACATAAGCATGCGCGTGTTTAACCGTGTGTCATTCCTGAAATGCGGGTAATCTAGTCGGAGCGCAAGGTGGATAAACATTTGGTTACAGGTGTTGTGGTTACAGGTCCCCTCTGGTCCGTTACTTCCTCTCCAAAGAGCTTTTTCACCTAACACCTGATGCTTTCATCATGTCACCTCTTAGAGATCGGAGCTCTTTTTATCCCCCCCCCTTCCCTTCTCCATTCTTTCCATCTCATCTATTTCTCCTCTCTGGCCTCCATTGAGGCTGAGCATTAACAAACCGTCTAACCTTCAAAGTGAGTGACCAAAGAAGTCCACGCTTGTCACATTCAGCGGAGCCCAACCTTTAATCAGACTTTTTGGTAAATGTCAGTGATGGACGCCCTCCTTTTTCACACCTATGTGTAATCTCTCCACAGACTGATGTTGAGAGGGATATGAGGGAAAATCCGATTATAAATAGGTAAATGCAGCTTTAGATTGCCAAGCATGGCATCTGATTGCTCTTAGCAGTAAAATGAAGTGATCCTCAAAAAGCTTCCTGTGAAAATGTGTCACAAAAGTGTTCACTCCTCTTGAACATTTCTACATTGAGTTACGCAATTAATTTGGATTTTATTTGCCAGGTCAACAAACAATAATAGTCCATTATTACGAAGCTGAAGCAATACTCCATACTTTACAGTTAAATTAAAGCTGCAATATATTGTCAAGAAAATCCGAGCTCATCCCACTTCCCCATGCTGGAGATTTTAGTTTAACAGTAATAATAAATAAAGTTATCTTTAAAATGAATCACTCAAGTGACATCAAGGCCCAACAGTAGACTTAAGTGTCAATAAAATAAATCTGGTTGTGTGTGTTGTTTTTGTCTCATACAAACTTTGCTTTAATTCTACTTTTTTCTATCTAATCATAAGAAATCATAGTCAGTCAGAGAGAGTCATTAAACAGGAAAAGCAGGTTTCCTGGAAAAAGAGGAAGTAAGTTCCAGCCTGCAGATTTATAAAAATAGCTGAGACTATTCCTTATTTTAAAGCATGAAAGTTTAAAGAATGAAATCTAAACATTTTGGTAATTTGATAAGATTCAAAGTAAAATACTTATATTAATATTGGTTTACTTGTAATAATATTTACATGTACATTTGTGGGAACAATTCCAAGAAAAACAAGTAACTGTAACTTTGGTATCAAATAATTAGAATCATGAATTATTCTTGGTTTCTTTTCAGAAAAACATCTGTAATAACTCACATTAAGATCATAATAAGAGTAACTAATAAGTTATGGTTATAAAATCATAAATGAATGCTAGATCAGAGAAGCTAAAGAAAATAAATGTGATATAAATGTGATTTTGACATTGAACTTGAAATGGTGTAAAAAGGTGTAACTGCAATTAAACATCACTGATATGTTGGAGGTAGAGAGTAGGTGAAAGGTGAAAGGCAAGGAACTAACAGGAGAGCAGAGATTATCAACGCCTTATTTAGAGAAAAGGTCGTGCAGACAACGGACATAGGAGGTTGAGCAACCCTGAGACATTAGCACAGACATTAGGACATAATGTCTGTAAGACAGTGATGGATATGAGATCATCTGTCTAAGCAGACAGCCAATGAAACACGCCCAGCAACAGTGCTAGCCAAAGAAACCCTATAAAAGGTGGGTGCAAAAGAGGAACCTTTAGTTGGATCCTCCGGGCAGCTTCGAGCCAAGATCGAGATGGACAAAGAACTCTGCAGCTGAAGAAGAGCCGGAGCCACAGAGCCGAAGACTGTCCCGCTCATGGAGACCAACCGGTCAGGCCCACAACCTGTGGCTTCACATCGCACTTCTCTCATCGGCTGGGTTCAGACCCCAAAGACAAAGATGAAGACAAAGACAAAGGCAAAGACAAAGAAGAAGAACTGGTGCCTTTTTTCCTGCCAGCACCAAGTCCTGTGTGACCTCGCCATCCATGCGGAGAGGAGGCTCATCAGACCTGCGGAGATCCTGGCCTTCATCGATCGGCATCTTCCTCCTGCTGCAACACCTTCTTCATCATCAAGCCAGGTCTGGGGTTCGAAACACCAAACTCCGTCCGTCTCTCTCAAAGGTTCCCTTTTTTAGTTCTCAGTGTCAGCAGTAGGGAAAGACAGACTAGATGATTGATTTTACTTATTTGATTATTTCTGCTACTGAATTAAGCTGTACTGACCCTTGCAAAAATGCTTTACTAATAAAATATTTAGCATAAAGAAAATCTAAAAGATGTTGTGGACATTCAGTTAATGAGTCACCTTGAAGTTCTTTGATGGTTGTAAAATAGCTGTGATGTTTGATTCTGGAGAGGAAGAAGTGGAAAATGTTTTTAGGTTGCTGGTAGCCCATATGTAAAAAACAACATCCTTGGGACTCGCCCGAGTCACTAAAACCTACCTGGTTCAATAACAAATGCAAGTTGTTAAATAGAGAACGAGCGACCGTTAACAGGTGTGCTCTGTGAAACTAGTTGGCTGTAGGCTGCTCAGTCTGGCTAATTCACAGGGGGAAGAAGGGTGGGACACCTGGATGTAGGCCGTCAAAAATCAGGTGAATCGTTTCTCGAAACCAGCTTAAACAGAGTTTACTTCAGTTCTGGACAGGGTAAATCCCAGCAGATTTAGAAAACTCAATTAACCCGTTAGAAGGAGAGCTGGTAGCACATCTCCCCTCTCAGAAGAGGAAGCAGAGAGTGAGAGAGTACAGAAAGGAGGGGGGGGGGGGGGGTGTTGCGCAACAACAATATTTAGTGAAAAGAAGTCGGTGCTGATGTCACCATTTTTTAAATTTTGTTTTACTGTGGGGATGGTTTGTTCAGGGTTATATGCAGTGTGAGTTTTCTCCCACACAGCAATTTGCATGCAAGTAAAAATAAAACACAATTTTGATCTCCTACCACCATAAAACCCCATTTCATGTTTGATGCCTTTTCTTCAAGGGCTTTAGCAAACTACAAACAGGAGTTTTTATGGCTTTCTTTTTACAATGACTTTCTTCTTGTCACTCTACTTTGAAGACCAGATTTGTGGAGTTCATGACTAATAATTGTCCTTTCTGCAGAATTTCTTTGTAGTTGTCCCTTAATGTTCCCAGTTTCAAATGGTGGAACAAACAGCACTCAAAACATGCTTTAACTTCTCCACTATTCAATCCTTGACCTATTTGGTGATTCTTAGTCTTCATGATATTGTTTGGCAGCATCATGATGTGTCAGTGTGAGCAATGAAGCTAAACAGGAACATATTGGAAGTAAACCAGTTAGAGACTGTAAAACACTTGAGACAAAGACCCTAAATATAGAGCCAAAGCTACAATGCAATTGCTGAGATTAAGGCATATTCATGTGTTTGTGTGGCATTGTCAAAGTTCAGAGCTGAATCCCATCGCAATTGCAAATCTGTGGCGTAAAAACTACTACTTAAAGTAAAAAAATATATATATTTTATTTTAAAGTTAAAGACATAAACCAAGAGATTTGATGATGTAATCGCAGCAAAAGGTGGTTCTAAAATGTATCTCACCAAGGTCAACTATAAAACACCTCCACACTTTTCAGATTTTAGTTCCATAAAACAGAATGAATACACATTACTTGTGTCTCATTTTACTTGCTGTACTGTTAAATTGTACTTTCATATAAAAGTTTGGGTTTTCGGGTGCCCATGTCTTTCCCTTACCTTCCACTAACAACGAAGCAGGTCACCAAGAAGATGAGGAGAACAATCCCTCCTGCAATGGACACAACCAGAATGGTGGACTGGTTTGGGTCCCCAATGGCCAAGACGTCTGCAGAACCAGGGGGAAAAGAAAGTGAACGTTATAAAAGTTTACTAAAGCAGGTCTTGGCGAGAAACGAATGAAGCCCACGGCATTTTCTGTTGGAGGTAAGGTAAGATTAAGGCAGGCTAGAAATGAAAAGACAGAAAATGATACCACGGACATGGCGAGGGATAGAGAGAGCATGAAAAATTATAGTATTAGAAAAGACATAAAAGACAGAGGCAGAAGGGAGAGAGAGAGAGAGAGCAGCAAACAGAGGCACAAGAGAGGAAAGGGAGGTGGATGGAATAGTAAGTAAGGCTCTTGATGAAAAGCTTTCTCCCTCTCTGTATCGCCTGTGAGGGTACAAGAGGAGACATGAAAGCCATTCCTATTCGGCCGCGCTGTCCAAATGGATATGTTAACATTGCACATAACAAGGCTAACGCCAAGAACTTTCTGCAAAGACGCATCGATTTTTACGCCACACCAATCGAGCCATTACTCAAAACAAATACCCCCATTTATCTGGCTTAGCTGAGCATGAGCAGACATCCACGTCTGCAAGTGTGTGTGGCGCACATATGCATAATACGGCTGGGCATCTTGAGAAGTCATAATAATCCAGGTATTGATCTCCTGTTACAGTTGGAGGCTCACACATACACGGATCGTTCATGATCAATGCAGCTGATCTAATTAGATAACTGCATGTGATTGGTACAAGATCAGCCAATTTACATTTTATGATGCCTTACTTTGATGTGAACCTGTTGTGTGAGGAGGCTGTAGACCACAGAGACCCGTGCAGCATGTTGAGGCATCAAATTAATGATAGTTGTTGGAGCGCCGGAGAAGAAATAAGGCTCTGAAATACTTTTATTGACAACTGAATGATTTATAGGCTAATGCATGCCTTTTCTGTACTGCACAGTCAATGTACTTTGAAGCGCTACACATTTACTGATTCACTCCACTCTCCCCGTCTGTCTAGGAATCAATGATCGCTTTGAAAGCCACATTAAAGAGAGTAAAAAAAAAACCCCAAAGAGCTCATGATGAAGCAATATTAAAGGTGGCGAAATGGATACGTGACAGGGAGTTTGACAACTATATCATAGGGATTCCACATAGTATGCATAGTATGAGGCTTATCTGGTCTGAAATAACAGGGCTTGGGACAGCCAGCTCTGTGATAGGGGAGGTTGGATGTAAAAAGATACATAAATCCTTGTTCTATGAATTTGTCCTGACTTTAGTTGGAGTAAACCTGTTCAGGCCTTTCACTTTGCTCCAAAAGTCTGTTTGAATCAAGATCTCCAAAACAATCCCCTATTCACATATTTCTCTTTCTTGTCAAATTGATTTGTCTTTCTTTTACCGGAAAAAGTATTTCAGCACACTTTGAAGCCACTGACTCAAATGCGTGCACGACAACATGCGAGGCTGCCAGGGAGTCTCTGCCTAACAGCCAAACCGAGGAAGGAGCTGGAGTGAAAAGCAGGGAACTTTAAAACCACAAAGTGAATTCATTTAGTGAATTGGAAGGAATGACTCATCTGATAATCATCATGGCAGCATACACGTGTAAATATCTCGTGGCATGAGATCTTGCAATATCAAAACATCATGTCAGACTTCACCGTAAAGTGGAGTGTGTCTGGAAAGGAGTGAATGATTTTCTGTCGGTGCTGTCTGCTATAAGAAATATTTATAAAAATACACACTGTACCAAAACTTATGATCTTCATCTTCTCAAAGTCTGACATTACATCAGACTTATGTTTTCCAACATTGCCAACCAAAAAAATCTCTAATCGCAAAATATCAGAATACAATAAGATGTAAGACAGTTCAAATAATTATATCTGAATATAAAGACTATCCAGCTATTAGAACATTTAATAAGGAGACATTCTGTGTTGCTTCCCCAAAATCCTAGAAAAAACTGAGTTTTGAGCAGAAAAGACAATGGAAGGAAAACAAAAAAGTCAATAAAAATGAGATGCAATTTTGTTTTTACCCTCATGGCTGGTTTCCAGTTCAATCTCCCCACCGTACGTCCCGTATCCCCCATCAGTTCGAGCCCTGACTCTGAACACGTAGGTGGTCCCAGGCTTCAGGCCGTCCACTGTCATCATGTTGGATCGAGTCTTTAAAACCGTGTAGTTCTGTTCCCGCTGGTTCTGAAGAGGAGGATTAAACAACAGGAAACAAAATAAATACTCAAAACAAGGAAGACATAAAAATGAAAACGGTTTTGATCTGGCGCTCTGGGCTGTGGTATCAAGAAAGGCAGAATAAATAGAAATGTTTAAATCTAATAGAACATCTTAAATTGTTGAATTTAGCAGTCTCTCGGAATCTAATGCACTTCACATCATTTTCAGCACTGGTCCATTTGGCCACATTTATATTTGAGCATCTGTCAAATCCCAAATCTTATCTTCTCTTAACTCTGGGGCAATATTTGGTCAAAGCTGCTTCACTTTGTTCCTCTATTACCTTTCAGGTGCGTGCACCCCTACTTAGATATGTGTGTATGGGGGTGTGCGGGCGTGTGTGTGTGTGTGTATGCAGAGGGATGATGAGAGAACAAGTTTGTCCGCCAGTAAGCTGATTCCCTGCTGAGAGAAGACCTTCTACAATACGGACTAACGTGATTTTACTGTTAATACATGCCAGCACACGCAGACACACAGGTCTAATTTCATCACCTTAGCTATGTTTTACAAGGTTTGTTGGACAGATGTGTGGTTAATTACCTTGATGTGAGCAGTGGAGGGGATATGAGAAAAAAAAGGCAGAGGAACCAGAGCGATAGCGGCATGTTTGTGATGAAAAAGTCATTAGAGACGTGGCCTTAGGCTAAACCCATATCCTGCCAACATGTAGGAGGAGCACAAGTAAAACAGGAATGAATGTACTGTATTAAATCTGAAAAAGGTTTGCTGCAGTAATTTAGAAATAGTTAATTTAGAAAAAAAATAGAAACAATGAACAAATTTAGATTACTTGCATGCTACCTGTTATTGTCAAGACGTCTTTTAGGATTAATAACATCCCTAACCACATTTAATGTCTACATGTGCTAAGATAATTCAAATCTTCTGGTGTAATCTTTTTAAAGAACTACAGTATAAAAAAATGATAAATTTATATGCAAATATGAAAAATTTGAGAAAAAATCATTTGAATGAGATGCCACAAAAGATGCTGAAGCAACCACCAATTTCTCAGAGCATACAGCAATGTAGCACTCCTCCTCCCTGAGCTGTTGCTGCACACTTTTGGTCAGCTGGCTGAAATCAGTCTAACCAAACCAGAGACTCCTACTAAAAATCTACTTACATTAACTTGTTGCACTTGATTTTTTTTTCGATAAAAAGCAAAACTGCAAAAACATTTTCAGATTTTACAGCAACAATAAAAACATTTATTTGATAGCAGATATTCTGTACTTTTGTTCTGATCTAAAGTAAAATGACTACACAAAGTAGTGCTGCCTTGCATCAAGAAGATCCCCGAGTCATGGCTTGCCTCCACAATCCAAAAAACATATATGTTGGATACGCAGGTGTAAATAAAGAATAGATGGATATAGGGTATCATATGGCATGATCTTTTTTAGCAGACTCTCAGCATAATATATACCCTCAATGGAGTATAGGAAAGTTGATTTGTTGTATCCTTTGAGTGCTTAACCTCTGTCACTGTTCAATGCAGGAATTGAACATTTTGGCAACCTTTTGGACTTTTCAGCGTTCTTCATTCTCTAGGGAACACACATATAAACTGTGGTTTCAGTCATTTTTAACCATGTTAATGAAAGATGCTAAAGCCAAATTTTGGAGGTGTTCCAATATTATTATTGGCAGGTGAAACGTGCATAAAAACAACAATCTAAAGTCTCAGTAAAACTCTACTTTAGAATCTTTAAGAAATATTTTGATACAAATGTTTTGAGCTTCCACAGAAAGAGGGGACATTTTTATATCATAACACTTTTTTTTCTATAACAGAAAAATCGAATTACTTTATCTCTATCAGCAGAGGACAGTGCTTTTCAGTGCCTCCCTCACCTTCTCGTAGTAGATGACCTCATACTCCACGATCGCCCCATTAGGTCTCTCCGGACCCTGCCAGGCCAATGTTACACTGTCCTTGCTTCGCCTTTCCTTTAACACAACACTCACTAAAATGACAAGAAGAAAGCATGAGCAGCAAGGAGAAAGATAAGTTAAAATGATTACAAAAGAGGAACAAAAAAGCAGATGGTTTGGCCAAACAAAGACATCAGAAAAAGAATGCCTACGACGCTTTATTGCACAAAGCCATATTGCAGTGTGTCAGTCATACATTTTGGTAATCACACAGCCCACGACGTGTTATGTACAGTACACGTGTGTCAGCAGCATTTAATGAAGCGCACATTTATGCTGCTCATAGGAACATTATGTGATCTAACCATTATCAACGTGAAACCACTAAAACTGTGTGATTTCCTGTGCAGTGTTTCCACACTGGGACACCTGCTCTGGTGGGATGACGGTGTGGGTTTACTCGCTTGCGCCTGTATATGTGTAAATGTGTGAAACTCGGGCTTATAGCTGTGAATAGCATGTGCAGCTTGTAATGTGGTTAACAACCTCCTCCACCCCTTTTCACTTTCCACTACACACACATCCACGCATGTAGTAGGAGGCCTATTACTCATCAGCACCTTGTCATGAACACCTATCTTTTACACAAATTTCAGTCCCACCAAATGACAGATGCACATACTATTATGCCTACACGTGTAAGCATAGACACGTCAGGGTCATTTTGTGATATCAGCGAAATTCCCCATTGCAGCAAATTAAGATTGTCACTTTTTTTTTTTTGGACAGTACAGTGCCTTGCAAAAGCATTCTAAATAATTTTACACGTTTTAACATTTTCTCACTATGCAACCTCGAATTTAAATGTGTTTTAATGTGATTCTGTGTAATAGACCAACATAAAGTTTAATGTAAGTTTGAAGTGGACAGAAAAAAATAAACCTTGATGCTTAAAGATTTGTAAATTCAAATTTGGAAAGTGTGACAAATTTTGATTTGTATTTGGCTTCACAGAGAATTCTTTGCAGAACCACATTTCCTTGCCTTGAAAAGTGCACGTCTTAGCATATTTTCTGTACTATCTTTGCACATATAGAGATTAATTTGATCTCCTAGTTGAGTTAGATTAGTGGTAGAGCTTCAGCAAAAATGCACTTTTAAGTGTTACCACATGGCCTTTAGATTTTTGATTGCCTTTAGATCTGGACGTTGAGTCATTTTGGAGTGAGGTCTTCTGAAAAGTGTTCCTCTAGGAATGCCTTGTTTTAGCTACACCATGAGTACACTGTGTTCAGGGTGATGTGAGCCATACATCCGATTCAGCATGTATACCAAAAAGTGCCAGAGTTTCATTTTCAGCATGTTTGCCTAGTTTGGCCTGTGGGAAACTAAAAATGGGACGTTTGTAGCTTTCTTTCTTCTCATCACTGTTTCATTAAGGCCAGCTAGAAGAGAGCACAACTAATCGTTGTAAAGTTCTGGCTCTTTGCAGCTTCTCCAGAGAAACCATGAACTTCCTTGCAGCTTTTCTGATTTACATTTTATTTACCAATAACATGTAATATAAGCTTTTGAAAGGCTCTTTTGTTCACAAGAAAAATAAAATCTTATTGTTACACATTAAAACTTACTTTCTTTGCTCAGGAAATATAATCCGACAGATTTCAGGTTAAAATGTTGCTTTTTGTGTTTTATTAACAGTCATGTTTAAAACCATTACTCCAGTAAATGTGCACGCTCTCACCTGTCTGCGATGTTGTAACATTTATTACCACCGTGCCTCTCAGGGTCGGACTCAGATCTGAAACTCCGTTCTGGCTCTCGATCGTAAAAGTGTAGTTAGAATCCGGCTGGAGGTCAGTGATCAGCACGCTGGCTGACGAGAGCCCGAACTGTCTCGGGACAAAATGGACGCTGCTGCCGCACGGTGCGCACTTTTTGCCTTCGCCGGAGCACTTTCTGCAATGGAGGCTGTAGGTAATGTCCCCTCTGCCTCCTGTGTCGCGGGGTGGCGACCACTCCAAGGTCACGCAGGTCTCATTCACAGAGGAGATAGGGTTCTCTGGAGCAGATGGAGGACCTGATGGAAGAGAATGGAGGATGTATGTTTCTGCACGTGGAAAAACTTCATTCAATTTGTAATTGGCAAAAGAAGAAAGTTGAACCTTGTTTTTTCTTCCCCCTATTATCCTTGATGCCTACTCCTCAGCTATTTCCTTATGCATCCTTTTTGAACTCTATCAATAACCAAAAAATGCTTGAAAACAAAATTTTAAAATCAGAGGAGCAGAAGTGCCCACAGCGAAATTCTAATGGAATCACCTCCACCAAACACTGCCTGTGAAATCTGATGTAGCTTTTAGCTTCTGCCCTAAAGCAGAGATGAATGGTGAGCTACAGAGACACTGGAAGCGCTCTCCCTTTGTAACCCCAGTTTAAATAGCAACATATTGCATTTCCATTTGAAGATAAGTGTTTACTTCCTGATAAGTCAATTGTGGTCTTTACTGCTGAAGCTAAAACACAGCCTCTTCTTGTCGTACATCTAACCAGATGACAGTGTGTCCACTACTAAAGTGTATGAATTCACTTATATTTGGTAGAATGTCACAATTTATTGTTTTGTCTTACACTAAGTTACACATCCCCTGAGTTATTAGCAGTTACTTACAAATGTATGACTCCCATATCAGCCTTTTGTAAATTATTAAAACAAACGGCTTTGTAGCTATCCTAATGTTTTGTGACAGAGGAGTCTCTGCATTCTGCATATTCAGATTCAAAACAATGTATATTATAATATATTTCTAATATATTTGTATATAACTTGTGCCTCCCAAATTAAAAAGACTGTCCCAAAAAAATTTGATCCATATTTGTGTACTGCTGCACAACAAGTTTCAAGGTAATTCAATGTTTTTTTCAAAACATTTCACCTCCAGTTTAAATACATTTATACAAAATATATAAATGTATTGATACAGAGATCTTCTTTATACCTTACAGCTTGTATTTCTGATAGAGGTTTTGATAGTTGAGAACCCCTGCGTCTGCTTAAATGACGCTCATTTTAAAAAACCCTTCAGGAAGTTATTCACTACGGTATTTACACCAACAACTAAGTAGAGGTAATGTCAATTTCTATTCAACTCAAAAAAATTTTCTTGTGTGTTTATTTATAGGACAGTTCTAGAGCTATTCCATGGCTGTCTTGGTCTGGCTTTGAGAAGATTCCAGCACATCATCAATGAACACTGAGCTCATTCAATGCCATTCATTTTCCATGGAAACCACTTGAGAGGAAGCCTCTGATTTTGGCTGCTTACAGCCCAGCGTGGTGCAGGGATCTCAGCCATATGAAAATTTTGCTGGACACAGATGCCAATTTCTCATGACATCTCATCAGGTCCCAACTGAGCAGCAAGCCTCAGGGGGTTGGGGGGATCAGCGGGGTCTGGGACTTTGTCTGATTGGTTTCCCCGATAGTGAGCGCCTCTTCGTGCTAGAGGACGGGTGGGTAAATGTTACTGATCTGCTAATCCTGCCATGGTCTTTTCGCCATCCCCCAACTTCATTGAGTGATACTCGAGTCTGTCATCACCATTACTACTGATCAGCCTTTTTTGACACTTTTATGACACTTAGATTATATGACTTTTATAGACTCCTATTTCCCCCCACTGTTCTATTCTTTTCCTGGGTCTCAAGTGTCATTATCCATGTCTATGAATAATTCTTTCACCTTTTCTCCTTATTTTCTCATTTTTCACTCTCAAACCTGAAAATGGTGCTGCTAACCACTCAGCAGAGCACATGTGTGCGTGTGTGTGTGTGTATGTCTGTGGCCGTATATATTTGAACAAAACCGTTACTCATTTCCAGCTGATAACATCAGTCATATCTCACCTGCTACAACGATTAATGAGTGTAATCTACCATAACCCGATAATGGGTTTGGGTATATCTGTCCGTGTTGGGGTGTGTGCGGGTGTGTCATATGTCTGCACGTGTGTATTCCTCCACACTTCCTTTTTCTCTCCAACATGTCCAACATGCCATTGTCGTAAATCCAAGTCTTATTGTTTACTTCCCCTGCGTGTTTTGAGAGAATGTACAAAACATAACGTAACAAGATTGTTCATATTTTTTGAACTTTTTACATTTTGTCATGCTATAGACACAAGTGTCAGTGTATTTAATTAGTACAAGAAATAATAATTTAGTGGAAGGATGAAAAGAACCATGCTAAGGTGCAATTATACCTGCTGATTTTTGGGACATGTCTCTATCCACTTTCCATATCTAGAGAAATTTCTGTCCAGTCTTCGCTTTCTTTGTTACAAAATAGCTCAGTCGTGTTGCTAAGACAGTTTATATTACCCCTTGGACAGTTGGAGTTGAAAACAAAGAATGAAAACTTATTGACTGCAATCACAAAACTACACTCCTTGGGTGCATGTGTTTTGCACTGTAAGTGTGCCCGCTGGGAAGTGTATACATTTAAAATGGCAAAGCAGCCATGCATTGCAAAGTCTTGTAAAAGTTTATCAACCTATTGAAAAAGGTGAAATGAAATATTTCCATAACATTAAAATATACAAATCAGCACAGTAAACAAAGAGCATTAGGGCTGTTTGTGTAAATGACATGTTCAATGTAGCAAAGTTTTTTTTTTTTTTTTTTTTTCCAGTGTTTGTATTACTCACGTGTGCAAGCCATTGAGCGCGGGTCGGTTTCAGCACGGTAGAACCCTTTCTCACAAATGCACTCCATGGCCTGTTCATGTGGAGACGAGCTGTGAGGAGGACATTTGGTGCAGTAGGCATCTGTGGCTGAAGCTTTGTACGTTCCAGGTCTGCATGCTGGAGAATAGAAATAAAGAATTAAATTATATGGACTTTAAATATTAGCCAAGCAATAGCTGCTGAAGAATTAAAAGCCTAGCAGCCAAATAACTTTATTTATTTTATAACTTTATTTTAATTATAATGCCCGCCGTGTATATGAGGTTCAATGCATTAGTTTTAGAATAAAGTTATCCCTTCTTCAGTAAATATTATATGCCTTGTTTGTGCTGCAGGTGCAGTGATGCCCCTCTTGGCCAAAAATGCCCTGAAATAATTTGTATTTTTTTAATCTCAATAATGACCTGAATAATTCTGCATTATTAAAATGTTTCTCCCACTGAAGCAATTACAGCAGTCTCTGTAGAAATCCAAAACATAAAAAAAGCCTTTTTGGCTCAGTTGAATGTTATGAGTTATCTTTTAAAAGTGGGCGCTTTTCATTTTTAATGATTCATAAATTAGAGTTCACTAGCATTAAAAAATAAAAGGTTTATATCTATCA
Source organism: Xiphophorus maculatus (assembly GCF_002775205.1). Lineage (NCBI taxonomy): Eukaryota > Metazoa > Chordata > Actinopteri > Cyprinodontiformes > Poeciliidae > Xiphophorus > Xiphophorus maculatus. The sequence goes on from NC_036448.1 coordinate 11,226,762, forward strand.
TATGATTAAATTGATATCCAAGAAAAAGAAAAAAAAATTAAAAAGTGTTGCCTTAAATAACAGGTTAGGGTTTTCGAAATTAGGTTCTGTTAAAAAGTTATAATGAGTTAACATGTTATCTTTAACATGTGACCTTTAAGAAGTCTTAGTGCAAGTCCAGATTCCTTTGACCCAAAGACTGAAGTTAATGGCTAATCCAAGAGAGGCTAAGACGAAATTGAACTTCTAGCATCGCTAAACAATTAAAGTCTGTAGATGTAGTTTATGCAATGACCATTCAGACCATCATCACATTGGCAAATTTAACATTTTTTAAAGCCGCTTAATTATTCACATGAAGTGTTATGATGTTCTTGAGATTTGAATTGTTCCAAGATGGTACGAGGTGATTTTATAATTTGCCCCTTTAGGACTAGAAATTAGTTTTACTGTTCACATGTTACTAATTGATTTAGACAAAATAAAGATGCCATGAGAGTTTTTTACTGCAAGTAAGAAATGCTCATCATCTTTCAACAGAACCACATTGAAAAAAGATTCTGTGCTAACAATTAAGAAAAATGACTAAAATTTTATCAATGCTGCTGATAACAAAGGCACTGTATCTGTGTCAGTCATTGGCAAAGATATAAAATGCAATTAATACATTAAAAAAATAAAGTCAGAGCAGTGATTAAAAGCAGTGATTATCTAAATCGGACAAATAACAGCTCAGTTTTGTTTGCATTAAACAAATAACATTTTAAACTGAAAGAAGAAAGAATATGTCCACAGGTTAAAAAAGAAGAAGAAAAAAACAATCTGCCAGGCCGTTCAGCACCCATGGCAAAGAGAAAGCAAACAATGTTGGATTTAATTTATTGTGACATGAGTTCCACAAGAGATCCTTTCTCATCAGGCTAAAGGCTTGCAGAACTGCAGGCCGTTACACTACAATAACCCGACGCAACAGAAAGATCAGCCGCCTTTCCTCCTATGTAAGAATTAGATTTTGACAAAACCAGGAGAACAACAGTACACGGCCTCGGTCACAATAATAATCGCAATAACGTAGCACGACTGTTGCTCTTGGTGTTTCCGTGGTTGCATATTAGTCATTATGCGCAGTCATAAAAGTGAGGAGGGAAAACCCTGATATAGCTCAATGGAAGCAGCCTGGGGACTTGAATGATTTCCCTCTTGCATCCTAGGGAGGGAGAAGGAATTCCTGGCTTTCCTTTCTAGCACCATGACTCCAGATTACACATGTATTTATTTACACATCTGCAGGCCTGGCAGTCCCGTCCAGGTAAGCTATTCTTACAGCTGTGCTAAAACACTATTGTGGCATGAAATGATGGTGTCTCCAAACATTGTGTATGTATTTACATATACTGCAGGTTTGCTTGTGTGTATGGATCAATAATGCGGCGCATTCCACCAGGTGCTGATTACATGTTTGTGTGCCAAGAAGGTGTTAAGTATGAAGCAGGTGTGTGAATGCACCAGCTGATTGCTTGTACCGCTGGTGAAGGTCATGGATTTAATCAAGCGACACGTCACTTCTCGCAGGAAAGCTGTAGATTCTCACATAAGTACAAACACCCACCCATACACGCCCACACACACCAACACACACACACACATAAATTTGCTCGATGTTTCTGTAAACCGAGGGGCAGCAGAATGGAAACAGGGGCCTAAAAGTAATGTGAAATGTCCCTATGGCTGGAACTTCTTCCACCTGGATGATGTACTCTCTTGCATACAGACAGTATTTTTAGGCAAATCATTCATCATACAGGAGCCTAGTCCACTGGTGCAAACCCCAAGTGACCCAAAAGAACACCGAAAAAAAGGATATGTGTGTCGGTGTGTGTGTGTCGGCGTGTGTGTGTGTGGAGGAAATAGAAAGTAAAGGAGTAGGAAGAAAGGGACAGGAGTGATAATTCTCAGGGGCTTTCAACTCTTTCCTCCATCCTGTCGGGTTCTAAGGTATAGGGGTGCCTGTGTGCTGTGCTGGTGACCGTGTTTGTGTTCCTGTTGGCTGGGCTGTAGGAGTGCGGTGGAAAAAGCAGCTTTTCTCTAGAGGCCGTGCATCCGGAGAGTCCTGGCTGTCCAGCCAGAGAGGCACAAAGGATCCTACTGCTAAAGGACAGACATGGCAACACATGCCAGGCCTGGCGACCGTACAACCGCCTGATCTAAAACTTTTTGCAAGAATGGCAGCCTGGCTATATGTGGAGCCCGCTTGCTGCTCTGGAGTTCCGCCTGACTCTCATTACAGTTTTTATTAAATGTCTAAGGACATCTTAGACTTTTAATTTTACACCACTGCACACGAAAGCTGGGTTTGCAAGCCATTACACCTGTATGTGAACCGTTTCTCGCAGTATTTTATTTCAAAATTCCTTATATTTCTAGCACAAATTTCCAGAGCTCTCTGACTCTATTAGCCCATTTTTTAGGTATAAATAAAAATGAACTGATGGGATGGATGGATGGACAGACATCTGCTCAATGGAGGGATGGAATAATGGATGGTTAGGATGGATAGACAAACAGATGAACTATACAACAATCAAACAAGGGGATAAGAGAATAATGTTTGGAAATAAAAATATTTTTCCATACCCTCTTTTTTTTCTGTTCGACATGGAAATTACTAGAATCAAATTTCCTGTCATTCAGGCTATATTTGAAATGCGCTCATTAAATTATTTTCCTACAGTCCTGATAAAAACTGGCCTCAGATGCAGGGTCCAATTAATTATTCATGTGGTCACCAGAGAGAGTAAGTGTATTCATGCCAATCGATAGCTCTTAGATATGATATAGTGCTGTTGTTGAAGACACACCCTCAGTCACCACGCTCTGATTGAGATGGGAAAAGGACAACTTCTTCCCTCGGGAAAACAAACTGATTGGAGTCTGTTGATTCAATGTCTAACCTATTCTACTCTTTATAAGTCTGAAAATAGTTTCATTAAACTTTCAAGGAACATCAGAAAATGGAAACGCTGTCCCATAAGATTGGGTCATTTACTGTTATCCTACCAGTTCCACTGATAAAATTTGTTTCATACATAAATATATAAACATATTTTATACATATATGCATAATTGTGAAGAGGAAGGTAAGAGAATAATGTAGTTTCAAATAATCTATTTTGCTTAACTTAGCATCTTTAATTCTGATAAACCTAATACCACTGTTCACTGAAGGTTTCAATGGTCTTTATATGGTCAGCAGGCAGGTCAGGGGGAAAGTTGTGTACAACTTTGAAACAGGGTTAGGTATGAAAACAAATTCTCAGTTTTGAAGAACTCACAGAGCTCTTCTCAATCCACCATCTGTGATGCATTCACTAATGTAGCGTAAAATAGTTTAAAAGTCATCCCAATCAATGTTTTGACTCTGTGACAGACTGGCGACCTGTCCAGGGTGTACCCCACCTCTCGCCCGAAATGTCTCGCTGGAGATAGAGACCAGCACCCCAGTACAGAAAATGGATGGATGGATGTTTTTGACTTTTACAAAATAGTTAACTACAATTTATTGCAACTTTATTTATCAGTTTAAGAACTTTTATTTTATTTCATTTATCAAGTTGCACCGCAGTCATTCTGATATGCGGAAAATTTTAACCACCAAGCGCTACAGAAATCCATAATATCTGTCTTAAGATTAAACAAAAAGAATGTCTTGAGATATTTTTTTCTTATTTGCCATATGACTTAAAATAACAAAGTAATATCAATATTATAGTGAGTTTTAGTTTATGGACAGACCATAAACTAAAATTAAATAGGAAACCAGAAAATTTTATAATATACTGCAACTGAGGTTCTGAGCTTTTCCATAATCATCATATCTCCTATCAATACATACCAGGTTTGTGTTGCAAAGTCATTATTCTCAACTGTACTGAACTTTATTGAAAAAAACATAATCTGTTTTGTGTGTTTTGCACATATGCCTGATCAAAATACCAGCTTAGGTCTACAACAAAGCTTTATCCTCCATTTCATTCAAGTGTTACTCCTAGTTTAGGCTCTGATTGATCTGTTTTCCTGCTTTTTGTGGCACTTGGTTCAAGTCAAACATTGGCCCGGTCCCAGCTTTAACATAAAGGGCAGAAAGAGGATGTCTATGTGTGTTTGTAAATAGGTGGGGGGTATAGTTAGGTTGTTTATGTGTATGTATGTGTGTTCAGCGAGTGAAGTTGTGTAAAGCTTGCTGGCCCACGGGGGATGAGCTCCATAATGGTCACTATGGCAACAGGCTTTCAAGATAGAACCCTTCGAGTACCCCTCGAGTGGCACAGCTCCTGGAGCACAGAGCAGTCTGTGTGCTTGCATGAGCGCGCATGTGTGTGTGTATACAGGCGTTAGTTGAGGCAAGCTATTTAAAAATTGATACATCAAGCGTCAGTGGAGAGATCTAACAAGATTGAGTCTGACGTCCTTCGCGGCCACCGAGGTCGCGTCTCCGCGTGTGTTTATGTGTGTTTGTGCCCATGTGTACATGCCCGTGAAAAATGTCTCGGATCGAATTGACATTGCACTGAATGAACTTTGCACAGATGCTAATGAAAGTTGTACTGCACCTTATGGGTAAAAATAAACATGCAGGTGAACCATTCAACGTGTCATTAACAGCATAAACAAACTCCCTAAGCTGGTGTTTGCTTAGCAAAGTGGGATCTTTAGATTTTGCGTCATGCATATGTAATTTAGTTTCTGATAGGAAAATTGATATACAATTGTCCTGAATCAACTGGCAAAAAAATCTGTCAAATGTCCTGTTAAATTTGCTGCTATTTTGGATGATTTTTCTGTTATTTTGACAGCTTTTTGTTAGCAATGAGGTTCAGTTCTTTGGGTTTAAAAGGCCTCCTTGCCATCACCCTAATCTTTAGCTCCCTCCACAGATTCTCTATGGAACCACTCCAAAGTATTAACATTACTCACAGTCAGAAGAAGCATTGTGATAAAATAAATTAAGGATTACTTAGGAATGGGTTATGAATAATTTTGGCTTAACGTAGCAAAAGAATATATAACTACAACACAAATATTGTACTGCTGACAATGATGCAGCAGCAACACTGACCTAGAGCTGCAAAAAGCATTCGCTAAATTCACCTGTACATCAGCATGCTGGACGCTTGAAACTAGCTGTAAACTGCAGCTCAACCCATGACCCACCTTCCTATATATATATATATATATATATATATATATATATATATATATATATATATATATATATATATATATGTGTGTGTGTGTGTGTGTATGCGGACTTGATGTCTTACGAAATCCCCTTCCTTTCCGCACGTTTGCACCCTCATGTCATGCACATATCATGCAGATTGGAAAACATTGTGACAGCAGCTTACGGGCACAAGATGTACCACAGAAATTACTTCTGCCCTCAAGAGGCCACTACTAGAGAAAGACAGGTTAGCTCCACGTGTGAAAATTGGACACGGGCAATGACCAGATGGACACTACAGTGCTCCATGATTGACATTTCAGAACTGGTTGTAACTTTTCCTATGGAATCTTTTGAGTCCCACTTCGCTTCACAAACACACTGATGCACACGCATCCATGCACAGAGGGTCAGACCAGATATGAAATGCTTTATGATGACCACTACATGAACCACATGAGTACACGCCGGCTGCTTTCTGATCCACTCTGTCTTCTGGATACCAGCCAATTACTGAGAGCGACCAAGAGGAACTTAGAGGATTCCTGCCTACAAACTCTCTGCGTATCTGTCTGTTCTCCATCTTTTGTCTGCCTCTGTTTTTTCCTTATCACTCCACTTTCCTCAATGTTTGTCAATTCATGTTTGGTCTTTGTCTGTGCCTTCCCTGTGTTACATACTTTCTCTGCATCTTTAGTTGAGTCATGTGTCTGTGAGTCTGCCTTTGAATGTGTGTCTTTATTTCCCACTGGGCTGTCTGTCATACTTTGACCCTGACCTTCTCTAGAGCTCCTGCACAAATATTTACTCTCTTGCTGACAGACACACACACATACATAAACCCCTCTGAGGAAAAAAAAAAATTACAGGAAAATAGAGAAAGCTCAATTTCATTGCAATTACGTGTCGCACACATCCACACAGACAGACACTTTTCTCGCAGTAACCCAAGCTGATGGCACACTAATTTTGAGCCCGGGTGATTATCTTGCAGTCTAAAAACAGATTAAATTGATACCAGGTGCATGTGTTTGTGAGAGTCTGTGTGAAAAGGGTCATGGACGAGAGGTGGATGGTGAAGGAGAGACGAAGAAAAGGAGGGAGAAAACATGACAGGCCTATAGTGGTCTGCTGGGAGTTAGCTCCACAGTCTGAATAACTTATTCTTCTGTTTGTGAGGCTATCAGGTTAAAAGGCCAGCAGAATGAAAGGAGAACTTGTCTCTTTAAGGAACTTTCATTGCTTAAAGATCTCCAAATCCAGTCAAATGCACATGTATGCTATGGTCACACCGTTCCCTCACGCAAACCGTTGCAGTAAACGTGCCGACATCAGCCAGCCCCGTGACCACTGGAGTGCACGAGGAGCGGTGCACCTCTTTTCCTCACCCACGTTATTTTCAGTTCATCACTCTCAATAATTCATCCTCTCGGGTAGAGAGGGAACGGAGAGCTCCATGGTTCTTTTCTCTGTCACTCTCTCTCTCACACACGCACACGCGCACGCCCACACACAGTGTCAGAGGTAGCTACAAAGCCATATTCTCTGTGTCCTCAAGCTAAAATTGTAGCCGATTGAAGCAAAATACAGTCCATGATTTGTTTCCTCTTATTCAATAAATGCTTCATAGAGTTACAGTTCCTGGAAGAAGCTTTCCAGCTCCTTGAGCTTTTCAGACTTTTTTACACTCCATCTGAAATCTTTTAATGATGTTATTGTGATTTTATGTGATAGTAATGTGTAGCTGCGGTGGGAAGAAATTGGACATAATTTTTGACATTTTTTGGTCATAAGGTTCAATTATAGTCTCATCTGACCAGAGCACCTTGTTTGCTAAGTTTTGAAAGGATATTACTATATTCTTTCAATTTTCTCTGACATTCCACAATTAGGTGCAACTTTTTGTTGGTCTAATGCAGGGGTGGAAATTAAAAATTTTCGAAAATTTTTCACCGGCCACTGTTTTTTTAAAATTTTTATTACAAATACTGAAAGTACAAGCAAATTATAGAAAATGTATGCTTTATTCTTAACTCTATGAAAACCAATTTACTGACAATAAGTTTACCATACAGATGTACATATACAGAATAATTTAACATAAAGCATGGACACTTTACCAGGGTTGTAATGCAATAAGTTAATTTGATGTAATTACTAACGGCAAACTTTAACTACACAACCCTAACATTCTTGCAATCATATGTTGAACATTTCCAAATTTTGGCAACGACTCTCCCTAATAGTATTTATTAAAGATGTGTCTAGAATTTTTAAAAATATTTTAAAATTGTATCAATAGCTGTTTTCTAACGGTTTTATTTGTTTTCCCTTACTTATTACGTTTTCTATTGAAATCAACAATTATTACTAAAATATCTCAGAACGTGATCATTATTAATTCCACGGGCCATCATCATCATCATCATCATTCTTGTATTACTCCAGAGTTTTTCTGGTTACCTGGAGCTTAGTGTTAGCTTCCCCCTCACACACAGATGCCTTCCTGCCTACATGAAACTTTTTCTTTATGGACATTTTCACTCCTTCTTACCAGGCAGCAGCAGCTAACCTGAACTCTTCCTCCATCTTGTCCCTGGTCACGTCTCTCTCACCATCCTCCTCCATCGATATTAAAGCCCCTGAATCGCTAATTCCCTCTTCTTGTCCGCTACTGAATGTCCTCCAACGGTCAAAGTCAGTGTTTTAATTAACATATCGGTTAGTTTGACACATTTTTCTGAATGGGCTTATGCGCTTTTTAGCTTTTGTCGTAATTTTTCCTGATCCGCCCCGTCTTGTATCTAAGGAAGAGGATTAGGGCCACCGAAAAAAAAAAAAATAGAATTTTGAGATTAAAGTCAGAATTCTGACATTCTGACTTTAATCTCAGAATTCTGACAATTCTGACTTCAAAGTCAGAATTCTGAGATTAAAGTCAGAAAGTCAGAATTCTGAGATCAAAGTCAGAATTCTGACAATTCTGAGATTAAAGTCAGAATTCTGAGATTAAAGTCAGAAAGTCAGAATTCTGACAATTCTGAGATTAAAGTCAGAATTCTGACAATTCTGAGATTAAAGTCAGAATTCTGACAATTCTGACTTTAAAGTCAGAATTCTGAGATTAAAGTCAGAATTCTGAGATTAAAGTCAGAATTCTGAAATCAAAGTCAGAATTCTGACTTTCTGACAATAAAGTCAGAATTCTTTTTTTTTTTTGGTGGCCCTAATCCTCTTCCGTATGTATCCGCTCATTTTCTCTGACTCCGGTTAGCTGGAATGGCGGTATTTATAAACTTAGAGGGGAGGGGCGGGCCAAGGAGGACTGAGGAATTTTATTGGATAAGCCCAATGTCCGTCAATAAAATCAACCAATGGGCTGTCGCGGTCGATGAAAATTTGATTTAATTTTTTTTTTTTGTTAAATCATGACAGTGTAGGGCCGCCAGATATGGACATTATGTACATCAGTCTGGACTCCAGACGGTCAGTCCTCCCCTGGACGCTTTTTTTTTTTTTTCTGTTCAAATTGTCAACCCGCCACAGTGGCGGGTGCTTTGCTCCAATTCACACGTCACTTCATACTCATACTCATTTGGCGAGTGATAGGTGCTAATTTCCACCCCTGGTCTAATGACTAAATGGCAAGTAAAAGTTTCTGCTAGTTAAATTTGAGGAGAGAAAAGGTGGAAAACTTATTTTACCAAGGCACTTTCTAATCAGGATTGACAGTGACTAAATTTGATTGAGTTTATAATGAGTAATAACCAGACATTTGGTAAAAAAAAAAAAAAAATTGCTAGCTCTTGACCTTAAAATGTTGAGGTCTTGGCCTTGAGACCTCCTGAGTAAATTGGAGCAGAAAGACTTCAGCCATCATTAGTCAAAGCGTGCTTCTTGCTGCACTCCCAAGTGATGACGTGCTGTAAATTTGTTTGCGCTCCCTCTAAAATGCAGTCCAACATATGCTCACCAAACCTTGTGATCAAAGCAGCGCTTAGGAATGATCTCACTTCCTGTATAGTAACAGGGCTTAATTTAGTGGTGGTGGACAAAGGCTTTTGAAAAGCCAGGTTTTGTGTGGCTGCTCTTGGGAGGCTTGGTGTAAAGTTTTGAGCCAATGTTGGTGAAGATTAAAGAAAAATAAAGAACGAGGCCTGGAGAAGATTTTTTTTTTTCATGAAATCCAGTGGGGCTGAAAATCCAATATTGGAAAATCTGACAGCACAGAGTGCAAACAAATACATAATGAAAACATGACCTCCCTGGCAGAGGTAACTAACACTGAGGCTGCAGAAGAAAGTCACTCTGTCAGACAGCTACATTAGTGACAGATCAAGGGAAATTATCCACCTGGATATTACTCTAGATCAATATGAATGACTCTATAGGCTTCAAATATTATCATAACCCTCCTAGTGCAGAGCTGTCTGTCAACGAATAAAGCATCCCATAAAAAAACTTTCTACACGCATCTTTGAGATGCATGCCCCTGTGAATCCATTCAGCCTGCTCCAAGTCAAGGGTGTCGCATACAAAAGAAGAAAATTGCCACTGCAGGTAGTTTTTTGTGCTAAACAAAGTCCAGCAAAGGCTTTCCATCTGAGTAAGTCTTATCAAGATAATTCTGTCGATAATGCCACCTTGAAAGGTACAAGAATCCATCGAGCTTGATGCAGCTCCTTTCACACAGCAAGGCACCGGCGTGAAAGCCAGTCATAAAAAGAGACTATGGTGGTGGTAGACATTACTCTCATGAATAATGCTCCTGTTTCATTTAGAATCATCAAGCTAATCTATGTATGTATAAGATGAATTCAACAAAGTGTAAATCCCATTCCTGTCTAAAAATGTTTCTTTCTTGGTTCTTGGTTTTGAGAATCTACTGTAGTATTTCACACCACCTTTTATTCATGAACTGTTAAGTATAAACAACAATGTACTTAGACACATGTAATTCTGAGATGTTCAAGAAATATATTTTTTGCATGCTTACTGATTACTCCGGAATATGACTAAAATGTTATACTGTTAAATTCTAGTTGTTTTCACAGCTGTTAATTTAAATTTACTGAGGGATGTTACCAAAAATCTAGCAAACTTTAAAATATTTTAAAAGTGTTTTACGTAACAAAACAAAAATGGTGCATATTTATGAATTGTAAAGAAATTATATTTTACAAGTAAAATCCTGTAACTAAAGTTATGCTTAGTTGTGTGCACTGCTAGTTGTCAATATATGTAACATTTTGGATGAAGGGAAAAACATTAAATGTTGTTCTCATCTGATCTGTATGTGTCTGCTGTGTCCTATTCATGGTTTTTATCAAATTGCAAACAGGATTTCTTACGGCAAAAGTGACAAATGAAGGAAACTAATTGAGCTGCACTTTATTTTGTGGTATTATAGTTAATTGGGCATAGCAGAAATTTAAGCCACATTGTTTAGATTTGCATGTAAAAGCATTTTTAAAAAATCATACATCACTTTGATTTTTAGTATGCACTAGTTTGGGCTGGTCAATCACATTAAATCTCAAAACCATACATTGAAGTTTGGTTTTCATGTAAAAAAGTATGAGTAGTTTAGTAAGAAATTACAAAAAAACAAATAAGCTGGCCATCCCAGACACCTGGTAGCTTTCTTTACACTTTACACACTTCACACTGACAAAAACTAAGCAGTAAACACACAGAGCAAAACTCAAACCCAAGTTAAATGTACCTCTAAATATTTGCATTTTAGAGACCTCTGGACTGAACAGACTGTTATTAATAGTGACAATGAATTTGTTCCATCTTTCAGCAGTCTTTGTGTTACGTTTGTTTCAACAATTTCTTTGTTTCAATTAATTAGTGGTTTCTTTTGGAGGCAGAACAAAGGAGCAGCTGTAACATACTCAAACACAGAAACAAATTGGATTTCAAACACAGTCACATCTGTTTGTATAAAAAAAAGAAACAACAAAAAAACCCCAGCCTGTTTAGCGCCGATCCAATCGTACATCTGGAAGCCATCCATGAACTAGAGAGAGAGTAAGGGAGGGGAGTCGGGGGGGAAGGGTCAATGGCTGCCTTCCTGTCCCTCTATTTCCTGCCCAGCAAACCCACTGGCAGCCTGAACGTCTCCTCTGCTATCTGAATTAACACGGATTTAACACTATGGAAATGTGAAAATTGTTAACTTCCCCATGAGTACGTAGATATTTATCCCTAACTGGAGCTCAGTAGCATATGGAAGACAACCAATTAATGAGAAGTGTACCCAAAGGCAACACGCTCTCCCCTCTACACCTCTCTCCTTTTGTACCGTGTCTCCCTATAGGGAGTAGAGCTATATAAGGATGTGCAGAGCTGAAACATGCATGAACAGTTCTCCAGTCCTTGGCCTGCTTTTTCTGCTTCTCTCCTGGGGGTTGCTTGCACAGCTCAAACCACTGCGCCAGACCCAGCCCAGCTTCACAGTATCCACTCTCCTCCAAAGCCAACCTTTTTGTCCTCAGGTTTGGCTTAGGCTAACATCTCAATGAAGCAGACACCCCCTCTCCCCCCACCATGGTGCTAAGGGGGCAACCTCAGCTCACTGTATGCGCGGCGAGCAATCGGCCATGGAGTAAGAGGGACTTGTGCTTGTGGAGAGTCGGTGTGAATTGACATTATCTGGGTCAGTGCAGTGTGGGTACGTAGACTGGGACTACAAGCATAGGGAGGATACAGTGAGAGCCTAAGCCTTTTTGTGGCTTTTTTTTTGTCATTTATTCAAACACAAAAGAGAGAAGATGAGACCGAAAAATGGGGAAAGGGATGGAGTTGAGGAGGGACATGTGAAAGAGAGGAGATAACAGGGAATAAAAGAGAAATTAGGAAGAAAAAGGTGGTTGTGATTAACCAAATAAATGAACCTGGACAAGCAGAGCAGCAGCAAGGCTCACACAGGCAGGTGGAGGACAGATGACTGGCCTTTACATGGACCATATATCTGTTTGTCCTTTAAGTACATCTGGCTTGTAATAACACCCTGCTGCCTGACACCTCAACAGCTTAATGCCCCAAAGCCTGCAGGGTGTACACGCATACACACACATTCACACACTCCACAGACTGTATACAGCAAAAAAATAAATAAAATAAAATAAAAAATCCCCTAGCAAGCTTTTTAAATCCTTCTGTTAGCTGCCCACCACCTTCCTACACACACCTCTGAGCTCTCAAGTTTCCAAGCTGTCGAAAAGAGAAAAAAGCGTGTCGGTCTTTGTGCATGAGAAGAGGCTACTGGAGGGCAGCTTTTTGCATCTGATCTACATACTGAGGGGCACACAGGCGGATCAATGCAGCCACAGCTACAAATACATTTGTTGTTTGCAAAAGTAGAGAATGAAATACACTCATCGGCCACTTTATTAGTTCTGCTTGCATTCAGCTTTCATTCTGTGGCTAGACGAGGTAAAGATGAATTGCTGAAGTTGATACAAAGAATTAAAATGCAAAAGAGAGGCAATTTATACAGATTTGAACATGACATACTTGTTCAAATCTGTTAATGTTAATTCGAATACTTTAGGAACTGTGAGGATTTTCCAGAACAGCCATCTCTCAGGGTTAGAGCGACTGGTGGAAAAGAGAAAAGTATCCAGTAGACCAAACTGCTTTTGTCATGGTTATTTGGAGGAGTAGTAGATGAATTAACCACTTCCTTCAGCCAACGTAAGCGAAATTCTATCTAAATGAACAACCTGCAGAACCTCGAAGAAGGTGAGCTACAGCAACAGACAACCAAACCAGTCACGACTCCTGTCAGGAAACTGAGGTTATCTTCACACATCCTCACCAAATTTCAAACATTTACAGATTGTGAAACTTTTACCTGGTCCAATGAGTCTGGATTTCAGCAGCAACACTCAGATGTTTCATGTTATCACAACAATGCCTTTCCATTTGCCGTTTATAGCTGTTCTGAGGAGTGTGGGACTGAGAAGTAGTCTGCATGCATGAAAGAACCAAAGCAACACTCCAGATATATATTTTGATGAGGAAATAAAATCAGAATATAAAGTTAAAAAAAAAAGTCAATTTTACATAATACCCTCCTTTATGTCCATAATATTCCTCATAAAACTTTGAGTTTTCTCTGCACAAAGTGAAACTTTTCTCCCAGACAACAAAAGTTTTAACTCTAACTTCTTCCCTGCTGGGCTGCCGTCAGACCTTGGTCTGATTGACTGAGCAGCTGAGCAGTGGGCCTTTGATTGCTTCATGTTATGTACTTCTTGACAGTTTTTCTTTTTTTTTTCATCTCCATCCCTTAAAGCAGAATTTTAACACTGGGCTTTTTATTATGACTCACAACTGTTTCCTCATGCAAGAACTCCTGTGCAGCTTTGGCTGGAGTTTTCCAAATGGAGCCACTGAGCACATCATTTGGTTTTGATTTCTGCTACCGTCCAAGAAAATAAAAAAAATGCACACATAACCACTTGAAATGCAATAGCATGTGTTACCATACAGTTTATACACAAGTTCAAGGATATAGCGCAAACCTGAAGTTAATAGGTAATTTAACTCCCTTGGTTTGTTAAGCAGAACCACATGAAGAACTGACTGGTTTAGGAGAGCTTTGAAAAAGTACAGTGCCTTCTGACATTATTGAAAGGCAGAAATAAGGAAAAAAGTCTCAGGATAAAAACTTATTTCACTCCATGAAAAACAGTGAATTTTCTTTTAAATGTTTATTGTAAGAACATTTATTACAAAATCGTCGATGCCACAATCAATGTCCCTCCCTACAATTCAAATAAAGTAAAGCTAGGTGGCAACTGAATTATGTTACATTTTAAGTTGATCACAATGCTTAAGAAGATTTAATATGTGGTTGCCTAAATGTGAGCACATTTCTTTTAGCCATTCTTCAAAACTGGAAAAATAAGAGAACACACCCTTCAAGAAAGTCAAATGTGTGCTTACTGTCGTGATACCATAAAAATGGACACTAAACTTGTTCATATCTACATTTAGACCACTAAACTCTGACACCAGATGAGAACCCAATTTTATATTTTGATCACATACAGTGGAGAAAATGTTTAGGGAGTTAAAAGAAAAGATCAGACTCAGAGAATTTCAGATGCCAAGACTCAACAACAAATATTTAATTTCATGCTTAGATAAAAAAAAAATGACTGTCTACTATAAAATGATTTTATTCAGTAAGGTCACCCAAGATTTGGTAGAGAAAAGCCAAGAGACAAACTTTTATAGGTGTAAATCCAGAAACAATCCTCGGTCTTAATATGTTGTTGCTTTCATGTTGTCCTTGTATAGCATTGGTATCAATTCTGATGTATTCCTTAGTTGTCATTGTTGATAGTAATCCTTTCCAAATCAGTCTATTGTAAAATGGTCACAAACACCAAACCTAGAGGTTCTGTCGCCAAACTGCAGGATTATTATTTTCCCAAAAGCTAAAAAATAAAGAGTTCCAACTCCCTGAATCTGCCTGACTTCATTCAAATTAAGTCCATGGCTGAACAGGTGATTCACACAAAACCAAAATGCACACTGGACTCATTCCTGAGTGGTTTGAACTTTGTACAGTGAAAAGAACAGTGGGAGCGCTAAGTGGAATCAATGACAGAAAACTCTGAAAGGGTCCTCAGGTAAACTAAGCTCTTGCTTCATGCTGACAGCATCAAACAGACAAATGAGTAAGAACAAAACGAGAGAAGGGAACCCATTAGACAGCTGTAGCTAGCAGGAACAAGTACAGATAGACGTGTCATGCTGACCCACATTGCATTTGCCTGCTTTGGAAAAAGAGGAGATGAAAGAAGGAAAACTTGTGTTAAGGTGATGAGTGCCTGTCCTTTAAGTGCTCTCCTCCATCTCTCTGGCATCTGATGAAGTAATTGGGGCTGTCAGGCACACCAAACACACAAACATACACCTGGATAAAGGCGTATATTTGACACACACACTCCAACCCTTCAGCATGAGTCCCTAGAGGTTTAAAGACAGAGAGGTTCTACAGAAGCATTCACTACATTCCCTACCAGCTGTAAGAGACAGAGACAGCAGGAGAGGGCAGGGGAGTACCAAGTGGAAACGGAGGTGCTGGAGGAAACAGTGGCAGACAGACACCGAGAGGGCAAACAGGAACAGAATGCACAAGAGACACACACGGAGGGAAAAGAAAGCAAGAGAGAGAAAGAGGCAGAGGGCTACTCCAGCACAGGGGGCGGGGAGAGATGGAGGAGAAGTGACAAGTGTGTGAATGTGAAGAGGAAAGGGATGTCTTTGATTTAGTGAGAGGAAGAAATAAATTAAACAGCTCCAGAGGCAGCAAACAAAGCAGAGCAGTGTGATTTCAACAGAGCAGAGAAGCTATGACCTCTGAGTAACAGTGCATTCGGAATGAAACTCAGTAAAAACCATTTAAAAATTGTTGCTTTTTTTGTTTTTTTAAAGCACCGATTATGTCATAATTTCTTGTTAAATTAGTCTTTACAAAATGTCCTTTTGTGTGAATGCCGCTACACTGGCTCAGCAAATGTCAACCACTGCTTTAAGCCTGCCAACTCGCTGCTTATTTCCAGCAGCCTTGTTCCCTCCTTGCACTGTCTGCACGTTAACATTTTCAGAATCCCCTTTTCGCTCGAGAAACAGCAGCCTCAGAAAGAGCAACCTAGAAACTGAAAATGGCAATTGTAAGTAAATCCATATCTATCAATAAGGCCTTCAAGGGGCAGTAATATGTATTTTCCAGACACATTGTGCCATTTTATAGAAAAATCAAGTAGCTATGTCATCTTCAGTTGCTATAAAAATGCTGCATATATCAAACATGACTTAAAAGAAAAATGACTGCGTGATATGACGCTTTTCTGACACTGCCTTCAGCATGTCATTGTAACAATGATTTTCATGATGCCGTTAACAACAGTTGGTAGGATCATTGGACTGAGAAGCAGTTCATATGAAAAGCTCTGCAAACACTCAGTTCCATCAGGTCTTATAACATGATATAAAGATTTAAAAAGTCACTTTTACATACAACCTCCCCTTTAAAAAACATTGATTAGTCATCCTGGAGTGTTGAACTGTACTTCACATAGTCAAGCGTTCTATACCCTGCCGATACATTAAATCTCATAACCCCAACCATGGGGAGGTTCCAATATCACCATAGGTCCTTAACATAGGACTTGTTAAGCTCCAACTGAGGTAATTAGATTTCATTAGTTAACCATTTAGTTTGTATTTAATTGAGCTGAACCCAAACACATAGCCAGCCTACTGATGGATCCACTCTGAAATACCTCAGAAAACACCAGACAATTTGACAAAAGTACTTCAAGCTGCAGATCTCAGATAAAAAACTTGTAATCGAGGTCATTTTATTTTATAGAGAATTATTCATTTTGATTTATTTTAAACAAGTTGTTTCAAAAGATTATTAAATTTATTGGTATTTGTGTGTTATTAGTTTTTGCTTCTGTAACAAGTTAAAGTCTTTTCTGAATGGCCTGAAGGCCATGACGGCTCACCATCAAGCAGTGAAGACTGCTTCAGATAGAATCATTGTTGATGATTCAGCAAAAATACACAGACAAGATAAAAAATTGTACACGCGGGAGAGTTCAACGGCAAATCTATTCCGGAATCTAAAATAAAAGAACATAAAAAACATCCAATGTAAGCCAAAAAACATGTTTTTCTAGAAAACATTATCTGCATTGCAGAGAGAAAAGTGAAACTTTCTAGGAGGTTTGTGAGACACGTTATATTTGGTGCCAAACTAAGACAGCGTTTTTAGAAATAGTACACCGTGCTAACAGTCAAACATGGTGATGGCATTGTGATTGCATCGGGGTGCCTTTCTATTTAAGGAAATAGACAATCTGGAGTGGAACCATGACTACTGCTCTCCACCAGAAATCCTGAAAGATAAGATCAAGTCATTTATTTGTGACCTTACGCTCCAGCGTACTTGGGTAAGGCACCAAGACAATGATTCAAAGGTCACTGACAGGCCCATCTTTGAATGGCTAACATTAACAAGACAATAGGATTTAATCCAATTGTGATATTGTGGCAGGACATTCATGCTTGAAAAACCCATCACTGTGACTGAACTAAAACAATTCTGCAAAGAGGAGTGGACCTAAATTGATCAACAGTGATGTAAAAGATTCATTTACAGTTTTTGCAAATGTTGACAGCTATTGTTGCCAACATGGTTGACACAAGTATTATTAGGAGTAAGGGGAAATTACTTTGTAGCATATAGTGCCAGATTATTTGGATAGCTTTTTCTCCTCAGTTTTGAAATCATCATTTATAAATTGCATGTTGTAGCTGTTCAGACTAGTTACTTTATTATTTATTGCTTTCCAGTGATAACGTTTTGATAAAAACCATGCAAGTGTGACAAAAACACCACTTTACAACCATTATCGCCCTAAACAGTGATTTTTTTTTAATTATATGATGATAAAAATGACCATTTTTACTGCTGTCTTTAATTAGGACAGCACTTTCAACAAACTCTGCTGCAGCCCGTTTCACAGTCTGATGATTCTTCATCTGTTTACACGACAAAGAAAGAGCCAGTTTGTGGGGTTTTCATCTTTGTCCATGCAACCACTCATCCCATCAACACACACTCATTTATGCACACTTCCCTTAAAGGGATTATGAAACATTGGGTTGGAAAAGACAAAAGGAGAAAGATGAACCCATGATCTATAAATGTTTAACGAGAGCAGGCGGTGAAGATAAGGCATGCTTGAAGAAGGAGAACAGGGACAGAGAGAGGAATGGTGAGGTGAAAAAGGAAGACAGTGCCAGAGAAGATGAGTGAGAAGCAAAATGGGTGGCTGGTAGAGAGCAAGAAGTGGAGAATGGTCTAATTATAGAAGCAGACATCAGAGCATAGCCAGAAAGCAACAGACAGAAAGGGGAAAGAGCAGGAGATTTGGGGGGGAAAAGGGCCGTAATAGGAGGTGTCTGGTGTTTGTCTAACACAGTAAGGCCAGTAATGATTCCATTAGTGCTTCAGACCAAGACAGAGAAACAGAAGGAGAGACGGAAAGAGTGGATGGGACGGGGTGTGAATGAGAGGCATGCTAAGAGATCAAGATTCACTAAGAACATTTGAAGACAATGTTGAGTATTGGAGTAGGGAAGTGATAGAGGAAGGAAACCTGGACCCACAAAAAAGAACAAGAGGGAGAAAACTCGGGCCCTCCATTAAGTGGCTTGCTCACCTCCACGTTGATTATACAAATGAAACTCCAGGCCTTTCTGTGTTTCTCTCTCCCACACTCACCCCTTTGTGTGAAAGCAAACTAGAGAGGATCATTTGAATGCATTAGTGGCGCGTGTCGTCCCCATGGTAGACCTCCAGATTGTGTCGGGGCAGGAACCTTTTGTTCAGAGCCGGTGCAGAGCGCTGAGAGGAGCTCTTTAGAAGTGCAGGCTTCGTTCTCACAGGGACACATTAAAGCGCAACGCACCAAGCTGCCTTACTGCTCTGCACCCTCTTATGTCTTTTATGAATCCTCTTGTAAAAAGACGGCTGATTATGGATGCAGTTACATTAGCTGGCTAAGTGAGTTTTGACAAGAAAAAGAGGGGGAAAAAAACACAAAAATAGAAACATTTGTATGGTTTGAAAAAAACCCCAGCACAAGCACCATTGTTATTCAGGATAAAAGAAATTGTGTCGCATTATTTTATGAGCAGCAAAAACCCATGGGATTTGATTTGCTGACATATGCGGGGTACGGAATTCTTTTGCTTTGTGGTGGTGAAACTGCAGTTCTATGGAAATGTTCTCCAATAAATAAAAAACAAATACTTCAACAGTGCACAGTAGCCAAATCCCAACACCTTTCTCAGGCCTAAATCCACTCTAAGGTGGCACGATACAAAACCCCTTCTGGTTCACACCCAACATTATTTTTGGTCGGTGCATGTGGAAAGATAAGCCCACTCTTCCAGTTCAGGATGGTTCACAGAATAACAAACAATATATAATCTATATGCAAAGATCTCAAAGTAAGGTGTTAAGTTTAGGATAAGGCAGTGGTTCCCTATTAGGGGCACATTGCCATTGCAGGAGGAGGGGCACGGAAAGCAGTATGGATGAAAAAAAAAAGTTACACAAAAGGGTTTCACTGTAAAGATGGTTTATAGTTTGTTTTGTTGCAACCTGAAGTGTGAAATAAACTTCAGTGGAGTTTGAAAACAAAATATGTTTATAGGTTTATGTCTGGTTGAACGATATGTGTGCCCAGTAGATTTTTTTTTCTTTTTGTTGGGGGGATTTTATTGTAATCCATAGGGGGGCCCAGAAAATCTTTGGGAACCACTGGGATAAGGCATTTGGTCATCAAAGTAAGGAATTTGGAATTCCCAAGCAACATTATCCAACTCATTGCAGGGTTTCCCAGAGTGTTGCAGGCCATAAGTGATATATATTTCAATACTTGCCCAGGAGGCATCTAAATAGGATCAATTACTATTTTCAGATGAAATAGAGCAACAGAATGATGGCAGAATTTCTCATCTTATCTCCAAGTCTTAGCTCGGCCCCCTTTTTCAGCTGCTTGTATCCAGATTTTCCACTTTTTACAACCATTGGTGACAGTTTGAAAATAATATTTCTAGTAAATTGAGAGCTTTGTTTTTTAGCTTAGCTCTTTACTCATAACGATGGACAAGAGCACTTTGCTTGTCTCGAAGGACCTTCACGCCCATGTGTCAGTCTTTCCGTAACTCGGTAGACAAGGGCCACATATATTTTCTGACCTCTGACCTCAATGTCAATACGACTATATCATTTCAAATCAATCAAGCACAGAAATATAAACTAGTCATTTGCCACTGGGTTAAAAAGCAAGCTTGTTAAATCTTGGTCTATTCTCTTTGGAGTGATAACGCTAAAGGGCCCAAATGATGAATTCATGAAGGTCAACTGTTTCACACCATAAAGTTGTATCTTGGTCCCAAAATGTAGAAAGTGACATAGACCCTCACAGTGAGGAGAGTGAAATTATTTGAAAAGCTGTCAGGGAGATCACCTGATATAACCACAGCAGACAGACAGGCAGGACAGGCAAGACAACTCAGCAGTCTGTGCCTCATGATTGAGATGCAGCCAGCATTCTGCCACGATCTGTGCGCATTACCAGTCTGCAAACTGCAGAGCACATTTTGTTCTTATTCACTTGTCTCTAAGGACCAACTGCCAAGTTTCTGAGTGTCTTGGCGGCTGCTTCTCCAAAACAAGTGAAATTGCATCGTGTGCACCCATTTCTACTTTGTTGAGATGAATATCTGTGCTCCAATTTTCCCAAGGAAGTGAGTCCTTGGGGATAGGTGACAGCATGAGCATAATTCAAAATGTACGCATGCACAGTATGCTTGCATGCACACGCACACATGCTAGCTCGCACTCATGCACCACACACACCATTTGAGAGAGTTTTACAACTCAATAATCTTCCTCCACAAGGCAAACCTTTTCCCTCCACAGCACACATCAATGAACACTGCCTTATTCTCTCTCTCTCTCACACACACACACATGCACACATGTGTCTTTCTGTATTTACAAGGACTCGGCATTGATTTCCATTCACTTTTCATTCATGTCTGTAACCTAACCCTGACCCTTACTCTAAACCTAACCATCAACAGAACATGTCGAACCCTAAACTCAGTTCACACTGTAGTCCTAAAACCAACCCCTAACCCTAAAGCAGCACTTCATCTTATGGAGCCCAGGCTGTGCGCCCCCCAACGAGCACTGGGTTGTCACAACATAAGCAACTATTGCAAAAACTGGGCCTTACAGGGTGAGAAATGCCAAAACACACACGCAGACACACGACGTTTCTCCATGAACATTAGATATTCCCCTTTGATAAACAACACACAAAAAAGACTTTATGCTTTAAAGAAATCCCTACCTGTTCCTCTCTATTTGCTGTCTGTGCTTTGTTAGGAGTGATGACACACAAAGTATCATCTTCTCCATTCTGGGTTAATTGCTTAACTTAGAAGGCAGAGGGTTTTTTTCTCCCCCTTTCGGACTTTAACTTTTGTCTGTTATGAAACATGTTGGATTTATAAATGTTGGCAACCTTTTGAAAAGAATCTACATTCTCTCCATGCAACACACACTATTAATCCTTGATACATGTAATCATTGATTTGCTAGCAACGCTAATCAGTTACCATTTTATCTTCCTTCAAAAGGCATAAAATGCTCCTGTAAAGGATGATAGGAAGAGTTCAATACTGTTGTTATATGTTTGTGTATTATAGTTCTTAAGGAAAAACTGCAATAAGCTAAAAACTTTATTGGCTCGTCAAAACTCTGGAGATCAGAATTCGCCCACAAATCTAATTGGTGGATCTTAAATCTTTCCTTAACTTTGACTGACTTGGTGACACCTTGACATGTTTATAAGGATTCCTTTGCTTATACCACCACAGAGAGCATAAACGGCAAACTTACTTTGACAAAATATGTGACTTTCCAGCAATAAAACATATCTGTTGTGTCTGCATTGTTTAATTTATGTCACTTTTTTTCTGAGACACAAATATATGTCATCTATTTCCATTCCACTCAAGCCTTGTCGTCCCCACCCGACTCACGTTGGCAGATGTCCTTGTTCTCCTCAAAGCCTGGTTTGCACACGCATCTCCCTATGGGGACCAGCCAGCCTCCGTCTGCGCTGCAGTACATCTTGGGCGGCTCAAACTCCTCAGAGGCATTTACACAAACTCCATGGACCTCCACCAGCGCCGTTTCTCCTCCTGTTATTGTGTCGGGGAACTGGGCCAAGTTGCGCACAGTCAGAGGACACTTCTTGTAGAAGACCCTGACTGAGACCAAAGCGATACAAGCACCCAGGTCTTGGAAGGCCAGGTAGAAACCCTTTTTACTCAAGTTGCTGATGTCTCGCACTTCTGTGTTCAGCTTCAAGACACGGTCACCAACGTCCACCTGTGAATGAACAATGCATTTTCTGTTAGTTTCTTTGAAAGACATCTGAGGTTAGTGCATAGCCACACCTAGATAAACAAGCAACAATCAACTGGCTACTTAACAAAGTTGACTGTTTTTCCATTTATGATCATCATTTGCAACATTTAGCTTCACTGATGCACCACAAAATCAACTGGTGACTGAAAATTGGTGACTTTCCTGGCTGCGATCAGTGACTGGAGGTTTGCAAGCTAAAAATCGTATTAATTTTTTTTTTTACCATCAGCTATGACTCTAACAGGCTGTGTAAAATCCACACTCCTAGGTGTAGGCGTTTTACCTGAGAAAAGTTGTGTTCAGCTTTTTTCTGTATTATTGAGGTGTTTAAAAATTGAAACATATAAGAAGCCATTTAAAGGGAAAGTGTATTTCCAGTTCATTCAGGCAGCTACTTTAAACAAGAACGATCTCCAGCAAATAAAATGAAGCTGAAAATATTGCAGCAAATATGCACCGTCTTATCCTTTTGAGACAAATTTTACCATGGGTGATGCTCGATACGGAAATGTTGGCAGTCTTGGAAATTTTACCAATTAAGGTGAGGCTGCTGCTTGCAGGGAGCAACGCTAATGCCACTAATCCTATTAATCATTTTAAATACTAAAGTAAGAAACAAAATATATATTAAAATATCAAACTTTAAATCATTTTTATTTTAATTCTGAAATATGTAATATTTAATTCTCTCCTGCATATATTCAGTGAATTGTTACCTTCAGTCCCAAATAACTAAGTAATCAGTCATGACAAAAGATTAATAATAAACTAACCCATGAAAGCAAAAAGAGTCTTTTTTTCACACAAATGTTAAGAAGGAGACAGATTTTTGTTGAATTGTTGTCATCAAAAAGTGTAATAAATTGTAGTTTTGCACCCTTCTACATATTGAGGTGCAAAAAGATCTTCAGCATTATCTTGTAAAGGAGTAATATAATGTAATTCATTTTAGCTGGGTTCTTATTTTGATGAATTGCTCTGTCAAATAATTTGAGGATAATGTAATAAAGCAGCAAGCAGTCTTTTATTTGGATGGAAATGTTTCAAGTTATGTAGGATATGTAGTTTTTAAGGATGAGAATAAGGAAGTTGGAAGTCAACAAAGTTAGTAACTTGAAACTGTCCACAAAATGTCTTGATCTGTGAATTTTCAATTAACTGATGAAATCATACTAACTTCAGTTGCCAAAACAGGAGTTGTCAGATGACACCTCAACAGAAAACAGCTCATCTCTACCGAGTACTGGTAATTTCCCAGCTAAATAGAGCAGGATACCCAAGTTTAAAGTTCAATTTTATTTATTACTCAAGAAATGTTTATTGTTCAAAAGCCTATCTTATCAAGTTTCATTATGCAGCCATTCCATTTTATGAAATATATCGTCAAATTTGCAAATATAATTTTAAAAAATCTGTTCAATTTAAAAATAAGAATCGTTGTAGATGTTTATGTCGGTGGGCATAAAGGCTCTCGTATATTTGTTTGCATTACATTGAATCTGAGGAGTATTATCTGGGATATCAGTAATAAGATGACCAACTTTTGTAACAGAAGTGTTAAAATTATAGTTTGTCGACCATAACACTAGAACTGATTCATAAATGCAGGACATGAGCTATTTCATTCCAGGTAGGTCAGTGTGTGCCCATACCTGTGTAAAGCTCTCGTCTGCAGCGATAGTGTCAATCTTGACATATTGGCTTTCCTTGATGAACCACAGGTTAGCATTGTTGGACTCATAGTAGTACATGTTGAAAGTCTGCAAAACAAAAGCATCTGTCAATATCCAGGCTGGATAAATGTCAAGCAGGCAGACTTTTAAACTTTAACCAGTGATAAACTAGTATTTGTTCATTCGTTAAAATTCCTGCCAGTTGTCTGAATGTTTGGAAGTGTTTTCACTGTAATGCACATGTAGCTGTGTGGGTGTGTTACTTCAAATTCTCACCTCAGTAACCACATGGACAAAAGAAAAAAAAAAGTTGTAGAAAAACATTCAAATACATGTAGAATTTTAGGAATATCTTGTTTCATCCTTTATTTATTTTCGTGTCTCATAATTCTTCATCTATTCAATATCTGTCAAAGTGCACTTCAGCTTGTATGTGTTTGTTTTTAGTGCTTATTCAAGATAAAAGGCAGACAAAATGAAACAATGCTCTTTTGCTGCTCTGCAGCATAATGTGTTACGCTCAAGAGAAGCACTAATTTCATCCAAGTGATAATTAAATTATAAACATTTCAAGTCAACTCTCCATAAGCCTGACATGAATAAATATGTTAATGTGCTGCCTACGAACAAATTAAGAATGCAAAATGTTGTAAAATTATCCAGCATAATGAATTAAATGTTTATTTACCGTTGAGGGACTCCATTCAGTTCCCATCATAAAAACACTAATCTTTTGTCTCTGAAACTTCCACTGCATGTGCTTAGGGATTATTTATTCCCAATTTATAAATGTTTCAATCATAAATATAGAATGTTTCCCCATATTTAAAATGTCAAAAGTAAGTCAGATTACTATGGACCCCCCCCAAAACCCCTCTGATTCAAGTAGCCCAAAGAGGCAGATTTACAAATGTTCTATAACTTTGTTTCAAATCTGACTGTGATATTGATTCTGTCTTTATAAAAGACAAAAAAAGCTGTGTTTGTTCAAACGGTCTTCACAGCGAGCAGTCACAAAACAGCAGCAGCATTGCTGGACAATTTCCATGTGTTCAGGGGGAACAAAAAGCAACAAAAAGAGAAGATCAGGACACAGACGTTTCTTATATCTCAAGCTCGAATAGTATCCCTTTTATTGCCTGTCTGCAAAATGATCCAGACCTCTTTACAGGTGCCAGAGACCCCAGGCAGGCTGTTGCAGTCTCTCAGGGTGAATTTGATTTCGATGTAGACTCGCTGCGCTCCCTCCCGGCTGATGTGCCGCGTCCGCAGCCAGTTGTTTTGATTGGCCTCCATTACACTGCACACCTGGTAAGTCCTCATCGGGGTGTTCCTCTCATCCATCACACTGATCTCCTCCCACTGAGAATGATAAAGAGAGGGATGTGTTATCTTACTCTTTCAATTACATTTCAAAGCTGGCTCAAGGTTTTAGGACACTGTGAGATTATTGCTTTTTATGTACAGGTGTTTCTAAATACACCACAATATCCATTAAAAACATTTTCTTTTAACAACTATATTCAATAGGCGAAACTTACATTATATGTACAATTGATACATTACTCTCTGAGTGATACGTTGTTAATTTTGATGACCGAGGCTTACAGTTAATTAAAACCCAAAATTCAGTTTTTTGGGAAATCTGGGTTTCTTGCAAGTAACCTAAGAACAAATGAAAACATTTATTTAATACAGAAATGTTATTTTATGTCCTAGTTTTGGCTTAGACTATCATGAAAAACACTGCCGACTTGACAGTTGTCCAGCAGACAGTCAATCACACCTTCCACAAGGAGCACAAGACATAAAAAGTTATTGCTGAAAAAGCTGGTTATTCACAGAGTGCATATTAATGAAAGGTTAAGTGGAAGGAAAAAGTGAGAAACAAACATGCAGTAGGGGTAATCAGAGCCTTGAAAGGGTTGTGAAGCCAAACGCATTTAAAAGTTTTGGTGATTCACCAGGTCCAAACTGCAGCTGGCCTCAGTGCTTGAAAGTCGCCATACAGACTGGGCTACAACTGTTTGAAGTCATCTACTAGTGAAAATATTACAATGTCTGAAATGTCTTGCTTGAACTTTTGATTTGGTTCCAGAGTCCGGAGGAACAGGAGAGGCACAGAGTCCCAGATGTTTGAGGAGTGATGTTTCCAGAGTTGATGATGATATTGTTTGACATATTATTTGCTGGTATCAAGTCAAGAAGCTGCGAAAGAATTGGACTACTCACAGAAAACCTGCAAGCACCTGAATAGAAAGTTGAGTGAAAAAAAAATGGGGAAAAAAGGTAAACTAGCAACAGGAGTAAGTATAGCCTTGTGAAGCAAAATCCATTTAGCCACGTTGGTTTAAAATTGAAACAAATATAAACCTGTACATTTTTTATGGTTTATAAAGATGATAATTTCTTCTTCTAACATGACTTAGCACTGTATTAACTGAACTAAAATATAACAAACAGTGTAGAGCAGGTTAACATTTCTATAATAAAACTATATAAAAATTTTCATTTAATTTACAACTTTTCAGAGAGATTGGATTTTGAGTTTTTATCAGCTGTATGCCATTTTGATAAAAAAAAAAATAAAGAAACAAATGCTTAAAAGTATCACGACATACAATAAGTAATTACATAAGTTTCACTTTAATTAAAATCAATAAATTTACTTTTTGATGACATCCCAGTTTCCTGAGAGGGGAATTAAAATATTAAAAATGAGGGACAAAAAAGTGAGGATTGAAAATAAGAAGGAAAAGTATGATGAAAGGTGGTTTGGAAGACTCAGCAAATGTGCAAGTGATGAGGGGACGGTGAGAGGAAGAGCACAAATGGGAGCGATGTAGAGAAAAATATGTGCTGAAGTGAAATCTCTTTAACTAAAATATAAATCTCTAATCAAAGTCGATGCAGCTGAAGCCCAGCAGACGTACATTCAGCCACTCACGACTCGCCTGACAACAGCACTACTCAGCTGTAATCTTGTTTATCATTGCTCAATACACAGAGACAATGTAATTCAGTCGCTGCTGCAGGGAAAACTTGGCCCAAGCTCCTTGAACTGTGGTTTAGAGTAAACCAACACTGAGGCCGTATGTTCTGTTTTCATGTCTGCCTGAATATGTGCGATTATCTGAGTCAGGATAGCTGAAGGAATGTTATGACCATGCTCCACATTCGCTCAGACCTAGCGAGTTTTTCTAGAAGGCGCGTCTTTCTAGAACGCTGATTAAGAACTTTAGAAGCAGAAGCAGTTGAACGACTGAGACACAATGAGAGAAACCTGGAGAAGAAGGGAGAGAGAGGAGAAGGGGTAGGTAGGACAGAGCTACTTTGTCTCCTGTCATCTGCTACCATCTGTTTCCACTTCTGACTAAGGCTGTAATTGAGAACACTTCTTGCATGAACAGAAAAACATTTCTATCCGCACACACACAAAGAGAACATTTCTGCTCCATAAAGAAAAAAAAAGGAGAAAAGAGAAAATAAACCAATGTGGTTTCAGTGACTTTAGCTATACGATCCATACAAGTGCAGGATAAATGAATTTTCTTCTGCACACACAGAACCTCTCAGACACCATCTGGACGAGTTCTGGTCTGCGGTGGAGAAAAGAGAGAGGACCACCATCTTTGTTCTGAGCTCCTGTCATTGTCATAAGACTGAGGCTTTGACCTCCAAAGCGATGGGCACACTTCCACCTACAGCTGGCAAATCTCCTAAATCTATTATGCGCATGCACATATGCATGCACCTGCAGGAGCTTAAGTATACACAAATCAATCTCTCTCCCAACCAATGGAAAATTGAGCAGAATCCCAAGACATTAGATTATTGCCTTTGTTCTGTGTCTTTTTTATACTATGTGTACGCCAATGGATCTGAATAAAAGTCCCCACAATCAGGAGACGAAGGCGGAGGAAGGAGAAGAGGAACTGGCTACTTACAAAGCCAAAATATGAAAAAACTACAATGTACTTTTGATGACTAACTCTAAAGAGATAAAAACAAAAAGCTAACACGGTAACAATACAAATAGTTTTTAGGTCAGTCAAATTGAACATTTTGGAGTTTACAACCGTTTTTTTAATAATGTAGCAGGAGGATGAATGGGGTGAACTTTGTGATTGTGCAAGTAGGTGTTTGAGTGGAAGACCTCAAACACCTACACCTACATACACCTACTTGTTTGTACAAAAGGCTAGCATCCATGCTAATAAACTTAGGAATAAAAGTAATTTCTTTGTTCAAAATTTTAATTTCTCAACAGCTGTTATATTGTCTAATTTTTATATGTTTTGGATTATTTAGTGATTGCCTTTAAAAATGCACACTAATACTTGCTGCAAGTTAACTAACTAATCGCATAGTATATGAAATCCATGAAAATATATATTTTTAAGCGAAAGGAAGCATAAGGAAATGCTGTGTTGGTTTCAAAGTTTCTAAAACATTTGAAAATTAATTTGTTTTAAGGCAGCATAAGTCCACATTGTTCTTCGCCCCTTTCAGATGAACCTGACAAAGAAGGGAGCTTCAACCTCTGGGTCCAATTAATATGGACTTATAGAGAATGGAAATGATATGAAAGTTAATCTCTGACAGGTAGGATATTGGCTGCTTTCAACCTGTTAGAAAACCTCTGCTATTTCTTCAAATAAAAAAAACGGGTGCAATCAAAATTCGGAGTTTGTTGTAACAACAGGAAATGGGAGACGAGGGTCAGACTGGACAAGTTCAATGTTAGATAAAATAAATCAAAAATTCTTATAATAAAGACAATCTCAGTCTAAAGTGAATAAAACAGCAAGGCTGCTTCAAAGCAACCATCCGACGACCAGAGTCTGAGCTGAGATTAAATGTCTGAAGTTAATCTGATGTGAGTGCTCACCATCACATCAAAAATTTGATGCATTTTCCTTCTGAGTCCTTAGCACTAAAACACAACCACACACACATTTCGAGCTCAAAACATTCAGATGCTTTTAATCCACTGCGTATGAGTTGGAGCTCAAACAAAACCGGCTCCTTCTTGATCCAACTGCTTCCCACCAGAAACCCAACAGTCTAAAGAAGAAGAAGTAAAAGACAGACACCAAAGTCAAGCAGCAACTTAAATATTTAAAGAAAACACAAATTATAAAGCCTGAACCACTCTGCACGAACAACTTTGATAGCCATTGTGATAAGCAACACTCCATTCAATTAAAAGAATGCAACACAAAAAAGAGGAAGAAAAAGGGATTGACGGAGGGGAGGGGGAAATAAGTGTTGGTAAATTACAGGCGCCTGGCAGCTAAATAGACCCATCTGTGCGGAGCTGAGAGCAGTCGGACATCACAGGACGGTCACACACATCCACCCACACAAACGCAAAGAGCTGAGCCCCAAGGGATTGGTGATTAAAGCATTTATGGGAATAGTCATTGAGGGATAAAGAGGGCTTTATAATAATGTCTTTGTTTATTTCTTTGTAAGCAGAGTTTGGAGTGGCTGGATTACTTCCATTTCCTGGTGAGCGACTTATTTCCCTAGTTGGAGAGTCTGTTCATCATCACTTTTTTCTGGTGTGAAGGACAGGTGTGTGTGAAGCAACTTTGTTGCCACCAATATCGGCCACTGATACAAAAGCCTAAAACAGGGGTGTGCAATCCTGGTCCTCGAGAGCCAGTGTCCTGCAACTCTTACATATCTCCCTGGTCCAACACACTAGAATCCAACAGCTGAATCACCTCAAAAGTGCAGTCAAGTTTTCTAGAGTCCTGCTAAGAACCTCATTATTTGATTCAGGAGTGTTGAAGTGGAGATACATCTAAAAGTTGCAGGAGACCGGCCCTCGAGGCCTGGAGTTGCCCACCCCTGGCCTAAAAGCTGAAAGTACAACTGGGAAAAGTGTGGGGAGTTAACTCTCCTTTTGTTCTTCACGTCCCATGTCCACAAACGTATACCGTACATGCAATCTTCATATCATTCAGTGTTCATTTTGTTCAAAAGTCAATTAAAGTTGAGAATGATTTTTTTTAAAAACGTCTACTTGGTCCATCAGCCTGAAGCTCATCTGATTGCTTTGAAGTGAAGCAAAGATGTCAGATTGGGGTTGAAGTTCAACCATTCACCAGCTTAAACTAATATCCGTTCTTCTGCAACCATCTGATGGCTACACCTACGAGGACATAATTGGCCTACAAGCCTTGGCTTAACAGAATGAGGAGTTTGGGAAAAACAGACATAGAGCCTGGGAAGGAGAAAAAAAAAGGCTCTTGGGGAGTTGAGAGGCTGTGGGGGCTCCTCTTTTCAAACATCATTAGGACGTCTCTGTTTTATGTCTCTCGAGAGGAACAACCCCCGCCAAACGGTGACAGAAGTGGGTCGCTCTGCTTAGTCTCGGCCATATCCGGCCCTACGCGACCTGGATTAACGATGACCTGTGAGGGTCAAGTGTCCTTTTGGGCTAATTCAGGTAGACACTGGTCACATATTAGTGGGAATTGGCTCTCACTGGGAATAATCCTCAGGATTATGGTTCAAAGGTCAACTAGATAATCCTCTGATATGAAACACAGAAGCTTCTCACAAACCTGGCATCTCTTCTATCATTTTGAATCGCTCTCTCCGTAAGCAAACCTGGAGGCCATTTATTTGCACTTACGGTACCTTGCGGAAGTTTTCAAACTTTTTGAACTATTTCACATTAAGTCACGCTACAACAACTAATTTCAGTGTGTATTTTTTGTTGGGGACTCCATGTGATAGACCATAGGAAAGTAGTGCATAAAAATAAAGTGTAAAAGCTATATGGCTTTTAAGTTATACTAAGAAAAGTCTGAAAACAGTGCAAGCCCAACCTTTGTCAAACTGGACTGGTATCTTTTGAGAACAGCAACTTTCCCAAAAGTAGCTGTTTTAAATTGAATATAAATTGAATTTAAGTATGTACTTTAACTGGGCCATTCTAACAAATTACCATTTGAATCAATTCCACTGTAGCTATGCCTCTACTCCAGCCTCTAAAGCTGTGTTCGAAATCGTCTGCCATGAAATTGTCTGATTGTGAAACCTCTCTGGTTGTGAGCAACAAGTCATGCAGTCTTTCTTCTATTATGCGAGTAACTATAAAGTTGACCTCGTACAGGTTGATGTGAGTCAAGTAATGTACAATTTTTTAAGCTGCATAATGTGTGCTGGGCTTAACAAGTCTTGCAAGTCTGTACATAAAAAATTGAACTGCAACTCACACTGTTTACAGACAGTACTAATATACATTCTCATAATAAAAACACATTCAGTAAAAATCAATCTAAAAAGAAAATCTTTTTCCACATGCTTGTCGTATCCCCTACATGGCTTGAAGAATACTTTAAGCAAGAAATATGGTTTTCTCTTTGCCAAGGCCTGTCAATTTAGGAGGAAAGTAAATTTACAAGACCTACAAGTACTGCAGTTCCCTCTCATCATCTTCTTGGCTTCAAAGAGTTGCCTTATTTGTGCCAAAATGATTGTTTTAGGGTGAATGTTGAAGATACAAGATGGATTTCTGCAACTAGACTCATAAATTACAAACCCTGTAGCCAATACATCATATCCGTTCTTGTTTCGCTGTTTTTTTTCCCACTCGGGGAAGATGTTAATGGCTAATCTCTATGGGATTAAAGTGGACAAAGGCGTGCATGCACCCATAAAGGCACAAAACAGCAAACGATAACAGACAGGAATCCTTTTAGCACAGCAGACCAGACTGCAAGACAGCAGGAATGTGTGCAGATGTTCCCATAACCTGGTTAACTATTAAAATCTTCATAAACGGTCCCCGACACACTTGAGGTCTGTTCTACAAAGTATTCTGATGTCTAAATGGCTCAATTGCAGTGTTTGGCACAGAGATGCAACACCTCAGATGGATTCTTCAGGGGGATGTTTGGGAGAAAATAATAGTCTTGGATAAATGAAAGATATCCTAGGTTTCCCAGTCGTCTGAACATAGCTTTAATAAGTTATCTGTCAGTTTTGTCATTATATTTGGAAATCTAATTTTGCCTTTTGCTTTATTTTGGTATTTAGATTCGGCTGATTTCTTTGGTTCAACTTCAGTTACTCGCTTTCCCTCACAGCTGCACCCAGATTCTAATCAACTACCTGCTCCTTGTCCAGTAATCAACTCTCCAGTTTAAATATCCCTCAGCTGGTCAGCTCATCTTGTTGCCTCCATCATGGTTTCTGATGGCCTTTGTGTGTGTTTCTCTTGACTTGATTCTTTTAAAGTGTTGCTTTTTTTTTTTTTTTTTTTTCAAACATGTGTCCTCTCTTCAGTTGGGTCCTGCTTTTCATGGCAGCTTTATTTTTGGGAAATCAGGTGTAAGCTTTAACAACTAAGTTTATCAGAATCCATCATGTAAAAATGTTTAAACAGAAGGTAAAATAAGAAGATACTTTGACAAAGGTATTTTAATAAAGTCAAACACCACAGCAGTTCTAATCAAAGTGAAGCTTGTCATGTAAGTAGCTATGTAGATGCTGTCAGCATGTGAATTTGACTGTACAAATCAGCTTCAGAAAGTGAGTACTAAAAACTGTAACCCAGAATCTGAGGGAAGAAATGTTGTCCTTGTTGTGCCTAGAGTGCACGAAAAACGGCTTGTCAAACTGTTTAAGAGAACTTGGACAAAAGGGCACTGAAAAAGCCTCGACCACTTCAATTGTTTGTGTTGAAGTATTTTTGTTAGTGGTAAATTTAAACATAAATTTTACTTTTCAGAGTTTGTTTTAGGGAAAACATTTCCTCACTGAAAATTGCGTTTCTAAAGAAGAAATTGACCCTAATGTTGAAAACATACTCAGAATTAAGTCGGTTAGTTCATTTTTTGTTTGGAAACTGTCAGTCCACACTCACCTGAATCCAATACATATTCTAAACTGAACTGAACCGCTTATCCCTATCGAAGCAGAGTCCCAATCAGCTTCAATAGAGACTCTGAACGAATGCACACACCAACATCCACAATATGACCCAACAAATGGAGCATTCCACTTAGGAGAACTTTACACACTTGATTGCTTGGGAAAACAACATTGCTTGGCTTTGCTCACTTTAGTTGTTTCTCAGCTGCACAAAACCATGAAACCGCATGTGGCATCCTGCAATTTAACACACCAATGCTGAATGGGGAAGCGAAGGATGAGAGGAAATAGAATTAATTCTGAGCCAATCAGCAAGCTACAGTGACATACAGATCTCAGGCTATTGAATGTGCCCTTATGCTTTCCCCGCTGCGTTCTTACTCTTTTCCCTCTCCTCTTCTTGTCATTTTCTGAGTCATGGTGACTGCGCTGTAGGCTCCCCTGGTTCCTGTACCTGAAAAAGGCCAGTTATGCAACAATCCCCACCACTCTTCCCCCTGCATGTTGCACTTGAGCACCAGAAATCTGTACACACCATCTTTTCTTAAGTAAGAATATTTACACCCTTACAGTGGTCCCTTCAACTCACCCCAAAAGTTACAGCACCACCAGGAATTGATGCTTCAATGCGAACGTGTTTTCAGCACAGCAGAAATAATCCGTAAATTCCCCCCACCACTCAAATTTAGCATCAGGTGCCTAAGATGCCTTTGCTTTTTGAAATACTCCCCAGTTGAACTGTTAATGTCATGCCTGTTTCCCAAGAAGGAGAGCACAACCTGCTTGATTTAATCACTCATACTTTTGGTGGCAGCTCCAGCATAAAAATAGTTTGTGTGTGTGCGTGCATGTGGGCGTCCAGCGGTGCGTGTGTGTAGAGCAGATACTCACCCCTTCATTAGGGTAAGCCTCCCAGCCGAGGTCAGCCAGTGCCGACATGGAGTCTAATAAAGTAACTGCAACAACAGAAGAGGGGGAAAAAAAGCAAAAACATTAGCCGTTAATGTTCAAGAAAAAAACAAGTACCGTAGATATTTTGAGTTTCTTTCAAACATTATGTTCAACTAAAAACAACCACCTAAATGCTCTCAAAATGTTTTCATGAGTCATGCAATGTGTCATGTGTTGCTTTTGAGTGTTTTAACACTGGAATCACTA
Organism: Xiphophorus maculatus; assembly: GCF_002775205.1. Taxonomy (NCBI): domain Eukaryota; kingdom Metazoa; phylum Chordata; class Actinopteri; order Cyprinodontiformes; family Poeciliidae; genus Xiphophorus; species Xiphophorus maculatus. Next base: position 11,260,744 of record NC_036448.1, read on the forward strand.
CCAGGTTTGGTTTGTAATTTTAACTTCAAAATAAAGATGTAATGGGAAACAAATATAGTCTAGGACAAAGCATCACAAAAACAAAACACAGTTTTTCACTTAAAAAGGTAATGTCATATCTTAGAGCCAGAAAAGATGCAAATTTTCAAAATGTAATACATAAATAACAAATTGACTTTCAATTAATTTTCAAAGCATATTAATTATTTTAAAATGCATTTTCTGAGTCTTTGGATTCAAGCATTTCTACAAAATTACTACCATGTATTGATGATCCATATGGATATGAAAATACTCAAATTAGTAGCTTCAAGAGGTTGAGAAACCCTATGAAGGCCAACTCCACAGGAGCTAGCATCCAAATTAGTCCAGCAGTCGTTTGTGAGCATAATGTTTAGTACGTAAAAAAAAAAAAACTGCACTAATTGCCACAGACATTGCTTTTTATTTTTCCTTTGTCAGCACATAATGTCTGCCAAGTATCCTATCAAATCAATATACACTGACTCCAAAAGTTCCTTCTTCTTGCAGGTAAGATAATTAGGAGCAGCTGTGACTGTTTTCATTTTTCAGCAAGTCAAATGAAGGAGAGAGCAGATGACTGCTTTTTGATCATCAGTCTATTGGCTTCACTCTTAACTTCTACAAGTGTAGCATTAATATGATGTGACTTTTGGGGCGAAAGTAGATCTTGTTACAGCTTAACTACAGTAGTTTAGCTATTATTACATATGGTGGCTTTGGAATAACATTTCAGTGAGAAGTGAAACCTGACATGATTTTGTGTATAAAAGTGAGATTTTCTGCTGCATCTATTCACCCTTGCAGCAAGGTTTCTTAAGGAGCTGGAGTCCTACCACAAGTTTCCATTGCGTTATGTATTGATAAAGCCCTAAGCTACCTTGTACTCCTTTTATTCCATATTTCTCACTTTAGACATAGAAAGAATGAAACTCATAAGCAGCAAGACCAAGCACAAATAAAGTTTTAAAATAAAGATTTATTCCTGTGAACTCTGCATTTTTTATTAACTCATATTAACAAAATTGTTTTTCTAGGCAAAGTAAATCATTTAACTCACGTAGAAACATTTTTCATTTAAAATTTATTTTGAACACAGTTAAATCCTCTGCAACTAGGCTCAATAGAGTAATGAATGCATAGTGTATTAGGTGAAAAAAATGAGTCAACAAAGCACCACAAAGACCCGCAGGAGGCGCAATAAAAATATAGACAAATTGTCGAGGAAAGTTCAAGGCCAGTACATGCAACTAGTTATTACCTGTTTAAGTGAGGGGATTTATTCAGGACTGACTCACTCAGGTCTTAATCAGCACCTCTGACCATCAATATTTAATCAGCATCCATCTGCAGAGACCGCCGCGTCTCTACCTTCAGTTTTTCTCTGTCAAACACAACGTGTTTTCTGCCAGGTTATATGTTCTCTATTAAAAATCTTAAGGTTAATACCTTCAGTCCCCAGAACACTGATCAAATTCGTGAGCAAAGATTTAGCGCAGTTTAAAGTAGTAAACATTTAAAAGTAAAACGTTATTTTATGAGAAGCAATAATCTAAATGCATTACACTTTTGCAAATGTGACTAAGTGCTCTTGGAGAATTATAAGGGCTTGTACTGCTGATGTATGTAACTAACTTGCTTTTTTTTTTTTTACTACTTTCTGTCCCTCTCTGCTTCTGGTTTTCATGCTGTTCATCAGACAGCTTTTTTTTCCAACCCAACACCCCATGACAGCAGGGTGGGCTGCCATGCTGTGGAGATGTTGGCGTATGTGAATTTTGTGCGTGCGATAGTTCACCTGGTCTTTCTGCTTGTGTCTGTGTGCGCTCGCAAATCGCAGACAAGCAATATAATCTTACGCATTGTATAATGAAGCAGACAGAGACGTTGCCCAGCGGAGCTGAGCTGATAGATTAAATGAGAGGGATGAGACCGACAGAGCAGAGGAGAGGTGCTGTGCGGCGAAAGGTCAGAGTAGACCTCCAGCCTGCGCGTGTATTTAGAGCAGCTAAAGACTCTTTAGAGTGTTTTCCTAGGGTTTCAGGGCTTTAGAGTCCCATGCTGAAACAGGACATAATAGTGTAATCATATATGATTTTAAGCGAGTGGTGAGCTACATACTCCCCAGTATAATCATCTATCAGGGATTGACAGAAAAGAGATGAAGGCTTGTCAGTGTGGTGTGATAATGGTGTTTTAATGCTTTCACAGATTACAATATTCTTGAAACAAAGAATGTTAACACTGGGTAGTTTAACACTAACTTTTTTTTATTTACATTTACTTCAACTGATTTATAATATATTCTAGTTTTCCTCATTGTAGCCAAAGTGCATCTTGTTGTTCTGATGTAAAACAGGATCTGATGTATCACATTACATTAAAAAAATTGTTGTAGACTAAATGTGTCGAGTCTACTTACATGAACTAGAGTCATTGTTTTGACAACCGTTTTGATAAGCAATGGAGACTGTTTAAATCTTTCATTCATCAACTCTCTGCAGTTGTCTGGCTCTGCTGGTAAATATGTTGTTCTCTTTGACATTTGGGCTGGTTAAAATAAACAAATGCATTATTTTCTCATGTTTCCATTCACTGTGTTAATCGGTGCAAATCAGATGAAATACTTTACATGCTTAATATGCAACAAAGTTATTTACAAAAACTACTGGAAGGCAGCTACCTGGACTTTAGAGAACCGAACTGGCCTGCTTTACTATCCCGTGAATCAAACTTTTTTGTCTTAGAAGATGGTGCTCCAGCTAAATTATGCAGCACAGATGGACACTTAGAAAAGAACTATGCATTCACACTTACATACCCATTTAATTATTCAAAATGAGAAAATTTCAAAAGACAACCACTCACTGGTACTAACTTGCTGTCACAAATCTGATGAGTCTTTGGCAACATGACTTCTGCAAGCTAAAGCAGGATTAAAAAAAAACCTGACTGGTTGTTGAGTTGGTTTAAATCCACAAAGTGATTTCATACATACCGTTGTTCAGTGTAGTTTGCTACAACAACCATTTAGTTTTTAGCTTAAATCTTCTGAATAGCAGCGTGTTGTGATCATACTAGAAACACTCACCTCTTTCCAAAGCATGTTGTTAATGTGTAACTTTAACGTATTACAGATTTGTTTTAATACACCAACAGGGGTAGCATCACCTTCTCAATTTTTAGGCTAGTTGATATTTTGCTCTGCACCAACTTTTTACAGTTCGTGTAGACGAGTTGCAATCACGTGACAAAACAGATTTTTCCCAGATGAAAAATGAGAAACTAGGTGGTGTAAATTACAAGACAGGAACTGCAAACCCTGGCAAATGCTACCGAAATATTGTGCCGCACAATAAAGTGGCAGCTTTACACTCTTATAAAAACACTGACAAGATTTGCAAACAGCAGCAGATGGATGCACTCAATTTAACTAATCACATGTGACTAGTTTTAATCCTTGGAGCAGTTGTTCAAAACGACCACATACTCGACCATTACCAGTCGATGTTTGAGAAAAAAAAGTCAGACTTGACTTTGTGCAACTTTTCGTTCCATGGTGGCAGAAGATAATGTTCTGATTTTTGCTCTTTTTATACTTCATAATGGACTTGAGTGTAAGATGTCATTCTTTAATGTTTGCTGTAAATAGACAATAAAACCTGTAAGTTGCTTCGAAGCCGTCTCTCCTGCACTTCAATGATGTCACAGTGACTAGTTGAAGTCAACTTGACCTGTTGACCTTGACTTAGAATATGAAGACATGCGACCCCTACTCACCATACTGGTTTGTGGACATAATAAACAAACCTTTTGGAAATAAAATCCAGATGATCTGCACCTTCGACCAAAATGCAAAGCTTCCAAAAAGAGCTTAGAGCCACTAGTTAATCTAAAGTGCTACTAATGTCGTTACATATTCAAAAGCCATTTTGCAGCCTTTGCGAAACTGTAGCCGACATAAAGCTACACATAAACCCTTTTTCTCCACTCTTCACACTTATTGTCAATAGCACTTATTAGTTGCAATCAATGACTGGACTCATCAATAATGTATAACCTATGGTTTCCAGTCTGCTGACACAGCCAGTACGCAAATAGCCTGTGTGTGTGTGTTTTGCATGCATGTGTGTGTTCAAAAGATGAGAGAAAAATGTAAAGCCTGTATTGTGTTTAAGTCTGACAATCATAAATCTCGCTGTTTGTTGCCATGTAATCAGATTACTTCACCTTTGCTCCATGTGTTCTATAGGGAATTGGTTTAATAGGAACTATAAACCTGGGCAGAAGTGGAAGACTACATTGAAAATCACTAGAGATAAGACAGATATCAGAATCAAACAATTTTCAGCAATTAGACACTCAAAAATCTATTTTTTTTTTCCTTTTTAAAAATACTAAGCAAGAACTACAAAGCTGCGTTGTCATCTCTGACAGGGAGGTGTGAAGAAATGAAATCAGAGGAAGAACAGTGATGTAAGAAGCTACTTATGAAAAAAATGGGCAAATGTTTGCATGCTGTGAGAGGCGAGACTTTGGCGGACAATGAGCCTAAATGTCTAGTTAGCTTAGGGAGCTAAAGATTTAGCAGCATATACATCATAAATCTGCAACAAAACTAATTCATGGTTCTCTTTTAATAATCTAAAACATAATCACTCACTCTTAGACATGTTTTGTGAAATCAAATCCCTAGCTTGATTAACAGCCAAATATGACTTATTACGCCCACGCTGCAGCTTCTTTCAAACGCTGCTGCTCTGAGATGGCATAAGAGTAAAAATGTGAGTCATGGACAAACATTACCTTCTCTTTCCCAGGCTCTTACCAGTGGAACTAAACGCTCAGCTCCGTGGATATACACATGTGACCTGATTACTGCGAAGGCTGTTTGGTTACAGAGAGACAAGCTGTCTCATCGATTTTCAGCATCAAACTGTGAGGTTTACATTCTGGAAGTGAAAGATGAGGAGAAAGTGGGGGTGGACGGTGTGAACCTTTGAATCACAAATTCCTCTACAAACGACACTCTAAAATTCTGAAACCTCAACATCCAAGTGTCATTTTTTTGTCTCCTCATCTCCCTCTGCGTCTATTTTTTTTTTCCTCAGCGCCGTTTCCTCTCTCTGGGGTGTCTGTGTCTCCCGTGTTTTATTTTTCTTGTTCCCTCTTTCTCTCTGCTCAATGTCTCTCCACCTCTCTCTCGTTGGACGCCATCCATGGCTTCAGCTGGGCGGCGAGAAGCTGCAATCCACACGCCAGAAATCAAACAAAGCTGCCAACAGCCAGACTGGCACACAAAAGAGCCAGGACGCTTACACACAATCAGCCACACGCACACACAAACGCACACCCACAAAACAAGACAAACACACACCTTAAGACGATGCCAGGGCCACAAAGACAAAGACCGCTCAATAAGACCACCACACAGCCTGGGCAGTGAGGACAATAAGTGACTACATAATGAGTTCATTAGATCTTTTCAGCTTAAATCCATGACAGTTAACGTAAAGCAGGTAGATGTGGGCCACCAGGTGGCTCAGTGGTAGAGTTAACCTCGGTTCGATTCCCATCTCTGGACCATTTACTGCATTTCTTCCCCTTCTCTCTCTGCCCTTCATTCTGTCCAGCTACTAATTAATAAGGGGTGCAACAAAAACATTTACACCAGAAAGAAAAAATGTAGAAGTGCAAGAGTTTAAATCAGTTCCACTATGTTCATTATGCAAAGTTTTTTTTTTCTTTGATTGAGTTTCTCCTTTAATAAAACTAGTTTTTTTCTTCAAGAAAATGCTAATCAGAGCTCCGAGTAATCAAGGTCCAGCAGTGAAAATCTTCTGCAAACAGAAAAATTTAAAAGAAAATGTAAACGAGTTGCTGATCATTCATTTTGAGATAAACTGCAACACAGTAGTGGGTGTTTTGCAAATAGCATGAGTGTAATTATTTCCATTAGTATGGAGCCTGATATTCATATTTATGCTGGGTTTTTTTTCAAATAAAAAATAAAAAAACTTGTGGATTTCACAGAGTCTCACGTCTGTATGTTATAAAGACAAAAGTTGTGCTTTGGTAATAATTTGACATGCAGCTGTTCAATTTCTATATAAAGTTTAAAGTTCACTGCAAATGAACACAATCCAAGACAACAAAGCTATTAACATAAAATATTTTTGCCACGTTTTGCTTCTTCTATAATATTAATTATTCACTAAATGTCATAGAATCTGTTGCTATTTTCATGTTATTAAAGAATCTAGATTTCTTCTGACAAACGCTGATTCCCATATATAATACTTTATGTCCTGAACTTAACAAAACCAGTAGATTGTTTTGTTGTCAAATTGGGGAAGTTAGTGATATTAAAAGCTTGAAACATGTCAGATGGACTGGTATTGTTTGTGGTGTGTATATATCCACAGACGCACACGCACACACGCTGAAAATCTAATAATTAGCCAGTCACTGGAACTAACACCATGATTGGCAATAATAACACCAATTAATGTCAACCTGTGGAGCAATCTCCAGGAAGTCTTTATCGACGGACAAATCTCTTATGCAACTGTTGCTCAATGATTTGAAATCCTGATTTGACATCAGGTAATAAAACACTTCAAAATCACTTTGTCTTTGTCTGCTTTCATAGAATTTAGCCACTTTATAGTTTTTGTTTTTTTTCTGAATCCCAGAATTATATTTTTTTATCTTATTTGCACCATTTCTGCCACCTTAAAACACGATACCAAACCTCTTCAGCACCTAAACTCTGCTGAGTAACAGCACCAGTAGACGGACACATACACTTTTAATATCTCTGAATATTCCCACGACACACACGCAAACCTTTCCCCCTTCCTCCTCTCCAGTGAGAGTGCAGTTCAACAGGCGTTAGTGTTGTCAGGGCAACAAATGAGCGGATGGAGAGCAGGATGAAGGAGTGGGAGGACTTGAGCTCTGAACTTTAAGAATAAATGGGCATCCTACCAAGACAGCTACACTTGCTGTCTTTTCATCAGACTGCTCTCCACTCATCCACAAACCACCAGAGGCTCTCAATCAGTCCTTGAGCTCTTTCACTGTGCACACTCTCATCTTTTCTTCATCTAGTCTTATTGAAGCCGGGTGCCGCAGCATATCCCTCCAAGATGACTTTTACTATATGTGATGTTTTTGTCAACATAAACCACTTTTTCCACCCTTTGATAAAGAAATGAACATTTTTGAGTAAGTTTTATAAAATCTCAGCATGTTGGAAATGTGTTACAGTAAAATAAAATGCAGAGAAAGCAGCTGCAAATAGATATTTGCCAGCAAAATCCTTACCATTTCATAGTCTTCATCAAGCATTTTAGTTTCCATTTAAAAAAAAAGATGTTTTCAAGACATTTATTTTCTTCATATTTCACTAAGTGAATTTCTATATATGCAATATTTTTCATTGAAATTCTAATTGGCTTTTTAACTGTGTGGGAAGTTTTCTTTTTTGCAGTAATGATACTCATTTAATTTCCAAACTGTTTCTTTTGGAAGAAAACAGAATCCAGATTGATTTCAGAGAAAAAAAACATTATTTGAGCCTTATTGCCTTTTGCAAACTAATTCTATATATGAATAATTTAATTGGCAAAAATTAAAGTCTAATCCTGCTCCTGCTTTGATTCACCACATTTTTCATAGCTACCCCACTATCTATTCTCTATGATTTTGTAAACCTTTATAAAGAAAAAAGTTAAATTCATTTCAGTTTGGCCTGGACTAAATTAGGAAAATTAAAATCAATTATAATAAGAATCATGTAGGGAAATATCACTGGATTTTACATCTATTTGCATAACATAGCAGCTGATTCTGCTGAGGAAAATCCAATTAGGTTTTACTTTGCATGCATAAATGATGGTTTCTGAATCATAGTTGGCTGACTTACAGCATCAGAGCAAAAGATAAAAGCTGTTTAGACAGAATATCACCTTTAATTTTTCCCTGAAATAGCAAAATTACACTTGCAAACATCTGGTTCAACAATTGGCTCCTTTTTTGAGATAAATTACTACACACCAGATGGTAGATTACATCATTAGACTGAATAAAAAAAATTTCTTCCAGGTAAATAAAATCTAAAAAAAAATGCATTCATGTCTCTGACAACTGCTTATTGACTGTTATTAATGGGGTAAAAAAAACAAATGGATGCAAACAGAGAGACATTAGCTTTGAGAATATTTCAACTACATATAAAGTTAAATGAATGGGACATGTTATATGCCTTAAAACAGTGCGAGCCAGCTAGCAGGTAAAAATAGCACTAGTCAAGCTGTGCCATTTGCAATATTGTACAGAGAAGCATTCAGCACTTTCAACAAGGCTTTACTCACTCAAGAGTTTAGGTTCCCTAATATTCTGAGTCATAAGGTCATGGAAACCACCAAACCAATACCGCTTCAAAGTAAATACAATCAGCACAATGTATATGCCCATGAACTCAATAATTAAGTGGACAGTACAGTGACAGTATACACTCCATCGGTATAACATAACGAACATAAGTATTATGATTGTGTTCCAATATCCATTTTATAAACAAAAGATTCTGAAGGATAGATTTAGTATAGTGCCTCAGCACAGGGTTAATCAGACAGGTCACCAAAAACGCATTTACAGCATTGTAATGCGTCCATGGCAACAGTTTTTCAAACAATACACCCTGATTTTTGAAAATTGCTAAGTCTAGACACATGCCTTTTTTGTAGTGTGACTGACTTTAAATGATAGACAGTAAACCAACAGAGATCACAAGCAGGTTCAGTCAAGGACGTGACTGACTGATGGCAATCTTTTAAAAATGTTATTATCTGGAGCACATTAAATATCCTTACTTTCAAAGAATGCTACTCTGACAGACACCTCTCATCAAATTGCTAAAGAACATCACCAGGAAAATGTACCGCCACCCAAAAAGAAAACAAACAAAAACAAAACTTCTTGGGAACACGAAATAGATCTTCAGGCATTAACTCAGTTCTAAACATTACAGATCCTAATCTGACTAAACATCTGTGGGAGGCCCTGGGCCAAACCACATCCACAAAGAACTCCCTCATCCACCCACGCTGTTTATATACTCCTGTCTTTGCCCAAATCACATTTGTTTTAACATCATGAAATGATGTAAAAGTACTCTAGACAGCTGGCTTGAAAGAGGTAAGGGTACAGTAAAATTAACAGGGATGTGGCTGTCTACATTTTTGCCAACCTTCAATTTATTCATTTTAGATCTGCAAAAGTAAAAACTTTGAATATTTCTCACATGAAAAGCTTGCACCATTGGAGCTCCACTGCAGCAGAAGGCATATTAGCCTGTGCTGCTGACAGCGTTAGCAGGGACTGAAAGGAGGATATTCTTACAGACAATGACAGGAGCACTGCACTAGTTTGTCGCTTGAAGAGGCTCCGGAGTATGTGGAGAGGGGGGGATTGGGTCTTCGGTTCGCCTGTGCATGCTTGTTGAATGCTTACAATGTTGAACTCTGACACCCAGTCAGATCCAGACACTTGTTTTTCTTTAATAAGCTTCTTCCCTCGGTACGTACACAACTCATCAAGGGAGCAGAGTAACAAACACACAAAACAAAGCCCACGAGCACGCACAAAGAAACCTTGAGAATTCAGAAATAAGTTGCTGTACAAACCAGAGATGCATGCAGATATTGTGGCACGCTCTGCTCAGCTGAATTAAACAACTATTGAGAGCCGAGAGCAGAGAATAAGAGGTAAGGTAGGTAATTCAGAGCTAATGGTTTAGGAATGTCTCTAATGTCGTTTACTTCAAATGTGCATTTCTTTTCTGCTCTTCTTGACCTTTTTTGTTCTCTGTCTTGAGACATTCCATCTGACAGAAAGAGCATACACACTCACACTCACCCACACCGGCACAGAGAGCTGTCACACAGTGGTTGGTCACAGGAGGGTAAATTGGCCTGGAGTCTCTGGAGTTGGCTGTAGTGTTAGAGGCAAAGAAGAAATCACATGACACATAAAAGTGTGCTCAGGCCGGCTTCTGTTGTGGATGCTCACATCAGTTCAAAATGATGAGACTTTGTGACCTGCACCTGCATCTCAAAAGCAAAAATTATAGAAAAGTATTGGTTTTGCACATGCAAATATAACACGTAACATTTATAATTTTAAGAGGTACCGATCAAAGGTTTGTGAATAAATAGGAAGACCTTCCGAAAATAATTTCAGCAGATTACGATTTTGCTTAAAGCACTTTATTAAACAACATACAAAATAATGTTTTCTACTCTTTCTGAATAGTTAATGAATGTGATATTATACATATTACAAGCAGAAGTGACTTCTCACTGCCTGTGTGTGAAAGAGCAGTGATGGAAATACAAGGGACAAAATGATTTAAACTGTGTTGTTCTTTATAGTAAAGATTAGCATACAATAAATATCTCCATAATATTAACAGGCAGGACATGTGAGAGGTTTTATTTTGAAACTCCGTTTACTCAATACATTAATTGTGGATGTGCATTTTGAATCAGTCAATTGTTCCATCAATCAAAATGTTTTGTGGAGATATTTTCTCATGCAGAACATGCATGTGTAACACAATGAATAGAAATAAAATACTAAATATATATAATATAATATTGCTAAAATTGTGACCAACTTAAATAGAAACAAGATAATAAACATGAGTGATTATATGGTGTTTGCTAAAACTATTAATAAATTAAATGCAAATAAAGGACGTTTTAAGATCACAAACAATTTTCATTTGGAATAAAGTGATGAAATCTAGTCTTTTCTCATTGCTTGAGAAAAGACTAGATTTGCCAGCAGACAGACTATACCCATAAACTAAATCCGAAGCTGAACGCTACTCTATCATTCACAGGCGCAGCACAAAACAAGCCTGTAGAACAAACATGAGAATAACAGAAGGATGGAAAGAAGGAAGTAAACAACATTTGATTCAAGCAAAAATGTTCAGGACTAGGTGGAGAGGGAGCAAGGGAAAAAGAAAAAGAAGAGGACAAGCTTGACAGTGGTCAAGGCCCACTGATCAGTGATTGGAGTAGCAGTTAAGGGCTTGTTCAGAGAGGGGGAAGGGGTCAGTAAACGTGCTGATGGTGAAGAGGTGGGAGCCCACTTACACCCAAACCTCAGCACAGCCATCAGATACCAGAAAATGACAGAAGGGTTTCTCTGACATTAATGAACTCTGCATCCTACAGGAATCATTCAACCTTACGAACTGTCAAGAATTACACGAGCCCCCTTACTGTGAGAACTCAAGTGGTACTTTAAGTTAAAGCTAAAACGATTCACCGTTTAGTTCAATGAAATTGCTTTTTCTTTTTTTTTTACATGAAAAGGTTATTCTGACCAAGTGTGTTCCAGCAGCACACATTTCACTCAGAAAATGATTAAGAACACAGATTTGAAGTAAAGACAGTCTCTGAAATATTGGTGACATAAAAATGGCAGAAAAACACATTACAAATGGCACTGTTGTCACTACCTCTTAATTTGCTAATAAAAACTCAAAACTATGGCGAATCAAAGAGTTGTGCTGCAGGTATAGCTATGGGAAAGGGATATTACTATAAAAAATAGATACGTCATTGCTGCTTTGGATTTAAAAGGAAGGACTGAGCTGGGATCTAACAATAAACATATCTGCCACATATGGTGTTTGATCACCAGTAGGCGTGATCTCTTCCATAAATAAATTAACTATACATTTTGTTGGGCTGGAGAACAAAGTTATATATCACCACAGTGCCAGGGAGGAAAGATACTGCAATTACCTTACAGAAGCAATAGTTTATCCCCATCAATCTGGGAGAGGATTTAAGTTACTTGTAAACAATTTAAATTAGTAAATAAACAATAATTATTTTTTGTCACAAAGAAAAATAATATACGAGTGGAAAATACTGAGGATAGTTGTTCATTTTTGAAATCCCAGCAAATTCATGTAGAGGTCCAAATGTCAAAGGTCGTGACAGGAGAAATATGAGATTCTCCTGTCTTCTCTCTACAAAGATAATGACGGCATCATTTAGGTGCATCATTTTGATGGTTCATTTTGATGCAAAATGAACCAAAGGTTTTTGGAGCAGGGTCCTTTAGGCATATTACTAAAGTGGAGATGCTTCGCCATAATGCACCTCTCCACACATAGCCAAAACCAAGCATGTATGGTATATCAGTACAAACACCTCATACCAACTGTGAAGCACGGTGAGGAAGGAGTGATGATGTTTGCTTATTTTACAGCACCTAGATTGTGAGTCATGTAAAAGAACAAAAACACAAATGTAAATCTACAATGAAATGAAAAGCAAAAGAAAAAAAGCCAACTGGGTCGGCCCAGACCTCAGCCTATTAAAATGGTGTGGTTGGGACCTTATGATAGCTATGCATAAACAAATACCCACAAACCTCAAGGAAGTAAAGCAATTCTGTAATGAAATGTGAGTAAAATGCCCATCACAACACTGTAAGAAACTGATGAAGTTATACGGAAAATAACAACATCAAGATGAAGGCGGTTACTGACTACTGAGTGACTGGGTGCACTTTTCTTATGACTGTAGTCACAGTAATGGAAACTTTCTATTCCTATGTTTGTAAGATAGTTGCTAAATTTTAAATGTTCACTTACTCACTACGTCACATTTCATGCTTTTTATTTTACTTAACAAGGAACCCAAGAGAGATTTACTATTCAGGTTAGGAACAAAGGTTTAGTACACATTTCATCTTAATCTGGAAAAATTAATCTATCTCAGAAAAGTGGCAAAGCAAAAAACAGCTCGTATATGGTAAATGACCAGACAAATAAAAATTCTGAGCCATTCACCTTTTGATCTCCATTCTGAACGACCCAAAAAGCTCTGAATAGTAGCTAATGCCTGAACAAACATGGAGAAGACATTTAACAGCTTGTTTGTTGTTTTTAAGGAAACATGAACCAGTAAAGTTGGTTGCTATATACCGGTACCTGAAAGGAAATCTGGTACTACCCCCTTCATTAACATTAAAAGAAAGTTCAACTGCTACTCTGCCACTTCATTTGGTCCTAATGAGCATGACTTGCTGCATCTTCACAATATAAGTTTTATGGGGACTGTTTTATCTGCCGAACCAAATTCAGTGCTGTTATTTCACAGCAACAATGAGCTTGAACACCATAAACTGCACATAAAACCACAAGGAGCTATTTGATGTGTTAATTCAATGAGTTGATTATGTTTTGTGCTTTGCTGTCTGGATTAATATTTGACGGCGATGTCATATAAAGCATTACCAGGCAATGTTTACCAAGAATGCCACTACAAATGCTTGCACATCTTCACATTCAAACCGCTGCAGTGACAAAACTTGTGCCCAGCAAGGCAACACAAAGGCTCAGGATAGAAGCTGAGCTGTTTATTTTATCTTTTGCTACCTGTCAGTCTTTGTTCTTCTTGTCCTTCTCTCGTTTGATTTGTGTCCCCTCAGCTCCACACTGTACCGCCCAGAAGCACACACACACACACACACACTCCCAAACGCACAATGAATCCATGATGAGGCGAAGCCCTCGTGGTAGAATCATTTTCTGTCACTGGCTCATATTTATAACCCTATCTATCAGTCAGCCCCCGGACTATGTGACACTATTCTCTGACCACCTAACTGCCCCCCAACCATACATTAAAACAGGATGAGTGGGTGGAGTTATGGATGTGTGCCTTGATTCTGTGGTTTGTGGGGGTTTGTTTTTGATTTTTATCTTCTTCGCGTCTTGTTTTCATTTACTTGTCGTGTCTGTGTTTTGTTTTTCATTAGTTTTGGTTTTACGGTTCTTTGTTTGTGTCCTTGCTTGACTTCCAGAGTCTGTGTTTTCCAGTTGGTCTAGCTCGCTGCTTCCTGCACACCAGGATTGAATTTACGTATTGGCAAGCTTCCCATGGTTACTTTGTCCTTTAGATTCTTGTCAGTCTGTGTGTTGGTCCTTTAAATGTCAGACTCACTTTTGTTTTTGCGTTGTTCTGCTTTGGACTCGTCTTAACCTACACACGTCGGTGCATCCTGTTTTATCTCAGGTAATAAAATTTATTTGTTGCACATCCTCCATTCTCATGAATACCAGGTGGTGCTTGGGTCTCAAACGCACCATGCTGACATTATGTGTGTCCTATGAACAGGCATCCATTTGGATGTGTTTTTAGATGTGTTTGTGCAGACAAGCAAAATGGTTTCAATAGTTGCCTAGGATCAGTTGAACAATGAGAAACTCAAGAGTAACATCAATAGCTCATCAGCTAAAGCACTATTCCAAACTATTGCCAGGTCATCCAAAACAACACTCTTTAGTATGGATGCTATTGCTAAGTAGCGAACACTTGGAGCTGGTAGATTTCAGTTTGAGTGGGATGCTTAAAAATAAATTAAGAGATGAAAAATGCACCAAGATGCAAGCAGCTATTTAAAAGGAAACTGCAGGTCAAAGCATCTGCAGCTCGTTTAGGTTCAGAAAAAGCAAAAAAGATTGAGAATCGTATTGGAAAACTTTGAGGAAGCATTTAAACTTCCAACAACTATTTTTCAAGAAAGCAACTTCCACAAATGTAGAACCTTTCCATCACAAGGACCATCATGAGGCAACAAAGAGAGAAAGTATACACTTATTCTTGGGAAAGCTTAGAGAGACTAATTAACTTGAAGAGAATGTAGGAGTATCCAGAGAGAGAATATGTGTGCAAGGGAAGAACATGCAAACTTCATGCAAAAATGTTTCAGGCTGGAATTTTTCCTAAGATGTTGTTGATTGAAGGCAACAGTGTTAGCAACAACAGGACTGTGCACTCTTCTACACCTTCCCGTTAGTGTGAAATGACCAATGACCAATTATACAAATAAGCGGCGATATTATTTTGCAACTTCTAGACACTTTAAAGATAGCCAATAGCTATTTTCCTTACTAATGGTACAGAAAGATTCTAAGAGTTAAGATAACTTTATCTACATTATCTAGAACACACAGGTACAAAAAAGAGCAATCAGAATCTGGCTATAATATTGATTGGTGTATCTCTAAGCTCACCAATCAGTCTCATTACAGAAGCTATGTGTTGGCTCTGCCCAACTTCTCATGCAAAGTCACAATAAATGTAGCAAGACAACCAAAGAGAATACAAGCAACTAGAAGGTAAGAAATGGAGGGCACGAGGGAGGGCTGAAAACAGAAAACAGAGAAGAGCAGTTATAAAAAAAGGGGATTAGAGAGAAATTGGAGCAGAAGTTATAAAAAAAGGAGAGGATGCTCATGCTTGCTGCTCCAGTCTGCTGCTCTCTGATGAGAGGGGAGATCTATATCCTGTTTGGTCCAAGGTCACGGCTGTTACATGGGAGCAGAGCAATCTCTCTGCCTCACTCACACAGACGCACACACGCGCACTGAGGTATGGCTCTGCCGATAACTACAAGCAACCATTATAGATTGAAGCAATTAAAGCAGATGAGACCTTTGACCCAACATTATACCTAAGTCAGGAACTTGTGTGAATCGCAGCAAGTGTGTGTACGTGTGTGTGACTAAAATCGAGGGGAGGCTTAACATAAAACATGCTTGCCTTTGCACTAAAACTGCTCACCCTCATGTTGACCCTGTGAGGCAATAAAGCAATTTCCCTGCACACCCTGAGGCCAGTTCAATGAAAAGCTGTATTTTCCAAACTGCGACTGAGTAAAATTTTTTTTAGTGTTGTGCTGTTTTTCTCCAGCCTCCTTTTCTTTAATTCAGTTTCATGTTTGCACATCCAAAATAAGCAATTAAATTATTCATTTGCTTTTAATTAGTGTACAGTCATCACTGCTCAGTTGCACGAGAGGAAATCAAACTCCTTCTTAGAGTCTAGGGCTTAGCAGTTAAATTAAGCAAAAAGAACATGATTCTGCACAAAAGCAACAATATTGCCAGATAATGCGCTATAGGCTGAGGTAAAGAGGACCCAGAGATGAGGACACTCCTAGAAAAAAGGAAAACCTGTGAGCATCCTCCCTCCAATTACATCAGTAAGCCCTCAGGGTCCAGATGGAGGGTGTTTAGGGCTCCCTCTGCTGGTGCGCCACAGGTCATCATGTCCTCTTCTTTTTAACATTCATAACTAAGACCGTCTGTAAATCACTCCCTCTCTTAATGTCTGAAGAAATCCATTCCCGTGTGCCGTGGTACCTACACGGGAACAATTCTGTCGCAACAAATCCACCTTCAGCTTTAAACTTCCTTGTAAATGTCAACAGTTTTGGACCAGATCAATGTCTGGTACTAAAGGAAGCTTTTAAAACCCCTACAGTTTTCTAATAGTGTTCCTGCTATCAGCTCAGTCAAAGGGGGTATGTCTTTCTTTCTCATTTCTTACAACCCCATTTTGCCAGTACTGGAACTCAAAAGGAGGATTCGCTGGAATACAATGAACACTGAGAGGAATGAGTGTGAAACACACACACACACACACACACACACACAGAGATGCAGAAGGTATAAAGGTGTGGCCACAGCAATAACTGGGAGGCCAGACGGTGAAGCCAAAATGTGCTTTATTGAATTATTCTCCCGCTGGACCAAATGAATGCTCGCTTCACTAGCACTTCTGCAAACACAAGACGAGCTATGGGATTTAAGGTGCAATTTAGCTCGTGAGCTGACCAAATACACCAGAAACAGATAAACACTGATATATATACTCCAGCTTGCATCATTTGATAAATGTTTAAAAAATGTGAAGCAACTTTAACCTGTAAGCGACCTCAAAATGTATCATTCTGAACATGAACCGCGCACAGACCAAATCAGGGGCTGGGTTTCACACTGTATGATACTCCTGGGTAAAAAAACACTAATGTCAAATTGCATCAACATAAAACTTTTAGTAGAAAATGTCTGGCACTAACCGTTTTCATTTAAACCAGAAAAGCTGAAGTGTAGACTTAAACTGATATAACATATTTATCATTATGTATAATATTCATTTAATGTTATTTTGATACTGATACGTAGCCTTTAAACACAAATAATTCAAAGTGTGGTATTATGAGAAATCATCTTTTTTAGCTACATATCATATTATGTTATTCTCTCATCAAAAGCAGACCTGGAATGTTGCTTTGATTAATTCAGGGATGTTTGAGAAATCATTGAATCTCCTGTGGCAACCACTAAGGAGTGTCTAAAGTTCTGCTCACCCAAAGCGCCGCCTATTTCCACGCAGCTCCTCCTTGGAGCCTCTGCCTCACAGATCACCCCTCACCCGCGCCTCCCCCACTCTCCTCCTCCAGACAAGTGGCAGCAGCAATTAGCAAACTCCAGGTTTGAACTGCGCATCTGCTGAACTCAGCATAGAACTACTTCTCAGTCCAGCGCTCTTAATAATGGGTGTAAATGGCATAATGAGAAGCACTGTTGTGAAGACGTGCTGAAGGCAGAATGTCGGAAGAAGCAGACGTTTCTTAAAGAGGCGGAGGCCACTTTTAACACGTCAAATTTCTAAGTTGTATTTGATATACGCAGCGTACGTGATTGGAAAATACATAATACTGCCCCTTAAATAAAAATCCACTAATTTTACCCCTAGTTCTTTAGTGCTTGAAGTGCAGAAACTTATATCTTTTGGCCATTCTGGTCTTCACAGAGCAACACCAAATGCTATGAACCTATATTAGATTGTTAATTAGTAGGGCTTCCTGTTCTAGTAGCCAGCCAACTGTCCACTGCCTAACTGTCTCTTGATTCTCATAACTTGACAACTAGACCTGCACAATATATTGAATTCCAGTCATCACTGAAATATCAGGGTGTGCAAATTATCTCAATCACAAGGCATGATCACATAATGTTTGTATGCAGTTTTTGTTAAGATGCTATATATCGATGCTATCAACGATATATGCTCCGTATATCGTTGATATATCTAGCCAGAAGAATGAACTTTTCTGTATCATTTTTAGTTTTGCTAAAGGAAAAGCCTCCTCCACTGCATGACGCTCCCACCACCGTGTTTCGCCACGAGGACCCATGCTCCATTACCCTACACTCCATTAAACCTGAGAAAACTATAACCATTTAAACATTTGGACAGGAAAAGAATGGGCAATTCTGAAACTGAATTTTCAAACACTGTCACCTATAATAAGCGCTCGCCTACACAGACCAAAACACATGGCTAAATCCTGTTATCTAAATCAACAGGAGTTTCCTTTGGCTTCCAGTTGGTTTCATCATACATGCTGGTCTCAATTAATATTTCAGCAGTGTTTTAGAGTCTCCTTCACGTGTATCATCCTCCTCAACCACTCCTCCTCCTCCGTACCTACACATCCTCCTGAGTCTTTGTTCTGTGTGCGCAGCTCCGGGCTGTGACATATGTTCAGCACAACTTATGTACAAACATCTTATACAGTTAACTCAGGCAGAGACAGGAGGTCCCATTACACCTTCCGCTGTGCGATGTGAGTCACTTGACTGTGACATCTATCAGTGAGTGAGCCTGGAGTTTATGTTTTCTGTGTGGTTGAGAAAAGAAAGTATCACAGGGATGGAGCGCTTTGTTGAGCAATCAGATCAAGAGTAACTGGAGATTTCAGAGAATATCAAATGAAAAGATTCACAGAATGACAACTCACAGCTGTATCATCTTCAGTCAGACTGTCTCTTCCAGTTTCCATCAAGTCACCCAGAAAAAAAAGAAAGAAAGCAGCTTCACTGACAGACTTGGGTCACGTTTTTGGGGGGAGGAAAATAACTTCTGGATTTAGTTCGGGTTCCCGTGAAGGCAGCCCAGCTCCCATGTTTCATTCCAACAAGCAGTCAAGAGTAGTTAGAGAGTAAATGTATTGGCTAATTTCAGGCTGAGCATCGATGTTAATACAATAACCCGGAGAGGCTCAGCAGCAGCGTGTGACAAATTTAATGTAATTGCTGCTCCTCATTTGCAGACTGAGGCAAGAGAAGCAAAAAAAAGAAAAAGAATTTAGAAAATCATCATTTATCTGTATTTAAAAATGAAGATATCAATAATTAAGAAATGTTTTGGCAGATATGTCAATGTTGTTTGGAATAATCATGATTAAGTTAAGTCAGGGGAAGATTTGTAACGTTAAAGAAAGAGAAAAAAAAACCTTTCTCGGTGTCAGAAAGTGAAATGTCTCCAGTCATCTCTAGCTGTCTCTCAGTGTACATACAATACAAATTTAATGCCAGCATGCTCGGGAATGAGAAACGTGACGAACACTCCCCGCTTCTCTCAATGCATGATTTATAACCGAGACGAGCACTTAACGGGAGTTTGTGCCGCCGCGCAGCGCAGCGCTCCGCTCCGCTCCTTCCCCGGGAAGAGGGACCGCCGGGATTATGGGGCTTCCCATCCGCCGCCGACACGGCGCGCGAACACCCAAGTCATCCCACTCAACTCCTTCCCGAAGGCTCGCACACCCACCTTCATTCTCCGGGTAATTCCGTAAGGCCGTGCTCGGCGGAGACGCGTGGAAAACGAGGAGAAGGGAGGACAGCAGGGGAAGGGATGGATAGATCCACGGGACGCGTGGTGGTGCCATTTTCAGGCTGCGCTGCGCCCTCGCTGCATCCCTGTTGGCGGTGTCGAGTCGTTGAGCGCAGCCTCGCGAATGAGTAGGAAAAGGAGAGGAGAGAGAGGAGGAGAAGCTGGGAAGGAGGGTCCACAATCAGCAAAGTCCTGTCAATCAGTCTGACTGTGGTGTGATCCAGAGGCCTGTGGGGACTTGACAGTTTTACACTCTAACTAATGATATTTGATTATCATGTAAGTTATAAAGTTATATTTTATAGTTGATGAAAATAACAACAATTAGAGATAAGCTACACAATTTCGTAGCAGAACAAGTTAAAAAAAGAACATTAAACGATAAAAAAGGGAATAAGAACTGTTATAAAAGAGACATTTAAAAGGCAACCGTCAGCATATCTCCCAAGGAGTTATTATTTCACCAAAAGATAGTCCCTTGAAAACATTTTTGTTACCCTTTTGGCTCACATTTGAGTTGGCACTAACATCGGGAGGCGGGAGAGTCGACTTTATGTGGTAGACCAACATGGAGTGGTGTCTGGTTGTGAATAGGATGGAAAATAATGGTTTGAAAAATTGTCTACAAATAATTATCTGGAAACTATGGGGGACGCATTCGCATTCAGTTAAATTTCCGTGGGACCAACATCTGCTGCAGTTACAGCAGCAGGTCTTTTTTAGTAATATATCTTAGTTTTCATCAACATAAATATCTGCCCATTCTTCGCAGCCTCAGTCAGACTGGATGGACGGTATCTGTAACACCAGTTTTCAAGACTTGGTGAGACTCTGTATTGTATTTAGCCGTGTGATTTGACTGGGTCATTGCAACAAAAAGCATGCTTTGATCCATTGTTGCCCCTATTGTATGTTTAGGATTGCTTTGCTTGAAGGTGAATATCTGCTCCAATCTACTGTCTTTAGTAGCATTTTCATCCAAAATCGTCCTGTATTTAGTCACATCCATTTTCCCATCAAGTGTAATTGGCTTCCTCAGCAGATCAGACCTACATACGGCCACCATATGCGGCCACCACCATGTCTACAATAGGTGCTGTGTGTTCAGTGGGATGTGTAGCATATCGTTTTCCAAGAACCATAATGTTTTGCATGTTGCCAGAGAGCCACATTTTGGCATCACCTGACCAGAGCACATTTCCACATGTTTGCTGTGCATGGCTCACAGCAAATAGGACTTTACATGTCCTTCTTTCCTTCAATAGTGTGTTTTGTCTTATCACTCTTAATAAAGGAATGTATGACTGACAGTTATCCAATTACCAAATTCTTATGCATCACCTGGTGCAATAGCTATTGTTTGGTATCAGAGCTAAGGGTCGTGAGTACAAATCGATACAACAAACTTTTTTTTTTGAAAACCATTCATCTTTTTCCTGCTCTGTTGGTCTGTCCCATACAGCAAACAAATAAAGATAAACTATTAATTGAAGATTATGCAATGTGACGGAATGTGAAAAAGCTCAAGGGGTATGATTTCTTTTCAAAGGCAACATTTTTGACAAATTACATGAAATTATCGAATGAATAATTTAGCAAAAGAGCTTCAAAAATTACAGCATTTGTTGTTGTTTTATAAAAAATGTTCGGTTCACTAAAAATAAAATCGCACCCACAGAACCAGAACATTGCTTGCCAGAACAAACCGTGACAAAACCAGACCTCTCATTACCAATCCTCTGGGTTGGGATCACCTGGATAAACAGTCCCTTCCCACATTTTTTGAAAACGCTGTCAATTATTTTGATAAGTGACACGGCTCATGGCAATTACTGCTTGGCCTGCCTCGTTCTTCTCCGGGCCTTTGCCCAGCTGTTGATGCTGTACCACTGGATACCAGCAGTATCAGAGAATGCAGATGCTTTATGGAAATGTATTCAACCCCCATGTTATATGTATGGGAGAGCCTGCTTGTCTGCATGTGCAATGCTTTAGTGAATGTAGCTGTCTTTTAAAAAGGGAAAAAAATAATGGGTGGAAGTTGTCTTGGGAAATGTTGGAGGAAAAACTGAGGTTAGGTGTGCAATCTTTACCACAGCTATGGTTAAATCTTAGGTTTAGTAGCAAAATAAACATAATGGTATGTTTCATTTTTGATGCAACTTTACAACAATTACTTATGGAATACTTTAAATTAAGTTTTAAATGATTTAGTAGAAGTTTTGGATGCCAAAACCAAGGTACGCTTTTGTAGATTTGTCAAAAGTATTTGACACTGTGGATCATAACCTGTTATGTCACAGACTTTGTGATATTGGCTGTTCAGACCAAACTATTACTACTTATTACTGATACTTATTACAGATAGGTAAAAAAAAAAAAGGTACACACATGCAATTTGCATCTGGTAGCAAATATCTAGGGATTTTCAATCTTTTGAGTCATATTGATAATATTTTTCTTTTTTTGAAAAATAGGATATGTTCATTAATAAAACAGCTACTGATCACAATATTGTATTACTTTAGCTGTTCCCTCAGTTTGGACAGAATTTGGAAAAGTGGTATTTTCTTATAATGCTCCCCATAATTGAAATAAATTACCTGAAACCATGCAGATTAATTTAAGTAAAGGATATTAAACATATCTTAAGGTCAGTGAAAGAAACTCTTAATGTTTTATTGATTGCATATTTTTCATTCTAGTTCTAGCTGGTCAAGATAATTAGAAGGATCTGAATGACTTTGCATGTTTTATTATGCTCTTTTTTGAGTGTGGATATGTAAAACAGGTGTCTCCTGAAAATGAGACTTCATGTCTCAGTGAGATTTACCGACATGAGTAAGGTAAAATAAAAAAAATAAAAAAAAACAGATGCATTTAAAATACACTTTCATATTCAATTTGGCATGTTTCTTGCTTGTGAATGTCCTGGGGGTGGTGAGATGGTGGGATGAAAGAATGTGGACTGACATCCCACAGGTCAGCTGATGCATTGGAATCTTTTCCCCTCATGCTGCCACCAGGCAAATGTGATGCATCCACGCCATGATTTATGGTAAGATCGTGACCACAATTATATTTGCCACGAGTAACGTTCTTCTATCATGCTTCTGTCCCAAATGGGGCTCCTGAAAGAGCAATAAACCTGTCAAACATTTTCTGATTTATGCCAAAATCCTATCTTAACCCCTCCCAGCCTCTTGAGTTTTTGCTGCTGAAGTGTGTTTTGGTCGGGGTGTTTGTGCGTGTGAAACGGCCACCTTTACACACTTTTAAGGATCCAATTATGATGATGATTTGTTCCCAGCAATTGCTTCACTTAGGATGACCTAATTTCCTCACCAAGCACATGTTGAAGAAAAAAAACAACAACATATTTTTCTTTTTCGCCCCTCCCCTTAAGCTCATGCCTTTCTCCTTCTTTTTCTTCATCTTCCTCTCCTGCCGTGATGCTGCGCTCGTCCATGCAGTGACAAAACACTGCTGTCATGCATTCCTCCAGAGACGTGGGTGACACGGCCCCTAAAACCCATGTCGCTCCCTCTATCGCACACGCTCACACACCCCTTCTGCATGGCTTGTTCAAGAGTCTGATTGTGCATAATGACTTTTTTTAGGCGACATACACACGCATGCATCTACAGTGACAGAGTGCTGACAGAATTGAGCGATAGCTCCCTGATAAACATTTCAGACGTGGGTGTTTCCTTATGCATGTATGCTTATTTTGCGCCATCAGCTTTCTCTAACAAGAAGGAATTCATATCCAGTTGTTGCTGAAGTGTCCCCAGCCTTTCAATTATTTTGAAAATGCACAGTTTCTTTTCTATTGACCTCTCAGTCTAACCCCTCACCCTGCTTGGCCTGGTTGGGTCAACCATTCACTAACCATCTAACCAGTTTATCTTTTGTAAGTTGATCACATGCTACTGTGTAAATGTAGAGAGCCTCACTCTGGCGGGGGAAAAGAAAGACGGTTACAAACTTGTTTAGGTGCAACAGGCCGTGCGGCAGGAGTTTGTGTAAATGTGTGCGCCCGATGCATGCACCATTGATGCCGATCGGTAGTTTGACATGGGGCAGAGGTAATGACAGGGTCGTCTGCCTTGCCATGAGCTCCCCCATAGCCACAACACTCAGTATACACACACACCCCGAGCCCCATTCAGAGCCACTCACTCATGTGGTAATGTCTCTATTGTGACAACCCAAACACTTTATGGGCAACAGCTTGGTGCTGGCATTTAGGCAGAGGCCTGGGTGTGCATATGAGCATGTGTGTTAGTTTTTGAGCCTGCGACTGACTCTCCCACTGTGAAATCTGCACATTTAGAGCTTGACTTGTTGAGACCATTAGTTTACTGCTCCAGGGTGCTACCAAGACTTGTAGCAGAGACAAATGTGAAAAGTTGCAGCTTCAAATAAGTGGAAGATTTTGAAAAAGTATTCATACACCATTAACCTTTTCACTTAAAAGTGTTTTTTTTTCTTCATTTTCATGAGTTAAAACAGCACTAAGTGTAGTGTATGACTGTACAATGGGAAAAATGGTCTGGTTATTTTTTTTTTTTACAAAAGAATATGCAGTGTGTCTCATCCTCTTTTTGCTGACACATATTTGTGTGGCTCATTCTTAGTTGCAGAATAGTTTGAGCTGAGTTGGATTGTTTTGGTAGCAACTTCGATAAATCGTTTGTCTTGCCACAAATTCTCATGTGGTCTGAACTTTGACTGGGCTATTCCAACTCATGGCTAAGCTTTTATCTATAGATTTGATTGCATATTAATGATCCTTGTCCTGGTGGAAGTTGAAAGTCTGTCCTAGTCTCAAGTCTGTTATCACTTCTAGCATTTGTAGAAGTGTCTCCCCACAGTATGATGCTACCACCACCATGTTTTGAAGAGGCGATGGGGTTTTCAAGTAGAGGTGCAGTGAAGCCCGACACCATCATTGAATTTTATTATTAGCTAAGTGTCTGACAGGTTTGCTGTGTTCTTTGGACTTCACTAACGTCTATTACAGGTGGAATCTATTTACCGATTGAGTGGGTGGTCAGTGGTCTTGTCTGCTTCTTCTTTTTGCTGGATTTTATTTATGGGCATCATTGTAAAGGGAGTTAATGGAAATGCATTTCATACTTTTATATACGGTATTTATTTGTAAAAAACAAAAACTGCACATAACACTTTCCTTCCACTTCACAATTATTCACAACTTTATGTTGGCCTATTACTCTCAACAGAATACACTGGAGTTTGTGTTTGTAAGAGACAAAATGGATGTTCAGCTTTTTTTTTGCAAGACACCCTAATATTCATCTTTAAATTCCACTTATTTTCCAGTTGCTGTTGACTCAGTTAAGCAGGCAGAGCGATTCGTCATGTCAGAGAGCCCTGGTCTTTCCTCACAACAAAAGGTGAAAAGGAGTGTGGGAAAGGGCGGGTGCACAAAGCCCTGCCTGCCCCCGTCTGTCTCATCGTCTCGATTGCATACGCGAGTCAGGAACCCGTTCAGCATCCCCCAACCAGGGCCAGACGTGGCCCCTGTCTGCAAAAACACAATCAATCTTCCCAAACCTAGATATATTTCTATATTTACACTCCGGGATGGAGTGGTTGTTTTACTTCCAAATTCTTTAAAAAAATTCTGAGAGTGGCAATATATTAACATCAGAGCTTTTCAGCACTCAAAACAAAAAGATGCCTAAACCTCAATAGAGACTGTCTTTCACACAGGAAGAGAGGAAGAGAATGTTGGGTAGAGGGAGTGAAAAAGAGATAAAAAAAGGCCATTCAAGGAGGAAAATCTGCTGCTATCTGCCAGCTCTGCCCGCATAAATACGGGGCACTGGAAAGAGAAGGAGCCTCTCCTTGAGACTGAAGCCAGCTTTGTAGACAGGGAGGCAAACAAACAGGGCAGACAGACAAACTGACAAAGGGTGAGAGAGGAAGACATTTACACCATTCCAAGCGTCCTCTCTTTTAGTGCTGCTCATTGACCTGCTAAATCGTTGGGGTTGTATACTTAAGTGCAAACCCACCAGCACCGGGTATAGATTCAGAAAATGCTGACTTGAGAGCACAGTGGATATTGTCCGTCATATACAGCAATGGAAGCATATTTATCGTAAGTCTATTGTGGAGGAGCTGCCAGTGTCTTCCCTTCTCAAAGAGAAAAAATGATTTAGCAATCAATGAAAGCCAACCTTGCCTTCTTGTATCACATCCCCTCTGGACTTGACCTATTATCCAATGATGAGAAAACTAGAAAACATGTAGATTTACCAGCTGGGAAGAGGCAACAAATGTTTGTGCTAAGTAGAATGAGGTCAAGAGGAAAACATTCTTCCTGCTGAATCTACCTGTTCTGTATGTTCCACACAAAGAATATTTTCTGAACACAACAGTAATGACATAGAAGCAAGTAGGGGCACTTCTCTTATCTTCTCACGTTCTTCAGCCAGTGTCACATCATTTAAAAGGTGTTAGAGGAGACAGAAAAGGGTGGATTACAAAAAAAAAGAATGTAGTCATCAGGATGAGTTGGAGCATGCCCAAGCCCTGTCAGTCTGTTGGCAGAGAGAGTTAGGAGAGATGCCCGGCTTGGAAATCTATCACTCTGTGAGTCCTTTGTGTCGAGGCAGTGGCTGAGATCAAATAGAAGATAAATCAGGGGTCAGACTTACTTTTAAATATGCAATTGTAAAAAAGATATTTACACAAACTGTATATAGAGGGAATTACCTTTTTTTCCTCATTGAGATTTTTTAAGTCAGCATTTTTCTGTTTTATGTCTTTAACTTTCTTTTTTCTCTCTATATAGATTTTCTTATAATTTGATACATTTTCCTTCTTAGCTGTATGCACTGGATCAAAGTTGCGTTTTTTTTGGCAAATTTCATCAAGCGTCCGAAATAGTTTGCTAGAATTTTGGCCCACAGTTTTGACGTACAGTGAGATGTTGCTTCAATATTCAGAATATGTTTTTCAGGATGACATGTATGTTTTGTGGAGCGCTAGTTCCTAAAGCATGATACTGTCACTGACATTGTAAACATCAAAATACCAGTGAAAACATGCAAAGTTTGACAAAGACTTTGATGTCTGCAAAGTCAATAATGATTGTTGCATTAATGGTAATGGTATACATAACTTCAAAAACACATTTTTGCCAAAAGGTTAATAAAACAAACGTTTTTAAGTCAAATAATGCTTATTTTAAATTTTGTGTTTAACTTTAGTTTTTCTAGTAGCAGATTTTCCATTTTAATGAGTTGTGGCATGAAAGACTCTTTTTGAGTCAAAATATGTATTTTGAAATCATCTCTGCTTTGGGAAAAAAAAGAAAAAAAGGCTCATTGTGAGTGAAGCATGTTTCTCGCTTTTAAGGTTTCTGGTTTTAAAATGTATTGACATTGGCTCTTTGGAAATACATTTTAACAGTGAAGGGTGAACTGCATGGCGTCTTTCAGCTTCTGAGCTCCTTTCAGTTACCCTTCTCCAAAAGTACAGGGCTACATAATAGCATAATCCAAGCCATCAATTTTCCTGCTGTTTTAACTTAACTCAATAAAGTGGAGTAACAGACAAGAGAGTTCCAACCTGCAAAAATCACTTCAACTCTTTGAAACATTAAAGCTGATCTCTAGGTAGATGTAAGCTACAGGTATGCTGATTGAGAGTTAGAAATAAATGATTTTCTAATAGCAGACACTTTTCCTTTCAAAGCCTATTTTCTCTTACTTTATACAAAAAGATTCACAATAATGTGCACAGATCAGATACTCACGTTGGCTTGATTTGTCACCATTTCCCTTGGCACGAACAGCCTCTGTCCTAATGGACAGACACTCTGTGCCAGCTAAACAAATTAGCTCCATTACTAAGAAGCAGACAGCTAGAGTGAGATGGAGTCAGAAACAGAAGGGGGACTTTGAGAAGAGCTAGAGAAGCAGATAAATGTAGTGAAAGGTAAACGTGGAAAGACAGAGGAGCAAGGAAGAGAGACGTGTTCCTTACAGTTTTTCGGTGAAGAAGTTAGAAAGCCGTCTTATCTGACACAATTCTTCGAGAGTAATGTGTGAGCCTGGCCAGACATTCAAGCTCTCCCAGTGCTTGTGAGAGGGGCCAAATGTGCATTATCGTCCATCCATCACTCACTCATTACTGATTCACTTACTTACAGCCAGACTCACACACACCCAAACGAAGACCATACATGAATGCTGATACGGCCTAATACGTGCACTTAACACCAGACTGGATGCGAGTGAGACACATTTATCTCCATACAGCTGTGTGGAAATGACTGTGAGTGCATCTGTTGATGTGTACGTACGTGTGGGAGCGAATGCGATCTGCACGGTTTCAGGTCAAAGCAATTCTCTGTCAAATGATTGGTTCATAATCTGATTGACAAGGAGACTCCCTCCTCGTCTCTGTCTTTTCCCCTTTTTCTCATCGTTTATCATCCATTGCATCCTTTTCTTATTATCCCTTCTTCCTCCCAAGCCCTTCCTTCACAACCTCTCACCTCTGCACATTCACTGCTTTAAATACTTCTACTCTGCTGCTTGCCCCATCCTTCTGCTCATCCTCTTTCACCCTTGATGATGTAAACACATTATTCTGATCGCATTACCTGTGCTAACACGACTTACACCTCTGCCATCTGGAAAGTGAGTTTGCGTAAGCTCCTCCATTCAGACACGCAAGGTTGTAAATAAAAATGTGTTCTGAATGGTTAAAGTGTGTGGATACACGCTGTAGTGGCCTTGAATGCTTTCTAAGGGATTATTACAGTCACAAGGAGTTGTGTGAAGGCGAAGGTTGATGCTTTTTGTTGACAACATGCTGGATAACTGCAGAGATGTAGCTCAGACCACATAGCAATTAAACCCCGCACTGCAAAATGTTCCCATTTAGTCTTGATTGGTTTTAAATTTTGCCATCAGAGGCTAATATTAACACAGATAAATAGGGATTTTCTTTCTTGGCATAAAAATAATTTATGTGTGTGAGAAAATGCCAACCAGTGGAATCAAGACATTAACATTTTCTAGTGTGACTTTTGCCATTTATTTTCATTTGGGCTCATCCACAAGACTAGAATACTGATTCAGACCAACATGTCCACAGTTGTCCAATAAAGTTAAGAAACAATATTTTGTATGAATTTTCATGAATGCTGAAAATTATCCTGTTATGATGTACGGCGTATTTCAAAAGTGTTCATACCTTCTTAACTTTTTCCACATTTTGTCAGATCACACCCAT
The DNA here is from genome assembly GCF_002775205.1 of Xiphophorus maculatus. Classification (NCBI taxonomy): domain Eukaryota; kingdom Metazoa; phylum Chordata; class Actinopteri; order Cyprinodontiformes; family Poeciliidae; genus Xiphophorus; species Xiphophorus maculatus. The sequence continues at coordinate 11,289,612 of NC_036448.1, forward strand.
CAATTTTAATGTATTTTGCTGCATAATTTTGGTTGTCTTGTTGTTAGTGTGGAAAAGAGGAAAAAAAATAACCATGCAGGTCATACAAAATTTGGACAAACAAAAATTGGAGCAGTGTGTGCACTTATGTTCAGACCCTTAACTCCAATACTTCTAAATAAAATCCCACGCCACCAATAGTTTTCATTAGAAATTCAATATAAGGCTCAGGGTCAGGCTTATTCAAGCAATACCAAACAAGACATACTATCAAAGTTCTAAAACCGAGGGGAAATACAGTGTACAAAAACAACATCAATAGCAGTCCATATGACAGGGAGATTACCAACAGTGTATATTGTCATCAGCCAATTATTACGACCAACATCAGTAACATATGTGAAGCAAATAAAAATAGATATCAGCTAATCAATCAACCAATCAAATTTAACTCCCCTTGTCTTGTCCTGTATTAAAAAGGGAAATTGCTGTAGGGATGAAAGAGTGATTGTATGTCTTATGTTTCATACAGAGAAGCCTGAGTTGGAGGCCGGCAGGCAGAAACTGGAACTCTGTGTGTAATGGATGAGAACTGTCAGCAAGAATGGCACTAGTTTTACTGATTACCTTTCTATTGAACAGTTCTGCAAGTGTGCATTGTTCAACTCCCAGAATCCTATTACTTACATGTATTACTCTGCGTAGTGCATTTTTTTTTAACCTGATGTTGAGGTTGCAAAACCAGCAGAGGAGCGAAAAGGTCAGCACAGATTCAATATATGATCCATAAAATAAGATCATCAATGATGTATTGATCTGAAACTCCAGCTGTTCTGCAGGGGAATCATAGATTTGCTGAGAACATTAATGAAAAAAACAGCATCATGTGATTAAAGAAAACAGTCAGAAGTCCCATGACAACTCTGGAGGATCCACAGATTCTTAAAGGTTGAAGAAACTGACAACTAGCAGTTGTTCACTCCACATGTCTGGTCTGGTAGCATCATGGTGTAGAGGTGGTTTTATTGGGATTGGATGTGGATTTTGGTACGAGCTGAGAATGGTTGAAGATAAAATCAGGATAATAAGGGAAGGAAACTTGTTAGAGGCTGTCAAAGAGGTTGAACATCCAGTAAGGCAATGCAAAACTGCTAAAGATTCCATAAATATGTATTAGTTTGTGTTTTGACATTAGTATAAAAGCATAGCAAAGCATAGAAAAGTGTGTGACTTAATATATTTGAATATTTACAAAGCACTACATAATACAGCTCAACACAACTTCTCATATGATAGTGAGAACTCTGAATATATATTGCAAAGCAGATGGCAAAGGATATATTTTTATGAAATTTTAAGAATTTGGGGCTGCACTGATGAATGTTTTATATACTTATACACTTTAATTTGATTAAATTTCCTGTTAAAAACATCACTCATTTACTTTGAACAGCAGCCACTGCAATGAGTAGAATGGTGTTTTTACCTGTTGGAGAAGTGTTAAAAAAATGGTTAATAAATAAAGACACAAGATGATCTAGAAGCTCTGTTAAAGTTTCTTTTTTTTAAACCAAGGCCAGTGCTCTCTTCATAAAAGAATTGTCCACATCTGACGTTGATGAGTAGTAGTTTTTTTCATGTAATCTTGGTGACAGACAAAAACACAAAAGAATTGCACTCAGCGTGCATCCTTTGCCAAGGCCACTGCTTTATCTCCCTCTTTTGAAGATACAGTGATCTGTATCTGCAGCGATATGTACGATAATAGATTTTTCTTTTGGCCAAGTTCCATCTCACTACCAAGGTACATGAAATTCAAATTGGACTTATGGTGTAATCCTGCTGACAGACTATTTGGGCAATAAAAAAAGCCTTCAGTCCTTTCTGTCCTGGAAAAAATTAGGAAACATATGTTGATCAACCTAGACAAGATACTATGAATCAACATAAATTCATAAGTTCAGAGATGCAGAATAAAGCTTTTTTCTTTGTGAGTGTGCATGAAAATCTTTAAGTCATGAAATGACATAATATATTGCCAGAGTATTCTGACAGCAATCAGCGGGGCTGTTTTACTTGATCTGAGATATTCACACTATGAAAGCAAGGAGAGGACGAGTGCAGCCCTGAACAGCGTATTAGTATTTTTGTAGTCAAACCTAGAAAAAGCCCTAATTCTTCTCTTGCATCTACTTTGACATTATCACACCATTTCAATTATATGCCACGGGCCTCATTTAAACCCCTTTACAGCTGCTCGAGATCTATACCGCCATGACACTCGGCAATCAATATCTCTTATTCACACACAGACCCCAGGAGGAATTTCTCTTATCGGGAAACATCAGATCAAGCAGATACACTTGAATGGCTATTGGGGCCAGATTGACTCACAGTGAGGGGACTGTGGATCAATGTTTTTACTTGCAAGCCAAACTCATCCTGTTGTTTTCTTGTGTGCTAAAGTGTGTGTCGAGGGAGTGTTCGGGCTGCTTCTCCAGCTGGTTGCTTTATCAAGGCACATTCACATTAGAATGGAGGTGGCAAGAATTAGTCGACACACGGCAGTTCTGGGCCAGGTCGACTGTGTCTGTGGGCTCTCAGAGAGACGGAGGCCCAATGGCCGAGGTCCCCCCCATTCGGTTTCACAAGACAAAGACAGTCGACTGTGTTTCCAAACATGGGCCCCTCTTACTTCCCGGAGGTCAGGAACTTGGAATAATCTCGCCAAAGCAGGAGGGACAACTCTTTCTCATGCACACAAACACACACGGACACACATTTAGGGATTATATGACCTGCTTAACCCAGGAGCCAATGGCAAAATCTCACAGAGGGAAGCGAAGGTTGAAAGAATTATTTTTTTTTTTAAGGGCTAACGGGGTCATTGTGGGCAAAAAGACAACAAAGTGGCGGTGGTTGGAGGGACGAGGATGAAAAACAGTCTGGTGATCAGTTTTTAGTAGAAAATACATTTAAACCAATGTGTGAATGGTTGGTCGACTGATACACACTGAGGGAGAAAGAAATGTATCAATTATTAATTTTGAGTGAGAATAATAATTTTTGATATATACAAATTTTCTTAGGAAAAAACACAACCTGTACAGCTTAGAAGATTCAACAAAACTTATAATGCATGTTGTTTCTGTCCTCTACTTCCTTACAAACAGCCACAGTCAGTAAACGTTAGTAAAGTTAGAATTTCCACGAGACTCATTTGTTGGAGCAGGAGTACCTTTTGAAAATAACCTTTAGCCAGGTGTTAAACACACTTTTCATTAGGCCTATGTTCCTCTTTTACATTGTTTTTATTGATCTGATGTAGTATTCTAATCTTAAATGTCATGTTTTCATTAACTAGGTTGAAAATCAACATGGTCAACAGAAAGAAAGCCTAAAAACATTCCTTTATGTGTATTTAATCTATATAACTGTGTTTCACTTTGTGAACTGAGTTACAGGAATGAACTATTTAGTAATATTCTGATTTATTAAATGGGTCTGTGTGTAAATATCTTTTCATACTTGCAATTATCCTCATTTTTAGCTGATAAGTGAAGACATATGCATTATTTTATTATGCTATTATCCATTTTAAACGATGGAAAAAAGGTGAAAGTTATTCACTTTTCTGTTAGCATGATATACAGATCTAATTTATCGAGACCACTTTTAGACCAGGCAGTTTTGCTCAAATGCAACATGCATTTAAAATTAGATGAAATATGTAGATCTAGATCAACATCAAGGCTACATAGACTTACCACATGTACTGCATAGCTCTTTTTGTTAAAAAGATAAAAACAACTATGTAAAATATGAACTGAGTGGACGCAATATTTAAGCCAGACAAAAAGGAACGCCATGAAGCAACAGGGGGACCTGCATTAAGATATGAATGGGCTTTTGTGGTCTAAGGAGGATGTTTGATCTCCCTTTAATAAGGTTTTTAAAGCACAGCCTCATTTGATGCATCTCTGCCAAAAGGAGACAAATGGCCGACAAGCAGACAAATCAGTCAAGTCATTAACGTTTCAACAAATTTTGAAGCACAGCTTCAAACTAGAAGTCAACAATTTAGGAGAGTCTTTCTAAAATGGAAGCCCAAATTATTCAGGACCAATTGATATTTTATTGCTATGAAGCACAGAATAATGCCAGCTGTAACCTCAGGGTTCCAGTCGTTGCATTTTATCTCCTTTTAGCTGTTAAATCTGGTTGACTTTCTCTCTGTCACAGTGCCAGCCCTCCTTTACTCACTGTAGGAGAAGTGCGCCATCTAGTGCTCCTACATTAAACTCCATGAAGGAATGAGGTGCCACTCACTGTGTGCCTCACAATGAAAGAATTAAAGCATGATGAGGACATGCTTTAGTTCAATCTGTATCAAAAGGAGGTCTTTTCAAAGAAAAAAATTGCAGATGCCTCATGATCACATGATAATCAGATTTCCCAAAACAGAAAAGAAAAACATGGAAATATGAGCTACAGTAGAACTTTAGAAGAAATGCATAGCGCATAAAGAACTGCACTGAAAAATGTGTGGCAGCAGATGATATTTGTTCATATCTGTCTTAGTTTTAAGGCAAAATTGTGCAATAAATGTCAGATCGTAATATTTAACTTCATTTTCAGGAAGAGAATGGACTTGTTGCCAAGTTGGAAAAACCTATTCTTTCTCAGTAAGCTACAAAAATTTTAACATTCTCAAAATTTAAAATAAATAACAGAGACTTATCTTTTCATAGAGAGCATGCACAGTAGTGTTTGATTATTTGTCTATGCATAATATTAAATTCAGTGTACTGACAAAACTCCTAACACATTAGACATGTGAGATGCTCTCTGGTAACAGTTGTTACTGGAGAACAACAAACTATAAGCTGGAACAATAAAAACAATCTATGAAACCCATATTTGAAAATACTAAACCATATTTTCAAACATAGTTTTAATATGCTACAGTGAGTACTAACAATTCACCATTAGGACAAAAACTGTGACTCAGCAGATATTTTGTCACAGTTTTGACAACTCCAATCTGATTCTTATGATAAGGAGAGGCCATAAGAAGAAAGTATGAATTTCATTTCGCAGGCAACAACAGCAACACACACACACACACGCACACGCACACACACACACACACACACATTCACACACAAAAACAACTGCCACCTTACTACTAATGGGCCCATTTTACCAAATCCATAGAGAGGAGTGGACAATTTGCTGTCTATAATGGTGTTGGCCAGAGACAGGTTACTGAAGCGATGAAAAAGTCACTCCATCTGAAATGATCATGCTGGATCAGCTGTGCTACCGTGCGTCTCCCAACCGTGAAGAGCCGCATGCCGTGGGCCGCTATAATTAAAGTGCTTATTGATTAAACTTTGTGCGCTCCTGCGTCCCCTGAACCGTGAGTCGGTCACTCTCACAGACATTCAAATCACCTCAGAGCCGAGAGAGCAATGTCTATGCTAATGCGTATGGTAATGTTTCCCTCCTGCCCCCAGTTTAAGTCGATTATTGACGCCTTCCCTAAATGGACGGTTGATCCACAATTCAAGCTTCATAGAAAAGTGTCAATATGAGATTGATACTGGGGCATGAGGTCAGCTTCATTTGAACTCCACCAGTTTCAGGTAATGAATTGGGCATTACTTACCTAATTGAAATATTAATTGGAAAGTAAATGATAATTCTCAACTCCATGTGGGATTTGAGTTTATCCATTGATATTGCACAAGAACAGACAAAAGCCACACATCAGGGGCCTGGGAGAAAAGGTCAAAGGCCTTTATCTGTTGAGAACCATCCACTCAACATTTTAACAGCTGGTGTGTATGTGTGTGACGTATAGTCTAAAAGAACAGTATTTATGGTAAATTCCACACAAAGATACACTGCTTTGAACCTGACAGTATCTTTACGCTTTACACAGACAGACTTAAATGTTTTCACAGGGATTTTTTTGTGCCAGACCAACACAAAGTAGTGTGTAATAGTCCATGTTTGTTCAACAACAAACTCTAACTGTAATATGAAGGGGCTGCAATTTTTTCTTTTCAAATTAGATAGAGTGCATCTGTCAGCATAAAATTTCATATCTTGCCTCTAATTTTGAATTGGATTTGCGTTCTTACTTTGAATATGCCATTCTAACATATGACCAGGACATTTTTACCCCACCCACACAGCTTGTGGCAGAAAGCAAATTAAATTTCTCATGACTCTTCTTGCCACTCTTCCTTAACCTCCTGAGACCCTGCATCCTCATATGAGGACATTACATTTTTGTAAACACAGATGTAAATAATAACATTGATTGAATGGTCTTATCGTCACACAGATAGACCCAATGTCCTCGTCTGAGGACATTGGGTTTTGAGAAAACCACTTATTGTAGAAAGCTGAAATTTCATTTTTAGGCCAATTGGGTCCTTATGATCCCAAATGACAAGGAGAAATGTATATGCAAAAACAGACCCATTGTCCTCATATGAGGGCATTGGTTTTGACATAGTTCAAGAGCACATAGAAAGCTAAAATTTAATTTCAACTAAAATTAGGTCATACTAATCCCAAATAGTAAGGAGACATAAAAAATGCACATCAAACAAAAGCCCGGGTCTCAGGAGGTTAAAGACCAGATTTCTGGAGTATATGATTGATACATGTCCTGTCAACTCCCAGTTGAGCATCTTTGCAGGTCCTCCAAAGTCAGTTTGGACCTCAAAGCTGCAACCCAGATTATTTGTCTCTGGCTAGATATGCCGGTTTAGGTGGCTGATTTACATTTGTTCAACAATCTTTCCATTTCAGATGACAGATGAAAATTGCTCTGATACGTGTAAAGGTTGGAAACTGCCAGAACCTAATCCTGGTTTCACATTCTTCCTATCTTGATCCCTGATCTGTCTGCTGTGGTCTTCACTCAAGCCTTTGCAAAACAACTCTGCATGAGTTCTGAAGTCAGTCGGTGGCAATGAGTTTTGTTTGGTAACATTAGAATTAAAGGGGCTTAACAAATGTCATACCACACTTTGGTAAACAAAAGGCTATGTTATTTATTCTTTTCCTTCAACATACCACGTACATTGTGTCAACTTTCACTTAAAATCTCGGTAAAACATCAAAATCTGTGGTGAAAATGTTTTATGGGTGCGAGAACTTTTCACGGCATTGTAAAAGTCAGAATGAGACATGGTCATACACACATTTGTACTGGAGAACAACAACAGTGTCTTATGTGTTGGTGCTGAGAGCAGAGAAGAACATCATGCAATAATTCTGGGAAAGGTCGGTGTATTGATCGGTGTGCATGGCTGCACTGCACCCCCCCAACACTTCTCCAGCTCTGACACTGAACCGCTTTGTTCTGCTCTTTGCAAAACCAGACATTCTCCTTGTCACACTGAGACGCCATCGTCATCCGAACTTAAACCCTGACATATACCATGCTCACGTCTGGCCTCTTGGAAAGATTTTGTGAAGACAGATGTCTGATCCAAATAATTTCAAGTAAGGATGAATCAATCACTTTCCAGAATGTTGGACACAGGATAAAATTAAACATTGATTTGGGTGGACATGATCCTTTAACGAGCAGAGTGTGCAGAAATAGTCAGCCAAATATGTTCAACTGATCAGCAGTACTTTAATTACTTCTGACTTTTACAACATGCCTCTCACAATGCATCTCCACTGTATGGTTTGTGTTATTTGTTCAGTACAGTAGAAACCGTTTTACAATATGGTGCCACCTCTCTGCTACAGTTTGACATTAGAAACTATATTCCTATTGTAATGAACTGGCTCAACCACATAGCCACACTGAAGACCAAGCCTAAATTTGACTTAGTGACTCATGTTCAAGTAGAAATGTGTAAAGCGTCATGGTGTTGTGGTTTGAAGCGAAAAGCGAGACTCTATGAAAGGTGATAAGGAGGTGTTCTGTGTCAAAACTAACACATAATGGTTTTCTGTGAAAGTCAGTGTGCGAATCATGCTGTCGAGTCTGCCCTTGCGTGTCTGCTGGGCTTGACAATGTGCGTCTCATTTCCATTTGTGGTTGATGTAGCATGAGGGTATGAGTGTGTATTGATTGTAATTTCCTGCAATGCTGCGTTCCACTCTCTTGGTTTTTAAGGAGACTAATTCCTATCTCCTATGCTGTCAGCCAACCAGCGGCCTTGGCTTCAATCCTTGACAACAGCTAATGAATAAAAGAAGAAGGAATACTCGACCTGGCATTCCTCCTGCAACAAATAGGTTGCCGGAGGGATGCTGACATTTGGTGGATTGCAGTTCCTGTGCATGCTTTAGATGCTCTTCATGTTTTAATGTAGATACCTGTTCAAATATCTTTTGACTTGCATCTTTGGATGTATCTTTATGTGTGCATTTTGGGTGAGAAATTGCCAGGAAAAGATGATGTTGACATGGACTTGACTTGGCCAAAATCAAAAAGTGCAGACCTGTGCACTGATCTGGTGCAATCCCAAGTCAAATGTAGAAGAATCCCTCCTGATCTTTGAACACAACCTCTTTTCAGAGTACGTCCAGACAGCATATACATATTTTCCCATATTTAGCATCCCTCAGTGTATGATAGATGCTAACTAGAAATTATGCTCCATTCCCAAGTGGGGTCCCAAGATATACAGTTGTTACAAAGAATTATGTGCTCTGCCAAACATTCCCTGGTCAGTGCTCTGAACTCACAACGTATGAGGAAAAGGACAACCTAAGATATAGTTGAACTTTTTTGGTTTTAATTGAGGATATACTTAGAACATTGACTTTATAGTGTGCTTCTGGTTTTACAGACGGTTTGCTTGCCCTACCAAAAGTAGTCAAAGTTGCATCAACTGGGAGTTTGTTGTCTTTGGAAAGTGGATTTAAGAGGGATGGTGTGGATATATGGGAATTAAAGAATTCTTACAGATGGAGAGCATCAAGGGGCGTAGATTATAACGAGGGATGAGGTGGGTTATCTGATGAGTAGGTGCAATGAGGATGGAGAGGATGGATTAAAGAGCAGGCCACAAGGAAAAATGAGGCGGATGAGTGGGATGAAAGTGGTTGTAAAAATCAGCAAAGATGGATAAACAGGGTTCAAAAAGATTGATGAGGTTAATGGCTGAGATGACAAGATGTCCAAAATCTTACTGGTTTTAAACAATACACACCTGCACGTCATCAGCCTGAAACATGAAGCAGGTTAGAGCAAACAATATGATCTAAAGTAAAACAGGAAAAAGCCTATTGGTCCAATTTACAAATTTAACTTAATGAGATGTCAAATGTAGTATTGCATATAGAGTATTGCTCAAGATGTGTCCTAAAATAAAATAGTTAAATTTAGTTTGTATCAGTTATAAGTAAGTTTGCCAAATGATTAATGTCAATAGTCTTTCTCCGGAGCCTAAATTAACACATTAACTGCATAAATGTGCAATCTTAGAAGAAAAACATTGCAAAGCGAACTTGTAATGATAAACCTCACTATACAAACCGGTTTCGTTGTGAATAGTATTTATTATGGGGGAACTTTGAGGTAATTCATGACCAACCATAGTTTCAGGTTGACTCAAGTTTTCCTTTCTGATTCACAGAAAGTAGGTTTGCGGTGGGTTTTAACAGAGCAACTGAAGGTCTTTAAAGACCCTCCTCCATGACCCCCCATAATTTCCTTTTTGAGAATTGTTCCCATTTGTGATGGGTAAAATAATAATGTCCAACTTCAGTTTTTACGAATACCCATTGACCATTTGGTTAAAGTGTTTTGGCTTATTTTTATCTAAACATCTTCAGTCTGTCGTTTCCGGCTTGCATGCACATTCACTTTCAATACTACATACATATTCTCTCTACTGTGCCTGCAAATGCTTTTTAACAACTTTCTGTCCTGTCCTTGTGCTCTCCTAAAAATACATCTTCAATTTCTGAAAGGCCATGCACAAATCCAATGATTTCACTTTTTATGAAAGGGAACCATAAAACGTCACAATGCAAGTGATTGTCCACCGTCAGTGCATACTGGTGAGGAGTGAATTCTGCAAGTCAGGCACTTGAAACAATCTATTTGGTTTTCTTGGACTTTTCAAACTTTTTGAAGCAATTTCGCAAGTAAACTGAATTTGATTGCGTTGGATGATAACTAGGATAGGTGTGAATATATTTGTGCTTGGGGTGAATTAACTTCTTTCTTTTTTGTACAGTCCCTTGAGATGACGTAAATAAATTGAATTGAGCTGAAAGGAACTGAAAACTTTTTATGTTGAAATAAAACTTCAGAATATTTCGATATAATTCTGTCAACAACTGAAATCATCAGTCTCAGAAAACTTTGCTCTTCAGTACAATATGCAGAACTATAAAAAAAAAAAGATGAGCTAAAATTACTACTAGAACTAAACATAGCTGGGCCAATTTTACTTTTCTGACAGAATAAAATATGTACACATCTATTTTGTCTAGGTGAGGAAGTCCACTGTGTGAGTTCAGATGAGGCCATCTCTTTGTCTAGTGAAAAGATAAAACAGGATCTTACTGATAATAAGGTATTTTAAAAATAACAGGCTAATATTGAAGTTAAGCAAATAAAAACTAGATTATTTATTAGGCAAAAGAGGAACAAAATATTTCAAAGTGTGGGTTGTGTTTGGTGCAGTGTGGGCAGTACGGTGGTAAATGGACTGATTCACATCTTTGACGTGTGAAAGGTCAACTCGTTGTTTCCTCTACCCACCATGTGGCTGCTGTGACACTCCTCTTTAGTAGCGGGGTAACCGTTTAGGTGGGAGGGAGAGGGGCTTGTAGTACAGTACATAAAGGGCTGAGATCAAAACTCAAAGTTTCAGAAGAGTGAAAGCACGCTGCTTCTTGAAAGCTGAACACCACGTGTCTGCTGCCTGACCAAGACTTGCCGGATTCTTCGCTCTTGTATACATTTCGGTATATGGGGAGATTGTTTATTAGAAACGGTGCTCACTGAAAGGCTTGAGATCGACTCATTTAAGAGCAAAGAGTTATCCTGAAGATGCAGTCCAGCTTGATCTTAACCTCTTTTTTCTGTTTCACAACATGGATAAACTTGGTTCAAGCAAGTAAGTACAAAAAATATCAAAACAGATATTGATTAAGTGGTCTGAATATAGTAATAGTTAAATTATCTGTCTCTCTCTTTCTTTCTTTTTTTGTATGTTTTTAGTCAATGGATCTCCTAATGATTGTCCATGTACTGCGGTCTCCAAAATAAGAATCCATCATTCTAATATTGAGAATTACACCAGTCAGACGGCAGGCATCTGTCTCTATAGTGCAATTGCGTAAGTAGTCTATATTCTTACTGCATCTTGATCAATTACATCTGATATCATTGCAATTTATTATTATTATATAAGGTTTTTCAGAGAATTTAGTTTTTATCTTTGCAATTTGTTTAATGCACTACAGCATTTCATTAGATCTCCCAATTATTAAAAAAATCTAGCAGTAACAATTGTAACAAAAATATTAGAAAATAGTCATATGTAGCCCTGCACTGAAAAAGAAAAACAATAATAAAGCAGAATAATAATAACTTAAACAACTGACAATACATTTCAGGTTTCGTACGGTGAAAGGAAAGACAATTTGCTCCAATCCCAATGATGAATGGGCAAAAAGTGTCATCCGGCAGCTGGAGAAAAGACGGAAGGAAAAAATATCAACACGAGGAAAACCACCACAGTCGACAAGGATGTCGACTGTGGGGAGGTGGGGATCAACCTCAACATCCCCACCATTGTCAGGACCAACGTCAACATCAAGCCCCGCATCATTATTGGGATCCGAACCAACATCAGACCTAACATTAGCACCATCAACCAAAACATCAACCTCCTCAACAGCACCAACCTCAATACCATCATCAACAACTTTAACTTCAGTATCTACCCAGTCAACTCCAAATCCAAGATCAGCATCAACATCATTATCAAACACCGTTGCTGGTACCTCTGGTACCACCTCAGCAAACGATCGTATACCATCAACATCCGTGAAAACAAGAAAAGCACCCAGACGAAGACATCAAAGAACCAAGAAACAACCAAAACGGAGAAATATGAAGAAATGGCAGAGAAAATATACAAGGAAATCAAAGTGACTGCTGTCAGCAAAGATTCTTTTAAGAAATATAACATGCAATACTTAAATATTGTGGCTTTCAGTGCTTTGCAACTCATGAACGCGTACAACAAACTGAGGATGAACAGTGGCTATATTTGCATATTTAATATTTCCTATGTGCATATTTTGTTAGCATTTTTTTCCTTCACAACTATCTAACATCTAAAGATTGTCTTTCAACTCCTCCAGTGTCCTGACCAGCTTGAATATCAAATCGTTAATGTAGCACAACAAAATAATTGTGATTATATTGTACAATTATATCTGTACTACATCCAGGTAAAGATGATTATATTTTTTATGTAATTTTATATGTAAAGCAAAAATAAAATATATATTTTAATTGTTCTAATTTATAAATAGATAATTGAACAAGCACATTGTTGCTGTGAATACATGATCCTAATAATAATTAATTTAATAAGATTTCTTTATTATTTTCTTATGAACACAATCAGTTTAAATAGTAGTTTTGATTTTCCAGATTGTGTCTTGGTGTGTTTGCATGTGCAGAAACAAAACCAGGTCAGATATACAGCTGATAAGAAAGACAGCAGTAAGGTTGTAAATAAATGCCAATGTAAGAAATGCAGATTTTGTGAAGACTAAAGAAGTAAGATGGAGCACAACCTTGAATAACTTTGGTTAGAAAAATGTCTGTAGTATACAAAATTATAACAGCAGTTTAAATAAGTGAATGCCCACGGTCATCCATTTTGTGATCCATGCCATCAATATCATCTCTCCTGTTTTGTTCACAAAAGGACCATGACAACAACAATGTGAGCTCACTTGTTTAATCATAAAAAAGAGAAGATGACCTAATGTATCAATTAGAACCATATTTTTTGTAAGGTACATGCAAATGAACAGACTGTGACAAAGATGTTAAAAAAATTTTAATGGGCCCCGGAAAAATGTTAAAACGGCAGCTTTATGTTTCGGTGTTTACATATGAGACGACAAATGCGATGCTGCATCCTGTGTTTCAGGACACAAAATTTTTCTTATCGTTTCGCAAATTTTGCGCTTTCATCTCCATGTTGACTTAGCTTCAGAAAGGGAGTTTTGTAGGTCATGGTTTTATGTAGAGTGTACTCCAGTTGACAATAAGTATACCAAAAATTGTTCAAGTCAAACAATTTAGCTAAATGACTACACAGCAGGGTCAAGGAGGATGAGTGGAAGGGGCCAAAATGATGGGTGACAACAGAAAAACAAAAAAACTCCAGAGATTCTCACTTTTTATAAAGGGAAAACAAACATAAAAAACTTTTTGTTGGAATAATATTTCATAACATTTGGATATAATTTTGTAAACTGCTTACATCATAAAACACAGTGTAAGAGAACCTTCTATTTTGATGTAGTATAGTTTGCAAAAACCCTGACAAAGAACTGATCGAACAACCCATATCTGGGTCAATTGTATTTTGACTGACAGACTTAAATTACATGAACACATGTACCGGTACTTTATTAACTGAGAAAGTCTACTGTATGAGTTCAGGTGAGCTCTCTTTGCCTGGTGAGAAGGTAGAATGTACATTTTTAGTAAAAGAATGTAAAAGAAAAAGACCTAAAAAAAATGTGACATGGAGTAAATAAAGGCTAGATGGTTTTGTGCATAAGGGAAACAGAATGATTCAAAAAGTGTGTGAATTAAAAATATGAAGCAAATCAAAATTTTCAGAGTGAGTGTGGTGGAAAATTATGATAATTTGTGTGTATAATGTGTGTATATATAGACATGTTTAGGCTCAAATTTAGTGCAGTGTGGGCAGGACGGTGGTAAATGGAATGATTCACATCAAGGTGAACTCGCTGTTTCCTCTCCCCCGCCGTGCGGCTGCTGCAGCAATTCTTTCTGATCGTGGGGGAAACAAAACATTTACGTAGGAGGGAGAGGGGCTTGTCGTATAAGAAGAGCCGACATCAAAACTCAAAGTTTCAGAAGAGTGAAAGCACGCTGCTGCTTGAAAGACGAACACCACGTGTCTGTCGTTTGAACAAGACTTATTGGATTATCTGCCCTTGTATACATTTCGGCGGGGAGATTGTTTACTGATAAACTGAGTCGAAAGACTCGACAGCTACACATTTAAGGGCAAAGATTTATCCTGAGGATGCAGTTCAGCTTGATTTTAACCTCTCTTTTATGTTTCACAACACGGATGAGCATGGTCCGAGCAAGTGAGTACAAAAGATATCTAAAAGTAATTGATTATGTGGTTTGAATATTGATACTTACAATACGTCTCTGTGGTTTACATTTTTAGTCGACTGTCCTTGTACCACGGTCTCCAACAGGAGAGTCCATCTTTCTAAAATTAAGGAATACACCATTCAGGAGGACGGCAACTGTCTCTTTAGTGCAATTGTGTGAGTAGTCTATATTTTTTCACTGTTCTTCACTGTCAGTTACATCTGATCTCATTGCAACAGCTCTGTTCATTTGTGCAAATCACTCCTTTCTCAAATTTTTATTTCTGGTGTGTAGGAGATTTATTTTTACCTTCCTTTGGTTCTTGATGCACTACAGTACTTTTTATTTAATCTCACATTCATTGCAGTAACAAAAAATTTGCAAATCAGGCTAAAAGATCTATTATTATCAGAGTAACCTTGCATTAATCATGAGAAACAATGATACAACTGAATAATAATGATTTTAACTAAAAATCATTTTCAGGTTTCAGACAGTGAGCAGAAAGACCATTTGCTCCAACCCCAAAGATGACTGGGCAAACCGTGTTATTCTGCAGCTGAAGAAAAGACAGAATCAAAAAATATCAAAAGACTCATCATCAGGATCAGAATCACCATCAGCCCCATCATCAGCACAAGGATCAGAACAAACAGAAACACCAGCATTAGCACCAGGATCAGAGCTACCATCTGCACCAGCATTAGTACCATCAATGTCACCAAGATCAGAACAAACAACAGCACCAGCATCAGCACCAGCATTAGTACTGGAATCAGAGCCACCCTCAACACCATCAATAGCACCAGAATCAGAACCACCATCAACACAATCAACGTCACCAAGATCAGAACAAACAATAGCACCAGCATCAGAACCACCATCAGCACAATCAACGTCACCAAGATCAGAACAAACAACAGCACCAGCATCAGCACCAGCATTAGTACTGGAATCAGAGCCACTATCAACACCATCAATAGCACCAGAATCAGAACCACCATCAACACCAGCAACTTCACCAGAATCAGAACCACCATCAACACCAGCAACTTCACCAGAATCAGAACAAACAACAGCACCAAGATCAGCATTAGTACCATCAATGTCATCAATGTCACCAGCATCAAATCCAACATCAGCACCAGCATCAGCACTGGAATCAGAATCACCATCAACACCATCAGCTTCACCAGAATCAGAACCACCATCAACACCAGCAACTTCACCAGCATCAGAACCAGCAACAGTGCCATCAGCACCATCAACAGAACTAGGATCAGAACCACCATCAACACCATCAGCAACACCATCAGGTCCAGCAACATTATCCGGATCAGAACCAACATCAGAACTAACATCAGCATCATCAACCAAAACATCAACCTCTTCAAAAGCACCATCATCAACAACTTTAAACCCAATATCTGCAAAATCCACTCCAAATCCAACATCAGCACCAAACACCACTTCTGGTTCCAGATCAGCACTCCACCATATTCTAGCAACGTCCTCGACAATAAGAAGAGCATCAACACAAAGACATTTAACACTAAGGAAATGACAAAACAAGGAAATGAAGAACTGGCAGAGAAGATGTACATAGAAATCTAAGTGGCTGCTGTCAGCAAAGTTACTTCAAAGACGTGTGGCATGCAATATTTAAATACAGTGGCTTTCAATGCATTGCACCTCATGAACACATAAAGTAAATTCAGAATGAAGAGTTGCAATATATGTGTGTTTGATATTTCTATTTCTTTTCTTGTTTGTAATTTTTATTCCTCATTTATTCAACGCCAAAAGATTGTCTTGTAACTCCTCCTGTGGATCAAAGCTTTAATAGCACAATTAAATAATCTTAAAGTTATACTTGATTTCTCTACTGTGTGCATGTAAAGATGAATGACTATTTATAATTTGTATGTAATGCAAATAAGCTATAAGTATTCTTACTTAAAATTAAAATCATAATTCAACAAATGTGTTTTTGCTGTGAATAAATTTAAAATCTTAATAGGACCTCAGTTCCTCATTATTTGTTAGAATTGCTTATGAACACAATGAGTTTAATTGCTGATTTTTGTGCATCAGATTCTGTGTCAGTGCCCTTGTATAAGCAGGCAGGAAGCCAGCTCAGACATACAGCTGATAAGACAGACAGCAGTACCGGTGTAGTTAAATGCCAACGTCGGAAATGCAGATTGCATGAACAGTTAAGAAATAAGACGGAAAAAAACTTCAAACAGCACTGGTCAGAAAAAAAAAGAAATATTATATGCTAAAACATAATGAAGCTAAAACAGTTAATCCTCACAATCATTATTTTTTTTGGTAACTGCGTTCTTCTAGTTAGTTGTTTTATATTGTCATGTTCATAGAGACCATGACAACAATGTGAGTTCACTGGTTTGATTAGAGGAGAGAGCATGAGCTAGTGCATGGATTAGGACCATAGTTTAAGTGGTAGACAAACCAAGATCAACTGATTATGCATTTACCTCATAAAGAGGCATGTTTAAAAAGTTTAATGCAATGTGGGTTATACAGGAGAATAAGAAGGCATGAATGGAACTAAAATGTAATGTGAAAAGAAACAAAACAGATTAGTTGTATAGAAAGGGCTGATGAAAAAGAGGAAGTGATGGTGAGAGGAAATGAAAAGGAATAAATGTATGGTAGACCTGGACGGTGAGGTTGCTACACATGACAAAATTTCCTCAATGGGTCAGCTAGCCATTCAGACAAACATAAAAATTCAACAAATTTCTTGCAAATATAGAGTAATTACAAAACAGCTAAGCAAAAGTAAAGTAGTACTTTTATTACTTTACAAAAGTAAAGTATTAATGTTAAATTCTACTATTGACAATAGGGCCTGGAAAGCCCATATGTGCTAAATCAAGCCTCTGAGACAATCTGCAGTGATCCCTGTCCCTAAGCTTTTTAACTCTGATGTTACTATGATTTATCTTTAATAAGATAAAATGTTGCTATTTTCCACACATTGTCATCCTGTTTTCACTTTTGCATTGTAAATAATTAGTAATTGTAAGTAATTCAACATATTTCCATTTCTTTCTGGAGGTTTTTATATCTTAGCAGCTGTGCCTTTGATTAAAACAGATAAATTATTCTTTTTTAAAGAGATCAGGTTTTATAATGACAAATCTGAGGAATAAAAAAACGTATCAGCACTCATTTACAAACAAACAAACAAACAAAAAAAAACTATGTAAACGCATTTTACTCTAATCCTCATGTCAGAGATGAGGTGGTTTCTGTTTCCACAAGGAGTTCCTTAAGACGTCTTTAGTCTCTTTCTGGGATTTTCTTGCATTGCACCATAAAGTATTTTCACAAGCACTTTAATTGCAGAAATTAGCACTGCAGGTAATGATGATTTAAAACTTTCTGACTACGCAAACTTTATTAAATGGAGATAAGGAGTTTGTGTAATTCCTCAGATAACTGATCCCAAATGGTTTTTCAAAAGCACCTAACGTGTAATCAACTAAGCCACCCACAACTGCCAGATAAATGCCAACTATTTGAAAATGAAAAACAGATTCTTTAAAGTGGTGCATAGCAGCTAAATTTTTCCGAGATTAAAAAAGTTAATCAGTAGCACATCAATGTGGAATAAAATGCTGATTCATAAGGTTACTTTCCTGATGAGTGTAAAAAAACAAGAAGATGACTGTCTAAAGTGATGATTACGTGTTATCAATATGGAACTGCATCCTACATAACCAATCAATTTTGAAATTAACAAATCTACCATAGCTTTGTAAATAGATCAGTTGTGATAATGGGTAGAAAACCTTTTAGATTTTCTGAGTAAAATTACTCAACACCCCAGAAACTTTCCATAGTATTGACAGGAGGAAATGGCCAAATGTATGTATTTATTTATTGGGTTTTACATTTTTGTCTTGATTGAAGAAGATGACTGCATGGACTGCATGGTTTGTGTTAGGTAAATTGTATATATTATTATCATATATTTGTTGTTTCATGCGCCTTTATAATGTTCTTGTCTTATATGCCTTTATTTGTTTCATCTTAGCATAAAGAAAGTTTCTGTGTTGTTGAATTACTTTGATTCCTTTCTCAGAAGGCCTCTCTGAAGAAGAGCAGAGAAACTGTTTTCAACAGGGTTATCGTTCAGCAGAAAACTCTGCATCCTTGACCTGTTAGTTATAAAACTGTTGACACGAAGACGTACAACTTGCTCTGTGGTATGCTGTGTCTGGAACAGAATAATCTAGTGTGTAGATACCATGTGTTTTGTTAGTGACTAGCATTTGCGTTGCAATTATGTGATTGAAGTGTTTTCCCCACCCCTTTGAGACTCTCTCTGTAACAGGGATCCTAACAGCAATAAAAAGGGAGAACAGACACATATGTTTTCAGAACGGAAGAGATGTGTGACTGAAAACATCTCTGGCTGTTCTCCTCGTGAGTACAAAAGAATCTAACTCTCTTGTTGTCTCTTTCTTGTGTTTGTTTAACCTGTCTCAATAGGTGTTTAAACCTGACATTTTGCATATGATTTATTAAAGTGGACGGGGGTCTTCTCGGTAAGTGTGGTGGAAAATGATGACTCTCTCTGTATTCAGGAGTAGGAATGTTTAGTCTTGTGTTTGTTTCACTCTCACTGGTTGTGTGGTTAATGGACTGATTGTCATCTTTCACTTTTGAGAGGTAAAAAAAAAACCCTCACTATTTCCTCTCCCCGCTCTGTAACCACGGTGACAGACTTCTATGGGGACCGGATAAGGTTGAGGGAGGAGAGAGGGGCTTATAATAACACAGAAGAAGGGCTCAAAAATGAATTTAATGTGATCCTTCGATCTCAGAGTGATCGATACGCTTGATACTTGCCAACTGAAGGCGAGGTTTGACTCTGAAGATGCAATTCAGATTGATTTTAAGTGCTCTTTTTTTTTTTGCTGCATGGATGAACTTGGTCCAAGCAAGTAAGTACAAGGAAATATCAAAATGTCATTGATTGAGTGGTCTGAGTGTGTTAATACTTAAATAATTTGCCTCTGTGTGTTATCTTTGTAGACAGTGAATCTATAAATGACTGTCCATGTGTTTCGGTGTCCAGTATGAATATCCCTCGTACTAAGATTAAGGAATACACCATTCAGAAGGAACCTGTCTGTCCCTTTAATCTAGTTGTGTAAGTAATCTATGCTTTTTCACTCTCTTGAACATCTCAGGTACATCTGATGTCATAGTAACATCTCTCTTCATGTGTCCAAATTAATCATTGTTCAGATATGTATTTATAGTGTTTGTGAAATGGTTTGTTTTTAACCTTTTACACATTTTAGTGAATACAGAATGTTTTATGTGATCTCCCGGTCATCCCAAAAGTTAGAAGATTTCGATATGTATATATGATCAAATAAGGTTAAACTGAATTCCAGTGTCATTTATGCTTACAAACATTTGCAGGTTTCGGACAGTGGGTGGAAGGATAATTTGTGCCGACCCCAACAGCAAGTGGGCAAAGTATATTATCCGGAAGTTGGAGGCAAAGACAACAATTCAACACTTCAGCCAATAACAAAATGTCCAAAACAGTGGGACTACACCATCGGCATCCATGAAGTTGTGGAGAACCATCACAACAGCACACAAACCTGAAAACGATAGCAAATAAAGCAAGGCTAGAGGAGTAATCAAGGAGTAAAACCATGATGTAATCAAAGTGTCTTTTACCAGTCTATTCTATTCTATTTATTTGGATATTTAATATTTTAATGCAGTGCTTTTCAGCCTGTTCAAATCATGAGCCTAACTGAATAATTGGATGATTGGTCCAGGCTCTTGCTACTCAGATGCATATAGTAATTATTTGATAATCAGAAAACACTGAAAACAATGCCACTTCAAATTAAATTCGAAAATAAACAAATAATGTTGAGCACAAAACATTTGTCTCTTCAGTATTTGATATGTTATAAAACCTCTTATTCAATTCCCACTTGGCGTCCAAGTGTTTGGGTTGCAAGTCATTCCTTCAATGATGAAAGAAGCACAATAATCAAAACCATATATGGTAAATCTGCAATATATCCTAATAAAGCTTGGTAGTGCTGATAATGTATTACTGTTAGCTATTAATCTGGTGTGCAAATAAATAATTTATTGAACAAATGTGTGTTTATTCTGTCAGTACAAGACATTACTGCAAAGTGAAATCCATCTGGATATAATAACGGAAAAAAGGTAACAACACAGAGCCTTTCGGGATTAGAACAGTTTGACTGTTATATTAAAAAGACAACATCGTTTTAAAAACCAACACAATTAAAAAGTAGTCAACAAACCACTGTACAACCAAATTTTAATCCAAACAAGTCATCCTATTAGATAGACAGTGATGTTCATACGTAGTGAGCTATGAGGCCAGAGCTTAGGAAAATACAGAGGATTTCCCAAGATTTAACACACAGCAGAAACTAAACCTTAGATGACATGAACAGGACTCATACATGCCTAATTGGATCTTGGTGACTTACAGCCAGGAACACTGTATGGGGGGGGGAATTTAGGACAATTACAAGGGCCAAGTTCCAACATCGGCCGACAGACCCCCATTAATCTTGCAACTCGTGTTGTGAAAATCAGGACGTGAATGGATCACGTCCTGATGCTCAGCTCACTGTGTCGCTCATGTACTATGAAATGGTTCCTACTTTAAGACAAGAATGACAGTGATTATCATGCTGCCTAGAAAAATAATAAAATCATGAGATATTGCGAAAATTCAATATTATGAGATCCCGTGCCTCTAGTTCCACCAGGGATCCAACGGTAGCTTGTTATTTTAGATTTGGTCAAACGTTAGTCTTAGAAAGTAAAATTTATTCTGTCCTGCAAGCCTTTTGCTATGCAAACGGCAATAGACAATTCATCATCATGACTTGGCTCAAGACACAACATTTAAGTCAGAGCAGACTTTTCAGGGTCACCAGCTACTATCAGCAGCTGGGATCAGTCAGAAAACAACAGGTATTGTCAGCATGCGTGATGTACTCAGGAAACTTGCTTAACCCACAAACCCAAGATCTTTCTTGAGAAATTCAGTATTGCACAAAAACTCTGCCTACAACACATCAACAAACATTCATGTCACGAATAGGACAGCCATCTGTATATTTTATGGACACACAAACTATGGCTGTTTTATGTCTAATTTGGCATATAGTGGTCTTCTGTACTTAGAGTAAGAACTCAAATGCATTGTCATGTTTTTTTTTTATCTTTTCTGGGTGCAGGTTGCTGATTTAATGTACTACATATAGATGTAAGTAGGGCAACGCTGTTGTTTTTTGGCAGCGCTTTATCTTGCTAACTGGTAGGATGCTTATTACCATCCTACCAGTTGCATCGCAACGTCTGTTTTCCTGTTTACTGTGACGCAAACAAAATACCACAAAATCAAACCTTGTGGTTGCTGATTAAAGTTTAAGATCATGCATTAAGACAGATAGTTGGCTCAAATTCTACCATTAAAATTATGTGTAGCTTGGCTGTTTTAAGAGTGTATCATCAATATACTCTATATTTTGAATTATTATATTTTGTCTTTCAGGGGAGTTTATTTTTGAGATGGTGGACTTATGCTACCACACCAATTACCACATCCTGCGTGCTGAGTTGAGCAAATGTGTACAAACCTGCATGTGCTTCTGGGGGTCTGATTTAGAAGAATAGTATTAGAGTGGCTGTTTCCTCTCTTCTAAGAATTAAACAAAACATTTCAGAAAACCTGCCTAGCTAATAGGCAACACTCAACATGTAGAGCAGAGGTGGCGCTTTTAAAAACTTGTTTTGGAGCTGTTGTAAGTACAACCTGACAATATGCAAGCAAGTTTTAGAGGAACATGTTGTATTAATATGAGTAGAAAATTGTCTTTTTCCCCTGTTTTTTTCCCCTTTTTAAAATGTATTGCAATACAATAATATTGGGCACACCAGACAGAAGTGCCTATGTTATTTTTTTGTTTTGGGGAGGGGCAAATATATGACCTTTCATTTGTATTGTGGTCTGACTCCTGGGCAGAAAACCATGTCACCCATTTGAAAAACCACAACTGGTGGTAGTATTGCTCGGAGAAAGGGGTAAGAACTGTGCCAGTGGAGGCAGGAGAGCATATTGAGCCTTGGTTATTGAAACAAGGAACAGAAACAGAGCTCTGAGCATTACTCAACAAGAACCGAAAACGAGCTATGGTTTCTCACTAGAAACATAGCAGCCAGCATGAGCCGAACTCTTCCAGTTCCTTTTATGCAGAAGACTCGATGTGCTGATGAGCTTGGAGAGGACAGGAGCAGGACTGTCCACACAATCAAAGAATTAGGACCACAGGGAGAGAGAGAGACAGACTACACACAGCGGTCCAAGGTCCTGAGATCCTGTCCACAAACAGGATTGGTGACAAAGGAAATCCCTGGCAGAGTCCAACACGCCCTGCAGAACAGGCCCAACATTGTGCTGAGAATACGGACACAACTCTCGCTTTTGTACAAATTCAACATGTAGCCATATAATGAACTTATTCTCCCATTTCTAGCTGAGTATAGATCTCTGCTTCAATGCTACAAAATAAGAAATTGTGAAGGCACACTATATAGCTTCAAAACATTCAAGAATTAAGAACTCTTCGATTTTATTTAATAAATGCTTGTGTCAAACACAAATGTAGGTCTTCTTAGAAATCTATCTTAAAATTAAATCCCTTTTTGACAAAATGTTAAACGTAATATTACTGATGATGAATAGTCTTTCTGGAAACTAATTCAATGTTCTCAACATTATTTACCTGGAAGCTTAATCACTGGTTCCTGTGTTTTGGATTGTATCTCGTTGTGTTTGCATGTGTATGAAGGAAACCAGCTCAGACAAAATTCTGCAACAGTAAAAATGGTCTAAATATCTAGACAAAAGAACATGAAAAACATAGTTTAATTCTATATTCAGAATTTTAAAGGGAAAATAAAATCATTTCAATGTCTAAATACATTTCTGCCTATCACTACATTACAGTACAAAGCAATGTTCCAGCTGAATCAAAATGCCATTTGTTATCTTACATTCAACTTTTGGTTTCAGACAACTTGTGGAAAGAAATATCTCTGACTCATACAGCAGCTGGGCAAATAGGTCATTCAAACGCTGCACTTCGACTGAACATGATGTGAAGTAGAAAGATATTCATTCAGGAGAAATCAATGTTGTGCAAGTTCACTCAAACATGCTCAGTTCAGTTCACATGAGTTAGAACTAAATGAAATTCTATCCATATTTCACTACATTCACTGCATAGTTAGAAAAAAACCTATACAGGCCACAACATTTGCTAGTTAGAGTTTATATTATGTTATGCAGTTTATGCGGACTTGGCTTTCCTAAGTTATGTCTGTTTAATTCTCACTTGCTTATTTTGATTTGACCCAATTTCAAGTGTAGCTCATTTTTCACATATTTTCATGCTTTAGTTGACAGGCTAATCATAGCATAGCCTCTTTCATAGCAGGCATTCCACTTTCATAAAATCTGCATTTAGATTCCATCTTCCAAAACAATTTTCTCATTTGTGAAAAAGTGTTTGCCACCTTCTAGATGTCTTGTTTTTACTTCCCTCCACCCCCCAAGTAAATCTTTCAGATCATCAAATAAATTTTTATATCAAATATAACCCACTATATTTCAGGAAGAAAAGGTATTCAAACCAACTTGGCCCTACGTGAAGATATTGAAGATATTGTTGCCCTATTTTATATCAGAAGTTAATTTAATCAAATTGGGACATATTTTAGAATGCTAATCTCTGTTGTATTAGCAACTGCCAGACTTATAGTTTCAAAACATTACTTGCATTTCACATACCTGATAACCTTATGTTGGCTAAAGGATCTCAAATAGCAGCACATCATCCCAATGTTTATAAAAATGGTTAAGAACAGATGAGGTCAGTGACAACTATCCCTCCAGAAATACTTTGGGACTTCTTTTAAACTCCATGAGAGCCATTATCCATAAATGGAGAAGACATGGAACAGTACTGAACCTTCCCAGGAGAGGGCGTCCTACCAAAATTCCCCTGTGGTAACCAATCCAGAAGATCACAAGTAAACGCTTGCCTCTCTTTAGTTCAGGGGTCTCAAACTCCAGTCCTCAAGGGCCGCTGTCCTGCAACTTTTAGATGTGCCTCTGCTGCACCACACCTGAATAGAATAATTAGGTCATTAGCAAGGCTGGGAGAACTGATCTACACAAGGAGGAGGTGATGAAGTCATTTCATTCCAGCGTTTTGTACTTGTGGCACATCTAAATACTGCAGGACAGCGGCCGTCGAGGACTGGAGTTTGAGACCCCTGCTTTAGTTTATTTTTGGGAAAATATTCTTTGTTGGATGTGTGTATCCTGCTATATCCTGTGTAAAGCTAGCAATATTTCAGAAAAGGAAGAGCATACTGATAAACATGATGATTGTAGTGTGGTGGTCTGCAGTGATGTGTTGGTTATGAGGAAAAATGTTTATTTTCCCCACTATTTTATTTGGTGAAGCTGCATTTGAACTGTGGTAGTGTGTCTGCAAGGAGCAGGAAGGGGAGGGGAGGCAAGAAATACCAGAGCTGGTGAGAGTAGGGGGTGAGAAAGAGAGGGGAAAAAACAAGAGCAGAGTCATTTTGCTGTGCATGTGAGGTGACAGCCAAAAAGAAAAAAACCAGAACAAAAATACTATGCATTTCAGTTAATTTAAAGGCGGAAAGCAAAATCTCCCATTAAACAAGTTCAACAAACAACCCGTACAAATAAACAGTTTCTGTACTTTAAAATTTAACACTTGTACCATTAATTTTATATATGTTTTGTATTAGTAAAACTTATCCTACATTATTTGTAGTAATACGTTAACTTAAACAATAAAACATTTTAAGGAGTCAAAAGAGCTCACTTTCTCTCCACTTATTTTTCTGCAACTGCTTTTTCTGCTTCAGGAGGACCTGATGATCTCAGGACTGACCGAGTGCAGAGCATGGGCTTATGTTGGTGGCAGTAGCACAGGTGAGAGCCATCATCAATCAGCAGCCAGCAGGAGCAGAAAGAGTAGAGGCACAGGTGAGATCAATGAACTAATCAGCAGGTATGGAAGAGGCTATGAGCAGTAGATGCAGGACACAGGGAAGTTATGACAACAAAATCCATGATTAGATTTACTAAGGGGAAACAACTATTCAAACCCACCTGGTCCTATGCATGACTGCCTCTTTTTAAAATCATTAATTAACGTTAATTGATCACACTTTTTAGATAGATAACCTGAAATAGATTCAACAAATCAATTCAATATAACTTGTCTCACAACAGGCTAATTATTAAATAGTAAAACATCAAACCCAATGTTAAACATCTCCTATAAGAACTTATAGGAATCAAAATCATTGACGCCTGTCCATCCACAAAGGGTTACAAACTGATTTCTAAGTACCGTACTCTGGTTAACCATTCTAAGAGCCGATATATGGAAATGGAGATGACATACTAAAGGTGAGGATGAGAGTGGTCTACCAAATTTTTTCAAGGTGCTCCAATTGGTGACTAATCCAGAAAGTCACAAAAGACTGCAGAACAGAACTTAATGCACTGCTGGTTTAGACTTTGCTAAGGTTAGTGTTCATAGTCTAAACATTACAGATATTGGACAAAGTTGGATTATATGGAAGATTTCCAAGGGTAAAACCGCTATAGATCCCTAATCCCTTAAAATTTATATTTGAACAGAGATGGAAAAGGTTGAACTTTCCTAATAGTTTGAGGCATATTAGATCCCCCTGTGACACCATAAAGCACCTTTCTGTTGGAAGCAAACATTTTTATTTGACTCAGTAGTACTCTGTGTCTATATGTGGATGGAAATAAAGATGCACAAAAGGAAACCAATAGCTAATAAAGCCAAGAGTGACAACTGCAAAAGAAGCAACAACTATGTCAGCGGAACAAGCTAATGTTAAGTGCAGGATGTTCCTCTTTATTAGTAGGTCAGTCTCATGTAACTACAAATTCAGTGCAATTTAATGTTAACCCAATATTTATGCTAAATATTGTTTGGTTTTTTTCATCAGGACTTTATATAATTTTTAAAAATCATCTCTGGTATTGTAAGTCTACTGAGCACTGAGATCATCGCTGTAAAGACTCTTTATGAGACATAACTTTTACTTCTGCTTCTCAGGGGTACAGAGCCACAGTTTACCATTTTAACGTCAAACCACAGTGTGTAAAACTAGAATAACCTACAGAGCTAAGCGTACCAGAGTGTTATCTCAGTCAGTTTAATCTTTACATGGCTTCTTATCTATTCAAGCTGCCACTGAATCTAAGTTGCCCTGGTCTTGCAAAGAGATGCGTATCACATCCTTTGCATCATTTTCTCATTTTACCCAACAAATGTTTTGCAAGACTAACCTGTGTTTGATGAAAGAATTATTATAACATATAATAGAGTATTGAGGTGGAATAATAAATGAAAACTGTGCTATGTAATCTGTTCTAATGTTCTTGTTGTTTGTCCTTGCTCAAGCATTTCAACTAAACAATAATGGATGCCAGTGTTGAGAGAATCATAAGGATGTCAACATTAAGAATACAAGCAGCATCTACCAGTACAAAAGATGTTTTTAGAACTTTCTTTGATAGAACCTCTTTGTAGGATGAATAAGATACAGCAAAGTAAATGTAAACATAGGTCCGCATGTGTACTTCGCTGTACACATGCGGACCTCTCAAAGCAAATTAGATCTAAGTTATTTTATGGTGGAACATATATACATTATCGACTGTAAGGATGGATTTCACAAGCTTTATCTTGTGAAAAAAAAATATTTGAAGATGTGTCTTTATGTCTGAATTTGTTATTTTATCTGTACTTTTTTAGTATCCTTTAGAATATTAAAAATATTCTTTAGAATTCTCTAGAATTTATCAATCAACGATTAAGACTGTTAAATGACCGATGTCTTTTCATCTCATCTCTTTAACTCTGGTTCCCACAGATAGGTTATCCTGGTTTAACACCCTTGTCCATGGGTTTTCCACAATGGCACACAGGAAGTTAGCAGACATGTTGTTGCAAACAACCATTGAAAATAACATTAAAGTAAGAAAGCAGATGGCAAAACAATTTCTGAGAAAGATAACATATCACATCTCTTCAGTGAAAAACCTACTCATAACTGCCCACTTTAGCCCGCTCCTCTTCCAACCACCAGCCATTACCTTTGATGGGTTTGAATCCAGCCGATGGTCAGACGTTTTGTGGTGTTTTCTGGAACATTTTCTCAGCTGATTTTCCTACAAGTGTCCTGGGGAAGGAGAGATAGGACTACTCCAAAAAACAAGTTCTAAATATATGGACAGTATAAGGAGTGTTACAAGCCATTTAAATTACCTAAGTGAATATTGATTTAAAAATGTTTTTTTTGTCATTATCTTTCTCCCCACAGTACATAGCCACCACTAAAGTAAAAAAGAACTTAAAATCTTGGTAAGATCTTTCAATTGCTAATCATACAAGAACATGGATCATTTCTGTATACAGCAAGCTTTGTTGAGTACTATAGCAATAGATTTTATTGCAAATAAATAGCAAACACAACTTAATTAAAATGATATTTATTTATAACTCATGAGGTAATTCACCTTTTGCATTCAGATTCTCCATCATACACATAATAAAAGGGTGGGCTTATAATTTATACAGGGGGTGGGAAAAACCCATTACAGTTTGGTTTTAGCAAACATTGCAACAACCTCAAATGCTCTCCATTCTCAGCCCCTTAAACATCCCCCAACTGCACCACACTGACACACAGCTGTACTTTCTCTCTCAGCCTACTGAGAGCAAACCTTTTTTTTTTTCTTTCTTTAGAACTTCACACATCATAGTGTTAGAACACCAATGGAAATACACTGACTGCAAGCCTCCATCTGGTTAGCCCATAGTCTAAAGTGTCAAACCGTCCTGTGAGGGGAAGTGGAAAGCAATGGTCATTGTTGTGGGCAAAAATTCATCGTATTGCCAGACCGCTGATGAGTTGGGTTTGGAATTTGAGATAAATTGGGTGCTATTTTTTTAATACAAAAAATAGCACAATGTTTTACATTTAAAAAATGGTGCTATTAGGGTATACTTTTTAGTTTTCAATTAGTTGAGGTTTTCTCACTCTTATGTCCCACGAGTGTGAGAGCTTGTGATATTACATAAATTAAACACGTAACAGTATCAACATTAGGTGACGCAAAAGCGATTGTAGCTTTGTGCATCATGATTAGGGAACTGCAACCATTACACTGGGACTGTCCTTAGGTTTAATCCATGATCATTTCTCAGTTAAAGTATCAATTTTCATTGGCAACAAAACTTGTCAAAAGTCAAATGCACTGCAATAGACTATACAATTTTACCAAAATGTGGCACACTGCAAAGCTGATGGGTAGTTAAACTAAAACAGCAGGGAATTAAATGGGATACCATTATTGTTTCAATAGTGGGATTAGTATGATCAATTTTTCAGATTCTTTTTGAAAGTAGTTTGTCTTTTCCGCCAGTTCTTTCCATCCAAATAGGCCATGCTGGTCTTTGTCCATATCTTGCTGGGGTCAGCACAGAGTTTTTTCCCTGTCATTGTGGTAAATCTTTTAAAAGTAAAAGACAAAATATTCAGCACATGTTTGTATTATTTACTTGTTTAAATAAAGTGCAATGTTAAAAGTATGACAAACTAAGATCAGTAATTTTTTAACTTACACCACTGAAGGTACAGAACATAATTTTGGATCATTTTTCTCGTAGTGACTCCTCAGGAATGTTCGATGAACCTTAGCTTTGTCGATTTTCAGACAGCATTTAGAGGTGCCTCCTGGAAAATTGAAATAGAGGAATTTTATATTAAACAAAATTAAAATCTGAGTTATTTTTATTTAAGATGGAAATGTTGATCTTACCTTGAGCTGAAAAAGTTGGTAACATCAAAGTTACCAGTAAGAACAGGATGGTGAGACTCATCATGGAGAGTAAAGATGTTCGAGGACTTGAGCACTGTTTAAGTTGACCAACTCAGCTTAATTGTATCCATATAGTATGCAATTGAAAGTTTTTGCACCACAAATATATTGTTGGAAAGAGGAAGCATGAAGCCACCTCTTGTCAAAGCTTTACAGCCAGGTCCTCCTCCCACCACTTTCCGTTTCCCCCAAAATAATTTAACACTAATGACAAATACTGTTGAGATATTTAAAATACTATTTGAGAGGTATACCTTACACTTTTGTAAAAAAAATTTCACACTTTAACTAGAGACTTTAATGTATTGTCAGTGTAGATATACATGTTCAAACCTCTGAGATTAAGGCCTCAAAACTTTGTTAGAGAACAGCACATATCCATCCATCCATTATCCAACACACTTATTATTCCAGTGTATGGGAAGACTGATGGAGGCATATTGAGGTTACAACAGGAATAAACCCCATTAAAAGCTGCCAAAGTAGGGTAGAGGTTCACCTTCAAGCAGGACAGCCCTTCTATAAATAAAGCAAGGGATAAAATATAACGATTTAGATCAAAGGAAAATTAGAATGGTCCAGTCAAAATCCAGACGATACTCCAATGGGGAATCTGTGGTTAGACAAACTGTCCATCTGTCAGATTGATCTCTTTTGCAAAAAGAATGGGCAAATAATAAATGCTTGTGGTTGTTATTAGTGAAAAAAACAACAACAAAACCTTAAAACTATAAATCTTTTCTCTAGTAAACATGTTTTTCAAATATTCTCATGAGACTTTGGTATGAGGTACATGTATGATGTGGAAAAACAGTTTGCAACACTATTGTAGATTATAGCCGAATAATTGCTCTTGACATTTGTCCAAGATTGAGTCCAAAAATCTAATAATGGGACCAAAATAGTGATAATACAATAACTAAACATAGATTTGCAATCAAACATTGATGCATTTTTATTTCACTGCTACATAAACAAAGTGATATTAACATGACTTAGCAGTGTCTTACAGTTTTACATGACTCCTATCAGTTTATACCAAAACAAGAAAATGAGATTTATTCCAGTCCATCTCCTGACGTACCAGTTATCGTAAACATTCTCATGGCCATTTGGTCGTCGCCTACGCAGTTTTTCTTTCAGTTCCTTCCATAAGCG
Source organism: Xiphophorus maculatus (assembly GCF_002775205.1). Taxonomy (NCBI): domain Eukaryota; kingdom Metazoa; phylum Chordata; class Actinopteri; order Cyprinodontiformes; family Poeciliidae; genus Xiphophorus; species Xiphophorus maculatus. The sequence continues at coordinate 11,320,232 of NC_036448.1, forward strand.
AAAGTCCTTGATCCTCCAAATAAGGTTAAACATTGATCTTGTCCTCTAGCAACAACTTATTGTTGAATCCCGGCATATGCAGAAAGAAAAAAAAGTTGTTTTTAATAGAGAAAGAATGATTGGTGCTTGTTTTCATGCCACCGGAATTTGTTTATAGAAGGGTGGATGTTCAAGATTACATTTCCATTTTCCTTTTTGGAGTTGGTGGTAGAATAAGGTGCAAACATACAGTTTGTGCAAATATTAAAGAGTATACTGAGACAGTATACTAGTTTTACTTGAAAGGTTTTTAGTTTTTTTTAAGTGTTTGGTTTACAAGAGATGCTATTGAATAAAAAGTCCCTCTTACTTACATAATTGTCACAAGCAGACAGACGTTTTATAAAAATACACACATATAAAAGTGTGTATTGCTACCCATATTAGGATTTTGTAAGGCTAATCCTAAATCGAACCTCTAATTTTCCAAAGCCCTAACCCTATTAAGTTGGTCCACAGCATTATGACTGGACTTTGCAGTCATAATGCTAAGTCCAATGGCCTTCAAAAATATTGTTTACTTAAGTTTTTAAATAGAATGGCTAAGTGAGTACACACCGCAGTTGTTGTTCTGTCACATGGTTTGTGGTTGCATACGTTTGTGTAAGTGAAAAAGTTTCAGAATTATTCTCAGTGTTCACAGTTTTCTGATGCAATGACTTACTTATATATTACTTTGAGCATCAATGAGAACATAAGTAAATTAAAATAACTCATTATTTTAATTTCCTAAGCTATTTCTTAGATCAATCATTTTTCAATAAAAATAATTACAATAAAATACAAACTGTCATAGCAACACATCTCAAAATAGCATTGCCTGGTCAACTGCAGTTTTGTTACATGACAACCACAAACTTTAATTATGTAGAGGAATTTGCTTTGATGAAGGTTCTGTCTTTTAAATAAAAATAAATAAATAAATATGCGTGGCTATTTTACACACACTTTGATTCTGTCTCTTGGAATAAAAGCCAGTGCAAGAAATTTGCTTTCAATGTCACAAAGAAAGAAAATATAATTTTATGGACGAGTGGCAAGAAGAAACTGCAATAAGTCCCATCTGCTGTTTGCCACAAGCCATGTAGGGAACACAACAAGATGCACAGGAAGGTTCCCTGAGTGTGGTGGAAAACACTGCTCATCGCCACAAACACAGCACCTGCCTCTTGGGGGCAGTATTTTACTGTGAGGGTCCTTTCTTCAGCAAGGACAGGGGAGCTGGTCAAAGTTGAAGGAAAGATGGCTTAAGGGAAATAAAAAATATGTGGTCTATAGTGGATTTTTTTTTAAATAGAAGCATATTTAAAGTTGACCTCTAAATCAAATTTGGAATTTGATTCAATACTTGGAATCTGAGGGTCACTGAGGATCTCCATCCAGCCTGACAGAATCCAGACTATTTTACAAAGAATGGGCATTGGTTGAAAAACATGACATTTTTGGACTAGAGGTCCAAAAACACCTCAATTGCCCTCTAAATACTCCTTAGGAGTGAGTGTGTGTATGCATGGCTGTTTGTCCTGTTTGTCTCTGTGTTGCCATGCGACTGGCTAGCAACCTGTGCAGGGTGTACCCCACCTCTGGTCTGCTGACCCATAGTGATAGTCACCAGCACCCCTCACAACCCTCCAAAGATAAGCAATAGGTGTTTAAATTCGGTCTCTGTGATACTTTCTAATTTTTACTAATTTTTAAATATTTCTAAACTTTAAGTAAAGGTCTAAGAGACTGATTTAATAGTCTGTTGTTACACGTTGTTCTAAGTAATTCTTTGTAAATCCATAAACTGTCAAAATGTGTTTTAAAAGTCATCTGTGCAGTGTAGAACAATAAAGTTCACACCAATCTGCTCAAAAACTTTAGATAATGAACTACAGAACGTCAAACTTGATCTAGATTCAATAAACAAGGAGCTAGAATTGTAGTTAGCTCCAAATTGGAAACTGTCAGGTGGTTGGAGGTGTGGTAGAGTCTTTTCTTTTCCTCCTTAAAAAGCATGCAGTGTGGAGAAGGTGGATGTATACATGTGCCAGCACCATTTTGCTCTAAAAAGACTACCTCAAGATGGCATCTTAGCTGCCTGACTGATTTTATTGAATCAAAACTGCATCTGGCATCACATCGTATTAATGAATTAGCCACCTGTGTTTGTGTCACCATCAGCTATTTGACTACTGGGCATGTTTGTGTGGGTTTATGGTGAGATGGGTAGAAACCATGCAACACTCAGTGCCTAAATGCAACGAAGGGCATGTAACTTCAACCGCCAAAAACCAGCTGTGACTCATAATCTAACTTTAGCATCATAGACCACTTACAAAGCATTTCTATGTTTTACTGTGCGTACAATGCACACAACACAGGCAACACTCAATTAAGAGGGGCTTTTTGTATTTCTGTTACTTCTGCCGACTCCATCATTATGCATTCCTGTAAGGCGAGTTATGTTATAACAGCCACTAATTATTACTGAAAAAAAGTCACATGTGAGTGTTTATCCTAGGTTTCAGCTTGTTTCCTTTCCAGCTTGTTTTCTAGAGAAATAGGTCTATTAAACCCACCTCCTCCACACAAATAGATGTTAAATAGATGACAGTTTCAGTAACATAATTCAGTGACTATGACCTAAATGCCACTTTAGTAACAGTAATTTTTTAAATTTATTGACGACATGTTGGACTTCATATTAAAAGCTTAAATGGATGAAATATACTTCCTAAATTAACTCCATATTTTCAAGTGTTCCCTTCCTCATACAGGCAAAATTATCTAAGAAATTCAACAACATAAAATGATTTTTGCAATATAAGCCAAACTTTTACTTTGATGAACAGTTGTTTTTCAAACTTGCTCACCTTACCTAAGTGCCATTATCTCAAATGCCTTCTGAAGCTCTGACTTCAAGCACTTTATTTTCTGCTTTAGTGAAAGCAGTTCATCCACCACCATTAAGTTCTGATAGCTATCAGAAAATCTCTTCCCTGACTCAAAAATCTGAGCTACTGCTCCTGCTCTTATCTCACATCAGTGTAATTACTTAACACGTTGAGGTATGAGATAGCTGAGTAACAATAAAGACAAGAAAAGATGAAGAGTGGGTGCTGAGAAAGAGTAGGCACCAGTTTTATTCAGATTTGAATCTTAAGATCACTAGTTATACTTTTTGATATTATAACAAGCTTGAGTCAGTTAGAAAAATAATATTTATTTACATGTTTACATTAGTTTTAAAAATATTAAATAAACTCAAACAAAAGTCACATGCAACAGAGTTGTAATTTTATAAGACTGAGGTATGTTCTAAAGTTTAAATTTGATTAAACTCAAACAGCTTAAGATGATAGATCGAGCGCTTGTGTCTCAATAGGATCATCAGTGTCAGTGACGTCCCGTTCTGTTGGGCTGCTTGTTTAAGCCCGACTGTCTTTGTCCAAAGTTCTTGCCGTCCAGAAAGGCCATGCTAGTTTTTGTCCACATATTGAAGGGGCTGGCACAGATTCTTTTACCCATGACTGTTGTGAATCTGTTGGGGGAGAAAAAAACAGAGACCATATAAGAATCAGAAGACATAAACCCTCCATCCATAAAGATATGTGTAGTAGAAATAATAATGAATATCACTGAAAAAAAGCAAAAAACAAAACATATGTAAAATAATCCAACCCAAGAGTAGATTTTTCTGACTTACACAACTGCTTGTAGACTGCATGATGATTTATCTTCTTGGTAGTAGCTCCTCAGCATTTCTCGATGAACTTTTGTGCCGCTGAATTTCATACAGCAGGTTGAGATGCCACCTTAAGAAAGGCAAAAACAGATAAGAGTAAACGACGATTGCCATAAATCATTAAAAATATACTAAATACAGGTTGAAAGCAATGAAACTTGCTTGAAGTCTGTATTTCGCTTACCTTGTGCTGAGGCTGTCGGCACCATCACGGCTACCAATACAAGCGAGATGATGGGGATACTCGTCATGGTGTTCTCTCCAGGACAGATTGATGTGATGTGATATGAAGCCTGTGCCTGGAGCCATTTTAAAGACCACCACTTCATTTGCATTCATTCAAACCTCTTGCAGTGCAAGGTTTCCGCACCCACAGACACACACACACACAGATGGAAAGTACAAGTAACGCTTCCTCCCACAAAAGCTCACCAGCGCCGTCCTCGCCCCTCCACTCTCCTCACCGATGGTCTGGAGGTGTGGAGACGTTTTCCACCGTTGGACAACTTTGCTTACTCTATTTTTAAGTCAGGTTATTTTATGAAAAGTACATCTATACTAGAAATGTATATAAATGATGCTATTTATATATTTAAACTAACATCTTACAGCAGTTACCAAATATTTACAGGAATTACTTTACTAAGCATGTAAGGTGACATTTTACAGTAACAGCTTATTTTTTGTTTTAGCATTGTCTCTGTTGTTATTGTGACTGTAAGTTGATTTTAGCTGATCTCAAAGAAAGCACTCTGGAAATCTGTTTTAAAACTAGAGTCTGAAAAAGCTTGTAGCTTATAGCTTATAGGTAGACACTCAAAATCAAATAGAAATGAAAAGGTTCATTGACTTACACTACTCTACTGAGTTTTTCACTTTCTAACATGGAAGCTTCCTGTTCGGTTTTGAGGTAACTGTTCTCTTGTGCTACTGCTGCTGCTGCTCTACTCACTTCTGCAACCACACACATGCAGGCAGAACAAACTTGCCTTTCCCTTTTGATCTCATGGCATTTACAGGCACATGGGGCGTTTAAAAACTATGCTCAAACAGCTACTCTGTTCCACTGAAACCCACGTGGTTTTGGTCATCATTCCTTTGGTGCGTGCAATCATGACAATCATGACAATCATGAACTTTTGAACCTACGAACAAGAAGGATTTGACCACGTTGTTCAATACACCTATCGCTGGTGAAAATACATAGAAAATCAATCAATCTCATGGCAACAATTTAATTAATGGATGTTGGTATTAAGATGTAGTGAAGACGGCTTGCTAAAGTTCAAACTGAGCATCGGCTCAGAAGAAAGGGCATTTAGATGACCTTGAATGCGAATGATTGCTGGTTCCACACAGGCTGATCTTAGTATTTATAAGTACTTATAAAAACATCTAAACTTGCTGAAATTTTCACACTCAACTATCTGTAAACTTTGGGTTTAAGGAGAATAGTCTGAAAAGGAGTGGTGGACAAAAATGTCTTGTTGAAGCCAAAGGAGAATGGTCATACTGGTTTGAACTTGGGAAAACATACCACATACTTCTGTCAGCTAAGTACAGGAAATTGAGGCTACAGTTCACAAAGGCTTACCAGTGTTGAATGACAGATTGACAAAACCTTTTGTGGTTTCATGTGTCTTGGTTACATCTGCTAAATTTAAATAGTTTGTTCACAATTCCATGTTGTAAGCAACATAAAATCATGAATCCATCCTGCCCACTTCAGTTGCGAGTAAATGAGAATTTGATTTGTAACGTGTTTCAATTCATTTGTAGGTAATCATGTGTTGCTAATAGTTATAAAGCTGATCTGCCTATTTCTTGAACATTATAAAAAGTTAATTACCCCCTGACAGATATAGACAATCACCCACAGAAAACAGCTTGGTTCAAGATTATCAGTACAACATTTTTAAAGGGAGGTTATTATGTAAAGTGTTTTGGCCTTATATAATATTATGATGTGATTCGCTCATCAAAAACATACCTGGAGTGTTGCTTTTATTCTGAGGAATCATTTAGTCTCGCGTGGCAGTCGTTTGGGAGTGCTCTCACCAGCATTTAGCACTGTGACAGATTTAGTAGAAAACACCAACGCACTCCCTACCTACTCTTAAACAGTTTATAGCCTATGTAGCTTTTTTTAATCATACTATAAACCTACATGTTCAGCACACCTCAATATAGTATGCATATTTATGTTTTTAAGAGTCAGCTGGTTTGTTTCTGTTCACCTCACAGTCGTATCAAAACATGGCATGAAACAGTAATCCACAATTGCTGAACATTTTACACTGTGACCCCGTACTATAATCTCAAGAAAAGACAGGAGCTGCCCTTGAGTCTGGTGTCGCAAGAAGATAATTTGTCCTCTTGTGTCTAATCTGAGAATTATGTTGATCAACAGAATCCAGTGTCGCGCTGAATGTATTTGAACAACCAGGAAGGGATTTGGAAATGCAGGTGCTCAGCCAAATGATATTTGACATTATTGTTGAAATGTCCCATGTACATTGTTTACATGTGAACTCAAATTCATGCTACTGAGTTAAACAAAACACCACTTTGATTCAAGCAGCTCTGCAGTTATGCTGGATTGTTTTGTATGATGTGAATCACAAAATGCTCCATTTAAGTAGTTAATGATTTTTGAATTATCCTGGGATCATGACATAAAAGTGCCTTCAGTTTGTGATCACTGGGTCAGCGTAAGGATTCTTTCAGCAATTATAATCCACTTTATTTTAATCCTCAAGAATCAGGATGTAGTCAAGGACCAAAATCCCAGCCCAGAAAGTGAAAGTAAATCTAACCAATTACAGAGCTAATCATATAAACAAATTACTTAGACATTACTTAAACAAAAAGAATCTGTAATTTTTTTGTTTCAGATTGCTCGATGCATAGATAATTGCTGGCTGCAGTGCACATGACACATCGCCACAGGGAATATATGAGACAATTTTATCTTTCCCTCCTGCATAGGCAGAAATAAAAAAATAGTTCTGCTTAAAGTCTAAGATGACATTAAGTCTGCAAAGCTTCTGTTGGAGTTATCTCTTCGTCCGTGAAAATGTCTGCTGCTGTCATTTCCTGGCTTTTAAATAACATTGCAAGTGGGAATCTTTGTCTGGGTCCATTACATTTAATTGATTTTGTCCTTTCCCTCCTCAATGACAGTTTGTTATTAATGCATGACTTAGTAATAACAACGGACGCTCTTTTTTCCTGCCACAAACTGCTGAGGACTGCAGTGCAATTATTCACTTTAAGATTGCCTCATACTGGAGTAAATTTTTATCCCATTTGGCAGAAAGTTGGATCAGATAAAGATAATGATAAGAAAGAAGTCATTAGTCGACAGCAATCTGTCTGAATTTGTAAATTTGGCAACCCATCATGAAATGCCCTTTATTTTTGTTTGTCTTGGTCTAGGAGTTTTAAAAACAACTGTATTTCATATCCATAGTAAATATGAGGGAGCAGTATATATTTTTTCAAAATTTATTTTTATTTTGGTACTTTTATTTTGAACTTATCACTTCATTTAAGTCATTTCATTAAGTCATTTTCTCCTTTTCTCCTTCAAGAACTTCATATCCGCTAAAATACACTGTTAGTCAGTGATTCCGCTTTCATACAGTAACTGCTGAGCATTGCATTCGCGTAAGCTGGTGTCATGTACTCTTTCCTCACTTCCCTTTTTTAACATTAGCTTCTGTTCATAATGCAGTTTTGTTAAAAATGTTTATACTAATATATATGGTTTAGTAATATGGGTAATCTTCTCCAAATGCATTTTGCCATAAGTCAAAATAAATTTATGGAGAACTTACAGAAGCAACAGAAGAACCTGGTTAGCCAGAAGCGTCCATTCTGGGATGTTAAAGGGTAACTTTTCAGTAAGACAAAGACGTGCCAGCACAGTACAACATTTAAAAACAAACATATTTTCAGTCCTTTTAAGGTCAGATCTAAGTTTTTCATAGATAAGTAGAGAAAGTTCAACGAGGGCCCAGAAGAAGAGAAAGACACCCCAGCTTCTTATGCGCAAATACAATTATTTCAGTCTTAGTGATCCTATTCAATCAGTCAAATAAACCATGCTGTGATTGGGAAGGTAGATCTGGACATTGTTGTTGTACCACTGAAAGCCTATAATTTCCCTGCGATGTACTGCCGACCTGTCCAGGGTGACTCCACCTCTTGGCTGTTGACCAATGGAGATAAGCACCAGCACCCTGGTGACCCCCAAAGCAATAACCATGTAAAGATGATGGATGGATGGATGGATGGATGGATGGATGGATGGATGGATGGATGGATGGATGGATGGATGGATGGATGGATGGATGGATGGATGGATGGATGGATGGATGGATGGATGGATGGATGGATGGATGGAAGGATGGATCGATGGATCGATGGATGGATGGATGGATGGATGGTTGGTTGGTTGATGGTTTTAAATAAAGTTATAACATTTTGTTACTCCCTGAGAAAGTTTTTCTCATAGCCTGTAACTTTGGTGGAAAAACAGCTCAATAAAATGTTTGAGTTATTTCTGCAATCACAACTACAACATTAATACAGTATTCTAGATCTAAATTTCTGACACTAGAATCTTATATTAAATAAAATCCATCCGATGGTCAATCCATATGTCAGCTTTGGATTTGGAGCATGGGCTATGTCTGGGCTAGGGGAATATTGTGAAACACATCAAGTAGCCACCTCTCCATTCAGAAACTGAAAAAAACAGAAATTGTAATATGCTAAAAATAAACTTTTGCTTTTTCTGTGAAAACATTCCGGAACCATACCAGCGGCCTCCAAGAAATTGACAGACAAGATAAAATAAGGTTGAGTGACTGGAAGTGAAAGTGGGAAATTTTCTGTTGTCACATCTTTTTTAAGCAAAATTTTAATGAATTTCCTTTTATTACAAAGAATCTCCACATTATTAAAAGTAAACAAAAATCTGCAGGTAAATTACTACTGAATAGCTAAAATGGAATCTATTCACTTGTAAAGGTACATCCTATAGTTTCATTAGTTCACCAAAATTTAGAGTGAGTATCGTTTAAAGTTAAGATGAAACTTCTGTGGTAAGTAGTTTCCTAGAATTCACTCCACAAAACCCATAAATATATTTCTCAATGATCAAAAGGATGGAAGGCCAGACCAGACATAAGAGAGTTTGCTCAGATTAAGTTTTTATTGTACATTGTGTATTCCTCTGTTAAAACAGATCTTTTTTAAACAAAGATTTCTAAAAACATTTAAGGTTAAAAAGAAGAAAGATGCATGGATGGTTGCATTAGAAACCAGGGTCTTGATTTGTTCAATTCCAGAGAGCCGAAAAAGCTGACTGATGAATTAGGCAGGAACAAATGACCAAATATGGACGGATGATGCTCGGAAAGCTGTGGTTTGTGGTCAGAGGTCTTCCTTCCCCCTTATTTTCCTCTTGTGATGACCACAACTTTCAGTGACAGAATAGAGAAGTAATACAGTGACCAACATGTGGTGTTTCCGATAAAGTATTGATGAAATCAGAAATAATTAACATTTTGTATGACATGATATAGCTGATGGAAAAGACCACCTGGGTACAGACCTGCCTGCCGTCCTGATGAGATTGTTGAAAAACAAAGACATGAATAGAGTCATTAATATAGTGTTGTGGAAAAAAATATAGATTTCCAAGCACTGTTAGATAAAATCACTCAATCAGGTTTATTTGTATATTGTGCACAATACAGAGAGCTTGTAAGACAAACAATAATGAAGAAGTTCCGAATGAAAAGCTCTGCCATTAGTTTTATACTAAGGATAAGGGATCCAAAACATGGGAAACAGTCTGGTTCCCATGCAGGTGCAGGAGAAAAACTTCCAACCTTGTTAATGTAGCATAAACAAGTTCTTTTGGTGAGAATTCACAAGAATTTAATATAACATGATCAGCAGATGTTAACTTATAATAATTTTTCCACCACAATAGCACTGAATCTAAAAACAAATGATTATTTTATTTAGAAGGATGTCTATCTATCTATCTATCTATCTATCTATCTATCTATCTATCTATCTATCTATCTATCTATCTATCTATCTATCTATCTATCTATCTATCTATCTATCTATCTATCTATCTATCTATCTATCTATCTATCTATCTATCTATCTATCTATCTATCTATCTATCTATCTATCTATCTATCTATCTATCTATCTATCTATCTATCTATCTATCTATGTCATATCTATACCTAGAGAACAAAATTTAATGCAAAATCTGTCAGGGGGATGCGTAATGTTGGAGTTATCTATCTGTATCAGTACCTGTATTTTGAATAGTTTCGAAGTTCAACAAGATAAAACACATGATAGAGTCAAACTGGGTCAACTTCATTGCCAAACCATAAAAAAGGGAAATGGATGTCTTCAGGAGAATCTGGCGCATCACTTCCTCCACCCGGACGCGCCCTTGTGATGCTCTTACTCTTCATCCGTTCAGTTTGGTTCCATTTCCCCTTTTTGTGCAATAAAACCCGGAGACTGGTCGTTAGGATTCAACAACAAACCTCAGGTCCAAATTTCAGTGACTGCAAAGAATCTCCAGAGCCCCTCACACAGCGACCATGCAGATGTGCATCAGAGGACTGACTTGTCTGGCCTTTCTGGCCGGAGTGATACTGGTAGCATCTGCTTCAGGTAAGATTTCCATCCAAAAATCTTCCTTCTATGTGTAAACAATATGCATAATATAAATGCCACGCACTTTAAAAAATATATGTAAATGGTAATTTATGAAGTATTTTTTCTCATTTTGTTATGTGAAACAGAAATCAAGGTTATAGCATGCTGTACTGAGATGAGTGAGAAGAGCATCACTGCTCCCATCATTGGCTACAGGATGCAGAGGAAGAACTTGCCCTGTGTTCGTGCAGTCATGTAAGAAATCGTTTCTGTTCAATTAATTTTAGCTAGTTTTTTTCATACTGTGGAAAATCTCCAAGATCAAAACTACTGACATAAAATAACCATCCAATCGATACACATAAATAGAAGGTCACATTCAATCTAATCACATAGACAGGTTGAAAGACTAATAGAAACTTTCCAATTCGATTCCAGTTATAAAACAATGCAGACGATTTCAGTTTACTTTTAAAAATAGGAATTTCATAGGCTCTAGGGGAACTATGGTCAAAATCTGTATTTTATTCAAGGTGTTGTACAGGAGAGTTTTTTTTTTGTATTTTAATTGAATTACATTTTCCTAACAGATTTCAAACATCAGAAGGAGAAGTCTGCAGCCACTGGAAACAGGACTGGGTGTTTGAGAAGATCAAGGAGTTAGAGTGAGTAGACCCTCATTTTCTCTGTCAGTTTTTCCATTTACACCTTTTGCAAATGACTTTGTTGAGAGGCGGTATGCTGCACAGTCTGGTATTTTAACAATCGTCTGTTGACTGTGTGTTTCTCAGGCAGATTCGCAGAGCAAAAAAGACAACTCCTGCCACTACCTCCACCAGCAGCACCATGAGCACCACTAAGTCCTAGAAGCCTGTAGTCCAACTTCATTAATTTAAGATAATTAAAAATTCCAGGGTGTATTTTTTAATATTTAATATTTATTACCAGATGTATTTATTCTTCAGTTTTATCTCTGCTGCCTGTATTCACTAAATCCACCTGTTATGTGCAGTGCAGAGTAAAACACAATGTGGTGCTGTTTAGTTTACAAGAAGAAATAAAAGAAACACTTGTCATCCATCCAAGCTTGTCATCTTTTGTAGATAACGTTTCAAATATTTTGCATATTCATGTAGGAGACAGTATCTTGACTCTGTCAAGTTCTGTTGTTTTCCTGCATTTTTCTCAAGCTGATCTGAGTCATTAGTAAAATTTGACAACGGTACCAACATTTTCAAGCTCCACTTAAAAGTAGCAAGGACAAGAGAGTGTGGCATTGGAGCAAGATGGATATGTGTTGAACTTTAAAAGTCAAGAGACTGCTGCAAGATACTAAGCCTCCCTATATTTACAGTCAGATCAATAAGTTAATCATTTAAAACAACTGAAAGTGTGACAAACAATGCTGATACTGAACCAAGCTTGTCTTGCCATCATGCACTGAAAAGATGAACATAAGGGAGATTTTGAAAAAAAAATTGATTGTTCACAGTTAAAAGAACTACAGCAAAGAGCTCCATCTAGAGGTCACAAAGTCTCCATAAAATTCAAGAGACGCTATCGACATACCAACCAGCTGTTTGAGAGGGATGACAGAAAAAAATAAATAAATTCTGCAAAAGAATGGGATACTAAGACTCTTTGTCTCAGTCAAATGAGACTAAGAAGAAGTTGCGTCTCCGTTTGGCTCAAAACAATGGGTAAATAAGTGGAAAGATATGTCATATCCACAATTAAGTCAGCTGTGACCTTGTTTCTGTTTAAAGTCTCATACAAAGAATAAAAAGAGAAATTTAATCAAAGACATTTTTAGACCCTTTTTAGATTCCTGTTATCACGGATGACAGCAATCGTACAGATTGTGCCTCTGATCTTATTATATTATATTATATGGGCCAAGATTTGTTTAGTTCACAGTCATTTTCTCTCTGACTACCACAGTAATCAAGATAGGTTTAATAACTTGCGTAGAACCTTAGAGTTTGTGTATTTTACTTTGCTGACTCTAGTAAAAGTAATCAGACTCTTAGTAAGCTTTATTCACACACTTAGTGTTTCCTGGTTAGACTGATTAGCAGTTATTGGGTTATAGCATCCCTGTGTCATTTGAGATGTTGTAGCTTATAACGTAGTTCCCATGACTTTTTTGCATGGTAAACTGAATGAGAACAGTTCAAACATCCAGGCTTCATTATTTTCTGTTACTCAAATTTTCACTATATTTGTCCATGTGTCATGGTTTCATGTGTGATGTGTTTCATCATTTAAAATACTTTAAATACCAAATTCTGACCAACTGAACCATCTATTAAAGTAAATTTGCCCTTAAGCATGGATTTCTTTTTCATTTCTAATTTCCAAATGATTATAACGGTTAAGGCAGTCAAAAAAATTATAATAATAATAATCTTGTGACTGATGAATTGGCAGCATATTGTGTTAAAGAATTCGTCTGCCATCTAGTGGCTACTCAACACAGACTACCAGAACATCTTTGCAGTGTCACCTTGTCAGTCTGGGACTCCAACCCCTTTGGGTGTTGAGCTGAAATAGAAACTACCTTCTTCTCAGTCCTGTCATGCATTTGCAGCAGCTCAGAGGTCAGAATGCGTCACTGAGAAGTTTACAGACACCTTCAGCAGACATGCTGGCAGCTTTCTCTTTTAGGTAACCCAGACAGTCATGATGCCTTTAAAATATTAACCACATGGAGCAGCAGCCTGTTCTGTATTTCAGATGACACAGAAACGTTTCACTAATGCTGTTAATTCTTTTGAAAAACAGAAGAAAGGCCTTGTACACAAACTACTGCATTAATATTATTAAAAGATTTTTTGATGTTATTTTAGCTTCACATTCAGGTAATTTTCTGTAAATATAATGGAACTATTAAAAATAAATTCCCCTTCATGTCAATTAAAACCAAAGTAAAAAAACAAAACTAATAACTCCATGAATTCTAGTATGAGTAATAAATTGAAATGACACAGGACATAATGAAATAGTAACACATAAAGAGGATGAGGCAAAAAAAGAGAAAAGATATGAAAAGGCAACCCTGCTCTCCTCACCTGTCCCCCTGTCTGTTGGGAACTGGGGGTTTTGGGTCTTTGTGGGAAGTCTCTGTTGTCTGCTGCTTCCTTCATCCTCCAGTAGATGGAGCCAAGAGGCTGCTCTTAGCTGGAGGGCTTTCCGGCTGTCTGGATTCAGCACACCTGTGATCAACCTACTTTGTCAACTTGTAGTACATGAGGAGCTGGCTGCCAGCACTTCAACGCCGGAGTGTTTGCCTGCGAGTACCATAACGACGACCCCGGCTTCCCACCCACAGGACAAGAACAACACATTTCACAATTCGTCTTTGTTTCAAAATAAACTTCATTTATCTGATTTCATAGTCTCCTGTTTGTGTTCTGTATGTGGGTCAAAAAACGTGAACCCACCATGACACTGTCTCACTGCTCTAGAAATCTGTCTGTGTTTCAACAGCAACCTGTTACCTTATCAGTAGAAATGATCATTTCAGAGCAATCAGAGTGTTGGAAAAGAACTGTCATACAACATGTGCTGACACATTTCTGAACTTAGATGTTACAGTGTAAACCACAGCGTTAACCATAGTCTGGCAGTGTAAAGGTCATTAATTTATCGTAATCCATCCACGACCAAGAGTTACAGACACCCAAGATTTCAGTCAAAGCAGGCAAAAGCGTTACCAGAAGAAATGTCCAAGAGCCAATAGGAATTTGCAAAAAGTGTACGAAATACCTGGAATAAAAAGTATATAGGGTATTTCCAAGATTAAGTAATCTACTCTACCAGAATGGCAAGGACACTGCACAAGACTCCACTTCAGAAGAAAAAACTAAACATGTTGAAACTTTGCTTGAATTTGGCTGAAGACTTCTTGAACAAGTCAATGAAATAGTGACAGAATACAGCGCAGTGAGATGAGATGAAATTCAAAATAGTTGGCTATCACTGCAAGTATCATGTCTCAAGGAGGAATGCTACTGGATATCTCCTCAAAAACACAAAAATGGGAGATTAGTGGTGGGAATATCATGGTGAGGGTTTGTTTTTCAGCCTGTTAGGAACTGGAAGATTTCAAAAATTTCTCAGTTTCTCAAGATGTTTCAGCAAAACATTGAACCGAAAAACAGCCGTGGACACTCTCTATTGGTTAAAGAGAAGGGAAATAAAGCTGCTAGAATGGCCCAGTCAGCTCCCAAATGTGAATCTAATCAGTTTCAAATCAGTGTCTGAAAAATGTTCAAACTGCATAGCAGAGGATTTCAGAACTTTGAAACTGAAAACAGAGTTTTGAGACAGAATGGGCTGAATTCACAGTAATGCAGGTTACTAATTTCTTCATTCATGAGACATGTTGACTTTGTCACCATGAAAGGTTTTACTGAATAATATACACATTTCATTAAGGCTATTGAAATAATTATTGTCTGTGACTCTTCAGTGTGTTATAACATAACTTATGGAAAATGTGTTTAAATTTCTTTGTATATTTGGATTTCTTGGGTGGTTACTGACATTTTTTGTGGATTTTGTGGTAGTGTAGTTATTTTTTAAAAAAACTATTTACTAAGGAAACATTTACTGAGGAAAATCTTGACTTCTTTATTACCCAATTTCCTTGGTGCACTCATTTGTCGTCCGTTGTTTGCATGAAGCCCGACAACATACATTAACTTGTTAAAGTGAAATTAATCTAGAAATTAACTTTTTTTCAAAGTTAAAGTTAGAGAGGATCAGCTGAACATGAAAAAATATATTTAACTTGTTATAAAGGCTAATTGCTGAAAACGCAAAACTCAACAAATCAATAAAAGTTGCTAAATTAAATTACCGTAGTTTGATATAAGTAGAAATTACATTTTTAGAATTTGAACCCTGGTTCAAAAAAACACAACAGCTTTAAACCTTTTATGAATCTTTTATTTCGGTTTCATTATTAGCATGTTTACTTAAGCAATTGTTTATTACGAGAATCAAAAAGCATTAAGAAAAAGACAGATATATAATAATATTTTCAAAATTATGAGAGAAATGTAAATAATTGATATCTTAGCTGTTTTCTTTTTTTGTTTTGCTTTATCAGTTTAACTCTGAAATAAATGAACATTATTAAGCCAGCACCAGTAAAAAGCAAGTATACTCACATCCAATAAAATAGAATATGGGTTACAACAACACTCATTTGTTTGTTTTGAAAATAAAAACCCTTAAGCAGTTATTAAACATACTTTCATTAAGCCCCTATTTTTCCAATAAACATATATATATTTGCTCTGATGTAATATTTTTATCTTAAATGTGTTTTCATGAGCTGTTAGTCAAAGCTTATTATAATTATCAGAAATGAAGGCTTGAAAGCCTCAGAGTGTGTAATTAATTTTTAAAAAAGTAAATTGAGTTCCTGGAATAAATAAGTGTTATTTCCTAATATTCTAACTTATTGAACATGAACGCATTAAAATCAATAATAAAAGAGGTTATATTCTCATAAAGGCTTGATTGCAGAAGAATAACATCTCTAAACTTTATTGGTCTGGATGATTACATAAAACCCTTTTTTCTTGTTTTAAATCAGTAAGTGATTTATAACTTGTGAAGAATTATAAACTGTTGGGAAATCCACTTGCACCACGAATGGAAGAGTTTGCAGGCTTCACATTTTTTTACCGTCTGTGTTCTGGGACATCGTCTTCAGTTTTGAGCTGAAGAAAAAAACAGAAGGTTTAAATCAAACCCTTTATGTAATAGCGTGTTTCTGCTTCATAATGAGAAAGTCTGGATCTAAACTCAAATCAGATACTACTGTAAAAACTAAGTCAACTAAGTCTGACTTAGTGAGTCTACCTCAGTAAGTTGAGAGCTTCCTTCACCCAGTCATCATTTGGACTTGCACAGATTTCCTGGCTATTGATGGTGTAAAAACTGTGATAAAAAGAAATATAATAAGACACATAAACAGCATCTGAATTTATTACACACGAGTCACTTGTTGGAGTAACAAAATAAAACTATTTTCTAAAGAAAACATGGATGTTTTTTGATCATTTATTCTGAGAAAATACCGCTGTAGCAACTCATTCTGGAGAATAAAAAAATACATTTTTAGAGAACCATTTGGAAGATGATTGGGACATTGTGAACTTTTGTAACATATTTGTGATGCTTTTTCCATCACAAATATGTTAAAATCTTATCAAATTTGTGCAACAATGGCAAATTAGCGCTCTTCCTTGAAAGCAATTGAAAGGATGCAGAAAGTGTAAAGATTTGTGGTAGGGGGAGTCTTACATGATTGAACTGATGCGGCAGTGTTCTGTAGGTAATTGCTCTCTGTAGCCTCTGATATTTTGGAAGGGAACTGGCTTCTTACTGTACCTTGTACAGCAGGGTTTGCTGGTTCGGAAACCTTCAGACGGAAAAGTCACACACAAAGGCTGACTCACCGCTTGAATAAAATATTCAAACTTCAATATATTTGATGTTCTTGATTGAATTGAATAAGTGATAGAATAAACTCACCGGCAGCTGGAGCTGGGATCAATATTCCCACTATGATGAAGAGGGGAATGGCGATCATGATGATGCTTCTGGGAGTCATGATGAGGGATCCAGCAGATAACAACCAACCGCTTACTGTATTTGTATAAGTTTGGTCAGACGTCTACCTTTATAGGTCCCACATTGAGGACAGGAAACCCAGCAATGCATCACGGAAGCCAAAGCTCAAGATCTTTTCGATAGCACATTTTATCTGAATACCACAACATCAAGACGTGGCATTTGATCATGCATCCTGTTCTTTCACCGTTTCTCATTGCACAATAATGCACAGAACATTCTTGGGTTCCTTTCTCTAAAACTAATTTCCTGGTTAATTTTGTTCCTTCTAAATTTGTACAATTCATTCAACATTCTCTGTTCTTTTGGTTGTCATTTAATAGGGTTACACTTGTGTTTCCTTAGCCCTTTAAACTATTACATGTGGCGAGTTTTTCTTTTAGTCAAATCTGATTCTAAGAAATGTGCTACTTTGCTAGCCACTACCACAACTTGACCTAAAAGCTTCAGTAGAAATAGAAATATTTCGTTGTTTGCAGTATCTGTAAGCTTAAGATTGCATTGTATTGAGCAAGCAGGCTATGTTGCGTGAAAATCTCTTCGCTAGTTAAGTTGACCTATTTGATCTTCAAAAGGCTGATGAATCTCCCACTACCGTCTCTGACCTAGAAAGACGAAACTTTCTTACGATGCAAGCACATCCTGTTCTCATCAGAAATTGTGCACAGCAATGTGAAAAGTGTTTTATTTCCTTTCAGCTTTCATGGTTTATTTCATTTTCGTCACTCTTAATGTTTCAGGTGGTCAAACTGATTTTAATGTCAGGCAAAGTTAACCTAAGTACATACAAAAAGCCAACACTAAATCTAGTGAGGATTATCAAGAGTTTGTGACGTAAAAGAACCCTTCAGGGTGGGCAGAATTACATTCAGTTCAGCCGCACTTTCAAGGAAAGTGAGGGGGATCAGGGGAGATTCTGAGTATGAAGAAGGTACTTGCAGCTACCACAGCTTTCTGATGCAGTTCAATTCCAGTCTGTGACTAGACCAGTCAAAAGATATCAACCCTTTTCAGCCATTTAGAGATGGACTAGCCAGCTGCTGCTTTCCTTTTTTTAAAAAGCTGATAAGCTGTGTGACGTACGACAAAACATCACAGAGGGCAAAAACGGAGATGTAATTGCACATTACTCCCTGTTGCTAAATAATTTTTGCTCTTCTGCTGTTTGCCCTTTCCTTTGCAAACACAGATGTTTGCATTGAGGGACCAGCTGGAGAGTAAAACTGCCATCATTTGTTTAAGTCTCACCACTGAGAGTGTTTCAAACAGGGGTTTAAACACTGCAAATATTTGTGTCTGGAGCCGACTGTAAGGATTAATTTGATGATAACCATCAGATATTGTCTTCTCTGGATTAATAGTCCACCTTTAGTTCAGGCACTCAGAAGTTGTTCCATCATAAAAACACGTATGCAACAAACTTTTAAGTCTGTTATTTAAAACCCTTAAAATCATGTCATCTCAGTTCAGGCTCATACACATTTTTGCAACAGACTGTGTGAACTCAGTCTGTTCCTTTTGTGCTGCTGCCTCACAAAAGGAAGGTTGGGTTCTGTATAGAGTTTGTAGATATGTGGGGGATACACTTCAGTTTCCTCTCAAGTTCAATAACATGCATTTGAAGTTATTTGGAACATAATAGTTACCATTTGGCCTGAATAGTTGTGGTGCTGGGCATAATTTATATATCTCTTATATGTTTTTTTTTATTATTTTTTACATCGTTTAACCCACTGAGATGTAGAAATTACATCAAAAGGGAAATAACATGCAAACATAGGCTTTAGACAATGTACTGCAGGTTATTTTTTTGCTCTCTTTTCCCATATGGGGGCAGTATTGCTAAAGGCCAAAAAAAATACAGTAGTGATTTTAAAAAATGCGAATCTGAATGTTTTATAGACAGTTTGACTGTCACAAAATCAAAGAAATAAGAAACACCTAAATATCAAGTTAAATAGCTGCTATCAGCAATGTGCAAAACGTGTTAACATTACAAGACTACAACCTGGTTTTAAAATCTTGCTTTTTGTTTCACTCCTGTGTAAACCTGTGTGTATCTGTGTGGCCTGCTGCACATAAGGATAAAGACAAATGTGATGTGATAGAAGGGATAATTGTCTTGTTTGAGAGACTAATCCTTGTTAATCCTTTATGAAACACATCCTCCTATCTTACCGTCTTTCACAGAGAGACAAACCAACACCCATTTTCTGGGAGGTGACAGTTTCAGTTTTACTTTTGCTTACTTCAGGTTTGTTAACTGTCAGTTTTATGTTTTAGATCATTTTATATCAAGTTAATCACAAAAAATAGAGATGGATTTTCTTAAAAACCTAAGAATGAAATATTTTTTGCTGCTGAAACCCAATTCAATACATCAGACATCACAAAACCGATGCAATGTACATGCTTGTCAACTCGGTTGCTATAAGATGCAGTAAAATAGCACAACATTTCATCAGTATTACAACTCCAATAATATTTAAGAGGCTGTAATCTATTCATTTTTGTTGCACAGCCACAGACATTTTGCACTTGCAGGAATTTCTTCAGTTCTTCCCTCATCTGCTGCCCCAACATACATTAACTTGTTAAAGAAGAAAGCTCTAATCTTCTGTCAGTGCTTCACCAAAAACAATATTTCAAACAGCAGAGCGGAAATAGGAGTCAGATAATCTTCACAATGAACGCCCAGTTAGTTTTACCAGCTGTATCTGCTTCACCCTAACACTTTACACAGTGAGTAAAATTGGCTCATCCCATTATTTTTATCCCAAATGTCACATAAATTGAGCACTACTTAAAATGACATTTCTCTCCACCAGAAGGCACTTCTACATATTCCAGATGGGTTTTGGGAACAGTTATTCAAGAGCATATATCTTGTTACTCTGCTTCAAGACTTTCTCCCTTTTCACTTTAAAGTAATAAAACAAACACTGTTTACCTTAACATAAAACCGTGTAAAGCAATTTGTAAATGTCTAAGTTTGTGTTTGAGTGGGACAGAGGACAGTGACCCAACCTGTCCATTCAAAGGTCCAAAGAGCCATTGTGCTCTCCGCCCAGCTAAATAAAACTTGTTGCCACTTTTACATGGCCAGTTTGGAAAAAGACAATTAGTAATTTTTAATAAACACATGCTTTCAGTTTTGAGTAATCACCATTTTAGTTTTTTCTGTTTAGGTTTTTTGAAATTAAGAAAAACAAACCCTTTTGCAAAATAGGTATGAAAACATTTTCATTTATGGGATGCTGATATTTGTGGTAAGTAATGTAAAGAAAGCACATTGTTTCCACTATTAAGTAAAGACAATAACAATAAATTTATGTATTTTAGTGTCATTTTGTGTCATGAAGATTTGTTGGCATTAAAAACAAAACCCCCCAAAAAACCAGGTATTATTTCCATTTAAAAACAGTTATTTATCATTTTAACCAAAACTATTATTTAAAATGACACATTCTATAAAAAATATACATTATCCACTTACTTAGTGTCGCCTATATCTGTAGACCCTGACCTCCTGCTTTTTGGAGTTTTTTCCTTTCTTACATTTCAACCTTACCTGCTGATTTTTTTTATTTTTATCTTTTTATCAAATGTTGCTGCCCCATCAAAAGTACTGCAGAGCATGTCTGTGAAAAATTCCCTTGATAAAGAAAAAAATAAAAGAATTTGATTTCTTTAAGTGGAAACAACACTGCCGTGAGCCGTGAGAGTGCACCGAAATAGTAGTGCTACAGGCGGTAAAACCACCATGACGCCAAAAAGACACTTAAAAAGCTTGGCACGGTCGAGGAGAATCAGTTGTGAGTTTATCGCTAAGAGTAACAGCTTTCATTACACATCTTTTCTTTTCTTTCTTAATATAAAGGACACTGATTTGGGTTACTTCAGTTTTTTTCTCATAAAAAAAATAAATAAATTGACTTCAGGTGTCTTCCTTAAAATCGCTTCCGCTGAAATTAAAATACATGCATACAACTTAGTACTAATACAATTATACTTTGGTTCTTTTAGGAATCATTTACTTGAGGAAGAGGGTGAGGAAGACTTCGCTTCGGTCCCTATTCTCATTTGCAAGCTCACACTGCTGGATGCAGGACAAGAAAAGAGATGTGGGGAGGGGAACGAAAGAGGGTGAGTAAGAGTAAGAAGAGAGAGGGGGGGGGTCACCATTGAGTTGTCCACCCACACAATGCCCCACTCTGGTCACCTGCGTGGGTGTAGGCCAAGAGAAAAGGCGAGGATGCACACGTATGCTGGTGCACATAGGCACAAACCACAGCAACAAAACCGGCAGCTTCCTAACCCTAAATGTCAAACGTGGCAGAGCAGCGTAGAATAAAAGCATTTTTAATTAGCAAACTTCCTCGAGCCCACATAAAGGGGTTTTTGTCTGTTTTCTTAAAAGCACTTTTACAACAGAAGAGAGTTCAGGCAACAGAGTGATAAAAAAAATATCTAAAAGCAGTTTGCTGTGGCATGATCTTTCTTAAAGATCCTTTTGTTTATCATAATAAGCATTGTTCCCCACTTCCAGAGCAGCGTGGCACCAAAAGTAATGGCCTCATCTGTGCTTTATTGAGGAATCATGGTAAACTACTTGATATATAATTATGTGAGCCCAGCAGATTCGTCCTCACTGTTTCCTCCTACATGCCATCTGCCCTGTGTGTCCAGACTGTGGGTGACTGAAGTAGCTGAAGGAGTTATTGTGGAAGATTATAAGCAAACTTGTGATGTAACAGCCTTACTAACACGTTTGTTGTTCAAAGCAACACTGCAACATCCACGGCCTTTGACAGAGTGAGCATCAGATGACGAATAGAGGAGAAGATACCGAGTTAAAAGACCCCTGTGACACCAGGAGGCGCCCAGAGGTGTTTCAGTCTGGCAGCGCTAACTCACAGCAGAGAGGGAGATCTCAGAAGATACGTCGAGCCAGAGGAGGTGAGGAGAACAGAGGGGACTGGAGTGGTAGAAAGAGGAGTATTTTTAGGGTGCTATGTTATCTGCGGAGAGGAGGCTGCGCCGTATCACAGTCGGGTCACATCGCTGAGGGGGGAAACAGCACAGGAACTCCGCCGAGACAGCAGATAAGAAGGAACAGAACAATGATTTTTCTCTCTGAGTTTCTCATACGTACACTCATATGTGTCCACAACGGCACAGGCACACACAACAAAATATACTCCGCATCCAAAGACAAACGCATTGCAGCTTTGCTCTCAAATCCTCCCGAAGACACTTAAAAGTCCTGAATCTGATGTAAAGGTTTACATGAGAGAAGAGTCAAAGTCAGATCAAATCACCTATAGCTGATCTCTACTTGTGCATTGCTATTTTGGAAAGTTCTCCTTCTGTTTCTTACCCAAACAAAGCATTGTCTATGCACTTGATTTCATTTCATTATTTTCCACTTCATTTCAGGTTGATTTTTTTTTCTAGCTAAGCATTTCCATGAATTATTAGTCGATCAAAATGTAGTTACAGGGCACCTTTTGTACATGACAGTGCTTTTGCATGAGTTAAACAAGCAAAACGTATGCAACCAGTCATCAAAAATCATTTTGTACACTTGTAAATTTGGTTGTTTCATACAACCAACAGTTTAAGATGCATATTTTTTTCTATCTACTGTAAGAACAAGTAGAATATGCCAACAGTAGGTCACTTAGAGTTATTTTAATTTGTTCAAGAGTTATAATCTCATAAAACTCATTATAGTAAATTGGCTCAAATGGGGGATCCAACAGAAATTCACTTGAAATAGAATGTAAAAAAAAAGAAGCTGTTTTTAAAAAAACAATACAAATTAGACTACATATATGATTTAAGAATTTTTTATGGGTATATTGAGGGTAAATAAATTAATCTCAATTAAGCATAATAGGATTTTTTTATATTTAAGAGGGCACGTTTATATATTTTTATATATTTTTATTTTTATTTTTATTTAATTTAATAACATAGATGACACTCAGTATTACTATTGGTGCCATAACCACATTCCTTTACAAAATACTGAGTAAAAATTCTCAATAGTCAAAGCAAGTTCCTATATTTCCTTGAACGTAAAACAAAAATTATGCAAGCTTATTTAAACGCAATCTGTGATAGACGGCGCCACTCCATACTCAAAAAAATTACGTGCAAAACAACCAATGTAATAAATGCATTATTAACGGATGAGAAGCGATTGGGGAGATTTTGTTCTGCTCCTGCAAAGTACCCGATTCTCTTGAACGCTTCTGCAGAACTAACTACGGTGACACAAACAGCCAAAAAAAGGACAATTCTCCCTTCTTGGAACCATGTCACCTCAAACCCACAGCCACGTCCCACCCAGCTGCGATGCTGCCCGACAGGCCCTCACCAGGCGCTGTCTGATGCAGGTAGTTAGTTGGTCCCTCAGCGAAGTTGATGTTGCTCTCTTGACTAATTGGGCTTTTGTGATCTATAGGGGGGGGAATGAAATGTGAAAACTGTAATGGTGTGGAGGAGGTGGTAAGGAGTGGCAGATTGAAGCTGAGAGATGTTTCTTTTTTGCCTTCACAAACTGCCAGATGCTCCTCATCAGTTCAGTTTTGTGCCCTACAAGGGACTTAAGTACAATGACTGAAACTACAAAAGAAATAAAATGGCAAAGGGGAGCAATGGCCAGCAAAGCCTTAGAGCTCCAAAGGGAACCCAGACATACCTTGACTTCAGGGACTGACAGACAAACCTGACAACGTTGTTGAATTTCTCCACAGCTCTGTTTATCCTTCTCGGTCTGTCTCTCCTCCATTGTAGTGCTCCCTAAGATGTAAATGCCAGCAGAACAGATGGATAGAGAGAACATCTCATCACTCTGACACCATGTTTATGCAATCGCACACAAACACTCCCAACGTGTGCACACACAAATACTGTACGCTCCCAAAGCAAGGTGCTGATGGAGATTTCTCCAGTCATCAAAGCTTAGACACGTACAGGCACACACACCGTCTGAGGAGGGGTGTTTTTGATGTAACCTTCCCTCTGCCTCCTCCTTTGTGCATTCTCAACACGGATGCACGTTCAATCTGATGCACACATGAACTGAGTAATTTGCCAGGCTAGCAGCTGCTACGGAGGGAACTGGGTACCCAACAGAACGCCTCTGACATGCTAATGACGCTTTGTCGACCCGACGAGTTCGACCGCACAAACTTCCACAGCGCACATTTAGAAACTCTATTATCTGCAATATATCCAGGAGAATACCAGTCTGGCTGTATGAATATTAAACAGTTTAAGCTCTCTGTTTAGGACTGCAAGCCAAATGAAACCCTTGCTCGCTCCAGGAATATCTCATAGAGCCTTTGAGGGATCATCCTTTTTTTTCCAACACCCCACTCCACGCCACCACTAACCATCCTCCCACCCAATCAAATCCTCACTGGCAACGTGCTGCTCCTCATCTCTCCTTCCTTGCTTCTATTGTTCTCCTCTCTCAGACGCCCACACACCTACCGTCCCTCGGGCTTTTCTCTTTACACTCTCACTCACATGCACAAATTTTCATTTGTCTACTTTGTTTTTACTTTTGGGGAATTTTCCGTTGTCCTTTTCCACTCACCTTACCTTCATCAAGCACAAAGAGAATTGGTGCAAATGGTATCGTAATGCATGGGCAGGGGTAACAAACGCAGCCTATATTTAGAGATTTTTCTTTCAATACAGATGTGTGGGTAGCAGCCATCTGGGGACCCTAAACGGAACAAAAAGTCTGTGCAAGATATGTGTTTGTGTGGCACAGGGCGAAGGGCCAAACTTAAGGGTCCAAGGAACCACCCCCCTCCTGAGAGGTGGGAATCTCAAGGGAGAGTGG
The DNA here is from genome assembly GCF_002775205.1 of Xiphophorus maculatus. Lineage (NCBI taxonomy): Eukaryota > Metazoa > Chordata > Actinopteri > Cyprinodontiformes > Poeciliidae > Xiphophorus > Xiphophorus maculatus. The sequence continues at coordinate 11,345,221 of NC_036448.1, forward strand.
GAAAAACATCCCCGAGTATCATCAATCAAAACTTTGGTTGACATAAATGACCAGAAACAAATGGCGCGTTCTCCATCCATGTCACCGTGTCACCATGTCCCACCCACCTGCGCCTGCGGCCCCATAGGTCCTCGTCGGATGCCGCCTGATGCCATTGGCTGTTCGGTCCCCAAGCAAAGTCGACGTTCCTCTCTTGGCTAATTGGGCTTTTGTGATTGCGCAGTCTATCGTGGCGTGGAAGGAGAATGAAACGTGAAAATGGTATTATAGTGGTTGGGGGAAAGATTGGCAGATCGAAGCAGGGAGATGTTTTTTTTTTTGCCGTTTCAAAGTGCCAGATGCTCTTCCTGGGTCCATTATGGTGCCTTACAGGGGACTGAGATGGTTTCAGCGTAGCAACTGTGAAGACAAAACACAAGATGGAAACCAACAGGGATCGACACACAGAAACTCCCGGCGTGTACACACTTGCTCTCACAAATACACTTGCTTGCTCACACAACTCCCCACAAAATCGGGCAACTATGTAGTGCTATACGCTGGTGATTTTCAACAGAGGTTATAAAAAACTAACATTTATAGATGTTCAGCAAGTCTCTGTTTCAAAGGAGAGTGTAGGAGGACGCGTCATGTGACTTGTCTTTGTTTGTCCCCTCATGCTTTTACACACAACTATTGCTCAGCGTACATTTGATTATCACTGACGCTATATTAAAGATGTTGTCAAGTGGCAATTTTTTTCCCCAATAAATAAATAAATATGTCTGGATAATGACAATGAAGTAAGGATTTATTTTTCTGTGTGTGTCTTGTAAATTAAAACATTTTTGAAAGGCATACCACATAAAATGATGCATTTTATGAGTACTATGTTTGCTATTGTAATCAAAATTACATGAGACAATATTCACGCTAATCAACTGACATTAGTATACTCAATGGTGAAGGGATTTTTTCACTTCTGATTGACATCAACAAAATTTCTAAAGCTTTCCAAATCTCCTTTGAGTTGTTATGTGTGCTGTAGATGTTTAAGCTTAAGCAAACAGTAAGGAGTATAATGGTTGTATGCAGAACTTTAATAGGTAATGTTCCTGTTTGTATTTTTCCATTACTTCGAAATGCATATTCACCACTCAAAAACGGTCAGTTTCATTTTCAGCTGGTGTCACACTAAATAGTTACATAATTTGCCAGCGCAAAGGCAATGCACGCACTTTAGCTTACCCCAACAACTTGAAGACTGCAGAGAGAAGGTATTTCTTTCTTATCTCCTCCACTTGGTGTTGACTGGAATAGTAATGTCATAGGATGTACTGGAGATGCATGCATGCTGGGGCTAACTGATAGGATTATTAGTCTACCTGGTGATCATATTTGGCAGAAGTAGCAGCTGTTGTGATGCATCAGTTTTGCAGGAAACATCACTAAGACGTCATCATCACCAAACCATAGACATTTTTATAAGATTTGTGGGCACAATTGATAATCACAGTATCCATCTCGCTCCTGCTCCTCCCGCTCTGTATTATGTACAATAATATATAAAATGCCAAAATGCTTTTACACTGTAAAAATGTGCTTACCTCCAACCCTAATTGAAACCTAGTTACTTGCAGAATTAGTTGTGGTTACTTTGTGGTTTTTATTATTTATTTATTTATTTATTTTTAGAATTTTTCTTCTTTTAACTTGTTGTGTTCCTACTACTTTGTTAGTCACATAGAAAAATGTATTTTGATCTCAATAAGATGTTTAGACTGAAGGGTAAAGTAACAATGAAATTTGACCTTTCCAGTTTTTCCTGCCCCAGTTCACATGCATTTCTCTCGGGTGTACTTGAGTCACTTTACTGCATGCTGTTCACAACAAATACTTTTAAGGGTATATCTATAATTGTAAAAAAAAAATGTAAATGAACAAACTAAACACTCAAAATGACAAATCAGCTGTGTTAAGCCTCATCACCCTGCATGTGCTCATGGCAGGGGTTGTTTTTGGGAAGATGGTATTTATTTTTAATCAAATCACAATGTTACAAAGCAAATAGAAAACCTAAGAATGACATATTGTCCTAGAGAGGAAAACCCATGACTATAAATAAAAATACGCATCAGAAAAAAATTTATTTTTTCCCTATACCTCTTTTTTGAAGACGAGTGACAGTCGGATTTTTAAAAAAATAGCTCAAGTGGTAAAGTGACTTTGACTATTTTTACAGAAAAGCTAGCATAAGAGCTTTAATGAAATGAGTCAGCTTATTTTATTTCCTTTATTACATATGGAATTTAATATATTAGCAGCTGACAGATGTCTCCTTATCCTCATGTCATTAGCACACTACCTAAAAGCCCCCGATCACTCACTGATGTTCCCATCTATCAACAGGTGGCGCTGTAGTCACACTCTGCAGCATTGTGTTGTCTGCTCATGCGGACAAAGAGCCTCCGATAATTCCAGCCACATTCATACAGCCCAACCAGTTGTGGGGAACTTGTGAAACGTTCATGTTTTTGAAATTATGCAGCACAGTGCGGTTTTTCTTTTTTAAAGTGTAGCTCTTGTAACGTTTACCTCCGGCCTCCTTCAGATTACCTCTATTTATTTAGGCAGACGCTTGGTTGCTTCATGTCCCTTTAGATAAGAGGATATTACAGATGAAGCAGGTGAAGCTTGGTGGGGGTTTTCTCAAATTTAAAGTTTCCTTTATTCTATGTCATTTCATTTTGAAAGCTAACGATCATCTTCTGTCACCCAGTTTCCTAATAAGTCTAATTTATTTTATCAGCAACTTTCTCCCTAAGATGTGTTAAAAGGCACTAACAAATATTATTTGAGTGACTGACGCTAATAAGAGCCTCAGCGCTTTTTTGCATTAACTTCATGTCATTTACCATCAAGGGAAGCTTCTGAGTGGGAGACCGCCCCTGAATCCGCCGCCGCTCCTGCTGCTGCATCCATCCCAACTCGCTTTCACACTTGGTTTCATTCACACGGAGTTTTCCCACCGGGATGGAGCCGCTTCAGCCAGCGCGCACAGCCCACGGAGAGCTCGCAGGCTTCCGCACGGCACACATGGCTGGGAATCTGTTGCGAACATTTTTATCATCCGTCTGGATAATAACGCTGGTTTCTTGCGCTAGGACGAGGATCTATCTCCCCAATGAAGGTGAGTGTGCGCACCGGGGTTAACCGCTGGAAGAGGCGCTGCGTGCGCTCAGGGCGCATCCGAGGACTGGAGAGAGGAGAGCTGAGCTGCGCGGATCATGAACTATTAGAGAAAAAGTTTAATGTTTATCACCTTATAATTCCTGTAATGATTTATGGTTGATTTCCCCATTTGAGCTTAGCTGCATACTTTAGCGAGTGTGCTCTGTAAAGGAAAAACAAAAACCCTTTTGTTATGGATTGGGGTGACAAAAAATGGCCATTATAGCTTTTACTGCATGTTATTGTAAAACCTTTGAACTTAAATTCATAGCTTTCACGCTTCGATAATCTCTTTTGATTAAGATAGAGCGTTAACACTTATGAAGCAATTGATTGAAATCTTATCGTAACCTAGTGCAACACGAAAGGAATGCTGCTATTGCAACTTACAAACTAAAATAAAGTAACACAAACCTCGCTATTTATTTTTTGTTTTCAAGCGGTAAATGAGCAATGGCCAGCTCTAATGTCTATTCACTGAATGACTGATTAATTGAACGAGTGATTGACTTATTGATTTTCATTAATATGCTTTCCTTTTTGTCCTTCATAGTGCCTCTTTTTAAATGCATGCCACTCAGTTATAGCTCCGCCTTCAAATGATACAATTTTTACATATTCATTGCAAAATCTTGTGAGAATTACTGTAGTTTTCAAATCGTGGCTGGTGTAGTGGCTAAAATAAAGCATGTTTCAACATGCTTGAAAACATGAATTTGCACACTACTAGGCTGTTGTGCTGCAGCAACATGGGAAATGGTACTCTAGCTGATTAAAAGTTGTCTCCATCTTATAAAACTTTCTGGACATGTCCCTGTATTTTGTCATTTAGGAAGGACCAGTATCAGCAACAATGTATATCAAGGATATTGGATATCATGCCGTTTCTGCTCACTTTTTATGAAATGCCAAAAAATTAAAATAAAAATACATTTAGAGAATTCTACAGTTTAGCATACTGCAGTGCAAACCCTATGCCTGTTTATTGGCACTGCCTGTCAGCTGGCTGAAAGGAGGCCTCTGTGCTTTTCCCTCAATTGGAAGGAAGACGTAATCTGGTTATTGGGGAAAAAAAGTCTAATAAAAGCCAAGAGTGTTGATGAAATGGGCTAGCCAAGCCTGACTTTTAGTTTAAGCTAAATTTAAACAGGATAGTATTTGTTCTAGGTTAAAAAAAGATTTAAATTGGTCAAAAAAGAAAAGAGAATATCCACAGATGCCCAGTGTTTGGAACTTATTAATGTGGAAACAAATACACACTAATACACCATTTGTATATGTGGTATTATTCCAAATATTTTACATTTTTCAGCAGGGTTATTGTATAAAAATGTGGTAAAGTTGATGAAAGTGTAGGCCTTTGCTTATTCTACAGTTGTCACAAACTCAGCCAACACATATTGTAGCCAGAACAGGGTTTTCTAACTTATCCAGCTTAAGTTTCATGGCTTAATAACGTTGTTGTGCACTGCACACTCTTTGTTCTTAAACTATTTACATGTGTGTGTGTGTATCTGCGATTCCAGTGACCCTTCTGGATACCAGGACAGTGCCAGGAGAACTGAAATGGGCAGCCAATCCTGCAGAGGGAGGGGTGAGTGGGAGACTTTTCTCTCTCTCTCTCTCTCTCTCTTTACAGATACACTGTTTACAACCTGCTCTCTCCTCTGAAAACACAATCTCTATCTTAAGCACATGCACATTCACACACACTTGTGCACACTTGGTCTGGAAAGCTGTAAATAATCTTCCCACAGATTTTGCAATGTGCTGTTGTTCACCAAGACTAAGTGCTAATATGAGATTGCTGGCGTTTAATTTGGCACAGGCAAAGGCACAAACCAGCTTGATGGTGGGTGTCATTTTTTTTAGGGATTTGTACTACCAAGCAATTGCCAGAATAAATCCTGGAAATATCTGTTTTATATTTTAACTTACCAGTTTTTTTTTTATTTGTTTTTTGGTACTTTTTGTTGTCACTGTGATGTAAAATCGTAACATAAAAGTTATTGGCGAACTTGACTTCTATTTCTTCGGGGTTACCGTGCTCTTATTCTATCGCATACGGCTTGATTGACAGGGTCCTGCTCTTCACGTACTGAGCTTTAGATTAGAGGCACCCCCCATCATCCCCATCTTTCAGAAACACACACACACACACGCACGCCTACACACACACACAGATAGAAAAACTCAGCTTCTTTTTGGTTGGGACAAAGACACTCTTTCCTCTGACAGCTGTGATCTCTGTCTGCCTTAAAAGAGGTCACACCAAAAGGGTTTCTGTGTCTGCTTTTACACAGAGCAGGAAGTAGCATATATATGTATACAGTTAAAACAAAAGCAGACTAGTATTTCAGGACAATAAAACTCAGATAAGGTGTATGAGTCATTGAATCACCATAAAACTTAGCTGTCAGATATGACGCTTACCCACTGTGTTTTCAGTATTTTAATTGCCCCGGAAATGAAAAATGATGAAAGAATTAAGTTTTATTGCAAACTGAAGGTCAGAGTGTGTCACATGTTTGCTGCACTGCGGGTTCTTTTTGCACATCTACTAAAATTTACATCACCAGTAATTTATCAGCGTTTCTGCTGTAACCCTGCACGCGCCACTGATGACATATTGATCAGTTTAAGAAAACTCTTTACACACTCACCCTAATACGCACACGCCAACACACGCACACACCCCATCACTCTCCAGTTCGCCCTCTCTTTTTCTTCCACCGGACACGGTAAATTTAGCGTGTATACAGCCCTCAGTGGTATGGAGAGAGCAAGATTATTATTCAGTAGCAATAAAAAGCCAATTTGGAGCTGGGAGGCTCAGCGGTCATTTGAAGGGTCACAGTACAAGGCAAATAATCGGCCCTATTGAGATGGATGGTGCGGCGAAGGTTGAGCCCGCCTCGCTTGTATGGAAATGCGCCTGCAGAAAGCCTTGGACTCTCAACAGATCCGAACCGCTGGCCGCTGCAGAATATTGATGCCGGAGTGAATGTTGGATGGCGAAGCTTTAAATCACTGCTGTGAATTAGAGGACGCAGCATTGGAAATGGTTTTGGACCTAGTCTATAGCCTTCATTGGGACAAAGAGGTCCCAATGAAGTGACCGCTTTCAGTTTATGAGGGCAGATTATGCAAAAACCCACCAAACACTGAGTCATTTTCTGAAAAACAATGCCTGTCTAGATGGCTTCCTGACAAAATTACAAAATTAGCTGCAGCTGGCAGCAGGGATCCCTCTCTGTTGCTCCATACAGTATAGCCACTGAGAATGATCACACTGAACAAGCATCTGCTTATTAAAAGTTTGTCTTGTTAGCCAGTGTGTTAGTGTTTGTATGGGTAAAGTGTAGCAGTTTCCTGCAAAGCAGGGAAGCAGTTAAAAGATGGCATCTTCACTAACTCAGTGAGCTGTAATTATACACAATTTCCTTTATTCCTAAAAAATTTAAAACTTAAATTTCTCCTGTGGAGTAACAGAATTGTGTGTGTGTGCGTGGGCGTGCGTGTGTTTGAAGTGGGAGGAAGTGAGCATTATGGATGAGAAGAACATCCCCATCAGGACGTACCAGGTGTGTAATGTTCTGGAGCCCAGTCAGAACAACTGGCTGAGAACAGACTGGATCCCACGGTCCGGTGCTCAGCGGGTTTACGTCGAAGTCAAGTTTACTTTGAGAGACTGCAACAGCCTGCCAGGAGTCACCGGCACCTGCAAGGTAGAGAACATTCTGCATGATGTGAAAGCAGAGGGGAACTACAGGACAATAGGCATTTTTAATTAAGATTTAACTCTATTTCTCAAGCTAACTTTCACCATGACCACAGACTTTTCCTAAGATAACTTTCTTATACAAAACCCTTAATTGTTTTATATTTGTTTTAACTAAAACCACAAGCTTTAATGCCTTTTGTATATATTTTTATGTGCTAGACCAACAAAAGGCAATCTATAGTTGTGAGCGCATGGAAAGAAAAAGATATATGGTTTTAGAAGGCTGCAAAAGATTTGAGACTTGGTGGGGGTTCGCTTTCCAGCAGGGCTACAATAGACTGGTTAAGATTAACAAGTCCTAATGTGCTAAAATGGCCCAATCAAAGAACTTTTTGGTCAAAATGTTGCAGATTTTAAAATGCATGTAACAGAAGGCAAGGCATTGCGTTATTTGCTAATTAGCTTAGCCCAAACCTGAATTTGACCTATTATCTTTGAGCCAAAATAGAATTATATTGATGTTATTCCCAGCCACTGCTTTTCTTAAACCCATTTCGTATCTTGCAGGAGACGTTCAATCTATACTACCACGAGTCAAATGAAGACAGAGAGAGCTACATCAAAGAGAGCAGCTTCATTAAGGTGGACACGGTGGCAGCAGACGAGAGTTTCACCCAGGTAGCACCAAGCAACTGAGTCAGGCTTTCAGTTGTTTATCCACCCACCTCATCTCACTTTAATTTGCTGCCATGTGGAAAATAAAACCTTCTGGCACTTAGCTGTAATTTTCTGACTTGGTTTACAAGCACTTCGATCTTGGATGTCTGTTTTTCTGTCCTCTAAAAATTGGCAGTGTGCTTTTGCTTAGCCGCTCCTAAAATGTCTGCTGATTTAAGTGTTGCAAGCATTAAAGGTTACTTTACCTGTGAAATCGATAAAAGTTCACCTGAATGAGAGCCAAGTGCTAAAAATGGAAACATCAGCAATAGTTCAGCTGAAACTCTCACATTCAGGTTGAACAAGTGAACCGGACTGAGATGCTTTACTGCGCGTTCCATTAAGATTATTCCATCCTCTTCGCTTCCAGGTGGATGTTGGGGACCGCATCATGAAGCTGAACACAGAAATTCGAGATGTGAAGGTCACGACAAGGAAAGGCTTCTACCTGGCCTTTCAGGACGTGGGCGCCTGCATCGCTTTGGTTTCTGTCCGGGTTTTCTACAAAACCTGCCCTCTCACTGTCCGGAACTTGGCGACCTTTCCCGACACGGTCACCGGTGCTGACACGTCTTCCCTGGTCGAGGTCAGGGGGTCGTGCGTCAACCAATCAGAGGAGCGAGAGGAGCCGAAAATGTATTGTGGAGCAGATGGAGAGTGGTTGGTTCCTATCGGCGGATGTTTCTGCAAACCGGGATATGAAGAGCAGGGCGGCGCATGTAAAGGTAGGTAACTGCTGCTGGAGGTAGTGATTCCTTCTAGGCAGCTTCTTTTGACTGAATGCCTGTCAACTATAGACATTAGATTATTTTATGCCAGCATTTGGAATTCCCACAACAGCATTAATGACAATTTTTAGCACTCAGTCCATTAGTCTACAGAGGAGTGATGGAAAACATTGGGATTTATCAAATGAAGTCTGTTGATTTTACATAGTCACTGTACATTTCAAATAAATTTAAAATTACATTTAGAATCAATTGTGACCATTATAGGTCTTGTTAACACAGTAATGGTGCTGTGTAAACTCACACTTAAACACTAATCTAAATCCAAAAGTTGCTGTGATTCTTGGGACTTTTCTTAACTCAAAAATTGTAAGGAAAAATTTTCTCATTCTTTAAAAAAAAAGGAAAAAAGAACAATAATCATTACTCATTTGAAAGAGTTAAAATTGTCATTTACAAACAAAATAAGCAGTGTGTATGACTTGCATGTTTTGTGACTTGAATGTTCAAAATACTACTTCTGTTACAGTAGATGAACAAAAGGCACAATGCTGAATTAGAATTTCCAAATTATTGACTAAAATTAGTGTGTACAGTTGTTCAGTAGAGTTGCACTCCAGCTAGCATTTGATTTTATAAAGCTCTAACTGTATGCAGTGATACGTATATTGCTTAAAATATTGGGCTGAACTTTAGAATAATTTTGTGGTTGCTTTAATCTCACCCCCAAAAATACCTCAAAATACAGCGATAAAATGTGAAGACCATTCCCCCATCTCTATTACCTGTGATTATATAGGATGCTCTGCCAAGTATAAAGTTGTTAAACGGCCATAATAATTCTTTTTTCGTCTGTTTGAAAGCCATAAAATCTGCTTTGAGGCATCTTTGCTTTAAACTAATTAATGCATCACATTGATAAGTTTGCACTGGTGCTTACTTGGCAAAGTCACAGCGACGAGATGCTTCCACAGTCGGATTGTGCCCAGTCAAGAAATAATGTGTGACTCGCAGTTCAGTTGCAGAACAAATTCATCAAATGAGTTGGAACTTGTTAGCATGTTCCTCTCAGAGCTTCTCTACTGTTAGTAAGCAAGCTACATGCTTTCACTTTGGAAGCTCTTTCGTGTAAGTGTGAGCTTAAGTTGCACGTTTGACCATCTGGCCAGCGACATTGGTTCATGTTCTTGTGGAACAGGTCATCTGAAACGTTTTGATGGTGCAGATGTTAAAACGTGTGTGCTTTTTGTCTCAGTGTGAGGAGCACGGAGACAACGGACAGAGCAAAGACGCTTTTTTACGACAAGATTTGACTCCCTCTATTCAGTCCCACATGAAACAGACACACAACATGTCAGCTCAGACACATACATACGCAGATGGACCGGGACCAACAGAGTGAAAGGGGCGGGAGGAGGGAGAGAACAACTTGCTGATCTACACCCTTGGCTTTATTTATGATGCCCATCCTGGCGAGCTAATTGTATAACAAACAGAACCATAACTCAAAGAGAATAGAGGAGACTCTTGGAGCGGGATGCAACTCTGTGCCAGTTGGCAGTAAAAAGAGAGGCGGAAAAAGTTCACATTTCATTCTATGCAGTGGGAACAACTCCACCAAACCTCTCTCTATGTGAGACAAACGCTCTCTGAAACCTCCATCCTGCCTGCCCCGTTTGTTCCCCCTGAAAGGAGGAGGAGGGCTGCGGGGTTGTCCTTGAGGTCTGAAATATGTTCCGGGATTTAGGAGATCCCCCTTGACTCCGCTGAACGTCCAGCAGATGTGAAGTGTCATCTATCTATCTGCAGCTCTCTTCTCCCGTCTCCTGCTCTCACCGCCTGTCAGGTTGTTGGCTTGGAGCAGCTGCATCAGGGGAAATCCATCAAAGTCCGGATGAATTCGCAGCGCTGATCCGGAGAATCTCTTGTCTCAGCAGCCGGAGATAGAGACCTGGACGTTTCTAATTGTTTCCGTTAAAAAGCTGTGGAAAAAAGGGGAAAGGGAAGGCAGATTGGGATGGAGGGATAATTGATAGAGAACGGTCTTAGTCTTCTCATGTCGCTGAGGTTATAAAGTTTGAGAATATTCTTCCCACAGACAAACAAGTTCTAGTAGCAAGGCAAACACATATTTAATTTTCAGAGATTTATTTTTTTATTATTTGTACACATTAAGCCACTTAGCTCTACTTTATGAATCATTCAACCATCAGATAACTCAAGAGTTGAACCAGGCTTTCCCTCTGGAACATTTGGCTCTTTTACTAAATGTTGCTAGTATTTTATTCCAATATTGTAAGTGGAATCTATTAAAACTACCAAAGATCACAGAACTGAACAGACAGAAAATATTATTTTAGCACAACCAAGGGAATTGCCAAAAACCTGTTTGCTGAAAACTTGGCACACATTAATTGATCAAATGATGATGATGCATCTCTCTAGTTTTCTGTCATGATGTCTATTCTCGATTTCTTCTTTGTTTATCAAGGATTTCCCTTCTGCATTATGTTCATAATGTTCATTCATCTTGTTTTAGGTGTGGCACTTTCTCTTTTGTTATCCCTTTTCAATGAAACATTGCATCATAACAAGATATCCCAGTTTTGCTGCTAAAAACTAAATGGTAATGTGTTGTTATTTTATATTTCACCTCACTGTAGTAAAAAGAAAACAAAAAGCTTTTTGGCAGACTGGTTAAAAAAACTGTAACTTATATACCTTTCTATCTAATAAATAGGCTGGTATAAGTAAATGTGGTCAAAGAAACAAAACTAAACTAAAAATGACTGACAGAGAAGGCAAATTTCACATTCAAAAATAAAAAGACAGACCGCTAGGAGAACTGGAAGATCTATTAAGACCTGTTTAATAGACAGTCAGAAAGTCTGATTTAATAGATGCAAACTGCAAAAATAAATTAAAGGTTGATGCAAGACCATTTCAAATCACTATGTATTTAAAGGGGGTGTTAGATTCAATATATAATGTTATTCCCTCATCAAAAACAGACCTGGATGGCTGTTCTGTTATGGATGAAAGTCTTGAATCTCCCATGGCAGTCATGTTGTGGGATTCGGTTCATTACCTAATTACCCAGCACTCATCCTCCAACTTCTCCCCTTCCTGCCACTCTGCTCCCCCAGACTAGTGGCAGCAATTGGCAAACACCAGGTGGAACTACTATTATCAGTGTATTTGTCCCCATTGCTCCCACCAGTTTATCGTACAAACTACTTGTCAGTCCTACACGGTCAGTCCAACGGTTGTAAATGAGAAGCATTGTTGTGATGAAGATCTGCAAGGAGAGTGTCTGAAAGAGCACCCTTTAAGTTGCTTTCCAACCACATACTTAAACCACATTCTGAGTAATTGTCCTGCGAGGGGGTTAACAACAACTCTTGTAGTCTTTTGCAACTACAGTAAACCTGGATTTCTTCCAGTATGTTAGGGTTAGGGTTAGGTTCATTTAGCTCCATTAGTCTTCCAACTTACAAAGACCAACTTTGCTATCTCTGCTGAAGATAAGATTTCTTACAGCATGATGCTACCACCACCATTCTTGGTGGGGGCTTTTTATACATTAATGTGCAGTGTTAGTTTCTTAGCTGGGCATTTTTTGTTGATTAAACAAATCACCTTTTTTCATGGTTGCTGTATTCAGTGAAAAGAGACTTCTTAAGGCTTCCTTTCAACAATGGCTTGATTCTTGTCACGCTTCCATAAGAGCCAGATTTTTGTAGTACACAACTAAGTTGTCCTTGACAGATTCTTCCAACTGGGCAGTAAATCATAGCAGAATCTTGGCTGCTTCTTCTCTGGTTAATGCTCTCCTCTCCCAGCCAGTCCGTTTAGTTAGACGGTCATGTCCTGCTTGGTTTGAAGTTCCATCGTATTCTCTCCAGTTTTAATATTTAAGGGTTATGAAGACTTTTAAAGGGAACTGTATATGAGAGTGATTTGGTTTTTATCAGCTTCACATTCTCCTTGTGTTGTAACCTGATCTTGTCCATTCCACGTTCTAGACTGAGCAGTGGGAAATGTTAGCCCATGTGGTCTCTCCGTGTTGGTCAGCCACATTTATCTGCACCAAGGAAATCACTTTCTTAAAATAAAAACTCCCAGTAATAGAGAACACAAAATTGTTTCAACTTAGATTTTGACATTCTGCTGCAGAGGTTCTTAGGAAGATGAAGGCATGCGGGTTTAACATTTAAAAGGCTTCAATTGGATAAATATCCCCAAATTCAGTCAGCAATAGCGCCACACATCTAAGACCAAACTAGAGACACATGTGCTCACTTGAGAGCCCCTGTTCTTATTTCCAGGGTAAGATGTGAAAAACTGCTTCAGCTTCATCAAAACTGTAAATCAGAGTTAATAAAAGTCTTGTTCAGCAAGTAGATGACTGCCAGCGCTGCTCATGTTCCAAAAATCTCTGCCACGGGTCCGCAATATTTATTACCACAAGAAAATAAAAAAATTAAAAAATTACAATCGCTGCATCCATTAAGCTCATAGCAATAAGCAGCCTCCTAAGTGGATGCACCATGCTTGTGTTTTTATATGAAACACAGCCAGGCCGAGCACAAGAGCCTCCAGGGAGGAAGAGTTTCACATGCTGGTAGGCAGATTCTGTTACCTTTGAATGGACACAGGGTGGGTCTTTCCTCCTGTTTTCATTCTTCCTATTAAGCTACAGTAATCTTTGTCTAGCTACAGTTGGATTTGTAAGACATGTATGAAAGCCATAACAGGATACCCACCTAGAAACGGAATATACATATTTACAAAATGTTAGCCTCTGTATTTAATTTAATTTTGGATGCTTAAAAAAAAATAAAACAGAACAGACTGTGCAGTAAAACTTTAAAGATGTTAAATCAAAGGTGCTGTCATGCAAGTAATGCTGATTTGTAAGTTTAGCACAAAGCAATAAATAATTCATAAGTGGTAAGAAATGTTATGCATTTGTATTGAGCCTCCCTGAGTAAATACTTCATAGACACAGTTTCCATTGTCAGCTTTGTATTCCTGGGTCCTGTTGAAGAAAAGTATCCTCAATGCATGATACCCTGTACTTCCATTGCTATGTTTTGGGATGGGGTGTGTAGGATGATGTACAGTGTTGGTTTCTGGCAGATAGTTTTGCTTTCTGGCCAAAAAAAAAAAAAAATCAGCTTTGATCTAATCTGTCCAGAGCTCCTTCTTCTTTTGCCATCTACCTTAAACTGCTTCTGACAAGCTTTAGGCATAACATTTTATGACTTTTATGGTTTCCTTTTCATAGTGTTGCATAAAGATCAGATTATTGTAGTGCTGACCAAACTGTGTACAGATTCTTAGACAGCAGCTGTGGATCTCGGCAGCTCCTTCAAAGTTACCATGGGGCTAATGGCTGATTTACTAATTAATGCTCCCCTTAAGTGACAACTGCTCTCAATACAGTTTTAACAAACTTCTTCCATTTCAGATTATGGAGTGAACATTTCTTTCTGATTTTATTTTTCTCACCAAACTCTGCTCTAAGCTATCGTAACTTTGTCACTAACCTTTCTGGTGTGCCTCTTGGTCTTCCTGATGCTGCTTACTGATTCTCTACCAAACCTCTGATGCTTTCACACATGTCGACTTCTAAAGGCAGCTGTTGTTATTGGCATGTGTGTGAAGTGGACTAAATACAAATAGACTACATTTTTAGATTTTACCTTACGAGGAATATTTGAAACCAACAATCATATTTCTTGATCGATCATATACTGAAGAATGTGGAGGTGGCATGACAAAATGCCTAAAGGTTCAAGGGGGAGTGAAAAGTTAGCAAGTCAGTGTTTATATTGACAAAGTGTAATCGGTTACTCCTGCAAGAAATCTTAGCACATCCAAAAACTTGCTGCTAAAATGAGCCGAAATCAGAGCAGATTCAGACAAAGTGGTGATGTGAAAAGTTCATCTGGAGTGTTGACGCAGGGTAATGAGGATGGAGAAGAGAAGCTCTGGAGAGGAAGAAGGGATTAGATGTTGAATGGAGAAAAAGGGGGGTGAAAGAAGGCCACTGACAGCAGAAGGCATCAATACATGGGCTGCTCCTCCCACAGTGGTGGAGGGGTCCATCACTGGGAGCAAAGGGGACGAACACAGAAAACACAAGAAAGAGGGACCTCCCTCATCTTTTCTATAGCCCTGGTTAAGATCGAGGTCATGACTGAGCCCGATGAAGACGTCAAAAACCCTGAGTGACAGCCGCTCACACGCACACATATACACTGGCAGCTTAGCTGCAGAGTGCGGGGTCATGACCGAGGCAGATGAAGACGTCAAAAGTTTGACAGCTGTGATCCGTCTGGGATGATCGGAAACGAGGAAGGAGAGACCACAGAGAGAATCTGAAATGTGAACGATTGGGGAGGCGGAATGAAAGAGGAGCCTTCTGCTTTTTGTCTCTGCTCCTCTCTGCCGTCCTCCTCTCGTCTTTGTCGTCTGATTCTCCTCAACTTGCAGCCCGGGAGGATTGGAATGTTTCTGTGTGTCTGAGCATTTTTGCCTGTGTGCTCACTTCCATCCAGAGAGATTTCATGCTTGTGCTTCCCTCCAACGCACCTGCAGTGTCTTGTAAACGGCAGAAAGCATTTGAGCAGAAAGGCAGCCGCAGTGAAAGAGAGATGATAGAAAGAAGAACCAAGCAGATGATGGAATGAGTGCGTAATCGCTGCATTCAGCCCCTCTAATTATTGCACGGCGTTTCTGGACTCAGGACATGTTGGATTGCTAATATACAGTGTGTGTGCGTATAATCGGGTGTGCGCCTGTGCATCGTATCTCTGATTTTCTGCCCAACAAAGCCTTCCCTCAAATGTACTTGCTGTTTGGAGGAATGCCCAGGAATGCCTGGAGAGCAGTGCTGAGGGGCAAACGGAGAAGAAAGTGTGTGTGTGTGTGTGTGTGTGTGTGTGCAGGGGTGTGTTTGTGCACAGCAGGTGACAGTCTGAGGAAAGACGCTAGAGAGCCACGAGTAATTGTCTGAAATGAGCCAAACTCAGGTTGGGGGGAGTGGTTTGCAATCCTCCAACCAGAATCAGACTGCATGCATGTGTTTGTGTGCTATTGTCTCCATCTCCCAGGTTGGTCTTAATGTAGAGGAGCTTTGCCAGTTCCACCAGGCTGTCTATAGCTCTCTGGCATTGGCTCCAACGTTTTTTCAGTTTCTCTCTGTCTTGGTCTCATTATCCCTCCTTTCTCTTCCTGAACTCTTCTCTGAGATTTTCAGTCAGGAGTAGGGGGTTTGCTGCCGCTGGTGGTGGGGTAGATGTGTGTCTGATAGGGAGGAGGGGATATTGTTGTAGACCGCTTTTCAAATGCTAATGTATTCACCCTTGGATTTGGGTAGGCATACACACACTCACCAGTCTTTACACATTTCTCTTTAAACCTCAGAAATTTTAAGCCAGATTTGTGATTTTTATTTTTATTTCAATGAGATGGAAAGCAGCCACCCTCATGGTGGGAACTCTAAAGGTTTCAGACAGACGGTCTGAAATCACAGATGTACCGACCAAAATGTTGAGGCTGATTTGAAATTTAGATGCTGGT
Source organism: Xiphophorus maculatus (assembly GCF_002775205.1). NCBI lineage: Eukaryota > Metazoa > Chordata > Actinopteri > Cyprinodontiformes > Poeciliidae > Xiphophorus > Xiphophorus maculatus. Next base: position 11,361,190 of record NC_036448.1, read on the forward strand.
TTTCTCTTAACTCTAATGCGTGAAGATGTAAGATTAGCATCCAGAAAATATTTCTAGCTTTCCTTCTGTGGATTTCCATTGAATATTTATACTGGAGTAGAAGCGATGTCCCACCATATGTGTGAGGGAGCACTTCTTGTAAAACAGGGTTTTACCATTTTAGAACGAAGGCAAAGTGATTGGGGAGTTGACATTATTCATGTATTGGATATCCACTTGGAAACACAACCAATTAAAGCATCTCACAGTGATGGAAACTTCAGAAACTTAAAAAATGTGTTTGCAAAACAACAGTGCTTTTTTAAATGGGGCTCCCATTGCCTTAGGGGCCTGGGCTACTGCCCTGGTAAGCCCTTTGTATAGTACAGTCATGCATAGAACAGTTGTTCCCAAATATTTCAACTTCTTAACCTACAAAAACATAGAGGTAAAAGAGACCTGTGATGTCAAATAAACATTGGAGCCTAAATGTTATTATATGTCTTTAAAACAATTCCTTCAGACATTTATAGCAAAATGTGCACTCTCAATAATTTTTTTAGCTTGACTTCTGAAAAGAGGTCTCAGTTCCCCCATCCTTGTTCATTTAAACCCTCAGCGCAGTACTGATTCCACCCCTAGAGAATTTAGGTCCTTACCTGGATCCTAGGATATCCCAAAGACTGCTATTATATCCAAACCCAACATGTTCTATGACAAAGAGAGGTTGATACTTCCTGGTCAGCAGTTGAATTTGGCCACTTTTTGTTGCTAACTGCATAGGTTATGTGTTTATACTAATCTGAACTCCAGAGTTCCTTAAGTCTGACCCCATTTCACCAAGCAAAAAGTTGTCAGCTCCTTCGCCATGTTTGTACACAAGGAAATGATCATCTGCATTTCTACAGGCTTTAATTAAAAGGGGCATGACCCCTGGCAGTCAAAGTGTTTTTCTTTCGTTTGTGGCAGTGTATCGGCCCTTTCATCCATCAATCCATCCCTGCCTCCATCCATCACACAGACAGGTGTCAGACCAGAGCAGTAAGGGGTACTTCCTCCATCTCCACCCCTCTGCTACGAAGGAACAAGGGATGATGACAGATAACAACGGGTCAAGGAGAATCCCCACACACACCACCACACATGTGCAGCATACAGTGTGCCGACCAGGCTCTTGCTCGGATTCGCAATGAGCCGCATTTGCATTTTAGGTAGCAGAAGAATGCGTATGCAAATGCCGACAATGCTGATAGTAATCAAAGGGCACCTTCCCCTCCGAGTCCCTCTCTCCTCCTCCTCGTTTTGTCTTTTTCTTCTCACCTCTTTATCTCTCGCTCCACGTCTGTCATTTTTCCCCCTTGTGTTGTCTTTTCCACAACCCTTTCCCCATCCCTTACAATTTCCTAACAGCTGATTTCAGTGTAATTATTGTCCTTTTCTAACAGGCGGTATAATAATGTGTCCACAGTCAGACAATTCCACTCAAGTTTTCACCTTGTATTATCGGGACCTGTGTATTTGTCCCCATTGCTCCCACTTTATCGTCCAACTCAGGCACTTCCTCAGCCCTTGGTAGCGCAGGGTTAATGTCGGGTTAATGACACCCTCATGAGCTCTTATTCCAGGTCACCAGCACTCACCCCCTCCTGTCAAAACCAGTGCTAAGGAAGACACAAAGAGCTACAGAAAACAGAAAGAATAGAGACATGAGAGGGTGCTGACAGAAGTTTATGGCTTCAAATACCTCCCTTTCTTTTCATCCAGGCAGTAAGAACTGGAGAGGACAGAGACAAAAGCAGAGTGTTCTCCTGGCATTCCCGATGAGTCCTGTAATCAACCTCGAGGTCCTCAACAGTTTAAATGCTTCCCTAAGTCTTTTTTTACCATTTAATTCGCCTTTCATTCCCAACAATGGACTTTTACATATATCGACAGCTGCAAACAAAGGGATGTGTGCAACAGGCGAATTATGACTACGCTGCATTTTATCTCTCAGTTGTTTATATCACCTGATGCGACAGGATGAATCATTCACAAGATGAAAGCCCCTGTTATCAGCTGTAAACCTGTTTATGAATTTACAGGTTTCGGGTGTGTTTACGTGCGGTCTTGTTTCAACTGGTATCGCTGTGGAGCACGTGAAAGATGCCTCAAATGGAGCTTGACGAAGACGCGTCCAGCAAGTGAGAGTTATCAGAGAGTAGAACGCCAATGAGTTGGAGGTCGAAGAGGAAGTGAAGAGGGAGAAAATGGGGGAGAATGTGAAATGTAAAAAGGGTGGGCAGAAGACTGTGTGAAAGAGCAAATCTGTGGAGCCGAGCGCAGATGGGGCAGGATAGTTGGTCAGAGAAGATTACAGGGAAGACTTCCTCCCTCTCATTTAGTGATGCGAGCGTCATAAAGCACACTGACACATCTGAGCACACACATCATTCCCGCATTCCTATCCACTCCCACTGGGATGTCTTCGAGCGCCTTGGAAATGTGAAAGGGTTGTAAAACAAAGGATGGAACTGGGGAAGCCGGTGAGACCCAGATAGAAGGATGAATAGGAACTGATGATGAAAAAGGAGGTGCTGAAAAGGATTTCAGCAGCAACGAGCAAAGGTTTTCCTTGTGAAATTAAACATGCAAATAAAAATTGCTTGAACCCACCACGCTTTGCAATGTCTTCTGCTTCAGCAGTAGATGTCAAGCAGTATAATTATGCACTCATTTATTGCATTGTGGCTCTGTCAATGCATGAACTCCTTGGTATATGGAAAGAAGATTTCCCTCCCTCCACTACCGCTCCTCATCTCTCTGTCACCCTCTCTCTTTCTCTGTTTCTCCTCTTTCATGTATTTAAATGTCAGTTGTGTTTGTGTGGGCCGATGGGACTGTGCAGTTTTGATGTATTCACTTCCACTGTTTCTGTTCTCCACGTGTGAGTGGGAGCCGATCAGTTAATGTTCTTTTAGGTGCTTCTTTCTTCGCTCATCAAAAGTCAAGATAATGGAAGTCAAAGTGCCCCTCCCCCTCGCACTGTATCTTTTTCTTTCCTAAGATCTTCCTCTACAGTTGTTTGTCCTTGAGCCCTAAAACTGCAGTGGCTGATTAACATATTGACCAGGATGTCAAAAATAAGGATCAAGGATTAACTTGCATTTGAACCCATGTCAGGAATGACTGTCTGCACATGGCCTGCATCAGAGCTGATAACAAAAATAACCCCTGCCCCCCCAAAAAAACAATTATAATTTTCAAAGTTTTCTTTTCTGTGGAACATTTTGCTTTTGTTGTGAGGCATATTGTAACTTTACCGTCCCACATTTGACTTACACTCGTTGAGTGAGAACTTTCAGTAGCTATCACCGGCATCTAAAAGCCTCTTTCGTCCGAAGGAAAAAAAAAAATCTTTTTGGAAATGTTCTCAAAATTTTCTCTGAATTTGCTAAACACCTGGTTGGAAATTCCTTCTGTGGGTCAAAGATGTCCGTGTCAGAGAGTAAGTTGCTCCAAATATTAAAGACAGAATTGAAGAATCTACAGAGAGCCTTCACATGGCAAACTGGAGTCCAGATCTAAACCTAAACGAGATCTTATCTAGAATAATTAGAAAAGAATCAGTTGACACTGGATATGTTTAAACCCCACCCCTCATACGTAGTAGTTGTTCGGAAGTAGTACAGCAGTAGTATGCTAGCAGGACTCTATCAGCACCAAGTGGGATTCTTGTCTTTGCAGTTAGAGGTCAGTCATCGGAGAAATGTAAACAGGTAAATCGGAGGAAAAAAAAGTAAATTAAGGAGGGGATTTTTCGCAAGATCAACGTTTTTGAGATTTATGTCATGTTATAATGTTATTCCCTCATCAAACACATCTGGAGTGCTCCTCTGAATCGTTCGTGCATTTTTTCTGTGAAAATTCCTTAAATCTCCCACGGCAGCCTGCACATTAAATGCACTGCCCATTTACCCATAGATCCACCTTGGAGCGTTAGTCCCCTGCTGAGCTCCGCCAACACAGAGCGGCCCTCCCTCACACCTCCCCTCCACACCTCCATCTGGCTTGGTAGTAGCAGAAATCAGCAAAAATCTTGTGAAACTGCACATTTACTGAGCTAATCACACAAACAGTCCGAAGAATGGTTGTAAATGGGATTGATGAATGGCACGGAGAAGCAATGTTCTCCTTGTCACGCGTGGAGACGTGTTGAAGTGTCAGAAAGGATAGGAGCTTCTTAGAGAGAGGCTATTTTCAAAGCGACGCATAGGGCTATGATTTGAAGTCAAATTTCTTGTTTTGGTATATAGACGATTTTCATAACAACTGAAGTTAACAGCTACTCGTGGTATAAAACGATACTATACGGCTGGAAAATACATAATACTGCCTCTTTAAAGAAGAAACCACAGACTCTCTTTATGTTGGTTCCTACAAATATTCTTTCAGATAAGACCAGTTGCAAAAGCTCAAAAGCAACAATATAAATTTAAATCTGAGCTATTGTGGAGGTAAATTGTTACCACTGCAGCTTACAGACCTCTTTGGTGTTCTTTATCGACATTATTTTAAAGAAGTAATTTGGTGTCTTCTGTCATCTCTCTGCAGCATGTTCTGCTGGTTTCTACAAGTCCAAGTCTTCAGATCCTGGCTGCTCCAAGTGCCCTCCTCACAGCCGCTCACTGCGGGACGGTGCTAACATTTGTGATTGCCACACAGGATTCTTCCGTGCAGATTTTGACCCACCCTCCATGGCTTGTACCCGTAAGAGCACAGACACACAAACAGTTAAAATGGAAGTGAAAACACTAATGATGGGTGCGTGCCATTCTCCCAAATAAAAAGGGAAGAACATGCATTGTTTCCCAAACTCTCTATCTCCTCCCAACAGAAGGCTAAACAAACATATGTGAATGCCACCCCTGTTTTATAATCCCATTGCTTATGACTAAGGCACCATCTACATCCTGTCTGGTAATGATAACTACCAGACATTGAGAACTGAATAAATGCACCTACTCTTTCTCTGAGTCTGTGCGAGAGATTTGAAGACGCTGCTCTGTGTGTCTTAAACCTAATTATGCCTATATACAGCACATGGTTTCCTTCGCCTGGGAAAAATGAACACACACTTGTACACAAGTTTCTCATACACACACACACATAACATTAGATGCCAAAAAAGAAAACAACCAAACCATCAAAAGCATCCCAGAACCATATGGTTTTCAGCGTAATACCAGATGTCTTCATGTTAAGCCAAGGACTGCCCTCTGAAATACCTCTCTGCTTTCTTATTGTTCCTCCTTCCTTATGTGATGTAGATGTAAATATAGTTGGTTTTGGTTTTATGTTTATCTCCAGAGCCTCCCTCAGCACCACAGCAGCTCATCTCTGTAGTGAATGAAACATCTGTGGTCTTGGAGTGGGCACCCCCTCGGCGGCTGGGAGGCAGAAGCGACATCAGCTATAGTCTGGAGTGTCTCATATGTCAAACCGGAAGCCATGGTCAGCCTCCAAGAAATCACACGGTTTCCCAGCCTGAGGTACAGCGCAGCAGCATGGGAATGCAGTCAGACCAAGGGATTGTAGGACCTGAGGTTCAGCTTGGCAGAGGGGTTTTCCAGAGCAGGCCCAGTGAATACCCGTGGCCCGGATCAGAGTCTGCCTCCAGCACCCAGCTTTGTCTCCCCTGTGGCTCAGACGTGCTCTTCTCTCCGGACCAGACTGGCCTTCAGACCACCAGGATGGTGGTGAGCAGGCTCCGGGCCCACACACACTACACCTTCATTGTCTACGCCCGCAATGGGGTTTCCCTGGTCAGCGGTGCAGGGGCATCACAGAGTGCATCGGTCAGCCTCACCACCAACCAAGCAGGTGAGGGGAAGAAGTGCTGCGTGTGATAAATGTGTCAGATTGTTGACTCCAGTAATAACAAGAAATCTGCTTATAAAGATGTGCTCCATAAGTGGGTCAGCTGAGCACAAACTGCTGTTTGCTGCATGCCCAGAGGGAGGCAAGATCTCAGGAGTAATGGTCAAAATTGTGGAAGCATGAAATGAGCAAACCTTTCAAAAAAACAGTGTCAGTGTTTTTCTTTTTATCTAGTTGTGGTAAATATGTTTGAGAAACATAAAAAAAAATTGTATGCTATAATTACGTATATTTTAAGGTTTAGGTTTATTTTTGATTATGTCTTCTTGAAATGACTTTGCTGACTCTAGGCCTACTCCAGGATTTCAACTGATTTTAGTAGTAGCATTTGTAATTTTTGTTGCCTCTGTGATTGTTTGGGGCCAAAATTAAAATAGAATGATAGTGTTGATTAACTCCACAGATACTGGCACAGAAGCCTTCTTTACTTTGAGTACTTTATCTTACTGATCCTGTTGTTGTTTTTTAAAACCTAAACATTTGCTAGATAGGTGGGTGTCCAACATTTGTAAACCGGTGAGAAAATCAGAGCGCCAGTGTAGGCGTAGGTTGCTCACTGTTTTAATGGAGCATCTGCAGGTGCAGGCCCTGTTTAGTTCCACCAAGAAGAGCTTCAGCCATGTAACTGAAATAAACATAAATGCATTATTGGTGTGCCGGCAACATTAAGCATTTAGACCTTTGTTTCCATTAGCAGGTAAACGCTTGTGGTTTATAACTGTCACACATTTGCATTGAAAAGGGTAAACGACATCATAAACGCATATAGCTTTGAAAGGTCCTCTTACATCTAATCTTGTTTTAAAAGTGTTAATTGTATGGAAATTGAAATCAAATTGTGTACTTCTCCCTAAAATAGAACATTACATTAATAAAAAAAAAGAAACATGAATGTAAACGAGTCTTTATTTTTTATAAGTTGTCAACCTTAAAGCTAAAACAGAGGTAGAAATTATGAAACTCCTCCACAACAGACAAACTTTACAAAGATCTAACAAAGTGCAGCCTGGTTCATGCACAAAGTTAAGTTTATATATATATTTCTACTCAACACAGACCATTTATCCATGATGATATTTGCACTAATAGTAAAAAAAACCAAAACATTTCAATTAGGTTTTTTTAAGAAGTAACAAGTAGTTTCAAGGTTTTCCCCAACTTGCTAAGCCCGGTGGTTGAACGCTATAGGGCAGTCATTCATCCAGCGGTCCGTTGTGTTTTTGAGTTAAAAAATGTTTAAAGTTGACAGGAAATTTGAAAATATCACTTGATAATTATGTAATTATATTGGAAGATTAATACCTGAACACCAACTATAAAGTCTTAAAAATTGCAAACATTTTTTAAAAAAAGACTTAAAGCCTGTTTTTCTACCTTCTCTGGTTCTGCTCATGTGTGAAAAAGTAAGTACATCCAAACACATGGGATGTAGACAAACGACATTAAAGTGTAAAATTTCAATGGGGTGTGCTTTATTTTTCATCACACCTGTATAAAAGTAAATCTTACTCATAGTTAGCTCGTTAAATGAACATGCATGGCGTTGTGGCTGACAGCGGAACGCGTTTAGCATTCATATCAACTGCACAGTGGATTTGGATTTTCACTTTTGCCTCCACTGGAAACTGTTGTTCCTAGTATCACCATTATATCGTTCATAGTTATTACTTTGTCCTCCCACACCAAACAACTGAATTAATTACAAGGGGGGCTCTTGAGATGGTGTCAAAAGTATTCAGGAAATCACTGACTTCAATACAAATGAAAAAAAGTTGACGACAGGGGGAAAAAAGCAAATCATGACGGTCAGGAAATAACTGAACAACAGCGCTGGTACAAGCAGAGCTGAAGCTTTTCTTACCCTCAGCACGGATCCAAAGAAGCCTTAGAAAAATTACCCGCATTTTATGAAGTGTTTCATTTTACTTGTGAAGGAGTCAGCTCATGTGTGGCGTCTCCCTTGCACATGTTCTTTATTAGTTTTTAGTGCAAGCCTTTCCCCTTTTTTTTATTCACTTTGTTTTTGCATGCTGCTACATCTGAAGCGTCGTTGCTTCAAGTCTTTATGGTGGCATTTAGATACCAGCACACCTGCTTAGTTCCAGGTGCCTTGGGGAAATAAGTTGCTGTGTCTGCACAGCACGAGTGTGTGCCTGGGATGTGTCAAGTCCAACCTGCTCTGCCATATGGTCCGATATCATGCGAACAGGCACAAAATAAAAAGGACGAATGCGGATAAAATGATGGAGAAATGGAGAGTCGTAAGAGTAAAATGAGGCAGGTGTCGAGGGAATAGAAAGTAATGAGGTGCACTGGCTCCAAGAGACTTTGATTAAAAAGCTCAGTGAATGCGCTATTAGCCGCATCCAGAACAGTGAAAGTATCATTTTTACAATTTCAGTAGACACGCTTCAGAAAAAAAAAAAAAAAAAGCTGTGCCAATGTTTAATCTCTACTCATCTTTCGCTACCTCTCAGCTCCCTCTCCAGTTTCATCCATCCAACTCACCGACGTAACAAGGCACAGCTTGTCGTTGGCATGGCAACAGCCCGACCGACCAAATGGGGTCATCCTGGAGTACGAGGTCAAGTTCTACGAAAAGGTGAGCGGCCCCATAGGTTAACGCGGCCCGGACAGCTGAATGTCAATACGTTGGGACGCTGTTTGTGTTTCACTCCTGGTGTGGATGGACTTTGCTGTCAGACATTTGAAAGAGACTGTTTTGTTTTTGGTTTTTTTGTCTCGTCTAATCAGGATCAGAGGGAGAGGTCGTATCGCATAATGAGGACCTTCCTACGGAGTGTGGATGTGGCGGGCCTCAACCCGCTCACTGTGTACGTGTTTCATGTTCGCGCTCGCACAGCTGCGGGATACGGCGAGTACAGCGCTCCGTTTGAGTTCTCCACCAATTCAGGTGCTAATCCAGGAATGATCTGTAGCTTAGGACAACATGCTTAATCGGTAGTGTTAATTTTTACAAAATGTTTATCTCTTTCTGTTAGATCCCTTTCCATTGATCGGAGAAGGTGTGAACTCTGCCTTCCTGCTGCTGTCTGTCAGTGGGGTGGGAGTCTTACTGTTCATATCGGCGGCTGTCTTCATCATAAGTCGCAGGTATAGAAACACACAAGGTCTCGCTTTAGTCAAAAACAGTCGTCTTTGTCATTTTATGTTACTTAGAGTAGTTGCAATTAGTGTCTTACTATTTTATGTTAGTCTAAGTGTTATTCAGGGGGACATTCCAGAAGAGTAACAGAGGAGTCCCAATTACGAAGCAAATTTCCTTTATCTAAAAGCACTTTACTTTTGCAAGAGATCATTGTTAACAGGGCTTAATGCACCATCTGGAAAGGTCTGGAAAAAACCATGGATTTGATTGATATATTGTTAAACTAAAACTCTTTCCTTTCCTCCCCTCCTTCCTTCCTTCTTCGCTTTCTAAATCTACCCGTTGTTGTTCCAACTGTTCTTTCTGTTTATGTTCTGGCTCATAAAGCTGTCCTCCTCCTATTCCCCCGGAAAAAAAAAACAACAATGTTTCTACTCTTTAACAATCAATAAATGTAACCTTCTTTTAGGATTAGACTGTTGGAACAGCTAATCACTGCAGATTACCAAGAGAATACACCCAACAGGATCAATGCACGCAATTACATGCTGAAACACAGACAATATTCCACTGAGAAAGTAAACAAGGGGATGACACAAAGGCAACGAGGTGCAGCAGTAGAAACTGTTCGCACTGGTTGGAAATGTTTTAATTTAAGTTGGCAAAAATAGCTTAAATTTACTTAGAATGCTCTGCTTTAAACAGGACTATCACATAAAAAATAAATTAGTATTGATTTCTGGAAGCATCTCTGACATCAACGTGTTTTTTTTTCTTTTTACAGCCAATGCTCAGCAACGCACACACAAGTCTCCGGGTTCTCCTTCAACAGTGAGATTAAATAACGTGCGTTACCTGCAGGTTTTTTTAAAGGGGATTAGAGTGGAGACAGTGATTATCCCTTTGTCCCAGGCTTGCTGTTAATGTGTTCAGCTGCGCAGTTTATGTGTTAGCCGATGTGCGCGCCCACAAACGCGCTCCGGCGTCCACAACCAAAGTCACTGACACACACACACTCAACACCTGTTCAGAAGAAGCGGTGGTTTTGACAGTTTCTTTGTTTAATAGAAAACACCTTTTTATCTGCCGCTACCTGAGGCGTCGCCCCTCCTCCCTCTGTGGCTGTAATGCTTTCATCTGGTGCTTCCCTGCAGGCCGTCGCTCTCTCCTCTCATTGTTGTCGCATTCTCTTTGCTGCAAATCCTTAAAAGAAAAACTCAACTTAAGAGCAGCTCTGAGAAATGACAAAAATATTAAGAACAAATGTAGGACGTGTTTGCTTTTGTCAGGTGACGTCGCTGCAAAACTCGCACGAGACTCTTGGGAAGTAATCAAACTTTTAGTGTTTGTTGCTGGTCTTTGTGTGAAGAATGCGTTGTTTTTGACTCTCCAGGAGGAGCAAGTACAGCAAAACCAAGCAGGATGCGGAAGAGGAGAAACATCTGAACCCAGGTACTGAACATGCACACAAGAAGCCAATACAGTGCTTTGCGAAAATATTCCTGCTCCTTTAATGTTTTCTTGATGAGTCTCTTTACAACCACATACCTTTTGCTCTGGGGAATGTCTCCATTTGCATTTCTGTAAAGTGAATGTTTCCTCCATTCTTTCTCTTAAACCGGCTCACATTCAACGGAGAGTATCTGGGAGCATCAATTTTCAAGTCTTGACACCAATTCCAAATTGGATTTAGGTCAGGGCTTTGACTAGATTATTTCCTTTAACCTGAAAATTTCTATTGTAGTTCTGACTGTAAACTATGACTGGTTTGTTGTCCTGTTGGATTGTAAAACTCCACTCAAGATTAAAATCATGAGCCTCTGACAGTTCCTACAATCTCCCTATATCTATTTCCATGTGTTTTTAGCTCCAAGTTTCATGATGCGATAGTGTGGGCTTGGCAACATGGAGGTTATTTTCTCCTCATATAGCAATTTTTGACTACATTGTTCTATTTCTGATTTTTTTAGGAGTTTCACAACTTTTATCAAGTTTTCAATTTTACTAAAACAATTCTAAACCATTGTATCCATTTACCTGCTCTCCATATTTATGGAGTACTTTCTTTTTATCTACCACATAAAATCAGAACAAAATGCACTAAAGTGTGCGGTTGTAAGAGGAGAAAATTGTACAAAGTTTTAGAAATCCTCCTTCTCTTTATTGTTGCTCAGAGTCTGTTTGTTGTGCACACTTTCCTAAACACTCTTACATAACATGCAGTTATACAACTCGTTTTTCTCGCCCTCCTCTTCATTCATCCATCTCCTCCCTCGTTTCTTGTCCACTTCCGCCTCCCTTCCGTGGTAGGAGTCAAAATCTATGTGGACCCGTTTACGTACGAGGACCCGGATCAGGCCATCCACGAGTTTGCCAAGGAAATAGATGTTAACAGTATTCATATCGAGAGGGTTATTGGCATAGGTAAGTCTCGCTTTGGCGCGCAAGCACACACAAACCCACACACACATGCTGGCTTGGCACTGACATTGTTGTTTGCTGTGCACATGTAGGAGAGTTTGGGGAGGTGTGCAGCGGTCGGCTGCGTTCGCAGGGGAAAAGGGAGATCTATGTGGCCATCAAAAGCCTGAAGGCAGGATACTCGGACAAACAGAGGAGGGACTTCCTGTCCGAGGCGTCCATCATGGGTCAATTTGACCACCCGAACATCATCAGACTGGAAGGTGTCGTCACGAGGTGTAAGTGGTGCTATTGTTCTGGTTTTGTATGAAAGTGTGAAGCACGGTTTAACTGGAATATTTCGAACTTTTTCCCCTCATTAGGCAAGCCTCTGATGATAATTACGGAATACATGGAAAATGGATCTCTGGATGCCTTTTTACGTGTATGTTGATCTGTTTTCTTCTATAAAATGAATATGAACATAGTTTTAAGTGGTTGATGAAATCTCTTCATGCGCTGAGTTAATCAGACCCCATTTTTCCTGTAATATTAATGGTTCAGAAACACGACGGCCAGTTCACAGTGATCCAGCTGGTTGGTATGCTGCGCGGCATCGCCTCGGGTATGAAGTACCTGTCAGACATGAGCTACGTTCACAGAGACCTGGCGGCTCGAAACATCCTGGTCAACAGCAACCTGGTGTGTAAGGTGTCCGACTTCGGCCTGAGCCGAGTTCTGGAGGACGACCCCGAGGCCGCCTACACTACGAGGGTAAGACTTGCGAAGGCAAAGCTTGATGGAGTATGAAGAAAACATACAGTGCCTTGCAAAAGTATTCACAGCCCCTTTTCCATTTTTCTACGTTACAATCACAAATTGCTGACGTCCTACATTAATGTTTTTGTGATTTCAATGTGATAAACCAACACAAAGTGGTGCACATACAAATTATTACAAGGTTTTCAAACATTTTCACCCATACAAATCTGAAACTGTGTCATCTGTTTTGACTAAGGAAGACCTTATTCAGGTTTACTCATTCACATTATGATGCCACGACCCTTTTTCACCATAGGATTTCTCTATTCAGAGTGATGTAAAAGTGAAATAAAGCAAATTGGTTGCACTAGATGTTTTTTTGTGGTTTTTTAGCATTAAGACTATTTCTTATTAAAAAGTATGGAGGCAACGAATTCTTTCCCCTCATCTTTGCAATTATGCTTAACCCCTTGGTCTGTCACTTAGGTCTGCAACCTTTACGGTCCAAAGAGACATTTTTATCCTTTGTAGAGATAAGAAAAAAATTGTTTAGAGCCACAGAAGTTACACAACCTTTTGAAAGAAAGACATCCTCTCATTTCTTGTGTATATCTACTGTATTTTCTACAGTAATTTTGAAAGAATCAACATTTATTTTTGTTACTAGGTTTTAAGACATGCCATATGTCTTGTCATCATATGCAACTGCTTTCTTTTTTACATCATTTTCTGCAAATGTGAAATTATTCTTTGGCAAAGCATTTTGGTTTTCTATTTATTTTAACAAATGCAAAATGTGCATGTAATTGTTACATCTACTATTAAATATTAGTTGTTTTTTTTATCATCTCAACCATAGTTTGGAAGAGTCATTGTGAAAGGTCCAACGATCAACTTAGGTTGCAGACCTCTGGTCTGTTACATAAAATCACAAAAAATACAATCATGTTTGTGGTTTTTGGTTTAAATGATAAAATGTAAAAAGGTTTTAAGGGGAAGGAGTACTTTTGAAAGGCTCTTTCGAAATTGATGATAAACCAGTTTTATATCCTCTATTGTTTATTGAGTAAATATTTACTGGCTGTTTTATCACATTTTCACTCACAAAATCGCACGTACTTGAATGCTGCCGAAGCTGTCTGACTAACTGAAACACCTACTTTGGCAAACGCATGGACATCTGTGCAAGAATAAAATTATTTCATTTGAAAAGCCCTTCTTCTCCTCTAGTGAGATGAAGTGAACGAGTGAGTCATACTGAATAAATTAGAAAACAAAGGTATTCCATCATTCAATGAATCAATTATGCTGCTATTTTAGGAGGCAACTGGGTCCTATCTGTCCCCCGGAGGGAAGATCCCCATCAGATGGACAGCTCCAGAGGCTATCAGCTACAGGAAGTTCACCACGGCCAGTGACGTGTGGAGTTATGGGATAGTCATGTGGGAGGTGGTTTCATATGGAGAGAGGCCATACTGGGACATGAACAACCAGGATGTGAGTAAACGAAGTGGCAGGATAATGAACTGGCTTTCCTTACGTTTACCATGTCTCAACTTCACTTTTATCCTCACATAAAGTTTTATATGATGCTTTTTGATAGCACATGGGGACTCAACCTCGTGCAAAAAACAATTAACCCATATTTGAGGTTAGAGGAATGTACAAATATAGTGCTGGTTTGGGGGGAAAACAGCCCATCAGTTTCCGCTTTTCAGCAACTGTTAATTGCTCCTTCGTTGGGCACTTGAGGATTAATGTTGAAATGAACAATTTTCTAAACATGATTTAAGTCCTGTAACTTTGTATGGCAGTCCAATTAAACTTTTACCTCTCCTCGCTCACCAAAAGGGATTTAGCCTGAGCCAATTTAAATAGCAAAATAAATTAAACAGATGCTGCTTTTTTAGCATATTGGAGGGCCAAATAACTTGCACCCTATCCACTGCATTCTAGCTGCTGTCTTTGAACACTGCACTTATTTAGACTTTCAAATTGTCTCCAAACACTGCTGAGGCCAAGTTTAGATTGCTTTTGTGCACCAATCTAATTATTCTTAGGATATTTGTTAAAGCTGTAAAGTGTTTTTTTATAGTTTATTTTCATTCTGCAGCCAAGCTGCAACTAAATTTAAATTTAGATGTGATATAATCTAGCTTTTTTTTTATTCTTCTTAGTGTGTACCATCACGTTTTCAGCTTAGAAAAGAAAAAGTCAATCTGGTTGAAAAAAAATCTTAAGTGTTTTTATATAAATCATATTCACACCTTTTAGTCTGCTGTTGTCTTTTGGGATTATTTTTTATTCCCTTCACACTTGTCTTAAGTGAGTCTGCGGCAGAGGTACTCATTATATCGACTTGTCATGCCTCATCAGTCTCCGATCTGAGAACTTGAGCACACTGTCTGAAATCACACCCTGGGAAGCCACAGAGCAGTTTGTTTGGCTCATTGTTCACCACTAAAGCAGATATAATGATGAGTGCCTTTATGGGGAAAAGCCCTGAGGCTTGCACCAGAGTATACATTTTTCTTACTAGCAAAGGGAACTAAATCACCTTTTTTAATTTTTTTTATTTTATTTAATTGTAAAGCAATTCATTTAGCTTTTGTCTTAATAGCTTTGCATTTTGTTTTATTTTGGATTCTTATTGAATTTACTTATATTACTCTTTTTAAATTTTATCTTAGTTTCTGTTTTTTCATATTTTATTTGATCGTTTCTTTCTTTTCAGTATTTATATTATGTATTTTATTTTTTGTAAAGTATTTTTTTAATCACTTTCGTTGGTTGATGTTATAACAAACATTAGTAAAAGGTTTTCTGGGTGTTGTATTATCATGACTGTATGTGCTGCAGGATTATGACCTGGTAGGTCAACAATAGTTACAAGATACATAAATATCACTAAATTTGAAATGCACTGAAATTCATGGGAATCTTAGAATTTTATGTGTTTGTGCTTTAATAGTAATAATTTTTATCCCAGAATGTGTAGCCTGTGCTACTCACTTTAATCTCCTATATTTTTGACATTTCTGTCAAGTATTCAGGTGGTAGTTAAAGGTCAAAGCAACTGGCAATTTGTGCAATTAGTTTATCATTCAAAGCAAAGACGAACATACTGAACATGCTGAACGTCTGCATGTTTTGATTGCCATTTGGCAGGTCTTTGCATAACATTTAGCCGAAAGCGCAGCTGCGTCAAACTGCTGCTGGCATCTCTTCCAAAAGTACTTGTGCTCGTTCAATAATTTTAAAGATGGCTTAAGTTTAAAAAAAATTATCGGACAGACGTAACAGTTCAAAGATCATCCTTAATCCCTGCCCTTTTATAAAGGTGATTAAAGCGATAGAAGAAGGATACAGGCTGCCTGCTCCCATGGACTGCCCTGTGGTGCTCCATCAACTCATGCTGGACTGTTGGGAGAGAGAGCGAGGAGACAGACCCTCCTTCAGCCAGATCCTCAACATGTTGGATAAACTTATACGCAACCCTGGCACCCTGCGGCGCACAGGAGGGGACAGGTACATAGTGCATGTCAATGCACACAGATAAAAATAAACATGTGCGCCAAGGCAAATACTTGCATAGCTATGCATGAACTCCCATATCCAATTTATCACTATTGCAAGTAACGGTCTCCCGCAAAATAAGAATAACTCTATTTTCCTACAGACCTCCGGGGACCATGCTGGAGTCCAGGGTGGGATCAGAGGTGTGTGTGTCTGTTGTACCAGAGGTGTGTGTGCCACCGTGGTCGATGTATGATTGGCTGCAGTCCATTGGCTTGGAGAGATACAGAGACGTCCTTGCAGCTGCAGGATACTCCAGCCTTGAAAGCCTCCTGACTCTCACACACCAGTGAGTGCAGCTTATTTTAAATGTGCTTTTTCTGCATTACACAGAGATATAGTGTTGATGCTGATTCTGCTACATAACCTAAATGACCTGATGCAGCTTGTAGGAACAGTCTACTGCAAAAGCATTTCTACGACTTCACCTATGAGCACATTGTGTCATGTTACAAGCATAACTTTGATGTGTTGTGTTGGGCTTAATGTAGTAGATCAACAAAAAATATTGCTGATTTGCAAGTAAAAGCAAAAATATATATATATATTTAATTATTACAAGTGTGCCGTGCTCTTGCATTTTGGCTGTATGTTTAGTGTCATCGTACTTCTGAAAGCTCTGCCTATCTTTCTCATGAAACTCGATCAGATTTCCTGATTCTGCTGAAGAAAAGCATCACCATAGCATGATGCTGTCACCACCATGTGTCATGCTGGTGGCATCGTCATGCTACATCACACAGTGTTTTGCATTTAGGCCAGAAAGTTCAATTTGTTCAATTAGAGCACCTTTTGCTACAGGTGCTTCAAGGCAAAATACATACCAGACATCTGAACCATATGTGTGTTTGTTTCCCCACAGGGAGATGGACAGACTTGGAATAATCACACCGTCACATCAGGACATACTAATTGCGAGTGTGCAGCAGGAAATGTTGTCCCAAATGCAACACATGCAACACTCTATGGTCCCGGTCTGAACTGGTGAGCAGTTACAAACCTGTTTTTTGAGAAGAATTTTATTTACCTCATCTGTGCACTTTAGAGGAACTGTTCACCAGTGGAAGTACAAGAAGTGAAGGCAAATAAGAAGAAAACTATAACAAGGAGCACTTTTGTGAACTTCCATCCTGTGGAGCTTTCTACAAACCCTGATCTGGACGTGGGCACAGACAGCACTGAGCTTCTGAGAGCTTAGTCTGATGCCTCATCCTGTTTTTCTAGCTCTGATTTCGCCTCTTTTCTTTTTTTTTCTTATCTGTTTGGTGAAGGCTGACATGTGCATAAGCAGAATGGCTTCCAGGGTTTTTTTGGGGGGGTTTTGCGCTTCACTTGAATTAAATGTATTTCTTTTTGTTTGTTTGTTTTATCTGATGAACGTGTGCGTGTGCGTGTGTGTGGGTGTGTGTGTGTGTGTGTGTGTATACACTGTGTAGCATGAAACCATTCAACATGAACTCTCCTTGTTAAGATGTGTCGGCTGTCTTCATGTAATCTTAATATGCAAAGTTTAAGAGATAGCAGGAGGACTCAGACAGAATGTATCACTTTGAGCTCTTACTGATTTCACACCAGTGGATTGTTCTAATCAAAATCTGATTTGATTGTTTTTCTTAATCTTTTTTTTTTCAGATTGAACAAACTATTGCTTTTGTTGATTTAGAGACAGTTAGATTAGAATGTCATTCATCTGTGTCTATATATACACACACTCTTTGATGCTGAGGATTAGCTACTTGAAGCATTTTGTTTATTTATGGTCCTTTTTTTATCAAGTTTGTACATTGTAAAATAGAAACGCTGAGGAGATGTAATGAGTGCCATATTGCGTTGCAATAAATGCCAAACTCATTGGTGTATGTCATGCTCAATTGTCTTTGAACAGCAGTGCAGAACAACAACAAAAAAGCCTTCACATAAATTAATCTTTTATCACAAAAGCCGATCCTCAACCTGAAAAGTTTTAGAATGATTCGATTTATTGGCTCAAGTACGTTTAATTTGTGGAGGAAAAAAATAACACATAGAGAAATAACTGTTTACCAAAAACCGTGGTGGAACAATCGGTGGTACTCCAAGGTTGATGCTTTTAATGACTTTAATCATTTTTGGCGATTGGACTGCACTTTGATCTTTTCCTGTGGCAATCAGAATGAGGGATCTTTAACCATTCCTCTTTACAAATTCTCTCAGGATCATCCAGAATCGTGGATCTTTACTTATTCCGTCTTTTCTTTAGATAAGGCATATTTTCGGTATAGTTCGGGCTTGGGAATTGAGATTGTAAGGGAATAAGGTGGACTTTAAGTATGAACTTTGTATTTAACACATTTAAAAAGCGTTGACCCTTTTTCACAATTTTCAATATGAGCTGTTTATCTTTGTTAGGAGTATCAGTGATTGTGCCACCAGTGATTTTGCAGAGTAAAAAGAGGGATTTTTTTCCCCCCACTCCATAAATAAACTCAAAACAAAAGATGTATTTATAAATCTATTTATATATATGTGTGTGTATGAGAGTGTGCTGCGGCCATAAAAGATCCATTTATTTTAAGTCTTTTTACACATTGTCAGTTTGTGCCAACAAATGTGGCAGGCGCTATGCATTGTTTATGTAGTAATTTGAGGTGCTTTCCGTTTTTAGTCTTGGCAATATAAGTGTCCTCTGTGAAAGCCGAGACTGAGTAAGAGGTTCCTGCAACGAGGAAAACAACCCTGGAAGGACACCCTGCTGAAGTGCTGCTGGTGTAATGACACACTGAGTTGGGTTGGTGTTTGAGGAGGAGAGAACAAACACAAAGAGAAAAGAGAGAGAAAGTAAAAAAGAGGAGGCAAAAGAGCGAGAAAAAAGACGGGCTTGAACGGAAAGGGGGTAAGAAACAAAAACGAGAGAGTGAGATGTCATCTGTGTGTGGCATCACATTTTTTGTCAGCTAAATCGGGCTGAGTCTGCAATGCAAAGCTGTCGAATCAGCAAACATCTGTCTCCCACCACCAACCACACACAGATATATTCACAGCATACATATAAATGTATCTTACACACACACACACACACACACACGCACACCCACACACACAGAGAGAGAGACTCCAGGGAGTTGATTGGAGGAAGCCTTTGATATTTAAAGAGCGAGAGGATATGATCTGGTTTCTGGCAACATTGTCAATGTTTTTTCAGCCTAATGAGAGTTGCTAGCTTCCACACAAGTGAATGCACACGCATACCCTCACACACTTTCAGACCCCTGCCTCCCTCTTACATCCAAATAACACGCTGCAAACGAAATGCTGATGGTGGTTAATGAGGCAGAAGCCTCTGAGTAAGAGACACAGGAAGAGAGATGGAAGGATGAAGCCTTGCCTCAAGGCAATGAAACAGAAAGCTTCTGTCACTTAATGAGATACTGACACCACATTATGCAGGTAGCTGAATGTGGTGATATGACACACTGAACCATGGTTGAAAATATGCACAATGGCACCTTTACAGACAGGAAGTAGCTGTAAGTGTAGAGCAAGTTATCCCCATCGGCTGCTTCTAACTTCTTTTAAGTCCAAGCTAGCATCACGAGGATATGGCTGCTGCTATTAGGTCACTGGTATTAGCTCCTTTATTTCTAGCATTTTAAAAAGAGGAAATTGTAAAGAAGATGGACCAAAGTCGAGCTATACAAATGCATCGAGTGGAGGCTGAAGCCATTTTCACTCATGAGACCAGTTCAGTCAGATTTTAGCTACTTTAAGCCTTACTTTTCATACTTGCTTGGTTAATACTAATAGGAACAAACTGACTGTGATGTAGTGGATGAGAGTGAATGGAGGAAGAAATGCTGGTAGCTACTCCTGGAGTTCCATTAATGGCTGAAGTTGGAAGTTAAGTTGACATAAACCCAACCTAGCCTTTTCCAAGTTCCAAGTTTGAAAAATAATTAGAACTTCTAATTGAGGCGTTCAGTGATCAGGCTAATGACTGGTGCTCTTTTACAAGCTAATGTCCTTTCTGCAGCAGGTTAGGGTTGCAATTCAGCTCCAATTGAACAGGCACCTATAATAAAACACAAAAAGGATGTTGAAAACAAACCGCAGAAGTTAACTAGAAATGGAAAGCTGCCACAATACATATACTGCTTTGATTTTAACGCAGAAATGTAGGCCCAATCAAATGTCCGTATACTATTGATGAATATGCTTTATTAATCCCAGAGGGAAATTCACATTTCAGTAAAACCTGTTCACTAGACAATTAGCTGTGACTGATTTTGTATGAATTACAGAATCAGTGTAAGGTGGCACAGACAACCAGTGTGATCTTAGGCTGCCGAGGTGTTAAGTGTAATGCAAGGGGTGCAAAAGTTGTCTTAGGCATGTTTGTGTGTGAACTGCTTAACAACTCTCAAGCCAGCAGTCTATATCACAAATTGTGAAAGCCATAATGTCACAATTCTGTGTTAAAACTTATTTCTATTATTCATAAATCACCCTCAAATTTTAGAAAATAGAATATTTGGGCTTTCATTAGCATTAAGTCATAGTCCTTAGAATAACAGTATATGGTAAATGTGTACACAAGAAAATTTCCTACTAAAGTAATTTGCTTTAGAGGCCAAATGATGTAGCTGCCAATTTAGTGTATCTAAATACAGTTATTTTTGCCAAAAGCTTATCTGAAGGAGTTCCACATTGTCATAAAGAGTATTAATTGTTGAGATGAAAGGACAGAAAAGCCACACTGACTGATGGTAGAGTGAGCAGTAGTCCATTTAACCCTAAAAGCCACTCTCGTCATATTGAGAAAGGCCAGATCAAATTGAACCTTTCTGTCTTCGTCTCTCAGTGGGAGGCGATTGTGGGGTTTTGTTCCCAGATTAGGGCGGGTATGGAACCGGTTAATCCTGCCAGCGTTTCCATGTGGGAGTGGCAGCAGGGTGTCTTTACTGTGCGGCCAGCCGTAATCTAAAGGCTGCGAGATTAGGCTTTATATCGGAGCACGTTCACTCGCACAGACAGAGGCGCGCTGCACAAAGTCTAGGTTTGTTTCAGGATTAAAAGCATCACCTCAATGACTGATATAATGCTTCAGGCATTCCCACGGTAAGCATGATGAGGATGTCTGTTTGATAGCTGTAAGTGCTGAGTTTGTGTGTGTGTGTGTGTGCGTGTGTGTGCGTGTGGGTGTGCGCGTCTGTGTGTGTGTGTTTGTGTGTGTGTGTGTGTGTGTGTAGGTATTTTCAGCTGCTCCTGATGAGACATGGAGGTAGAAAAGAAGCTCAGGCCAATGACAAGAGACAAATCTGTTTGCATTTTTTAAACAGATGTGCCCATAGTTATGTATGCATTAAGTTACAATACCTTTCTTCAGAGAAAACATTTAACTGGTCATAGCTCCAGAAGAATATTTCCCTTCATTTATTTTTTGTTTATTTGAAAATTCAGAGTTTGCTTTTGTCTTTTCACACAAAATCCAAAACAAAACATGCAAATAATGTGGCTGCCTAAACAGATTTGGGTTCCTGCAACCAGATAATATTTGGACCTCAAACACACTCAGAATCTCTCTCTTTCACACACACGTGCACACACACACACCACTCCAGTGCCACTAGAGAAGCAGCTGCCCGAGCTGGCAGGCCATGCTCCCCTCATTATGCTGGCCACTCACTCGTGTCCTGGCTCTGTTTCCTGTCCTGCTGCCTCTGCTGCTTCTGCTGGACAGGTAACATCTGACTCACATTAGGCTGCTATTCATGGCTTTTATGGAGACCATTATCAAATACTTACACAGAAACATCCTTTAGCTATGGAAAATGTCATGTTTCACATTAAAAGTACGACATTATTGTCATTTTATTTTGTAGACAAGACTTTCTTTTTGTAAAGGCTCCAGATTGTATAAGGACATTTAATGGTATTTGACCTGAGATGTCTTAGCATACAAATTGTTTTCAAACTACCAACATTGCTTCAGAGTTAAGGGGTTCCAGTTCTTTCACTCTGTTTCTTCCAGTAGTTTTGCGTTTCATCTCCAGCATCGCCCAACTTATTTATAATGGTTTAAAAGCTGAATGCTTTACAAGTAGGCTGTATGTTTTTGTTTCAACAGTGACTCGATTTTGTTTTGTTTTTTATTTAAATTTTACTAATCCAGGAAGGTCCTATTGAGATTAAAAACCTCTTTTCACAAGCGTATCCCTGGCCAAGATGCAGAAAAAGTGAAAAGTCAAAGTGTTCACAAATTATGGCTCAAGGTCAACAAGGCTGTTTTTTTATCATTCAGCACAATATTCACAAACACTTTACATCTCACAATTTGCAACAAAATTTCAACAATTTAAGTGAGAGTCGTATAGATATGGAGAAGATGTATTTGAAACCCAAAAGCCTTATAAATATTGCATTCAAGCATGTCTTTGTGGTTGTACACTGACATTGTAATTCAATGTACTATACACTTCTGCTTTGAGCCAATCCATAATTATTCCATGTGTTGTTAAAAGTAGTAAGTGGGTACAATAATGATTATTGTTCCAACAATCATTATTGTTGGTACAATAATGATTATAGTTCCAACAATAATGAACAATAATGTTCATTATTTTCCTCATTCATGAGGAAAACTTGGATACAAGTTTTCCATGAAGAGTCAAAAGCCCATGTAGGACAGCCAGGCACTGCCTTACTGATCCTTCTACGTTTTGCTCTAAAATCAAATCAGTCTCTAAAGACTTCAGTGGTAAAGAAGCAGTCATCAAACAGGTTGATGAAACACTGCTAGGTGGAATACAGCTGTGGGTTTGGACAAGTTACTGCCCTATAGAAGTCCAATTAGAGCGACATGTACAGTTAGGTTTAAATGTGCAAATAATATCAAAAATGTCATGCTAATTTTGGGCTTTTAATGTTGCATTTGAACAGTTATTTTTCAAGGTAGAGAGACAATTTGCTTATATTTCTTAAGAATTGGGTGCAGAAAGTGTTTTATAGCGGGATTTTTCTGATCCAGACAACGTCAATATTACTTTACTCATTTGTATCCAAGTTTAGCTGTGGGTCTATAGTGAAGAATTGAGAGAATCGACAGTTCTTAGGTTTGAAAAACTTTCCTTGACTCCAAAGAACACAATTATTTTAATTGCCAAGGATGTTACCAAGTGGATGTACCTCAACTAGTCTCCATTGGGTTTCCTGTCAGCTCCATCAGATTTGACTTCCCTCTCACCAAACAGAGAGGACAAGTTTCAACTTTTTTGAACAGCGGCATTAACCTTTTAGAGGAGTCGTTCATTAACTAAAAGGTAGCATTACACCCACTTTCTCTATTTTTAAGATAGTCTATGGATGGCACAAAGGAGGCAGAAATGCACTTAGTGGTGTTTAGCCTGAAATTCAACCCTCAATCTGCTTAAGTACACATTTCAGAGTGTGTTTGTCAACGTGGTTGCATTTCAGGATCTGTGTAATTCCTATCTTCAGCACATCTTTGCAGACCTTTGATTTGAAAAGTACCCGAGTGGCTGCATTTATCTTCCAGTCCACCATCAACTTAGTGATAGCTTCCTGATTGAGAGAGACAGAGTAAAAACGATGGAGGAAGGTAAAGAGACAGCACCACTCTGTCAAGGAAAGTTTCGTCCTTCATCAGCCCTACATCTCAGTTTCCTTCTATCCTCCATCTAATTAAAGAAGGATAGATGATCAATAGGGGAGAAGCAGTGGAAGGGGATTAGGATTAGAAATCGATGACTTTGTTTTCTTCGGTCTGCCAAAGATAAACACTGCCTTAAGACACTGACAACGCAACAGAGAATCTTTTACAGCTTTTCATGCTGCAGAGAGGGCATGACATCCCCTGTGTGGACAGATACACATCTGGTTGCTGCTTCTCACGCTGAGTTAAAAAGAGATGTTTCGATCCCTCCATGATACTGGGGAGAAAAAAATGGGGGATGGGCTCTGATCAAGTCTAGAAGGTGTTTAGACAGAGATCTTTCACCAAGACACCAAGTATTGATGTTCCGTGGGCTTTATTTTCTGCATTATGGATAAAATGCATTTAAAGCAAGCAAACGTGCATTGCAAAAGTGTGTGTGTGCGATCCAGTTTGTAGAGCTCAGATCAGAGATTGATTGCCGGTTCGTATCAAATCGCCTGTTCAAGACTCTCTGAGAATAGCTTGAGATGACTGATGAAGAGGTGGCGCAACGCACTGCAAAGGCTGAAAAGGAAAAGTGATGCTCCTAAAAACCTGAGTGGGCTGGAAGGAGTGAGGCAAGGCATTCTGGGTAGGTGAGGCTTCACCTCCCACACAGGGTTTCAAAAACATAAACCCTGCTTTGATCTGTCTCTGCATTTTTCTCTCTCCCTCTCTATCAACTTCGTTTTCCTTCCTTTTCACATGCAGAAACACACACACACACACACAGGGTGCACACACACCCTGTTTGTTGTGGCTTTCGCCCCACTCCTCTTTGAAAGAACAAAGGCATTTGTCTATGCTCCCTAGAGATGAAAGCCCAGCTTTGAGATGACCCATTCACCTTTGGTACAGGTGCTGCCACTCCAATTTACTTATTTATTTATCTATTTATTTATTTATCTATTTATTTAAAATTAGAAGGTTTGTTATTAGATTGATTTGCCACTAAGGTTTCGGTGAAGACATCATGATAATCAGAAACCTATTATTCCCATTCAGAGTCACAGGTGTCTGATGTGTGGATGGGAGCACGCAGCAGAGCGGAGGAGCAAAGGACAGCTGACAAAGAAAGGCATTCATCCTGTCTTCAGTTCAACTGACATGCATGAAATTGGGTTTTGGAGATAAACAGAGTATCCTCAAGTGAAGGCAACATAAAGGTCCGATACTCTTGCTGCGCGCGTTTTTCACAACCCTGTTTTTTATTCTTATTTTTTTCTCCCTCTCTGTGGGTTTGATCTCTTTGTACTGAATGAACGGTAAACAGCTGTTTCTGAATGGGTTTTTTATGTGAAGAAGAAGATACAAGTTTTACATAATAAGACATTTCCACAAACATCAGCAAAAAGTGAAAATTGCATTTGTTCAAGGGATAGTTATGGGAGTTAACGTGTTAAGAGGTTACTGGGCCGTTTCTAATATTGGTGCTGCTTAAAAGTGGTAGAATTGTACTTTTACAATTTAGTTTATCTCAAATGTATACTAAATGAAGACTCCAAGAAAACCTGAAGTGTCCTTCTACAGAATAAACTCTTGAGAAATACACCTCTTCCTGTGATCTAGCGAGAATGTGGCTTTGCGGCAATGAATTTGTGTTGTTATGGCATCTTGAAAACAGTTGTTTTATCATCAGGAAGTAGCATTTTGGATTGTCCAAACACATTACTGTTGAAAAATTGAGAATAACACCCTTTCTTTTAGATCAAATTGTAAATAACCAGGGTTATTTGTGGTGTCATCTGACTGAACAGTTTTGCAACATTACCTATGCTCAAGATCCAGTTGTACTTGTGGAACAGGAAGCCCTGGCAAACAGATACCCGAGAAAGGTGATTGAACAGACACAGGAAGGAGAAAAGGGATTATGTGTTTCTCAGGATACATGTGTGTGTGCGTGCGCGTGTGTGTACAAGAAACATTTCATTCCAGGCTAGTTGGTCAGATGGCTGCTGATCCTTGTCCATCACACATTCCATCATGGCCAGACATGGCTGACTTGTCACCATGAGTGACATTCACAACTCCAGCTTCTACATAAAGCACACCTATCCTCAGCATAATAGATGTGCACCTGGAAACATCTGGCACTCTAAACGTAGCATGTGCTCATTTGCATGTATTTTATAAAAGTCATTTTTAAAGGTAACTTAATATGAATTTAAACTCTATTTCTGAATATGCAGAAACTTTAAAATTATGTATACACCATGGACTACTTTTGGCATTACAACCACAGACCTCAATGTAATTTGGCAGGACGTTATGTCAGAAAACCGAAAAAGAAAAACTACAGTTTTCTAAATTCTTTACAAAAACCTTCCCATACTAAGACTAACAGTATTTGTTGTCCATTTGTAATCATCCACCCTCCCTTCTTTTCTCTCTAACTATAAAAAAATGTGTTCAATGACTGACTATAAAATTTGATTAATTAGCAAATGGATCCATCTGTGAAAAATTCAATCTGAGTCCAGATGTTGTGTGAAGGCTTCTGAGGTTTGTTAGAAAACAGTAGTGAAGAAACAGCATCATGAAGATCACTGAGAAGAGCAGACAAGAAAAAAGTTGTGAAGAGATTTACTGATTAGATTGCAAAGTAATACTTCGGAGAGTCTTATTCAGTCCAGCAGCCAAAATGGAATGACTGCAGTCTTCTCAAGAGACAACCATTCACCCAAACAAGTCAGGTAAAGAGATTCAAATTTGGAGCAGCAGCCAAGCGATCCACGGTTATTCTGGGGGAGCGGCAGAGACCAAAAACTCAGGTGAAGGAATCTGTTGACAGAACAATTAATATTCATACATACTACTAATTTGTTCATTAACAGAAGCTAGACTGTTAAATTGCTGAAAGACAGCAACAATAACAACTCTCTGCAGTTTACTGTGAGCCACACAGGAGTACACAGAAAGCATGTCAAAGAAGTCACTCAGATGGCACTTTGTCCTAAATGCATACCTTATTTTTAGACTAATTTGAAACTGTGTCATTTTTCTTCCATGTCACAATTGTACACTACTTTCCATTAATACATCACAACAAATGTGAAAAAGTGTAACTGGTATGAACACTATGACAAGACACAAAGAGTCCGCTTATGAGAAAGCATTATTGAATCTTTTTTCTATCCATCATCCGTAGGCACTACAGCCTGCAGCTATAAAATATAAAAGCCATACCCACTAAAGCAATAAAGATTTCATATAATTTTTTGTGCATTAACACGTCAGTGTTATACGGAGGGCTAATGAATGTGGCTTTAAATATGAGCCTCGTTTTTATGGTCCATCAAGAAGACAATAAAGAGAAATGTGGCCTACAGGTGGCTTGTAATTCACCGTATGAGATTGAGAAAATCAATTTTAAAATGTAACAAAGAGAGGTCAATTTTAGATAACAAGCAGCAGTGTGCTGATGTATAATAATCAAGATACAGCAGCACAGAGTCCTTTTCAGGCACTGCAGTGCCATCTGGTGGACTGATCTCTCTAAACTCAAATGGGAAAAAAGTGAACCAGATGGTTTAATTTTCAAAGTTTCAAAGCCACAGCCTCGGGTAATGGATTAGAAAAAACCAACAATATTTAGACAACATAATTTTATTTTATTTATTTTTTCACAGTGATAATCTACAAACACTGTTGCCCACAAACAGGCAAGTCAACATCAGCAGCCTCAAATGATACAGTAGAAAAAGAAATTCAGACAGGGATTTGGATCCCTGTTGTTTCAGCAGGTCACAGTTCAAGGAAGATGTATTGCCAAATAAACTGTCTGGAAAACTGAAGAGTTTTCATTTCTGCATATGTTATGAAGTATCATGCTTCATTAAACAATTGGTCAACTGCATTTTATTTTCTTAGACAGCTAAAGCATGAACAGCAGGTGATTAAAATAAAAGTAAAACTCAGTAAATTGGAATGCAAAGATACTTTATGTCAGTAACTCCACTCAAAAAGGGAAACTCATATTTCTGTACAAACATACAGAGTAATATGGGCTAGTTCTGCTTTGAATTTGATGATTATGAAAGCCAGCTTTTTCTAATCCTGTGGTCAGAAGGAAAAATGCCTCTCTAAAATCCTGACTGGGAGCATACCAGTCAGGACCAGCCTCCCTCTTACAGACCAGATTCATCGTTCCTAGGATAAATGCTCTCTCTAAATTACCATTTAGCATGTCCATGCAAATGCCAGGTTATTTTTCTGTTGTGTTGTTTGTGTTGCTCTATGATGGAGTGGCGACCTATCCATGTGACGGATAACCAGGCCATCAGGACTTCAGGAAGCACCCCACACCTCTCATCTAATGACCAGCTGAGATTGCGACTAGCACGCCCGCAGCCTTGTGTGGACAAGTGGGTATGATTATAAAAATCTAAAATTGTGTTCCTCCACACTTTTTCCTTCCACTCAACTTCCCGTTAACATACTTGGATACAGGCATTTTATTAAATAATGACACATTGTGGTGTATCCTGCTAGCAGGGGTCAATAATGAACAACTGTGTGAGCCATCTTTCCAGTAGAATTCAGCTTTTCTATATAAATATATATATATATATATATATATATATATATATATATATATATATACTGTATATACTGTATATACTGTATATATATATATAATATTTTGGGTTTCATTAGCTTTCATAAAGTTAATAAGAATAAGTGTTTAAAATAAATGATTCTGAGTGCACTAAATCTACTCATGATTTCCACTTTTCAAGCCAAGTTACTGAAATAAGTTGACTTTACGCAGATTTCTTTATTTTTATTTATTGAGATGCTCCTGTATTTCATGACTTGTTACAACACCTTTTGACATTTTGACAAAAAGAGAACACTGGAAAAATATCAACATGTGCTTCTCTCAATCAAACACTGTAGACATGCAAACACATGCACACACAACACAACATGTACACACCTACATGCATGTGCTTAAGCACATGAAAACTGATGATTTACAAAAGATATTTTATCATTTTATTGTTTTATCTCTTCTCCTATAGTACTTTTACCCTGCTACTAATATTTGGTATTTACTTACCAATTCTTTTTGTCCATATTTGAATTCTTAAGTCATATTTTTTTATAATTTTATCAGAAAAATAAGCTTCTGAGTTAGTTGATAAGGCATTTTGAATAAAACCACTTGCTTCCAGATCGTTTTTTTGTTTGTTTTTTTTTCTTTGACTGAGCCACTACACACCGCTGGAGGACCACTGTATGCGAAGGGTATTCACTGTGTCTGAGTGTGTGTGCTAAGATCAATCATAGACATAGTTAAAGTGCTAAAATCAAATTATACAGAGCTGATTCCCCTCTAGTTAAAACAAATGCACAATGAAGTCCAGGCTAATTACAAGTGAGTCAATAGGAGGAATCGATAACACATATTGCATAGGCAGAGCTGGGGAAAGGAATGTTTGATTCACCTCGCTTCGGCTGCTCCCTCTGCAACCAAGCTGTTACTTATACACAGACTTTTGGCTTTTAAAAGAATAATAATAACAGTGGGGTTTGCACTGAAATTAAATTTAAATTAATTGACACAATATTTATGTCGTGGGATTTAAATCGACGTTTGAATCTTGACAATGATTATCCTGTTAAAAGCATTAAGAGCTTAATCACAATTACCAAAATTGTTCACAGTGCTACTAAGCTGATTGTACTGTAAGATTCATACGTTTCTCCACTTCTGTATGAACAAATTGTACATAACAGACTCCCACTAGATTAGCAGTAAATCTCTCTGTACAGTGGTTCAAATGCATAATGCAAAGCTGCATTCTTTCAGCTGAATGCCAGGTAATAAGATTTACTATAAGCAAAGCAGACTCTTACATGCAGCTTCAGCAGCCAGCAGTAAATCATCAGTGTCCTGCTGCCTTTATCATTACACCCTCCCAGCTTTTGTGTAAGGAGAAAGCCTCTGGCTCCACCCACTGCCGCTGTCTTTGACTGAAATTACTGGAGGAGAATTAGAGATGATTAATATCAGATACGGGCGAGAGAAAGTCAATTCATAAATCAATTCATTCGGTATTTTTAGAGTTTACCATAAATCACGGATGGAGTGTTGACTTACTGTTTCACTGTCCACATCTGAGTCTCTTCTGGACTCAGAGCTGCAGTGGAAAGGAGAGAAAACACAGCTCTGGTCCTCCTGAGTCTGTGGTTATACAAAATAACCAACAGGGGGCAGCAGAAAAAGAAAAACAAATAGGTGGGTTATTGGGAAGAACGAATTTGAAGACACATTTTATCTACATGTAATGGAATAAAGTTGCATCGTGCATGTCGGTAAGGTAGTCAAATTGGTGATTTTCTTCCTTTTGTTCATATGTCAACTCAAATTAGTTTCAGATATTTTACGAATAGTAGGTTGTACTAAAGGAACAGTTCAGGATTTTTGAAGTCAGGTTGTGATAAAATGGCCTGTACTTGTCTACTGCTTTATCAAGCTCAGAGGATCCCAAAGTGCTTCACACTATATCCAGCAATTGGCCCATTCACACACACACATTCAAATTAGTTGGCCCCAGAGGCTGAAGCTGGAGGCTAGTCTGACAGGGGCAACACTCAAAGCGACCTTCTGTTGTCCTGAAATAACTCCAATCTCAAAAACTTAACAATGGATTAAGGAATTGCTGTATTATAAACCTTACTAATATTTGTCAAATTTCATTAGGGGGATTATTTAGGTAGAAGTCAACCTCAATGATATTCCTATATTTACAATCTGCTAAGAAAAACAAAGTGGAAGGGATTTCTGGTCAAAATACTTAATATAAAACTGAGGCAATGTAAAAATCAAGAGCATTTTTTTGTTTTTAAACTGGTTTACTTTACTGGTCATCATAATTGCTTTTCCGTTCAAAGTATTCCCTACATTCATTTTCTATCTAAATAATGGTCAAGTTATGTGTAGGACATCAAACACAAAGATAGTTTAAAGATTCATACGGTAATAAACATAAACTTGTATGATGTTTTTGAGTCTGGACTTGTTTTAAGAAGGTAAAGATCCGATTTGGTCTTGAAAAGGCTAATCAAGATGTACACAAATTGAAAACAACAAAACCAGTATTTACTGGAAATAACTCACTTTCAACAGAATCTGACTCAAAAAGTCCTGAACTAAATTCTTAAATTTAACATATTTTTTCTAAATATTTGATACCACTAAGTCCATGGACTGTGAAGAAATACAAAGTGCATCTTTATTAATTAGACAATTCTCAAAACCAGAAGAAAGGGACTCAAACACATCAAGGGATCACTAAGATCTGAGTCAAGCTACAATTTACTAACTACACATTCACTGGATATTTGTTACATAAATATACATAGACCACTTTTTACTAATGATGAAGGAAATGAAGAGGCAGCAGTTTTCACATGCATTTCATTTTTCTTTAGCCGTCAGCAACAAACAATCCATTAAAATTGGTTTTTGTTTTGACCATATTTTTGACCATATCTGGCAGCACATATCCCACATCTCCCAGTCTTTCAGGCTACTATAGCTTCCTAGCTAGCGACTTACATTGTAACTTGAACTAGAGTTAAGTTTACGACGGCCAAGAATTGGAGAATACACCCAGTATCTTCCATCTGCATACTGATGATTGGACACACAGATGAGTACACAAGGGATGTGAAATGGGTTACACAAGATTATACAGAAAAAAAGAAGAAAATGCAGAATGAATGTGGCAAACAAACAAATCAAAACCAGACGTAGTGAAAAGGACAGAACAAATAAAAGAAGAACGATGGATAGACTTCATGCTGTGCAGGTTGTTTTTTTGGTGATATCAGTTAAAAGCAGGTCACGCGCCTTTTCAGGCATCAGGCTTTAGAAATAAAGCAGGAAGAGCAGCTCCCATAGCGTGCACACAGAGACCTTCTCACCATCACAACTCTACCACGCTATCCTGACTGGACCACTGCAGAAGATCCAGTAGATCACACAGAAACAGAAAGCAAGTTATCCTCACAGCCTGGTCTTAACTTACTCTTATATGATTGTGACCTTTCAACTAATTTTGGTTAATTTTACTTCCTGACCCGTTCTCTGTTTATATGTGACATAAATATAGAAACATTTGGGGTAGGAACTTACAAAGTAAATGTCAGAGACCTGCACCTCCGCTTCCAAGGAGCTGTGGCTGCTGGACACCGAAAGCTGCTTTTGTGAAGTACGCGGTTCTTCCTGAGGCAAGTGGGGGCTTGAAGGGGCTGAAGAGGGAGGAGCGGAGGGAAAATGCTGAGAGGAGCTAGCGGATGCGGGGTGAATGGGGGTGAACGCTGAGGCAGGAGTGAGGGTGGAGGCGTTCGGAGACAAACCGGTGAGCTGAACAGATTTTGCATTTGAGTCAGAGATCAGAGAGGAGAGAGTTAAAGCCTGAGCGGTTCCTGGAGAGGTGAGCGGTTTGGTGGACGGACGGATGGATGAAGAAAGCGTAGAGGATGACTGGGCAGCACATTGAGCAGAGGAGGATGACGCAAAGGAAGGAGGAAGAGTAGTGGAGGAATATGCAGAGGATGAACATGTAGAGCTGGGGGCGGACGAAGCTACTGTACAAATTTGATGACTGAGTGTTTGTTGGCTGGAAGACATGATTTCTGTCCTCTGCGTCAGCTCCGTACTCTGCGGGATCTTGCTGTTTGAGAAAACGCAAACGAAACAGATGAAATACCACAAACATAACTCAGTGAGATACTCTGTGATAACACTTTTGCTGATGTTCATACCTCAGCTCCACCTCCACAGTTATAGTGTCCTGACGTTCGCCGTGAACCTCAACCAGCTCTTTTTGTGATCTTTTTTTTTTTTGGACACAAGAAAACACAAAGTATGAGTGAACATTTACAGTGAGTAGGTCTCGTATAATAATACAATTGCTGGCAAGCACGGACAATATTTCTGACCTGACTATGTTTGGTGAATGCATTTGTCTTCTGGGGCGTGGATGTTCTGGAGTATCAAATGGGGTGGTTGGTAAAGAGTTGTTAGATGACAGCGTGGTTGCAATAGATGCTGTCGTTGCGTCTTCAAATGACGGAGGGGTGCAGGGCGGCTCTTTACCTGAATGAAGCAAAAGTACAATATTAATATCATATGAGCGAGACAAGAGAAGTTATTTCTTCACATTTCTTTTTGTTTTTGATTCCCACCACTGAAGTTACACATGAAGCTTTACATTTCTGATTGGAAGCGTATTGTCGGTCTACTTAATTCAATCAAAATCGTGTTTTAAGATGGCCAACTGCCTTCTCAACGGCTAGTTAGAACACAGTGTTACAGAATCCTGTTAGTTTGACAGCCTCACCTACTTTTAGTGACTATGACCAAAAAGCTCAATCTTTGTCTCATCTGACCATAAAGGTTTTCTGCAGAAATCATCTGGCTTAACTCGAGCTTGAGGGTGTCAATTCAGGAACAAAGTTTTTATGCTTGACCAGCACCTTCTTATTCTATGTTGATGTTGAAATGTTTGTGTTTGTAATGATGTTGTGTTTGTAATGATGTAAAGCACTTTGAAATGCCTTGCTGCTGAAATGTGTTATACAAATAAAATTTGATTGATTGATTGATTGATTGATTGATTGATTGATTGATTGATTGATTGATTGATTGATTGATTGATTGATTGATTGATTGATTGATTGATTGATTGATTGATTGATTGATTGATTGATTGATTGATTGATTGATTGATTGATTGATTGATTGATTGATTGACTGAAATGGGTTCACAGTGGACAATGACATCCAAACATCCAATTTCCTTTCATCTGGATATATCAACTTGACTCAAATGGGTAAAAGATGTACACAACCAGGTGTTCCGACAGGACAATGATCCCAACATAAATTGCAGAGACACTTCTGACTGGAACTTAATTTTCTGTTTCCCTGGTTTCTACAGCTTCAATTTCTACATTGCCTTTGTTCCTTACATATATCTTTAGAGTCTCTCTTTATATCAGCTAAGCAAAAAAAAATAAGCCACTGAGGATGAAAGTCATCAAAGCTAAGAGACATAACATGTAGAGGTAGTTAAATCACAGTAAAAGAAAAAGGCATTAACTTCATTTTTGTGTTATTACTATGAATGTTTCCAGCATAGCGCACCATTCTCTTCCAGAATAGAAAAGCTGTGGGCTCCTCTGAGGTTCTCCAAGTTCTCCAGGTTTTCCTGTCTTTCATCAGTCAGTGAGGGGCGCTGTCCGGCACCGTACTTGGATCCTGAGAGGGCCCCTCGACCTCTCTTAGATGGAGATGGTCGTAATGCTGGAAGGAAAAACATGATTTACCTTGAAACCTCTTACAGAACGTTAGATGTTCATATCAGTAATCAAAATGAAAAATACATGTGGTGAAATGTTCAACTCACAGCAGCTTTTCCTGAAGACAACTGTGCTGCAGAACTTGAAGAACCTCTCTGCATAGAAACTAGGTCTGTGGACCGACACCGTGTCCTGTGATTCAACGGAAGACAGCAGTGTTCATAATTAAGTCTTGCTCTCCAAAAACAACGACTATGGAAAGACTTAGCATAGTTAACTAGCTTGCATAAATAGACAGCTTAATTTGGATTGGAACACTTAAATAAAGAAAATTAAAAGCCACATGAAAGCAACTTACTCCATCATGGATGAGAGACTTCCAGGAGTGTTCCAGTTTTTTAATCAGTCTGTCAGACAAGACAATTAAATTTAATTACAGACTTCCAAAAGGGCAATGATGTGTATTTTAAATTATATTTCAAAGAATGATCTATCATTTGTTCCCTGGCATCTTCTTACAATATCGCATTGCTATTTAAAGTGAATTGCAAACCTATACCAGTCATATCATGTTGTCACATATCAACCGGAATGATACACAGCAGCTGCTAGTTGGGATTTTTTAGCAAATTAAGTCCTATAAATGTGGCATGCATTTGTATGTTACAGAACCTCCTGCTGCTGCAGTTACAGCTGCAGGTCTTTGGGGTTTGTTTCTATTAGCTTTGCACATCTAGAGCCTCAAATCTTTTGCTCATTCTTCTTTGCAAAATAACTCAGTCCGATTGGATAAAGAGAATCTATGGGTAAGATAATCTCTTTAATCAATTTCTCAACATGATGAAAATCTGGACTTTGACTATGCTTTGATCTAAGTTATTCCATTGTAGCTTTGGCTGAATGTCTACAGCTAAAATGTTCAACTCTATCTCACCAGGTCACCTTGTTACAAATGGGTGCAAAAACCTCATGGTTTGTGGCAAACTGCAAATATTAATTTTTATGGTTTTCTTTCTATAATCTTTTAAGCATTTTGTCCTGCCACAACAGGTTCTTTCACCTCTTACACCTTTATTTCTGACCTGTCTGCTGTGTTCCTAGCTCTTAATAATGCTCTTTCTTTTCATACATTTTCTCTAAAAGCATCCAAGGTTACATTGAATTTTATTCAGGGTATCAGAGTTAATCATAGCTTCTTTTTTTTACTTTCTTCCATTTTTCAAATACGTTATGCCTCAGGTACTGCCCCTGTTAGTATCAATACTCATACACAAATGTGAATTTTGTCATTTATGTTTAGATTTGTTTCAATATTTAAATTTATTTCATAATTGTTTGACATCTGTTGAACCATTTATGCAGATGAGATAAAAGTCTTCAAGCCCACACTTAAAACTGAATGTTACTCTTCCAAAGGAAGAAGGTTGAACATTACATCAGGGGTATCATGCATATTTTAAATTCAAGTTCTGCAAATGAATTAATTACTGGATTTGTGCAGATTCAGGACAGCAGCATTTGAGGACTGATTTTAGATAAACTCTAAAAAATTATTTTGCGCTTTTTAAATCTACATAATTTTCTGTGTTGTAGAACACAAAAAACTTGTATGGTTCAAGTTGGTAGATTTTTAGTCTCCTTCCCTGAGTGTCATGGTAATTAAAATGCAACAAATAAGCTACTTTTCTACCTGTAGGACTGCAGAATGTCAATAATCCCAATGAACAGCAGGAGGCGCTCTCCTTTACTTCCCATTGCTGGGATACCTCCCATACTAGATAAGAAAAATAATTTGCCATTAGGTTTAAATGCTGTAGGAGGATGATGGTTAATATTATGAAATAGGGACATACGTGTCATCATGTTCCATTGCGTCCCTGCATGTGGACCCGCCCTGTATGGACTCCATAGCGGTGGAATAGAGAGCCCTCTGTCCTGCAGGCTTCTTCTCATCGCCGCCTCCTGCTGGTGAGCCCTGGGACTGATTTTCTTTCTCTGCCAGGGTTTGGTTGTGAACGCCAAGCAGCAAACTGTAATCCATGATCTTAAAACTTTCCAGAACCTACAAAGAAACGAAGTGAGTTTTGAGATGTTCTCTTACAACATAATGAAAATGTTTCAAGGGAATTTAAACAAAATGTTTTTGTTGCAAAACCTGTTTTTTTACTTTGTCTATCAATCCATAATGCACTCCCCCTCTTTGCTATCTTTCTCACCAGGCAGTCCCGTTGCAGTGTTTTGACCAAAGCGTTGTACATTTCCTGATCCAAAGTGAGGCCCTCAGGAACATCAGTCAGAAAATCCAGGTCTTTAAACGTGGGCTTGGACTTCTCCCTTTCTTTCTTGGATGCTTGCCTCTTGTATGTCGAGCCCTTGAGGTCGAATTTGAGGTGCATGCGAACTGAGCGTGGCAATATATTGTTCATCACAATTATTCGAATGTTTTTGCCACCACTCTGGACGCAGTAAAGGCCAAAAAACTTGGGCAGCAAAGTGCGGGGGTTCTGGTTCAAGTTCTGGTCGACGGGTTGAAGGACAAAGGCAGAGGAAAAAGGAAACAAAGCATATTAGTGGTAAATGGGCTTATGTTCCATTGGGGTTTGCACTTGCCAGACAGCATGACCTCATCGGGCCACAGCGCAAGCCTGTGCACACACTTAACTCCTCACTGAGAACTGAGCATGTCTGTGAGCTTTGACCCATCCCAAAGTCACCTACTGATGACAGAGAGCCAGCATCAGCGGTGGATAAAGAGGATAAACATGACTAGAAGATTCTGTTGCACGGCTCCTCTTAAGTAAGAGGCCATGTACACAAACAGCTCACTATCCCTATTGCTCTCAGAGATTTAATAGATTTAATTGTGTGTTTTGAAAAACTATCTCCCTTCTTACAGGTTTCTTCTGTTTTTGCTTGCTTGTCACACTTGAATGACAAATATCAATATCAGAGAAAGATAACCAGAGTGAAAGCAAAATGCAGTTTACAAATGGTGAACTCATTTATTAAGAGGACAAAGTGTGCAAACCATTCTGGTTCTTTATGAAAGGGTAGCTGCCCACCAAATGTTCCATTTTCATGGTAAGTTTTCCAGGTACTGCGGCAGAAACGCAGCCCGACTGTCACACTACCACATTATGGTTCCATGCTCCACTGGAACCATCATGTTATTTTTCTGAAATGCTTTGTTAGTTTTACTGTGGATGTAATGGGATGCACACCTTCCAAAAGATTCACCTTTTGTCTCTCAATGAATTTTGTTTTTTCCTAGAAGTCTTGGGGATCATCAAAATATGTTTTGCCAAATGATTAGTTGCCAAAAATGTGGCTAATCAGTTAATTTATAAATATACTGGGTAAGGGAGGTTATATAGTTATTTTTCCCCTTAATAAATTAATTAATAGTGTCAATTACACTACAAACTGATCTTTGTATATGTGAATCATAAAAAATCTAATATTGGAAGTATTAAAAAATCATTTTTTCTCACCATGTAATATCCAGGGAGCAATTTCTGCAGAAACTCTGCCTCCTTGTGCAGGACGGTTTTGATGATAAACTCGTCATCACTGGTCACATAGAATATGGAGCCACTTGCTCCCGGATTGCTCAACTCAATCAGTGGCTCATTACACAGCGAGTACTAGACGGAGAGATGGAGGACAAACAGATTAAAATTCGACCTGCCAAGCCTGCCGCTTAGACTCATCGTCTGAAAGTAATAATACAGACATGCCACAGATTAATATTGGGTGTTTTTATATGTAACTGTCTCACCTGCTTTTAATGAGTGAATTATCCTTTTGAATTGTATGACAAGCCAGACAACTAATTTGTCTGGCTTGTCATACGAATAGTGCATTTATCAATAGTATATGATAAATGTACTATTTCAATATAATTCAGTAAATCAGTAAAACACAACAAAGTCATTTATGTAACATAATCAGGACATACAGGAAGTTTTGTTGAAAGAAATGCAAGTACCAAAAACACTGTATCGCTCATTTTAAGGTATTACAGTTGTACTGAGAACATACACTCATGCCATTCATTCATTTTAGGTGTGTTTTTTCTTCTTTTTTATGCGTGGAATATTGAAGAAAGCCGTGTGTTCAATCAATTTTAAAAACAAGAACTGGGTGCATAAGTAATCTTTATAGGTGGTCAAAATAGGTACATTACATCATTACTAATATTTGATTAAAAAACAGAAAAGTCATCTGGAGAACACGGTTTTTTCACACTGTGCTTGATGAAAACATCAACTTGACTTCTCCAAACATACAGTTTTGTCTTCATAGCTCATTATTTGTCTACTCTGACTTCTGAATTTTGCTTCGGAAGGCATTTGGTTTGTCGGTGAGAGCACACATTTTGAAGAAGTGTCTTCTTTCTTGGATGGCACTGTCTCAAACCATGATGATGTTAAGATTGCTTCAGTGTGGATATTAGCGCTACAGTTCCAGCAACTTCAACTTCCAAGATTAGAGTCTTGGAGGTTTCTGGAGAGTTTCTGATTGTGCTTACCAACTTTCTTTTATTTCAGGGTGATAGCCTGGGTCAGGTGATTAAAATTCAACACTATTGAGTGTTCCAGTATGAGAGTCACCCATCAGGTCTGGATAAAGCAGGGTAACATTAGGCTTTTGGAATGATCAAACCACGTTAGCAAACATATATATGATGAAAAACCACTTGTATTTACTCTGAATTTCTTATTATACATGGATTGTTTGGTAACAGAAATGCAACTTGAACTCAGGGTAATTTTACATGTAGTTTGCCAAATTAATTCAGTGTGTATTTATCAGTAAACATGAGATAATACTCCTCCACAATGGGCACAGTAACAACAAGAAGACAAACAAATAACAGTATCTGGACCATCTGCTGTCACAACTTGGAATTTAAAAGGAAAGCTTTTCTCTTCTAATCCCTATTTGGCACACACCAGCTGCTTAAACGTGTTGCTGCCACTGTGGGGCCACAGGTGCACCGTGACATGCATGATCCTCATAGGCTTGTGCGATAATATGGCTCTGAAGGTTTTCATGGCACGTTTGCATGCAAATGTGAATTTTTGTGCTACTAAAGAGCAGAGTCTTTTTTGGCCATTTACCTGGTTTAATCTCAACCACCAAACAGAATGACAAATACAGTGCAGGTATTCTGTCACTACAAAGTCTTGACATTTGTCCCCTTCAGCTTTTTATTTCTGCAGCCTGAACTTCTTTTCCCCAACAGATGTTCCCAGCTGAGCTGTGCATCTTAGCAGCTCCTCTAGAGCTGTCATTGATATCATGGCTCCTTCTCTAGTTCATGCTCTCTTTGTTCAGCCTGTCAGTTTAAAAGCATAACCTTGGTAGGTATACAGCTATATGCTATACTATTTCAATCTGTAGATATTTGATTGCAAGGTGTTCAAAGCGTTGAATGTTGTTTTAAGTAGAGAGGCTGGAATAAAAGTGCATGGCACAATTTTTAGATTTTTATTTATAAAAAAAATGGTCAAAATCCTTCACGTAAAATCCTGATCAATTATGTTGATCTTTTAGATTGTTCCATTAAAAAAAAATGAAATAAGGAGTATGAATAATTCCAGAATGGATTGTAATACTGCTTCACATCACTTTGTGTAGCAAATACATGTAAGCCAGTGTATAATATGGCTTATGGAAGGAAAAGGCCTCACCAGGTAGTCATCTGGCCGGATCCCAAACAGCTCTCTGAAGTAGCGGAAGGCCACGGGGGCGTAGGTTTTGAACCTGAAGTCTGGGTAGTGATGAGCTGGAGTGAGGTTACTGCCTTCACTGTAAGGGACGGTTAGGACCAGTAAATTTAATATAAATGAAAATTATAATAAGCACCAATAAATATGACCCCGATCTTCACCCACCTAGGGAAGAAGATGCTTTCCACCACGTAGAAATCCTGCATGAGGACATCTCTCTCAGGCTTGGAGCTGAGGTTGCCAACGGTATATCCGATCCCCAACTGGATTGCCCCTTTCAAGGCAGAAGAGGTGGTCTGAAGACAGAGAGCGGAGAGTGAAGGTGAAAAGTAGCTAAGAGGAGAATTAAGAGGGCCAAGACAGTTTTAAACAAACAAAATAAAAGTTCACTTTTTTATATGTTGTCTCTCCATGGGCATCTACTCTCCTGTGGCCGATCTTCTTCTCACGACTTTGTTCTGTTCCAAACAGGGAAGGCATCTAAAACCAGACACAAAGCAAACAAAACCATTGTGACTGTGACAAAGATAGCACAAACGACTTCTAATACCCCAAAAAGGTTGAGTTGAATTATGAAAGAATGTAAAACAGAAGCTAGAATAAGTCCTAAGGACAGATGAGACGGTCAGGTGTATCATGTGAAGTAGCCTCTCACCTCTGTTATTTGAGCCTTCTCGGTTGAATCTGTAGACACAGAGGAAAGAAGGATCAAGATGTGCCCACATCAATGCATTATTAAATATTATTTGTTATTTATCGAGGTATAGCAGGTCTAAATTCAAGCTTGTGGTGTTGGTGAAAATCATCCAAGTGAATTAAATAAGCACAAAGCAGAACAAGAGGCTTCCCAGATGGACAAACATTTAACACCACAAGTGATATTTACTGAAAGATGCATACAACTAAAGCTCTTAATAATACCTTAACTTCAAAAGCGCTAACTTAACATCTTTTGTTACCCTTGCTCCAAGTAAATTGGTGATTTAACTCACCAGAAGAAGAGTTTACCACCTATAAGTTGCAAGTTTTTTGAAGATCCGGGCAAAAAAAAAAGACAGAAAAACTAGAGAGAAATTGAGCCGAAAGAAAAATCTCTTCTCAGCCTCGACGTCTTCTGTTTTCTATTTCTGGATCAGTAAGATTTGTAGATTTGTACAGGCAAGGTAAAAACTCTATTGGATTGACTTCCTGCCTAATCTGAGAGCAGTCATTGGCTGGGTGCTGCAGATCACATCAGCGACCAATCACAATCAAGGATTAAACAAGTCTTTCCACCCGACAAGAGAGACCAATCTAGATGCTGTCTGTGTGTATGTGGGACCATTAGACAGGAAGAGGAAGTTAATCAGCAAGACAGCACATTGTACATCAAAGTACTGTATGTTTTATGTCTTATGTGCTATTTTTTATGGTGTGTGAGATTATAAGGAGGAGATTAAGGTTGCTAATGGAGCTGAGTTGATAAATCTGTAAACCATGAGAAATGAACACAGAAGAGACCGTAGTAGCAGATGGTGCTGCCACTACTGGAGGCAATGTGCAATAAATGATACGATGAAAAAATAACTTTTTTGCTTGGGTTAGCGAATGCAAATACATTTATTATATCATTATATAAATCAAATATTAGCAAAAATAAATAAATTCACTGAGATGCAACTTATTTATATGGTCTGAAGACTTCTTGGAATCAATATCTGAATTGTATAAATAAATATTGTTTGTGAAGTGGAAAGGCACATGATACATGGTTTTATAAGTGAAAATGTGAAGAATGTTCAGTGCATTTGTGCATCAGAGTGGAGTATCAGCCACTCCATTCTGGTACCAGAATGTACACAGAAATACAAAGACATGATAGTCCTACCAAGACCATCCTAGTAAGAACTGCTTACGTGAGCATTTCTCACATAAGCAGCAATGGGGCTCATGTTAACTTTTAAGGAGGTGCAAAAATCAACAGCTCAGATCAAGGAATCGGTCAATAGGACAACTATAGGGCTAAACAGTCACAAATCTGGTCTTGAAGGAACTGTGGCAACAAGGATCATTGAAAGATAGTTACAATAAATCCCATTTTCAATTGCTATAAGCCATGTAAGGAACACAGCAAACATGTGGAGGACTGGTGAGCTGAGACCTACATGCAAAACTTTGTGTGGCATCACCCACTAGAGGCAGGTAAGCTGGGCAGATAAGAAGATGGATGCAGATGAATACACCGTGTTCCAAATTATTATGCAAATTGGATTTAAGTGTAATAAAAATTACATTTTTTGTTGTGCTATTAAATTTATAAATGATATTGTGTGTCAGGGCTCTTTGAATCACTATAATTAATTTCAGAGAGCTGGGTTGATTAGTTTATCTGGTGATCTCAATTATAGGAAATCTACATAAGAAGGATGTTCCACATTATTAAGCAGGCCACAGGTTTCAAGCAACATAGGAAAGAGAAAGTATCTCTCTGCTGACGAAAATCATCAGATAGTGTAGTGCCATAGGACAAGGTATGAAAATATTAGATATTTAACAAAAACTGAAGCATTATCGTGCCTCTGGAACCTCAAGGTGAAGGATCCTCCAGAGGCTTGCGGTGCATGAACCTACTTAAATCTATTTTTATGATATTCTTTGGAAATATCATAAATTTTGAGAGAAAAAAAAGACTCTCATTAACATTGTCTTATATGCACTGTTTCTAGTGCTTTTCACAAAATGAATAAGGCAGCCAACAGTTCAGACCAGGAAAGTATCTACTAAATCTCACAGTAATCCACCATGTGTGTTTATGCATTTGGCAGACACTTTAAAACAAAGTGACTTACAACTGAATAACTCACAATAAAGTCAAAAACAAAGCTAACAATAACTTAACCTGACTATTACCTGACTATTAAAAGGTAGTAGTCAGGTTCTATCAGAGATATTAGAGGTGACCTTTAAGAAATGTAGTGTAGAGACAGAGGGGAGTACATGGTTAATGCCAGGATATGGATATTCTCTGAAAACTGGTCTTCAGTCTTTCCTTGAACAAAACTCAGTTTTTCAGGAGCGTCTCAAACATGCCCTAGCATATTACCATGAACTCATAGACTCTGTGTATCCTGTTGTGGCAACAGAAGATATAGCAGAGGATTACAGCAACTTTTAAAATGAACAGATTTGTTGACAAGACACAAAAAGATCATTAAAATGACTAAATAATACAAATTTCAAAGGAAAACTCCAACTAATACATTGACTTTGCGTACACAATTAGAAATCAAAGCTGGACAAGTTGCATAAAACTATTTGAGAATCTAAAATCAATGTGGTTATTTTAAATCCAATGAGGTGAATCATAGTCATTTGATTGATTTGTGTGGTTTTTGTAGCCTCCTTTCAGCGGCCGTGCCACAAAGCGCCTCTTTTTTCCACCAGAGTGCCCACACCTGTAACCTGCAGATTAATGCTGGAACAGTGAGTGTAGGACATGAACACAAACATTCTCGGTGGGATTAGGGTCAGAGCAGAATAAATGTGTCAGTGAGCAGCAAGCAACAAACACTACAACATCCCTGTCATGTTCCAGCTGAGCATAATGGCCCGCCAGTTGTACTCTCAGTTTCAAAGTTTATGCACTAAAACAAAAAGGAAATAGAGACATCTCAAAATGATGACAGAGTAATAACATATTTTGGGAGCTCTCAAGTGTGTCTTGAGGGCCTATGTGGGCGTGTGAGTGCGTGTGTGTGTGTGTGTCATAGTTAAGAGGATTAAATCTGCCTCTTATCAGCTGAGAAAATGGCGGGTCTGTAGCTATGACAGTAATGTAACTCTGAACATAGGTAGATTTTGATTCCCTTGCTCTCTGAAGGTGAATTTAATGTTTCATTAAATTATCAACAAGCATGGAGCACCATCAGCATAGACGAAACAACAAATGTATGCCTATTCATCCATATCTGCAAGAAACTGAAGTATGATTTATGTTAGAATCCTAAATCAATAAAGGCATCATTCAGATTGACATGAGATAAGAATCGCAATGATAGCAGCACAACATGTCATAGAAAGATACAGCTTCTATTTTTTATTTTGTTTATTTCTGTTTTCATAGGTAGAATGGATCCATATTCAAATAGATATATTCTGCTACCTCTCATAACAGCCACACATTCCCAAACATACACAGGACACGGCGTGCATGGAGCTACTGACAACTGCTGCTGCAGATAATTCTACACAGCTATCAAGTCAAGCCATCTATTTGAACAAATAATGCTTTTTAAAGTGTTGTACTTTTCTAAGCTGCTTATTTCACACCTACAAATAATTTAAAAATAAAATACAATAAAGAATTCTACCAAAATGCTCCTATGAGATTTTGACATTGGATTGAACACATTTAGGCTACGATACCTACCGGTGTCCCCAAAGTCAAGTTGCAGACTGGATCCGGCGGCCGCTGCCTCTGTCGGGCTTCCATCACTCCCGATTCCCGCAGCCGCTGGGTCCATGTCCCGCACGGCTCCTTGTGACGATGCGCAACCCTTGTCTGCCTCAAAACGGAATGAGGTGCAGCGATACTCGCCGCTAAACGGCCGGGCATCTCATCTTACTCTGCGTTTCCCGGTTCAGCTGCAGACGACGGCATCACTCTCCGCTCAATGTGTTTTTGTCGCTGGATGTTTTTGCGGCGACGCTGTCATCCTCAGAGTCAGCGGTGCTGATCATCTCCGATGCTGTTGTGCGTCATCCTCTTCACGCAGCGGCTGCATCAGCCTGAACTAAATGTGCAGTCGACTGCACGTTTTTCATTATGCATTCGGAGGCAATACAGTGTCTTAAATAAAAACTAAGGTTTGTGCAGTGAGGTTCCTTCCGAAGCTAATAGAGGCCTAAAATGTTTTTAGCCTCTGACTGCAAGTGTAGCCCACGGCATCTTAACTCATAGCCCACTTGTCAGTGAACAATTATCTCTGACAAGTAGGAATACCTCAAAAC
Source organism: Xiphophorus maculatus (assembly GCF_002775205.1). Lineage (NCBI taxonomy): Eukaryota > Metazoa > Chordata > Actinopteri > Cyprinodontiformes > Poeciliidae > Xiphophorus > Xiphophorus maculatus. The sequence goes on from NC_036448.1 coordinate 11,405,666, forward strand.
AGATCATAAATCTTCAAACTGACATTGATTTGGAACTCCAGCAAACCACGTTCAGGGTTATTATTTAGAGATGGAGCAAATATAAATCTTCCCAAGAGATGTCAGAAGACAACAGAAATTTCTCCCAGCTCACCAAAGAAACAAAAACATTTCACGGCAGTGACTCAATCTGACCTTTACCTACAATAAATGTAAAAATATTTCAACTTGATCAGAAATGACTAAAATGCAAAAACTAAATTTTAAAACTTTGTTTTAAAATTAATTTGATTTCAAGAGAAATTTGTTAGCTATAGTTTGTCACTTCAGTTGGAACTTTTTCTAAACAGTTAACATTTTTCACCTCTAAAACTACTTTAAACAAATGTTTTGGTTTATATGAAAGTAATCTCTTCATTTTAGTCCACACTGAACAGAAAGCAGAGTTGCATTATTTTCAAAACTTTTTACTACAGCTTGAATGAGTTTCTTGTTCAGTAGTTGAAACCTGACTTTAGAAATTTGCAATATCTATCAAACGGGAATTTGGCTAATGACATGTCATATAACAATTATATTTATCCCCCTTAGATTTGAAGCCCCTCATAATATAAGTTTAAAAAACATCCTTTCAGACAAAAAAAAAAAAAAAGTCATGTTATCAAATGTAATTTGAGACATTTTTGATTTTAAGGATTGGTATTGAAAAAAAACTGTCAGATGCAATCGTCTAATTTCTGATGCAAGACAAAATTCAGATATAGGTAAATAAATTACCATAACGACAAAAGAATGTTTAAGACAGCATTTTATTTTTTCATTTTATTCCATAAGTTACCAGTGTACGTTCCAACAATAAGAGTTTTGACAAGTGCAAGGTAAACTAGATATACAGAGAGCCAAGTTATTTGTGGCATTTGTTCTTACAAAACAAAATGTAAGCAAACTCATTACCAAACAAATAAATCGGGATGGTATTTGGACTGAAAAAAGGAATGGCTGTTTATAGTGAAATGCATGATACAAACCCTCTATGTTGGCTAACAACTGTCCTCTCAAGTGGTCTTTACAAGGTTTGAAGCGAGCGGTTTCTGGAAATAAGTTGCACGCTGGGGGTCATCAGGCCCTGCCCTCCCCAAGGTTGGGTTTACAGACAGGTCCGTCACTGGTCCAGATACACACGCACAAATACCCTGAAGTTCACGTGAGAGGTCAGGCAATAGAGGAACGCAAAACAGTGTTACATGTATGGTTGCAGGTCCTTTTCCACCACCTGCACAGAGAAACGTGTTTGAGTTTCAAAGAAATGTGTTTATTGGTTCTAAGATTTCATCAAGAAAAAGGTTTTGAGGGTTGAGATTTGATAAAATGTAAAACCATGTGCTCTAGCGTCATGTGAATGATGCCATGCACAGAAATATGTAAACACAGCTGCAATGGATTACCTCTGGATCGTCAGTTGGACCGTATCTCTTCACCACCTCCCCATCCTTGTTTATCAGGAACTGCAGAGGAGAAAAACATTAATAAAAAAAATCAAAGTTAACGCACTTGGTTGAAGACAGTTTTTGTCATCAAAAAAGCCATTTCCAATTTACCTTTGTGAAGTTCCACTTGATGTTACTGTTGGTAGAAGAAATAAATATAAATTACAACCAAACCTTTATAGTTATGCACAGGAGTGTTTTAAATAATAGTACTTTAAAATATAGCATTAGGATGACTGCTAAAATATCAGTTTACTTTTGAATTTAAAGAAAGTTTTTAATGGATATTTTTAAAAGCACAAGTGGAAGTAGGAGGGCCCTGGAAAAACTTTCACATTTTCTTAGAAGTCATTCTGGGGCAACCAGATAGAGATACTGTGGTAGTTTTAATGGTTCATTAGATCATAAAAAGGGGTTACGCAAAACGACCAATACCTCATATACTGACAAAAACTGAATTCATTCATACAGCGCACATTTAAAAGCCCTTTTGTGTTTCACAACATCATATTTAAGGCCTTCTCTTGCTTGAACACATGATTTATAATGGCTACAACTCATCAGAGGTTGTTTAACTCTGGTTTGCGTAATTCACTCATCTGTTACAAGAGCGATTTAGCAGAGATGCATTGTCTTGAGGATTAGGTTAAGGGAAAAAGTGACAATCAAAGGTCAAGTAGCGGCTTGAACCTGCTTTAGACTATGACCACAAAGAAAAAAAAAGTAGAAAACTGACTTACTTTCCAAACAATCCCTTTCCTTTGGGCTGTGCCTTCATCCACTTCCACAGAGGGTGAGCATTGTCACCGTTTACCTCAATCTTACTAAAGAGATCGAACTCTGCGTTGTAACCTTTAGCAAACTCCTTAATCTCGGCTTCTGTCCCCGGTTCCTATGTTACAAAGAAAACAAAATGATAAAGCATGAAAGTATTTAGAAAAATGGTGCCAGCATCAGTTTTATGATGCGTTACCTGCCCTCCGAACTGGTTACATGGGAAGCCCAGGATGCGTAAACCTTTCTCAGCGTGCGTAGCGTGCATTTTCGCAAGCTGAGTGTAGTTTACCTTCGTCTTTCCTCATTTAGAGGCCACATTTACAATGATGCAAACATGACCCCTGGCAGAAAAAAAGAAAAGGCAAAAGTGTTGGAACAAATGCATCACTGCAGGTATAATTTGACATTGCTGGCTGCCTTAAACCCAAATATTAGTAGTCACAGTTCCTGAAGAAAGTAAAGAGTTATTTGTTTTCCTCAACTACATGGGAAAGAAAGCAGTTTGAAAACGGTCGTCACAACTAAAACTAAAACATTCATTGGTAGGAGTATCAAGATATGATAACCCTGGGTAAAAATACATGTTATCATGTAGCTCCACAATCATCTTAAACTAACATAATATAAACTGCTGTTATTTAAGAACAGGCAAACAACAACTATTCATGTTGCTTCTGATTTTTAGCTTGTACGTTTTAAACATACATGGACATGAGCAAAACTAAAGAATAAATACTGGCTCAATTTATTAGATGTTCAAATAAATATGCTCATTATATTAGAGGGTTAATCAGTTACGATATCTGCAAGTGTGGTGAGCATTTGGTTACTTAATCGATGTTGCTTGCAGGTTGGCATCTTTAGCTCCAACTATCACTAACAGTGGAGGGTGGGTTCCATGCAGTGACTGTCTTATTTGAGTAACAAATTATGTCAGGACAGGCAGATTTGTCTTCCGTGTAAATGAAGAAAATCAAAGGATAACTTCCAGTTATCTTTTAACTAGATAACTGGAAGTTAAACAAGGTGAGACTGTGGAACGGGGTTATGCTGCTCTGTGCCCTTTATTAAAAATAGGTCATAAGAAGTTAGGATAGTATGAAATGAAATGTTAAAACTTTGATATAAATTTAAAGCTTAATGTAACCTAAATACAACTCCTAAGTTTCACTTTGAAATAAAGAGAAACATTTTTAAGCAATATAAAATTGCTTAAAAATTTTAAGTATGATAAAGTATACATACAGAGACTATAATTTGTTAATAATTTATTCCCCTTTACTGTTATCAGCATGGCGTATTGGTAAACGTTTTGTCAAAAACATGTTTGTTTAGTTTCCCTGAGGACAAGTTGTTTTTGTTCTCCAAAATCCCCCCAAAAGTGGATCGGACACATGTACTTTAAAACATGGTCTTAAATCAATTTACATGTACAAATACACTACATACTGCCCAAATAACATCAGAAATTGGAACTTAAAGGTACAGCTGAACTTCCAAGTGCAGTAAATATATTTTACTTGTAATTCTCCAGAGACACCTCGTTCCCGTCTATGTCTGTGGCAGAGAACTCGTAGATAGACTTGGCGGTTTTCCAGTTATCTACCTGAGCACACTGAAATATGAAGAGATATTACACATGTGAGAGAACATGATTATGCAATAGCCGAAGAAAAGGGTTGGATCTTACTCCTGCCCTTTAGCACGGACTAAAGGGCATGAGTAACAGTAAGTAAGAAGATGAATCATATTTTCTGCGCACTATGGCCCATTTGTGTCATCATCCAGACACTCCACTGCTCCAATGCGTCCGAGCAAGATATCACCGAGAAGGGCGTGAAAAAGCGCAAAGATTTGATCCTCGGTGCAAACCGAAAATCTCCAGTGGCTCATAATCTCATTGAACAACAAAGAGGAAAATAACAGGATTATGCATAAGCGGAAGTGCTTTGCTGTTTTACACCACGGATAAAAGCAGGTACAACGGAATATTTAAGATCTCTACAAAGCAACAAAACATAGTCGCAATGCCGAAATACGAAAACCTTAAATGGCTCACTGGAAACGTATTTCATACAGAAGAAATGTCCAAAATATTCTAACTCACAACTTGAAATATGGCCAATTTATAACAGAGAGTGCTTTGTAGTTGCTGCAGCTTCAAGCTAAAGATAACAAACGTAACAGCATCGGACTCATTTGAGTGCCGCACCGGACCAAAAAACAGAAAAGCCCTGAATGTGACCTACATGCGGTCTAACATTCAGGCGGCTAAAGGTTTTACTGTCACTTCCTGCCGAAATTAAAAGATTCAGGATAAGTATTTTAGATAGAATTATATACTTACCATAGCTCTGACTAGTCCCCTGCTCCCCACTACACCTAGCAAAACTGTCGGTCTCAGCCACATCCAGGCCGCTCTTATCACATGACGTCCTTGTCTCCTCCCATTAATAATTCTCTTAGCTCCGCCCATGTTATCACAGCAAACCACATATTTTCTGTAAGTAAAATGGCTTAATTCAGCCTCGAGGAATATAAAAAATAAGGTTGCCATTTAATAATAAATAAACCACCAGATCCACTCTGTTTTTTCTCTATTTTCTACTTCTCTTTTGTACTTTGTGAGTGTTTTTCTAAACCAGGTGTCTCAAACTCCAGTCCTCGAGGGCCACTGTCCTGCAGTTTTTAGATGTGCCACAGGTACAAAACGCTGGAATGAAATGGCTTCATCACCTCCTCCTTGTGTAGATCAGTTCTCCAGAGCCTTGCTAATGACCTAATTATTCTACTCAGGTGTGGAGCAGCAGAGGCACATCTAAAAGTTGCAGGACTGCGGCCCTCGAGGACTGGATTTTGAGACCCCTGATCTAAACAGTCTTAACACCAAGAATGCCCAGGATTATGAAGGAATGTCTATTTAAGAATCTCCATGCCACTGTTTTGAGCAACAGGGGAACTGAACAAATATTAATTGTAAATAGAGTGCATGTATTCTTTTCTGTAAGACAACATTTCTGTATTAGAAATCACTTCCCATTTTAACTGCCCTCAAACTGACTTAAAGTCATTTTTGAATAACTTCTGGTTTATTGAGATGAACTACAAATGTGTAGGAGAGGATGTTTTGTCTGTTGAACGGATAGGATAAGTCATAAAGTCTCAGTCCTCTTTACAATGGAAGAAAAAAAGCATTTCAAGTCCTGCAAAAAAAATCTTTTATATTCTAATTAAACGTAGAATATCTGAGCTAAAGGTCAAATCCAAAAACCCAATTCATAAATTAAGGATTGAAAACCGAGAACATAATGGGTTGTTGCACAACCAAGTAACTACAGTACTTCTACACAAGAAAGTTGTATAACCACAAACCAAAAAATAATAGTGAAAACATTTCACAAACTCTCTTGTCGTTGAAGTTTGATGAAGTGGGGTTTGTTCTGTTAGTTCCAAAGAAAAATGACAGACATAAATATATAGAAATAGAGGACTCCATGTTTCAACATGTAAGAAAGGCTTCTTGTTTCAACATGTAAACAAGCTATGCTGCATTATGTGGAATAAATACTCCTACTGTTCAACAACATGTGAGTAGTCATTGCATAAACAGTGGATGTTGAAATGAAGAAAGAGCTTGGGAATTTGTACCCTCACAGCTTCCACAGAAAAACTGAGTAAATAGCAGGAAGGCGCAGTCATGTTCTCCACACACCTTCAGCTAAAACCTGAAATTGGAAAACTCCCAGGAGTGGATGTGCCAACGAAGTACGCTAAGGTCAAACTTTGCAATCAGCCCACACCCGCAAAAAATAAACATTGTTACTTTACATGTCAGGCTAAACAGACCAGATTCAGCTCAAGTTCAAATTTGGAATAACAAAAATGAAGAAAAACAGCTAAGATTTGGCCATAAAGAATAGCTTCATGTTTTCTAACAACCAAACAGCATATCAACACAAACTCTGCACAATAGCTGTCAAAGATAGCGGCAGAGGAGGAGTGATGCTTTGGACTTGGCTTTTTTGTTTTGATAACAATGCTCTCAAGCATATCATGAACTCTACAACAGAATGACTAAAAAGCAGAATCTGAATTAAAATCAGCTCAGCTATAATACTCAGAGGAAATTATGTTTGATATACTTACTTCAGTTAAGCATATTGTATTTTTATGAACATATCACAAACATTTAGATATCAAGGGAAATATGGAAAACAAAAGAAATATTCAATGATGACAAAAATAGACAAGTATTTGTATGAAATACAAATATCTACATTGGACTTTAAGATAATATATCAGCAGAATCCATACATGTATATAAACATAATTCTGTTATGTTTAAGCATCTAACACTGAAGGTTGTGAGTCCATTGAACAACCTGCAGATTGATTTTCATATTCATACCTTGTGAACTTTTTGACATTTATTCATGTACATTGGAATCTTTTTCATGGGATCAACAAAAAGTCCTGCATCATTGTGAAGCAGAAGGAAATGATCCATGCATGGGTTTCAAATCTGTTTTAAACCAACAACTGAAATGTCATTCAACCCCTTTTGTCCTGTCAATGCTAAATAAAATTCAACGCAACTCATTATGCTGAGAAGTCATCTTATTACTAAAGAGAGTCCAACTCTTTAGTAATTACAAGTACGCATCAAATATATGAAATGGTGTAATTAGTTTTAATTTTTCAATTGAGAGCGTCATGCTAAAACTGTTTTTGCGGCTGAAAAATATTTTTTATGTCATCATCAAAATGTGCAGTTACCATCCTCTTCCAAAAGAGGGCATGACAGCACTGCTTTAAAAAAAGAAGGTGGCGAATGCATTAAATTAATTATGTTAATAGCTAAAGTAAAGCTAGAAGAAAAAGAGTTTGAAAATTCAATGAGATTTCAAGACTGCAGTGATATTTTGTAGATACAAAGCCAATCGTTATTCCTAAAGTGTCAACATAAATAAAATTTATGCTAGTTTGAAGTCTTACAGTTTGAGTGAATTCCAAATTTGTACACAGAGTTCTTTTCTCTTTTCTCCTTTTGTTGTTGTATTGATCCAGTCGGTGACTTGTTCCTTTTTCCCTTGCTAAAAAATACTGGCTACACTAGTTTGACATCAGCCAAGTGCTGCAATTAAACCTGGCATTAAAGCATGCACTTGCCTTTGTTTAATTAGATCTATTCCCAACTGAGACTGGATAATGTAATGGGGGTAAAATACACGCAAAGAAATCAGCTGTAAATGTAAACATTTATTGGATGAAACATAGATCCTTTCAAAAGTATTCACAACCTTTGAAATAATGAACCAACACTAAGTAATGTGAAGTAAAAATAATTAATATATATATTTTTTAAATTTGTTTACAAATAAATATTTGAAAAGTGAGGTGTGGATTTGTGTTTAACCCCAGTGAGTCAATACTTTATAGAACCAAATTCTGCTGCAATTGACAGCTCATTTAGCTCCATCTACCCATCAGCTTTGGCCAGCTTTCATTCCTTTGTAATGCCCACAGTATAATTCTGCCACCTTCATGTCTCACATTGTGTAAGTTTAAGTTTTTAAACTTTAGCATGCAGTCCAGAAAGTTCCATTTTAATTGCTCTGTCCCTGACATGGCCTGTGATCATAAATGGGACTTCTTTTCAAAACTGTGTAGCGTACACAAATAATTAATCTTTGTCTAGACTCTCAGCTTAGGTTGACATTCATGTCTTGGTGACTCTCATTTGTGAGATGTGAACTTCGTGGGATATTGTTTTGATCCAGTGCTTTAAGATTAAAATTATCATCTGATTTATCTCTGACCAGTCTTCTGTGTTACTCAGCGTTCACAATGCAAACCTTTGAGGCCTTCACTAAACACCTGGACACAATTAGAGGTATCAGAGTAAAAGGGGCTGAATACAAATTGACACATTTAAGATTTTGCTTTGTAAAAAAAAAAAGTCAATTCGCAAACACTTTGCCTTTACCTCATATTTATGCGCTGCTTTATGTTTATTGAACGCCCCCAAAAGTATATTAATTATTGCTGTTGTATCATGATAAGATGTGAACACGTTTAAGGACTGCTTTTGTCAGGCACTGTCTGATCTTTTAATAGACATTTCAATAATCCCTACTTCATATACCAGAAACAGAGTCATTTAAATTTGTTTTGAATGTACTGTATTTGCTTTTATAGGTAGAAACAAAAATCATAAAAAGTCCAGTTTCGTGTAGCATAGGCAGACAAAACTGATAAAGAAATACATGAGATAGTTACAAGGAATGTGCATGCAGAATCCCATGGTATGCATATTACCGTGCACGCAGAGTGCATGTGGGTGATCATGACTTCTTAGGAAGAAAATTTTAATTAGGGTATAACAAACACAGACTCCACCACAGGTTTCTACCTGAACATTTAGTCTGAAGACTATGATTAAAAGCTTCACACGCAGCCAATTAAAACACAGATCAAAGGGGTTCCTCGGCAGAAAGACATCAGTACAATCATTGCAGAGTGAGTATGAACAGAGGTGTGGAGGTCAGATGCTTCAATTAGCTGCTGGTCCGACCACACTGTAACAAAAATATAGTTTTTTGGGTTTTTTTTCCTCTTTGGCGCAGACTTTTATGCACTTAACAGTATTGGGGTATTATTAACTCGTGTGTTTAATGACACTGCTCTTTCATTTAGATATATATATATATATATATATATTTATATATTAGTTTTACAATTGATATGTATATTAATATAAGTGATTGTTTTTCGTATTATCATTAAACAATATAATTTTTAAAGAATAATGTTTTTTTTTTAATTCAGACATTTTCTTAACATTTGATAGCATGCACTTTAAATTGTATGATGTGAGCCAAACATTTTGGAGATTCTTCTACAATTTGAAGCACTGGAAATTAGTTTGCTGGAATCTTTGGCCCATTCCTCCTGACAAAATTGGCATAATGAATTTCTATTGGTCTTGATCTGCCAGCAGATGTTTTGAGACTAAGATCAGTGCTTTATGATAACTGCTTTATCTTATTTGTTCTTTGTGTTGCATCACAAAAAAGTCATCTGTTTTGTGAAATGCAGTAAAACGCATCTACAATATTCCAAATATTTTGGCTCACAGTGGGGATGATGTTCTCAAACTTGTTAGCTTCCAGTTTGTTTCCTCAGATTTGATGATCATTATGACAGAATCTGTATTTATTTATTTTTTTACATGCTTACAAACAGAAGATCTATGTTTCTGAGTGCACTGTTAAACATCCACCTGGCTTTTTATGTTGGTTATGGAAAAATGGATTCTTCCTCTCCAAGTGGCATTTCAGCCCATGTCTATATGGGACTCACTGGAATGGAGACCGGAGCTATGCAGCCCTGACTGGTATGTTAATAACATACTTATTCTGATCATACATGGATGTTAGTTCAAATATAAACAAAACTAAACAAAATAATGTAGTACTTTCCTGATTATCCACATCTGGAAATCATACCCAAGAATTAAATGGGAATTCACAATTCTCTTCCTGATACCTTTTTGAATTTCTATTCATTTTTACATGCTATTCCTACATTTAACTCAAAAGTTGTCAGTTGATTTTGTAGAAGCTTAAAAAAAACAACAACAAAAAAACATTGACATCAACATACAGACCTTTTAAAACTGTCTAGAGGCGTTGAAATCTTAAATTATTCGATAAAATATATTAGCTAGAAAAATATTTCCCTCACTATTCTGGTTTTTAATGAGGACAAATAATGTTGGCAATCTTAACTTAGTGAAAAAGTTTAAGCCACCTATTGAAAGAAAAAGTCCGTTTGTACAGTGTATGTAAATACGCTGGTATCAACTGTATGCATGCAGGTTTAATTAAAGCACCGTGAACAATAGTGTCACAAGGTGACATTTCAAAGTGGCACATGAAACAGGCATCCCAACAGCTGTCCAACAGGCTTCTGATTTCTAAAGGGCCTGATGGAGAAAGGGTTCATCTGTTTGGTTGTTTACTTTACCAGAGCTCAGGCTGCAATATAATGAACTGATCACATCTGAGGCAGAATCGGCAGGCAGCCAGCAATTGTTATAGGTCAAATGTTCAGTTCAATCCCACTGCTGGCATCTGTGCTCGAGGCATACATCTGAGCAAAAATTATACTGAAGATAAGCAATTAGTGCTCAGCTTAAACAAATTTTTAAAGCAAAAGAAAACCGACCCGTGTTTCACTCTATATATTAGCAAAAAAAAGGTATCGACAACAACATCACAGAAGAAGCATTTTGAGGTAGAGCAGAACAGTCAATGTTACTTTTTCTTGTGTCTTTTTCTCAAAATTAAGTTGGCTCTTGCTCTACAGAACCAGTCAACCAAACACTAATGATGGGAACTCATATACTCAGATAATGAATAGAAAACAACAGAAAACACAGCAAAACAAACAAGTTTCAAATTAAAAAGAAAAAAAAAGCAGTTGCTTAGGAACAACCTCAGCTAAACCTCACTACGACATCCCCCACCTTCCACCCCACCTCACAACACACACACACACACACACTCCCCCACGCACACGCACACACGCCTACACACGCACACACACATTTAGAGCTATGAGCACCATAGGAGACTAGATCAGATGCTTCAAGAAAAGTTAGGGTTATTTCTCGCTGTTCCTAAGCAACAAGTTTGCTGTTTTCTAAGCCTTCACTATATCTCAGATGGCTCCGCTGGAGATTTAATAGTCAGGGACAGAAATTAAGCTAACCACAAAACTTTAGCAATTTTTCAGAAGTCTGCTTTTTGTTGGAGGAAGGACAACAAAAGACCTGCTATCACTATAATATCATAATAGGAAACTGAGAAGAATGAATTACTGGTTGTAAAACCATCTCTTTTTCTACACCAGGACAAATGATTTAATCAGTCAATCTTCTGCTGGATAGTGTAAAAGCATGTGGTGAGAAATGCTGAGCCCATAATTTCAAATGAAATATTCAGCTATTTACTAGACAAAAAGAAAAGCAAGATAATGTCTATGAATTTGTTACACATTTTAGCCACAACAGCTGCAGGGATGACATTTAAAGATGTGCAACAGGAGGAACTGACATATGCTTCTTGTGATTTCATAGGCATGGGATGATTTTGCAGTTGCTATCCAAGTATACATTTTAGGGTGACAGAAAAGAAAATCTAATTAGGATCATGTCGTAAGGAACCACTGATCTGAACACCTACGGAGGCAAAGTTTTACCGTTTTGGAATATGTAACAAAGGCAACATAATGAAAACAGATGGCAACCTATATTTGCATTGGCAGAGCATCTTTTATATTTAACCCTCACACTCTGAAGGGTTGGTTGGCAAGGCAACAGATGCTACGGTCTGTTTTCCATGTCTGCATCTCAATAGTCCAGATCAGCCTCCTTATCCCTCCATCTTCCTTGAGGGGACACGAGTAAGACCGGGCAGGTGTTGCAAGTATTGAAAAGGTTCGTTGTTACTCTGACAGGCAATTTGCTGCCAGTTCACTTTATCCTTCATCAATGGCTCTCAAATCCATGCCACTGATCTTTATCTGCAGGTTTAGCAGCAACCGAATCAGCTTTAAGTGATTATTTAAGTTTGAAATTGGCCAAGTACTAGGGGCTTAGTTAGAAAACTTTGTCCAACTTATTGATGTCAGAAGTCTCTTCTCATTAAACATTGCACATTCAGAGAATATCGGACGGATAAACTGAAGAACAAGTTGGTGGAGTGCAAATTCACACCTCACTTTTCAAATATTTATTTGTAAACAAGCTAAGAAGCATTCTCCATACTCAATGCAATTCTAAGACATACGACGCAGGTCAGAAGTTTGTATGGGCTGTTTTACATTTCTGGTGAAGTAATAGTATTATGGCATGAAACTTCTGTTTTTTTAAATAAATACAAATATATATTCCATTTAATATTAATTTATTTTAGGGTTTTTGTCTGATCCAAAGGTTATGTTCAGAAAATAAAATGCATATACAGACATGTAAAAAATATAAAATAGGACAATTCTTTAAATCATCTTCAAAACTAATAAAACAAATTAGTTTGCTTAAAGTTGAATGCAGCCTGGTGGTAGCACATGAAAATAATATGAAACACATCAAATTAGTTTAGTAATGGATAAAACAGACCAACATTAAACCTCTGAAATGGATCTCAATACCTAATAAGGATGAAATTATTACCATTTCTGATTTTAAAAAGTAGTGGTCAATTATCCAACCAGAATTTTGAATAGAAAACTATTGATAGCTGCAAAAAGGATGTGATAAAAGGAGCAACTTGCCAGTAGAAATTTAAAAAATTACTGCTGAGGAGTTCTACGTTGTGTAATATGCTCATCCCAAAACCTGTTAAGTCCCTAATTCTATTGGCATTTGTGGATAATTATGTATGTAAACTTCTGATCTTTATTAAATGAAACTTTGCATTGCTGTTGAAATTACTATTCTGCTATTTGGTGTTAAATTAGATAGATAAGTAATCCTAAACATTTGGCACTGCATTTGTGACCTAAAATATTTGGATGTAGATTAAATCTTTGTGTGATGCCGCTCCTAACTGACAAAAACTAAATACTGATACAAAATATAAAACACAAAAAGGCAATTTCTAATTTCTGATCATCCATGCACATATGCAAACAAACAACAAAACAAAGAAGAAATAACAAGTTCACTAGGTTGGAAAATACATTTTTCCAGAAGAACACTTTTATGCAAAGCTAAAGTGAAATTTTCAAAGCAGCAATCTGGCATCAATATACTTATAGTAATAACATGAAAGACAGCAAAGAAAAAAAACTTTCAAAACAGAGGATTTTTTTGCTGTGACTCTAATGCAATAATTTTGATTTATTAATTGCATAGATGTAGCACACACAAATTTTTAATGCAGTTAATTGTAAGTTATTTTAATGCAAACATTATGTTAGAAAATTAGTCTTAATTAAAGCCCCGTTTTTCTTCCACTTGACAAGCACACACTTTCCTTTGTGTTCATATATCACATAAAATCTAATCATTATTCATTACACTTTGTTGGATGTAATGTGACAAAATGTAGAAAACCGCCACTGTATAAAGCAGGTTACTTAAAATGAACTCTATAAAGATTTGACCAAAGAGCTCCTCTTTTTTACCCCACATAATAGGTTTCTCCTCACAATTTTACTGCCTCGACACAATTGCTGGCAATTCAAAGCTTCAATCTCCTTCATGTGAAGAAAAAAATAAATAAATTCTGGCTTTGATTCCTAATACCTTTCTGCAAAGTTGACAGCAGGCTTGACACTAATTTTGGATCCCACCTGATTTACAGATCCCTATGCTACCCCTCTAACCCCCATCCCCGCCTCCTTGGGCTCACAGAATGACACCAGCACGTCTGGAGCGACCAGCAGCAGAACAGATGTTTCGCCGCAGCTTGTTAAAGGAAATTGACTTCGAGGAGCTGTGGCTGCATCTGTTTGCTGAAAGTTAATGATGAATATAGTTACTCAGGGAAGGTTTTGTAGTCTGCTGTGTTGTATTAAGAAAAAAAGCATAAAAAAACCTAATTAAAAGGGAGAAACAGAATGAGTCATTTAAGATAACATGAAACTGCCACAGTTGGAGTTTTCTTGTTAAGTTTATGTTATTTTAGATTGCTAAAAAGAACCACGTGTTGCCGCCAATCACGGCACCAAGCCTCTGGAGGAACTTTCTAAAAGGGAATAAATGATAAGCAACAGCTCGGCGTTCACCTGCTGCCACGCAGCAAGGCAGACCTGGTGTTTTTCAATAGGTTAGTGCTCTTTTATGTCCATTTGTTATAATTTCTCCCTCAGTTTGATTCCCGTTTTTACACTGTTGTTTGCATTCACCTTTCCCTGTGTCACTCCATCTGCCTTCCAACAGTTTCTGCTCCAAGTTCCCAGCCTGCTGTGTTTCCAAACGATCCCTCAAGCAAAGTAGCTGATTGTTTTCAGCGTAATAGCGTCTCCTCAGCTGCACAGAAGCTGCGCATAGGAGGTGCAGAATGCATGCTTAGAGACTCGGCTGCTGTGTTTTTCCATCGGCTTTAAATCTGAATAAATGTGATGAAAATATGTTTCAGTTTCTGAAACGGTATCAGTACATTCTCACCGTTATAGGTTCAAAATGAGGCTGCACTCATGCATTATAAAACAACACATCAGCATTACAGCGTTGCGACCAAGCAAGACTCTTCTGCTCGCTCTAATTTGCATACAAACTGAAAACAGATGAAAGAAAGTGGTGAAGTATTGGGGGAGAGTAATATGTGTAAATCACTCCTCAACTCAACCTTTAATCCAACCTCTTCAGTTTTACATAAAAGCACTAAATTAGTAAATATAAATACAAAAGACTCCTACATCCATTTTAGCCTCCTGTGGTTTAGAGTCATGCTCTTTGTTCACAACAGTTTTCTTCAGAATGTAATGTGATTAACACAGAAAAAGCGAGTATAAAAAGAGTGAAGTTACAAACAAATAAACCAGTTTTGCTTAAATTAATACTTTTTTTTTCAATACGTGCCCAGATTAAAAACATTACATTCCTTTTAAGAATATTTAAATAAAATGAAATTATCCGACCTAAAGAAGTAGAGCAGGTTTTGTGATAACATTTTGCCAGGTGCATAGATCAGATGTACCATAGAAGTACACTGTATAAAAACCCATATTGCATGTGATTTCATAGCATGTCATAATTGATGGACGGACCTGGAAACAAGGGAATCCTGGAAGAAAACCTGTTAGAGGCTGAAAAAGACTCGAGACTGGGGTGGAGATTCACTTTCCAGCAGGACACTGATCCAACTTACAGTCAGGGGTATGATTAAATAGTTTTGATGAGGTACAAGCAAATGTGCAAATGCAGGCTACTCTTATCAGATATTTTATTATTGAAAAAAATAAACATGAGGCATAATTTTCGTTCCATTTGCTGGTCTGTCACATAAGATTCCTACAACATTTGGCTTGTAACATGATGAAGCGTGAAAAAAACCTAGATGTTTGACTACTTTGCCAATAAAACACATATGGTCACCTTTATCAAAATTATGGCACTTCTCCTTTATGAGCACCTAAAACAAAGTCACAAGAAAAAAGATTTTGTTAACCACCTATTGCTTCTGTTCTGTCTGGTCATGTATGAAGACAATCATGTTTGGTGTTGGGTGGGTTGAAATAAACGAAGGAGTTCTGCAGAGGATGTGAGAGCCACATAACCACGGGCATTAGTAATTACACTCTCCTGTGGTTTTGAAGCATAACCAGCAGATCAGGCATACATTTACCTCGCTATAAATATAATCTGATTGAAGGAATAATTATTTTGAGATAAACAAAGGCAATAAAACAAGCTCTGTGACGGACTGTCAGACTTGGAAAAGCCTGCGCCTTGTTAATCGAATGCGCTGGGATTTTACGCCGCTCTTCCTTCTCTGTAAACGTCCGCAGCTCACATTAAATGAAGGATCGCATGGTCTTTGACAAGTGGAGCTGTCTGATTGGGCAGGGCAGGCAAGCCAGCTGTAGTTGTGGGAAATGTTATCTTTGAAGGGTTTTTTTTTTTCCTTCTTCTGTTTCACATCAGTAGGCTGTATATAGGCATGGCATTTCCCTGTTGCTTTAGCAACAGAAAGAAAGGGTCTTCTACCTTTCTTCTCAGGAATACATATCCCGATAAATTCTCCCTCTTTCACTCCAGTTAAATGGATGTGTGAAAAGCCAATTTAACAATATGCAGTGCAATTATGCTTCGACATATGTGTTGTTTAACTATTGAGGGAGCTGTGTTGATGACTGTCACCAATTATAAACATCCTTTAATGGCTAGTTAATCAATGTGTGCAAAGAAATGCCATATCTGAACACTCCAATTGTGCTTCTTTATTAAAGTGGGTGCTTTCAAGCTTTAAAAAAAGAGTCAGTGTAATTTCATACCATTTCACATTAAGAAATGTGAAAAAAAGTACTCAATGTGTATGTTTTCCCATTGGCAGAGTAGCACTTCAAACATAGTCCTTTCAATTCATAACAGTCATAACGATGGCATCCAAGTTCTTTGGCACCTGTATGCATTTTGCTTGAGACTGAGAAGTCTCCAACTGTACTCCGTAGGAGTGTGACCAATAAAAATAGACCAGGCTTTGTGCTAAGTGTGGCCTGTTATTGTCTCACCACTTTAAAGTGGGACCTCCTCCATTTCAAACACCCTCACCGCTCAGCTGCCAGTGTGAACATCTTCATGACAAACAAATGCAGAGAGGAGGTTAAAATGCTTACATGGTAACAGAGGGCCATTTTCATCATGACTTCAAAAAAACCTTCTCACTTTTTTGGTCACATTTATGTGTTTTAGGTCATTCAACAAATTTTAATATAATATAAAGATGCAATCGGTGAATATAAAATGCCACTTTTCACATGACCGTCTAATTTATTAAAGAAAAAGACTATTGATATCAACCTGGCTCTCGATGGAGAAAAAAGTTGATTCGCCATTGTCAGAATGGTGCTCTTTGTATAAAATGCTGAATTAATTTAACCCCAGAATGCAACATAATATACAGCTTGCAAAGAAATATTTTCTGTACACATGACTGATTTTAGTAAGGCAGTTTTCACGCAATTTCAGTAGATGGAACGTTAATCACTATTTCATGTTTTCCCTATTTGTAGATTAATCCACTCACTAATGTTTTTTTGTAAGCATTTTCAGAATTATAATATTGTTAACTTTGGCTCTCATCTAATTTTAAAATTTCTCCAGAAATAGTGTGTTGAGATCTTTTAATTGTCCAACTCCAGGAAGACAGTAATTTTTTTTTCACAGCACCAAGTTTGTTGAAAAAGACAGAGCGTTGAAAATAATCTTACAATCAAATATGGACAGTTTTATTGAGACATGCACACGTTTTTCTTATTATTAATTCCCTTTTCGTCTTTTACTTCTTCAAGGGTTTCATAAAGCATGGCATATGTCACATTTCTCAAAGTTACATCACACACACTGTGCCAAGATGAGTTCTTCGTGTTTATATAAGGCCTGTCAATAAAGATGATCCAAAAGATTTTTTAGCATGTTGGCTCGTCTGTATCAAATGAAAGTGGATGTGATGTTCAACGGGTATCCGAGTCTGCTAAAGTCTGCCATGATTTTCTTTTAAGTTCTGTCCATGTTCTCAGAGCCAATGTAGACGAGGATCGAATGGCTGAAACTAAAGATGCACCAATCAGGCTGATGTTGAATTACTGATCTGCTGACTTTGATTTGTATACTTTTTCATGTGGCTTGCCCTGCTTCTTCTTGGTTTTGGTTGACTGTAATTTTATTCCTAATGTCTATAGAAACTTCTTGGTTTAAAATTTGTTTCAACAGCCTTTGCCATATAATGAAAGTAATCCAACACAAGTTTGTTTATGGAAATAGTGGCTTTGAATCCAACAAAAACTGAAGGGATAACAAAATAATCACCACTTACATTATGCATCTTAATTTTCATAGAAAATTGGAATAATGACCTATAAAATAAAATCAATAAAAAAATGTTATATGGTGATACACATGCAAATAACTCTAAGATGTTTGCAATTTTTTGAATCTCATGAACAAGAATGAATCAGCACTCTGTCCATGTTGTACCCCGTTTCCTGACCAAGGTCAGTCGCCCATTACTCTTCACATGATCAAGAGTACCCACCTTTAACTTGTGAAGAAGGGCAGTGAATCATCCTTCTACTAAACCTATGAAAAGCACTGTTCAGACAGCACCTAAGCCATCAAATGCGATACAGTCACAAGAATCATAAAGGATGTGTGAGTCATTTAATTGTTTTTGTTTTTTTTCTATAGCACTTCACTCCAGCACTTCCTTTTTTCCACCTCTGGTCGTCAAGGTGTTATTGAGAGGCTTTTTTTCTGCAGCAGACTGTAAATTAAAAATAGGCAGCTTTCATTCATATTTTTTTTCTATACCTACTGGATATGACTCAGGGTTCTGGGGGCAGGGAGGAGGACTAGACATAATTAGAATGGCAGCTTGAGTTCTCCATGAAAGGACTCCCAATTGATTACAAGACTGGCAGTGAAAAACGCTCAAAGGTCAATTCAAAATCTCCATATAGCCAAGAGTGGCTGTTTTGAACTCAGTTAAGTCTTAGTATCTGGATAAAGCCCAAACATACACATGGAAAAACACCCAAACAAGATAAAACACCTAGGCCCCTTGTTAGAACCAATGCATTGTCATTGGCTTTGACAATGCATTGTCAGAACCATCATATAATAAACTGAAAAATACAAAAAAAAACTTTCTTTATCTTTGTTGGGGTTACATGTCTAGGAGGGAAACCCAGACTTCCATTTCTCCATCGATCAGCTCTTGCTCATTCTGGAAGATCCAAATCTATTTACACACCACAAGGGTTCTGAGTTCTGATTTTTCTCCAAAGGGAGGAATCCAGAAACCATCCTGATCAAATGCCATCTCAAATTAGTCATTTTGATGCAGAGTCACAGACATTTTGTACACCTTAATGACAGAGTTCTTCTAGTATCTCTTATGCTGATTCCCACCACCCTGTGGGGAATGGCTATGGCAGCCTTTTGTGTCCTGGATCTTGTGTTTTTGGGTCTTTATCCACATCTCAAGACCATTGGTGAGGGTTAATGCATAAATGAATCAGTAGGCTAAGATTTGCATTTGGTGCAGGTCTTTCTTCACAAAGAAGCATCATGCTGTAGGCAAAGCCCAAATCTGTCCATCCAGTACTACGCTACCAAAACATGTAAACAAGACACCAAGACATTTGAACTTGTATGGTAGATCCTTATCCTCCTCATCCACAGGGAGAAGTCAGCATTTCCCTTGTGATTGGAGTTGATCTGCATCCTGGTCGTTTCACACCCTCACAATTTACCTTTTGTGTTTTGTGGATTGAACAGCTAAACCTATGTAAGCTATTTTGCTTTTCAAACGGATAATATGTCTCCAGAATGAAAAGATCAGAACGGGCATGCTGTAATTTCAAGATGTACGCTATTGACATCTGTTGAACGTGGAACTAATCAAGAGTCTCTTGTCCCTGAGCCTATAAGCGTCTGTCATGATTCATTCATCGATTTATTTGTATTGGTGATAAACCCAGGCTGTCGTGTGTTTATCGCCATGTACCATTTGGTCCTTCCTTCTTTTCTCTCCTCCTGTTTTGAGAGACACTTTTCGTTTCCAGCATATTGTGTAAGGATTCATCATGCTGTTGTTGTCACAGACTTAGCTGTCACACACTCGTCAAATGCCAAGCTGTCACAAAGGATGGAGAGAACACTGGCACACACGCAGGCACACCCCTGTGTAAGTGGGGGGAGGAGATATGAAGTGGCCAAGTTACTGAAGATTTCATGCTGTCATTTAAGCACAACTTCTTTAAGGACAGATGCTTTCGATCAAGTAGAAATCTTTTTTGACATTTATTAAATGCACTAGACAACAGCAAAGTAGCAGTGGAGACCCAGAGGGGTAGCTGTTATTCACTTAAAACGTATAGTTTTTTTTTTTTTTTGGCAAAGTAAAAACATGCTGAGTTCAAGATAGTCAAATCCTTGTAACCAACTTTTTGGGAATTTGTTTTTAAATATAGTCCAACTAAAAACTTGTGTGTCTTCTGTCCAACAGAATTATCAAAAATAATCAAGACACTGTCTTGATCATATATGCTGAGGAAGTTGTACTTTCCGTGGTGTCAGCGCCACGGGTGGTATTTCTTGAAGCAAAAAAAAATAATTTAATCATGCTAAAATGACTGAAAGATTCCAGGCTATAAAAATATTCAAAAGACTATTTTTATAGGCCCTATTTCTTCACTTTTTTTTAACTAGATGGTAATATTAGATTCCCAGATCAAGGTTAGTAAATAACATGTCAGAAGGAGTGCATCCATGTGTATTAGGTTACATATTCTCTGTCTTCTTTCAAGTCTCCGTCTTGACCTCTTGACCTCTCTGTTTGTCTATTTTTGCTATTCATAACAGATGGCTGCTTATAATCAACCTGGTTCTGCTGGAGATATTTGTTAAAAGGCAGTGCTTCCTCTCTAATGTTAAGAGGCAGGAGATTCAACATATTTTAATGTAAGGCTGAAGCAGCTGTGCTTAGTTTTGCTGAGCATTTTTTACTGTACTCAGCAACTACAGTAAGTCTAAACGCAGGGACGGCTGGTATAAGTGGGCTAGTAGGGCTAAGCCCTCCCTGACATTTACAATAAAGTTGTTAAAATAAAATTAAATACCTAAAAATAAATACATTTTAGAAATAATGTATCACATTTTGTTAAATTTTCAACAACCCTGGTGTCAAACCGCCTTGGGAAAATCCCGGGGTCTTTCCGAAGGGCTAACTAACTAACTAACTAACTAACTAACTAACTAACTAACTAACTAACTAACTAACTAACTAACTAACTTCGTTACTGTCTGTCACGGCTCAGAATGATTGACAGGTGTCTAGCCACGCCCCCTCGGCTTGCGGCTCATTGGGGCTACAGGGTGGACTTTCCTCGAGCTCCAGTGTGTGTGGGCGTGGTTTGCCGCAGACTGAGTAGGTGCGATGGCGAGCAATATTAGCATAAATGAGGTGGATTATTTAGAGTTTTTGTGTCCCAGAAAAAGTCGTCAGAGTGAACTTCTCACTGAGGTAGGCCTCATTAAAAACATATTGCATCTTGTTTCATTTTATCAGTGTGATTGTACGGAAGCACATTGCTATCACGCAGGAACAAAAAAATTCCGAGCACTATCACGTTATAACGTGATACATATCTTGTTTAAACGTGGTAGTGATCTTAAAACAAGATAACAAGATAACTATCACGTTTAAATAAGATACGTATCTCGTTACAACGTGATAGCGCTCAGGAATTTTACATATACATATGTATATATATATATATATATACTAGCCCACCCTTCAAATATCACCACCAGCCGCCACTGTCTAAACGTATATATGTACAGTATATACAGTAGATATATATTATATTCAATATAGGTCAAAAACCTGTATGATTAGTAAACAGCTCTGTGCAATATTTTCTCAATTATAACCCAGACTAAATATTATCAGTGACTTATCTGTCACCTGTTTGTGATCTTTTGTTTAAACAAAGGACTAGTGTGTTGTTTTTGCAGTCTTTGTGACTACTTCGTGTTGTCAGACAGGCTCTTGTTGTCAGAGCCTGTCTGACAACAAGAGCCTGTTGTCAAACACAATTTTGAAGTCTTTTTGTGATTCCACTAAAAAAAATAAAAATAGAAGAAACGCACGATGGGGCATATACTTTTCACTGTACTTTTTTTCTAAGACATTAGTTCATTTCTGTGATTTTAAACTGATTAGTTTGTCTTCATTACTGCTTAGGCAGCTTTATGTGTCATTATGGTTTTCTTGGTCTTTAAACCAGACTAAATAAAGCTGAATGACTTATGCACTTTGGTGTTTGTTGTTGCTCATGTTCTGTCTTCTCTAGACTCTTTCTCCCAACTGTTTTACAGATGGTCTTGGTCCACTCTTCACTTTTTACATGCTTCTTCTTGTACCGCCTTCACCCCCTCTCCATCTGTCTCCTCTGCTGTGTTTATTTGTTCCATGTACACACATGGCTTGTGGTCTGTTGTACTGTAGATGAGTTAATCCTACAACAAATTTATCACCGCCATCGAAGACTGCCACTAAGCACCCCAGAACCCTCTCTGTCTGTCTTTCGCTTTCTTTGCTTGCTGTTTGTTTAACATACAGGCTAAGCCCCAGGGGCTGCGTGACGAAGGACAGATTAGTGGCTTACCGAGTGAAATCAGTTTACAGTTTCAACAAATCTTTTATCAAATGACAAACTAAACAAAGGTGAGAATCACCTCTTTGCTCCATCTCTCTCAGAATAAACCTGCTCTTTTTATGTTTCCCTTAACAGCATCTTTATTTGTCAAGTTTCTGCTCAAACAAATACCTATGTAACCTAAAAAAACTAATTATTTCAGATCTTTTCCTTCCTTTGAAAGATTTGCAGCATGCCAATATTACCATGCGCGTCTTTGCTGCCCTTGAAATTGATTCAACTTTGTGCGACTTCATATACCTATCCACCTGTATCTGAGAAAATCCTTAGTATGCGCTATAATCACACATTTGGAGATTAAAGGAAAATAATTTCTTCTGATGTCTGCATAATTTCATACAGTCTGAAAATTTGCTGATTCTTTACAACAGCCGTGTTGTTTTTGTGCTTCTGTAAATATGCATATCCTTGTCAAGTTAAGGATTGTAGTTTGAGTGTTTTATCAGAAATCTGGCGCCTTGGATTCATGAATGATAATGGTTATCGGATGCAAAGCACACATAAAACCAGCGGGTAATGATTAGGACTGGTTGATGGGGTTATCTTCCCCTTTTTTCCTCCTCTGCTGCTACTCATGTCGTTCCCTGTGTGTGTGTGTGTTTGTGTCCATTGTTCCTCACATCTTTGCTTCTGCTGCTGTGGCTTCTAGATCTACTGCAATCTACCTGACACATGGTCTTTATTAGATTTATCACAGAGTCACCATTTTTTTTTGTAATATTTTTCTTTTTTTTTATCAGATTTCTGACAGGTTGTTGTTTTCACCTGTCAAATCACACTCGAATCAAATCCGTGCTTGAAGAAAGATTTTGCTCCTCGTGTCTTTGAAACCGTCTTGCCGTGTTATCCTGCACCTCAGATTCTGACTGCCAACTGAACTTCATATGTGTTTGCCTGCCGACCTGCAGCAACACTCAACGTATACCTACTGTCTGAACTCGTGTTTACCTTTCAAACCGGAAAAAAAGGCAGAACAAGACCCATTTACTGCTAGAGTCGAGTGTGAACTCACCTGTTCCTTCATTTGCATTTGGCTCCAGGGCACTGCACCTTCTGGCAAACTAAGGTTTTGCCCTTGCTTTGATGATTGTTGTTTTTAATGTCACAGTTCCTCTTTATCCAGGTTTGAGACCAGTAATGATAACCATCTAGTGATATTATAGAAGAGATGAGACAAAGACACACTGGATCTGTTTTGGCATTTTGGGTCTGATTATATATGCAGAAAATAGAACAAGTTAAAATAAATGGAGCCTGACACACAGTTAGTGATTGGTTGGAGCTACGCAGAAATTCGATGGGAACGACATGATTGAGACAGGAAGTGATATACGGTGGCAAAGTAAAACATGTCCGCAAAAATACAAACTAAAATCTTTCACTTGTAAAAAAAAAAAAGTAGGGTAAATACCCGTTGTAGAAACCCGGAAGTTGAGAAAAAAAATTAAAAAAGTGAAACTGCGAGCCTGGCTTGACTGGCTCATATTTATTATGGTGGGATTTCCAGTGCGTACTCTCACGTGAATACTCAATCTTGTGAGTCCAGTGGTCAGCAGAGGGACTGTCATATTGGAGCCTGTCAGTAAAAGAATTGGAATGAAGAAGAGTCGGATACCAGAGGCTTGTTTTGGCGTTTATGCAAGAATATTTTTTGAAGTTCGGTTTTCTTTGGAGTCATGAAAATCCAAAATAATCTCAATCTAATAAGAGACTCTTTAATAAATGGGAACCAAATCACAGCTGCAAGTTGTACTTTATTCTTCCCTTATACTGTATTTTCCAATTCTATTTTTCCACTCTGCCGAGTGAGGCAGAAAACAGGCACAAGAGGAGGTGCACAGCAGGATACAGATGTGGTGCTCATTTGAACTGCAAGATATTGTGGGACCTTGTGTGAGGTGCCACACACATAACTGCCTTGTGCTTAGACTTAGACTTAGACTGACTTTATTGTCATTTTGCATGCACAGGGTGTATACAGAACGAAATTTCGTTGCATACGGCTCAGGACAGTGTTTTGAGCTTTCAATGTTGTGAGGTTACTCCAGAATAAAATAAAATACAGTATAAAATATGAATATAAATCTGCAGGAATGACAGTAAAATATAAGTTATTTAGCTCTGTACATGTGCAAGGTATAAAGTGGAGACCAGTTTTTGAGTGCAGTCCAGTTAAGAGTTCAGCAGTCTGATGGCAAGTGGGAAAAAGCTTAAAATGCAGCGCATTTTAAGAGAACATGGAGACAAGCTTCATTTCAAGCGAATGGCGCGTGACTCAAGTAAGAAAATGCTGCATTATCTGAATGCACTTTTTAATTCACACGCTTCTGGTGGTTATGCACGAGGGACAGGGGCATCCCTTTTGCAAACCTTTCTTTGCTCTTGATGTGACTATTTGATTCAATCTAACAGTTAGCCTGCATGTAGAAAACAGTGCAGAATTGGAATCAGCCTTGCAAAAGCCCACATTGTTTTCCAACAGTTTTTGTTCTCAGTTTACTTCAAGAGTAGTAATAGTTGTGAGTATAAGTGAGAATTTCTACATGAACAGCATGTTGTGATTTCACATTGCTATTTTTTTTCTTTATTATGTCACTGATAGAATGTGTAAATATTCAACAATCTTAATTTTAAAAGGTTTTATTAAATGATGGTATGGCATGCTGAGGTGGGATGATGTGCAAAAAATGTGCTAAAAATTGCAACAGTAAGACTATTGGATCCAAACTTAACCGCGTGACTCAACTCACTACCATCCTCTCATCTCAGTATGGCCGTGACTCACACTGAAAGCTTTTGTCTTTATTATGGATCATTGTATTTTGTGCTTTCTTTAAACAGCAATAATAAATAATAATAATAATAAATATATATATTTCATATATAATAACAGTTAGCAATCGGTGCATTGAAACACGATTCTTATTAGTTCTGTTAGAGCACTGCTGATATATTCATGACATGGGCCCAATTATTTCACTAGTAATCAGAATTTCTTTAGAGAATAAAAAGAGGAAGGAATTTATTTTATTTTCCAATCTAATCAGACAACCTTAATCCATCCAATTATCAAGCAGGGGATGAGAGAATCAGTTAAATTGGAAAATGTGTTAAAGAACAGAATTACTTTGTTTCTTTCTTTCTGGTTGGTATAAATTTCACATATTTGCACTTAAAGGATGTGAACTATAAGCAGGTTTTCCTTGACGGAAATAAAGATTTTGGTACCATTGTCTTAGACAACTTTATCTTTTGAAATGAACCAGTCTGATCTGATGAAATACTGTATAAATAATCACAGTGAGCGTCATTACTACAGATTTAATCCTTTGTAACCCCCATCCTACAAGAGGAGTAAACAGTTTACCTCATGCTTCATGATTGCGCAATATGTTTTATTTTTTTTTTTATTTTTCATGTATTTTAGTCGAGTCATGTTACGCCGTCTAAGTCAACTCAAGCTGACTGGTTTGGGGTTACGTGACTCCGTTGCTAAAGTAGAGGAATGAATGTGCTCCAAAAATCCTTACAGAAGAACAGAAGTGTGGAGGCTGACAGTCTTTTGACATTTACTCTGACTTTTATTTAAAGTTTTCAGTACTGTTTCCTGGAGGAGATTTCAACTTCCTTCACTGACTATGTAAGTAATGAAAACTGAAATCAATAGGTTCTTTCTCTCTGGCACACACTCACATACACCCACGCACACACCCACAAAAAAGAAAAAAAAATCGCAGCTATTTTCTTTGTGATGTGGGTCCAATTGTTGCTTATCAGGCCAATAATAGTGACAGCCAAATAACATCCAGCGGTGAATACAACATGATGAAGGCGATGCTTCTGAAAAGCGTAGGCGGACTCTTAATTTCAGCTGCTGTGCCCTGTGTCCTGCTTTTAAACAGACTTTGCTCTACAATAGCATAAAATAGAATATAGAATTTTCTTTCCTATCTAGTTTTTGTATTTTGTTAGTGAATGATCTCAAAAGATAAATGGGAAATACATTTTGATGCCAAAACAAATAACAACTGGAAACTCTTGCAATAATAAAATCCAGAGCCTAGTCTATGTGGACAATTATTGCCTTTTGATATGCAACAGGTGACAAGTTATGAAAATTCATGCAGCTAATAAGCTGCTAACAAGCTGCCCAAGATGTTTAACCAGTGAAAATGACTTAAGACTTGTCAATAGACTGACCATGGTAATTATTAATTATTTGTCTAGTTCATATATATTTGAAGCAATGTCGATTTTCTTTTATTGTTGCATACAATATTTTTAAAGTATGTCAACATATTCTCAGTTATCAGCTCTTTGCCATGCAGAGTCATGTTCTAATGTTTATTGAAAGCAGAGTCATTGTTTATTGTACATGGACATTCAGTCACCACAGAGTTGTTGTGCAGCAATAATTGGCATCATGTTTCAAAGTTTTGTAAACAAGTTTCATATTTTGTGTGCGCTACATCAGATCATTTATTTATTTATTTATTTATTTTTACAAATGTTTTCTCTAACCAGGTCTTATTATCAGTTTCTTAAATCAACCTGACTTTAAAGCTGGCTTTTGACTCAGCAATGTGGTAAAGAGATATTATGAAAAGAAAACTCTGACAATTTGATAACACTTCAGCATGTTGGTCCGGAAGTCATGCTCTCATTCCATCCTGTGTGGATGTTTGCAATCTTCAAAAAGGTTTGGTTTGTCTGTTTGTCTTGGCACCAACTCGTTAAATTGGTCTTTTACATCGTTGTAGTGATGGCACTTGACAACATGTATACAATGTTTGTTGCTGGTGTCTCAATTGGTGACTGTATGTTGTTTTTATGACTTTTTATTTTAGTGTTTTTATGACGTAAAGCACTTCGAACTGCCTTGTTGCTTAAATGTGCTATGCAATTAAGTTTGATTGATTAAACTTAATATCTATCCATGTTGTAGCATCAGAATGACAGGTGGACGGAGTCATAATATCCTGCAAGCTGTCACGATACAGACCTACACTTACATACAACACCTGTTGTGCTAAGAGCTCATAAAAACACAAGTCAGACTACCGAGTGGGTTATGCATTTGAGCTACAAGCTGTAATTTAACCAGACATAACTTAATGAAGACCGACTGTCAAATTTGTTAACTTTATTAATCAACCCTCGAAAGAAACCGTAGAAATGATTAATGCTTAGTACAACCTGCGCCGACTGATATTTTGCAATTACATTGTTGTTTGTTTTGTATTTCCAGCAGTAAAACATCTTGTTTTGCATACAACTCTAATGGTTGTCCAAATTGTATTATAAATGACTTATTTCTGCCTTAAAACGATGCTAGATATAATCCCAGATTGTTTTTTTTCCTTTTACCTTTTCTTCCTAGTTAGTTCAGAATTTCATTAAGACATATTCTGAAGCTAAAACTTTATAGTCAACAGCAATTGTAATATAATGTAGAAAACACAGAAGAATGCTCAGTGAGTTAAAAACAGTTAAAAACTACTACTATTTGTCAGGATCCTGGATAGTTTGAGTTTTTTTATTTCCATTTTGATTTATTTCTGCCCTGCTCTAATTATTAGCTATTCTATTTCTGTCACTCTCACTTTATTTTAGATCAGTCTTCCCAAAATATTGTTTAATTACTTTTGGTTAGTCATGCTTTTAGTCTTTCATTTATTTAACAAATACTTTTGTTGGGTTACTTGTTTACTTTCTTCCCTGCTCTCCTGCTAACTCTCTCCCCTTCCTGTGCCTGCCTGGTCTTCCCTCCCAGCTGCATCCCATTCCAATCAGCCACCTGTTCTCCATCCAGCAATCAAGCCCCTTAGTATTTAAACTCTTCATTTTCTTTCACCTACTGCCAAATTCCACTGTTATCTCCTACTGGTTCCAATGCATTTTTTCCTGTCACGTGGCTTGTGGATTTCTTTTATTTTAATTTTTTTAACTAAAAACTTCAAACCTCCATTGGCTCTCACTGTAGCGGCCTCTTGGAATAAACAGCCAGACGCAGGGACTTCCAAACGGGTGCAGTTTAATCTTGACTTTTCTTGTCGTAGACACCGTGAAAACTGTAGCATGAAATAAAAGGATACAGAATTGTTGGACATACTTAACTCTTGTATGAAATTAGCATATTAATGTTCACATATAAAAAAGAGAATACGTTGTGTCCTTAGCTCGTCAACATGCACAGTTTTGTTTTTAAACAATAAACCAATGACGTTCTACTGCTTCTTAAATAAACAAATAACATTTCTTATCACAATTGCGCATATTCATACCTCATTCTGCTTTCCAAGGGCGCTATTTTAACGATTTTCTTTGGTTTCCGTCAGGATCTAACGCTGACTCATCGTGCTTGGTAAGAACAGGAAGTGCCGCATATCACAAAACACACGAAGAAGAAATCTACCGTTCTTCAAAATAAAGGCATAAATTAACCACCAGGTGTCACTGTTGGACCAATGAACAAGAAAATTAATTTTACCATTTAGTAGCCATTTACACTCACTGCTTGGCTCCTGTCAGCAAAACATAATGCCAGCACTACTAGAACGTTCTAACACAACTGTGATCATTTGAGCAACTGACAGATTTGCCCAGAGTAACCTAAATACATCAAAAGTACGTTAAAAGACAATGCATCAAAACCAATTTTGCATGTCAACAAGTCTACAAATTAGAACTATGAACACATTCACTATATAAATCAGCTTTTACTGCTAAAAGAATGACAATTTAAGTTGGTCACGGGGCTAAAGACAACTTATAAGAACCCCTGAGGCAACTTCTACAGAAGAGAAAGCTCCATTACATTGTTAAACACCTTATGTCTGGTGATATTATTGGTGACATTATGGATCAGGCGACTGTGAGTCAAAGTGATATGTGACACATTTTGTGTCGATGTGGCTAGTTACTGGTGCCTACGGCAGGCACCTAATTGGAGCAAGAAAATGGCTTCTTCCATCCACAGGGCTGTGGTGGAGAGGTCCAGAAGAATCAGATAAGTGTGCACAGCCTCATTATTTGGGGTCCAATTAAAGCTGGCAGCCACACCGTCCAGCATATGAACACATATTCATACGTTTACAGCATAAGCTGTGGAGAATATTTTTCTATTTTTTTTATGTTTTTCAGAATCGGAAAAGAAAGCATTCCATCATATGTTGGAATCATTTTTGTAAGGAGAAAATATATATATATTTTTGTAACTAATAATTTGATCCTGGCGACTCTTTCTCCATTATCACAGTAAGCTTAATGAGAAACCTTAAGATTGATGAGTGGAGAGAAAGACAGGGGGGGAAATTATGAATAAATGATGAAAGTGTAATGGCTTATAAGTGGCCAAATCATCATAATAAACAATGCTAATGGCTTGTAACTAATCTAACTAATTGACTGCATTCTACTTTTAGAAAGGCAGATTAAATTGGCCTGTTTTGCATAGATATTCCTTAATTTTACCTATGAAAATCTTCCCACGGTATTTATTTCCCAGGTCTAGATAATTATTATTTCACCAAGTATTTATTTTCAAAATGTCTTTTTAATTCTCTTTTGGCACATTTTTATCCTTTTGCCACACTATATGTGGGTTATATTTCTTCTGTGACTGAAAGTAATTTGGCAAATCATAGATTTAGTGTCATATTTCTTATGATTTCATCACCTTTCGATCACATCGTGTTTTTATTTACTTTTGTTATGTTACTTTTATTTGCACAAGCGGAAATTGTAATATGTCCTCAAGTAAAATATTATTGTTTGAAAATCTTCTTAAACTGAGAAAATAAACAATTAGATCGTGAAAGCATCGACTCGCAGACATAATATTTTGACCACTTCCTAAATAAATTACAAACGTAAAACCAAAATTGAAATTTCTCCCGCCACCAGAGATTACACATTTGATGGCATACATAATTTCCATCGAACTGAGCAGAAAACCTTCATCTCACGCAATGATGCAAAAACATAATTAATTCTATCGTCTATCGCAGTGGTTCTCAAACTTTTTTCAGTGATGTACCCCCTTAAAAATATATTTTTAGTCAAGTACCCCCTGACGCGGGCAAAACATTTTTGGAATAAAAAAGAGGTACAGTGCTGTAAAATCACTGTCTGATTTATTAAAGCCAAACAACTTATATCAGTGAACCTGACAAATACATCCATATTGCAAACATTGCATGGTTAAACAAAAAAGAAAAACAGAAGACGGTGACCACCAGGAAGGTATAAAACCAGTCAAAACTGAAATATGCAAAACGCTGCTAATTTATATTGGTCTCTGTAATGGTACAAAATTAAATATATACATAAATAACTAAAATGTGCTCACAGAAATAAATCTATAACTTAATTATAAATAAATTATATTTTGTTTACAAAATAAATTAACTTAATAAATAAAGCTTTGCTCACAAAAGAAATAAACGTTACCTCTTTAAGGATCAAAAAATAGAAGATTGCACTTTAATCACTTTGCATTGAACATTTGATTTGATTTGAACAGTATGTAACAGGCAGTGATTTATGAACAGGAAAAAAATTACTCAGTACTTTTTGGTGCGAAATATGGGCTTGCATCTTTCTGAGGATCTTTGTCATTCTTGGTGGCAGGGAGGCAACTGCAGTGATCAAGCTCTTCTCCAGGCACAGTCTGTTTCTTTGCTTTGTTTTGATTAGCATCATTGCTGAGAAGGAGGCCTCACATAAATATGTGGATGCAAAGGGTAGCAGCTGCTCCAAGACTTATTATGAGGAGCCTACTGATTTTTTAAAGATATTTTGAAAAGCTTCACGTACCCCCTGCAGTACCTCCACGTACCCCCAGGGGTACACGTACCTCCCAAGGCTGTGTGCTTAGCCCACTACTTTTTCTCTGTGTTGTGCTTTTGATAATAGAAGAATATATTAAATATGTAAAATGCATACAGCTGTGAAGCTGCTGGTCAGGTGGTTTAACAACAACAACAACATTGCACAGATCTTAATGGAAACCCAGAAGACAATTGACTTTAGGTCCAATCCATCCAGTTGTCATTACTCATTCACTTGTAGCCCTGCTTTGGAAATGATTACCTCTTTCAACTTTCATGTCATTTTATGAAGAAACCTTTGAAGCTGAACTTAGCAGAGCTTAAAAACATGTGACCTGTAGTTACTAAATAAACAATGACTTTGAACTACAACTAATTAAACAGTACCAAACGAAGCATAAAATAAATAACTTGCCTTTGCTCATGGACTGCATCAAGATCCTGGATTGTTTGATCTTCTGCCATCTGGCAAGAAACATCGCTCCGTTAGAGCAAAGACACAAAAAATGTGCAACACTTTCTTCCCACAGGCCATAAGACTGATAAACATGATTTAATCTCTCAGCTTCCCGCACACACACCCACACAATATTGTGTTTAAATATTTTTAACCATTTTTATACCATTTTATAATGTCCTCTCCTTTTATTGTTTTAGATCTTGCACAGATTGCACATTTCTAAGTTTTTAAATATTATTTAACTCCACATTTGTTTGTATGAATCACATTGTAATTAAATGTTTCTGGGAATTTCATTATTGACACAAAAACTTTAATCTTCTTCCTCTGCAAAATGTCTTACATAGGTCTGGAATTGAAAATCAGCAATAACTCGATAAACTGCATCTTGTGCACATTTTTTGGGATCCATTCTGCCAGCAAATCTAATGCAGAAATTCACTTTTTGGTGCAACAAGAGCACAGAAGGATTTCCAGAAAGTATGTCTTCTCGCTCTGTCTGTCTTGAGATAAAAACTCCTCAAAAGTACAGATTTGTAAGTTTGAATGCTGAGATCATTTCATTTTTTAAAATTTCCCAATATCAGTGAACAAAGCAGTGGTGAATCTGTGCTGTCCATTAATAAAGCCACTTTTACTGCAAACTTCTGCGCTGTCCTATAACAGGTTTTCTTCTCCTTAATAAGAGTGGCAGTTTTTTTTTTATCCAATTGGAAAGCATGCTCTAAATCTACACCTAAAACCTCTGCTGTCAACATGTCACAAGGAACGCTATGAAGTACAACATAATGAGTGAAGTGTGATGTAGTGAGAAAATGAGAAATGTTAAGTTTCTGAATGAACAATCAGGAGAAATGGTTTTATTTTGAATAACGTGTAGTGTTGCAGCTAACTTTACAGTAAGCAAAGAAGATGTCAGAGGTAATTCTATTTTCTGAAATGACCCAAAATAATTTTATATTATTTATTTAAATATTTAACTTGATATATACCCATGTGATTGTTATTAATGTTATTCCATGAACGGATTTTTATGATCGGTTGATGCATTTTCATTCATGAACGTCCGAGACTCATAAGCTAACACATCCTTTCAAAAGAAAATACATGCATACAGTGCCTTTGCTGTCTGCTGTGGTCGGTGCCAAGTGACTTGCTTTCACTTTTATTGCTTGAGATAAATATGGTGTTAAAAACAGAATTTCAGAAGACGCGTTTGAGTCAAGTTTTGACTCTTTAAAGCGCAAGTCAGAGTCAAGTTTGAAGTTTCTGTTTCTCTAGATTAAGCGGTACTGGAGTCCAATCCTGCAACTCAAGTTACTATCTGAGACCTATACCAAAATACTTGAAGCTTAAACTGTTGTAAAAGGTGGCTCTACAAAGAAATGAGCACACTTTTAGATATTAGCTATTGTATGTTGGTTTATCTGATAGAATCCAATTCCATCCATTAAAGTTTATAGTTTAAAAAATGACAAATTTAAATAAAAAAACAAAAAGTTTAAGTTGAATGAACCCCTGTGCAAAACATAACCTCTCCATATTTAAAACACATATGGGAGCACGTTGTAATACCAGCAATGACAACATTCCACACACTTTTCCTGTGATCCAATCAGCAAGGATGAACCATATCAGCAGCCTTTGGGACAGGAGGATTTTAGACCTAAATTATTAAATCCTTGTTCTGTAGGTTGCCTTCACATTTTTTGGCCATGTTTAAAATGTTTTGTGGAACAGTGACTGGTCCAAGTTACTCCTACGGGATGGCTGCTCCTACCATGACAGATCCACCTCCGTGTTTAACACCTGGCAAAACAGTCTGTGGGTTGAATGCATTTTCGGCTTGCTCCGAGCAGAAACTGGCCTGAAGATTGAAGACAATGAAAATTCACCACCTAAAGCGATGTTTTCTTTGTTTGTGCCCTTGCACTGTCAACTATTTTGTCGATGCATCTTTCTGGATGGACAGGGAAAAAAAATATAGAAGCTATTTTAAATCATGTCACAAGAAAAGAAATCCTATTTACAAAAGGTGCTTTTATTAAACCGTGTGAGACTGTAAATTACCCCCCATCTGGCCTCCGCCTCTCCGAACTTTACAGAAAGTATTTTGGGTAACCCAGTGATTTCAGCAGCAATCTGTTGTGGCTCTAACATTAACACAGAAAAATATGTTCCCTGGCTTAAAAAGAACTTTTAACACACTGCCTCCAAAATCAGCGGGGAGACCGTTCCAGAGTTTGCATCCAAACTACAGAAGGCAACTTTTGGTACAGGTATTTGTCACAGTTTTTATACACAATGAACAGCAGGGTCTGGAGATCCAAGGACTCATGTGGGACACACTCTGGCAGAATATCAAAGTCAGCTGCATGTCAGCGACTGGAAGATTTATTGATGAACTGTGTGATTTCATGAAAACAACCAGGAATATCTGGGGGAAAAAAACTGTAGGAACTTTAACAGTGATATTGTTACATTTTGTTTTTTGTTGCAAAGCTGACAACCAAGCTGATCAAAGCAGTTTCCAAATTTGGGTTGATGTATTTAACATTTAAAGTACTTAGCAAAAGTATTCCAACTTGTGAATTGGGGGTTTTGTGTGATAGACCATTTCAAACTAGCACATAACTGTGAATCGGAAGGAGAATGGTGAATGCTTTTCCAAATGTTTTGCATAGTGCAAACCCTCATCCCTCATAGTGCAAACCCTCATAGTGCAAACCCTCATGAGGAGCGTAGGTTCTTTTCTAAAAGGACTGTGTACCGTGTTGATGTGGAGATGGATTCACTTACTTTGGGAAAATTCTTACAAATAAACTGCTAGAGGCTGCAGAAGACTTGAGACTGAGATGGAATTTCACCTTCCAGCACACCACCGATCTTAAACATGCAATCAAAAGCAGCAATGAAATGGTTTAGAATCAAAGCACCCTGTAAAACTCCAATTGTGAGTTAATCTCAATGGGAACTGAGAAAAAGAAAATTGGCAGATGCTCTCAGTTCTTTCTGACTGGGGACAACAACCCTAAACGTACAGCCAGAGATGCAACTGAATAGTTTTGATCAAATCTTATTGATGCCATGGGCTGGCTAAAGTCCAAACTCAAAGCCAACTGAGAACTAGTGGCAAGATATGAAAACTGCTGCACAGATGCTCTAGGTCTAGTTTGACTAAGTTTGATCTTGTTGGAAATGAAAACCGAGGAAATATTTCAGTCTTCAGATGTGTAAAGGCTAACAAAGGACTAGCTCCTGCAAGGGTAGCCAAAAAAACAAACAAGTGAATGAGAAATATAAATGCATACCACGCTTGATAACATTTGAAAAACACAGTTAAGTTTTTTTTTTTCCAACTTGACAAATTTCCCCACTCTGTTTGCATTTTGTTTCTTGTGTGAAAAAAACAACAACTACTCAGTATATAAGTATAAGAGCTTCTCTTAAAATATAAATAGTGAAATGAGCACAGATGGTGGGTATATGTCACAACATATTGTTTCTTTACATAATCAGTTTGCAAGCCTGGAGCCCAATAATATGGTATGTTGATTGGATATCTCTAGTAGAAAGTTGCACTCTTAAAAAATAAAAACAAAACAAAACAAAAAATATCACCAAACCCCATAAAGGGGGGCAATTTCTCTCCAAATTTACGGGATATGAAAAAAGCGCAGGTCATTTTGCAGCAACTGAAGCCCCGCTCCCTTTGCGTGCATTCCTGCGCTGAGAACAGTTTTGTGGTTAATGTAATGGGAAGGCTTCACAATCTTCTCATTGGCTCAGAAGTCACAGACCTCGTCATATAAAGAGAGTGCCTGATCTGGCATCCCCCCCTTTCCCGCTGGCGAGTGTTGAAGAGCTCCAACTAGCTGGAAAAACCCTTTTTACGCACGGAGAGCTTGGAGACGCTGCGACGAGCGCTTCATTGTTTCGATCAGCAAAGAGTTTACCAGCAACAGGTGGGTTTGTTTCCTAAACTGCAGCTAAGACACTTTATGTGGATTTATGGGACAGGAAAAGTTATTTAGACAGGCAAATGCTCTTTTATTTCCAGCATCTAATGTCGTAAGACACATTCGCGATGCCTAAAGCAATTTACTTGAAACAAAATCTTCGTTTCAAACGAATAAAAAATGTGACTCGCTCTGCAGTGAATGTATTAGAATTCGTTTATTATTGTTGCTTGGTTTTCTCACGCTTAACTGAAGTACTAAGAAAGACTTTTTCTTGCTTTAGTGTTTATTTCGTTCATCATTTTCCGATTAAGAGCCCTGTATTACAGCTTTTAAAACAATGATGCAGTAATGAAAGACATGCAATATTAGTATTTTTTTTCTGTCAAGTAGTGCAAGTATCTACAGTATATACTAATATTCATGAAAAAATAATGTACCATTTTATATATGCTTTATAAACAAGCCAAAAATTTATTTGTAATATTTAAAAAAATGCTTTTGTAAATATTACATATGTGTTTTTAATATTACTAATTAATATTTTTAATTAGTTAATTTAACAGTTATTTTTTCATAATAGTAACAATAATGTTTTAAGAGAGTGTATGTATGTATGTATATATATCCATGAAAATTGTATAATTTTTATTATTTCTTTATAGTAACAAATTAGAATAATTCTGATATTTTTGTCTGTTTCGGTTTCATTTGTTGTCTTCTGTCTCCATCACTAAGCAGTGAACTGAAGCATCTGAGTGGGCATGTGGTTGCTGGAGAAGCTGCGCAGCTCTGTGGAGAGCAGTGGGACACATTCCCAGCCTCCGCAGACGACAGAGGCCATTCCCGTTGCTGTTTATGCCAATGTGCTCACCCCCGAAAGGATCCCTGATTTCTTCATCCCCCCCAAACTCATCTGCTGTCCCCCTGAGGAGTCCACCAGCCCAGAACCCAAGCCCC
This sequence comes from Xiphophorus maculatus, assembly GCF_002775205.1. Classification (NCBI taxonomy): domain Eukaryota; kingdom Metazoa; phylum Chordata; class Actinopteri; order Cyprinodontiformes; family Poeciliidae; genus Xiphophorus; species Xiphophorus maculatus. Next base: position 11,442,075 of record NC_036448.1, read on the forward strand.
GCACCAATCTGAGACCCTCCTCCTCCGACAACGCTATCTGCAGCCAGAGCCCCCGAGCCCGGAGCAGCAAGAGCATCTGCAGCCCTCGCCTGTTCTGCCGCAACTTGCAAAAGTCTGCCAACCGTCACATCATCCAGATAGAGACTGCAGATGAGCCGGGCACTGGGACAATGGACAAGCACACTGTGAACATCAATACCAATGCTGACCCTCAGTCACAGACTGCCATGTCCTTGCCGTATGTCCCAAAAGCTCAGACCTCCTATGGCTTCTCCACCTTGGTAGAATCTCCTCACACTAGACGCAAGGAAAGCCTGTTCCACAGTGATCCCAACAGCCCCCTTAACTCCCCAAGCTCCCAGAGGCGCTCCCAAGGGGGGCCTCTGCTGGCCCCAGCTGACCCCAATCCTTATCGCTACTTCAGTGGAGGAGAGAGTGACACCTGCTCATCCGCTGAGTCTTCCCCATTTAACTCCCCCCTCCTCTCCAGGTCTGCTTCTCTACTTCGATCTATTACCCAGGAAACGCAGGCTAAGGTGATCACTTCTGCTTGTTTTAGTCAGATGATATTATCTGAGCTAGAAGTAAATCCTTCGTATATTTACCTGCTGCTTTTTCATTTGCCCCCCAAAGGTATCTCGTGCAAGACGCTCCCTGGCACGCCACAGTTCTCTCTCCACTGACGAATGCAGCTCTGCTGACAACAGCCCCAACATGCAGCGCCGCCGCGCGCGCTGCCCCCCCTCTCCTGCCTTCCGAGGAGCCAAAGCTGGCAGCTCCAGGCCAGCAGCCTCGGATCTCCTGCAGCGTGAGCACACCATCAACCTCCACAAGGGAGGCACCCTGAAGTTGAGCACCCACTACGACCCCGAAGCCGCCCGGCTAAGGGTGCGTGTGCTCGCTGCAGAGGCCCTCTACAACAGGCAGACGGACCTGAAAAGCATTAACTGCTGTGTGGCACTCTACCTGAACCCCGGCAAGCAGCAGAAACAACGGAGTACCATCATCAAGAACAGCAGGAACCCGGTGTTCAATGAAGACTTTTTTTTCGATGCACTGCCCCAGGCGCAAGTGAAGAATCTGGCCATGAAGATAAAGGTTGTGAACAAAGGAACCAGTCTGAAGAGAGATGTGCTTCTAGGTGAGAGGGAGGTGCTGCTCAGTGAGCTGCTCGCAAACCTCTAGGGAGATCTTGTCAAGGCTCCAGTGAAAGCGAGCGGCTCGTCTCCCCTCTGTCGACCTTTTCATCCCACCCTTCCGGATACCGGGCAAGAAGCAGCATACCAATGACCAGGGAGCTGCATCTTGCACATGGCGTTGTGTGTATCGACAGAGATCCTCTTGTCATGACTAGTTAAGCTTAGACAAAGACATGCAGGCATACTTTAAGTGCTTGCTGGTATGTGAGCGTCGTGAATGGCAGAGCGGTGTTTGTGTATTTTTCTTGACGTGCTGACTTTCCAAAAAGGTGTTGCCCCTTTCTGATGTAGCTCTTTTCGGTTCATATGTCTAACTTGAAGTTGTATTTTTGTAATAAATCTACTCTATTATTGCTTACAAAAGTTTTGCATGTCACTGTGCAAATGATAAATGCCTTTGTGTACTTGAAAGACTGGTTTTGAAAGACTCCTATTGTAAATATGACTGACACAGTGTAAGAAGTTTCAGAACTTACCAATAAAGAGCACACTAAAAATACAAGAAGATGATTTTTTATTCCAATTTGCAACTTTATCTCTTCTCATTTTGTCATTTCTAAGGACCAATGAAGGACAGTAACAATGGTTCAAAACCCTCTTTTACGCTAACAAAAGCTTCCTGTTTTTGCGAACAGAGGCTGCGTCCTCTGAGACTTGCAAACTCCGGGTGTCATTTTGAGAGGCTTTTAGTGGTTCTCCGCAAACAATATTGTCTCTTTGAGCGCTCAAACTCCCTGTTTAATTTCAAATCCACACATCCAATTCAGGCATTCCTCTGGTGAGTTCTAAACTGATGATAAGGGCGGCAATCACACAGAACATCCTGCTTAGAAAATAATTAATCTAAACAGACTGATGTCCCTAGCATTTTAGTTGATAAATGGAAATCTATTTGTTCCAGTACACCACATATACAGGCTGCATCGGTGCAGAGCAATACGGAACATTGTCCGAATATGGATGTTATGCGTCCTCTGCTGGTGAAAGAACAAAATGACATGTTGAGAGCTTTGAAATATTAATGAGCTTTCAAGCCACCTTACTCGCCTTGTTTGAGGTTAATTGGACATCTTGATATTTTATGACCTACAAAGATATTACAACCCTGGACAGAGTGTGGAAAGAAATCGCATTTCAAAAAAAGTAAAAATTGACTTTCAGAGCACGTTCAGGCTTAGCCCCTTAGGGTGATGTTTCACCAACTCCATTAACTTCTGAAGTACAGAAATAAGTCTCAACAAGCACCCATTTGGGACATGTTCGTCTGTGACTCTGAAGGAGCTTAATTTCCTACAGGCTGGAGAGCAAAAGGATAAAACGGGAGAAATCCAATCTTTTCGACTCTGTAGTTCAAAGTTTTGTGAGAGCTAGAGAGAGCTTGTGCATTAGGAAAGTAAAAACTTTGCTGAGAAAAGCTCAAAATAATTAGAAACAGAATTGTTTTTTATTGAGCATTATGGCACCTGCAAGTGGGAGTTCAAAAAATATAAATAGATACTTTAACAATTAGGACAGCTTGGAGGAGCAGTTAGCACTGCTGACTCGTAGCAAGAAAATCCTAGGTTTGAATCCTGACCTGAGGATAGAAACCAGTCTCTCGTGGACAAGCAGATATGGAAAATTGATGGACACCATGAATAAAATAAATTTTTTTACAAATTTTAATGTTTTTTGTTTGTGTTTTCTGTGATAGACTGACACAAAGTGCTGTGGATACATAATTTGTATATGTTATAAACAAACTAGATACTGCAAAGTGTGGATTTCATTTGAATTTCTACCTGAGGAAATACAAGCTTTCATTGCTACCACAGCTGAAAGTTTCTAGTGCCTTCTTTGTAAAACAGCTCCAGCTCAGGCAGAAAAGATGGAAAATGTCAGTGTGCATCATATATTGAGACTTTGATTTAGACCATTTTATAGCTCTCACTCTGTATGGATCCCTGATATGCTGGATGGCGAAACTTCACCCCAGTCTCAAGTTTTTTGCTGCCTTGAAAAGCTTTTTTTCCAATATTGTTTTGCCTTTTGCTTCATCCATCATCCTATTAACTGTGAATTTGTTCCTGCTGAAGAAAAGCTTCCCCATAACACAAGAGATGCTCTGTCATTTCTGATTTTATGGCATTTCACACAATTTCTATGTGTTCCAATAGAAATGGTGTTTTTCAGGATGTGGTGCAGTGTCCGTTTTCTGCCACACATAACATTTTTGATACTTTTATTTTCCACATTTTTACTCTTTGATTTTCAGTCATTTTGACTTATGTATGTATTATATATTGTTGAGCAGATAAAGTAGTACTAGTAAAACTTCTTTTTTTCTTACCAGAAAGACAATTTGGGATGTATGGATACATTTTTCTGATCACAAAGAACATAACATAAAGCTGTGGTATGAAAACTAAAGTTGCATAGGTTTATCTTATATTTTGGACAAGATCTGCCTATTTAAGCAAAATAAAAATTAACAAATTGTATACAAATGTAACAGTGATACTTGTTCTGTAATATTTCAGCTTTAGTAAAAATGTGTTTCTTTTCTTTAATAAAAATAATCAGGTTTAAAACATATTGTTTGTTATGTATCTCCAATGGTTGTGGTATTTTTACTAAAGGTTTACTTTGTGCAAGCCCAAACCACATTCAGATAAAAGTTAAAAAGCAAACAGGACCCCATCAGACTCTTAAAGAGATAGCACTCATCACTGAAATGTATAACTTAAATGGAATAAGGATACAGTAAAATAGATTGGAAAATAGTTTTCATTATATTATATTATATTATATTATATTGTATTGTTTTTGGTGTAAAAACAGCCAATAATAATAACAATAATAATAATTATTATTATTATAATATTATTGAATATAATAATAATAATAATAATAATAATAATAATAATAATAATAATTATTATTATTATTATTATTATTATTATTATTATTATTATTATTATTATTATTATTATTATTATTATTATTATATTCAATTTGTGAGTTCGCCGTCAGCTGATTGTCAGTCGGAGACAAAGCCTAATGTTGGTTCCAACAACCATAACAAAGAAAGCATCAGCTGTTGGTAACTTAACTCGCATTGACTCATGGGAAATGTAGTTTTCTGCCAATAACGCTCCCTATTTCATGTACAAAAACTCTGTGTTAAGACTACATTACCCAGAATTCTAGGGTTCGCTTGTAAACAGAGACCTGTCAAAGAGCACAAACGCCATCTTGACAGCAACCTCAAAATGGCAGAAAGATATGAGTCAGGAACAGGGTCCAAACTAAGATTCCGGCGCTCCACTACTTAAAACCAGGTACTTCAGATATTCTGTAAGCAAGTGGGCATGGAGTTGGTGTGCGGCGCTACAGCACAGAGCCTGTAAAATGGATATAACCGTGGCGGTTTTTAACGCGGCCAGAGATGGTAAGCTGAAACTTATCCAGAAGTTGCTGAGCAACAAAACTCCAGAGGAGCTGGAGGCTTTAGCGGAGGAGAAAACCCAGGGCAGCACCGCGCTTCTCATAGCCTCTCGGTACGGACATTTAGAGGTCGTAGACTACCTGCTCGAACATTGTAAAGCTAATGTTGAACTCGGGGGCTCGGTCAACTTTGACGGCGAGACTATCGAGGGGGCTCCACCGCTGTGGGCGGCTTCGGCAGCGGGTCACCTCCCCGTGGTGAAGACGCTGCTGAAACACGGAGCCTCGGTAAACAACGCCACGCTAACGAACTCCACCCCGCTCCGAGCCGCTTGCTTCGACGGCCACCTAGAGATCGTTCGCTACCTGGTGGAGCACAGAGCGGACTTGGAGGTCGCCAACCGCCACGGCCACACCTGCCTCATGATTTCCTGCTACAAGGGCCACAAAGAGATAGCCAAGTTTCTCCTGGACCGTGGGGCTGACGTGAACCGAAAGAGTGTGAAAGGGAACACGGCCCTCCATGACTGCGCTGAGTCTGGGAGTCTGGACATCATGAAGATGCTGCTGAAGTGCAACGCCCGCATGGAGAGGGACGGGTATGGGATGACCCCACTCCTGGCTGCCAGTGTAACGGGGCACACTAACATTGTGGAGTATCTGGCCCACCAGCCTCGCACTTCCAGAGAGGAGCGGATCAATGCACTGGAGCTACTGGGAGCAACGTTTGTGGACAAGAAACGTGATTTGTTGGGAGCGATGAGGTACTGGAGAAGAGCTATTGAGCTGAGGGAGGCGGGGGACAAAGCTGGATCGCTGTCCAAGCCTCCGCCTGGTCCTCCCGTCCCTGCCTACGGATGTGCCCAGGAGGTGAGCACTGCAGAGGAGCTTGAAGCTTTAATCACTGATCCTGATGAAATGAGGATGCAGGCCTTGCTGGTTCGTGAGCGCATCCTTGGGCCATCCCACCCGGACACATCTTATTACATTCGGTACAGGGGAGCTGTGTATGCTGACTCGGGCAACTTTGAGCGCTGTATCAGTCTGTGGAAATATGCCTTAGACATGCAGCAGAGCAACTTGGACCCCCTCAGTCCCATGACAGCCTCCAGTTTCCTATCCTTCGCAGAGCTCTTTTCTTTTGTTCTTCAGGACAGGGCCAAAGGCACCCTGTCAACTCGCATCACCTTCCAGGATCTAATGACTGTGCTGGGGAAAAGCGTGAGGGAAGTCGAAAGGGCTGTGGCACAGAGAGACAACCCCCCAGATACCCCTCAGTTCAACAAGGCGCTTTCCATCATCCTCCACCTCATCTTTTTACTGGAAAAGCTTGAGTGCAACCCCGAGCAGGAACACCAAAAGAAGCACACAGTCTACCGGCTGCTCAAGCTCAACCCTCGAGGTCGGAACGGATTCACGCCGCTCCACATGGCCATGGACAAAGAGACCACATCTGTGGGCCGCTACCCAGTGGGCCGCTTCCCCTCCCAGGCGGTGGCAGCGCTGCTCCTAGAGTGCGGCGCAGATGTCGATTCGCGGGACTGTGAGAACAACACCCCGCTGCACGTTGCCGCCAACAACGGTTGCCCAGAGATAATGGCGCTGCTGGTGAAGGCGGGGGCCCACTTCGACGCGACGAACGCTCAGAGGAAAACAGCTTACGAACTGTTGGATGATCACAGCGGCGGCCACACGGCACTGTACCCGCTGAACTACATCACCCTTCAGTGCCTGGCAGCTCGTGCGATTGAAAAGCACAGGCTGCCTTACAGGGGCCTGATCTCTGAGGAGATGGAGGCTTTCATTGAGCTCCACTGACTTCCATGAAGAGACTCTCCTTTAACAAACATTCTGTGTTCATCATTTTCTCCACTTCTGGCTCTAATAGCAACGTGTCAGACAAAACCATAGCAATAAACCCACATCCTCTGGGAGTAGTCTCTGCTTCCAATCTGGAATAAATTTTCTTATGAAGTCACAAAGACTATTTTAAACTTCTTGGTTTCTGGTATAAGAATGGAAAAAATTTTATGACTTTAAACTAAAGACCTCGACTCAATCTTCTAGTTCCTCTGACTTCACTTGACTTTTGACTTTAAATTATTTGAAATTTTAAATCAAATCATTTAAAATTATTTGATTTAAAACTAACACTTTTAGTTAGCTTAACAACTGCAAAATTATTTTACATGCTTGTCAAGGGGTGTTGTAATTTTAGGTTTGAAAAAAACTGATCAAAATTTTAAAACTAACATCCTGATTTGCCAGTCCAAAGTGATGAATTAACTCGTTTTGTTTAACAGGTCAAATCTCCGTGTTAGAAAAAAGTCCACACTTTGTGAAATGAAAGTAAACTGAAAAATAGAAAATATTTAGATTTTCTAAGCGAAAGCCAATTTCCCAGGTCATTTTCTAATCTAGAAATCATTCTCTACCTATATTGGTTCTTAATTCATCCAGAATTGTAGGTGAGGAACTTTAGAAAGATACTTTTTTTCTAAAAGCATTCATTGTTTTCTGTGTTAACATTGTTTATCTTATTTGGTCAAAACATAGGTACATACAGTGCCACTTTAGCAATAGTGTTACAGGAAATAAACTTTCTATGAACGGGTTTTGCTTCAAAATGAGATGGGTAAGAAACAGTGAAAAAGGCTAGATATTGTTTATGTAGTGTGTAAAATGCAAAAGTACCAGACGTTTTGTTACTATGTAATCATTAATATTTAATTCTGGCAAATAAATGCATTTTGGAATTACTAAAATTTTTTTCAAACTAGTAATATTTGATTATGACTCTAAGTTGACAATTTGAGACTTGACTTAGAATTCCTTTGCCTTGACTTTGAGATGAACTTTTGACTTCTTTCTTTTCTTGCGACTTGAATGAAAAGTCTTGAGACTTGGTTGTGACCAGCAAATTGATGACTTACTCCCACCTCTGTTTTAGAGTTTCTCCAACTAAAAAGGAGCATCACACCATGATCAGGCTTTTGTAAAATAAAGGCTTTTGATTTCTGGCATCCGATTAAGATATTCAGAGAACATGCATGAAAATGAAGTGTGGTTATGGTAGTTCAACTCTTGTTTTGTTCATTTATATATCAACTCAAACTAGCAGGTTTTTCACTTGATGTCTGTTTAATATGGGAAATGTATTTAGATTACTGTGCCAAACATTCTGTTACTGACTTATCTGATTCAAAAGAAAAAGTGTAACTTCAAGCAAGGACACTAATTCAACAATATTAGAGGACTAGTAACTTCAGTGTCTTAATATTTAAGACTGCAGTTCTCTTTGTCTGCCTCTAGAACAATTACTTGAAAGACTTGAGATAATTGGCATTGATTGGATTGCAACAAACTTAATTCTATTAGTGTTTCTAGCCTATGCAGTTTGTTTTATTTCAATTAGTAGTATTCTTTTTTCCAAGCTAAAAGTATCTCTGCAGAATTGTTCTAAATGGCACGCGCTTATCCTACAGACGGAGATAATTGACTCTGGTTGCTTCGCTCACAGTAAATTGCTGTCTTCTGAGTGTATTAACTAAGAATGCCTTCTTAGTTTTCTCATCCTCTCTCAGCAAATTGTTTAATATTACAAAGCTTGGAAGTATGTCTACATCCATCTTCTTTCTGTAATTACACCAGCAGCTAATGTGTTCAGTTGAATGTCAATAAGACCTCTTCAGACTGTTAGTGGGAATTACAGCCGACAGTTGTGTGTCCATGAAAGAGCCCCTCTTTTGCCCTTTAACCTCAAATGCAGCTCAGAAATGAAACGGATGGCTCCTACAGCCATTATTTTGTCTTAGTCTTACAAACACAAGACTTCCTTTCTGTTGATCTTGTATTTATTGCTGATGTGTGAAACTGAAAGCACACCAAGCGGCTCTGTGAACTCTGGAATTCGTACGGTCAGGCTCCAAGCTGACGCCGCCTTTCTTACTGAACTCATTCATTTTACCTGATGGCGGCTTGAGAGCAAAAGTGTCTTGGAGATATCTGAATAAAATTCAGAATTAAAAGATAATATGTGTGTCCGTGTTATCGGCTTACTTAAGAAGAACAAAGTCATTATTTCTTTGATTTTGCTGTCATATTTGCATTCATAGCATTTACAGAAGTTGCAATAGATGTTTCTATCACGAGTTTGTCGCATCAGTTCAGTTTATTTCCAGTGACGAGCTGCAACAAATGTCAGGTCTACCTCATACCGCATGCAGCTATTTACCATCAAGCTCATTTCATGTCAACACAGTTCATTCCAGTTAAATCAGAAACACTGTGTTTTCATTTCTAATTGTAATGCAATACTGTATGGCCAGTTTATCATACAACACCAATTGGTCAAAAGTTTCATGACATAATTAAAATAAGCTGTCTTATTCACCCTAATGGAGTGCATGTTGCTAAACACTGATCTGTGACCTCACATTTCAGCTCTCCATCTCAAGGCTTTCCGCAGGTCATTTTAAACCCGAGAATGCCAAAATAAAGCATAAGAGAAACCTGATATTTCTGGGTCCTGAACTCCCTGAGTATAAATAGGTTGCAATTAACGTCACTGCTGCTGGGCAGCGGTGGAGACAGGGCAGCCACCTTGCTAATTTTAGGGATCTTTCTTCCCTAGCTTCAGCTCTGAAAATGGGAATATGGTAACGTAATACTGGGAGGCGGGGTGAGTGGCAGACAGGACACACAGCCAGCAGCAGGTTGCTTTAACCTTACAGGAAGCGGACACAGCACTGAATATATATACTGCTGGACGCTCAACCTCAGATATTTATTAGCTGCTTTTCCTGAAGCAGGTGTCTTGTTCACAATGTTAGATGATACCAGATGGCAAACTACTCATCCCATGCAGCAACTCACCCCTGCTGTCATTAAGCTGAAATTGATGGCCGTCTTATTTCAGAAGGTGCTTTCCCGCTGTCTTAACCTTAACTGTTCGTGGAAAATCCACAAAAAGAATGGGATTTGTTTTACCTAAACATTTTGAAATTTGACTTGCAATTCTTAAACTGAGCCTGATCTAAAGTGGTTTATTTGCTATTCAAAGCTTTGATACACTTTTGTCCTTATTTGCAGAAAAAGGGTTGCAGAAATCACAAACTTTGACTTGGCAGTTCAGCCCAAATTTGAGAAATGGTTTAAATTAACGTTCAAATACAACCGGTGAAACAGCCTCTGCCAGTAAGCCAAGTCAGAAACCATTTCACTCCTGAAACTTCATGATCTATGCCACGTACAAATCATAAAACGTGACAAAAGTACAAGCATTTTTAAAAGGAATATTTATATTAAAACAGCCAAAAAAACTATTTGAAAAAAATTCTCAGAAAAAATTATTTGCTTCTGTTAAATTCTAACATTTTAAAATGAAAAAAAATGTCAGGGAACCCTGAACTTATGACCTCTCAGAAGACACAGTTATTAAGGCTGGGTTTAAATCCATGTCTGTGTGTTTGGGTGAGATATATTTTTTGGGATATTTTTAGTTCTTAAATTAAGCTTCTTTTTATTCCCTTTTGCAAAATGACACAGTTATGACAAAAAAAAAAACCCTCCACAAACTGAAAGCTTTTGTGCTCTCCTATCTCCACAAAACACTCTATTATAATAGAATACGCCCACTAGATGTCAGTAGCGACAAAGAAAGGTAATGAAATCAGAACCCTTTGTCTCAAACGCTTTGTGAAATGCTGGAAAAAATTCTGCTTTTAGTCTGAAAGATGATGGCAGTTATCTGATTTGTAGGTCTTTTTTTTTTTTTTAGCAAACTTTGTCAATTTCCATGTCAACAAAGTCAAAGAAAATTGCTTTTAACACACTGCTAGGGGATACATAAGTGTTGGTAATGCAGCTAAATGATGATGAATCTTGGTTGACTGGAGAGTGGCTGATTCTCATTCTGTTTGCAGAGGGTTGCCAGGGGGTCAGAGAAATAAAACCTGCGTTGAGAAATCTAGTTGTGTCAGAACGACCTGCTTCGCCACACTAACACCTTAGATTTCGCCCTTGTGGCTGCTAATACTGTCATGCTGTGTGACCTAAATAAGACCAAACCTTTAACAAAAAGAAACAAGTCAGTCCTTATATTTCTGGTAATTTATTATAAAAAGCTAAGGGGTTTGCTTCGGTTATAGCTTTGTTTCCATACTTGCAAGCCCTGTTGGGTTTCAGCGCAGAGTATTAATGACTAGAGGAGCACAATGAATGATGACATCATCCTTGTCTTTCACCAACTGCTCACACATAAGCAGAAGAAGACTTAAGTAGGTATAAAAATGTAAAGATTGAAAGAGAATACGAACAAATTAGCGGTCGTCAGTGATCATAAATTGCTCTTGATGGCACATGTACAACATAAATCCCAATATTACAGACAATCAAAAAATTAATAATTTTAATTAAAATTTGCTTAATTTTCATTAAGCAAATTTTATAAGGCATATTGTTCTGTTGAATTGCTGTAATGAAATTAGCGGGAATACATATAAAAAGACAAATGTAATCAATTTTTCATTATTCATTATTTCATTTTCAAGGTTAAAAACATTCTCCAAATTCTGTTACAAGTTAAACAAAATAAGTCTGAACTCAGAGAATAATGTATGTTTATATTGGAAAGAAATGTAATTATTTTGTACAATGAGATATATTCTAATAATTTATAGCATTTCTGATTAAGCGTTGAATTTTTTTAAATCTCCTCTCCAGGTGAAGCTCATCAAATTTGAATTTCAAAGTGAAGTTAATTTGTTTCAGGAAATTCCCTAAAGTTTTATGACCCATATTTGATCTTGATTAATTGCAAACATTATTTGTCAAAAGTTCATTTCTGTTCATTTCGATGAAAACCAATTAGGTTCTCGTTGAATATTACATACAATGTATAAAATTATTATTTGATCACACAAATGTGAGTCTACTTATAAGTCTCAGTGTATGCACTCAAAACTTTGTTCAGATATCTTTTGGATGAATTAGTGCATCAGTCCAGAGTAACACGGAGGCGACCAACCTCCACGTTACTCTGGTTTTGAAGAAGGCCAGGTCTCTTTAATCTTCATTTCTGAATAAAATGAAATTTTACTTTCATTTGAAATGAGACACAGTGAAGTTCTTGTTCTCTTCAGCTCGAGTAAGATGCTTCTGACATCTTTGGTTCAAGAGTAGCTTAAGGCACAAGGAATGTGGCAATTGTATACCATGGCCTTCAGGTCTTACTGCTCCTTGTTCACCTTTTTCTACCCCACTTTTTCCGTTCATTAAATTTTAATTTACGTGCTTGACTACAGCACTCTGTCAGTAATTAACTGTTCTTGCTCACACTACTACTTTCTGAAACTGTCAGTGAGCTCTAATTACTAAAATGTCTACTGGACAATCAGCAGTTTACCCAGTGATTGTTGTTAATGACATTTCTGATTTTAAACTCCTAATTTATGGAATATTCAAATCTTCTGAGAATCTTAATTGTGGATTTTCATTAGTTTTAAAACAGTCTTGAAGTTTAAGAGACATAAATGCTCGCAGCAATGTGTGTGTCATAAAAGGAGATTAGATTAAATAATAATAATAATATATTATTATTATTATTATTATTATTATTATTATTATTATTATTATTATTATTATTATTATTATTATTACTATGCCACCTTCTATTGATATATAGCAAAATTCCTCACCAAGAGGAATGAAAAGTCCGGCCATACTGTACGTCTGCTCTGTGGGAGTTAATACTGGACACTCTGATTCTCTATTGTTGCCAGCAGATATAATTAGCCGAAGCATTATGGCAATCTACGAAGTTGGAAGGTGCTTATCTTCAGTTTGGCCCGTCGGGAACACAGTGGTGGGGGGTCGCGGGGGGGGGGGGGGGGGGGGGGGGGGGGGGGGGGGGGGGATACGACACACCACTACAGTAGCAAGGTGCCTCAGCATCCACCTCCATGCGCCAGTCAGCGATCCGGGGACAGCCGGGGGGTGGTGGAGTGGATGCGAGCTGGTAATGGGGGTAATAGGGGTGATGGGGGATACGGTTGCTATTGGAGATGCTGGCTGCATCACGTCATGTGTTGGAGGGGAGAGGAGGAGGAGGAGGAGGCGAGAGCTCCGGTAAGAGATAGGAGGAGCAGGAAGGGGGAGGAGAGAGGGAGAGAGAGAGCCTGAAAGAGAGGAGGGCATTAAGCAAGAAAGCAGGGAGCAGAGCATCGAGCCAGCAGTAGCTTTTTGAGGCCCCCCCTTCCCCCGATCAGCAATGCTCCCCCGACAGATAGGTTGAGAGCGGCAGCCCCGTGACCCGCTGCGCTCCGGAGAAGCCCGATCACTTCGGACAGCCAGGAGGGAGGAAAGACACCGGCGATGTGAGCATGCAGCCTCCTCCACAAAGGCAGACCTTCTTCTGAGCGGAGCTCCGCTGCTGCCACTGGATTACAGTCATCCTCGCTGTTTCCAAGGAGGCTTCCTGCTGCCAACATCCCCACATGAATTTAGCAAACTGTCAAGAAACGGAGCACTTCCTTACCAAGGTGAGCGGCACTCTGCATTTTTAATTTTTTTTTTTTTTTTTACTGTTAATACACGGGGCAGCGGTGCACACACCCCACCCACCCAGCCTGGTTATTCTCACTTGTCGAGTAGAAACTAAAGAAGGAAGCGTTTTCTGAAATTGTTTTATTCCACATTGACAGTCAGTGTTCTTTGTGTTTTTCTTCCCCCTCCACCTCACTCTCTAAACCCTGATCTCAGTCTGAATTAAAGATTAGGGTCTGGCTGGCAAACGCGTCTGAGTGTGTCCCTCTGTCACCTTCTCATTGTTGGCTGGGCAGCAGCGTGAAGGGACCAGTGCAGACTGGCAGAGCCTTTGTTCCACATCCTCTCTCATTTAAAGCGGCTTTTTTTCCCTTTTTTTTATGGCACTATTGAAAGAAGGGAGAGTGACAATTAGTTTAGCTTGTATGCCTCATTAACAGCTGTATAATGGAGGGTTACTTAGCAGAAGAAAATGGGGGGGGTGGGAAAAAGAGGAGAAAAATACCCAGCATAACAACTTGAATATTCATTTAAAAGAAGTCTGGAAATTCTGCTATGTTTTATTCATATTTGACTGCAAACTAAAAATCCCATTATGATAATGTGATTTTGTACTATTCTCACAAGGCAATCATAGACACATTATGAATGCATATGGGCCATTAAACTAATATTAGAATGACTTTAGGTGTGGAAGGCACCAGGTGGCGAAGCGGATGGACTTATTTAGAAAGACAATAGAGCGGCTGCTGCATCTGCTGCTCTGTAGCAATGCTTGAACTAAACCCATTTCCATACATAGCCACTGCTTCTGAGACCTCCTCATTAGTGTTTGGAATTGCACTTTGAAGGATTTGTTTTTAACAGAGCTACTTAAGTGTGCAAGGCAAAATGTAATTTAATGACACATCTATTGGAGCTGACACATTTTTCCGAGGGCTGCTGTTTGTTTGGAGGAGTTTAATCGTATAAACTCTTAATGTGTGTTTAAGGTTTTTTGTTGCTTCCGCTGTGTGGCTTTCTGTAAAGTGGAAAATTGCACTGTTGTGGTGAATCCGAGGGAGGTCTTCCTCCTCACACACAAATGGACCGTTTTTTTTTTTTTTTGTTGTTTTCTTTTTTTTTTTTCCTCAGAGGCGGTGTGTGTTTGCTGGTTATTCTTCCAGACCATTTCCACATCACTAATTATTTTAATCAGTCATTTTTATGCATGGATTCCTGTCTTTAGGAGAACGTCCCTGCTGATTTTTACTTTGTCTTCTACCTTCACTCTTGTCAACAAAAAGGACGCACAAGATGCTGTGATGTCAGGGAGAAAGGCACAGATCTTAAGGCTTACATAATTCTGAAAGGGAGAAGTCACAGTGAAGCAGAATGAAAGGCTGTCATTTGGAGACGGATTAAATATTTACGTCCAGGAGTCTGGACATGCTTGGTGCCACATGGATTCCATCTTGAAACTGTCAGGTGCAGAACCTTATGAAATGATGGCATGATTTGTGATGGCATGCACATAAAAAGAAAAAAAAAAAACATGCCACCTTGTGGTTTCAGTGGTTTTCTGTCCCATCTGTACAGTAAAGCAGCTTGCATTTCACTTCGAAGGCTTCATTGAAGATTTATTTCCAGTCTTTCACTAACTGCTTCGCGCTCTGTGTCTCTCCTCTCATGTGACCCGTTCCTTCCGTCTCCGGGGTTTCGTCAGAATATCTTAGATGCTCTCAGTTAGGGGGTTTGCTGTGCACCAGTCAGCCGGCAGGAAGGAGAACATCAACTTTGATTCCGCGAGCTTAGCCACCTGTATTACAAGCAGACAGACACTTTGTTGTTGTCTAGGCATTGATATTAATTGACCTTTTCAAAGCCATCCAAGCAGCAATGTTTTGGCTCCTCTCTGCTTCCTGTCTTGTTGATGCAAGGCTCGCTGGAAAATAATCCGCAGCCATCCAGCATTCAGAACGTAGCATGCTCGGGCAACACCGGTTAACAGCGGTTTGTGGTTTTTGATGAAGATGCCGGTGCAACAATTTCTATTCTCAATTTTGTTTGAAGGTTTGAAAAAAAAAAGATTACTTGTAGTTGTCCAGTCAGGCGCCTGTTGTGAGATTCCCAAAATACAACAACCTTGTCTAAAAATACTGCAGTTTCAACATATTTATATGGTACTGCAAACCACAATAATTAATCATTTCCCTTTTAAAATATTTCAATTAAAATAGATCTCTATAAAATCTTCAGCCCTAAAAAAATATTCTATTATTTTTTAACCCCTATTATGCAAAGTAATATTGTACAAAAATTTGATTCTGTGATTTACAGTCAGCTGCTTAACAAATCACCCATAGCTTGCTAACTGTATTAAAACAACCTTGTCCAATGACAGTCTTTTATTTATTTGTTTATTCTTTTGCCGTAAGTATGTAAGCCAGTGAAAACAGCAGCCATCTGACCGGCAGTGCACAGCAACAACTGGCGGAGAGGCATCACTATGATCTATTCAAGTTTATCTGGAGGGACATGACAGTGTGACTTTTTAACACCTCAGTGTACATTGACAACAGCTAAGTCATGCATGTTGTAGTCTCTGTTGCAATTAGATATTTTTATTTGAACTGCTAAATGACAAAATCTTTAGTTTCAAAGCTTGAACAGGAAAGCAGCTTTGATATCTCCCTTTGATAAGGGAGATATTCATCTTATACAGGGTGAGATTACATTTTTAAGCTTCAGTTAAAGCTTTATATCGCCACACAGACTCTTGAGACTCTTTATCTAGAGTACAGGTGGACAATGGGCCCACTTTTAATGCACAGTATTTTAAACCCCAATATCCATTTCCTGTTTCACAAGTTTCTGGCAACAAAATTTGTAATTTGCAGCCAATTACATACATGAATGTTAAGATGACGTGCAGCAACTTGGCTGTAAAACATTTAGGAAACATTTAGGGTTTCTGCTGATATCGTGGGGAGGAGACTTTATAGCATTTGCCACATAATTATTCACATTCAGGAAGATCAGGCATGCATTTTTCGCCTTATGAAGAACAGAATTAAAAAATTCACTTTTTGCAAGTCTTTGCTTTTTATTATTATTATTATTATTATTATTATTATTATTATTATTATTATTATTATTATTATTATTATTATTATTATCCATCAACAATGGCGATTAGCCATTGGATTACTGATACAAAATTTTCATTTTGTGGTTATTTGTGTATTGGCAGTTAATAGCAGTCTGATTGGGTGTTTCTGTCTATGCAGTTAATTATTTTATCCATATTAGAACCTTGAGAGCTGCTAGACTAACTAATATGCAGACACAACTGAAACAAGAAATATATACTGTTGCAAACTGCATGCAGACTACTGAGTATAATTTGATCATGTCGGTGTATTTCACTGCTACCCACAACAATTAAATATCTTCATTTATATAGACTACTTAATAACAATGGATTGGATTAAAATAGTTTCTAGTCAATGCATGCAATATAGCAACATAAAAAGGCAGGGATGCATAAACTAAATGCAGTCTTTGTGACATTCATCAAAAGTGAACACAGTCACTTTATGCTGCAGTTCTCACTTTATGAGATGTCCATCTCCACTGTATAAGTTTGGGGTCCAACCTTATTTGAAGTTCTTCAGTTTTAAAGTTTTTAGTCCCTACTCTGACTGAAGATATGGACAAATTTGATGAAATTTGTTTTGTGATTTCCTCACTTATAAAGTTCACACATATTGGATCTTCTTAAATGGCGTGTTTTCTTGCCTTTCCCATTCCCACAGTCACTGCAGTGTCGATTTACACCTAAACACACAACTAGGCTGAAAAATTATTTAAAAATGGACATGAGTATAACAACATGCATATTGCTAAACTGAAGAACCAAAAAGGCTAGGTGATGATTAGGATAAACCCGGATAAAGGCTGGGGTGAAACAGATTATTATCAGGAATTTACCCATTGAAGTCAAAGATTTAAATGTAAGCAAAGATTAAAAGGGATAACATGAAGATGATTAAAATAAAAGAAAATGGCTGAAATCCAGTAGGAGTACAGTGCATGCAGGATATGATAAAGCCATTGTAATAACTATTTACATCGAGATTAAGCCTGCAATCAACAAAATTATGTTTTCATTCCAAATAAATGTGACTGCTTGGAACAACATAAAACATAAAGGTACATACCTTTATGTTTTATGTATGTAAAACTCATAGCATGAGGTAGGATGGGCTGTACAATGTTAATTGCAAATAAGCAGATAAATCAATCATATTTACATAAACACATGTTAGACATCCTCTATATGTGGCGAAACCTGTTCCAGTGCTTGCTTATGTAAATATGTATCTGAGTCTCAGTCTGTTCACTCTAAAGGATCACTCTGCCGCTCCAGACCCATAATTATTACCTTTTCCTTCAACCGCAAGGCCATTCACAATTACACATGTGCTCATCATGTCTCTGTGTGTGCATATATGAGTGAAGGCTAAGAGATAGGTTGTGACTTGACTGATGCCCTTCTCCCGATGAATCACAAATTCTGATGTGTCAGCACGGATGAATAATGCACGCCGCTCCGCTACCTCTCCTCCTCCTCTGTCTCTATTCTCCACCTCTTGTCTTCAGCCATTTTCCTCTCCTCTCATCATCTCTGCCACATCTGAAGACATTGTTATCCTGCTTTTCTGCCCCACCCCTTTCCTCATCTCCTGTCTCATGCTAAAAAGGAAGCTAGTGTTGATGCTTCCTCGCTGTCCTCTGGTCAACCCTGACTCTCGCCTCCAACAGCTAGCTCATTCTTCCCGTCCTGTTCCACACAAGTGACTTTTGTGGAGCCCTCGCCGCATGCCAGAGCCCATGTTCTGAGCTCCCCCTGTTTAAATCGAAGCTGGCCAAAACGTGGATGTGCTGAGTTCATTACCTAATCACGGGTGGAGGCATCTATTGACGTTGCTTGACTGTTACATCTCTGACTGACAAGGGTCATTAGCTGAGTGGGACTGACAGACAAAAGGGCTGAAAAGGCAGAAGGCAAACTGACTAATCAGAACCTGGAAAAAGAGAGAGCACTGTCAGCTTTGAAGTGTGCAGTTAGCTGCCAATAAATGGAGAACTGGTGGAATATATCCATCCTGCTTAAAGCGCCTCAGATATCCTCAGGTGTATATTCAGCCCTCGCAGTAAGAACCCCTCTCACTGCATGCAAAGTGTAAGGTTCGGGTAAAATCATTTGCATTGGAAGGAGGCCAAAGTTGGCAACTCAGATTTTGCAGAACATAAAATTATATGACTTCACTTGGCTTTCTTTATTTCATGGAACGAAGCCACGTGGATAGTAAAGCTTTCAGCAAAATTGTCACTGTGTGGCATATATTAATTATTTCCAACTCATTTATGCAATTTTATTACGTTGCCTATAGGAAAGAACATGACAGGATTATAGACGTACGCACTATATTGTGTTGTACTGGGAGTGAGCTTGAAACTCAACGATCAATAATAGTGAACCCGGTCTCTCTAAATAAAGTTTAACATTCACTCTACATTCAAATATATGATAGTCACTTACAGCAGCTTTAATTAAAGTTCTGAAAATATTTGTAAAAGTAAAACATATAATAATATTTTAATCAAAAACTGTAAGTGTGTAAGGTTAAATGACTTTGCTGCTTTAGAAGAGCTCCACAATTTGGCCTCATTTTATATGCAGGGTCCTATAAATATGCAAATTAGCCCTACCTCTGTGCCCATTACTCACCTCAATGCTTCCTCTCACCCTCAACTCTGCTCAAACACTCTTGACTCTTTAGCTTGTTATTGAACACCTAATAATGTTTTGCTAATGTCCGATAAACCAAGCTGCTGGGATGTCTTCTCTGCTGTTTTCTCACTCTCACCCTAACTCTACATGGAGGCAAACCTGCCACCTGTGCAGGGTGTTTCATCTATTGACTGCTGGCCATAGGCACCAACTCCCCAGCAATCTTGCAAGAATTAAAGATGATATTGTCTATGTCCCCTTACATTCAAAAGTCTAAAATAATATAAAACAACCTAGACGTCATATGTATTGTGGGGCTTGATATAGCTAATTTTAAGTGATTATATGCAAATAGACTACACCACTGACTGGGACCCAAAACTGCAATATATGGACAAGTCAAACCTGGGTTGAGTTGTTCATCTCTGAAAAGCTTTTCATATGTCTCTAAACGACGGCTGACAGTTCGGGAACGACTTAGTTGCGTCAGTGAAACAGCCTTGCTTCTAGAGTGTTACCTTACAGAATGGAACAGGGATTATTTCAAGGAAACTTATGGCTCCATTATATCATCGCAGCTCACAGAGAGAGAACTTCAAAGCAGGAAGATTAAACTCCTCTCAGAGTCAGCAGCAGCTCTTCATGGACCGTGATAAGTGAGTTGAAGTGTGTGCAGATACAGGTGAGGGCGGGGGGAGGATGGCGTTGGCATTTTGAATGCAGCCTCACATCTGTTTGTGGCATTTCATGATCACTTTGTCCTCACCACACTGTGGGGCGAGGATGCCAGTTTGGATGAAGTATTTGACGGAGGCAAAAGTAATAGCCAGCCATTTGTGGGAAGCGTCCGGGTGCAAGTCTGTTACCCTTGACATGCATTTCATCTCTTCACTTACCTCGATGCACTTCCCATCTGATTTTGGCTCTGAGACGGAGGACAAATGCACTTTTTCTGGCCCATTAGTCCCGTTTTCAATTCTATTCACAACTTTATCGTCCCTCAAGGAGAAATTCATTTGCCGTCACAAATCTCATCTCCATCAGGAAGTCATGCAATGGCTGGTTAGTGATGGAACCGCTAAGGCTGGTCGCATGTGTAGTCCTTAAATGGGGTCTGTTCACGAGCACGCATACTTTAATAACAAAAAAAAACTCTGTGTCAGTCTTGTTTATAGTTGTGTCTATTTTTTAATACCCAAAAGAAAAACATGTTTTTCACCTTTTTAAAAATAAAAAAATATATATCATTTTCAAATTGATGTACTGTTGTTCTGTTTAATTTTTGTGTTTTTAATTAGTCAATTTAAATTGACTAATTTACATTTACTGGAGAATATATACCATAAATCTGTCTATTTATAGACTTTAAAAGGAATGTTGAGAGACAACATTTTTCCTATAACCTGATGGTAGTGAAATGTTGAGAAACTTTACATTTTTACCAGCTTTACAAATTCGGTTTTACCTTTAAATAGATTCCAGGCAACACAGAGTGTGCAGTGTATTTTAATTTCTTCATAAACTATCTCTGTGTTGTTGCAGAACAGTCCTTGCAGTTGTGGAGCTAATGAGCTCTCAGTGGACCGCCTATCATGTGATCATGGCAGACAGGTGATACCATAGTAGCACAAATACACAGGAGGGAAAGGGCGAGAGAGAGGGAGGGAGAAAGGGAGAGAAAAAGAGAGACAGGGCTTCTAGGCAAACACAATAATATGCCTCCAGGAAACGAATAAGGTTGCTCTCCCGAAGGGATCTTTATGTAAGGATAAATGGTTGGTTCAAGACTGCAGCAGACAAGAAAACCTGGAATAGAAAATTGAAGACTAGAGATGACAGAACAGCGTTGTGCAAGGAAATTTTAATTAGCATCTGATTTTGAAGTAATTTTCAATTTATAAACCAATTCTAAAATGAATCCGGCATGCTGTGCGGCTCAGTTGGTAGAGCAGACGCACCATGTGCACAGGCTTCAGTCCTCGACACAGCTCCTGTTCTCGGGCCATTTGCTGTCTCTTCTTTCTCTCTTCACCAACTTTTCTATTAAATTACTGTTGCATAAAGGACACCAATACTAGAAAGGTTTCAGACAAAATGAATTCACCTGAAAGAAAGTTACAAAACATCAAATAGAATTTTTCACATACACAAATAGACAAATAGACTGTTTTGGCAAGCCTTTTAAACGAGATGCCAAAGAAAGTGTCAGAGTGACTGCGGTGACAGCATGCTACGCAGTAACAGTCACGCCTGAACCTAACCCCAAGTTTGGGCCATGTCGGGTCTAGATTATATGCTTCATATTTTTGCAGTTTCAGGCTCAGGCTTCCGTGATGCTTTTTGAATATACCTTCAATACAGACGACAAAGAAAATGGAACGGATCAGAACGTACAATACAAAGTTGTGTTAATCTACTATTGTAGTCTAAATAGAGCAGTGGCTATTTACCGTATTGAAAAAAGAAAGTGAGGTGCAGGAGTTTAATCGCAGTGCACTGTACACATAATGCGCAGTTGGCCTCACCCTGCACACTTCCCAGAAGATTTGCACTGAATTCGCCCTGCAGTTACAAGGAGTGACAAGATGACAAGACCCTAAACTTTTACACTGCTAAGCCGGCACAGTGCAGTCAGAGGTTTTTTAGTAAACTGGCAACAACTTAAGGTACTTTGGGCTTGGGCCTCTTATTACGTTTAATTAGTCGGGTTTGATTGAGTTGGACACAGTGTCTCTGGGCTTGGCTTGAGTCGAATCTGATTTTTTTTTATTTTTAGGCCTGATCTAAACTTTAGAAAAAATGACTTAAAAACTAAACTAATATGAGCAAAATGTATATGATGTCTATCTCATACTTTTACTCATGCTATTTTGATGTGTGGAACAATCAAAATAGCAACAAAGATCAATTCAACTTTGCTTTTATTTTCAATTATGATGCAAATTCTATTCAATTAATCTGCCATAAAAATCTCACACCGACTCATGCCTGGGAGACTTATTTAAGAAGGAAGCTATTCTGGGGGAAGAGAGAGAAGACTAGGTGCCATGTATTGTTAATGAGCCCAGACTGATATATAGAGAGATAGTCAAATTTATAACAATGACATCCAGGAGGATGAAGGTCCTGTCTGTTGTCAGAATCCCTTAGTTCAGCTTTATGAGAAGCTCTCTAATTGGCTGCCTCGTGTATTAACTGGCACTGCGTGTTTCTTAGGTGTGTGGTGTGTCTGGTCTTGAAAATATATAGTTTTTTTTTTACTTTGCATTAATTAAACAAGCAGTCCTATTCATTAAGTTAAATTATTCCTGTCACCTAATTAGACAATTGTACGAATTTCTCACTTTCGTATGCCAGAGCTGTTTAACTATTAGAAATGTACATGTAAGTGCATAATTATGTGGACATCAGTATGTATGTACAGTGTTCTCCAGCTAGGATAAGTGTCTTTGCCAGTCTCGGCAATGCTAATTGGACAGGGAGTTAACAAGGATTCAAGCATCAGCCTGCGTAATGAGCCGCTGCACAGATGATCGGCTGCGTCTGAGGAGGAGGAAGCAGAGTGAGAGGTTGCTTAGAGAGAAACTGCATTAAACGTTCCGGTGCTCGGGAGCTCTGTAGTCTCGTTTCAGTTGACTAAACATTGTGTTGATGTTTGTATGTGAATGCAAATGCATCTTGTTCTTTCACTGTTGTCAGATTACAAACTTTCACCTGTCAGGCTAAGATGCATGTGGGACTTTTTTGTTGCTGCTGTTGTTGCATAAGAGGCAGATTGAAGCTGCAAGGTTTTTCAGCCAGCTATGTGACACATATACCCCTTCCTAAATCCCACTTGGGACATGTCAAGTCACAGAGATTCTTGGGACTGTTAAAATAGGTCTTGAATTTTGTCGCCGGTTTACTCTAAGAAATATATTTTCTGAAATTGTGAGTCAACTCCATTGGGAGAAAATCCTGGCTCGATTCCTAATTTATTACCACTAATAAATTAGGAAAGTAGGCAAGATTAATAGTAGATATATTAATTCCACCTAAAGGTCATGATATGCGATGTGCATATTATGTAGCACTTAACACCATGACCGAATTTAACAGAAATATGGTATGCCTGACAGCGTGATGATCTCACAATGAGATAACCTTGAATCTCAGTATTTACACATAAAGACGTAGAACATGATCTAAATGCTTTAATTTAAAGCATGAAGGCAGTTATTTCTATTGTCGTCAAAGCAACACATTAAGCAATAAAAAATTAGAGTTTAGCCATAGTTAATTTGATAAATTTTATAGGGCTCATTAAATAGATTGTTACACAAGCTGATATTAGGTGAATAATAAGTAGGACCATCTCCTTGGTTAACAACTCTGCAGTCGGCTGCTTTATACATACGCGATTCATAAGAGGTTGACATACCCCTCTGCGTCTGTGTGGACAAGCATACTCAATGTTCATACTATTTTTAGATTACCTAAGCAACCACCTTGCACTCAGAGATGTACAGTTTTCTGTACAGCCTCTTAGAGGGCGATATTGCGCTGGTTTATGCAGTATCTAATCAGAAGAAAATAAGAAAATAACGGCAATGTAAGAATTAAGTGGTTTACCTCAACGTCAACCAAGCTTGCATTTCCTTGTTGGTCCTGAGAGATAAATTATCTGCACTGTAAAACCAGTTTTGGTTACGATCTGACTCGTCGCTTTCTTCAGTTGTTAGATGTTTAGCACCCTCTTTAACTGGGAGTGTTATTGTCCCCGACAGCATGCACAGCAAGCTGGGTCTTCAGAGACCCATAGCGAGCTGCAGAAGGCAAGTACATAATGAAATATACATCAACAGATCAACAGTGGAAAATTTTCGTAGTGGTGGCCACGTGAGGGCAGTGGAAATGTTAGGCTGGTACATAAAGAGTTGTATTTATGTCTTGAACAAAGAAGATGAGCATGGTTTGTATGAACTTAGCATTATTTATTAAAGGAGGCGGTGATCTTCTCTGGAGTGGTCATGTCCCCACTGGCCACTTCTTGGGGCACCACTGGTGGTCAGGTGGACTAAGAGGTTTCAAATAGATGTTAGCTTGTGAATTGTAGCTTTAACACAATGTTCTAATGCTAGGTTGCAGATATTTTGAAATGAGCTTATTTTCAGTAATAGATTCCAGATATTAGATTGCAGTGAGTTTATAGAATAGTGAACAAATTCTTTGAGCGGTGAAGAGCTGACAGGTGACTGGATGGACCTGTTAAATTTAGCAGATTTTTTATTTATTTTTTTAAATTCAGGACAACCTAATATGAAAATGTTCATATCCATGAGATACAATCCTGTAGTGCTTTGAGCAGAGACTATTGTTACCTGTGCTGTTGTATGAGTTGTGCAGAACAGAACATTAAAATATAAAGTCCGGTCTTTTGGTGATTTTGTAATCAGAACATTTTAAAACCTTCATACACCCAGACACCGGTAACTACCTCATGCCTATTTATAAGTCATTAAATCATTTAATTTCATTTGATCAATTGTACATGTACTGACTCTTCGTTCTATTAACAATGTCTCCTTGCTGTTGTCATCAACTGCAAAACCCTGGAATAATCTGCTCTATATGTACTTTCATTCCGCTCGGTAATGCATTTTCTGCTTAGAGGGATTCGGCCCATCTGTTGCTGCCTCGTCCGAGCCCTGCTCCATCCATTACGAGATGCCTCTTTGTGACTGTGTCGGTCTCGCTCTGACCTTGGATCCCCTTTATATGTGGGTGTGCATTTGCTGCGCCATTGTTGGGCTACAGCAGATTTGCTCTGTCCTGCAGCGATTGAGGTCAAAGAGAAAGTTAGTTTGGTTAATCACTTGTCCTTCTCCGCCTCCCGCTTTGTTCATCATCCTGAATGCATGTGTTGCCTTAGTTTGGAGATATAAATGTAATGAACAAATACTGAAGTACATCCAATTCGAAAAATAAATAAATAAATAAAAATAGGCTTAGACAGAAACAGTAATGCCGTTTTGCAATTTAATTGATGTCCAGCATAAAAAGCTGTGTAAGCATTTTCTCTTAATGCTGGGATTAGATGGAGTGTTACACAGCAAGGAAGTTGATGCAGATTTTAAGATACTTCTCCCTGTTAGCTGTGGGTGATCAATTAATTAAACCCTTGCCTCAAGCAAAACTCATATCCTCTAAAAGACGACCAGAGAGAAAGAGCAAGAGATGCAGTCAGATACTGTTTTTAATTTTACTTTCCCAAACATTCTGAGTAGGATGAATTTTCTTTCTATGTTGCTTTTCCATTAAAACTAGGAAAACATGCTGGGTTTTGAACATTATATAATAGAGCTTAAAAGGAATCATCTCTTAGTCTCAGTGGAGTCATTGAGAAAACCCACAATCAAGTACCTGCAGGCGCATCAAAAGGGAAGACAAAATGTACAAATGTAGATCTTACAAAAATGTAAATTAAAACTCCAGTGGGAGGAAGTACTACAAAGGGGGAAAAAAGTTTCACTTGTTTTTTCTTCTCTTTTGGACACCTATATCAACTACAAATGGTGTGTGATCTCTTATTATTTCCTAAACTGTGTATACGTTGCCACTTTTAAATCTCTTCCTCTTGAGACTGCTTTATTTATAGCTATTAGTTTCTTGTTGACCGTCATGATCATCTGGATCTGTAACTTTCACAAGGTAGAAGCCCAGAAATGTGCTATTCTTTCTCTGTCTTATCTTTGCTGGTCTTTCCAACTGTCTAAATGGCATTTTTGTTTAAGTTGCATCCTTGGTCTTGTCTAATGTGGAATAAAAACGGCCCTTATTGTTCTTGTACTGATTGGTGCAAGTCTTTTGTCCTTCAGTCCAGCTCTGTTAACCTCTGAAGGAATTTTTCAGTATCTAATGCTTCTTCCTCAATCCTCCATTGGTGCAACATGCTGAGTTTTATGCTTCCATGATGGGTTTTCCTGTTCCACGCCAAGTTTCTGCTGCCTAAAGCATTCATTTAGTAGTTCATTGCTGGGGGCCATCTTCCGGATGTACTCTTGACTCTTTGTTGTTTCATCTTAGATGGTGCCTTTGATGCACATTCTATCCAGCCTCCAGGTAGCTAGACTTGGGATGAAACTCTCAGTGGTTGGTGAGGAGCTTTCTTGTTTCACTACCAGGAGGATCTCAAAAGTGCACACACGCAAGTTAAAATTCTAGGTTTTTAAGACTTAAGAAAAGAGAGACCCTGGTTAGTAAGCTGCAGTATGTAACTTTTATTAAAAAACATATATACATATTTTTTACATATTTGTTGAAACTGTCACTGTGTGGTGACAGCATCGTATGAGACAGAACAATTGAGCTCCTCTGCTTTCTCCCTGTGTTCCCAGTACTATCTGGAAACAGCCACTCAGATTCAGGAGGCGAGTCTTAGCTCTGTCAGTCTCCCTCTGTGTGGTGCTGTGCAACCCCCATCTCACTACCTTTTTCGTTCTCTGCTGTGCTGCAGCTAGCACAGCCTGTCATGAATTCTCAGGCTAGTTAGCATGGCCACCGACGACGGTAGATAAATGGTTTTCCTGTAACGGTAAGTTGTTTCTCCGCCAGCAGTGAGCACATGACATTGATTGACAGTGCTATGACCCTCCTTGTGGCTCTGATTGGTTGTTTTTGACTGGGAGCGGTGCAAATTTTCAGACAGCAACTGTAGCTCAGAGAAGAGGAGAAAGAGATTGATCTTTTCACAGACTGTCTGTCTCATTACATACTGTTACAAAATGGTGACACTGAACAAAAATGTAAAAAAAATAAAAAAGCATACGTTTTGTAAAAATTACAAACTGCACCTTTAAGACTGCTTCCACCTTTAATGTAGCACTCCTAAAATTCAACACTGAAAAACAAACAAATCTGTCCAGGAGAATAAAAGAGTAAAACAGTAAAGAAAAGGGTAAATAGACTAGTTGAATACATTTGTGCAGCATTAAACTAATACCTTGTTGAAACACAATTTGATTTAATTCCAGCATTTAGTCTTCATCAGTTCTCATCTGTTATCAATTATAGATTCAGCTGTCTTAGAAGGATTTTCTTGATATTGGATCCCTTAGCTAAAGCCAAAGTTTGCAGGCAGTAGATTAAAGTAATCTCACCGTCTAAAGGTACCGGTCAGTTGAAGGTTGTAAAAAATTCGCAGCATTATACATTTTAAGGTATATCTGGGCTAAAAAGTGGGGAGTGAAACAGAGGTGGGGGCAGCATCGTGCTCTGGTGTTGCTTTTCTTTCAGTCAGTAGTTCCACTAGTTTTGTGGAACTAGTGACCTTTATTCACAGTTAGCATAAAGAAAACAGACAATAAGAGGAAAAACATGCAGCAAGTTGGATGTGTCTGAAGGAGCTGAGCGGGCGAGTCACGGGGATGGACACTCTGTGAGGCGGGAGCTCAGTTCGCAGACTGTGTGGAAATAGGCGGTGCTTTGTGAGAGCAAGTTTTTAGGCACCTCACATGGCTGCCCTGGTAGCATGGTGGGATATGGGAATCATATGGGAATCTTGTGCTGCCCAGCTCTTAAACTTGAGGATCGTTTGTAGATTTTCTATCACAAGAACAGGCATAGGTTCTTGTGGAATGTGGTCAGTTCTCAGATCTACTTGCCTCGTAGTCGTCATCCTTTACGATCACTTTAGGATCCCAGGATTTATTTTTGCTTTTTTTGCTAGACCCTAAAAATAAGACAACAATTAAAGATGGTCACTTTCACCCTTGAATTTTCTCACTGCAGTTCTGTATGAAACTTTGGATCTGCTATAAAATGCCTAGCCGCTGTTCAGGAATGTTGTTGCTATATGTCAATATTTTCCCAGATAACACTATTTGAATGCATGTCGCATCCCCTTCCCTAATTTCAGCATGCTGTCTGCAGCATTAAGTAAGACTGATGGAGATTTAGTGGATGCAACCAGGTCTCCTGATTCATTTAAATTCAGGGCAGGGAGCTGCGGCATATGAGTGACAGGTGTGTTTTCTTGTCTGAGAGGAGCTTGAGATATTTTATTTCCTCTGCTAAAAATGTAAGCAGGGCGGTGTAGCTCATGCTTGCAGTAAGCTGCACTCCATCCTGCACCTCTGATTCTCTGCGTGGGTGTGTGTGTGTGTGTGTGTGCGCGTGTGTGTGTGTGTGTGTGTGTGTGTGACTGCGTGTTTAAGACAGAGCAAAAAGAAGTGTGTGAGAGAGTGTGTGCCAATCTCCCCCATGATGCTTCGCCATCTGCCATGTTTGTGTGTGTGCATTCATTTGTGAGAGCCATTTGCCTACAGTGTCCAGGATCATAGAAATGTAAAGTAATATCACTCCCATCTCTTCCTTGGATCCCACATGAATCCTTTTCCAAATGTCCTCTCTCCAAAATGGTATGTAAAGCCAAGTTGAGAGAGATGTGAGGCAGCATTTTCCCTCTTACAGATTTGTTATGTGTTTGCTTCTTATTGTCACACTTAAATGTTTCAAAAAAATATCTGAGTCAATGCAAATAGTCAGAGTACAAGCGATAGTTTTATACACCAAAGAAAAAAAAGAAGTCCAAACCATCATGGGTTTGTTTGAAAAAAATAAAAAAGTTTGCCTCCATAGCCCCACCCCACTTGTTAAATCACTCATTAAATTAGCCTGGCCATTGCTTTCCTTTGCAAATCCCCTTGTCTCTCATCTTCCTTCAGTGCTTCGTCTGGAGTTTGTCCCATTGAGTTTGATTTTTCAGGATGCATTTCATTCTGGCCAATCAGTGAGCACAAGCAGAACAATGACCTCATACTTCTACACCATTTTTTAAATGAAGTCTCTTCTGCAGTGGCGGTGGAAGGAAGTGAATGAAAGTGAATGAAGCCATTTGGCTAACACTTATTGTTTAGAAGAAAAGTTTTTCTAGTGGCCTAGATAAAGTCCAAACTTAAACCTTACTAAGATGTTGAGACATAGCCTTAAAAATGCACTTTATGTTTGAAAACACTCCAGTGTGGCTGAAGAAGAAAAATGTTCCTTCACAGTGAAATGAAAAAAAAAAAACATTGTCAGTTTCCACAATCACTTGATGCCAGTTGTGCATCAATGATGGGACAACCAGTTGGTGTATAGGGAGCAATTACTTAGTCACACAGAACTAGATTGATTTATACAACTTCTGTCCTAATCAAATCATTTAAAAATGTCTTTTTGCATTTAAAATCTGTAAAGTCCAAATTAACTCATGCACCAGAACTTACTGCTAAAACAATTCAAAAGAACAAAAAGCACAAGGTGCAGTTTCTCACAGACAGCATGGTGCTGCGAGATACAGGTCTGGTTCGGTCTCTCTCTTAGTGCTCATGGCTTGTTGTCATGACGACATGCCTTGTGAGATCATCCCACTTGTGGCGAGAGGCATCGGTGGGTAAGGCTGGTGGTTGACGCGCGGGGTGGGAAAAAACAAAACATGTTATCTTCCGAGGGGAGCCCCAGTGGAGCAGGGGCAGCTTGGATGCCACCTAAACATTGTTATTTCATCAGCTTGATGGAGAACAATAAGCGGTGTACGTTGCACCACCTGAGCTGGGGTGTCATTATCTACTTCCCCACAATAAACAGCAGCATGTATCCCCCATCAATCTACGTGTCAGGCTGACCATCTGTGTTTCTCCGCTGAAAAGGTAATAAGACCAACCCCCGCTGTCCGCTCTCTGGATGCTGAGCCAGATGATCACAGGGAGCAGTTTGTGGTATCTCTGCGGTGGTGGTGGGGGATGGGGGACAGAGGTGGGTAGGGTAGGGGGGCTGTACAGATTCCAGTAGACCTGAGTCATGAGGATTTCCATGTTCACAATGCTTACTCACTTTAACTCTGCTCCTGTAAGCAAGCCAAGTGAGTTATTGTTCTTTATCTTTGTGTCCTGAGAGGATGAGCCTGCTGCGCTCGCAGTGTTTTAATACCATTAGCACGAGCAGAGACATGCCCAGACTGGTCTGGTCTGCTGCTGCATCTGCATGTCTGTTTTGGCATCCTCCCTCATCATCCACAGCTGTAGGATGGTGTAAGCCCTTTTGTTTGAACTGTGTCAATGGACCAACAGCAGCTGGAGCAGCCGGTGTAGGACAGCTGGGGAGAGGAAGAGGATTTGCATATGAGTGTGGATTAGACTGTCTATAAAAAGCAAAGACGCTGAATGATAGGGTATCTCCGAAGAAGGCAACATCGAGAGAGAAAAGGTTAACAAGGAGGGTGAGGAGGAAGTGGATGGGCGGGAAGCGGGAAGCGGAAAGGGATGAAAGAAAGTACGAGCAGAGGAGATTTCAGGAATATAGTCTCATGCCAGAGTGAGATATGGGAGGAAGATTTAGGGATTACTTTAGAGGGTATGAGACTAAAGACGAAGGAGTGCAAAGAGGGTTTGTCAGCATGTGAAAGACAACAAGGAGGAGTGGATCAACTGAAAATGATCCGTAAGGTCAGAATTTGCTCTCAGAGAAACAGTAAGGATCCGGCAAATCCGGCACAAGGGACGAATCATATACAGACACCAGAACACACAGGTCGCACCTAATGTTTCAGTGGCCATGTGGCCGCCTGCAGAACAGTGACCCTGCTTAGATTAATGCGGGGAAAATTGAGTTTCCGTAAGCAGAGAATTTACTTAACATGCTGCCAATGGCGGCTGAATGAGTTGTGATCTGATTTTTCTTATCACACTCAATTGAGAGGGAGAAAGCTTTTCTATTCAGCTGCTATTACCCGGCGTTAGATAAGGCGAGGGCAGAGTGGCAGGAATAAGAGCCTGTATCAGATAGACGTATTTTCGGCTGAGCTATTTTTAGTTTAGGAGCTGGCAGACAGTAATATGTTTGAGCAGGTCATTAGCCCCAAAAGAGGTTGGAGGAATCTTTGAATATCCGGCTCTCTAGAAAGGCCCCTTTTTTTTTTATTAAAGTAGAGCAGCCATTGCTGCCCCTCTATGTCTGACAGTACGTATGGAAAGTCAGGGACTTTATTTTGATATGTACCAGTCAGAAATATATGCGAGATCTTTGATTTGCCCGTACTGATTTTAGCTAGATCCGATTCCTTTTTAAGAACTTTTAATACAAGAACAGCATTCAAATTATTTATTCCAACCATCCTGCCATGATGGATTATTAATTAACAGGAGGCAAAGTCACATTGTGAGAGAGAAAGAGTGTAGTGGCTAAAAAACAGGATGTTCCTACTTTAAGGCAAAACAATTAAGACGTTGAAGCCTTTATGAAGTTACCAACTTCAAAAAAAAAAAAAAACTTATTATGGCTGGAGTTGCTATCAACAGTCACATGAGTTCTCTAGTGACATAAGCTGAAGACCACTCAGTGAGGAAGAGGCCATTACTTTTCCTTAGCTTACTAACTTTCTGTTATCTGTTAAAAGTCTTGCTCTCTCATAGCCTTAATGAAGCTCAGATATGTCTTGACACATTGTAAAAAGCTAAAATTTTCTTTTACGTTTATGCTTTACATATTTTTGTCTCTTCGGATTTATTTTTGAAACACCATGATCTGTAAAACACTTGAAATGTTCTCCACTCATTAACAAATCCCACAACCAGGGGTCCATTGCACGATCCACTAGCAAACACATATGTTTCATTGATTGGAAAAATTTCCCACCGGTCTAAGCTAAGCAAGATCAAAATCATCAGATTCCAGTTGCAAGTCCATTTGTCTCTGCATGTCTATATTTCTGTGGGAATCACAGCATGTCCTGTCGCCTGTATTATGTCTCCTCAGGAGAATATATGTTATCTTGTATTGCTACTTGAAGGCAAGGATATATGCATTTGATGTATGACAGGTTAACAAAGGCCCTTTTCTCATTTGGCCTCTCCACCTGCGCTCTGACATATCTTTTGATGAGAGGTGGGGGACGGAAGAGCGCGATAAGACTGAGGAGTTATTGACTCGCAGATGCGGAGCTTCGGTGCAGCTTTTCCAAATCTCTGTGAGCAGACAAAGCTGATTTATGTTGGGACCTCCAGATGTGTGTCGCTCTGTGTGCATGTGTTTATGGCAGTGAAGAGAGCAAAGTACCCATGGCAACTCCCCCCAAGACTTTGGGGTTATCTAAAGGGGGTTCACTTGTATCAGAGCAGCGGTATTTTATTTGCTGTCAGATGAATTTTGTGGCATTCCTACTAACCTCTAAATCCTCTTTGTTTGAATGTTTTCCCTTACTGTTGCCTACTCTAGATATATTACTGCATTAACACTTTTATGTGTCGCCAGAATGCTGAAATACTGAATGCTGAGAGGGAATTAGGCTGCAGCCAAAATGAAATTATTAGGGTGTCTAAAGGGGGGGGGGAAAGGATGCTTAAATCTGTATCATTGCAGCTCATTTCATGGCTCACTAGAGAAGGAGACTTATTAATACAGAAGCTGCACACCGAAAACTGTTTTGTTCTGTTTCTTGCCATAGTTATTGAGCAGTGGCTTTATTGTTCTGGAATTAGTTCCGTCACAGTCAGCCTGCTGGAGCTTCTAATCCCAGAAGTAAGAAGTGCTCAGGCTTAAATCAGAAAACTTAATCCTATATTTGCATAAATTTGCCTTTGATTTTCATAATGATTACATTTTTGCTCTTTCAGAAGAAACACATTATGTACTTTCTCCCCTCATGATGCACTGAAATTGCAGATAAACAGCTCTAAAATGCAGGCTCGATGAATCAGATGCGACAGAAATGTGCCTGACCTTCATCTTGTTCTGTTTGCAGAGTGCCTACCCCTGTTGAGTGAAGCCCCACCTGCATATTAGTCATCTCCAACCAACTCGGCGGTGGTGCCATGCCTTCGTGTAAGCCAGACGGAGTTCTGGCACAGTCCAGGCGAACCATCCTTGGCTTCTGCTTCTTCTCATCTCCCCTGTGTCTGTTGCTGCCTTTGATTATCCTCCTAACCAGGCCATGGGACAGCTTGTGTGAAACACTAGGTAAAATAATATATTTGCTTCTTCCTTTTTTCTTTTTTTTTATTGTGTCTGTCATTTTAACATTTGACAATCAAACAGTAAATGAGATGCATACAAGCACGCCTATATATAAATGTGTAAGTACATGTGGGTGTCATCCGAGGAGTGAATCCTGTCCTGTCAGTACATCAGCTCTGAACTGTGGCGTTGTTAATGTGTTTTGATAAGGCGGGAGGTCCCATCAGCATGTTTCTCATCATCTTCTTGATTACAACATCTCAACACATTTCCTGCCTCAGTGGTTTACACACACAGACACACACCAAGAATTTCTCAGCCAGGCTTTCTATCAGCGATCTGAAATTTTCACCAAGCTGAATTTTATTTTATTTTTTCTTTTGATGGCAGATAAGATATAAGGCTAAATATGGCGTTTAAAATTGGAAATAGTGCTTTTTTTTTTTTTTCAATTTTCCTCCTGTCCAACTAACTGTGTGTTCAGGGTGAAATGATGCATCCTACTCACAAAATGAGACTTGACATTTGATTCACAAGTTGAGATTGTATAGATATATTTTCCGGAAAACTAAGAATCGCATTTGTTGGGGGAGGTGAGGAGGGTTCACAAATTGAAAAAAAATATTCACAAATTACAAACCGTTGTATAGATTTATAGAAATCTATTTGACCACTCTATGTGTTAAAGTTTTTAACCTACCTAATGCTAACCAAGGCATGGGTGAGGCCATGGTATCAATGCATACTAGGATTTTAAAAAGCTATTGTTTCAAGGTAACTAAATAAATGTTCCAAAATTTTAGAGTCCTTCTAATGACATTCCACACCTGTTCAACACTAACGTGGAAACACAAAGAGAAAAAGACAGAAAAAGGCTCCGGATTAAAACCATGCTGGCGTGACATTTTCAGGTGCTTGTTTTCTGATCTTGTCGGGATGTTTCATGTCATCACAGATGTTACCTGGCTTTAGGTTTTAGATTAATGGGCTTATGAGTGATATTCATGACAAAGTTTTACTCTCAAAAATATTGTTGCACTGAGACCGGTGTCGTCAAGCACTTTTGTAATCATATAACATCCTCATTAAACGTCGTGACTCTCATCGCATCCTTTTGCGAACACACAAGAGAGCCAGTGCCCTACGTAGTTTGTAGATCATTCTGCTCTGCATTCATTTAAATTTGTACAAGTGAAAACTAGTAAATTTGCATTTTATTATTTGAAGCACAAATTCAGATGGGATGCACATCAACAATCCACAGTGTGTTTAAGTATGTACATGTTTTAAGTTGTTATTTTCTTTTTAAAATGAATTAATCAAAATTTAAGTATTAAACTCCCAATGCTAACTTTCACTAATGAAGTAGAGGTTTTATAAAACATAAAAATAGTGACTCATCCCTTTAGTTTAGTGCTAATACTAAGCTTGGAAAAAATAGTTAACCACAGTGTCATTAGCAGCTACTTATTAACTATTCGTAAAATTCTCACAGTTTTTTGTGAGCCAGTTGAACTCACTCTTTTGTTATTGTTCAAACATAAGTCATCCCAATTCCAGCTTGAGATTTGATCTAAAATATTTTCTTTTCCAAATAAAAAGGAGAACTGAACTTACTAAATAATGTCAGGTTTTTGCTAGTTAATTCTGAAAAGGTTCATGGTAATTTTGTTCCTTATTTGCTTTCTTGTTTCAAATTATCCTTGTAATGTAATATTATTTCTCCCAAAAGATAACAAAAGCAATTCCAGTTGATTTTATTATCTTTGTATCACTGGCTTTATTTTTTTCTCTTTTTGTTTTTACACTTTTGAGCATGAGATGAAAACAAGTTTGACAGCAGTGAGGCACAAACAGGAGAAGATACATTATTAAAACTGGCTTTAGGGCTTGTGATACCAAAGCTGGCTGCTCTTAATACATTTGCCTTTGGTACTGTTATTTAAGTTAGAACAAATTGAAACATTTGATAAGAAGTTATACTCGGACCGAACACTTCTGAAAGGAAAACTATCTGTACTGATTATAGTCAGACCTGAGGAAAACTCTGACTTCCAGTTATATACAGTACAGACCAAAAGTTTGGACACACCTTTCTAATTAAAATGGGTTTTCTTTATTTTCATGGCTATTTATAAGGCAAGAAATCCCACTTATTAACCTGACAGGGCAGGTTGACCTATGAAGTGAAAACCATTTCAGGTGACGACCTCTTGAAGCTCATCAAGAAAATGCAGAGTGTGTGAAAAGCAGTAATAACAGCAAAAGGTTGCTACTTTGAAGAAACTAGAATATAAGGGGTATTTTCAGTTGTTTTACACTTTTTTGTTTAGTGCATATTTCCACATGTGTTATTCATAGTTTTGATGCATTCAGTGTGAATCTACAATGTTAATAGTCATGAAAATAAAGGAAACTCATTGAATTAAAAGGTGTGTCCAAACTTTTGGTCTGTACTGTATATATATATATATTTTTTTTTGTCACTTGGCATGACAAAAACACTGAGACATTGTGCCTTGTTACATCTGAGCTCAGCAGTTGTCAATCTCTCTGGCGAGTAATTACAGGTCAGAAGGTGTTCCATTAAAACCCCACCAGTTGTCCGTCAGTGGCAGACCATGGCAGTGGAGAAAAATATATATATATATTATTAAAAAAGACAGGAGTCCTTATTAGACCTTTATTTCCCAAGAACATCCTGATCATAACAAGTTTCTGTTGCGTGCAAATCCATTCAGAGCCGCAGCCTTCGAGGGCTTTTCCCTGCCTGTCAGAAGAGGCTTAAGTGGTTATTCTGCTAGTGGGATCAGTTTTGCACAAGGATTGGTGCGTTTAAGAGAACATAGAAAACATTTCGGACTCAACACAAAGCCAATGAAAAATACCCACATTCAAGCCCTGAGACTAACATGGAGTTCCTTCGTAATCCCACAGACAGGAGGAAGGTGCTTTCTACAGTGACGACTATTTTTTTCTTCTTCTTTTTTTTTAAATTTCTATGGTGCTCATGTCATTGGCACATGGAAGGTGCAGTTTGCTTCATGTTGTGTTTGTTTCTGAGGGTCTAACAGGCATAAAATAACCTGCTCCGGCATCTAAATATGGGAAGGATAAATTTGTTCAGTCAGATTACTCACTATGCGCTTTATGCTCCTTCCTGCTCAGGATTATGGCAAGCATAAAATGAAACCGCGTTATTTCTGACATGCCAAACACGGTGTAGCAAGGAAAGGAGAAGGTTTTTTTTTTTTTTTTGTCACAGCGTTTTTCTGGTTCCTGTCAAGGCTTTGTGGAGAAACTGGAAAGTGTTTCGTCTGGCTATTTAAAAGAGAAAGGAGTGGGAAGAGAATTAGACCCACTATCTGCCTGTTAATATTTGATAGACAGATGTGTTTTCTCTCCCCCACCATTTTTATTAATATTATTGTTGTTATCATTCCTACCATGTCTTCAATCAACACAGTACGACCTCGCCCACCTAGACACAGGGGAGGAGGGAACCAGGTTGCTATGGAAAGGGTCATCCTGACTTCGCCCTGATGGATAGCAGCGATTCGGCAGTTGAAGAGGAGTTAAACTGGGCACCATAGCAACAGGCCACAGACAGATAGCAAGGGGTGGATGCGTGAGGTTGTTTTACCGGTCTGACTCAGCTGCTGCGAAAAGTGTAGGTTCAGTACTGTTGGTTCAATATCACACTTGGAAATTGCTGTTTTCTTGCAGAGGGCAACTGCAGTGCCTTAAAACGTCTCACATTCCTGCTGTAATCCCTGAAAATATCCTCTTGAATTCCACCACCGAGCCCAAGTGGAAGCAAAGAAATGCCAGTGCCGTTTATTAGGATCATCGCGCTCCGCAATTCCAAATCCCCCCACAGGTGTGTGGCGCTCTACAGGCACAAAAATCATGCCTCTGGTATTAATACATTTAAGCCAATTACATGCTGTGAATCTTCAGCCAACACTTCTCCTACCTGTGAAACGCTCATGTGGGATGACAGCATGTTCTGCATGCAGTTCTGTGTTGTCCTGCCGGAGAGAGAGAGAGAGGTGGGGGGCTTGGGAAGAGTGAGGGGGTGAAGAGAGAGAGATGTTCCTATGAAGCCCAGACCCATCTTTTATTTATGACCCACAGGAAGTCCTTCAGCTTGTCCTCTAGATGATACCCAGGAAGTAAGCACAATAGCGCAGCCGTCAGGACACAAGTCAGCCCTGTTTCACTGCCTGAAAGTGAAACAGGGCGTGGATCAGCAGGAGTTGCTATTTCTGCCTTAGCGGTTGATTTGATTTCCTCCAAATATTACTTTTTGTGTCTGGGTTTTGTTCAGTTGTTTTGTTTCTTTGCTTCATCCCAGTTCTCACTCTTCTTTTTCTTCTCCCCTTCTTGCTTTTCAGCTCCACCGAAGTTCACCAAAATTCCCACAGACCAGATCGGAGTGTCAGGGGGTGTGGCATCATTTGTGTGCCAGGCCACTGGCAACCCCAAGCCAGTCGTCTATTGGAACAAGAAGGGCAAGAAGGTCAACTCCCAGCGTATCGAGGTGGTTGTCACAATGCACAATGATGAGCTCTCACATGAGCTAACATTTACTTCAGTGACTAAATAGGCTAGAATTTATACATCTGTGTTGGGTGAACAATCTACATTTAATCATTTTAGAGTTGTAAACCTCAAAAGTCTAAAGGATAAAGTATTTTGCTTCATATTAAGGGATCTTTATCTCCTCATTCTTTTAAAGGTAAATTGTGACATTTTTGAACATTTGTCAAATTCAAATTTATCTGAGAATAGTTGCACTTGAACTATAACTTTTAGAAAGAAATCAACATGTCTAATGTTTCACAACTTCTATTATGCCCCATCCACACTTAAGCTAATTGAAAAGTTAACTCTGAGAAACACAGAGGTGCTCTCAGGCTTATTCAGTAAACATGAAGCTAGATCCTTCGCTTGATTAGGATTCCGAGATGGCTCTGACTAAAGTAGAATATAAATAAATAAAAATCTGACAGCATTCTGAGGAATATTTTTCTCTCTTACCTTGAATGACTCATGTATTTTGCAAGTAACAGGTCTGCAGTAGCTCAGTTGACATTGCATCTGGACTGATTTCTATCCAACCTGTCAGGATCTGTGTTTTTCTGTGTTTATTTAGAGTTTTCTGTGTCCTTAAGTCTCTTCGTTGTCCTGTCCTCCCCTTGATTGTTCCCAGGTGTGTCTCGTTCTGTCATTACCCTCCCATGTATTTAACTCCACCTGTGTTCCTTGTTCGTCGTCGGGTCCTCGTCAATGTCGAGTCTAGTTGTCGTCAGTGTTTCCATGTGCCTGCTGTTCGTTGTTTGGACTGAGTTTCACCATTAAAATCATCTTTATTCATCATACCTGGGTCCGCTGCGTCTGCCTCACCAACCCTCACCGCAATTCATGACACAACCCATGCTTTTCAAACAACAAAAAAAAGAAGATCCAAAATGTAGATCTTTTGTATTATTCCTAACTCTGATAATTTGCCAAATTACATTTTTTGAAATATATTTTAAACTGAGAATCAATATTTTACAAACCAGTTAGCTCCAGTTGTTTTTCTACATGTTTTCCACATACTGTCTGCTTCATCTCTGCAATAGAGTTAAGATGCAAGCTGTCCTGCCTTATACCAGTAACACAGCAGATGCAAAACATGCATGGAAGAAAAATACACCACAGAGAGCTGCAGGTCCTGAGAAAATTGTTGACCCGTCCCCTGTCCCCAAAAACAGAACAACATCTGACTGTCAGCGAGGAGCTTCTTTCTAAACAGAGTTTCTGAATATGAACAGATGTGGTCCCCATCACACTGTTTTGCATCTGCTTTGTGTCTCAGTCGTGATAAATGTATGTTTTTTAGTAGCTGTAACTCCTGCGACTAATCCCATGGCTTGTGATAAAGTTACATAGAAAATCTCCTCTCCAGTGTTTTTTGGTGCTATTGGGTTTAGTGTTCCAACTTAGGTGCCACAAACACAGATGAGCTTTTCAAAAGTTGCATCAGTGACTTCCTTAAACCATAACCTAATCTTACGTTACACTATGTATGCACATGCATATTATATTGTTGTGGAAAAAAACTGTAGGTTTACACTTAGATGTAAAAACGTAAAATGTTTCTGCTTTGTGCAACTGGCTAAAATTGTGTGCCCGCTTTCCAATGCGCCCTTCTGCTAGTATCATTACAGACAACGCTTATCTTTCAGAATCCCAATCAATTTACTCTAGATATAGTTTACATTAATAAGTATGTTAGAACCATTTTAAGGACAGATTATCTGTTCCTTGCAATTTGAGAATTAGAAGGTCATACAAACCCTGGCCTAGCTGTGTTTATTTCCCCCCAGAGTCTGCCTGAGAATGGATTCCTTAAAGAGGCAGTAGCATTAAAGCCAGACGGATACCCAAAGCTCTACAGCAATGAGAAAATAATGTCACCGGTTTTAAATGAGGCTTACTGTTTATTTCTTTGGCTGCTTTGACCCTTTTTTGTCATTATGAAGTAGAAAACATTCTGTTAAAGAGGCAGACCTGTAGAGTGGTAATTGGTGACCTTTACAGATCCGGAATAATCATTATTTTATACTTTGAACAGAATGAGGCTTGCGGTGTAATCCAGCTGCTAAAGTAAACTAATGACTCCATGACTTCAGCATGACAGATTAACGAGAGTGATATCAATTTTCTCAACTAACCTCTGACAGAGTGAATGAGTAGCACAACATTTCAAAATATTGATTAGAACAGAGCAATTCAAATGTGCACAATTTTATTTGAAACTCACAGAATAATATCAAACAAAAAGTTAAATGCTGCAAACGAGAGAGTGTGAAGGGCATTTTCAT
This sequence comes from Xiphophorus maculatus, assembly GCF_002775205.1. Lineage (NCBI taxonomy): Eukaryota > Metazoa > Chordata > Actinopteri > Cyprinodontiformes > Poeciliidae > Xiphophorus > Xiphophorus maculatus. Next base: position 11,481,869 of record NC_036448.1, read on the forward strand.
TTCTAGATAAGTTGAGGTCTAACAGTGAAGGAATGTGACTTAACTGATTCTAAAGACTTCATTTCAAACAGGGGATCCGGATCACATTGTTCTTGGTAAGTACAGTGGTTGTGCAAGCTACTGACCACCAGCCTCTGGAGCATATTTACAGGTACATAATGTATTTTAATGATTCGCTGAAATAGTCAAGTGTCTCAAAAAATCTGCTGTCATGATTGTCAAAGTGCTGTAAAAAGATGACACTCTCAAATGTGGCCACCCTCCGGAACAGAAAAGAAAGAGATTCCTTCTTTACTGTTAGAGTTGAAATGCTAACTCTGCTGTGACTAATATATGCTACTCTGCAAATCCTGTGGCTGTCCAGACCATAGAGTTTGACGGAGGTGCTGGAGCCGTGCTGAGGATCCAGCCTCTCAGAGCTCCTCGAGATGAGAACGTCTACGAGTGTGTGGCACGCAACAGCCAAGGAAACAACACCACCACTGCAAAGCTGGATATTATCAGAGGTAAACACACACGTTTAGACACGGACGGACTTCTCTTTCAGCTTGACATGCGTGTCCTCTTTTGGCCCTGCAGCCGCCGGGATGGAGGTTGTAGATGTGACAATGGAACAATGCCACACCCCACCTTGCACATCAGGCTGCAGCAAACTGTTCTTTTTATAGTCCTTTGGAGTGCAACCGAGCATGAACTGGCCGAAGTGAGGGCCAGCTAGTCTGTTGGCTCTGGGGCATTTTAGCATTCCAGCTTGCTGTAATCATTCCGCTTCCTGGCCAGAGAGAGGGTGTTAATCTAATGTTGACTGTCTTCTTGCAGGGAAGCCTTAATAAGGTTTTGCCCTACCAAGATTTGAGCTTAAGTTACAACATGTGGCTCTTAAGGCTACGATCTGAGCACTGGCCGTTCGCCCAGCACAGCTGGATTGGGTGAGGAAACAGACGGGGGCTTTTCAAACGGTTGTTCAAACAAGAGAAGTCATTGGATTAGGCAATGCTTTAGCAAGCAAGCCTTTATTACCAGGAGTAATTCGGTTGGGGAGGAAAATTGGAGGGGGAGTTGGTCAAGGAGAGGTGAGAGGAGTTATAATGGAGGGATGAGGAGGTTGGAGGGAGTTGAGCAAACCAAGAGGATTGTGAAAAACAATAGAAATGAAATGGGATGTCAGCGGAGATCGGGTAAGGAGGGGGGGTGCAGAAGATGGATGAGGACTGTGGAGCTGGCAGGGCTATGTAGTAAGCAGAAGGCTGGTAGCCCAGGGAATAGACTCCTGTCCATCTGTTACTGCGCCCATCATCTCTGCACACATAGCCCCAATCTAAAGCACATTACCACAGAAGCTGCACCTCAAGGGTCAGCCTCCATGTGCGTGTGTGTCTGTGTTTGCGAGTGGCTCTTAGTTTGGTAGCATGAGCTTTTATTTCTCTTAGCTTCTTCTCTAGTGTCAGGATGACATTCCTATTTTCTCGTTGACTATAAAAATACTCTGCCTTCCATAACAGAGTGCAGGGTATCATTAAGTGAAGTAATATTTACTTTTATTCAGAGCCAGTAAACCGTAAAAGCTGAATCACCTGCATGCGGGCTTCAAGAGGAGTTCATGGCTGTAGTAGACAATACAGTATGATGTTTAGTTACTATAACTTTGGAGCAAACAGCACAAACATGCAGTACATTTGCATCAATTAGGTGTTTGCAGTGACCATCTAACATTTCACACATTGAGGTGGTGTTGTCATGGAAATACACAGATTACATTTATTTAAGGAAGAAGCATTTTAGAGAAACAAAAGGAAAAAATGCATTTTACAAATGACAGCGTATGAAATTTTAAAAATGTTATTTAACTTGAGGTGAGAGCCACACATTTTAAGTTTTTAATGTTAAAATCTCTTTGGATATGCTTGTAAAATCGAACATGCTTACAGATTCTTCCCTGCGGCTCTTCCTGTTTGGTTGCGTCAGTCCCGTAAAAGTGTCGTGTCATCACTGTTCCATATGTCCTCCAGTGCAGCCAGCAGGAAATTAGCTGATGTACTGCTCTAACCACCTAGTATATTGCAATAGTTGACTGTAATGTAACTATTGCAGTTATATTCTTGTGTTATTCAAAGGTTGCCCCATTACCCCCAATAAAAAAAGAACAAGAAACTTTACACATACTCACATTTAGTGTTGTAGTTAACAGAATCAAGGCTCCATAAATCCCTGTTTAATTTTGCAACTCAGTTTTGATCAGTTTACTACAAATGATCGATTGCAGTTCAGACTTAGACGGGTTTCATGACATGACAACTTTTGTGCTGCTAGTGGCTGACCATTAGCCAGGTGCAGCACTCAGTCTCAATTTGTCTGTCACTCTGTTAGCATTTCACCGTTTTCTGCCAACTAAACTGTAAGAGCCCTGATTAGAACAGTGGGGATGATACTAAGAATCAGCAGTATGCATTTTTAGTCAGCGTAAAACAAAAAATAAATATTGCTGTTTTTATAACCTTCACGCTAAATACTGAAAAATCTGTATGTTGTTTATGCTATTTAATTCATAGCTAACTCCCATTAAATTTAGAAGTTGATCTAAAAATCTGGCCACAAGCAATGAGTAATGAGTCCTTGAAAGCGTCTTTGTGGGTAGAGATTCTCCAATCTAAAATTTATAGCATAGGATCCTGATGTCTATATTGGAAATATCTAATAACACTGATTTTTTTCTATTCCAAAACCTCTCCTTAATCATTTTGTGTTGTTTATGGTCTGCTAGCCATACTCCTAAAATCTTGTGAATATGTTTAGCTGCATTCTTCCATAATAAACCTCAGAAGGATCGTCTCATGCCTATATTCATATCCTTCTCAGCTTCAAAGCTGCAAAATCTGAATTACAAACTGCTGAGATGAAGGACGGGAGGGAGGGGGCCTGGGTCTTAATGTCTTCAGATTGTAGCAGTGGTTTAGAAAAGCTTCCTCTGTCAGCCTCCTGGCCTTATTTGTATGTAAAGTGTTAGTAAAATGGACTAAAAAGCCTCTACATCCAGCAAGAAAATCACTCAGTGTCATTTAACAAACCTTTCTGCCTTGAACGGTCATTAATTATTTATGAGCGGAGACGACGTTAGATGTGTACATGAGCAATTAAGAACATTCATTTCAATTCAGCTTTCTTCATTTTGCACTTTTCATATGCTTGTAAAAGACAACACAAGCAAGCTGAACTGGCAAACCCTTGACATGAAATAAGTAGATATTGAGATTAGGCAATAGAAAATCAGTTAGGCAAAAGGTTTACAAAGACTAAGCTTGATGTCCAATAAAAGCAATAACATTAAACTACGATATTAAACAGTTCAAATAAGAAGCTAAATAAAAAAAAATTTAAGTCTGTTAAACCAAACAAATGGGCTACAGTGGCAGTTCAATAAAATATGCAGCACAATTAAGTGAGAACAGGTAAAAGCTCTGTGTGATAGGGATTTTTCCCTAGGAGATTTTTGAGCTTTGTTTTAAAAGACTGGAGTGTGTCCATGTTTCATATCGAAGGCAGGAAGGATTCTACAGGAAAGGGGCCAGGAAACGAAAAGCTCTACCTCCTACTCATGACTTAGAAATTCTGTGAATGACAAGTTGATGTCATGCTGAGAGTGGATTGCTCTTGTGAGATGGTAGGCATAAAAGTCAGTCAAAAAGTATTATACTCTTGAGGACTGTATGTGTAATCACATTTTCACTGAATCCTCAATTTAATAGGAAGCCAGAGTATCATGATACTAATGGAGAAATAGGATCCTTTCTCAAAGCTCACGCAAGATCCCTTCCTGCAATTTGAATGAATAAAAAAAGGATTTACAAATTACTACACCCATTTCTCTGTGTCAGTTTGTGTAATGGTGCCCCCAATTCTAAGACGATTGTAACGTATTTGTCAGAGAAAATGTTGGAAAGGTTCGCAAGGCTTTTGACAGTGGTGTTGGAACCTGCAAACTGCGACAATTGTAACTTTTGGGGTTCAAGAACTACAGCGGTATCTTTGTGTAATTTCTAGATTAATATTCTTACTTTGTATCAAAGTCTTTCAAAAGGCTGCCAACATTACTAAATCCTATACACCCCTTCAAGGAAGAGTTTGAAAGCTCCCACAATAAAATGAAGTAGCTTTCTTTGAACCAGTTTGCTTTCCCTTCATCGCTGAAGCGCCTTCTTATTCCTATGTTGTCTGGGAATGGAAATGTGAAGCAAATGTTTCCGATATGGCAACCAGTTGTGCAAATATACCATAATAGTGTTTCCCTTTGAGCTCATATAGGAAGAAGGGCAGAAAATTGCAACCCAGAGATTTCACATGATTTATCCCAAACCTAATAATTTTAGTGGCACATAATCTGAAGGGTGAGTCTTGGTTGCGATTGGCCCATATTTTCCTCTCTCCTCCTTCATCAACATTGTGTGCCCACAAATCTCCCTGTCTGTAGAATCTTGATGAGTGAGATAATATCAGCTACAGGTAGAAATCACAATGAAAATCCACCAAAGTGGCTAAATATTCATTTTGGCAATGCAGCTGAAATATTTTAATCTACCAAATATTCCATCCAACAGTTCTCTGTGATTGCAATATTATATGCAGTTATATTTTAATGGTGATTACGACTGAATATATTGTGGAGCTCCAGATTAAATGTAAGTAATTTTCCAATTTGAAAAAAAAATCTTCTGCTCAAATATGTTTATACACAATTTATAAGATTGCTGTGCATATTTGCAGTTGTGTAATGGAATAGTGATTTCTGCATCAGCCCAGTAATCAGTGGGGTCAGACCCATTTTTTCCTCTGAAATTATAAATTCATTTTGATTAATTTAAAATGCTATAGATTTTATATATATATAAAAAAGAAAAATGACATTTTACTTGCCACCTCGGGAAGTTCTTCCTCACAACAAGGGTATGATTATTGATTTTATGTCTGATCATTTGATAGTACCTGACGCCCTTGCAGTCAGCACTATACTTTAAAATAGATCATGCCATCTAAAAGTGCTGTTAAGTGCAGAAAATGTGCAAAAATGTTGCTTGGGTCAGACTTTAAAAGAAATGATTCATTGTGGAAAAGGCTCACTAACCACTGAGTTACAAAGAAGGCTTTCCATTACTGCTCAAAATGCCTTCCACTCCTGTCTTTTCATTTTCTGATGCATTTCATCTCGTCGTTTATATGTCTGTTGACTGAGACTAATAGCAGAGCCGTACAGTTGAACAGGTTTGCTGTTGGTCACAGGATGCTTGCTGCTGCTCCTTTACAGTAGGTTACCTAATGGAGAGAGATGTGAGATGCTAGATGGTGTTTTTTTTTTTTCGGTGCCATCTCCATCATCTGCTTTTTCTTCGGCCCACAGCAATATCCGTTCCTAATTTCTCCCCTTTTGTTTTATTCATCCTTTCATCTTCTCCAAACCCTTACTGTCTCTCAGGTTTTTTTTAACTCCTCCTGTTGCATTTTTCAAGCCCCCCATGGCCCCACTACATCCTAGCTGCTCTTTTCAATGGACGCTGCACTTGTGTCGTTCCGCCTTCGGGTGACAGAAATATCCGCAGCTCTGCATGTTTGAAAACCTCTGGCGGGCGAGAGATTCTCATTACTGCGGCGCTTCATGCACATGCATGCACGGACGGCCTTCTCGAGTGCGTGTGCGCGCATGTGTCTGCAGGACTTCATACTCCATGTCTGTGTGTGAATGTGCATATTTCTGCCCAGTTTGGGAAGAGTAATCCTGATTATACTCACCTCCCAGTGTCCCATTTTAGGAGAACGGAAGGTGAGGAACAGGAGAAGGAAAGAGGGTGAGGGGAAAAAAGAGAAAGTGAAAGAAAGGGAACAGGGATGAGAGATGTTCTGTCACCTCCCTCTCTATGAACAGCAGAGTCACATCAGTGACTCCCCCCCCCTCCACCCTCCTTCCCACCTCCCCTCAGGCCCCAGGCGTCAGCTGCATTGGCAGGCCGGCGGCTCAAACAGCATTTGAGTCTGAAAACAACAGAGAGCATCAACTCAGCTTGCAAGAGGATTATGCTCCTTGAGAGGAGAGCTGTCTCTTTCATCACATGCCCCCATCTTTACTCTTTTTCTTTTCTTCTTTTGTTTTCTCTCTCCCTCTCTTTCTTCCCCCCACCCCTCCATTCTTTCCTGCTTTGTGTTCACCGTATTCCCGTTGTACGCGTTTGTTCCTCACTCTGGTAAAGCAGGAGGCCGGGACAGGCCCGGCGTTTTTGCATGTGACAGATCCATGAAGTCCAGAATCTGCATTGTGTTGTGATCCATTATCATAAAGGTTTATTAGCATTTATAGTGCTCCCCCTCAGTCCTCGTTCAGCCTTTGGGAGTCAGTGCATTACTGTCTCTGAAGACTGCTGAGTGCTGGCACATTAATCCTGAATCAGGGAGCCTGAGATCAGCTTTTATGCACATTTCCCTCCGAAATAACCTGAAATATGAATAGCCAACCTGTTTCTGAGCAGAGTAAGTATGTGTGCATGTGTGTGCGTGGCAGAAGGAGGGTGGGATTACAAAGCGACACAGAGAAATAAAATCTGGATTCCTGTTTGTTTGTTTGCATCATATGCATTATGTGTTTGACTCATTGCGTGTGTGTGTGCACGCGCTTGAATGTGTGCTACCACAGCACGACTACCGTCTGTGTATATTAGCACACGGACACACAAATTGCATATTTGCCCAGATCCGGCTGGCTCCGCTGACTGGTTTTGGGCACCAGGCCTGATTGCCCTTCTGCAAACATAACCAGGCCAGAATGTACACTCTCAACCTCTTCATGCACACAAACACACACACAAAACACAAAGCTCCAGGGAACAATGCTGCTCAGAGCTTGCCAATGCTCCCCGAAAGCTCTGTTGACACTCGCACTGTGTTTTTGTGTACACATGGCGCATTTTTCCGTTGGCCATCTTTATCAATTTAACCAGGAGGTAGAAAATAAGCTTGACTTTTGTGCTGCGGTGTTTGCGTTTGATAAATGATTCATTTGGTGAAAAGTGTGATCAAGGCCATGCCCGCAGTATCTATTTCAAGCAGTCGCTGACTCATCCAGGAACCTGACAGAGTACCTGTAGCTCCCGATTCGCGTCTCCAGTCAACTGTGCTTAAGAGTTCAGTACAACTCTCTGTCTGCTGCTTTATCCGCATCAACAGCACAGAGTCTGCTGTATGCTTCAGTCTGCCCTTTTTGTCTGTTGCTCTGTTGAATTCATTAACAGTCCACCTGTTCTGCCACACTTTGCCCTTTGCTTTAGAGACCTGACTTCTTTAACACATCACAAGGAATTTATTATTAAGATGATATCCCTTGTCTCTGTTTTACCAGCTTTAAAGCGGGCTACAACACATCACGTCACTGAAGCCCTTCTTGAGCAATTTCTAAGATGGGCTACGAATGATTAAAAAAACCTGAGAGGAGTTTTAAGTACTGTGCCATGCTTAAATATATTGTTCGTGTGTCTCTTGGAGCAGTGTATCTTTGATTTTGATTTTTTTTAAGCCTATTTCTCTAAGTCAGGGGTCTCAAACTCCAGTCTTCGAGGGCCGCAGTCCTGCAACTTTTAGATGTGCCTCTGCTGCACCACACCTGAAAAGAATAATTAGGTCATTAGCAAGGCTCAGAGAACTGATCTACACAAGCAGGAGGTAATTAAGTCATTTCATTCCAGTGTTTTGTACCTGTGGCACATCTAAAAACTGCAAGACTGCGGCCCTCGAGGACTGGAGTTTGAGACCCCTACTCTAAGTGGTATGTAAAAAGTTCCATATTAGCTAAATCTGACACATTCACAGACTCCTGAATTTCCTGATGCTGCCAACAATTTATTATTTTCTTTACACTTTACAATTATGAACTACTTTGTGCTGGTACAACACATAATTTCCCCAATATTTTTTGAAGTTTTTCATCAAAATGTAAGAAAAAAATACCCAGGGGTATAAATACTTATATAAAGCCATTTTCCATTTTTTTAAAGGGCTGAGCTCCGTCACAGTACATAAACAGCAGTGCTACAACAGATATAATGGATTTGTGACCACCTGGCCATGTTTTGACTCCATATCTGGTCAAAACAGATATGGACACGTTGCCCTTTGCAAAGTCTTACAGATTATTCTTGGGGTGGAAAGCAGATGAGGTCTTGTGTTGCACATTGGCGCTTTCAGATTTTGTTTTTATTCATATAAAATAAAACTACACTGTTTAGTTTTTTTGTATTGTTTATATAAATCACAAATTCATCTGTGGTTTTTCTCCACATCTTTACAAATTATTTAATACTGGAGCACAGAAAGTTAAAGTCAACTAATTTTTCCTTGTGTGTTTTCTTTAACCCGTGTTAATAAAATAATTGTGAAAATGTGAACACTAATTGACAAAGTTAATATCTTCTCAAAATATTGAGGATCAATCTCTTTCACACAGTTCATTGTAAAAATTTAAAAAGAGGATCGTCTCTGAGAACACACATTTAAACCATACAAATTCACTCTTTATATATTAGTTACATGTTTTGGTTGTTGGTATTTTGAGAACAAGTCTAAGTATTTTTGTGAAATGTTAACATAATAACATGAACAGTCATTATTTTTACTTCAGTTATCACCAATCATAATAATAGTACAATAATAAATAAAAAGCTATTTTTATATAAGTAAGCAGATATGCATTTAACACAGTTACATTAATATTTGCTATTTTTTTTAAATTCTTTCATGTATATGTACCTATCTCTTTCTTTGAGGCAATCTAATTTGTCAGCTTGTTTTCCGAAGCAAGGCAATAGTCAGACTAATTTTTTAATTCTTTTAAAATAATAGATTTTTCAAAACAATTATTTTAAAATGATAATTATTCTATAAAGTTGTTATATTTTTATTTCAAATTTGAGCATAATCTGTTTACTTCTGTTTGGAATATCAATTCTCAGGTAAAATGTAAAGTAATTACCTTATCCATTTAATTAGTTTTTTAAAGTTTCCTTTCAAAGTTAATTTCCAATTAATCTTCACAACACCACAAAAATGTTTTTACTGCAATGATTTGAATAGATTGTTTCTTAAACTTCTGTGTAATTATTCAGTCCCCGGTCCACCCACGCTGCCATCTTCTGCAGCATTTATAAAGACCTGTCTGGAATACCGAGCCAGACCCCCTACAGATAGACACGCACACACACATATGCTCATGCTCTAAACCCAGTGCAGTGGTGCGCTCTAATTAACAGCCAGGGAGTCTATGTAGTAGTAGCTGGCGGTGTGATGAAAAGACCATCTGAACTCTCGTTGGGTATGGTGGTGATGGGGGGACAGAGAGGAACAGATGTAGGCCTAGCATAGTCCTCGCCTCGGGGGAGGTACCCTCCTGACCTGTCCCATCGATCCCTATCGTCTCCTTCCTTTCTCTTCCTCTCTGCCTCTTCAATAGACAAAAATCACTGACCAGGTGCATCATTAGCATTGGTCAGTAGGGGATGGCTCATATTTTTGCTGGTTTCTGTTTTCTGAAGTCAGACGGTTGGTATGCGGATACCCTCACCAGTCGGACTCTGCTCCGGTTTACTTTTGTGGCGTCTCTCCCCAACTTCCTCCTCGCAGCGTCGACCTCAGAATGATGTGTCTATCTGACAGTGTCGCTCTCTCTCTCCAGCGCTGCTGGCTGTAGAAAAGGAAGGAGAGGGCGATAGATCGTATCTCCACTCAGCCTCTCATCCCCACCTCAGAGCTTACGTGAACAGATGGTGTGTGTCTGTCATGCAGTTAGGTAGCAGGGAGCCCGGAGGAGGAGAGGAGTGAAGGAAAACACGCAGACAGTTGATGTGGTCATGGTCCACACCTTGGTCTGTGTGGGGCTGGTTTGCAGTGACACCTGGCTTTAGGGAGTCATACCTGATGGCTCCCCATAAGCTCAGCTTCTTAGCTAAACAAATATCATCACTTCAGCAGGGCGAAATAATGATATATCCAGGTATGGAGGAGGTGTTGGTGTGTATGGTAATGAGAGAAAAAGAGAAAGAGAGTATGTGTGTGGTTTAAAAGGGACAAATAGGAGCAGAGGAAACAGGTGGGCTGATGGATGCCTGAATTCGTGTCTGGCCATCTGGGCTGCTGTCACCGAGATCCTTAATCCCATTCAGCAGAGAAAGTGCATGCGAGTGCGTCCGGTCCATGTTTGTGATAGAAAGCAACTGCTCTCCTGAACGCACGCCGTCGCTTTCATGCATATGCGGGGACATGTAGCGCGGCATTATTCCAAACATGGCTGAGGAGTTTTCGATGGTGTTAATGTGGAGCGTAGCTATAGGAGCAGATTTGCACATACACACCTTTCTACTGCCCCCCAGTGTAATCAGACAGATCCAGACGCATGCGAACACATCCCAGAACGGCCTCTCTAATCGTTGGTACATTTTAACAATTACTGCTAACAAGTCCTTATTACCCCCAGTGCCCTGCCCCTCCTCTTGATCCCAGCTTCTAATTGCTGCTGCTGTTTCTGAACGGCTCTCTGCATAGTTATTAGATAGGAATCAGTTCAGGACGCCAACACAGAGCCACACCTCTTAAACCTCTGAGCTACTGCCAGTCAATCAAACACATGGTTGGCTTTCTAACTTTGTAGCACAGCATTCATGTAAAGTGCCGTGGAAAAGTGTTTGCCCACACAACAGATTCCTTCTGTTGCTTTTTTCGTACTCAAATGTTTCAGATCTTCAAGGTAATTTTAATTTGCACAAAAAAAGCCTTCTGCAAAAATATAATTACACCTAGAAAACACACCGTGCCCTGATGGACGTATGTTCAACAGGTGACACCAACCAGTTTAGAAAGGGTCACAAAACAATTTCTAATGCTTTAGGATTCCGCACCTTTTTCCACAAAAGAAGAAAACATGGAACAATGGTGAACCTTCCCAAGAGTGACCAAACTCCCAGGTGCCTGTTGATAATTTATACATTAGATCACAGAAAAACCCAGAACACCATCTAACGCATCTAACTCACTTCCCTCAATTAATGTCAGTATTCATAACTGAATAATAGGAAAAAGATTGGGAATAAAAGACATCAATGGGAGAGCTTAGAGACAAAAATTTACTACAGAGTTTCTGACCTTAAGCCCAATTGTATTTAATGTTATGCAGTAGGACAATGAATTTGAAGTAGCCTTGTTAAAGTCAGCATTTTAGTCTGATTTAGATGCTGAGGCATGACCTAAAGCAGGTCATTCATGTGACCAAATTAAAACAATTCTTCAAAGAAGGGGCCAAACCTTCTGCTCAATAATGTCAAAAGACTTATTTCCACTTATCATAAATGGTTAGTAAGTTATTGGTATTATAGGGCAGTTACTTTTTTATAGCTGTCTTCTCCAATAGGTGAAATCAGTATTCAAAATGTGTGGTTTTTACATCCTGAAGTCATGGTTTGATTTTCAAATGAGTTTAAGCTGAAACAATAGTGTGAGCAAAAATTTAAAAATCAAAACAGAAGAAATCAGTAAAGGGGCAAATACTTTTTAATAGCACTGGAGGTGTGGGGGGGTGTGTGTGTGTGTGGATTGTGTCAGCAGTGAAGTAACTCCTGCTGACTGGGTGGTATGTTTATGTTCTTCTTGAATCAGCTTGTCAGACACATCTGACATTCTGGCTGTTTTCTTCCCGCCTGCTGTATCACCTAATTACTGGTTTGTTGTGAGTATTAGCCTGGGGCTTTTTGTCCTGAAGGCTGTACTGGTTCTCCTGTCTACACCAGTATCTCCACATACTCCACATATATGATTTTGCTGATGTTACAGCAAAACATCAGCCTAAACATCACCTAAATGCTCTCAGACCAGCATTTAGGTGAGCACGACCAGTTTTGAGCGCTAATGAAGGGGAGGAAGGCCTGGAAACTAAAGCTCCACAGCCACAAATATGGGTGTTAACAAGTGGTAAAGATGTGCAAAAAGCCTTAAAATTCATATTACATTTTACCACAGTTACATAAAAGTTATGCTAAAAAAATGCCACAGATCTCCAACACTGTACTTTACCTCCCTCACTATCCTCTTCACAATGTGTGGTAGCAAAGGTAACTGTGGGTTCTTGACAAACCCAAACCTCTCAGTTATTGCTTTGATTGCACATAGGGCAAGTTTAGGTGCTATTTTATTGTCGCCATTTTCTGACTAATGAAGATTAACACATACCTGCTGTTCTTGAATGGTATGCTTTCCAGCATTTATCATTTTGAATCGTGGCCAAGACAAATGCAACATTCATTCTCCAGGAAAACAGATTGTCACGGAATACAAAAATAAGTGATACTTTGGTAAAAAATGATCTATCGAGTTTTACATACAATCCAATTAAAGGTTACATTTTCAAAATAATTCCACTACTCTGAAAGTCCCTTGCTTGGTAAATGTGTGAGTACATTTCTGAAGGCATTCATATTGATGCATGCTCTTGATTTCTGTTCATTCCAGAGGACGTGTTACCATCTGGCTTCCCGAGCATAGACATGGGTCCACAGCTGAAGGTGGTGGAGCGGACAAAGACAGCCACCATGCTTTGTGCTGCCAGCGGCACCCCTGACCCAGATATCTCCTGGTTCAAAGACTTCCTCCCCGTCGACCCCAGCCTCAGCCAGGGTCGCATCAAAAAGCTTCGATCAGGTGAGAGAGAGAGCGGTGAACAAACAGAGCATCTAAAGCCCCTGCTTTGTGGTAGAGCAAATCCCTGTTGCTCTAAATTTGGTGATTATTAGGTTTTAATTATGATTGGGGGATTACATGCTGCTCTCTGTGTTTATCTATATCCTTTGGGGATATATAACCTTTTTAAAGCCAATTTCATTAAAAGGATGATTGTGCCAACCTTAAGGCCAGAAAAAAATTGTTTTTTATAAACATTTGGGAGAAAACATTCTAAAATGTCATAGAGGAGGTACATTTTTTATTCATAATTAATTAAACGAAAATCTAACCAGAAAGCAGTGAAAATAAAATAAAATAATGGTTATAAATCTTACACTAATCTAAAATTCCTTAAAACATCAAATGAATCAATGATTGAGTTGCATTAATTGGGTTCCTTGTCTTGGAAGAGGACTGTCCGATTTCTTCACCAGAGATCTTTTTTCTTTTCTGCTGCTCACGAGAATGGGATCCACAAGGCTGAGCTGACATATCCTGGAATGAATAGGGAGGAATCACATCCTGTGCTTAAGACAGTTTATTCGGCTTTGTTTATGCTATTCTGTATAGATGATACAGTGTCTCTCGGAGTAAGCCGACATGTTATTCACAGCCATTTTCACTCAGCTGTCCTCAGGGGGAATGAAAGCGATGGTGAGGCGAAACCATTTTGTTGTCGCTTCATCCATATTCTCTCCGTCCCTTACACCCTGCCAGTTCTGATATCTCCCTCCTTTCAGACAAAATGTTTCACTGATCACTTTCAGTCCTTGTCAGCTATACAACCGACTTGCAGCTACGATGGCTGGAAGAATTCGCGGGACTTAAGCTTTGAGCCCAAAGCTGCAAGTCATCAGCATAAAGTTACCATCATCAAAAACTAACGCGTTCTCTATCCAGAAAGCTGCCCATACTGCATATAGAAAACACAAAGTCCATTAGATTCTACTTTTATTATGTTTTTTTCTTTTAGTTTTTAAATAATTATCCCAGCTATTTTGGGCATGTGCTGATTTTATTTGCCTGCATTTAAGAAATACTTTTACTTCTTGATATGAGATGCTTTTTAAATAATACATAAAAAAGTGCGAAATTTGGTGGACAATGTTTGCACAGGCTTCACACTGTTTTCCCAAGTTTTGTGTCTTTGTTTTGATTATTAATGTTTTTATCAGCTGTTCAAATGTTTTAATCAATTCCTATGATTTTCAGTTTTTCAGTAACATGTGCATTCATGGTTTAATAGTTTGCCTTACACATTAACAAGCATCCCTATGACCTAATGATGAGCGGGTATAGGTGATGGATGGATGGATGGATGGATGGATGGATGGATGGATGGATGGATGGATAGATATGCCCCTTTAAGTACAGTTATTAAGGTTAGGTTTATTTTGGTCAGATCCCTTTTAAGAAAACCCTGATGTGCATCAAAATATATGGCCCTGATTTCATTTCAAGTAATACATTAACAGACATTTTAAGTCATTAGAGCAAGACAACACCATTTACTAATTATTTTACCCAGTGTATAAAGGAAATCGTGAGAATAAAGCACTCCTGACAATCCAAAAGATAATGTCCTCTGCAGTTGCTATAGATCGTAAACTGATGACTTTACATGTTAAAGTTTGTGGACAAATGTCTCTCCAAGCAAGAAACATCAACAGTCTTTTGGTTTTAATTTTGCTTTTAAATGACATTCGGCTGCTTTAATGAAGCACTCAGCCTTTTTCCCACAGAATTTATGTGATGCAGATTTCACTGCTTCCCTGTAGAACATGCAATTTTTCTCTCTATTTGGAGTTGGTCGTACAGCTCGTAATGCTTCGCCATGTGAAGAGTCCCCACGTTTGACTGAGCTGCTGTTTGCACGTAAAGTAGCACAGAAACCCATTTTTGCCCCTGGACCTAATCTTAAGTGTAATTTCCTCCCAATACTCCACTGATGTGTAGAAAAATGGGTACTTGCCATGGTGAAATATACTGTGGAGAACCTACAAGTGTAATTACCTTGTGGGGGGGAAAAGAGAGAGAGAGAGAGAAACTGCACTGTGACTGTGGGTGGAATGCAGAGAGAAAAGAAACTTACTGCTGCACGAATCCAACAGAAAAAAACCTGAAACAAAACACCCCTATGTTTTAAACATAAGTAGGGGTTTTAGTGCTGCAGTATCTACTTTAGAAATGTTTAGCCATCGAGTCTAACTTAATAATGGTTTTTAAACATCGTTTTTCAGACCTTGTATTATAGATTTTGTAATAATTTATCTTTAGATGCTGCTGCCAGTCTGCTCTGAAGTGTCACACAGACTGAGCAGTGATTCAGCGGTACACTGTGTTGGGCTGTATTTCACATCAGTGAAACAGCAGCAAGACAAATGGCATGGCGAGATTCATCGCCGCCTTTAATGGGATTTAAAATCACCAATAGGCCTTGCAAACTCAAAGAGCAGAATGTGCTGCATAATGAACCAAACAGAGCACTGAAATGACTTTAAGGAAATCAATTACACACAAGGTAGGCAGAAAATAGCTCCGAAAATGTGTTATGGGTGAAACACTTCTTTTAGATGAGATGTTTAACGGTGGTCCCAACTGAGCAATGCGTCTGATTCGGTGGGAAGCTGCCAGATCTTCCTGGACCAGAGCCAGGGGTCTGCGCTGGGCCACAACCACTGCTTTCTTTTCTGTCCCCCCCCTGCTTTTCTACTCTCTGTTGGGTCTTGGAAAGGCTTTTTATGCCACATATGGGTCAAGATGAAAAACGATGCAGCGAGAGACTCACGACAGAGGGCTCTCCTTCCTCTCACAGCCCTTAAGTATCCATCATCTGCGGGGGTCTTTCTCATTGCAGGTAGCTGTCCACTGCCGTCAGCACTGTGTTTACACATCTGATACCTGCTGCACATGCACTTCCTTCCTTCCTGGGGGCTGTAACATATGGTGCAGCGCATTGCTGAACTTTTCCTGACATCTTTATATCTCAACCAGGCATGCATTTATTTTTCCAGGCCATCTGCTGCTTCGGTTTAGATGTGCGTGAGGAGAACCGTGACAAGCGATCAGTCTGTCACTGGCACTTGGGAACAAGAATTGGAGTTTTCCAAAGCACTTAACAGCCTTCTAAGACCTATTCTCACAGATGGCATGCAATAAGGACCCAAAGGTTTGATTACTGGAAAATGGATGGCCTTGTCATTGCTGAAAACTGGGGTCTGATCAAGGGTTACAGTAATAACACTGGTAACAGTTTAAGTCACGCTATGTAGAATAACATTGTTTCTTTCTTAGCCTAATCCCATGTCCATGGGGGGTACTTTTCCTGGCAGTTTGTTGGCGTCAAATCACAACAACAGATTTCAAAGGATTAAAGTGGAAAATAAACACACCGGCTCCCAAAACTCAGTATTTAAGAATAAAGAGGCTTTTACTGGCAGGAAATGGTGAATGTTTCTGCAGGACTAATTTGCTACAGATAAGACAACATAGAGGTGTGAAAAGAAACATGCTCATGTATGACATAAGAAAACATATTAGTGAAAAGACTACAAAGCAACACAGCCTAGTAAAATGTCCTGCAATAATCTGTATAATACAAAAAGAAAATTCTTACAGCAGTAAAAGATCCAGACAAGTATTAAATATTTGCAATCATAATTTGGTTAATTTTTTTTTCAATTTTTCTATTTCATAGGATAAAAGATCTAATAAACAAGTGAGATTTGAGTAAAAGTGAATGGTTTTTAAATTTAGTTTATTGTGTATATAAAAAAAACTGATGAAAAAACCAAAGACAACAGTCTTATAAAGTCAAATTGACAATCACAGATAAACAATTACATTTGAGAATCAAAATTTCTACTCTTCATGCTTTTATTCTCTGACTAAGAAGCTGGGTCACAATATTTGACTCAATGTCTGCTTGAAACTACACCATATACTGTACATTGCAATTTGTTTTTAATAACTATGCCTTTTGAGGAAGAAATAGTGATTTGTAATCGGTTTGACAGATCTTTCACTGATGAGTTGTGAATCTTTTCAAAGAAAAAGAAAAGAAAAACAGAAAAATCAATTTTGTTATTGCACACATCCAATTCTACAAACATGGTGAAACTGTCATGATTTAATGTGTCCTGTTTATTGTTTGAATGGGCTATCCAGTTGATTCAGAATACAAAAGTACAACTTTAAATTTACAATTAATGTGGTATTTGTGTGGTCATAGTCAATGAATTATTTGGATAAGACTCATTTGTTATATTATAAATAGTTTTTCAGAATAACAAACTTTAAGTAGGAAAAAAAATTTCATTAAGCCCATATTTCTGTATTATTATTTTAAAAAATGTTTTAATAAATGCCCTGCTTTCATTAGCTGAGTGGCAAACCAACATATCTAAGTAATTAACCTGAATGTTTCACTTATGTTACTAAAATAAATTTACTGTTCAATAGTATCCTAATTTATTGAATATGGCTGCAAATATACAATATATGACATCCAAATACATTTATTTACAATTTTGATGTTTATCATTTACTTTTTTTTTTATGAGATTTTCTGTTTCTTGCTGTCCAGCCTTCGCTTAAATTAATTTCTCGCCTTGCGGGAGGATTAGCGTCCAGTCGATCTCTCTGACCTGGATGTTCTGGGAAAGCTATCAGGTTAGCAGTATCTGCTGTTATCTGATTAGCTGAGCTCTGGGCCCAGCAGACATAATACACCGTCCACAATTTCACAGCAGCTCAGTTTACTTCAGTAACGTCTCATTCCAGGTCTGTCAGCAGCTTCCAGACTCACTAACAAACTGTTGTCCCTCTTCTTCTCTGGTCATTTACTTTCCCCTCGTTCACCCTTTTTGTCCTTCTTTTCCACACAGACTGTCATTAAAGCAGGTTTGCTTCCAGCTTCATGTCCATGGTGTTTGTTTATACGCTTCTGACCTTTCTGGGTGTACATAAAAAGTACCTAGTTTTGTTTTTGCATCATAATTCCACGTTTTGCATAAAATAAGAAGCCAGTTGCCAATTTTAAATTTGTGCTGATGGCTAACAGTATGAGCAGCTTCCAGATGTCAGATGGCGCCTTGTTTGCGGAGATTCACCTGTCCATTTGCACCTCTCCTCCAACTTGACATCCTCTTGCTTCCCATCTTGCCTGTGGTGCTTTCAGGAGAAAAGATCTGGTTTGTAGAGCGGTTAATTTATTCCTGTTTCTTTCCTAACTCTGCCTTGTACCACAGAGAAATGAGAGAAGGCAAACAGAGAGGAGAGGGGGGTGAGCACGAGCTGTTTTCCTTTCATGTAACTGCAGAAGACAGAAGCAGATGGATGACAGGCTCAGCTAGCACTGTTTGGGCTCCCTAAACACACTCAGATGTGAAAAGCACACACGTATGTTTGAAATTAGAGAGACAAACTAAACTTTTGTTATTTTAATCTGACAAAACCTTGATGTTTATGATTTCTCATATGCCAGTCATTGTTGTATTTGCATGAATGAAAATGGACCGATTTCCAACCTGCCAACTTTGGTAGAAACCTTCACCTGCTTTTATAGATTCTATTCGACTATGTTTCCTTTTAAGAACTGCTATAAAACATTGCATAGGAAAAGCACTTCAATATTTTATCATTCTTCTTGTCATTAGGTGTCATTATACTATGTTTGAGTGTGAGAAAACTGTTGCTGTTTATCTGTAATATAATAATAATAATCTATAATAATAATAATCCATCCATTTTCTGTACACCCTGGTCCCTGGTGGGGTCAGGAGGGGTGCTGGTGCCTATCTCAAGTGAACGTTTCGGGGGAGAGGCGGGATACACCCTGGACAGGTTGCCAGTCTGTCTCAATAATAATAATAATAATAATAATAATAATAATAATACAATTTATTTACAATTCACTTTACAGTGCTACAAAATGGCAATAAAAGAATTATTTGTTGTAAAAACAATATGAACAAGATGAAGCAGTGACATGTTAACAGCTTTAAGTCTTGATCTCTCTCTCTGTGTTTTGCAGCCTAAATAAAAGGCTCAACAAATAAGTTATTACCTTGATCACCTGTTTAAAGCTTTTAAAAGACAAAAATTATTTCACTTTAAATAAGCCGCAGTTTTAAAAAAGGATTGCACAACTCTCCGAATCTGTTTTTCAAAGATGAAATTAGAGTCAGCTTCTGTGGTATTCAAAAAATAAGATCCATCCCAGGTAAGTTTTGGACATATTCAGACATCAATAGAGTTCTATATGTTGGTTTTCCATCGAGATCCACCTATTTGAGATCTGTGACCGATTTCAGATCTTAAGTTTCTCTAAAGCTTTGAAGTTCTGATATTGACTTTAACCAATTTCTTTTTAAAAACTAGTTAAGAGAAAAAAATATCCATTCTAGCATTTCATCCATTAGCAGTAACTAATCATTTTTAATAAAGGCTTTCACTGACTTAAAATTTTAAACTCCTTACTGATTTTGGAAATAGTCAGCTTTGAGTCTTCTTCCTGTGGTAACAGCTTCACCACTGAAGAGAGTTGTGGTTTGCACAGTCTGGCATTGTGCACTTAGGTATTATGCTTTCACACATTTGAAAAATTTCAGATATTTAGGATTGTGGTTATCTGGTTAGTGGTCAGGGTCAATCGGTAATCGTCATATCCTGGTCTTTAGCTTGTTTCTTGGTACAAACATGACTTCTACCTTTTTTACCTTTTAACCACAATATCCCATTTTAAAGGCAACATTGCGTTTTCTTTGTCTACTGAATGAAAACGTTGCTTGGGTAGATTGCTGTAAGGTTTTCTCATTATGGATGTCAGATCTCTCTTAGAGAGTTAATAAACGTCCTGCTGGTTGGCGGATGTAAAGATATATTTCCTTTCTGAGGTGATTACCATGTTGGTTAGTTTTGTTACTGTTGACAGTTCCACTAAAATAACACATACAAAGGTTGACAAGCACAAATACAACGCTTGGCATTATTTACACCTCTACGAAGCTTCACCGAAACGTTACATCAATTACATAACAATGTATGGAAATCTCCCCCACAGCAGATGCTGGTTAAAGTATGAATAGAACAGTGGGAGTGTGTATTTAAGGTCCCAATTGGTTTGTAAATGCAAATTGAAAAAAAAGAGCAAACTAGCTTTTAACACCTTTAAAAGGTCTGAGGTGAAAAGGTTTTGATTAAAGAGCATGCTTAATGCTGAAACAGTTCGTTGATATAATGATGATTGAAGTCACTAATGCACACACGCTGTTATGAAACAGCCTTTTCTGACTGGATGAAAGAAGGTGTGCGTTAGGCCCCGTTTACACTGAGCTGTTTTTCTGTGAAAGGATCCAGCCGCTCGTTCACATGTCACCAGTTATCAGAGTCTCTGACACTGGCACTTTGTGAAACCAGGTCTCAGAGTGGAACTTTGCAGAAACATCCCCCGCGGAGATGCGAAGTACTCCGCAGGTATGAAAGCGCACATGCACAAAACGTACGGCTGCAAGATTTGCTTGACGTCAGTAAAAAAAAAAAAAAAAAAAAATGGCGGATAGCATTGTGCTACTTCTGCTACTTGGATCTTTTCCGTATACATAAATTCTGATATGGAATATATCACATGAGCACTTGGTTCATCGGACACTGAGACGCACTTTGCATTTAATGCAGGTACAGAACCGTGAGGTCAAGAAGGACATGCTAAAATCACAGCGTGTTGGTGATCTCATCTAAACAGTGAAGCAGTGCCATCTGAATGTGGAGCTTTTCCCCCCAAACAACATCCAAAAATACTGTCAATTTCCAGACAGCAGTCACGTGCAAACAAAGCCTCACACCGCTTAGGTGTTGAATCACATCAAACCAATCTGACACTGTGGTAAACAGCTCCAGTAGATGCATCCTTCTTTCTGTTGCGAGCTTACTGTGAACAGCAGAATCCTCCTGCTTAATCCTGAGTAACTAACAGAACCGGCGATTCTTACTCTTTACTCACAATTGGAAATAATATCACATCGGACTGTATTCCACTTGCAGATTGGAACACAGTCCGATGTCTTGTTGCCTACTAACAACACTTTATTATTAAAACACCATGGACATTTTTAGTCCATGTTGACCAAAGTGATTCCAGTACCACACTTAACTTGACATGAGCTGCTATTGCTACATGCCGTCTGCCCTATTTTGTTGCAAAGCTGTCAGTTAATCAGATCCTCAAAGGGATATTAGCAAACACTTTTCACAGCAACTCTAGGAATAAAGATATGTATTACCATTTGTGAGTTATAGCTTCAATATTTTAGGATAATTTTTTATTTCCACATTTTGAAGACCTTGTAGCGCTAGTGGCCTTTATTCATTAGTAGATTGACAGCATGAAGGGCAGCGAGAGGGGAAGCACAGGCTCATCGAGGACAATAACCTCTGCATACGCTCTTCCACTGAATCTGGCAGCACTGACGGAGAGAATTTTAGATTTAAAAAAATACTAATTAAAAAGGAATGTTCTCATTTCTATTTAACTTCTGTTATCCAAGTAACAACACGAAACTGATAATTGGATAGAGCAATTGTTTGTAAGAATATTTTTGGGATAAAGTGAAACCATTTCAGGATCTTACTGACTTCTTTGTTCACATTAAACAAATAGTGGAGAGTGTCATGACAGCAAAAGGAAGCAGACTTACTTTTTTACAAATATTATCCTTTCTGTTGTTAAGACATCTAGAGGCTACAATATGCAACTAAAAGATAATTTTCAATAAAAATATATTTAATTTCTTTTAAGCTCTTACCTCTTAATAGATGAAACAACAGCTGTTTACCATTTCACTCCTCAAAAACTTGTCCTAAAAAGCAGTAACCCGGATCACAGCGTCTAGTTCTGCAGTTCAAAAAGAGAAACGGTATTTCATTCAGCTGCCAAACTGGACATTATTTAGCAAACGTTAGGTTAGTATGCCCTCTTGCACCGTATGCAATGTCACGCATGATTACTGAAGGAGAAAACCTGCACATATAAAAAATAGCCTGCTTAGTTTGGTTCTGCTTGACATTGGATGAGTGAGTTATTGACACTGTTTCCTTTCACAACAGATTTGATTGGCTTCATTGGGAGGTTGGAACTTAATAACAGATTCAGAAATGGAATAGACTATTTTAGAGAAATCTGAATTTGAAATATAGTCACTCCAAACTTATTAACATGTTTATTGTATGTATAAATACAGATGACATACATATACATAAAAACATAGGAATTCGCCCGATCCCATCATTTTACCTCATTCATCAGGGGAATCAAACCTCCCTCTCTACCCTGTATAACACCATTGTGCCAGTGAGAATATATTTCTCTGTAATTTGTGCACACAAGCATCACAGCAACACTGATCACAGTTGAATGGGACCAAGTACGTTGTGTGTATGCAAGAGATTTAATATGACAGAAGTGCTGATAAACAGTTTCTCACTGGAGCTGTTTCAACTTTTAATGCACAAGGCAGCCCAGTCTGGTTTTTAATTCAAAGCTGATCATTCCCCACTGTGTTTTCAGGATCCAGTAGAGAAGAAGATATGCAGTCATACTGTGGAAATACAGCTCATATAGTCTTCTTTAAAAATGGGAAACGAGTTCAAACGTGGATAAAACAGAAAACTAGAGTACAGTTAATATACAAGACCTCAGTGTTTTTAAGAAACATATTACCTTTTAAGTAAATGTGTCCCCTTGTGTTTCTGCTGTATTGGATGTATGACTGCTCTGAAATATTGACCTCTTCTGGAGCAGTTTCCATTAACTTTTTTAAGTTAATATGACAAAGGCATTCAAATAAATCTCTTACTTTATATGTTATAAGATATTCTATCTTATAACATATAAGAATGCTTTTGGAAACAAAGCATTCCAGATACAACTTTTGTATTTTATTTTTGATTGCAGGGATTTGTGTTTGAACATTTTTCACAATAGTGCGAGATTTGTTGCGAAAATGAGTTTGTGCTTTTTATTCCAGCACTGCTTGTATGTGAAAACCCTGTGTATGCTATCTCTGTATCTCCCTTTACATCTTTACAAGCCAGAGGCCTTTTATCACTCTCAGACAATCTGATATATAAAAACACTACATGGACGGATCTATTCCGTGTACATGTGCGGGTGCACAAGCCCGCTACTCAACGCATGTGTGTACAGTATTTTCTTTTCCAGCACTTTAAAAAAAAGCATGTCTATTACATTGCCTCTCCTCTGCTCTCCATGCAGTGCTGCAGTCTTAATAGTTTGGTGTGTGCTTCCTCCTCAGGCTTCTGCATGTCAAAGTCAGTTTGCACTGACATGAATGTGACACAACAGACAGAAGGAGCAAAACTAAATAAAAAAAAAAACGTCTCTGCTGGTAATTCAAAAGGCCATTTGCCCAAAAATGAAAATGGTAAAATAAATAAATATATATATATAACTGTATGTGTGAGAATAGCAGCCTTTGAAGCCGCAGAATATCTGATGAGTGCAGTGTGTAATTATAGCACGTTTAGGGAGACACTGTTTATCATGGCGGATTTTAGGTGGGAGGAAGTAAAGAGCTAAAGAGTGTCGTTGGGTTGTTGCCTCAGGGTAAAGCTGCTGTCAGTTTACTGCCAAGAAAGCAAAAGGCTGTGTTTTTTATGTGACAGCAGGAGAGGAATCACGAGCTGAGACAGAGGTTCGCGAGCTGAAGTGTCATCCGAGTTTACAAAAAGTCAGTTGTTTTTCTCTTGCCAACTTTTTTGCAAGGAGTCTTTCAACTATGAACATGCTATTTGTTTAAAAACGGAGGGGGAACAGTGGCGAAGGAAAAAAACAAAACACAATTCATCAGGAGAGTGCAACCCATTCAGACCGAGCCTCAGAAATAACATCAAAGCAACACTGTATAGGTTGCTGAAGCAACAGGTGGCGAGGCTACCCCAGGGGTCAAACTGGAACAGGAAGACTCATCTAGCACACAGATGTCTCAAATATAATAATAATAATAATAAAAACGTGCATGTTGTTTTCTGCATAAACACAAGCAAACCTTCTCTTGTCCACCTGCAGGAGCATTGCAGATCGAAAACAGCGAGGAGACGGACCAAGGGAAGTACGAGTGCGTGGCAAACAACTCCCAAGGCGTGCGCTATTCCTCCCCAGCAAACCTTTATGTGCGAGGTAGGACCCGAACACGAAACAGCTCTGCACACATGTGGACAGACAAAAGGAAAAAAAAAAAAAGCACATCTAAGCCTCGGTTAAGGTTCTCTTTTTAACGAAGCTACCTCTTTTCCATGACTGTGTTGTTAAATGAGTATTACTAACCCATCCATTGTCTATAATATATGTTGACCCTGTTCTTTTTTTGGTATTTTTCACAACCACATTCCACCTTAAACCTTGGTGTGATCTCGTACAGTAAAGAAGACTCAAAGTGAGCCCATGCCTCGGTTTAACTGCATGGAAACATCTCTGATCTTACTACTAAACTGGTTTCTATACTAGAAGGCAGATACAGAGAAAATACAGTGCCTTGCTAAAGTATTCACGTACCCCGAGCCTTTGCAGATTTTGTTATATTACAACTACAAATGGCGATGTATTTTGTTGTAGTAAACCAACACACGATTGTAAATGCCTGCTTTTTAAATGATTGCTTAACAAATTAACATATAAACATTTATTTGCATTCGGCCGGCTTTACTCTGATACCTCTAGAAAAAATGTAGTTCAGCCTTAAGCTGGTTGGTTAAGAATTCAGTTCACCTGTGTTTAATTTAAATTCAGGATAAAATTAGCTGACCTGTGAAGGCATCAGAGGTTTTCTGAAAGAGCATTAGTGGGCAAATAGGATCATTAATGACTGAGGAAGTTTACCTTCAAATATCTCACTGATAGCATTTTAATGCATCAACAGACAGGCCAGCAACGAGAGCATTAATGAGGCAGAACATTTTTCTTCAAGTTGGGGAAGCTGGGACTGTTGCTCAGGGTGACCAACAACTGATTGGCACCAGAGCCAATTTGCTTTTACAATAATTCAATAAGGACAGAACATATTTGTATTGAAGATATTGCTGAATTAATAAACGTAGGTCTAAATTGATATTATTACTTCTGCCACCACCTGTTTGGGAGAGGAACTGCTTGTTCCAGAGGAGGGTTCATTTAGGGGACATAAACACGTGAAAGAAAATGGCCAACATGGAAGACTTGGGGCAAGAACTATCCCTGCTATGTCACTGAAACTTAGTCATGGCAGCATAATGCTGTGGGAATGTTTTTTCTTGACATTTCTGTTTGTGGTTGTAAACTACAGTATGTGAAAGGTTTGAGCCGTGACTAATTTTGGAAGGCACTGTGCTCTGATTTTAATTGCGAAATCAATAAAGATTGGCTGAACGTTCGCAATCTCTCTCAACGAACTGAATGCAAACTCTACCTGGGTGCTGGTGTCCCGTAGGCTCACAAACGGCGCCCGATGTTCTGATTCAAAAGTTCAGGTTCTTTGTTAACGTGGCTTATCAGAACACTGTATGTATGTGTTGTGTGAGGTTCGTGCAGGAGCGTTGTGGTGAGGCGAGAGTGGCTTTGCGCTGGCCGTTTTTATTCTCTCTGTGTTTCCTCGTTCTCTCTCTTCCCCCCCCCACGTCATTGTGTTCTGCATCAACCCCCTTCCATCCCTCAGAGCTTCGAGAAGGTTGGTGCGCTCTTTTCTTTGCTTTTGTTACTCCTTTGTTTCAGAAAGCGTCACTTATTGAAACAGCAGGAACCAAAAAAAAAAAAAAAAAAGAGGAGGAAAAAAAATTAGCTTTAAAAGTGAGACATTTAAAC
Organism: Xiphophorus maculatus; assembly: GCF_002775205.1. Taxonomy (NCBI): domain Eukaryota; kingdom Metazoa; phylum Chordata; class Actinopteri; order Cyprinodontiformes; family Poeciliidae; genus Xiphophorus; species Xiphophorus maculatus. The sequence goes on from NC_036448.1 coordinate 11,507,454, forward strand.
CGTGTGACAAAAATGAGGAGAGCAAAGCTGCTGCGAAGATGACGAAGCGGTCCGCCCATGCAGCAGAGTGCCTTGACTGCATTGTGAGGCCTTGTGTGCAGAACCCTTGGTATTGCCTTCACTCCCCGATCAATGTTTTCTGCATGGTATGATCTTGTTGTCATGGAGACCCAAGAATTGGAAGATTAAAAAGAGGCAATGTTTGCATGGAAGGAGTGAGAGAGAAAGAGAAAGGAGCACCGCTTGCATGGGTGTTGACTGACGGACTGACACAGGAGCATGGCGCAATGTGTGTTCACCCCTAATGATATGCTCGGATTGTGATATTATTGAACTTGCAGCCTTGTCGTGTATTGCAGCTGTTTTGTTTTGGGGGTTTTTGCCCTTTTGTTTTGTGTGTCTTTTTGGTTGTTGTTTTTACCTTTTTGTCCCTTCTCCCATGTCATCACATCTGCTCCAGTTGTTGCACTGACTGGGAATGTTGCACTCGCTGAAAAGCTTCTACATGCCCCTTTTTGTTCCGAAGTTTTATGTTTGGTTGGTCAGTACCAGCTGGTTCTTCGGGGCTAAATCCATAACATGAACTCAAGATGTGCAAGGGAATAAACCTAACTCGAGCGCTGCATATTTGAAACTGCTGCAAGAGTAAAGTTTAAACATTTCTGACCACTCAGCTGTACTGCAGAGCTGTGTGTACAGAGTATTCCATGTGGGAAGTTTTCATGATGAATCATTCTAGATCTGGTTCCCTAACAGGTTTAAAACAATACTTAAACTATGTAAAATAAAAAAAATATGATGGCAGGATTTACTAATGAGTGTTCTACTTAGGAAAACAAAATATGTTGTTACAAGTCAAAAAATCACTTGGAGATCTTAAATTCATGGCATAAGAAAAGTACACATTTATATTCTAGTTTTTTTTTTTTAGATTGCATTGCAAAAGCAGTTACACTTTCTGAACTTTTCCACATTTTTTTCACTCTAAAAAATTTATTTAGTTGGGATTTCAATATCGAAAACTCAAGTTGGAAAATCTGGCAAAGAATCTGGCGTTACACAAATCAGTCCTCTTTGGATAAGTAAAAGACAGAAGTTGGCTACAAATAATTAGTCCAAAATGTAATTTTATGACTTGAATGAAAAACTCTATAGGTATGATAAAAAAACGAATAGCACATATCAACCTGAACACACCATACCCAATGAAACATGATGTCGGCAGCATCATCCTTTTCTTCTTAATCAGGGAGGAAGATGGATGATGCTAAATACTGGGCAATCTTGGGGGGAAAAAATGAAAAGACATGAGACTGTGGCAGAGGTTCTCCTTCCAGCAGGAATACAACACGAAACAAACAGCTTCAAAGACAGGATTTATCTCAAAATTTATTCATGCATGAGAATGGCCCAGTCAAAGTCCAAAGCTAAATTCAGTTGTGGTTATGTGGCAAGACTTGAAAATTAATACTCATGAAAACTCTCCATCCCATCTGACTTAGCTGGAGCATTTTTATAAACAAGAGGAGACCCACATTTTAGTCTCTAGATGTGCAAATGCTGGTAGAGTCATATCCTCGGAACCGCAGCTGTACTGCAGTGAAGGTTGTTCTTCAAAGATGTTTGGAAAGCTACATACAAAAGCACACCACAAACAAAGTTATCTGAAAACTATCTCCTTTTTTTTCTTCTTCCCTTCTTTGCACTACTTTGTGTTGATCTTTTACATCAAATCCAAGTACACTGCCTTAAAGTTTGTGGCTATGTGGCAAAACATAAAAACCTCAATTTGTATAAATATTTTTGGAAGTCACCGTGTGGCATAAAGGGCCACACGGCTTTTGGCTTTATCTTTGTTTAGATAAATATAGCATTGTGAATCTGCAGTGCCTTGTTTTGTTCACTCGAGTTTTCACTTTAGAATGATACATTAAACCGATACAGTTGAAAAAGGCCAATGTTTTCATTTTGCCATGACATCAGATGCTGATTGTTGATCAGTCTTCTGATAATGAGCCGGATGGGCCTGCTATTTCATAGCCTGGGGCGATTTTCAAAATAAATGCTATAAATACATTTTAAGATTCATCTGAAACATTTCTTTTTCCATTTCAGCCATGTAGTAATCTCTGCAAGCAGAATAACATCTGCTTTTTAGTACAGTGCTGTCTGAGGGCCTGTTATCAGTGTTGGTTTTCAGCCTGCAGACAGAGATTTTCCCCAGATGCTCTGAACCTATTAACGTTACGCACGTTAAATGGTGAAAACCCCTTAATTCTTTGCAATTGTACTGTGAGAAAAGAAAAAATATATATATTAAACATTTTCAAAGTGTTTACTTACGTACCCACACAGTGTTTGACAAGTGTTCAACCAAGCACTCTGTTTAGTTTATTGGTTCTGCTCGTTTTCTAATAAATTTTATAGACCTGTTCGTAATTACCCAATTTACTTCTGAGAGCTACAAGAAGGTGTTTAATTTAGCTTTACACACCTTGTACAGTGTTTTTATATCTTTTTTGGCATTTTATTACCCACATTTATTTATCACATTCTAAATAAATTCAAAGCAAGCACATATTTGAATGGCTGGAATACGCCAGTAAAGATGACTGTCAGTAAAGTAATCCTTTTCACTATTCACTATTCTTTATACATTTATAATAGAGAAAGTGTATAAAGACGCTCTCTGCGTTTAAGTTGCCTAAATCTGGTGCTCTGTTAAATGTATTTATCTATTTTATCTCTGTTGTAACCTTAATTTTTAATTTTGTAAAATCTGACCTTTTATCAACTAAACACAATTTCAAATCTAATCATATGCTCAATATATATTCAATGGAAACATGACTTATTTTTATGTTTTTTAAAGCTCTTCAAAGCCTATCAATTGTGTAAACTGTTATGATCTGCACTGAAAAAGGAAACAAGTTAAAATTCTCACTATTTTTTGACATTTTTTCTATCTGAAATTTCTGAGCAATTTTATCCACTTCTAAAACTTCTAGCTACACTTACTCTAAAAGCTTTATTATTCATTTTTAAAGAACAATGCTACTTGGCACATGTGCGTACAAAAACTTGCTCTGCTGAGGCTTTTGCACAGTAAGATCTCTTTGTGTATAGGCTAGGTTAATATTAGCTAGATTTTTTCTGTTTTGATATGCCTTGTTGATATTTGCCTTACAGCAGGTTGTGTTTTTGGTTCCAGTTAGTGCTGCACAGTATTAGCAACACAGGACATTGTGATGTGGTTGTTGAATATTGCGGTTCTGAAATAGATTGTGATTAATTCGCATCCTTTTTGTCACGACTCACTTTTTCTTTCATTATTGCAATGCTTACATTGGTCTGTGTCAGAGATCTCTGCAAATACATCGCTATGAAGCAAAGTTATCACTTATCGATATTGTGAAGTCCTTTTGTCACTGCAAGATTGTGAACATTGTTATTACGTCTACTGTGATTCATTATATCGTGCAATTCTAGTTCCAATTTCACAAAGAGACACTTTCATAAAGAGTTGTTCTGCGGTTTAGCGAGTTTAGCTCTATGCTCAGGTCTTCCCCCATGTGGTTGCTGGTTGAGCTGCAGCTAACTGTGCTCTAAAACTATGGAATGGACTAGTTTTTGTGCTGACTTTGAAAATTGTTCATTGATGAGTGATTCATATTTTGTCAGGCATACTTTTATAAATATTTTGTAAGGTTGTACTATTTCATTTTATATGAAAGCGCTTACTGACTGTGAATATGATAAAAACAAAACTCCATTCAATGGAATATGTCATTTCCTTCACACCACAAAAAATCTGTTTTCATGTAACATTAATGACATTCCTCATATTTTTGAGACATTTGATGGGATTTTTCACCTGAATGTGTTAACATATTCATTTTAAGCATTTTCACTTTTTTTTTTTCATTTTTGCAAATACAAACACCTTTTAACTGTTTGTTAAAGTGTTTATTTAGCTTTTTTACGTGATAACATAATAACTTTTCAGCTGGCTTATTGAGTTTTCGCACAAAAAAATCTCCAGGGCAAATATCTTCCATCTGATTTATTATACATCTTACATAATGTACATTATAACACATACAGTATTTTCACTTAAAATTTTCAATATTAATCACTCACACCAGTAATAATATTTTGACAGTTTAAAAAGTATAATTACAATTCACTTCTTGAGTTAGAAAGGTAGCTGCTGCAAACTAAGACGTTTAATGGTTTTCAACTCAAATCTTTATATATTTATGTATTTTTGACAGACAATTAAGCTCAAAATTATTCATACCTCTAGAAAATGTACATTGGTGCTTATTTTCATTTCGCCAATAAATTGTTTCTGGTAGGAGATGACTCAGGCCTCTCCAGCTGTAAAATGATATTGTTCTCATGCGTGGAAAAAAAGGTTTCGGTATATTTTTCCTTCATCAAATTTTCATCAATAAGCAATAAGAATTAGGCCAGTTTTCATTCATTACACCCAAAGCCACTGCAGTCAAGAAATAGGAAAACTTTCACTTGTCTTGGTTTATGTTATTCCAGTAATACTTTTACTTAAACCATCCCCTCTTCCCTATTGTTTGTGTTTTGTCCTCCCCCGCCTCCCCTCTATTCCTATTTCCACCAGCGTCTCTAATACATCTGTATTGAGTGGCATTTAATATTAATCATACCCATTCTCATTTTTATATATTCAGAGATATAATGATTCCCCCTTATTACAGTGGTTAATGAAAATTGTGTCCTTGAGTCAGACAGGATGGTTCTCTGTAAATGTCAGCCGTATAGCTCACAGAGATACTGCCGTAATCCTTCTGACTCTGCCAACTCCTTCCCAGGCTGTTGCCAGCAGACTCCCAGCAGAGGACAGGACTAATGATAGCTCCTCTAATAAAGACTGAAGGTCCGCAGCTCTTACAAAATGTATGGAAAATGGAGGGCGGGGGGGTTGGGGGGATAAAGAGCCCGGCTCGATTAAAGTACAGCTAGCGGCACTGTGAGCAACTGAGGGATTATCCTTGGTTATGTGCTTGTTTTATTCTTAAGCACTCACCTGTGTTCCTGCAATTGATTCTTTAGTCGGAGCTCTTTGAATCTGAATGAAATCTGGGTTTTATGTAGAAGAAAAATATAAAGCTTTCTCAAAAATCATCTTGAGTCACTACCTCCATCCTGTTGCTCACATTATTACCAAATTAACTCACAATATGCTTAATAAATTGCTGTTTTTACTTGACACGTTTTTTTTTTACCCCCTTGTTTCTAGATCAAAACTCATTTTGTCATGCTGCATTGCACCTGCTGTGTTTGTGTTATGCACGGGGCTGGCTGTGTGTCGGTCTGCTTGTCTGTCTCCAGCATGCTCAGGCGAGGAGATGCCTGCACAATCATGTCTGTTTTCTAACAGAACTATCTGTTCTTGTCTCTTTGTCTCTTTCTTCTCTTCAACTTGTATCCAATTCTGGGTATTTTTTCTGATTATTTTCTACTCTTTTTTTTTTTCCGTAAGACTTGAATTACGTTTACTTTTCATGGAATAGTAGTGAATTCACAGCAAGAGCTGACTTTTTTTTTCTTTTTTTCTGTAAATTTGTTGGAATTATGGAAAACTATTAACTTTTGCCCAACTGTCTCTAACTTCTTTGAAGTAGGGGGATGTGGCCTGTGAAGAATCCATGTAATGATGTTACTCATTAAGGACTGGAGGTTATGCAGCAAGTTTATGAGTATTTATTAATCCTTCTGTGTGTTTGATTTTAGATTTTGAGTGATATGTTCTAGCAGTAAACAGAATAAGCTTAGACTCTTTTGCTTTGCCAATCTGTAGGATTTCATTTGAGACGTTTTCAGTTAATTCCTAGTTTTAGAAGATTATTTTTTCTGTTAATTTATCTTTTGTTAAATTGTTTTTGTTTTTTTTTTTTCCTCATACAGTACCTTGCAAATGTTATTATATTTCATCATACTGCAACCACAAACGGTTTCCAAAATTTCATAAATTAAAATATGAAAAGTGTCTTGTGAAAATGTATTCAGTCCCCTTCACTCGGATGCCCCTAAATAAGATCCATTGCAACTACTTGTCTTCAGAGGTTACCTACTCTACAAAGTAGCAGAGTCCGCCTGTGTGTATTTAATATCAGAAATCAAGATGTTCTGTTTAAGCCTAAGCAGTTTTTAGAGAACAAACAGCATCATGAAGGAACACAGAGATTGGACAGAGAGAAAGTTGTTTAGAGGTTTAAGACAGGGTTAGACATTGAAGCATCTCACAGAGCACTGCTTAATCCATACCCTGTAAATGTAATTGATAAGCGAGAATTTTTGGCAAGTTGAAAATTGATTTTCACACACACTCTTTATCCGTCCAGACTGAGTTTGAGTAATTTCGCAAAATGGTCACAACATTTATTCTCTCGATCTACACGCCATGCTTCAGATTTTTATGTGTAAAATATTTTTAAAGCCATGTGTCATTTTCCTGTAAATTCATAATTATCTACTACTTTGTGCTGGCCTATTCTTTATAAGAACTTTGAGGTTTGCGGTTGTTAGGGTGTGTCAAAATGTGAAAAAGTTTCCCTTTGCAAGGTACTGTTGGCTTCCTGTAGTGCTGAGTTTCTAGATTGTTTCTGCTCTTCCCTTTCATTCTCTCCTTTCATCCAGAGACGTTTGTCTGTTTCTCTCTCTGTTTTGTTTCCTGTGCTGTGACCCTCGGGTATCTCCCCTTTTTTTCTTCTATGTTCCTCCAACATCCAGTTTCTTCTAGCCATTTTATTTTTCTATCTTTTTTTGTTATTTTGTTTCTCCTTATTTTAGAAGCATCTGCTTTCTGAATGGGCCTGACTCTGGTATATAGCCGTGTTTTTAAATAGATCCATGTGTTTTCTTCTTCCTCGCTCCTCTTTTCTTCCCCCCTTCTTCCCTCCTTCCCCCCGCAAACCCCCACCTCTAATCCTCTCTTTATCTCCATCCCCCACCCCCTGTCTTTTTCCCCCTCCTCCTTTTCTCTCTTCTTTCTCTTCATTCTGTCCGCGCCCTGATGTGTAGGAGCTTCAGATACATGTACATAAGTTTATTAACTTATAAACATGCATATACTACCTCACATATCTCTCTCTCTTTTTGCTCGCACTCTTTCATGCTGTCTTGGTGTTCTTTACTTAATGTCTCCAACGATCACAGCACCTTTTTCGGACCCTTTCGACCCACTCTCTGTCCACATTTCCAACTCATTTTGACGACACACTGTTATCAGTTATTGATCCTATGTATTGTACAGTATCTTGTTGTACAATGTGGCTGTCCTTTGCTACATTGCCTGTCATTGTCTGGAAGAGACGCAGAGCTGCCTCTGTCTTTCTATCTTTCTCGCTCCCTCTCCCTCTCTCTCTCTTTCTGTGTGTGTCTCTACTTCTACCTGTCTCTGTATTGTCTTGACTTGCTTCTCTCTGTCTTCTTATTTCAGTTCTTCGTTCTCTTCTTTGTGTTCCTCCACCATTTTTTATTCCTCTTGAGTTGCCCAGGCATGCGAGTGACCTATGACTTCAGTCTCTCGCTGCGTCTCCCCTCTGATACGTAGTCAGGCGAGCTCTGACAGATGTAGTATTGCATATAACTTTGCTACTTTGCTTGTTCTCCCTCACATCAGGGTGGGAGAGAGGGGGGACACAAATAGCAGTCAGGGCCCTATTGATCGGCCACTCAGTGATGCATATACATGCTCTAAAAACAGCCCCATCTGCGGCACAAGTGCCTCGAGGCACAGAAATTGCAATCAAGTAAAGTTTCTCTTTGAAGTCTCCGGATAAAGTTTAGAATGGCTTCAAGGAGGGGGATAAAACGAGAACAATGCAGCTGAAAGAAAAAAGGAAGCGCAAATTCTATTCAGGAGAAGAGAAACTGACTATAGGTGTCATGTCCTGGTTGAAATGAAACTCAAGAGTTTGTCACAATATTATTTTGAGTAGGCAGCTCACTCTGAACGGTTGAGCTTAACACAAGATTTGTGTCTTTTTGTTGAAATCATCAGTGCCATAAAGTAATTGGGACTAAACTTGAAATATCCCTTTGTAATTTTCTGTAAATCCCTGAAGTTCATTTTCCCCCTTCCTGTTACCTCTCCTCTCTCTCTCTCTCTCTTCCTTTTTTATCTCTTCTTCCCTCACTTTTTCTCTTGATCTCCTACTCTTTGCTTTGCTCTTTCTTTCTCATTCTTTTTCCCCACCTTCCCCCTCCTTGCTCCCCCTCTTCCCTCTTTTCTCCTCCTCTGCCTCACACTTTGTACCCCCTTCCCCAACCCTTCCCCATGCCCCCATTTTCCTTTTTACCCCGGCTCTCTTCCTCTCCCAGTGCGCCGCGTGCCCCCTCGTTTCTCTATCTCACCCAACAATCACGAGATCATGCCTGGGGGGAGCGTCAACATCACCTGCGTGGCCGTGGGTTCGCCCATGCCTTACGTCAAGTGGATGTTGGGCACGGAGGACCTGACCCCGGAGGACGAGATGCCCATCGGACGGAATGTGCTGGAGCTCAACGGCGTCCGGGAGTCGGCCAACTATACCTGCGTGGCCATGAGCAGCCTGGGCATCATTGAGGCCACTGCTCAGGTCTTAGTCAAGAGTAAGAATCCATTTGTAATATTTTTTTTAAAATAGGCATTGTTTTAGAATGTGTTTTATTTGTCGAGTACACATCCTGCAGATTTGGAGATGTAAAGATTTCTGATTTTCTGTATCCCAAAGAACAGCACGAGCCAATTTCATCTTTTTGTTTTTTTCTTGAAGCTATATGAGGCCCTTCTGAAAAAATTAATATGCTCTAATTTATCAGCTCTACAAGCTGGAGCAAGTTGCTGCTGCTGAAATTAGAAATTTGAGAAACCATATCATTAGAGCTTAAAAATAGTTTAAACCCTGAGTGCACCATGAGTCATTATTATTCTTTGAGGATTTCACCACAAAATACAAACCCCAAAAATACCACCAAGTTATGTATAAATAATGTTTTCTAATTGTGGGACTTATGGATTTTCAGTTTCGTCAACATATTAAGCTACTTTGTCAGCTGTAAGCATTGGAGGAAGCTAGAATTTGAATTTCAGATTAAATTTAATTTAGAATTACAACAATGACAATTTTGTGACTTGTTTTTTCACCTTTTTTGACCCACAAAAACTGATTTTAGTACTAATTTCAGCTAATTTTAATTTCAATTTACAATATCATGTTTTATAGATATTCTTCAGCTGTAATATAAGACAACATTAGAGGCTAAAGACTAACAGAAACTGTGTGCAGACTGGAAAATTATCTTATTAGTTTTCAACAGCAGAATTAGAATTCCTTTGTAAAAATATTGTAAACACTAAATGTCTAAAACAAAATAATGCCTTCAGATATGGCGATAATAAAGATATAGAATGTATATAGCATGGGGTAAACCCAGCGAAATCATTTGCAATAACTAATAATCCTGTCTATCTGCTGATGTTGGGATCCACAGCTTTACCAAAGCCTCCTGGCATGCCCATCGTCACAGAGACCACAGCTACCAGTGTCACCATCACCTGGGACTCGGGCAATCCCGACCCCGTGTCCTACTACATCATTCAGTACCGGGCCAAAGGGCCAGACAGCAAGTATGAGACGGTGGACAGCATCACCACCACCCGCTACAGCATCGGTGGACTCTACCCCAACACTGAGTACGAAATACGGGTGTCGGCCTTCAACAGCATCGGACAGGGGCCGCCGTCGGCCCGCGTGGAGGCTCGCACCGGAGAGCAAGCCCCTGCGAGCCCCCCGAGGAACGTGCAGGCCCATGTCATCTCTGAGAACACGGTGATGGTGCGCTGGGAGGAACCAGAGGAGCCCAATGGACAGGTGGGGCATTTTGAACTTTGAAGCACTTCACACACTTTTTTTTTGTACTTTAGAATTATTTATTTAATATTATCAAATTGAATACATTTAAATACTTTACTTTTCTTTTTTTTGCATTTCTGAAGGTATTAGAGTCTCCATTAAAACATGTTGCAACTTCAGTGTAAATATGTCAATTGAGATGTATTTAAAGCATTTAATCTATGTCAAAATGACAATAAAATTACATACAAGTTCCTGTTTCTAGTACTTTTCAAGTAGAAAAACAACAGTGCTGCTTTAACATTTATAACACTGGCTTTTGGCAAGCTGGTTAGAGAGTAAATGATGTGTGACAGAATTATTGACTGCATACAGTCTATTTCATCCATGGTTATGTCATTTTTATATGAACCTGAACTAACAGAGATTAAGTCTGACAATGTGACAATGTTACATGTATATATATATGTATATATATATATATATATGTATATATATATATACAGTATATATCAGTTGAGCAAGAAATTAAAGCTTAGAATTGATTCTAGTTCAGAAACAACAAGTACTCTGCCTACTGACACAAGAAACATTTGGCTCTACTGCCAACCATGGTGACTTTAAGAGAAACATACAAACTGCTTCACATTAAGTCTCAGTGGCTCTGATCTAACCATGCATCCCCTGGATTTTACTGGCACCAGCCACAGAATTCGCAGTGTGATCTACATACATTGTTACAGATGGAAGTTAAAGCATAAATAACGACGGTCCAAGGAACAATCCATGTGGAAAACCTGCAGACACCTTCATAGAAGTTAATTCACAATTTTCTGAATGTTTTGTGCTGTTGGTATTGATTTGCTGCACTTACAAAGGAAAACCAACCTGATTAAAATAGGGATGAAATACTACACCATATGAAGAGGGTCTTCATAGAAAAGTCTTACCTTTGCTTACTGTGAAGCTGTTTTGCAAGTAGCTGCATTTTAAAACAATAAAGAGGCCCATTTCACATCTTTATTGGGCACTTTTGTCCAGCTTGCATGTTCACTTACTTTCTGAGGACCATGTCTTGCCAAAGATTCTGGTCCCATAAGTCTCTTGCTACTTTCTCTGCTCTCTAAAAAAAGAAAGGGTAATTGGACTGTCCACTCTAAGTTGAGAGTGCTCCCTCTTGAGGCCCATTTCCTTTTTCAAGCCTACCTAACTGAACAGCGGGTTCATAAAAGCGCAAGACTGAATTGAGTGCATATGGGGATTATGGATAATAAAGAGTAAGCGAAGGGGAGGTGGGAGAACTGGAGGTTTAGGGAGTTGGCATGGCAGAGAGATTACATAAACTCTGACCTACCTACTGTGTTTCCAAAAATCCCAAATGGCTAGAGGTGCAGTGATTACATCTTAAAGGCCAGAATCAGCTCATTGGTTTTGTCAATTTTCCTCTTCACTGTGGCCGTTGTATAAAATCTCTTTGTAAAAATGGCATTAAGCACACAGTAAAGCACCATATCATCTGGACTAAACACTGTAAAGTAAACCAGATGACCCCAGCCATTGTAAAGTCTGGCTCTGTTAAAACATGGTATTATGGATTATCATTGTAGAGTGACTGAGGGATTAGACCAAATAATAAAATGTTGTCCCTGATAACCTAAAAATCAGATTCTGAAGCAGAGGCCTCAGTTATAGCTGTAATATAGTTGCTGCTCTCTTCGTTCCTTTCTAGGTGAAAGGCTATCGTGTATACTACACCATGGACCCATCCCGAGCCATTAATGAGTGGCAGATACACAATGTGCAGGACAGCGTGATCACTACCATTCAGAACCTCGTGGCCTCAGAGACATACACCATCCAAGTCCTTGCCTTCACCTCTGTAGGCGATGGCCCTTTTTCAGATCCTGTACATGTGAAAGTTTTGCGTGGAGGTAAGTGCCTCAATTTCAAAACCATAATCAATCCCAGGTAAAGGAATGTATTGGCTGATATATTGACTCGTGCCTGCAGATATAGGCAAGTACTAAGCTGGATTTGTCAATAGAGGTTTAAAGATCAGAATTTCATGTTCTGCATCTCAGTCATATATTTGGCCAGTTGGATGGACAGTCATTGTCCTTACTGTTCATACTGTAAGTCTGATCGATATCTTTAGTGGCTGGGATGCTGGAGTGCATGTTGAGTGGTGGTGAAATTGTGCACCATGCTTAAATGTTGGTTAAGCATAGTCAATATTGGTATTACAATTTTTATTCATAGTTTTAGAATTTAATGTTTTACAGACATTGTGTAAGCTTAGTATGCACCACTATCTACATATGATGGAAACATGAAAATTGCATACACACTCTGGTGTAGTCCATTTCATCTAGCACTCTTCACACTTCATTGGTGTCCCTGATGTCAACACTTCATAAAAAAGACTTTTACCAATAGGACAGGACTTATTCTGCTTCTATGACATTTACAAGGTTAGAGAATAGAGTGGGACGGATCTTTGATCACTCCCTTTCACACAATATCTCTAAATCATTCAGAGTACTGGATCATCTCTTATGCTTTTTCTCTTCAGCTCATGCCACTGGGAGAAGGTTAATTTAGAATCTGGTGAATCCTTTCTATGTCATTTTACTACTGAAAAATCCACTGCTGGCAGATATACAGCTTTCTGACAGAGACAACATATATTTTTAATTAAAATCTTTTGATATTTCAAATTTCTATGATATGTTGCACTCTAAGCTTATCAACCGCACTCTAGTCATCATTTGTTTCATGCCAGATACACCTGCAGTGTTTGCGGCTTAAAAAAAGATCAATATAAGTCTCATCTGATCAAAGTGATCAGTTCAAGTTAAAGCCTCAGCATTAGCAAACTGTGCACATTTACATACAGGATGGCCAGACATAATACTCTTTTTATCCATAACATGCCTCCAAAACAACTGATTTGCATGTAAATAGTATACAAGGGTAATTATGGAAACTCTGTGATTTCAAAATGCCAATCTTTAACAATGAACTATTGACATTTTTATGTCTCTTACCATTATGCTCACTGTGCATGATGGCCATGTAAACCTGAGTCTTTTTCCCGCTTTGTTAGCCACACATATGGACAAGTTTATGCATTTACCAATTTTCTTATGAGCAAAGAATTTTAAAGAATGCCTGAAAGTAATAGAACATTGAAAAATGTAGACTAAGAAGGAACTTCCAAAGACTGTATGGAACAGAAACTTGAGAATAGAGAAGTAGAGAATCTACAGCAAAACAGAAACTAAACACACAGTGACCAAAAACTGTAGTACAGCCAAAATAAACCAATAAAAAAAACCCTAAACAAAACACAACTACAAGAATTTGACCAAAACACAATGTTTCAGAGATCGAAAGCAGATATGAAAGACCACACAAGAGAACAGAAACAACCAGACTGATCAAAATAAAAGGATAACAAGAATCTTAAAACTAAAGGATCAGACAAATGAAAATAAAGCAGCACAGTAAACAGGAGATGTGAGGAAACTTATAACTTTGACTCAAAATGCATCATAAACCAAAACATAGCAGAACAAACACAAGATGCCGTTACAGTCTTTTCATACACTCTGATCACTTTAAAAGTAGTCAGGCATTTTGTACAAAATACTAAACTCAGTTGATTTTCTTCATTTTGGTATTAGAGGTTTTCTTAAAAGTGCCAATAATTGCACCACCAGTGATTATTATTAGAATAAGTTTTTTTTCACTGAATAAATTAATTGAAATTTAAAGGCTCCCGTTCTTCCACATTTTGCAAGGTGAAAATTAATCTTCTTAAAGTTCTTTGCACATCGTTAGCATGGGTGCTAATAAGTGTGGAGGCCGCTATGTCTCCTGTTGTACAGAACTATTTGATGAATCTTTTCAGGATATTGAACTACCAGAAGAATAATCATAGTTTGTGTTTACATTAGAAAGATACCTGGTTGGAAGGGCTGAGGCCTTACTGGGTGTATTGTCTGGTCCTGCTCAGTTCCAGGTCAACCAGGAAAGTTTAAAGTCGGGAAGGTGACAGACACCAGCATTGAGCTGACCTGGGAGCCCGCGTACACCAAGGAGAAAATTGTCAACTATGAGCTTCTCTACAAGCCTGTCAAGTTTGGCAGTTTGGTAAGCTTTTTTGCTCACTTGTTTTTTTGTGGACTTTGTGCCATCGTAGAAGTAAAGAGGTGAGATAAAAGGAGGAAATGTAAGAGATTAACCCGGACACTCAGCAGGGTTCACCTCTCTGTTCTCCGCTCACAGGAGAAGTTGACCTTCGGGTCGAGGAACTCTTACACCGTCGAGGGCCTGAAAGCGAACACCGAGTACTCCTTCTCCCTGGCCGCCATCTCCAACAAAGGCATCGGCGCATTCACCAATGAACTTGTGCAGAGGACATCCCAAGCCAGTATGTCCTTGTTTCACTAATTTTATATAATATGCTCACACAAGCACCGCAACGAGCGCCTCCTGCACATTTTAATCGTGTCATATTTACCTCCTTGGGAAATATTTTCCGCCTCTCAAATCACACGCTCACACATGTCGCCATTTCCTCAGCTGCTGACCTGATAAAAACCTGGAAACCATCTCAGAATCTCTCCATGTGTCTCCTTTCTCATCCCATCTGTCCACCTCTCCCTCCTCCCATCCATCCGTGCACCTTTAACTGTGTCTATCTTCCGCTGAGCGGCCTCTCTTCCCCCACACAGCCAAAACAACACGACAGATGGAGACAGAGCAGCAGAATTATGTTTTTGTACTTTTATTTCTTGGCTATCTCTTCATTTCCTTTCCTCTGTCAGTGTACAGTATAATGCATTTTTGAGAGGCTGAAACTTTCTTCCACTTACTGACTCGCAACCATTGGTGTGTTAAAGGACGGTCACTGGCCTGTTACGATGTCAGGTAAGTACCATGTAGTTTATATTTTACCACACACAACACTTGGATTCTCTCCCTTGTCTCTATTTCTTTCACTTTTTTTATACACAAACACCGATAGCCGATAAGGCTCAAAACGGATCCACCTTGTTGCTCTGCATTCAAAATCCCCTCTGCCCTTAAGAGGACAAAACGATAAACAAGAAATGGAACCAAGGAAAGAATTCATAAAGTCGCAGGGGTGATTAAGTACTCTAGGTTGTCTCTGACGTGGTAAGTTTTGTTATTTTAATTATTTAACAATAACTCAGCAGAACGGTGACTGTTCGCTCCCCTTCTGAAGTGACATAAGTGGGTGGTACACTAGAGGTGTCAAAGCGGAAGGTGAGGGGAGGGGAGGGTACCTTGGATAAAGAGAAAAGAAGGTGCTTGATAAGCAGACTGTTTCGTGCAGTAGAATTCATTTCCCAGGGAGGTTAGGTGTGCTTTGTTATCGCCAAGCTTTGGTGCACATCTAGATTGTCCCCCGAGGCCAGCAGAACAGTGGCTGTATGGCTGAGTGAATAGATACTTGAACCTGTCAGCTGTGACTGTTACACACACACACGCACACGCCGACACGCGCACACAGAGCTGAGCTGCACACCTCAGGAGATCAAGCACAAGCCTGGACACCTCGCTCGTGCTTTAGCCTTTGCATGTGTGTTAAGGTGAGTGATGTCTGTTGTAGTGGCGGAAAGGTGTGAGAGTTCTTCATGTTTTCCTTTTTTATATATATATTCCATCCTGACTTCCTGTCTTAGTGCCTTTCTTTTCCAACCTGACTTCTAAATCATTTTGGCACTGTGTAAGATTGTTTTAGCTTGTTTTATCTCCTTGTTGCAAAGCTTAAGACCTTCCCCTTGTCAGAGCAGGAAAGTCTCACCACACTCTATTATCCCAAGGACTCAGGGATTATGCTGCCATGGAGGCTGCTGTTGGGAAATGTGTATAAATGTATATGTGTGTGTGCGCGTCTGCTTCTGGGTGGAAAGCTGTGTGTCACTCCTTCAAAAGGAGAGAATTTATTTTTTGTTTTCATTCTCTTTTTTTCATTCATGAACCTGGACCCCTTTATGCCACCAGCTACAGCCAGATGATAAAATAATTGTTGGCTATCGGATGTGCAATCTTCTTCATATAATTAAGTTGTCCACTTAGGATCAATACTCTTGTCTCGGGTTTATTTCATTATCCTCTAAGCCTAACATTATGCATTTACATTATGCTGTAGCACCCCTTTTCTTTTTCTTCTTTTTTTTTTTACTTTCAAGCCTTGCAAAGTATTCATACCTCAAGTTTCAGCCTTTTATTTAATTCGTAGGGATTTTATGTGATAATGTACACAAATGTGAAGTAGAAGGAAAATGACACGTTTTTTTAAAATTTTATCTATCACTGAAAACTTGTAAAACTTAGTGGCACTACTATGTATTCACATGGGCTGCATTTGGTAGCACTTTTGTTGCCCTGCAGCAGGAAGGTCCTGAATTCGAATCCTGGCCACGGGTCTTTCTGCATGGAGTTTACATGCTCTCCCTGTGCATGCATTGATTCTCTCTAGGTACTCCGTCTTCCTCCCACTGTCCAAAGACATCATTAAAACAAAAATTTGTTTTTCTAAATTGTCCTTAAGTGTAGGTGTGTGCATTAGAGTTTTGATCTATAATCAATACCTGGGCCGGATTGCGCCAACATTACTTTCTTGAAATTAGGGTTAGTCTTTCCTGGTGCGTTTTTAATAAGGCTACTGTAGATAAAGCACAGAGAAAACTAAACTAGAAGGCTCAATGTAGTAAGTGATGCTACTTATTCTAGTGTACATAGAGATGTAGGTCATTTACCTGATTGAGGAAATAATGAAAGCAAATGCAGAAGTTGGACTGCAATAAGTGCAGAGCACTGAACAACTAATTCACGTGTGGCTTCGCCCTGCTCTGCTCCTATCAGTCACACATCCAAGTGACTCATCCAGCGGTTGCAACAAGCATCAAAATGGAGCTGGATGATGTCAAGCAAATCCTAAAAGCAAGATAAATTACACTACTAAGCCAGCAGATTGCAAAATCTGACTGGAAATATTATAAACTGCTATTAGTTTCAAATAGTAAAATATTTACTTTGGGCTCTGGCTTCTAATTGGAGTTATTTAGTCAGGTTGGATTGGGCTCAGACACAATGTCTATGGGTCTGGGCTGGGTTGTAAAATTTCAAGGTAATGTTGAAGTCAACTTTTTGTAGATTGTAGATGACATAAACCTGAGTAGGAGGTTCACCTACCAGCAGGTCAATAACCCTAATTCATATTGATTTAGCCTAAAACACTTAAAGCTAATGCAGAAAACTGGTTTAATGTATATGTTCCTTCCACTTTACAATTGTGCTCTACTTGGTGTCGGTTTATCACACAATAGTAAATCTCAGTAAACACATTAAAGCTTGTGGTTGTAAACGGACTAGATACAAAAAAAAATCAAGGGGTGTTGATACTTTTCCAAGGTGTGTGTTCTTAATTTCAGTTCAGTTTACTTTCATTTCTTATTTCCTTTTTTTTTGCCCTTGCTTCCCATCCTTTTGCTTATGATTTTCCCCCTCTCTTACTGTTTTATTGTTTGTTTGTTTGTTTTTTTCATATCCTAAACTCTTTGCCAATTTGCTCCCTTACCTCTATCCATCCAAGAGCCCTCAGCTGCACCTGAAGGTGTGTCCTGCGAGAGTGTCAGCTCCACCTCACTGGGAGTGAGCTGGAGGCCGCCTCAGGTGGAGGCCCAGAATGGCGAGTTGGCAGGTTATGAGCTCAAATACCAAAGGGTTTCTGGGACAGGAGAAGAAAAAGGAGGAGAAACTCAGGGCTTTGAGGTGGATGGGCCTCCCATCACAGCGCAGCAGACACAGATTGTGTTAGAGGGCCTGGAGAAGTGGAGCTGGTACAATATCACTCTGGCAGCCTCCACAGCAGAGGGGACTGGACCCAGAAGCCCGGCTGTGCTGTGCAGAACACATGAGGGTGGTAAGAACGTGTGTCACTGATCAGACTTAAATGGTATTGATTGGTTAGTTGTTTATTTACTAGTTAGGACACTTTGTCTTTTTAATTAACTCTGCATTTGCGTGCGTTCTGCGTGTGCTAGTTCCCGGCGCCGCTCCCCGACAGGTGGACGTTCAGCCCCTCAACTCCTCAGCTCTCCGGGTAACGTGGCGCTCTGTGTTGCCACGGTTACGGCAAGGCCAGATACGGGGGTACCAGGTGCACTTCAGCCGCACGGAGAGCGGTGAATCACGCACCCTGCCCCGAATCAAAGACCTTCTATTGGATGAATCCCAGGTGAAATCGCCATTTCAAAGATAAACCGACGCTCATCTCTAATATCTATAAACATTTTCCTTTTTCCCATCTAATCTTTTGACTCACTCCTCGTCTCGGCTGCCTACGGGGGCGTGCTTCTTCTGTGTGACAAGATGGAGGAGGATGATTCGACTCAGTATGTGAGTGCAGACTGCCGGTCGTTTTCCCACAAGGAAATTATAAATGAGCTCACAAGCAAATCCATCCAACAGAATTAGTCCCAGACTTTAAATTCAGTTCTTAAGAAGGATTTAATCAAATCCTCTATTATCTAATTCTATATTTGTTTGTTCGGTTACTTTGAACATGTCCCAAAAAATAGATCATTTTATGTTTAAATAAAATGGTGTAATTAATAATACTTTTTCCAAGAACATACACCATTTCCATCAGACTGGATATGAATTCGTATATAAAAAACATAAAAATGCACATTAAAATACTGATACATTGAAACTGATAATACATTGTAAAATATTTTGATAATTCTTCATTTTGTTATTACATCTCCATCACAATGAGATGGAGAATCTAGATTAGAATCTAATTGAAAAGTTATTTTATTTCAGCAATTTATATTGAAAACCTAAGTATTGACACTAAACTGTGTGTGTGTTGTGCATTAATAACACACAATTTAAAGTGATAGTATTTGGCACCTATTGAAAATCCCACAATTCTCAGAAAGGTATAGTTTCAAAAAAAATTTAAAGAAAGATTTTTTTACATGTCATGTGGAGGACTGCTGACTGTGGAACAGTTCGCCACTTCTCAATGCTGATAAGCCACAAAAATGTCACTGCTCAAAAGGTTTGGTGCATACAGAGTTCTATATCCAATTATAACAATGGAAAGTTAAGTGAAAGGAAAAACATTGCTACAAAAATTGGGGTACAACTAACAGGAAGAGCCACTGAGTTGAGGAGGTTATTGCCAATCAATTTATTGTGATGTATATACAGACCATATGACTGTCAACAGACATTTGTGCTTATATAAAGAAGAATATTTGTTTTGTACCTTCTTTGAGAAGTTTTGCATTTAATTCTGTCTGCAAACTTGCAAAGATAATAGTGTGATGAGTGAAGAATGCAGCACTTGAAGTGATTTAGAGATTGGGAATTATAAATCACTTCAAAATTGAAAACTTCAATTTTCAATTCTGAAAATTGTTTCAGAATTGAAAAATATTTTAGATTATTTATTGTATATATTGAAATGTGGTTCCCGACAAATCTTATGATTTATTATCGCATGTTGTAATTTATTTTATCGTAGCTTTCCATCTATTATCTAAATTACTTTAAAATGTACTTAATTAGTAAGGAGAAAGAGTATTTGAAAACAGTATTGTTTTGTTTCAATATAGTGATAACTTGTGTTTGCTGATGTGTACTCGCGTCATATTTTTTAACAACTAATCACTTTTTCTGTAGAAAAGAGGTTCGGTATTTAACGGTGCGTTTTCCTCCATCAGGAACTGGTTTTAGGAGGTTTGAAAGCAGAGACTTTGTATTCTGTCTCAGTGGCTGCATACACCACCAAAGGGGACGGAGCACACAGCAAAGCTAAGCTGGTGCAGACCACAGGGATTGGTAAGCATATGTCAACTATATAGCGCTCTGGATTTAGTAACACATTCAGGAATTGATCTTACAGAAAGCTGTGCCGTAAATAAACAGCAGATCAATGCTAATTTCCTCTGCAAGATTTACATGATACATGGTTTTAGAGTGCATTTTACAACCGATTTTATGCTGCCCACTCTGCAGTGCCTGGCTCGCCGTCCCTGTGGGTGCGTCCGGGATCCGGCTCGTCTGTGGTGGTGAGGTGGTCTCCTCCGCTTGAATGCTCCGAGACAGGTTCTGATGGCCGGGTGGCCCCAGTGGAAATCCAGGGCTACCGCCTACAGTTCGGGCTGAAGAACACTTCTTTAAACGGCACTGTGGATTTCCAACCTCAAGAGAGAAATTTCACTGTCAGAAACCTCTCCCCAGGGTCCTCCTACATCTTTGTCCTCGCCGCGAAAAGCCGAGCCGGCTACGGAAATGCGACGCAACAGGAAATAGCTGTTCCCATGTGTCCACCCTCAGGATACCCTAAAATAATCGATTTTGTGAACGCTACCTGCTGCTCCCTCCAGTTCTCCTGGCTGCCCCCCTCCCCAGACGAGTGCAGCAACGCCGTCACAGAGTACACCGTAGCTTACAGAAAGGCTTCCAACTCGGGCTCCTCTGCCCTACCAGCCTCCTCTGCTCCCCCTTGGCTCATCACACTTCCTGCAAGTGAGTCCAGCTATACCATCTTGGGCCTGAATCACAGCACAGCCTACGAGGTGCAGCTCAGAGCCCACAACCAGGCAGGGCCAGGCCCTTTCAGCCCTGCTCTGTTGTACCTCACCCTGGCCTTTGAAACAGGTAGGGCTGGCCGTGGGCCTGGGGGAACACCTTTCAGCTCCTAAGCACTGGTTCAACTTCACTTCTCCCCTCATCGTGGAGTCCACCTCCAGACACTAAACTAAAACGAAGTCTGGGCCAGTTTTTACAGGTCCACCTTTCACCAACTCACACCCCGAGAGAAGGAGTTCTGCAAGTCTCAGAGGAACACAACTGCTCCCACCCCTTAATCTCCTTCACTCACTCACTTGTACCTTCATCACCTACCCTTCACCACCAGTGGAAGCAGGCTCATAGTTAATGGATGTTTGCCTCAAGAGCACAGCTTATCACAAACCCTCAGGTAAAAGTCAATACTGAGCCCAGGGTGTACAGTATCTACAAGAGGAGGTGAGTGTTTAGTCTCATTTGAAGTGAAAAGTGGCGCCTGGTGCTGTATCTGCAGGTAAACCTTTTTCTTATCTGATAGACCTTCACTGCCACCTTCTCTCCGAAGCCTTGCTGACATGCTGAATTCTGAGTAGAGCCAAACACGAACATCCAGTCTGACAAGTGTGGCATGTCACATTACTGCAGCCTATCTGTCCGTTACTTACTTTTTCATGTCATCCACTCTCCTCATCACCTGCCCATCCTCTTAACCATCATGTACTCCTCTCCGAGTAACATTTTCCACCTCAGCAGGTTTGCACGGGGAACCTGGAAGATCCTTGGATTTCTTCTCATTGATATGTGATAAGTAACCATTGTTTTTTTTTTTTTTGTTTGTTTGTTTTGTTTGTCTTTGTTTGTTTTTTCTGCTTGCATCCTAGATGTGCCGAGAAATTTTTCTGTCAATCTGGCCACCAAGACCAGCGTCCTTCTCACCTGGGATTTTCCAGAAACCAGCAACCCCTACCGCTTCATTGTATGTCCTAACCTGGTGCTAGTTCTATACATGTCAGAAGACATCAATGCACCGTCTGGTACAACACAGTAGCTCAGATAATTGTAGAGGGTCTATATTATTTAATATGGATGCTAGTTAAGTTACACATTTGCCATTTCATGCCTGTGTAGAATTGGTAGCTTCATATCCTATTGAATACAAAATGGAGTCAGCTATTTTGGGCCGATTTGCACCACTCCTACTGTATATCACACCATCCAAGGGAAATGGTAAATGGAACAATACAGAAGTAGCAATCAGCACATTTTCTCACTTCACTGTTTGTTTCAGACACTGCTGTTTGTTTCAGACACTCCTGTAGGAATGTTATGCAACTTCTACTGAGTTCTATCTGTTTGAGGCAAACATTAGTGTATTTGAACTTCTCATCTTTTATACTCTTACTTTTTATTTTTACATTAGAGCCAACTTTACATTTATCTTGTATATCCCAACGTTTCCACTAACATACCAATGAAGATAGTCCATGTGCCACTAGTGTTTTGTTTACCACAGTTTTAGGATTGTGGATTTGGCATAGTGTTGATTTACTGATTTACTGCTTTGACTAAAATCAACATGTACTTTACCTATTCTCAGTTCAACAACTTTGCTATTAACTGCTAATGATTTATGAAAATAAATGTGTTTGTAGTTGGTTTTAAGAAAACGTTTTGTCGGTATTGGTTAAAATCAGGTTTGCTATTTTATCCTACTCCGTGACTTTACACAACACAGTTATAAAGCTACAGCCTTAAGCAGTAGTGGCATAGCAACAAAATCTAACAAAGCTGCACATTGTCAAAAAATCACTCAGAATTACAAAATATATATCTAAGGTTACACAATGTTTGACTGAAATACAAAGAAATTAGAAAATCAATTTAGTGTTAGAGCCCTAAGCTATCATTAGTCTTGTCATTTCAATACAGGAGCCATAACTGTTATTGGTGGTTCTGGTAAAGATGTGGACAAAAGCCCTAAAATAAATGGCTTTTATGGAGATTTGGTGCCCCAAGATGCCTCTTTTTACTGTATGCACTCAATAGATGTTGAAGCAAGATGAAAACAGGATGTCTTGTTTTTCATCGCTGTGGTTGTTTTAAACCTTTTAGGTTTTGTTCTAGAGGTCAGCAGCTATTTTTTGTACCTGCGTCCTGACTTATGAAGATCAGTACACCTTTTTTTTCAAGCCTTTTAATACATCTTTACCAGGGGTACTAATACAGTAAATGCGGAGGCTGTTGTATAGAAATGTTACATATTTAACTGCTCCCAACATCCAGGTGGAGTACAACCGTCAGAAGATGGAGGTGGACGCACGTTTGAAGAAGGCAGTCATCCCGAACTTGCAGCCAGACACCAGCTATGACTTTAAAATCACGGCTCCCGAGGGCAACATGGGAGGCCTTCGCCACCGCATCACAGCCAAAACGTCCCCACCAATCACCATCCGCCGTCCTGAGATCGACCAAAGTCGCCGTGAAACCGAAGCCACGGTCACCATCATCCTGCCATTGCTGGAAACTCGCACTCCTGTCAAGTACGTTTTTCAGAGTTTTTGCTCAGAACAGATTTTATAACAAACTATACATGATGAGAGCATTTCATAATGCTGACATTGGCCTCAAATTGATTTATTTCTCTTTGTTTCAACAGGAACATTTATGTCGTTGTGGTTCCATTGCGGAGAGCCCGCGGCGTCATTAGACACCTGAAGAGTCCAGATGAAATGGACCTTGAGGAGGTGAGAACCCCCACAATAACAGCACCGACTGACCCAAAAACAGACGAAATTCCTTCTCCAAGAACCCATGGCAACAATTAGCCATTTTAACAACAACATATCAGCCTTAGAGTTACGTTTTTCTGCATTTTCCTTCTCTATGAAGCTTTTGAAAGACATCAGTCAAAGGCAGAGGGATTCTCGACAGCAGAAGCAGGTGGATCTAAGGCGGGCTTACATCACAGCCCGTTTCACACCTGAAACCCTACCAGCCTTCTTCTCGTTGGGGGACCAGCTGGACTACGGGGGCTTTGAGAACCGTGCTCTAGAACCGGGCCAGGAGTACGTCTTTTTCATCCTGGCTGAACTGAACTCCACAACAGGGGTATGAACGCCACTTTCTGTTGTTTCCTTGCCTACAAAACATTCCTCTCTCCTTCTTGCCTGCAGGTTAACACTATGAGTCGTGATCTGCAGCCGCACTGCTAAAACTATATAATTCCCGTTAGTCAAAGTGTGGTTGGCAAATGCAATAAGTCTCTCACACTTCCATCACTAATAAAGAGGGAGTTTACTTACACTGGCAGTAGAGGAGATATTTCCTCTGTGCACTGCTGGCATGATAGTGCATTTCAGCTGGAAAAAAACCCATACATATGTAATATGAATTATAATAGAATTTCAAATTGAACAAAAGCCCAAAGGATATTTTGTAGAAGCTCTTCAGAACCAATACAAATGCAGCAGTTCAGACATTGGAAAGAGTAGGCCATCCCTTCATGTTGTAACATCCTCACATTAAATTAGTTGTGTCTGGTTAGTCCCATGCAATCCTTTGCAACAGTTCTGTAACAATACAAAGCCTAAAAAATAGTCCATCCCTTTTTAGCATAATCGCACACTGAAAAGAAAAGAAAAATCCACCCTGTGATTCCAGTGCATATATTCTCAGGGAAGAATCACAGTAAAAACTGCTTTAACAATATCTGCAGTGCCATAGTTATTAGATTAAATAACAAAACTATTAAAAGCATCTAAGTGAAACATTTTTTGCTGTGTCATCTCTTCACATGGTCTTTTTTAGAGTGTAGAATCTTTTTAATTTATTCCCCATGTCCTCTTTTTCATGGCATGAATGCAATGCAACTCAGATGTCAAAATGTAACTAATCAATGAAGGAAAGACAACAAAATGAGCCAGGTCAAAACAAGGTAGAAGATATAGCATGTATGAAAAATCTCATTCTTATTGAACTTTAGCAAAGAATGACACCTGCTACATGGGAGGCATGCCACACTTTTCTGTCATTTCAATGCAAACATGACAGGTTTCCTGAGAGATTGAGCTTTTCGCCAACAAAATGAAATAAACAGTTTGTGGGAAAGCGCCTCATTCTCCTTGTTTTCATTGGTTGAGAATGTGTCATGCTGTGGGCCGGTTTCCCTTCTAAAAGCCTTCAGGCTTTATAGAGAGTGTGACATCACTAACTTTTTTAATTACCAGAAGGTCTTAAATAAAAATCTAGTTGCCTCTGCCAAAAAAATAAATAAATAAAATGTTAGGTGAAAAATGTTGAGCTTACCATAATCTTGCCACTTTTGGATTATGGAGATGTTTTATATATGAATGCTTCGACCAAATGTCTTCAATCATTAAATACTGTGTATCATTGCGCTTTAAGATTTATAACAGGTAGTAGACGTCTGACACATCATTGTGATTTGTACGCAAAAGCTGAATGGCCTCCTTTAAGTGTACGGAGAAACAATCATTTAATGATCCTGATGTATAAATCTCTACTCGGTCTAACCCCAGCATATTTATCCACTTTCCTACATAGAACTGCCAGTTCTCGTTCTCTACGCTCCAATAACATTATTCTTCTGCATATCCCACGCTTTCGAACTGAAAAAGGGAAGCAGGCATTCAGTGTTTTGCCCCCACAGCGTGGAATCAGTTGCAGTCTGAACTTAAGATGTCGGAAATGATTTCACTGGACTTATTTTGAGCAGTTCTTAAAGATAGGCAACAAGATTCTATGAAACAGTGTCATTGTTTTTAAATTGTTTTTATTGTTTTATACTTGTGCATATGTATTAATTGTTTTTATCTTGTAACCAGGTTGCTATGTATTGCAAATTTTTTTGCCCAGGTCCCTCTTGAAAATGAGATCTAGATCTCAACGGGGTTTACCTGGTTAAATAAAGGAAATTTAAAAAAAAAAGTGGGATAATCATCTAAAATAAATGGCTAAGTCAACACAGAAATGCTTGACACAATGCTTGACCTGACACAAAATGAACCATTTATATTTGCCACCTCAGTTCCCAGTGCTAAATCAGATTTAGACTAAATAAATAATTTAATAATAATTTTTTTCCCATTTAAAAACTTGATTTTTCTAATGATAATGACTGCAAGACTATATGATTATAATAAGAGTTGGATTGATATCAAGGTTTTTAAGACATCTTCATTATTAAGTTTAATTCTTACATTTTACTTTTGTACTTTTTTATATTTTGGTTTTAGGTGAATGCAAAAAGACAGAATTTTTCTGACAATGTTCCTGTGATGTTGCTGTGCAGAGGATGTATGTGGCCAGCCCTTACACAGACAAAGTGATCGCCCCGGATTCAGACCCCCAACCCTTCGATGCGGGCGACGGACTGATCTGGGTGGTCGGACCCGTTCTGGCAGTGGTCTTCATCATCTGCATCGTTATTGCTATCCTCCTTTACAAAAAGTGAGTGGCAGAGCTTCATGAAAGACAAATGTCAAGTTTTCAACCACAGTGATGACTCATAGCGTTGGTTGCACCAAGTAAATGCCAAAGCAGCTTTGATTCTCATAGAGGATGAGAGTGGCTTTAGTCTACGCTTTTATTACATGGTAAGAAACTTCTCTGAGTGGGCTTTCTGTGTGTCGTCATTCAGTTATTTTTCACACTTACATCAAATACACAATCCCAGTAATTTTATGCAAGAGTTGTCTGCAGAAAGATGTCTGTTAGCGACTGTTTTTAAACTGAATAAATACACATAAGATGTGGCAATGTAGGCTTATATCAGCAGGAAAGTGTGTTAAGCATGACAGTGTTTTACAAGAAGCAACGCCACTGGTCAGTGTGTTGCAACAATACTTTTCCCCTTGAACTTTTTAACATTTTGTCACAGTACAGCCATAAACTACAATATTTTACTGGGGATTTATGTGATAGATCAACGTAGTGCAGTGCATAATTTGAAAGTAGAAGCAAAAGGTTACATGACACAGATGTGTGGCCATAGTCTGGAGATATTTTTGTCTTTTTATTGTAAAAAAAAAAAAACTCAACCTCAGTCAAACTGAATCTAGAGCAGTTATGAACAACAATATTCAAGTCCTACCACTGGTTCTATGTTTGCTTGTACTTCTGGTTGTGTGTTTAAGATCATTGCTCTGCTGGAAATTCAAGCTTTGTTCCTGTCCCAAGTTATTTACAGCTTTGTCAGGTTGTCTGTCATTACTACTCTGTAGTTAGTCTCGTCTGTCTTTACATGAACTCTGAGCATCGTCCCTGTCTCTGCTAAAAAAAAAAAAAGTATAACCTTTGTGGGATGTTTCCCTCCTTGTGTAGATGGTGTGTTCAAGTTCAGGTGCACAACTGGCTTTTGAACATATACACACTAATTCAACAAATTAGAATATTATTGAAGATCCATTTTGTTGTAAGAACCTTATCACTAAGTCAAACACATTATATAGATTAATTACAAATGGGTTGATGTTTGAAAGTCTTTATTTCTGTTAATTGTGATTATTTCCTAACTCTAACCCTTACAACTAATGAAAACAAACAATTTAAAAATAGAGTCAGACCAATAAAAAAACTGAAATGCCAGCTTAATGAGAAATATGTTTCTTGAAGGTTGTTACTGTCCAAAAAGTACTTTTAATCTAACAAATAAGACTCATCAAGACGTATATTCTAATCTACTGAATATGGCTGTATAGTGTTCCATTTTTTCCATGTTTTCTGTGGAGGCTTGTGGCAAATTGCAAATGGGACTTCCAATTGCTTTCTACAGTTAATGTCTACTTGCTGTAGTTCTTTAAAGGAGTACATGACTAATATTTGGCCTTTAAAAAAATTATCCCACCTGAGTGGATTCTGCACCTCCTCCAGAGTTACCAAAAGCTTATTTGGTGGCTTGTGATTATCAATATTCCATAGCACACCTCTGCAGACTTTACACAACATCTGTACCTACAATATGATTCAATTGCACTCAACTGGAGCATGCAACAGGTTGCTCTGCATTTTATTTAGGGGTGTCATGGTAGTCTGAATACACATGCACACCAGCCTTTGCAGATTTTACTTGTAAAAAACTTTGAAAAGCATGTGTTCATTTTATGAATTACTTTGTGTCGGTCTGTCACATAAATTCCCAATAAAATAAATTGAGGTTTGTGGTAATAACAAGACAAAATGCGGTATTAATGTTTGCAATTCACTGTAAAATATCTTGCACTGCACCCTGTCTGCTTGCAGCTCTTGTTTATATTCCAACCAGCAGATGTGTTTACTGCTCTGCCTCTTTCATCCAAACGTCCAAAATCCATCAAATTTGTTCCAGTCTAGAAGTCTGTTCAGGCGGCAGACAGCCGTCAAAGCCCGAGCCCCGCCGCACGCCTGTGATATGTGCTGCAAGTCATCAAGCTTTTGAATACTAATGCAACAATATTGATTCATCTCTCTAACAATCTCTCTTGTTTCCTTCCTTTTCTGCCTCTAATTATTCCGACCCTCGCTCTTGTTTCACGGGAAGCAGCAAACCTGACAGGTAAGATTAAACCGATGTCGGACTCTTTGTTCTTCTATAACCTACGGCAATTACATGCTACCGTACGCCGTACTGAGAAATGGAAGAAATCCGTAAAACACAGCAAGAGCGTTTGCACTTTTGATTTTACTCAAGTGGAAACGCTAATGATGCTGAGTCAGACTGGTTAGGTGTAATAGCTGATTTCTTTTTTTTCCCTCCTCCCTTTACCGGTGTCTGATCAGCAAGCGCAAAGACTCTGAACCAGGAACCAAGAGCCTTTTGAGCAACGCGGAGATGATGGCTCATCACCCGACGGACCCCGTGGAGATGAGACGCATCAATTTCCAGACTCCTGGTATGAGGCCTGCGCAGACATGCGCTCTGTTTTTGCATGATGAATTCAACTTCCAAGGGCTCATTTAGTTTAATTCATAAATAAAATATTCATGCAGCTAATTTTATCCACTGTGAAAAAAATAAAATAAAAAATGCAGACATGACTTCAAATGAGCAAAAGTTGCGCCCCATTGGAGCAGCTCATACCTGGCAGCTTCAAGATCAAAAATGGCCGCTGCCCAGGTAGTACAGTCAGTGATTAGTCATGTCTGAGTCATAACGTTTGTGTCAAAAAGTCGCATCATGTCCGTCCGCCCACGTCCCACATGCCAAGCTGCCGGAGAGAGGCGTTGGAGCTCCTGAAGTTAAAATAAAACATGTGTTGTTGGTTAATAGTGATCATTTGAGAACAAATAATTAATTTCTTGCCATATATGGAGAGATCTGAAAAACACCTTTCTGGAGTCGCGTCTAAGGATGCTTCCTTTCTCCTGCTTTCCTTGACTTTGCATTCAAGCAACATGAAAGCAGTTAAATTACGCTTCTTGTTCTGTTTGTGGCTGCAGCTTACCGCTACTACCGCATCTTGTTTTGAGGAGGTGTCAGCATCTGTCAGCCTGGAGAAAGGTTACCTGCCAGCTTACAAAAAAAGGTCAAAAAAGACGCATTCTCTTTTATTTAATCAATAGATAAAAGCTTTAACTCTTCTATTTTTACATGTTGTCGGGAGGCAAAGAAAACCCCCGCAGACCTCATCGCCTCGTCTCTTACCTTTCATCACAAGACTTTTTATCCTCCATGTGTGGCAGCAACCTTGAGACTCCTTCCTCGCCCACTCCTTCTTCTTCCTCTCCTCCTCCTGGGAGATTTGTGCTTTTGAGACGGCTCCGCACCGCTGAAACTCATCTCCAGCAGAAGCCATCCGGCTGTGTCCAGGGGTCGCCGTGGTCGTGACGGGAGCAGGATTTGTCGTGGTTAACCTCTGCGAGGGAAAAAAATCATTTCGGTCATTTCAAAACCGGAGAAATATCCAGGGCGCCTCTGGCTCGGGTTAATTTTTAAGGCGGAAATGTTGCCTTGATTCATTGACGTAGCCGCTCACCATTTTTTAAATGAAGATAGATTGCTCTAGCCTCACTTTTCTCTCACCAGCTGTGAAACAAAATTACTGAAGGAGCCAGAGGTAGCTTCCTTTATGTGCTTTCGCTCAACCCCCCTAATTAGGGTGCTGTCTGTGTTTGTTTTCTCCAAGTCACCGCTCCTCTTAACATGGAAAAAGCAATTTATCAAAGCAAATAAAAAATAATAATAATTCCCAAACAAAAGACTCGCCTCACTTCGCCCTGTCCTCGCACATGGATCATAATTGATTTTCTGCCTCAGCGTGCTTCTTAATGGCATGTGATGTCGCCGCTTTGTGTAATTATCCTCACATTGTTGCATAAAAGTGAAGCGGATCTTCAGTAATTTGGGTTGTTTAGTTGAATACGGCCTCACCTCTGACCCCATCCGTGTAACGCAGGAATGATGAGCCACCCCCCCATCCCCATCAGTGAGCTGGCTGAGCACATCGAGCTGCTGAAAGCTAATGACAACCTGAGACTCTCCCAAGAGTATGAGGTGAGTAATACATCATCATTTCATATGCATAAATAAAGAAGCAGACAACGTCCTTGCTCTTTAGAGATGTGAGGCCTGATGTGCCTCCGCCTCATAAACCAAATGTTATTGAATGCTTATCTGTTTGCAGGTTCTATGTTCATGATTTATTCAGCGACATGATTTATTGTGGTTACTTTCCACTATGCCGTTCAAAAACAACAAACAAAAAAAATCATGCCATTTAAACTATTTTCAAATTTTAAAGCTATGCAGCAACAAAGTTCTACAGTTTTTTATTTGGTTAGATCAACAGGTAGTAGTGCAAAAGTATGAAGTGGAAAGAAGATAATATGTTACCTTCACATTTCTTATTGCAAATAAAAGTCTAGAAAGTTTGGTATTTGTGTGCGTCGCCCCTGGATCAGCACCTTCTATCGCCACCTTCTGCTGCAGTTACAGCTGAATGTCTTTTGTTTCCAACAGCTTTACACGTCTGGAGACTGCCTTTGTTTCTTTTGTTGTTGTTGTTGTTTTTTTGCCAGTTTTTCTTTATTCC
Organism: Xiphophorus maculatus; assembly: GCF_002775205.1. Taxonomy (NCBI): domain Eukaryota; kingdom Metazoa; phylum Chordata; class Actinopteri; order Cyprinodontiformes; family Poeciliidae; genus Xiphophorus; species Xiphophorus maculatus. The sequence goes on from NC_036448.1 coordinate 11,537,983, forward strand.
TACTGAAAAAAGCACCATGATTATAGGGAAAGTGCAGGTTGAGATTTCCGCCACACATTGCATTTTGTATGCAAAAGTTACACTTTGGTCTCATTTGAGTAGAGCACCTTCCTTATGTTTTCCTTGTTCTCTTTGTGATAAACTGCAAATGGGACTTCTTATTGCTTTCTTTTTTATTCTGCCACTCTTCAATAAAGGCCTGTTTTGTAGACGGTCTCCCACACGACTTGTGGCACAATTTAAACAGCACTTCTCATGCATTTCCTTTCAACATTAGTTAATGTCTCTCTCTATAAAGGCTAGATTTGTGGCATGCACAAATAGTAGTTGTCTTCTTGACAGGTTCTTTCACCTGAGCTGTGGATCTCTGCAGCCTCTCCAGAGTCAACTACAGGCCTCTTAGCTGTTTCTCTGATTCATGCTCTCCTTTCCCAATGATGCCTTTTTAATACCTTTTGTGTATCCATGCGTTTCTTTATAATTAAAGAACCTGATTTTTGTTTTACTTTTTACACTTTGGAACAATGACCAACTTGATTCTTAAAGTGGGGTATTATCAATCGATAAAGTTTCAGCAACAAGGCAGCTCAAAGTGCTTTGCATCATAAAAACCACAAAAATAAAAAGTCATAAAGACAACATACAGTCACCAACTGAGAAACCAGTAACAAACATTAGATTTTATTATTTATTTTCCAGACACACAGTGCCATTTTATAGCACAATCAAGTAACTTTTATCTTTAGTTGTTATAAATAGGCTGTACATATCAAATATGACTTAAAATAATTTGATGCCTTGAAATTGGCCTCTGTCACTTTAAGAAGCTCCTGCTCTTTCCAACAGTCATCACAACACATTTGCTCAATTTTGCTGTTAACAACCATTCTTAGGAGCGTTGAACTGAAGTAGTTTCTATGATGAGATTTAAACTTTTCCTCAACTGTTTCCCTGACCTATCTGCTGGTTTTGTTGTTCCACAAGAAACTTTTTGTTCTCTAATGTCGCTTTTGCAAGCCGTTATTTGAAGTGGGTTTTATTCATGTTATACAGTTTTAGTTTATTTTTCTCAGTGATTTTTTTAAAAACCTTTTTATTAGCAAGTCAAAATTGAAAAATAAAAATACAATACCGAGAGAAAAAAGAACAGGATGAAAGTAGCACAGAAATAGTGGGTTTTATGTAGAGGTAATGACTGTTGCTTTTTGCATGTGAACAATTTTGAAAGCATAATTTTTTTATCCTTCTAAGTCCCCATGATGTTCTCCTTGGAATACTCTATTACACAAAATCACAACATAATCTGCTAAAGTTTGTGGTAGAATCGTGAGAAATTGTGAAGAGAAAATGTATGAATTATAAATACTTTTGCAACATATTGGGACCTTATATTCTTCTTTTAATGAGTGTGTCCATTTTCTCTTCCAGTCGATCGACCCCAGCCAGCAGTTCACCTGGGAGCACTCCAACCTGGAGGTGAATAAACCCAAAAACCGCTACGCCAACGTCATCGCATACGACCACACCCGAGTCGTTCTGGCTCCCACAGACGGTGAGTTTCATCCAAAGACGGCAGCCAGGGGCAAGAAATGTCTAACAGGCGAGAGTCTGAACAAATCTGAGCTCACTGCGTGAACTTGCAGAGGTTTTCAGAGGGAGAGGGTGAGTGAGCTGCGTGATGGGTGAAATCTGAAATTTGCAAACACTGCTGAAGACCCACCGTGTGCACTGGCATGAAACTCACAAACACCGGCGAGTGCATTCGAGTGCAGCTGTCTCCTCTCCAGAAACAAGAAGCGGGCGAATGGACGGGTTTGATCTGAGACTCATGAATTCGCAGCAGAGCGCTGCTTGTTTTGCCGTCGCGGCTGCCAGAAACAACCGTGTCGTTTGATTGCTTGATGTCATACAAGGAGGTTAATTTAACGCGGCACTTATGCAGATTGCTGCTTTTATCGAGAGCCTCATGAGGGGTTTTGTTCACAGGTATCCTGGGGAGTGATTACATCAATGCTAACTTCATCGACGGGTACAGAAAGCAAAACGCCTACATTGCCACCCAGGGGCCCCTGGCAGAGACATTCGGGGACTTCTGGAGGATGGTGTGGGAGCAGCGAACCGCCTCTGTCGTCATGATGACGCGGCTAGAGGAGAAATCTCGGGTTAGGAAACCAGGCCATTACCCAGTGACCTAAATGCACAATTTGCACTGAAACACATTGATCTACTTTACCTGCATTCAAAATTTCCATTTTATTTTTCGCTCATGTGTTTATACCTCTGACAGATCAAGTGTGATCAGTACTGGCCAAGTCGCGGCACGGAGACATACGGGATGACCCAGGTCACGCTGTTGGACACGATGGAGCTTGCCACTTTCTGCGTCCGCACTTTTTCTCTGCATAAGGTAAAGCGTTTTGCTCACTTTCGACTTTACCTGTCCTTCATTTTGAATTATTCGCACTAAAACCTTCTTCAAACCCCTGAGGTCAACGTTTGGACTCAGGTTGAAACTGGAGTCTCGTGAATTACTGTCATCACTGAGCAGGCGGTGTTTGTGGATAGGCAGAGGCTAATAGATTGGTCTGGGTGTTGTGGAGCGCTTAAACCAGGCCACGGTCCATGTGTCAGGAGCTGAGATGCAATCAGTGCTGGAAGTGGAGCGGTTTCTTCAACGCAGGGCTCATCTAGGATCGTCAGTCTGCCATGTCCCTGTGTCCTACTTAGGAGCACCGAAAGTAGGCCAACTTGTAGCTTCCCAGCGCAGCTTCTCTATATTTTGGTAATTTCTTGTGAAACATCAAGTACAGAGCATGAACGATTTAAATATTTAAAAATGCAGTTATTATTCGTGTCTCCTTTAGTTCTATGAGTTTTAGACATGTTTTAAAGAAACGATGATTGTATTTTCCAGTGGAATTTTTTTTGCTATTGATTGCCGTCGTTGGGTGAATCCGTTAAAATCTTTCCTAAAGTTCCTTGCAGATGTCTCCAAACCTCCTAAACTTTTTTCACATTTGGTCACATTATGACTATGAATTTTGTTGCATTTTATTAGTATTTTGTCTGACAGACAGACCTCTGACTCAGTTCTTTAAAGAACCACCTTTCACTTCAAGTCCCTTCCACCTTTGCACATCTACAAATTGATCATTCTCATTCTTTTTTGCAAAACAAAGAAAGTTCACTCAGTTTGGATAAGAGAAGATTAACTAATTTACTTCTGGACTTTTACTGGGCTACTCTAATAAACATACTGGCTTTAATCTCAGACTCAAACAGAATATTTATGGTTGTTCTCCTGCTAGAAGTTTATGTAAGGTCCACGACATTCCCAAATCTTTTGAAGGCTTGACAGATTTTCCTCTAGGATTTCTTTTTTATTATTCTGCTCCGTCTGCCATAATAGGAAAAATAAAATAGAAAAATAAAATTACTAGAATAAAATTCTATTATAACTTCATTTTTCGCAATAGTACGACTTTTCTCTCGCATTCTTTTGACTTTTGTCTCGTCCAACTTTATTCCCGCAGTATTATGGCTTTATTGTAGTACAACGGTTTTCTCGGAATATTATGGTTTTATCCGCGTAATTGTATTTAGCCTTAATGCTCGGTCATAATCAGATCACACTCTATTTCTATGGGCAGGCGTGGTGTGTTCAGGGCGGTGAGCTGTCTTAGTTTTCCAGCACACTTAGAGATTTGCAAGTTGGCCAAATGTTCGAAGTTTGTGGTAGTAACGTGACAAAATGTAAAAAAAAAAAAAAAAATTAAGAGGTATAAATACTTTTGCAATGCACTGTAAATCCAACCATCATTATAAATACATTTGGTTCTTTTTATATTTATAGTACTTGCGCTTTCAGTCATTCAGACGTGTAAAGATGCTTTGTTTTTTCCATGTGTTTCTCCCGTCAGAGTGGCAGCAGTGAACGGAGGGAGGTGCGTCAGTTCCAGTTCACCGCCTGGCCCGATCATGGTGTGCCTGAATATCCCACCCCCTTCTTGAACTTCCTTCGCAGGGTCAAAGCCTGCAACCCTCCTGATGCCGGACCCATCATTGTTCACTGCAGGTGTGCACACACATTCATAGATTGGTGCAGCTCTCTAACCGTAAAAGAAAACAAATATGCAGAATGACAAGAAAGAAAATGAATCTGTTTCACAGCTTGCACCAATTTTCATTTCAAGCACACTACGAAAAGTTGTTATTTCGTCTCCTTCCGTCAGTGCCGGCGTGGGTCGCACTGGATGTTTCATCGTCATCGACGCCATGCTGGAGCGCATTCGGCATGAGCGCACCGTGGACATCTACGGCCACGTGACTCTCATGCGCTCGCAGAGGAACTACATGGTGCAGACGGAGGACCAGTACAGCTTCATCCACGAGTCCCTGCTGGAGGCCGTGGCCTGTGGGAACACGGAGGTGGCGGCCCGCAGCCTGTACTCCTACATGCAGAAGCTGTCAAAGGTGGAGCCTGGAGAACATGTCACCGGCATGGAGCTGGAGTTCAAGGTGGGAAAAATGCCGAAGGGCTTAAGTGAAACTGTTAGAAAATGACAGAAAAACACTTGAGTTTTCTGACTTTTTTTCTTATTAGATTACCACAACATATATCATCAAGATATGTTTGTGAACAGGCTTTTTGCACTGATTTTATATACAGATTGTCTCCTATATCTATGATTTTCTCTATCAAAATCAAAGGATGTTTTGTTGTTTGAGGACCTACTGATAAATGTGCACAAAAATGAAAAAAAGCTACATCTCACTGCTTTTTCTGGCCCTCCTTTATCAGCTTTTTAAACTGATACCAATAAATAATTGATGCCTCTTCTTTTTGTATTTTCATGGAAATTGATGTGAAACATATCATTAATTATGAATTATAGAAGAAGTAGTGAATATCAGACAACTAAATCCAGTCTAAGATAGATTTTAAAATAGAATAGAAACCAAAAAGCAAAAAAGAAATGAACAGACAAACCTTTTAGTTGTTAAATAATCAAAGTTTTTAACTCAAAATGTTCATTTCTTTCTTATTCCAGCGTCTGGCCAACACCAAAGCCCACACATCGCGGTTTGTCACAGCCAACCTCCCTTGCAACAAATTCAAGAACCGACTGGTGAACATCATGCCCTACGAAACCACTCGCGTTTGCCTGCAGCCCATCCGCGGCCTGGAGGGCTCCGACTACATCAACGCCAGTTACATAGACGGATACAGGTACGTTGTCCTGCTGCAAACGCTAATCTGACCCGACCCTCCTGTCGTTTTATTGTTCTTTGATAAGTGACCGGATCGGAGGGCTTTTCACCGCGGCCCTCTCATCTGTCATGTCGTGTCAGATCTGTCATTACTCCGTACATGCTCTACAATTTGTCTCGCCGCGCGGCTCTCGCCTCAGTCCCCGCGACGGGGACGGACAACGAGGGCTTCCTGATGATTCAGCCGTTCCAAGTGGTTCTACACGCATGTTTTGACTGTTCTGCGTCTTGCCTGAAGCCTGACCCAGTTTTTAGTGAGATGCTTGGCAGATGAAGAAATGGGGGAGAAAGGAGGGAGGTGGCTTCATAATAATATTGTGCTCCTGTGTCTGTGTGTGCGCAGGCAGCAAAGAGGCTACATTGCCACCCAGGGTCCACTTGCCGAGACTACGGAGGACTTCTGGAGGATGCTGTGGGAGCACAACTCCACCATCGTGGTCATGCTGACAAAGCTGAGAGAAATGGGACGGGTTAGGACAATGTATTGCTTTGAAATGCAAATCATGATCAAAAATTTTTACAAACAAAACTCTGAAATATATGCATTTGTTTCTTGGGTTTGTTTGGCTGCTTTACTCTGTGGCACCCAGGTAAAACAAAAAGAAAGCTATTAATCTCAGAACTTAGTTAATTAGAAAATATTGTCCAACCTAATTGCAATAAATAACGAAAACCTTTGAGGTTTGATGGAGAACATCAGTGAACAAACAGCACCATGAAGTTCAAGGAACACAACAGAAAGGTGGAGAGGTTATAAAGGTTATAATATATATATATATATATATATATATATATATATATATATATATATATATATATATATATATATATATATATATATATAAGCCTTTAAACATCTAACTGAGAACTGTTCAGACAATTATTTGAAAGGGGAAAACGTACAGCACAACCGGCGCAAACCTATTAAGAGATTACTGTCCACCTAAACTGACAGGCTGGGTGAGGAGGGAATGTTCAGAGAAGCAGCCAAGAGCCCTCAGGTAACTCTGTATGAGCTGCAGAGACCAACAGCTCAAGTGGGAGAATCTGTCAACAGGAAAACTGATAGTGACGCTCTTCACAGATCTGGCCTTTAGAGAATAGTGCCAAGAAAAAGTCATAGTTTCAGCTTTCTGCAAGCTAATTGGGTGCTATGGTCACAGGAGACCGAGAATAAACATTTAGGCCTGTTGGGCCAAAACGGGATAGGCAAGAAAAAAATTCTCATTACCCTGAACACATAATCCCCACAGTAAAACAGAGCATCGTGCTCTGGGATGCTGTTCCTCAGCAGGGAGAGGAAAAATGTTGAGAGTTTTAAGAGAAGAAGGGTGAAGCTAAATATGATGAAATGCTGATATAAACATGTTAAAGGGCTGCAAAAAAGTGAGACAGAATTGGAGGTTCACCTTTCAGGTCAACAATGCTCAACATGCCATTTAACAATTAAATGGTTTAGATCAGAGGATATTCAGGTGTTAGAGTAGCTGAGTCAAAGTTTGGATCTAAATCCAATTAAGAATATGTGGCAAGACTGCAGAAGTTACACACGCAGATTCAGTCTGACTGAGCTCGAGCTTTGCCAGTTTCAAGATGTGCAAAGCAGGTGGATGAATACCAAAAAAGCCAGACAGCTGTAACTACACCAAAATGTTATTCTATAAACTATTAACTCAAACGGGCTAAATCAAAATGGAAGCTTCAATTTTCTGTTTTTCATGTGTAGAAAAAGAAAACCCTGTGTTTTTCATCCTATTCATGCTCTGCTTGTGTGGGTCTGTCATATTTTACATAAATAAGAACAGTCAAGCGTTAAAAACATTCTCCAAATCACTGCTGAATATTAATGAATACTTCACACCTTCCAGCACCCTAACCCGTGTTTCATGATTTATCAAAGTCCGATTGTGTTTTTGCTCTTTTAGGAAAAGTGTCACCAGTACTGGCCCGCCGAGCGCTCTGCCAGGTACCAGTACTTTGTGGTTGACCCGATGGCGGAGTACAACATGCCCCAGTACATCCTGCGGGAGTTCAAAGTTACAGACGCCAGGGTGGGTTTGTGATCACATACTCCTCACTACCGTATGTTGCGTCCAGGCGGTGTAGTATCTCACTCCTCGATTTTTGTCTATTCCTTCGGTGTCGTTAGGGGGCAGCGATGCGAAGCTTGTCCTATCGACCTGGAGTGTGTGTTGCTCAGCGAGTGTTTTGTATGCGAATGTGCGTGTGTGCAACACGGCCTGTCCGCATGTATTGACAAGATGCTGCAGGCCATGCATTCGACCATGCTGTCTCCAGATTATCTTGACAACATGGGGGTGTGTGCGCGTGCCAGTCATAGATAACTCCAGTTAAGCCTGTCCTGCAGTGACGCCACATTGACAGATGCTCTATTGATCTCCATTAAGGGGGAGTCGGAGAGGCTGAGCAGAAGAGAAAAGATGTAATTGCCTACTGAGTGGCTGACAGAAGCAGACGTACTGACGTTACAGCTTCAAGTTAACCACAGCTAACTGATCCCGGGTCAGATAACAGTAATCATTAGAAAGGGAGAGAAAAAAGGATGTTGCCTGGCAGAGCATCTTTTCTCAGTCAATACAGCAAGAAACTCTGGAAATAGTCATTTTGAAATGATCCCCTTTGAATCAGCAGTAACTGCTTGTTTTCATGATAGGCATCGTGTGTTGAAAAGAGAAACCACGTTGGCTTTTAAATCCGGCAATTCATTCAGGTGTTCTGGAGAGAATGTCTCTTATCGTTGCCAATCTGCCCACTCCCTCAGGACGGCCAGTCCAGAACGGTACGTCAGTTCCAGTTCACCGACTGGCCTGAGCAAGGCGTGCCGAAATCTGGGGAGGGCTTCATCGACTTCATCGGCCAAGTGCACAAAACCAAGGAGCAGTTTGGCCAGGACGGACCAATCGCCGTTCACTGCAGGTAGTTCACTGCCGCTTTTCTCCCTGTAGCTGATTGTTCGATATATCCCTTTAGTGTCCCACCGAGGCGTCTGGCACCCTTCAAACTGCTCTGGCATGTTTTTCCATTACGACTGCAGTGCTGGTGTGGGGCGGACAGGTGTCTTCATCACGCTGAGCATTGTGCTCGAGAGGATGCGTTATGAGGGCGCAGTTGACATCTTCCAAACTGTCAAGATGCTGCGGACACAGAGACCGGCCATGGTGCAGACTGAGGTGAGCTCAAGAACACGTCGTGACCTGACGTAACAGAACGTACAGTAGAGTCACTTCCTGAGGTTAACGCGAGTCGGATGCTTCGCGACGGCTCCGGAGCAGAGCAGAAATCATCAGTGATCGAGCATATTTGGAGGCCCACTTGGGATGAGAGTATTACATAAGTTTCAGCGAAATGAAGCGGAATAAGAGGGACGTGTCTTTAAGATCAAATCATCTGACAAACCTCTCAATTAAAAACTACTTTGCTCTCTACGATTGAGAGAGTGGAGTGTGACACTCAGAGGAAACCGTAAGATTTAGAAAGTGAATTTATGTCGACAGTGTTCTATGAGAGCAGCATTTATCAACTGAAACTTGGATTCAAATGCCATTTTAAAAACATCTGAAAACATTAAGTTTAGCGAAGGTGTTCCTTTAAACAATATTGTAAGTTTTTAAAGGTTTTCTTTCTGTTATTGCGACTGCCGATTTAAAAAGAAAAACAAATTAAAAGGAATTCACTCTTTATTTGCTAAATATACAATGAAAATAAAGCACAACTTCGAAAGCTAACTGGTACAAAATTCATGTTAAATTGCTTTAAAAACATCTTCTTCTCATGAAAAACATAAATAGATTTAACTAAAAACGGAGCATAGAATCAACAACTTGGACAACTATTTTCCACTCTATACATTTGCAGGAGAGCGAGGATTTCTCTGAGTCAAAATATGAATAAACTAGGCTTGGCTCAAGATCTTTGTGCTGTATGCAGCACTTTTTCGGTGTGGTTTGAAGTGCTCATTTGGAGTCGCATCTTTTTGTTGTGACCCCGGTTTAATCCATACTCAAAGCAGCAACGTAAAGTTTAACTATGTTGAGCAACTCCATCCTCAACAGTTTTAAAGCAGAAAAAGGGATTTTATTGAAAAAAATGATCTCAGCTGCTCCAGCTTTTGAAACACCAGTGCTGTCTTGGGAACGCTTTAGTGCAATAGGGTAGTACTGTGAAAAGTATTTTCCACTTAAAAGTGTTTTTCTATTGTGCCTTTTTTTGTCACACCTAACCTAGATAATGTGGGTAGATTTAAAAAAAAAAAAAAAAACGCTTCTTACAGATGATGATGTTATTTATGAATAGAACAAAACTAGATGGGCTCATCTAGTTTTAAGATGTTTTAGCCTGTGTCAGGTTGTCAGTCAGGTGATGTTTAGGTGATTTCTTGATTCTACAGATCTGGACTGCCTGTGGCTTGTTGGTAAATCACAGTTAAATAACAAGGGGTGCTTTTTCACATAGAGCTCAAATGTTTTTGATACCATGTTTTCTAATTAATAAATGACATAATGATTTGAAAACTACATTTTGTATGCTACTGCTTATTTCCTATCAAGAACTAATTGTATAAGAAGTCTGAAAATTAGAATACGAAATTATCAGTAATTATTGTTGGCATTAGGTGTGGGATTTTCAAATCAAACATACTTAAGAAACATAATAGACTTTAAAATAGTTTTTAATACACAGTTGTTTACTTGCTTTCTTTGTCTGTTCCTCAGGATGAGTACCAGTTCTGCTATCAGGCTGCTCTTGAGTACCTGGGTAGCTTTGACCACTATGCAACATAAGAGAGAAAAACACACAATCCACCTTTCTGCTTCAGCAAAACAACAAACGACATGAGAGATGGGGAGGGGTGGCCCAAAACGACAACATTCAACTATTCCTGGAAGCAAGATTTAAAGACCAATTCTGCACCGACTAGCGACAAAAACAGCAACAAGAGTTCTGCAGCCGAGCTCACCAGTGCTTTCCCTGCTGGGCGAAGAGACTATCCATGTGTAATCCATATACTTACCTCAGTGTTCCAGTGTGAAGGACGTATAAATACATGTGTTGTGGTCAGCTATCTCAAGTATGAACCAGTGAAATACAAAAGGTTTCTGAACAGGAGCTACGCTACTCTATGTGTGTAAAATACAAAAAGATCTAAGAGAAAAACATAAAAAAAACAGAGCCTGGATATTTGCTGCACCCTAAATGGGCTTTTTATCCTCAACTTTATATCTATTAGTTTGATGTACTAAAGGAGTAACAAGGTGAACATTTCTTTGTGTCTGTGAGTCGACTTCGCGGACGTCTACAGACCCATCAGCCCCGAGGACTTTGTGGAGACGTGGGTGGCGGCTCATTCACCAGATGCACAGTGCCAAGACAAAGCCGCGCAGCGCAAGCGAGAACTGTGGCCTATAAGGAGGCATGGCTCCTATTTGTTACCCAGCACAACGACAGACCAGTCAGAGAGAAGTCACGCCCCTTGTTCACCGGCCCCAGAGTCGTCAGCGCCCTGTTGAAGCTGACCTGGGGGGTCGCATTTAGAGCCCGTCGAGTCCAGAAGCGGGCTGGGACCTGTAACACGGTTCCTCATCAACAATAGATCCTGCTTGCTGTTTGCTATCGTCCGTGTTCATCGTCCATCTTTGCTCCCTCTTGAATGTCCGTCCCCCATTGTGTTGGTTCAGCAGTGGCTTAGTGAAAGAAATGCTTGCAAAAGAACTGAGCTCTATATTTCTCTCTCAGTTTGGTCTATTTTTCGTTCATATCTGCAGATTTTTCTGTGTTTTTGACGTTTTCCTTTGCCTTATGCAGACTTGATTTTTCTCTTTAACACGCTGCTTGACACTCATCCATTGGCTTCAAAGCTTCTGTTGTTAAACACCACATCTTATGTTAAGAACGAAAGCTTTGTCATGGTCATCTTCCTGCTCTAGTGTTTTCCTACTTGAATTTGCACTCCTTCGCAGTAAAATCATTCCTATATTTTTACTTGTTGAGCTTACCGCTAATGGAGGATAATGAAATATATTTTAAAAATGAGAACGCTTGAGGTACAGTGCCTTGCAAAAGTAAAAGAAAATAAATAAAATATTCATACCCCTTGAACTTTTTCATCTTTTCTCAAGTTTTGACCACAGACTTTAACATATTCATATGCATTTGAAATTTATGTGACAGAACAGTAAAACTTAGTGCAACATACAGTATGTGAAGGTTTATGGAAAACATACATGGTTTTTAAAACTTGTATGTTTCTCCCAACAGTGATCCAAGTGATAACAGTAGATGTTAATAAATACTGTGAAGATCACATTAGTGGGCTTCTCTCTCTCCACATTTATAAATTCCTCATTACAATAATCTGCATGTGTTTGGAATCATCCTGCCTGGGTTTTATTTATTTTTTATTTTTGGAGTGTGTTTTTTCACATCCAGAAGCTGAAATTTTTGCCTATTTGTCCTTACAAAATAGTTCAAAGTCAGCCGGATGGAAGGAGTCTGCAAATATCAACTTGCAAGCAGTGTTTACTTCCATCCATCTTTCTTTAAACTCTGTTTAAAAAAAAAAAGCATTTCCCACAGCATAACTCTGCCTCTACCATGTCTCATGATGGGATGGCAAGTGGTTGCAGTTTTAGCTTTAGGTTAGTTTAGTTTTAGTTGCGATGGTTTAGTTTTAGTTTTCTGCCACAAATGATGTTTTGCATGCTGGCTACAAATATAGGTTTCATCTTACTTTACGGTTTCAGCTGACATCATATAGAAATTTGTTATGTGATTTATTTTGACAAATCCTACTGCCAGCGGTTGAAATTTTCAAAGCCGACCATCATTTGCCTTCCACTTCTCACTTAATGCGCCACTTCCTGTTGCTCTATCACATAAAATGCCAATAAAATACATAAAAGTCTGAGATTGCAACAAAACAAAATGTGGGGAAATGACTTTTGCGAGGCACTGTACGTTTCCTGTCTCATTTCCAGTCCTTCACAGAAACCCTATATATTTTTCTGTCTCATTTATCCGTCTGTACAGAAGCTCCCAACTTCACCAGTCAATGTGAACTGCTCCGACTCCAGTGAAACGCCTGCGATATTGGTGTATCTTCGACCTAATTCAAACTATTATCCCAATTGGTCCTGTAGTGCTGAAAGAGCACGTTGAGGTCCCAATGTGAGGCCCTCTGCATTTGTACATACAGTCTGCCACTAGAGTCCCACGCAGCACCGTTCCAAACATCCGAGCACAGCGTGTTTAAAGTGGGACTGGATGTGATGTACTGCTTATCGTCGCTAAAAAGCCTTATTGTTCTCGCTCACTTTGTCGTATTTAATTCATATGGTTTTTAAAAAATATTTATTCTATTTTGTTATTTTCAATTTTTTTCTTTTAAAGACAACCGATAGAATTGTTCTTTTGTTTTTTTGTGTGGTTGTTTTATTTATTCTTTTTTTTTTGGAGTATGACGTTGTTACTTTTTGTTCTTTCCATTTTTTTAATGTTTTTTTTTTAATGATTTGCTTTGTATTGAGAACGTATGCCCTCTGTGCAGGGTGCTATTTGATACTAATTACTGATGTCTGATTAGTTATGGAGATGTACATTAGAGACAGAACTATCTAAAGTTTACAAGTGATGACCCCCACCTCGCCTGATTTGACCTCCTATATGTAGCTGCAGCAGCGATGCATTTAAAGGCATCGGAAAAGTTCGACATATAGATCAGAGTGAAATTCTCCTGATGTGCCGTTTGTGTTTAGTTTGCTTGAAAGCACAGAGTAGCGGGTGTATTTTCGACGGGGAATGGGTACGAATTGTCTAGCTACACACGTTACACACACACACACACACACACACAGCCTCAGAGCTTATTGTCTGAATCTGAACTTCTTCTCATATGAACTCTATGTGTGGTCCTGAAGTCTTGGCAATGTTTGAACATATATGAAATATGTTACTCCCTCGATTTCTAATGATTATTGTGTCAAGAGAAATATATAAACAGGCACACGCGAAACATATAATGAACGTGTGGAGGTCCAGCTCTGATGATGCCATACCCCTCACTAATGTACTTGTTCTTTCCTTTCAAACCATAGATGTAGATATTGTATCTTGAATTTGTATTAAAAAAGCAGGATGGTTGGATACACGGCATTCCTGTTGTTTCTCTGTGATTCATCCCTGCTCCACTAGATGGCGCCAACGTCAGCTGATGCAAAAATGGATTCCTGTCACTGAAAACAATCATTTAATAATTCCAGTTTCAACACGCTACATAAATAAATTTTAAAAAAGCTTTTCAGATAGTTTTGGTAAACAACAGTGTGTTTTATTCAGTTCTAAAACTAAAAAAAGAACAAGAAGCGCTCTAGGAACTGATTTAAATCTCTTGTTCTGCTGACAGCAGCACATTTTTTGTCTAAAATGTAGATTGTAGAGATGAACTCTTCAGAGATGCTAGCGATATGCTGGGGTGTGTTTCTTTCTTTTTCTGCAAGTCATTTGACTGTCTTAAAGGAATATAAGTCAATTTTTTGAGAAGATGTTATTTTATTACTTTTTAAACTGTTCCTTAAATTGATCTGAAATGGCACAAACAACATACTTGTTTCTAAGGATGTGCCATTTTTATTTTTTGACTCCTTATTAATATTTATAAAAGTGAATGAATTCCATTATGTTGCGATTTCACTTTGAAGTACTAGCTTTCAATTGTTTTGTTCTCCAAAAAGGCATTTTTCACCAGTCAAAGCATGCAGCTAAATCTAACACATTTACAGCTTTCTGCAACCACGCCTTGTTACTGATATGATAAGTTTATGTGTCTAGTGTGTTTTATAAAACTTTCATATCTCTGTTAACAGACAGAAAGCTTGTGGGCCTTTTTACAAAGGTTACCAAGTCACTGTCTGCTGTGTACAACATAAAGACAAAAGGGGAAGGGAGAATAAAATATTAAAAGCGGGAAAAAAGTGAGACCCATAAAATGTTTCAAACTGGACAAAAGTGATCACCAACCAATATATCTGAAATATAAAAATATGTTTAAATCAATCAAAAGTGAAATACAACATTTTAGAATTACAGTGTTTTATATTTTATTGTTTATTATGCTTTAGATTCATCTTTAGAATGGTCTTGATTTTTATAGTCTTTCCACTCATTTGTTTTCATCAGACGCATTGAACAGCAGAGAACAGATCACAACATCACTTCCTTCAACTTGGACAGAAAATTTGAGTCTTTGCAGTGGCTTCTGGGAAACGTCTGAACCTAAATCTAAACAGATTGTGGAACATTTTTATATATAAAAGTTTAGAATCACTGTGTTTCTGTATTGTTTTAATTAAGTTGAGAATTTGAATTTAGTATATAACATGTCTGCATACGTATTGGAAAAATTTAATATTTAAATGACAAAATCCTAATTGCTTTTAATAAATTCAGTAGATTTTACATAGATATCTATTTAAGTCTTATACATTACAAATACTTACTCAGTCCACACAATTAAAAAAGACAAGAGTGTATTTCACTAGTTTCTACTGGTTAAACTTGATCTAAGTGTAGTTATAATCCTAAAAAGCTAAAAGTGTGTATTAATCTGTTAATAAAGCTGTTTTCTCAGTACAGTAGTTTTTGAGACCTCACCGGATCAGACTTCTCCCTCTCCAGTCAACCATGAAGAACCAGGAACTTTCTTTCCAATACTTGTTGAGTCACATGACACAGAAGGATCTCTGAGGAAAATGTTATATTTTCACCAGCTGCTATAGTCTGTTTAAAAAAAAAGAAACGTTTTATATCTCCTTATTTTTGCTCAATTCAAAAAGATAACATAGTAAGTCATAAAAATACGTGTTTTTTGGCACACAGGTCATTCTTCAAGAGGTTACGCTGCTTTTTATGGTTATGTCAAGTCCTTGTTTCTGATACTGACAACACGTTATTTGCTTAAATAATATAATGGAAGAAAACTTCGAGATAACCTTTAAACCTGAAGAATTATTCATCAGAATCACATTACATCATTGGGGGAAAAAAAGGAAACAAATTCACAGAAAGCTGCAGCATTTTGCACAGTAATGTGCTCTTGAACCGAAAGAGTTTTTACTTGTTGAAGGTGAAACTTTCAGTTTCACCTTCCTGACTCAGCTCCATTATTTAACACACTCTTCTGTAAAACTCATGTGTAAGGATTATTAGACAACAGGCAGGTGCAGTGGAGCCACGGGAACTTTGGAGCTTTTCCTCGAACTTCAAATCAGAGCAAATACAATTAATCACGATCAGTTGATCAGTGACAAGGAGTGTAATCTTTTATTACCTGCGTGAGCATGACACACCCGTGATCCAAGCAGAGGTGTTCCTAAGAATGAACTCAACTGAACTCTGCACGTTTTTTTCTTCTATTTTTTTTTTTTACTTCACACAAGATGCAGAGGAAAGATTAAATATGCTCACACACACTCTTGTTATGTGACTAGACACTGCGGGGAGAAACAGTATTTTTATTTCCTGCTTTCTGCTTTGTTTAGCCGCTTCGTCGACGGGATATGGATCACTCTGATCCCTATCTGCGCAGGCCGAACAGGTTAAAAGGCTCGTGCGTGACTTGTCATGTGACGGTTCGCTGCGATCTCCACGTACCTTCTCTGAATGTACGTGTGTAACAGGCCACGCCCACCGTCACAGGTTTTACCTTCGCAGGCGTCCTCTGATTGGCTCATTTGAAGCGGCGCCTCCTCCCCACCTGTATCAATTGAACAAGTGGGCGGTCTCTCTTTCTGTCTCACCTGCCTATTTCCAAGCGATTCCCAGGAAAAAGAAAACAATGGACCACCAGGCGCTGAGAGCTAATGAGTCTGCGCTGAAGTGAGAACATTTCGCATTGTCGTGTTATTGGTGACTGATTACTTGTGTGGAAGTTGGGGAGGTCTGCATTTGTCATGACTCAGAAAAGCAGGAAACTCTCAGTGGGCAGTTCGTGAGTATTTCTCGTTTATTATTATTATTTTTAAATTAATTAAATGTGAACTGTACTTGTTGTATTGCTGCCAGGCTTTCGCGAGGCTTCTCGCCTTTTCGTACGTCCATCTTTTATAATGATAAATTGGTCCTTGGTGGTGGCTGATATGTGACCAGACTCTGCGTTGCTTGGTTTTCAAAATGAAACCAGCCTCCAGGGATCCCTGCTGTTGCCCAGCGACAGCAGAAAGACTAGCAATAACTCAGAGATGCAGTGCCGCAGAAGCACGCATACTTCTCGGACTTCATCGCATTTTGTCACATTACCACTTCAAGCTTCAGTCTATTTACAGGGATTTTATGGGATATACAGACCAACTCAAAGTTCTGCGAAGGTGGAAGATAAAAAGACAGTCGTTCAGTCGTTTATTTACATATAAAAATCTAAAAAGCAGCTGACATTCTTTTGAGTTGCACTTCTACCGGCTTTTAGAGACTGACATCTTCGCTCATTCTTCTTTGCTAAGAAGCTCAGATTGGATGAGCTACTTTGGGTTGAGCATTGCATTTTCAATCTACTGATTTAGGTCTGGACTTTGACTAGGCCATCCTAGCATAAGACTACGTTTTCCCATTCCCAGCCATTTTGCTGTGGCTCTTTTTGGGTTGTGGTTCTGCTGGAAGGTGGACCTCTGCTCAGCTTGATGCTGCAAGCACATTTGTTTCATAGTTTGCAGCTCGATGCTGCAAGCACATTTGTTTCATAGTTTGCAGCTCGATGCTGCAAGCACATTTGTTTCATAGTTTGCAGCTCGATGCTGCAAGCACATTTGTTTCATAGTTTGCAGTCTTCATTTGACATTTGCTGTAGGCCAAAAAGTGCTTGAAATATTTTTTTTCTTTGCTCCTAGCTTCACCGAATACATGGCTAATAGTTGACAGAAATTCTCACCTTACGCCGTGAAACTCTGCAGCTCCTCCACGGTTGCAACAGCAGGCACACTCGAATTTGTAACAGCATCAGCAGCAAATGTTGTAACTTGGTATATTGCTTTGTAAACTAATTTTGCTTTAAATTCTCCACAACTTCCACATCTTCACAATGCAGGTTGTTCATTGATTTGCTGAAACAAACCTGTGAGGGATTCACAGAACAGCTGAAGTTAAATTATAAACAGATGAACTCTATTTAAATGGTAAATGGACTGAACTTATATAGCGCTTTTCCAGTCATTTTTGACCACTCAAAGCGCTTTACACTAGAGTCACATTCACCCAGTTGCACTCACAAACACACACACATTTATACACCGATATGCAGATCGGTAGGCAATTTGGGGTTAAGTGCCTTGCCCAGAGGCACATCGACATGTGGCAGGAGGAAGTTGGAATCGAACCTACAACCTTCCGATCGCAAGACAACTACTCTACCATAGAGACACAGTCGCCCTTTTAGGTATTATATATGGGTATGAGAGTAAAGTGGAGTCAATACTAATGCAAGTCACACATTTCACTATTATTATTATTTAAACGGTATGTACAGTACTCTATTACTTCGTGTCCACCGATATTCCCTCTTTTGTGTTGGTCTGTCAGATAGAATCCCAATATAATAATTGGAATTATAAGTGGTGAAATATGAAGAAAAAAAAAAATCAAAGGGTGTAAGTAGCTTTGCTCAGGGCTGTAAATTCGCTGCTGTGGTACTTCAAACACCTGCTTTGAAGAGTGGCGTTACCGACAGGCGCATTATACTGGATTCATAAAAATGAACAACTCTTCTTGTGCCTGTTTGCTGTTCATCCATGCCTCCTGTAGAGCCGAACACGACTCTTTGTTGATGCTTTACACGCTATTTGTGTAAAACAAGCCAAATTCCTGTTTCTGTCTGAGACAGAACGATGCAGCTGAGGGTTTAATGAAATGATGTTTGCTGTCAGCACACTGGAGCCGCTTTGATCCGCGCTGACGCCTCTAAAAATGCTTGCGCCTCCACTCGTGTTCCCATTAGCGATTTCATTTCTTTACCTTGTTTCGCATCGATCTGAGCCGTGCGAGGCTCATTTAAAAAGCTGGATCGTCCCTTTTTTGACGTTTTTCCTCCTGGATTAGAATCGTGGATGAGCTCTCCCCTCTTCTCACGAGAAGAGGCAACAAGAAGAAGTGCAGCCGGAGCCAGAGCCTGAATTTGGGGAATGTCAAACAGCAGCAGGGCAGGTGGCTAAATCAGAGCTTCAGAATGAGCAACAGGTACTGCGCACAACGCACCCAACACCACACAGACATCTGGAAAAGCTCCAGTTGAGAGAAAACATCACACTTATTCTGAGATTGTGCCGTGATACCGTCCGTCCAAATGAAACAAAACCGTTTGTGACTTCAGGGACCAGACCACAGCAGGAGATTATCTTAGCAGATCGGATGAGCTCGCCATCACTCATGTAAGTCAGATTCGTACTTTCTTATCGTCTCGGTGTGTTGTTTCCTTTTTCTTTACATGTGAAGTAAATATGCAAACTGACAGCATCCCCTTTTTAAAGCCATAAAGAGTTATTACCCAGATATGTAGCTTGAATTGAGATTTACACTTTGTCATATCTGTGAAAGCTCGTATTGTCAAGAAATGGAAAAACATTTCAAATGTTAAGATTTTCCATCACATGTTAGGCCCAGTTATTTTATGTTTTGTCTCAATGCAACCTTTATCTTCCAACATTTTCTGTTGGGATTTTATTTGACAGAGCAACACAAAGTATATCATAATATTTTAAGGCATTAAAACTTCTCATCGGTCTGAAACCTGAACAGGAAATCTTTTAGTTATCAGGCCAGAACATAATTGCGTCCTACGTAGAGAGGAATCAGATATTATAATCAGATAATATTCTATAGTTTAAAAAATACATTCATTTTTCAAATTACAATATTGACAAAATTGAAGTAATGTATTGGATTGTAGGAAATATTATAATATTGAATTTTTTTAAATGTATAAATTTACCCTGATGCCTTTTTGATATTCCTTTAAAGATGACTGTACTTGAAGTAGGTGATTTTGAAGTCTGCAAAAAAAACAAATGAAATACAACAAATGCTAAATTGATATATGACATTATAATATAACTGCAAGAAGTATTTATGAAAAGGGCTCAGTTACTGAAACCAAAAACAAATTCTCACATTATATTGCCATCACTAAAAGACCCTGTATGTGAGTTTAACTTTAGGCAGAATGCATTTTGCAAATTTGATTGACTTTCTTTATGGTTGCTCATGCATTCATCCCATTTTAAATGTCATGGGGGTTTTTTTTGCACAGATTTGTTGTGTCGGTGAGTCTTGTAAACCCCACTGAGTAGCAAACGATCCTTTTCCCTCCATTTCCCTTTTTTGCACTAACTGATGCTTGCAGGTGGGAGTAGCTCTGAAAAAGCCGACGCTTCAGTAGTTTGCCAATCTGGAAAATTCAGAGATTAATTGAGCATCGACAACGACTTTAATTAGACCGTCTTTGCTGCTCGCTGGTATAGGAGACGATGTGAAGCAGTTTCCAAACAAGATGAACCCCATTTTCTGAAAAATGCTTTAGAAGCGGGACATTTTGAAGCCTTGCTTTCATGGCATGACATCCCTGGAATGCGCATCAGTACCATAGGATCTAGAAAGAAAGAAAAATGTGCACAGGAACAGCTTCAAAGATACCGGCACGTGGTCCCACATGTTTTAGATACACCTGCTCCAACACACCTGTGCCAATTGAATAAATGACCTCAATCAGATGCCATCAAGTGGTGCAGAGGCTTGTTAGTTACTCAGTAACTAATAGAAGGGAACTAATGTTAGTCATCATTATTTGTTCGTTCTGAAGTCAAATATTAGACCAGGTGTTTAACATCTATAAACGTCCTTAAAGGTTTCAAAAATCTTACCTGGATTAAAAAGAATATAGTCACGTCATTCACAAAAGTTGGAACTAAATTGAATAGTTCTAAAGTTCCTATTTCTTAAAAAAAAAAAAAAAAAAACATAGAAAAACAAATAAAATGAATAGCTGAATTGAATTTGGATCTTAAATGGTTGACTTCAAATTTTCATACATGGTATTAATGTCAAAATATAAGAAGTAAATAATGACACAGGAGGAAAAAAGGCACTATATTTACCCAGTGTATGCTTAATCTAATAGGAATAAAAATGGGAGTGTTCTTCCATAATTTTATTCTTAAAATTATATAATTTTAAGAATATGTTACGTATTTTAGACAAGCCTCGCTTTAGTTTAACTTAACTGATTTTGTCCGTCTGCAGCAGGCTGCTACATTTGCTGCGTGAAAACGATAAAAGAAAATTATTTTTATTATCTGCTAATGCCAGGTAATTCCTCAGGTGTTGGCAGTAATCTCAAATGTGTGTTACTTCTCAAGTTTAAAAGACCAAGTATTTGTTACTTCCGATGCAAGTCCAACATAAAGCCCACTTTGTGTCGAAAAGTTAAACTGCTCACCATCCACACATCTGAACAGTTGTTTGTGTTCCTCCGCAGTGCTACATAAAGTACAATAAAACCTTCCACAAACTGTTTCAAGAGATCCCCGAGGAGGAGAGGCTGACACACAGTGAGTGTTCCCGCAATCAAAAGTCTGTTGGCTCATTTACGGCGATTGATTATGGAAATGACTTTCCATCCCGACTTTTGTTCCAATTATCTCCGCTGTCTTACTTTTCCAATCGCTGGGCCTCCGAATGGGTTCGATTGCCAAATGTTCTGCGGAGGACGCAGAGCCGCAAGCGCCTGGCGTGGATAAATGATTCAGCAGATGTGCTCATGTTTCCCCGCTGACCTCTTTTATGCGCTTTTGTTGTTGCAGCGTTTACCTGTTCCTTGCAGAGGGAGGTCCTGTATCACGGAAAACTCTTTGTTTCGGAGAACAACGTGTGCTTCTACTCATCTGTGCTGCTGAAAGAGACCAAGGTAACTGACTTTGGTGCATTTTTGACGTGAAACATGAACGTCAGAGAAAAGTCAAAAATGTCACTAAAAGCCAAATAAGTTTCACGTACAAACCCGGTCAGTAAATTAGAATCTTATTGACAATTCCATTTATTTCATTAGATATGTTCACTGAGTGAAACACATTTATTATATAGATTAATTACACACAGACTGAGGTTGTCAAGCTTCTGTTTCTGCCAACTTTGATGATTTTGCACTTGCAGCGACTGAAAACATAATGTTTATGATTAGAATATTACATCAGACCAATAAAAAACATGTGTAATACAGATGGACATAACTGAAAGTGTGTTTAATACCCTACTTATAATTTGTTATTTTCAAAAGGTACGTTTAATCTGACAAATTAGATTTATGGGGAAGAAAATTCTAATTTAATGAACATGAAATTATGTTCTCATTTACTGGAAGTAGAGCATTTCAGGTTTTTAAGGAAGTCTCCAACTTTAGCTTTATTCGTCCACAGAATTCACTTTCGTCTTGTGTAGTCGGACATTCCAGCATAAAAGTTCAGTTTTTTCTCCTCTTTTTATCATGTGGAGGCGACGCCTGTGATGTGTGAAATTGTGTTTGCACTGCTCTGCTGTTGGAGTTTTTGTGGAAAATGAAATTTGTTGTACAAATAAAATCGGGGGGAAATGCAGCAGTTTTTCCCCGATTTTAGGAAGGTTTTAAAGTAGCCTAGCTAAAGTTGGAATCAAAACTAATTGATGCTTCAATTTAAAACAAATGACATGCTTGAAAAAGAAGAGAAGATGATTCCTCTGGAGTGACCAAAATAATTGGTGACAGTTGTCAAATATTTGACACACGAGATGCAACCAGTTACTAGGTTTTGGGCTCAATTAGCGTTTCACTTTTTTCACAAGTTGGTTTAGATAGCTTTTTTTAAGAATCATCATTCTTAAAAATTATGTTTTTACTCAGCTCATCATTGTCTCATATTAATATTGGTTGAAAAACAGAAGAGGTTTGTAAGCGGTCAAATCCTTTTTGTAACTCTTTCGCCATCTTCAGTGGGTATAAATTCCGATTAGCTGGAAACTAAAGCTAACAGGTAGAGGAGCTAAGACCAAAGTGAGCTTCTACTTTCCTAAAGCAACAACAAACTAAGAAAAACAAACAACAGATCTACTTCAGGGTATTGAATGCCATTTTGTGAACCTTTTAAACTTCACTTCCATCCTTCCAAAAAATCGCTGTGTGATGATATTTCAGGGCTTTTCCAAGAGAATCCAAACAACAAAAGCCTTTTTCTATTTTATCTGAAGGTGTTTCGGCTTCCTGGGTAAATATATCAGTTAGGTACATGACTCAAATGTAACCTAGCGTCCAGAACTGACCTGCTCTTTTCTTTTTACAGGTGGTGATTGCCATTTCCAGTGTGAAGGAGATAAAGAAACATAACCCAACCCTGTCTGTGCTGTCTGTGCTAACATCCAGCGGAGAGAAGGTCAGGCTCCGCTCACACTTTTTAGAACGGCACAGTGTTTGGTATTCCATGCAGATCACTTCGGGGCCTGCAGAGGAAAAATGTAAAGTCATCTGAGCAAAAGCAGCATTGTTATTGTGAAGCTCAAACGATGTATTCCAGAGATGGAAACCGATAAAGTTGTAAATTATTGGGACTTCAATGCCGTTTATAATTAGCGATGAAAGCCATTCGGTATGTTTAACAGAACATCTATGAGTTGTTTTGTGCAGTTTGAGCTTGAGATGTTAGTAGGCGAGACATGTTTCCTCCAATTCATACCGAATGTCAGGAATTGAAATTTATGGCCTGACTCCGTTATCTCCCTCAGTTTTGGCTCCAGCTAATAAAAAAAAATCTATGAAAATCAAACATTGAAAGAGTAGTGGGGAAGAAATGAAGATAGAAATTAACCCTATTTCTGCAGAGCAAACCCTTCGCCATGCTTTGGCCCAGATTTAACCCTTTCTTTTGTCTCTCCCCCCCCCCCCCCCTCTTTCAGTATTTGTTTGCATCAGTGAGGAACTATAGTGTCTGTTGCAAACTCCTTCAAAGCCTCTGCTGTCAGCCTCAGGTAAACGCAATGTTCTCCCATTTGGTGAGCAAAAACAAACTTCAGATTTTTAACACAGGTTTTGTTGTTGTTGTTGTTTTTTAATGGCTGCATTAGGAGAGCAGCCCAAGCAGCAGCCCTTACCTGTCCTCTGCAGAGTTTGAGCATGACGCAGTGAGTCTGCGTCTCAAGAGACTTTTAGGCAGCAAGAATCCAGAAGCAAAAGAAAATGATTCTCAGCATCCACATATCCCTTGTCTCCAGGCCTCCAGCCTTTCCAGTTTAGAGGACAGTTTCGAGAACGTTGTTCTCAGTGACAGCATTTCTCCGATCGACGGTGGAGGTAAAGATGCCGATCTGACCTGCAATAGGAAGCATCTCAGCATCGCTGCAGCATATAACAACGCATTTGTGTCTCCTCAGCAGCTGACGGCACATGCAAGTCCGCACAGGGAGGCGGTTTTACAAATGAAACTGACAGAGGTGACAAAACCAGAGTAATCACTCCTTACTCATTAATGTGTTGACATTTTTATTGATCCTTTCGCTTCTGTTTCTTTTTTGTTATTTTGTTTTTTTTAGCTGGGTCATGGATTTGGAGGTTCCTTGAGAAAGTTACACTTTTATTGTTCTTCAGAGAAGTTCTGAGTCTAAGAGTTGTCTTCCACATCTTCCTGGTCCTGTGAGTAACCCTGCACAAGTCTGCTAAAGCTGAGCCAAACTTTCTTGGTTTGTTTAAAAGTGATTGGTCTCCTGGCTCCTCGCCTGGTTGTCTGAATCTGTTCAGTTCAGTCCATGTCCAACTGCTTTACTGCGGTAAAATAAAACCCAGATCCTTTCTAGCTGAATGCAAATAAAGAGATTGAAAATCTTTAACTCGTGGGTTGATGCTGTCACAATTTAGTCAGCAGATAATTTAAGTACTACAGCCATTTGCATGTAATGAATTAGCTGAAATACTCATTTCATTCACAAACTTCAATGTAGGATTTTATGTTGGACACAAAGTAACAGCACACAATTGGGAAGTTAGTCATTCAAACTAAGTGATGTTTGAAGGTGATGTTAAATTGTATTTAAGGTTATCCAGAGTAATGGGGGCGGAAAAGATATTTATGCAAGACTTAGATTTATATAAAAAATTGAAAACCATGTGTCCATTCCTGCTATTTCAGTCTTGCACTGCTTTGTTTTCATCTATAACCTAAAGGCCTAATAAAATGCAACATGTCAGATCAAAGGGTATAAATACTTTTCCGCCTCCATCAGCTAAAGGTCCTTTGCTAACTACTGCACATTTCTAAGTGTGCATCAAATCAGACATTTGGCCTTTTAACTAAAGGAGTTCAGTTCTTCCGTAAGAACAAACTTTAGATACTTTAATCACAGAGGACAGTGATGTGATTGAGGCTTTATAATGTGGGCGGCTCACTTCTTGCGCTCTAGCAGAAAACAATCTTTTGCTATATGCTGGACAACGTTTTGAGCTTAGAAATGTTAAAACATACACACCCGTGCTGGCATGTCCACTTACTGAACGCGCTGAAGTGAAGAAAGCTATGACACCATTGTGATGGCGCTGATAATAATGTCACATGATTTTCACTTATGCGCCACAAAGATAGATGTAACTGATATCTTATTGTTAGTAAAATCAGCACTCTATGATCTCCCACCTTTAACCCTGAGAGTGAAAGCACTACTTGGGTTTGTGGCCTGCAGAATGCGAGGCTTGCATTCATGCAATGCCTTCTTTTTTTATTATTATTTGTTTGTTTTCCTTGCAGAATGTTGTTGCTGCTCTTGGTGTCCGGCTACATCGGGCTGAGGATCACCGCTCTGGAAGAGCAGCTGAGCTCTCTAGGAGCCCTGGCCGATCTGTCTTCGCACTACGCAGAGTGAGTAAAGTAAGAAAGAAAGAAACACATGGTGGAAGTCGGTTGGGGAGTGTGTGTGGGAGAAAAGTGAGACTTCTCAAACCGGTTTTCAAACAATTAGCTACTGCTGATCGCAGTAAGATAGAGGAGCAGTGGCCCTAGTTGTTCGTGGCAGGAGTCAAAAGAAAAGCGACTGCATTCCAGAGTTACACACACCAGGATGTATCGTCTGTATTTTTATGCTGAAACAACAGGGAGGAATTTAAAACATGTTTAAATCTCAACAGTGAATCTTGTCTCAGAACATCCACTTTTGCTTTTGCCAGAGTTCGATTTTAAGTCAGATTTTAGTAATAAAATGTTACTTCATTAAATGAAATCAAACAATTTAAAAAGCTACAATATAACCAACTTTCATTAAATTGCTTGTAAGTGTTTTGATTAGGCTAAACATTAATTTCACTTGTCTAACTTCAGCTCATTTTTCTTCCTCGTCTTTTTTTTCCCCACCAGGTACCAGGAAACATAAACACCTGTAACAAAGGCATCTCGACAATAACACATACTGACTTTAATAATGTATATTTAAATGGAACATGCATTTTATTTTTTCAGTATTGCACACAAATACTTTTCACAACAGAAAGCAAACTCCTGTTTAAAGTTGATGTTCTACAGCTAATCTTAAAGGTACTTCTGGGTTCTCTAAAACCCAGAAGTACATGGGTTGGCTGTCTGTTTCAGTGTACCAAAGGTTTCTAAAGGTTACCTCCACAAATTTCTGTCATACAGTTGCTAAAATCAACCTCGTACTTCTACCAACCCAATCCTTGAAATGTGTGGAATATACTGGAGTTCTGATAAGTGTGATCTTGGCTTCATTAAGACCCAAAGCGTTTAAAGGTGCATTATTCACAACAGACAATATTTCCTTTTATTTAACTGACAGACTTAGCACAGTTTTGACAGGAGTAACTTAGTGCTGCCCTTCCCCCACTTGTTGTTGTACTGGGGCTAAAAGATGGTGCTTTTATCAAGGTGTGCGGTTTGTAAAAATGCAGTTGGGAAATTAACAATAAATCAGTCGACAGGCAGATGCCAAAGGTACTAAACTAGCTTATATCAGTGAGGTGTAGTTAATAGTTCACTTCTATAACTGCAGAAGTGCATAGTAGTCGAATGAGATTAATGATGACTAATCTCATTGAACTACTTAACAGGTCTTTGCTTAAATCTATTAAAAATAATGTTATGCATATATTATAACTCTAGAATTGCTATTTTAATGGCTATGTTTGTTCCACCAAATAGATCATATTTCACTTTTATATTTGGTGTTTGTTTTTCTTTAAAGTGAATACTATAAAACTATATCAGTTTTACTCAAGTTGGCGGTGTGTGTAGGAATCGGAAACTGGGCCATGCCTAACTAGTCTGCATGTGAGCATCAGAAAGCTGGAAACAACTAGCGCACCTTGGCAGTGATTTTTTTAAATTTTTTTATGTTGCTTGGACCAGCTATTTTTGAAAATCGAAGAGCAGACTCGGTCTAACTCAGCCGAAATATAAACTCGCTAGGTTTTTATTTTTAAGCCCCACATACAATGGTGTTGTTCTTTATTGCGCCTTTCGAATTGATGAACTTCAGCCTGTTAATGACAACTTCTGACCACCAGAGGGCAGTAAGCCACTACAGATTTATTAAAGCCAGAGTAGCAATGGCGTCCGATTTTGCTTTAGCGACGTTACCCCCCAAAAATAATTAATACGTGGAAACCAAAACCATATTAAGATTCTTTAAACATTAATATAAAAAGGGTCACATTTTAGGTTTTGATTTACTGTTGGCAAATTGTTTTTCACAATTGAAGAATTTTCTGGCACCAATTGTGTAAAATATGTACTCTACAGTCTACAGTATGAATTTAATGCATAATTTAAAGCTGATTTTTTTTAACTGAAACTTACCGTTTTTACAAGAATCCCTAACATTTTCATTCATTACTTCCAACACGGCAGCAGTCTTAAATGTACAAATATTTGCCTGCCTTTGTGACTGCATAGTGGAGTAATTGTTAATTTATGGACTGTAAGTAATAATAATAAAAAAAAATCACCCAATTTCATGTTTTTGTATGTAAGTGATTTTATTTTGTTGTCCATAAAAAGGTCAAGATTCAGTCCCATGAATTCAGTTCATTACATCAGATTTTCAGTTCAAAAAAAGCAACATAAAATTACAAATTATAATACAAAGAAAAGAACAGGTAAGTACAGTAACCATATAAACAGTCTACTAATAGGTTCTACATCCCTCCCACCCCAACATCGGACCCGGTCAATCTCTAGCACACACACACAAAAAAAAAACATTACATCAGTTAGTATCAGCATTAAAAAAATTCAGATAAACGTCCTTTTTTTTTTTTCTTTTTTGGAGTTTTAATGTTTCAACGCCATGAATTCACCTTTATCCTCACATTGACAACACAAGATTATGCTCCATCCCATCATTTGCTCTGCAAAACACAACAGACATGCATACAGTTTTAACTGCTTATCCCCCCGCCCTCACTCCCACCCACCCCAATCAATGAACATTCAAGGCCAAAGGATACAATATATCAACCATAGTGGTGCATCAATAAACGGTACGTTTCCAACCAAGATTCTCCAAACCAGTGAGGTCTCCCTGGTTTCCCCATCCCGGTCGAAAACTGAGGACAAATTTTACTTCCAGAGAGAGAGGGAGAGATTCTTTTACTCGCTCTCAAATTCTTCTGATGACTCAGTGTCTGAGTTTGAGAATGTAACAGATTTCTATTATTCAAATATCACAAACGCAAAGCACAGGATGAGAACGGAAGAAAAAGAAAAGAGAAATATCCCTGTTCGAGCAGACAGGAGGTGAGTGGTGGTTCAGAAAATGTCTTCTGCTGCTTCCCGAGACCCACTTGCACTCCCAAAATGGAGCAATCAGGTCAGCGCCGGTTAATAAATGTTCCCTTTGATACAATGCGGCCACAATCACTGAAATTGATGGATCTCCTGTGCAGCAAACACCTTGTACTACAGCAGGTCTGCACACGGGACCTGTTAGTACTTCTTCACCCAGGAAAACATGTATCTGTGATGCTTTCTCCTTTAGAACTCAGTCAATGATAATGAAAAGACACAGACGTACATTTTATACCCTTGTTACACTTTGGATGCTTTATACAATAGTGCTGAACTTAAGACCTGCTTTTTCATGCTAGATCAGATATATATATATATATATATATATAAATGTGTAAATACATATAGTGTGTGTGTGTTTGTGTATGCATGTCGATGTGCAAAGGTGTGTGTGCGTACGTGTGGTGGAACCTGCACCACACCAACAGTGACGAGGCTCAAGTATGGCTTGTGTCAGACATTGTGGTGTGCTGCCAGCCACAAGAAGAGCTTCTGTACATTTAGGGCCAGAGATGGAAACACAAACAGGAAGGTACAGGAAACTATATTCCATTCTGGCACCTGATCTGAATCACATTATTAGTCCCAACATCATGAAGTATGATTATAAAAACAAACAACTCAGGAAAAATTACATCAAAGCTAAAATTCGCCTAGCGAATGTGCTGCGGCGGCAGCTAGAAACGGATGAATGCTAACCAGCAAAATTCAGGTTACGCACGACATCGGAATGAAAATGGATGCAATTCATGTTGGTTTGTTGGAGCAGACAGCAGCTGTTGGAGTCAACTTTTATCAAAGCATCAAGCTCCAATGGTCTCAACTTTAGCCCCGCTTCTGACTGAAGGCTAAAACATTTAATATGTTGTTTCAATTCTCAAACACAAAGACACAGGCGTCCCTCTCAAGAGGCAGCTGATCAGTTTCCAGCAAAGTTTAGCAAAGAAAATAAAGAAAAAAATGGCTCTCTCCAAAAATGAAAACATTTACAGTGCCATTCAGGCGTTTACATGACAACTACAATGCATGATTTTCTGATTTATTTTAGACTTTTAATTATGAATCTGAACCATTTTCTCAGGGTGGAAGGATTATACAACACAACTTCACTTTTTCAAATCACAAAACATTAGTTGCTCAAATATGTCCTTATGCTTTGGATAAATGTCTTAGCAAGTTCTGGCTAAATATTCTGACTGAATATTTGCAAAACTTCAAATTTAATTAGTTTGTCTGCTCCAAGCTGTCAGCTGTGGATGAAAGGAAATTCACTGGGGTGTGGAAGCTGCTGAAACACCAGTATCAATGTCCAGTGAACCGAGTTTAATATCAGGGAGGACTGAGAGGCAGCAGAGCAAGAAAGAACTGCTCCAAAACTTGAAGTCTGCAGTTGGCCACAAAGTCAAGCCAAAGGTTTTATGGAGAAACGATTTATGGTCAGAGGAGACAATGAGAAGATACAAGTATGTCGGTGAGGCTTTCAAACACAAAACTATTTAACCAAAAAAGGGTGGTGGCAGCATCATGCTGAGAGGTCAATTCTGTCGGCAGCAGTACAGGAACAATAAAAAAAGAGATTAAGGACTGCCTCCAAATTACTCAACACAAACCAACAGATACATGACTGGGTTTTCAACAGGAACGATGATCCCAAATATAAATAGAAACTGGTTTTTAAGTTGATAAAGCAGACCAACATCAAGCTTTTGGAATATGTTGGAACTAAGTCTCAGTGAAAACCTACTGGACTATCTTTAAAAGCTGGATCTGTGTTTAGATATTCAGGCAGGATTCTGTCACAAACATGTTAACGACGTGTCGACGTGTTTTGAAGCTGCAATTCCAGGTCGTCCTGTGTGTCTAAACCCTGAGTGGCTGGCCTTCGACTTACTATGAGACATATATCCAAATATCAGTAAGGATGTATTTAAAGTTTGTGTCGATTAAAGAAAATCCAAAATAAATGCAAATCTATTCCCCAAGTTCTTTTTTTTTAAAGAAAAAAAGTGACAAAGTTGCATTTTGTTCCATTCCACCCAATAAACAAGAACATTAAATAACTCACACATCATTATAAATTCAGTTGCCATCACCTTTTAAACACAGCAACCACTCTGCTGCGTCACCTCATTGCGGTCTAATGAGGTGCTACGTTCTTTACCGCTTCTTGTTCAGAAGCAGCCACTTCCTGGAGTGTCTGCAAACATCTCTTTAAATCTTTCGGCGCGCCCTCTCTGGGTTTACATGATTAAATGACAGGGCAGACTTGCACTTAAAAACCGAGGAAATTAATTTTTTTTTCTTTTTTTCTGAATGGGAAATCTAATTTATTCCCTGAAACTTGAAACCTGTTTCTGCTACTTAGTGGAAAGTTTAGGACTGGAAAAGACATGGAAGTTGGCCTTTTGAGAATTAATAATGAGGGAAAGTATGAGACACTCTGCAGCCATGCAAGCTGTGAAAAGATTTCAGGCTACAACAAGAGGACTGGAGACAGATCACCCCAAACCACACATTAAGTAGGTTAGTGTTAGCTGGAGAAAAACTTGGGAATGCCCTGGCAGTCAGATTAATATTCATTAAAAAGGTAAACAAGTAATGGAAGGGGGAGGGGTACATGCTTGATCAGTATTTGTCCACTGGAAAAGAGAACTAGTCAAACTGTGGAGGTATTCTTCATTATACACAAATTACATGATTAAAAAACAAAAAAGAAACAAAAAGAAACATCAATATTGATGTCCTCATTAGCCTTCCACTACTCTAGGTTTCCAAGTCATCAGGATGTCCTTCATTTCTACACACATTCACTCACGCATACCAATGTGTGCACACAGATCCAGAGAAGTTTGAACACACACACACAATCACCCCATACTCACCAACACCACTTCAGACTTACATCTGTGTGCCTTTGTGGACAAAAAATCTTGCACTTATCAATTGAATTAAGTCGACGTGTTTTGAAGCTGCAATTCCAGGTCGTCCTACGACACTGCAGCTCTGAAATGACTTTGTCTGTTCTGTAGTGTTTCACCAACACTGTACAAATGTATAAAGCTAATGACGTTTTAAAAATTTTTTGTCACCTTTAAAAACAGGAAACACAACGTAGGTCGTGTTTGTGTTGAACCTGTAGGTGTGCTGCTTTAAAGACACACAGATGTGACCAAAATCATTCACGCGTTCATTGCAAACATGCTTCCACACGCACATACACAGTGTCATAGATACAAACACGTAGAGGCTGCTTGTTTCTCAGGCGTGCTGCGCAGCCAGGTCCTGGTTGATGAAACGCCGTAGCCTCTCCAAGTACTGACTGTAAAGCTCGATGTCGTTGTGGCCGGCCCCCTCCACCCACAGGGGCTCGACGGCCTTGGGACAGCGCTCGAACAGGGCGAGGCCGTGGGAGAAGTCGATCACCTCGTCTTCTGTACCGTGAATGATGAGCACTGGAGATGGGATCTTTGAAACCTTCTCGATGCTGGAAGAGATTTATGCATTACTGCTCTAAGGTGCTATGCACATTTCAGCCACATTTTAATGCAAGTAGGGTAATTTTGCACATACAATGAGTCTGGCATTGCATGTGTAATGCGATATACTCGTAATCTCGAGTATATCGGATTACGTCTGTAAGAATTTTTGTGGATTCTTCTCCAGTCAAAAAAAGACTTGAGTATAAAAATCATCAAGAAATGGTTCTTGATATGCATCAAGAAATTGCATATATTACCCATGCAATATATGCAAGGGTAAAAATACAGGTAAAGAAAAAATAATTAAACAAATCCAGTCAGCGTTCATTTTCTAAAGACATCTATTCAAATACAACCTTGTTTCCAAAAGACTGTTTTGGAGCCCCAATGGGAAAAACCAATCTATCTTCTACATTTAATTAAAAACAAACAATTCTAGCCTTGTTGCAGGGTTTTTTGTCCCAGGATGTTACATCATCTCTAACAACATTCACCACATGCTTAAATTAATATACATTTAACAGTTTTTCTTAAAGAGGACTTGCACAGAATAAAAAACGTGTAGCTTTTTTGAGTCTGATAGAACACAATAGTTTCATTAAAAATCATTACTAAATTCCTAAAATATGAAAAAGCATACCATTTCCTTTAGTTTTTATGTCATATTTTTGAAAGAAAGGGGAAAAAAAGAATAAACGGAAAGTTGATTTCAATCCGACAAATCAAAAATAGCTAACTTTGAGTTTTCCTCCTTCAGTAAAAGCGTCGACACCAAATAGTGTTGTTTCAGTCTGCTGCCTCGTTTTCACTGAGCAGTACGACACGAGTCGATGTTAGTAGAACCATTACTAGCAATAAGCATAAAGAAAAAGTTCTGTTTACTTTCTGACTCACTGGTCCATGCTGTTAATCATTTCTGGTAATTCTTAGTGCACTTCTACTTATGAGCATGCTGTACTTTAAATGCTTTTTGCTTCACTACTAAAAAATGTAAAATGATTTTTTGACAAAAAAAAAAAAAAAAAAAATCTTAACTGATTTTTAAAATAATTTAACAGTTTCTATCTGGACTAGAGCAATTAGTTTACTTTGACAACAGGACGCCAAAGACGCCGTTAAGCCTGAAAGGAATCTTCTCAACTTGATATAGATTTTAGCTACTGTTGCTTTTTGAAATTTTATTCATGAGTTGCTTTTTTTGGAAATTTCCCATTTATGCCTGAGGTGAGGAACTTACTTGGGGAACGCATCAAAGCAGTAAGTTTTCTTTGTGTCAGGGAAGGCCACCCTCATGCCAGAGGTGAGAGGAGAATGAAGGACCACTGCAGCGCACTCGAACCTTGATGCTAAATCTACTGTGGGCACTGTGCCAATGCTCTGTCCATACAGGATGATATTTTCAGGGCTGATGCCATACCTGTAAAACAAGCCGATAAATTACAGAATAAAACAGAGAAAAGACCCGAACAACACTTTTTTTGAATAATGTGGTCAACAAATACTTTTCCAAGTACCAGGGATGAACAAGTTTTGCAATTTAAACATATTACAACCAACACAGTGTGTGATGAGTGTGTTAAAGTCATTCACATAATAAATTGCCACGAGTGATAAACGCAACAAAATATTCCTCCCAACAGTTAATTGTGATATTACCTTTAAATGTCTTGATTTGAACTGAGATTTTAAAGGGAAAATTACTACTACACTTAATTATGCTTACACTTAATTTGACCTTTAAAGCTGTACGTCATGTTAAATTTACACGTTTCTTTCCTAAAATAAAAATATTTGTTGAGTCATACATTTGGATATTCAATTTTGACACTAGGATAAGATCCCAAGTGCTTTATAATATCGTTTTTGTTTAATACAGTAGTTAGAAATGCAAAGATTAAGCTTTTCAAGCCAATATTGATTTCTAATTCTTTTACGCCTGAGCTGCCAACAACTCTGACTGATTTTTTTTCCCAAAATATATGACACAGAATAGAGTCAACTGGAATGTAAAGTTCAGCGGATGTTCCTTTTGTATCACCAAATGGGATTTAGGAAAATCCAGGACAAATAGAATAAGCTGTGAACTTGACCCTATCTCAATTTTTCATTCTTTATTTTCCTTGCTTTCATATTTTATCTACAGACCTCACAAAATAAATTTGTTTACTCAATATTCACAATTCATACTGAACTGTGACATCACTGCATAATTTTATTGGTTTTGTTTTATATTTGTACTTTTTAGTAGTTTTACTTGTGTACTAGCGTATTGAGATTGTAAGGCAGAAACTTGTGTGAATAAATTTCACACAAGAATTTTATTTTTTTCTCATAACTTTACAAGGGAAAGTGTATTTATTGCTGTTCAAATAACAGCAGTGATGGGCTTAGTATCACAGCCTCATCAGGCAGGTATTTCTAACAATAACATACTGAACTCCTGCTATTAATTTCTCTATAATAGTGTGATGCACTGACAGTTAATTGGATCTAAATTACTAATTTTATTCGGGTCTTAAGAAATTACTCATAATTATACATAGCCAAAACTATACTCCTATTGTACAACAAAACTATAAATATCTTATAATAAAGAGTTACTGCAACTGGTAACTGGCTACCAATGATCCACTGTCGGAAAAAAAAATAAAATCAAATAAAAAAGACCCAATAGAGGTTAAAACAAATTCAAACAAATCTTGCCTCCTTACCGAGAGCGCAGGGCGTGCCACGCAGCATCGATGTCTGCGTAAAGGTTCTTCTCAGATGGTTTGCCGGTACTAACACCATAGCCTGAGTAGTCGTAGGAGAAGATGTTGCAGTTGATGCGGGTGCCTAAGCCAATGTAGAAGCTGCTCATCTGACCCAGGTCTACGGCGTTGCCATGTGAGAACAACACTGTGAACCTGAGCGACAGACAGGGAAGAGAAGAATGTAAGGAAGTGAAATGCTAAGACTGGAAACTCAAACCTGAAATTCGGTGTATAATGGTGTATAATTTGGTGATGGCTTGCTAACAAGTTTATGAAGCGTAAATCTGAGCGTCGTCAGTCTCACAGTGGAGATTCATGTCTCACCTGGCATTGGGAGCACAGCGTATGTACATGCATCCAACCCTATTCCCTCGGCTAGATCTGGTCAGGAACACGTCGGTCACATCCAGTTCTCTCTGTGAATACTGGAACTCGGCTCTTTCTGTGAGGTGCAACTTCCACCTGCCTTCGGGCCCACTGATACTGCTGCTGGTGGTGGCAGCACCGCCACTACTGCTGCCGCCTCCTCCTCCTCCTCCACCGCCACTACCACCGCCACCTCCTCCACCGCCTCCTCTGTCTGATCCACTGGCATTACCCAGCCGCGAACGCAGTCCCGGCGCTCCGAGTGACGGGGGAGCAGCTCCAGAGTTGGCTGCAGACACGGTTGTTGCTCCAGATCCAGGATCTGGGTCGGGGAGCAAAGCATAAGTGGGCTCTGGAGGGAGAAAGGCCAGTTTGGCTGCAATGCGGCTGGGACAGGGGGGGCAGCAAAAGAGGCAGCATAGCTCTCGTATGGACAGGCCGTTCATCTTCTGGCACAAATCTGAAGAGCAGAGACAGCGAATTAGCAAAAATATTAAAACATATGAAAAACAAAATTATTTAAAACTAGTTCACACGTTTTTTGACTGACATTTGAAAATGTCTTCTTGACACTTGTATAACATTTACCATTGTCTGTATAAGAAGCTAAATAAGGAGTTGCTTTAGTATCCACATAAAATTGAGTTTCATTTGCATAGCAATGAATGCAACTCCAGGGCAGGCAGTGAATGACCTTACATGGAGAAGTTTAAATAAAATGGGTCCAAGGAATGACCCCAGAGGAACTCCACTGAGCAATACTGGGACTTAGCATTACCAATACAAACAGCCTCTATTTTGTCTGTAAGATTGGCTCAATATTTGTGAGTCCAACTGAGTGATGTGGGATGACTCAAAAAGAATGCTTCAAAATATTTTCAAATATTTTGTTTTGAGTCTTTAAAACAATGTATTTGTATTCAATAAAAACAAATCTGAATCAGTTCATTTAGAATAAGAGAAGGAGAAACAGATGATTAGAGCACTGAGGAGAGAAAAGAGCAGGAAAAGCCACAAGAAAAGACAACAATAAAAAGATGGCTACTCGCTTTACTCAAAGTGCAACAAAAGCTCACCACTGAATGCCAATTAATTCTAACTTGACAGATGTGTAAAAACATCTGCCTATATCTGTATCTGGGAAGGAGCGTGGCGATAGAAAATATGGAAATAATTTTATAGCTTATTTCTTCTCCAGATCAAGAATCCAGCGTACAAATGACAAAATTATAAGTAAATAATTTGTTTAATTTGCACCTTTAGACACAAGTCCAGGACTAACAATGAGTCAACTGTTTAAAAGCCAGTGCCTGTTGGCAATCAAAAAGCTGATAAATCTAATCGATTAAGTTGCAAAGAGTTGTTTGCTTAAAAAAAATGACACATTTACAAAATATGTTGTTTGAAAGAAGTAATTTAACACAGAAGCAAGATATCAGTTACTCAGAATATGGGGTAACAAATATCTGAAGCATAAAATAGCAACATTGTAAACATAGTTTTGATGTTTAAGGTGGAAAAGACGAGCCTAAAAATACAAAAAATAATTTAGCAAATGACTTTACATTAATTTTTAAATATGTACCCAAAGAAATATTATTCTGGATAATCTGATCATCTCAGTCCAACAAAGTATTAATCTGAGAAAGCAAGATGTTTTTAGTCTGGTATAGAGGCGTATAAAGATATACAGTCAGCTAAGTTAAACAAAAGAGCAGCACTATTATTCTTGATAGGATTTTAGGACTCTCACAAATGCATTAACACGATTAACAGCTTCTGCAAATGTCTGCTCTGCAGAAAAGGGAGACTACAGCAAAAGAAGAGCAATCTAAACTAATGTTGATCACTGTAGATGTTGCAACAACGATTGACAACTTTGGATTTGCTCTGAAGTCTAAAGCCCGGCTCTGCTGACACCTTTGGAGACAGGACTTACTAAAATCCCAGTTCACATTCAGACTAGTGGTACACAACATTATAAACCATCCAGGTCTGGAGAGTCCTGAGGACTATTAGAAATGTAATGCATTGTTGACATGAAAAATGTCTTACGGGAATAAATATTTGGGTTTATCATGATAACAGTAAATTCCAATTAATAGTCTGAAAACCCCAAAAGTTGACAGTGCTATCAAAATAGGTGGTTGTTTAAAATGTTGGCTACAGGACAGTATCAATTAATGTGAAAATATTACTGATGCAATTATTGTGTGCGGTGTAGTGATAAAAGTCACTTCTCTTCATGCAACAGGTCTCCTGGAAAGCAATTTTGAAATGGGATTCCAGTATTTTTTGGGTTTGTGGGGCTCCGAGTGCAGAAACGTGGAGTTACAGCTACACAGTGGCCTAAAAAAATAAACTAGAAAGAGGTTCTAAATACTAAATTGTATTTTTGTTATTTAAAAAAAAAATGCCACAAAATTGGGTGATAAGATTTCAAATCCATGTCGCCAATCGATAATCCATGTTAAGTGTGATGAAGCACAAGAGTTCCTAAACTGGATTAAAAATGCACAACTCCTCCATGGTGACTGGTAGTAGCAGCGTACCATGAGATATTGGTAAGTACATCGATTGGTAATCAAAATATGAAGCAGTCTTGTGCTAAGGCAAGGGCTACTAGCCAGGATCATCTAACCAATCAATGGCAACAAAGTATCTATACTAAAACATAAAAAAAGCCATATAATGCATAGCTCCAAGGAGAAATAAGTAAACACACCTCCAAATTGCACCAATTATCAGGTTGCTTTAACACGGCAAGAGGTTGTGAGCTGTTCAGGTTGAGGTTCAAATGCAAAATGTATTCACCATGTTGTCAAAGAGAAGCTCTAGCATCAATTTACCAATTGGATGGGGTTTTGCAACAAAGCGGGGAACGAATGCTTCCTGCCACAATAATGTTGGGTTATAAAGATTTGTAGGAATCCTGTGATTTTCATATGACCTGTATTAACCTAGGGTAAAGGAGGGAACTTCGATTATAAAAATCCAAACTCTGGCTGGAAGTAAGTGTTCAGAATCATCATTATTCCACATTTTCTGATAAATAATAAAGTAAATATACTTTACTTTACTAAACTTTACCATAACCCTTTATGGAAAAACTTTAAATCTAAAATTAACAGTTTTTTGCAACAGCACAAAACTCTCATTATTCCAAATAAATTGAATTTATGTTTTTTTGCACATGATCGACAAAACACAGGATTTGATAAAAGGCAATACCTCACGATAATTATTTTCACTGATCCGATTCTTTATAGCTCTGTCAAATATGCACACCAGTGTGTACAGATACACTGGTGCTTCCAATAACACATCTGTAGAGAAATTTGGCATGTTGTCATCTGACCCACCAGAAAAGCAGCCTACCTCAATGACACATTTATTACCGAGTATGAAATATTAGTAATAACCACGTTGACACGTGATGTCACAAGATATTGGACAATAGCGAGGAGAGAGGGAGATGGAGAAAGGCTTTTTATTAGACTTTATTGATTTAACACATGATCCCTGACAACATTTAGAAGTCAAAATGATTTTCTCACACCTTCTCAGTCTCACACTTTTCCCATTTAGTGACACAGAACTGTTTTATTATGCTCATTATCTAATGTTTGCTTAGCAATACTTAATGAATTACAGACTATAACACATTAATCACTGCAAATGGGGAAAAAGACAAATGAACTAAATTTAGTTTAATGAGCATAAAATAAATTCTAGATGCAAATATTTGTGAATGAAATTACATTTTTTAAATAACAGTTGTCTTAATTATTTGTTCTGTTTTCCTGATTAGTGACCGTCCTGTGGAGGCTACAAAGCCACACAAGTAATGAATTTCTATAAAACAAAATTAACTATTTGGGTTCATTTGAGTCAGCCATTATAAAGCCCAAGAGGAGGATGAGATGTAGCATCATTTTAGACGTCAATCTTAACTACTTGGCTCTTTTGCATATTTGTCTTAAAGACAAAATAAAATATCTGGATTTATTTGAGTTCAACAAAATCACAACCTCGAGGTTCTCCGTTGATGAATGTCACAGCAAATGGAATCAGAGTGTCGACCACAGCTCCTGCGCGCTCACGTTTCACCCACATTCCTGCCCATATTTACTCATGACCTGGTCAGAATCAAATTAGACATCAACTAGCTACAGTAAGACCTGACATGAAGAAGGGGGCTAAACATAGTGGTGGTGGTGAGGTGGTCTGGACTGCTTTGCTGCTTCGGGACCGGACGGTTGACCTTAATTACAGCCATGAATTCTTCTCTCCAGAAAACAACAGTTGTCTTTATTATTTCACGGTCAGGCCATAGTTAATGACACTCAGCTCAAACACAACTGGGGTTTGCAGCAGGACAATGGCCTGAAACGCATCAGAGTGGACCAAAACTACTTGTCAATGTCTGTGGCCAAACTAATGACGTTCCAAGATACGGATCCAAGTTATTTAAATGGCCAGCATTTACCCACTGCATCGGACCAGAACAGAGCAGAGGGGATTTCAATATTTTTGGTCCAATAGGAGCGACAGATGGATAGAGAGATCCACCAATGCTGACCAAGCGCTTTTCCGAATAAACAAACATGCACACAAAATTCTGACCAATCACACAATAATTTCACCTGCAGAGGGCGGCGATACATTCGTCAGGAGAGTTGTGACAAGAAGGGGTGGATGACACAAGGCTGAGAACAAAATTATGAGATTTTCATCAAGAAGCTGCGACAATGAAGGCTGATTCTGACACGCTGGCCCAACCATGCTGGGCCTTTTAGTGAAGGAATTTGCCAACGCAAAGTCTCTGTCTGGTACTTTAATAAAATAAAAGCTATGTGTATACTTGAGCCGTACAGTTTAATGAAAACATTTTGGATTACATGCCTTATGTTATTATTGTAATAGTGCCCTCCTTAATTCACTCATCATTGGTGTGTGTCTTTCAATGGAGTTGACGTATTTTGTTAGGATCAAATATTGTCAGCTATCAGAAGTTTCTACAGGACAGCCTTTTGTTTGTAAAGATATAACTGCCTTAACGCAAAGCTGCAGTCTTCAATAGACTTCCAATGTGCTGCCGCTAAAAGTTTCTTTATGCAAAGCAGTTTGTTTTAGTGTTAATGCTACCTTACTTACCGTCTGTTTTGATACACCTGTAGGTAGATCAGCGTGTAGCATATTTATATTTAGCATTTCAAAGCTGTTTTACTCCTTAATGCTTTGCTTTAGATTATGTCAACTTTAATAAAGGCAAAGATGCTTTTTTTCTTTTAAACATTACTCCTTTCACCAGTATAAGAAAAGAGGACGTCAAAAGTTTCTCAGAAGAAAACAATCACCCGATTTTGATATTTTAATCTAAATATAAAAGTTTAGGCTGGAGAAGAGTCTGAAGTTCAATCTCACAAAAGTAATTGGATTTTTAGAAGTTGCAATGTATTAGAACAGCGCATTGTCTTTAACGTTTTACAAAGGTAAGACCTAAATCACATAGTATTGGGTGACATTATTTGTTTTGAAACGAAACAAGTGAGCAGTGTTAAAATGTTAGAATGCCATTTTTTACTAAGTTCCCATCCTGCAAATGTAATACAATTTAGAAACGCCACATTTTCATTCTCAATATAGAGCAGCAACAAAAATATAACTGATATCAATGTTCCAGTGTTGTAAATTGAGAAAAAAAAGTGTTCTAAGCTATAAGATTACACAAAAAAGAACTAAAGAAAAAAAAATAAGTTAGGGAGGAATCAATCCAACACCAGAATGTAGGCGGCAGTGATTTAAGAGGCACATGTTGCCTGCCAAGAAATTAGTACACTAAGATAAATAAAATGTCCAAACCAAAAAATTCTCTCCTTTTGCTCAGATATGCAACCATATTCACTTATATGGTTTTTGTACTTTTAAGAATCCTTATACATCATTTGCAATCAATTTTGTCATCAGAGTTATTAACATAGCAAGGGGTTTGTTGTTGAAATTTTGGTCTGAAAATCTCATGCTATATTTTTCTGAAAAAATATAGCATGAGATATATATAGCATTTTTTTTTTTAAACGAACCCAATAGTCTTTAAAGCAGAGGTAACAAAGTCCAGTACCAATCCAGCAACTTTTAGATGCATCCCTTCTCCAGCACACCTGAATCAAATTAACTGCTGGTTAACAGATCTCTGCAGATCTAAATGAATCCTGGTCAGGGATTTCAGGCAGAGATTCATCTGCTCTAAGAGTCAACTTTTCCTAAATAAACCAGTCCACCACTCAAGCATGTGATACAGTGGCCTGTGCAAGGTCCATCTTCATTTTGAGTATTTATTTATAATGTTTAGATTATTTAAAAAAAAATAAAAGCAGGATGCATTTTATGTTGAGAAAAATATTTTCTGTTGCTGTTTTTAATAATAAGTCTGAACGTTTTACATATTTCAGTGTCCTCAGGGAGACATAAATTACTCAAGAATTTTAACTTTTAAAACAACCTTAACCTTTCAACCTACACAAACGATCATATTATTAATAAAATAAATGTTTTAAAAATATTTGTCCAGATTAAATGACTTGTTTTGCCTTACTATTTTTTTGAAAAGGTTACCAACATACCTACTTTGATAAATGGCACACATACCTGTATTTAGAAATCCTCTTTTGTTGAAGTTAACTGGAAAAGCTCTGCACCAACGTCTTGCAGTCTCTTCGGTGAGCCAGCCAGATCCTAGTGAAAGTAAAATGATTTGTTGAAATTGAACAGTGTACTACATACAAACAATCAGACAACCTTCACCTTCTTGTATTCCACTCTAATTTTATAGTAAACTATATGCTTAAAAACCCTTAAAATCACAGACCACACAGGTGAATTTATTTTAAAGTACTCGATATAACAAGGATTACTTCTAAGAATACTCCTATGAAAGCAAATTGTTGGTCACTAAGAACAATAGGCAATAAATTGCATGACATCGGATGCTTTTGACAAGGGTAAACAGGGATAATACTCACAGCACTCTCTCAGCAAAAACACACTCACTGGCATGCTAATGAAACCTGCTTTAAACATGATATAAAGCCTTAAATTTAGTCCGTAATATTAGTACATACAGGCGAGGAGAAATCCAACCCGATAGAAGTCAAACTGATCACCAGAACCTCTGTGTTTAGCAGCCAAATCCATCCATCACTACCGCTAGCAGGTTGCCCAGCTAGCGGCGGCTGCGGCTGCGGCTGCTGCTAGCTCGTTAGGTTGGCCGTCTGAAAGCGACCTACTTACCGATTCACAGCAGGACGATAGGCGGGATGGAGAGGCCCTATATGTACTCAGAAGCAGCGTAGGACTACGAAAATCCTTCTTGTGTCTTGACATGGATGGACTTACTCAAGTGTACCAACCAGTTGTCGGTGGCAAGCTAGCTGAAATTCATGGCTACCAGATTTTTTTTTTTTTTTTTTTTTTTACTACTGCCCGACTTCATCCGGAAGTGACGTACGAGCGTCAAATCCTCATTCAACTAGGCAACAAAGCTACATATTAAAACTTAACTAAACTAAATAGGACTATATTGTAAATATTTTTCATATATATTGTTTACAGAGAAGAAGAAGAAACATCAAATGTCTTCTTTTTTTTTTTTTTTTTTTTCCTCTGATGCAGTTTAGCGCTGTTTACCCTTTATGGACAAATATCATTCCAAAGCAATACAAACCGGGCTCTGTGACTTTCATTATGTCCTAAAAGATGTACACGGGAATAGACGCTTCCCAGATTGCATGAGTAATGGGGAATGGGCAATGTGACTCGCCACTCCATGCATCTTTTTGAGGTAGTACAGCACTTAAGTGGGGTTGATATTGTGTGCAAAATGTAAGTTTTGTGTATGCAAAGCGTATGTTTTGTAAAAAAAAAAAAAAAAAAAAAAAAACATGTACATGAAGATATTATAACTGGTTAATGATATATGACTTAAAACGTTTAGCTTGTTGCTAGATAAAAGAGGTATGTTGCTGTTTTTGAATTAATCTACAACCTATTTGACCATAGGCGTAACTTCCCGAAGGACTGGAAGCCTATAGGCGTAACTGGCCAACTTTGGCCTGACTGGGACAGTCCCCACCAATATTTCCTTCTTTTTTTTCTATATGTGCCTGTATCTATGTGCGGACAGTAACTCGGCAGCAGCTGCACGTTTGTATTCAACCCATTAACAGCCAGTTAACGCTTTGTAAAACGTAAATGGCAAGTCCGCTCATTAGTAGATTGGACATCATGTGACTGCTTTACATGCGCTATTGTTTTACATTCAGACAGGAATATCAGTGGTGGGAAAATGACACAATCAAGCAAAGAATCTGAAAAAGTGGACGCAAAGTTTTGATGTTAATTGTCAAGACTACGACAGCAAGATAACAAGGTCCAAAGGGATCACATTTCACAGGTCAGTAAAAAGGTTTGATTAAAAAATATATATATATATAAAGAAAGTGAGGAGTAGGTTAGCTATGCTAGCTTAACGTTTATCACCTTAACATGTGCTATTGCTGCCAGTTGGGAGTATTTCGGTTCAATTAACACAAAAATAAGGCGACCTACATTTTCTGACAGATAATCAGGAGACCAGGTGTTTAAATTAGCTAATCAACCACCGTGAGTGTTCCTTCCTATTGATCGCAAAATGAAAATTCAAAAACATAAATCTGCAACGGACAGAATGTTCTGTTTGGTGTTCTTACTTTTTTTGTGTGGGAAATGTTTTTTTTTTTTTTTTTAGTTTTGATTCCTGATGCACTTGAACGTAATCTTTGCTCTGTGCTCCCGGGGCTGTTTATTGGTTGCCCTGGCAACGAGTCACGCACTGTGACTAACGTGAAGCTCACCCACTGAGACAGAAAAATAATACAGCCACCCGTTTCTCTACATTGACCCAGAACATCATTGCATCATTTGTTCGTAGAACGTGGCGATATTCAGAGCAGTCATCAAATAGGATGAAATATTTCATAAAGCACAGGAGCCAAAGTTTGTTAAATTTTAAACCATGGCTTCTACAGCCACAGTTAAATTAAATTAAATTATTGGCCAATATAAAAGAGAAATTCGCTTTGTTCTCTCTTGTATCTTCACAGAACTGACAGAAACCAAACTATTCATAGATTTATATGCAGAGAGAATATATATTTTTACATATCCAAACATCAGCTTTAAGCCACATTTTATAGAATCCAGTGACATTGATGGTCACTCTACCAACTGCCCCAACCAAACCCAAATCATTTTTTGGGCTCTTTATTATTTGCTGTATTAAAGCAAATAGATTCAGCAAATACAAACTCATTCCATAAATTAGAATATGACTGAAAAGTTTCTTTGTTAGTAATTCCATCACCATGTGAAAGACATTATATAGATTAATTAGATTACGTCCATTTTAACATATTCAGATTCCGTAGTATGTTTATTACCTGCTAAAACGTTATTTTTGAAAGGTAATATTAATCTGACAAGCCTGATCAGGACATATATCCTATTTTATTGAATAAGATTGTAAGGCATTCACATGTAAGTATTGTTATTATTCTTAGCACTAAAAAAAGAAAAGGTCTTCCAGTAACTGGGTGCACTCTTCATCCCCACCAACTTGCAACACAAAGTTACACCCTTGTTTTTGACTATCTCATGAGCCTGTTTTAGTGTGTCAAGTACATGTCAACCCCTGAACAAACAAAACAAGAAAGACCTTGAGA
Source organism: Xiphophorus maculatus (assembly GCF_002775205.1). Lineage (NCBI taxonomy): Eukaryota > Metazoa > Chordata > Actinopteri > Cyprinodontiformes > Poeciliidae > Xiphophorus > Xiphophorus maculatus. Next base: position 11,582,472 of record NC_036448.1, read on the forward strand.
AGATGTCGGCTGAAGCTTTCAGTAGATTGTCACTGTCCAATCCATTACACCAAAGGAACATAAAAAAAAGCCTAATTACAGTTTGCAAATACACATCGAGACAAAGACCGCCATGTTTGGCAGACAAGTGTGTTAAGAACAACAAAGTCGATATTTGGGAGTGGCAATTAATCCAATTCAGTTTATTTATATGATGGCATTTCACAACAAATGCTATCTGAAGGCACTTTAGAACGAAATCAGTTTGTACAAATAAAGTATATTATTATAGTTGTTAAAAGATTCTCTTTTTCATAAAGCCCAGCTGATTGCATGAATCTAGTAAGGTGGCATTATTACCTTTACAGCTATCGGTCAAGCTGGGCATTCATGTGGCAACAGTGGAAAGGAGAATTTCCTTTTAACGGAAAGAGTTACACTGGATCACGAATCTCAGTCACATGGAAAAGTTTTGAGCAAAGCTGAAGAGGTGTTTGCAAGCAAGACAGGCTTAAAAACCTGATTCCTTTACATTAGTTCTATCAATATGAATGGGACAAAGTTCCAGTAAAATCAAGAATATTTTACGCTGTTCGGGTTCATATTGAAGTGATTGCGACTGACCAGAACTGTTGATCATTTGACAACTTAAAGTTTGAATGAAGCAAAGATGCTTCAACTGCAGCACCTCCTGTTTGTTTTCACACAAGCTCTTACAATCTTGTGTTATTACAGATGTCCAGTTTATTACAAACTTTCTCTATTCAGAAATGATTTTTATTCAGTTCTAGAGCTTAACCATTATACATTTACAATACAAGTTGTCTTTAGGGAGTAAAACATTCTGTTTTTCATTTCATTGTACGCTCTGTTGTTGACATGGGCAAGACATCCGATCGCCAGACCCTGAGTTTCAGACCCCAAAATGGGAACACACACAAAAAATGGCTGAGGGAAATTAAGTTATTGACAAAAAAAAATGTTAATAAAATCTTAAAAAGTCAAGAGTGTATTTATACAGCTTCTTCCCAACCTCTGTAACACAGATTGCAACAGAATATCCTTCTGGACAGTTTAAATTACAGCAGCATTTAACTTCAGGAAGTATTTCTGTATTGAATCACACTAACTTCTCTCAGGATACTTAAACCATTTTGGCCCAATTATTCAATTTAAAAGACGATTCTACCAATTACACCATATTCAAAAATTTATGAAATTTCTCATGAATCTCAGCATAACTTCTACTTCTGAGGCTTTCCATGTACAGCATGGACATGGAGCTGAATCATATATTAAAACTGCACATTCAGACATGAGAAACTACTGTGAAAGGAATGGCAAAGTTCAAAACCATGCAAAAAAGAGAAAGTAATGTGTTTCTGTAAAATGGTCCAAATAAAAATGATCCAATATTGATAGCACTGCAACACAGATTTAGGACACTAAAATAATAGAGTGAATATTTAATTTAAGGTGAAATATTATTACACAAGAAGAATCACCATATCTTTAATCAGTACTAATTAGGAATTACACTAATCATCTGCCTACTTTCGTAGATTACTACTTTCTCTAAGGACAGTCTGCTATACGTTGATTGCATTTAAGAAACTGATAATAATTTAAAAATGAATCTTATTTTTTCTTACCACTTCCAACATCATGTGTGCCTCTTTTCCCAAAGCTCTCAGACTATCACATAAAGAACCATTGTGTGCTTTGTGCTCATGATCATCAGCCACTCCTCTGCACTGTCATCTGGTAAATGTAGTACTTCAAAAGTGGGAAGTGCAATAGTTTTGTCCCTTCTGTCTTTTATTGACTCTGTTTGCATTGATCCAAACATGTCTGTCTGAGTGCATCCATTTCTTTAAGCAAGTCAAAGTTCATGCAGTTGGTTGAGGTTTTTTTTTAATGCATTGTCTCTTATGTCTTGCCGTTGCACTCTCTGCTGTATCATTGTGGGGCACATGCTGTTTTATTTGGGCTTATTTAATATATTTTTAGTCTTGTTTAATTAGTAATCCATGACTTCCTGTAACATTCCTTTTTTTTTTTTTTTTTTGCAGCCACTCCTAAAAAGCTCTAACCTTGCCCATTTTTGGAGCCAGAACAATTAATCAAGTGCTCCAATCCTAAATATATGTTGCCCCAATCCACTGTGAGGAAGATAAGGAAGGAGATTTGAATAAACTTTAAAGTTCAGGGAACTGCAACGCGTCATTTTTTAGCGAGAGAATATGGTACTATTGCAGAAATATTGTTAAAGTTCCCTAATCTGAGGGCACTGTGTATGCTTTTCCTTTGTACCTAAGAGCAATCATATGACTGTGTTCATAACAAGTCTCCCAATGTTGTCTTGAGGAATAAGAAAGGCTTTTGGAAAATATAACAGCAAAATACAATTAAATGAGATAAATATGCCTCCTCTGTTAACAGAGACCATATTTATTTGCTTTTCAGTTAAGCTTTTAGCTGTATATTGAAAATTAATATTTTTGACATGCCGTAAAGAAACTTTATTTGCCCGCTCCCATATTTTAAGAAAAAATTTCGTAATTTCCAGCTAGCAGGGCTGCAAAGTTCACATCAAAGTTTAAGCTTTCCAACTGCAGATAAGATAGCTTGAGGGCATATCAATAACTTTTGTTCATAATCTTGAAAATTTAGACACATCAAATCTGAGCTGCATTATTGTAAGCTAAAACAGGAACATTTGATGAAAGTTTGTTTCTTTCCTCAATTTTAGCCATGAAGTGTTTGGGGAGTTTTTTTTGTGTGTCATTTTAGCTCATTTGAATGGGAATAAAAGGAAATTGTACTTCTTTGTTACAATTTACAAAAAATAAAAATGTATTTTTTTAAATTGTTCATTAATAAGACTTGAATTTCCCAGCTTTGTTCAAGTTGAGATTTATGTGGAACATTTAACGTTGTTTGCTGCTGTGAGTGGTGGGTGGGGGCAATCAGAGGGGCTGTTAACATTCATGCATGCAAATTTATCAGTAACTAAAACCTACGGCTCATTATCGTAGCGATCCAGATCCGGGGTGCCTTTATTTCGACATGCATTTGTTTGTTTAAGCTCTGGTTTAAACAGCGTCCATCTGTGTTCTGTCGTTCAAGACAATAAACCTAATCTGTCACGTTTATTACGCTTTTGACAAGATGTGGATTATTTGTATAGGGCTGTAAATTGGCTTTCCAAAAATGTTTCCTGTTAATGAATGCATTATTGGTTTTCCCCTTGAAGCTTTTATTTTAGCCCTTTACCTCACTTTTGTTAATATTATCAAACTCAATAACAGCTTACCACGAAATGTGTGTTAGAGAGCGAGAGATGAGGAGCGAGAGAGAGAGAGAGAGAGAGAGAGAGAGAGAGAGAGGGTGCTCCTCCATTCATCATTGATCCACTGCAGGACTCTGTTTCAGGGGGTGTGAATTATGGGCCCCTGTTGTCACCGTGCCTGCTCTGCGCTGGACATTTCACCTCGCCACTGTAAATTTACAAAGGGGATTACATTCTGCTGACCAGTGATTTCAAAGCCGTACCCGGCGCTGGTCCCTCCCTGCATGACAGAGGACTTCATTGCGGGGTTTGGTGGTTTTATTATATATATATATATATATATATATATATATATAAGGAACAAGGCTGCCGGGAAAGAAAACGGATCTGGACTACAGACACAGTCAGTAAGTCGCTGTTTACGCATTGAAGAAAGAAGAAAAAAAAAGACTCTTACTCTCTAGAGAGAGAGTGCGCGGGGAGAAAAAGCAAACAAAACGATTTGTAGTTGCCTGGGCGTTTTGAACGCGCTCCGTATGAACGGTGATGCCTCGGCGACGCGCCGGAGTCGTAGAGGGAAGAGGCAGGTGAGGTGCGGCTGAGGAGCGTTATTCCAGGGAGCCTTGGATACCAGGAGAGCTGCTGCAGCCGTCACCCTTTTCTCCACTGAGGGAAACAAGAACGACAGAGAGGGCGGGTTGGCACCTGCTCCAGCCTCCCCATACCTGGCCATCTGGTGCGGTGAGTGTGCCAAATGGTGGGATTGAGAGACGCTTAGATGAGGAGGACGGGGTGGTAGGTAGGTGGGCAGGGGGCGGGGGTGATCAGGTGTAAGTGCGCAGTTTTTATTAGTGCCAAAGCGATGGTGCATTTTAATAATCTCCAAGTAAACAAATAGGTCCGTCTCCGGCACCGTCTGGACCCTGGTGGGTTCGAGTTGGTCTTTGTGTCTGCTGCAAGTTTGCTGTGATATTAACATATTTTGTGCACGCCTTTGTTGCACGTCGTTGGCTCTTTCACGTGTTGCACACTGACTGTAACTGTGGGCTTTTGTAATATTTTTGTCATGCAAAATAGGATTATAGAGATGAGCACCGAGCCTGATCACAAATCCTATTTGGATCATAATTCCCTTTTGGATCATATGTCTTGATCTAAATGAGCCTCGTCACCTTCATGTGTTATGTTTTATTGTCCCGGGTATTGTCCTGGGTAAATTGATGACGTCTTATAAAGTGCATGGTCAAGGTTTTATGTTAACATCAGAAAAGGTCAGATGTGATGATTTGGAAGCCATAAAGGCAATTGATTATGTCATTAGTCACACACAGCACAGCAGAGGGGTAGGGCAGGCAGCAGAAATCCATGGGATAAATCATAGTGAATATGAATAAATGAGTCAAGATACATTTTAAGTTATTGAAAAACGGGCCCCCTAAGGTCTACACCTACATATTCAGAGAAATTGGGAGAGGAGTGGTTGTTTTTAAGATAGAGTCGATGTGGCTCACCACCCAGGGAACCAGGATCTCAGGGGCGCCGTGAGTTTATATGAATTTATTTAGCACCAATTCACAGCAAATGTAATCTCAAGGCACTTTACATGACAAACACATCCAATCTCTATGTGGAAATAAATAATCAAAACAACTGCATGTATTCAAATTACATACTATAATACTATGCTGCGGAAACAGATTCATACTGCCAGTTGCTAATATATTGCCTTCATAAAAGAAGCCCATTTAAATGCATCAAGTCCTTTATGCTACTGGCTTTGCAGTAATCAGTCATACTCAGCAATCACACGGTGACATCTCAAAGGACTGACTCTCTTGTAACTGGAAGAAGCCCCCAGCAGAACCTGGCTCAGTGCTAGGGGCCATCTGCCACCACCAACTGGGATTTTTGACGGGACAAAGAAGACATGCAGCAGCTTTGGTCTAGGAATACCTTCTACATTTACTAGAAGTTAACAGAAAAAGTTGTCCTAGTTTGTTCTTCTGTGAGAGAAACACAGCTAAACAGAAAAGCTCTGAGGCTGTAGCATTCACGGGAGGTAAAAGCTGTACGCTGTTCCTCCCTTAATCTGTTATTTGGACCTCTTAACGAGTTTTCCGTTCTGTATTTGCATGTACAGTCGATGGGGATTTAGTGTCGTGCACGCGGCTTGGCTGAAGGTGGTATCTGATTCTCTGGACTGCTGCTGATCATCTAATCGAGACTGGTCAAACCTGAACCGGACTTTTTCAGTGTGACCTGAGATTCTTTGAGACATTGTTTGAGAAAACATTAAAAAAAGCAACATAACATCATGGTACCACCACTGTACTTCACAGTAGACATGAGGTTTTCAAGCTTCTCTTGTTCTCCAAGTTCACCAGCGGCCATTGTGGGCAAACACTTGAATTTTAGTTTCTACACGCCACAGGAGATGTTTCTCAGGGTTTTTGCCCCTGAATGCATTTACAAACTGTGAGCTGGGCTTCTATGCTGCATTTTCAGTAATGACATCTTTCTCTTTGAGTGGGTTTCAGCACATGTCAGAATGAGACTCATTTCACATGTCATTCTGTTCATAAATGGTTTTCTTTTTTCGCAGAATAACCTTTGTTTCAGGAAGAAATGTGTTTTCACTTGGTTACATTTGGGTGCTGTGGGGTGTCTTGCCTAGGTCCCCTTTCATGTAAGAGCTGCCTCTGCAGTCGAGAGTAATTTGAATTATGCTCATTGTCCAAAATGTCTTACAGCTACAATAACTAAATTGCCTGTAGTCACCCACACGCTCCCTACTTCTCTGGTCTGGGTGAAATGCTCACATTCAGCTCTTACTGAAGTGATTTCGTTGTTACTCTGTATGGATATTTTCTTCCTACAACTTTGTCTTTTATACTAAAAGCCATTGAGTTCAACAGCGGGATCGTAACAGCTCCCAGCTGCTGCGGTTCATGTTTGTGTTACTGTTGATATTCAATAAAAAAAAAAAGAAATGTCTGGCATCGCAAAATAAAAGGGAGCGGGAGGGAGGGAGGAGACGGGGAGACAGAAACACAGACAGACAGATCGAGCGTACAAAGGATAAAGTGTGGCAGAGAGCGACCACGGCGTGCAGGCCACACAGGGATCGGCAGAGAATGTAAAAATACAGAAAAAGAAATGATGGCGCAGAAAGCCCTGAGCGAACCAGCACCGAGGGAGAGGGGCTGCAGGCAGCCGTCTGAGCGGCTGTGAATGGTTTCCCTGTTGCCCACACAGACAGCCACACAGACAGCCGTGCGAGCAGGTGCTAAGCCCACCACACAGCGGCCACAGGGAACAACAGGTGCAGCCCCTGTTTCCTTCGGTCCCTCGTTTTGAAAGTGCAGCTAACACCCAAACATACAGCTAGAAACGCCCACATACCAGGCTGAAGGAAAACAAAGAGAAAATTCAGCTTATGTATCCAAGGCCTGGATCTAAAATCTGAATTAGGAAAATAATGTCACAAACTTGGAACTATCGAGCCGCGGCGCTTGCAGGGTGAAGCAATCTCAGGTTGAGACAAATACCCACAGGGACATTATTGAATTGTATTGATCCTTCAGGTTCTCCATTCAATCTTCGAACAGGGCCATCTCAGGTCTTGGTTAGAAAAAAAACTCTCATCGGACTGTGGGGTAATTCAGCCCAGAGAGTAAATAAACAGTAGATTAGTATGTCGAAACCGAAGTCTTGGGAATGCTTCCATAAATGTACAGGACAGCAGTCTGAGATCTTCAGTGTTTGAAATAGAGTGAAACAAGCAAAAGGCGCTGGAAGGTTACCTAACACCCTCACAGCTCTCTCTGTCAGGAGAAACAAATTGCCTTACTTTACCAGAGGTATACAGAAAGAAAAAGTCTGACACTGGAATTGTGACACTGCGTGAATGCAGGCTCTGCTAAAGCAGTGCTTCTCTAATTGAGCTGAATTCTGTTTTATTTCTGACCCCGAAGATATTTTACAATGATAAACTTTTTATACTTTTTTTCACCCATATTTTGTAGTTAAAGGAGCTCTGACTTGTTATGAAGAAAAAAAATGTAGTAAGATATAAATCATGACCAAAACAGCAAGATTTCAGATACAAAGAGTTGAATTTAGCTGCCTCCACAGTTGAACTCAGACTTAGAGACTGGAGCCCAATCAGCAGGGCAGAACCCAGAGAAGACCTTATGTTCCAAATCAAAAAGAATCACTTCAAATATCTGGGGCATCTGATCGGGATGCCTCAAAACCTCCAGATCCTGATGATAATGTATATTTCTTTTCTGACCTGGGAACATTTTGGGAACAATGAAAAATGAAATGAAGAGTTTTGCAAGGGAAAGGGATGTTTGAGTTTCCCTTCTGAGTCTGTTACCCTGACGACACACTAGCGTTTGCACACCTATGTGGTATAGGTTATGATAGGTTCTATCATATTGTCTCAAACAAAAACAGTATCAGTGTCCCTTATAAGCACGAGCAGCTCCCTCCCCCTCCCCCCTCCATCAATTGCTGCACACTGCAGGTCAGCTTTTAGTGAAAATGTTATTGCTCTTTTCCCTTACTTACAAGAAAGACAAATCTGTCTTTTTCCAGTGGAAAAAACAATTAAAGTCATTGTTCAGAGACTGCAGTGCTCATCATGTATTGCAGTATTAAGTTGGCTATGGGAGCAAATAGTCCAATTAATTATCTAGTTAAAAGCAGCTTATTATGCTTTTGTTACTTTATAAAAAGCAAAACAACAAACATGTAAGATATCATGCTCAAATGCTTCAGTTTGCAAATTAAATATTAATGCAGTCACATTCAGTGAATCTAAAATGCGTACTGACGAGTCACATTTGTCAGATTAAAAGCACTTTTTGAGAAAAACACACCTTCAGCAGGTAATAAATATACGTTTCACTTATCCCACGTATCAGCTTTATTTGTGTTTTATTATGGTCTGGTGTAATATTCTAATTTTAAATGTCTTGTTTCATTATCTATAAATGGAAAAATCATCATACTTAACAAAAATGAAGGCTTTCAGACTTCCACCTGTGTGTAATTAATCTATGTATCATGCTTCACGTAAGTAAGTAAGTAATATTCTAATATATTGGATGGATTTGTGAATAAATGTTTGAATATTAATATAATGTCAATGCCAGATTATTTTTGAAGCAATAGCAATGATTGTTGCTGTTCTGTTTCATATGAAAGAAATTAAACTATGGTACATATATTTGTATGAACATGGTGGTACAGTAGTATTTTACCTCAAGGTTCTCATAACATGAAAATATCATAAGACTCATTATTAATGCGTACTGTTACAGTACTTAAATTTACTTTAAGTTACTTTCAGCATGCCTCCACACCCACACTAAACGTAACCATCTTTCTCATTCATAACGCAAACAGATTTTCTTACTCATTTAATCTTGAAGAGATTTGAGTAAATGTTTCTTTTGCTGAGAGCGGTTTCATTAAGTGTCTCGAATTTCACCGCACGGTGCTGTGTTCATGTGGAGGTAAGGCTTAGCCAGATTCTTTGGGGCGCAGACCTCAAGGGCTATAACACATCTGAAGGATTTAAGAAGGTGGGCTTCTGCAAGGTCACTTGCTCCAACACGGTCTTTGAATCAGACCTTAGGGAGCCATTTCTCAACATTTAGGAGCCCCGAGGGTCATGAGTCCTGTAACCTGGACATTGTTCATCAACAGAATCCAATTCCAATTGTAGATAATATGAACCTCTTCATGCAAACCTTTCTTTTGCTGCTGTAAAAAAAAAACTTTCATGAATTTCCAACAGGTCCGTCCAGATGTTTTTAACAGAACAAGACAGATAAAAGATAGTGCACTCTAAGACCTTTATGCTGTTAGAAATTCAGGTTAAGATAAATGATTTTCAGGAGGCTAAAGTGAATGCAGCATGTGGATTATGTCAGCTTCCTAAACACTGTAATATCAACTTGCGGCTATTTTCAATGTAAAAGCCCCTCTAGCATTTTACAGTGGCCATATATCTTTAGTTTTATGAGTCTCTGCTCACACTGATTCTTCCCCGAGGTGCAGCACCATTTGAAGCATCCACTGTGTGGTCTCAGCACATTATACCCGTGCTGTCATGTGTGTTCGTCTTACCATCTGCTCTGTCCACTGAATCATCTTCACAACTCCTCTGAGACAGGCCTCATCTGGGAGTTCAGAGATATTTACAGGGTTCTTTTGTAGTCCAGAAACGGGAATCTGATTAAATACAGCATTTTTTTCAGGTCTGGATAAGGATGGAAAGCAAATAATAAAGAAAAAAAAACAACAACAGTTGCTTATTCACTCTGGATTCCCTCTCTCATTGTCCAAAACGTCTATGCATTCGGTTCATAAAGTCACTGTGAACTTGAGTTGTTATATTTGGGAAAATTGATATAATACATGCGGAAACTCTTTGGAAGGAGTTTGGTAAAGTGTCGAATTGTATCTTTAAAAATATGTAGGAATCCCATTATTTACTGAGTGATCTCTGTCTGTGTGGATCCCCAGCCTACGCACATATAAGTTGTTTCTGAATGCATGACGTGAAGTTGTTTGATGTGTATGAGGATCGTTACAAGTTTCTCCCTACAAACAAGCTGGCGTCTAACCGTGTAACCGCTCCACCCATTTAACTGGCTGCTAATTGGATTGTTAGTGATTTCACAGCTGTTTCAATTCAGTTAGAGAGAGACACTTTGATCTCCTGCATTTCGTGTTTTCTTAGTCATAGCAAAATAATTGCAATGGGGCAGCGTGCCCATCTAGTCCAAGTCTTTGCACTCACACCTACAGTGCTCACACACAAACAAGATAAGCAATTTACCAGGTAACCTTTTCTCAAATGCCACTGCCAAGGCGCTTGGCTTTTTCCTTTTTTTGCCCACAATAAATGAGAGTTTATACGTCTCTTTGGAGCTCAGTCTATCTTGTCTAATTTTGCTACTTTTGTTGTTCAACCAATTCACCAGGCACCTGTTCCAAGCACGGGCTTTAGTTATGGCAGCTTAGCCAGAGGGATTTGGAAGACTTTTCTGTCGGGAGATAAAGGCATCCAAGTCCTTTGTGTCCCAGCTCCTCGGGAAGATTTTACTGTCTGATGAAGGTTTTTTTTTGTTTTTTTTCTGTCTCTCAGTTTCCTCTTCTCTCCTGCAACCACCCTTCTCACACAACAAACACAACTTTTCTTCTTTAATTATGGCTTTTCACCTGCAGCTCAGTCACAACTGTGAGGGAAGAAGCAAAGCAAAGCATAGCCACAACACAATTATACCTAGAAGGAAAAGAGAAGCCTCTCAGAGGGAGACGTTGTATCTGTCGCTGCATATTTTGGTGTTCGTGCTGCAGTAGCGTGTGTCGGAGCGTGCATGCATCTTGTGGATGTGCGCACATCAGTCTATAAGCAGGTTCTTTACCATTTTGTTTGCTGTTGTGTTTAGGCCACCTATTGTGAGCTATGATCCTCTTTGCAGGCTCCTGCCAAAAGAGCTATATTTACCCTTAGAGATCAGAGCGCACAAAGAACAGCGTGACAAGAATATGGGCTACACTTCAGGCTCTTTCTCTACTAGCACCAGAGAATCCAGGTAGATGGCAGAATTTAACATGATGAGGTAGACAAATAAAAAATATGCAGAATTTTGGTTCCAGTCAGTGAACTAAAAAACTGCAAAATAACATGCCCCCCCTTCACCTCACTGCTAATTTTGCCCGAAATCAGAATTTATTTTCCAAAAAAAGGTGAATCTGATTTAATATAATCAGACAAATCCTCTTTGTTCTGAATTTGAGCCGATCTACTGTCCACAGAGCAAAGTGCATCATTAACACTGACTGACCAAAAAAAAAAAGAAAGAAAGAAAAAAAGAGTAATGACACCATAAAAGCCGGTCAGATTCATAGGTGTCACTGTTGTGTAATTAGACTGCATCCTCACCGCTGCTGTACATGCTGCTGCTGGGGTGTGTGTGTGTGTGTGTGTTTGACTCTGTGCTGATGGCGTGTGCCTGAATGTGTGCGCCGCATACTCATGTGCTCGCTTCCAGCTCGGAGCTGTGCAGTGAATGTATATGTGCTTACTGCAGTCAAACTCTGGTTAGCAACGTTTGCCCTTGCTGCAGCTTTGCACAGCACTGTATAAGTCTCTGTGTGTGGATATTGGCGCGTGCGCGTGTGCGAGCACATGCAGTGTCTGAGTGTCTGTGAATTGTTGTTTTACTGCAGCTGCAAAGATGAATACATTACCTATTTTGTTGCCCAAATTCCGAGTGCTGGGCTGTTATATTTTTGAGCTGTCTGTTCATTCAGCTTTTATTGTTTGTGTGTCACTTGCAGCTCTTTGGCTTTAGGCAGAAGGTCTGACTGGGGAAGACGTCTGAAGAGAGCTGGAGCTCTCTTTGGCAAGACTCCAGATATGTCCATCTTATTTTAATTACCTATGGTACCTACCCAGGGGAATTGCTCTCCTCCTTCCTCCCAGTGTCTTCTCTCTGCTCTCCTTACCTTCATCTCTCATCTTCCTTTCCCCTCCTCTTTCATCCTCCACTCATCCTTCTTCAGTCTCGCCGAATTTGTTTTCTTACTATTATTTTTCATCTCCAACCGCAGCCCAACAGCACACTGCAGTGTCAAATGTGTATGCAAAAGTAATCTCTGCATTAGCATATAAATGACCCTGTAGATTGAATAGTATTTTGGGATATTTAACTGCAGAAGACAGATCCCCTTAACTCTGATTAGAGTAGTTCTTAGGAGACAGGTAGCCTCTTGAGGGAATATGAACTCCACTGTGATAAGATAAAGACTTGATGCTGTTATTCCTCTGCTCTTTGTATATACACGCACACAAACAGCTTGCATACCTCCAGAAATTACCATGTATTTCAATCATGTTTTAAATCATGATTGACTTGCATTTGTTTGCATTACCGTTTTTGAGAAATCATAAATGATAGCCATTTAAAACAATAGTTTTGAATATTTTTCATTGCTAACCCTAACCCTAGCCTACCAACGATGCTGGCTAATTGCTTGTTTATCATGTGTTGGTAGCTTTGCAAAAAGAAAAATGGCAAAAAATGTTTATTCTGCAAACTAAGCCCTTGAAAATAGCTAAATAATTTGTCATTTGCTTAAGATTTTGTGTCACAATTAAAAGAACAAGAAAGAAATGTCTTCAACTACATAATCATATCTGTAGTAGTCAATGTGTTATTTTATAGCAGAAATATAAACAATTGTTGCATTTCCTTTTAAATAAATGTTATTACATTGTATTAAATATATTTGCTTAAAAGTTTGTTGAAATAATTTTTAACCATGGTATTTTTATTTAGTGACGTCATGCTCATTGCCTAATCTTATATGGTTAATACATTGACGCAGTGTTTGAATGTTGCCACATTTTATAGTTCGCCTGATATTGAGCATGGCAGACACCAACTCATTTTCCAGATTCATTAAGGCTTACTTCTGGTAGCACTCGAACTTCCTGACATAATCTGTACTGTACTGTTTTTTCCAAGTCTTATTGGTTTGAGGCTAGAACCCCCCTGCTTACACAACTCATCTTTTGCCTATTTGTGATATCAGTATTGATTCTGAGTACCTCTAAAAAACACCAACAATGGTCAGCACCAGCTCCAGACGAGTTTTACAGGGGGGGCATCGGCTTATTTGGGGGGGGCGGAGGGAGGCAAAATCAATCTACGTAGCTGAACATAGACAACAACACCAGTACTTATTAACAAGCATGTTTGCATCCAACAGCATTACTCAACTCAGTCGGTTAGTTTGGGAGGGGAAATCTAGATAAAGTTCTTTGCGTTTTGCTGGTTTGCTGCCATGATTCTAACACAAACCTGAGCAGCTCTGCACAGCAGCAGCAGGTCTCCGTCGCTGCCGCACAGGCATAAACCGAGCGTTTTAGCGCTCATGTTGCGTTTAAAGCTGGCTCGGAAAATCAAGTTATAACGTGTTAACAACGGATTAAACAGTTTTGGCTGCTGAAAAAAGTGACAGAGGGCACAAATATGGGGAGTGCGGAAGCCCCTAGTGTATCAAATCGATATAGGAATAACAGAGAGTTGGCCACTTATAGGTAAATACAACAAACAGTCCAGGGGGGGCACGGCTGACTGTGGACAGGCAATGGCCGCCCATGCCGCCGGGCCTGAATGGTACTTGCACCACAGTTGCAGAACCATGTTGCTAAAGTAAAAACTTAGCATATGTTAATATGATTGCTCCTGACCAATCTCCCTTTTTCGGCTTTCTCTTTTTGTGCTATGATTCATAGGTTTTATTTTTTATTATATGAGTAACAGAAGCAGTAACACGGAGGTTATGTTGTAACACATCCCCATAGACGACTCAGTCTTTTATTGGACATAGCCTGTATTTTTAACATGGAATCCAGGCAATTTATGAGTGACGCCTACTATTTTTGCTTGAATAAAGTGTTGTTATTTACATATTTTATGAGCTAGACTGTGTCTACCTCAGGGCAGAGTTTTCCAGTTCATCAAAGGTAGTGTTGATTTGGACAGATGCAGTCCTTCAACAAGCTGTCTGTCTGGTGTTTGGTTGGGTCTCTGGTAGATTCCTAAACATTTGAACCACAGAAATATACAGATTCTGCATGCTGCTTTCATTTGTAATAGTTTTAAGTCTATTAATGACTTTGCTCAAAACGGGTGGAGTTGTGAAGAGTCAAGGTGACCCACTTCTCCCAGTTTAGCCTGTGTCTGTGTTTCCACCCTGAGGCCAACCTGTTTTATTCCGGGCTTTAACCTGCATTCTGTCCCCGAGGACCAAACGAGAACAAAGTAAGGGATCATGTATGTGGTAGAAAATGAGATTCATATTATGGATTTGCTGCTGACAATTATGCCACCAATGTGGCCTAATGTACCTAATCAAGTGAGTGGTGAGTGTGTATCAAACCAGTTCCCAGTTTATAATTTAAACATATTTTCTACTTTGTTAAGCTATCTTTGTCAAAGCTGTAAATCATGCTAAGCACAATTATATATTTTTTCCTCTTTTTTTTTCGGAGCAGTGGCTTGATATTTACTTGATGTTATTGTGATATGCAGACACGGATGGTATTGTTGGATCCATCCCACATCCTGTATGGGGAATATGAGCTCTTGCCCTCTGGTAAAAGGTACAGAATCCCAAAAACTAATTTGAACCATGTTAAATACTCCTTTGAACGCACCTCCATCATAATTTTGAACCAAATTTAGGCTGAGGACTGGAAAGTGTGCAATATCTTTGGGTTCTGTTGTTGGTTTTAAACCGTTGTGTACATAGTCTACGTTTTTAGTTCTGTACACGAATTGCATGTATATTTATTGCCTTTAGAGCAGCAGTTATTTTGCAACATAATGCAACAGCTTGGAGTCCATGACAATTTTTCCCTCTAGGGACAATAAAGTATATTTTATTCTAAGTTGTGGTTTGTAAATTTTTCAAGTAAATATGAAAATTTTTTACATAGTATGCAGACAATGATTAAAAATCTGCCTGACACAGATTATGTCATAAGAAAATATACTTCATTTGTGAAAGCAAAATAATCGGATTTCTGCTTTTAAGTGAGATTTTGTCATTGACCCATATTGAGCCCATCTGAGCTACTTCATATATCTTGCCAGCTCTGGCATAATTATGGAGACGAAATGCCTGCAACTGCCCCATCCCCCTCCTTTGCAGCATGAGACCCCCACCTTCTTGCATGTACCTCTTATCTCAAAGCATGTATCCTTTTGCACTCAAATAAATTAATGTGTTTGGGTAAAGGTTTTGGTGGATACATGGTTGTTTCTTTCTGTGTTTGCAAGCTCACATGTGCGCTTGCGATGTAGAGGGCGGACCCAACCTGCTCACGTTTGCATCTGCTGCAACAGAACATCTCAGCCTTGCTTTGCTATTGGTTTCTACGGTAACAAAGGCACAGAGTGAAGTGGCTGCCGCAGCCAAACAGACTGAAAGAAAGCATTGGTCTGTGAACCTAATAACAACCGGCGTTAGGAAATACAAGTCAAACGCAGAGATGCTAACGTAGAAAAGAGATGTGTTTGGGATTCATGTGTTTGTCATGCTAAGAAGCAGATTAATAGGCTTGCTCACAAATTAATTAATAGCTGTGCAGTAGCTCGGTGCTGCACAGGTTAAGGCCCTTGACAGCTACGCTTTCTCTTGATTGGCTGAGTCTGGTGATCAGTGTTGTACTGCTGCTCAGGCCTCCGGTATCCATGCCTCAGTGTTTTCCTTGCGATCAGTAAATTCTTCTCCGGGTGGTTATGGATGCTGCTCTTTATTCTGTTTCTGTTTGGCACTGCGAGAGCGTATTGATCCTGCTCAGCAGCTTTAATAGTTCAGATGCTCTGTACAAAGATGGGAATGTTCAATATACACTTAAAGCCAGTGATGTATTTCAAAATGGGCTCGTCAGTAAATATTAAATGGATATTTATTAGATAGGTATCTTTTCTGCAAATTACTGACAACCCCTCCCCACCCCATCCTGTCCCTGGCAGATGAGTAGGATCACTGCAGAGGAAAATACCCAGAATGACACAATACAACTGTGCTGCCAGATGAGCAAAATAGCAAAAATTGATACTAGGTGAAAGCAGGTGTGTTTCCCTGTTTGGATGACCTGCTGATTGGCTAATTACGTGGGTGTTAGCAGGTGATTTGCTAATTGGTTGCCTGATGAGGATAGATTACACCGTGAGGCTGTCTAGATCATTACATGCACCCTGTAACAACAATGTTGATGTCACAGTATTAAATGTTATCACACCAACATGATCTGACACAGCAGCACATCCTCTCTCTTCTGGCTTGTCGAATCCTTCCCTGATAAATCCTGATACTCGTCCTGTCACTGCCTGTTTTTATAGCGTGATGAGCTGCAAGTCTGTTGCAGTTATCTCTGTTCCTCTTTTTTTTATTATTTTCTCTTATTGAAACTATTTTTGTCTTTTATCTTCGTCTCTGCTGTTTGTTGGCTCTGCGGGGAAAACTCAGAGCCCTTCGATAACCTGAAGCCAAAAGCTCTGGCCAACTCCTCCGTTTGTAGCGCAGATGTTTTAAAAATTTCATCTTATCGTTGGCCAGGAGCACAGTTTCAATAAGTTGGCCTTGGCCCAAATCTCTTGGTTTATCTTATGGATCAATAACTTGAATCAATTGATGCTCTAATGAGGAGCCTATTGACCAAAGGATTTTGGTGTTTTGCATTTGCAGTTTCCATTTCATTTCAGATCAGAAGAAGCTCTTCATATGTTTTTAACACAACACTACTTCTTGCAGTTAATGTTTTTTACAATCAAGTAATTTAATTCAATTCAACAGGAATTTGACAAAGGAAAGTCCGTATTTAGGTTATGTATTAAAATAAAAATAAAATAGCAATATAATTTTAACAGTAATAATAAATCATTTCTCTGAAATACAGAAATGTTGCATCACATTGCTTTAAAATTGTTGTAATAGTACAATAAAATTATTACATTTTTTATTCAATGTTTTTTCAGTACTAATAATATATCATGCTGGCCATTTATTTACTGCCAAATCTTTAGTTTATCCATTCAGGGGACTAATTTACTCCTGTGAATCACTTGCAGTTTACTGCTTTTTATGTTGTTACACCTTCTACCTTTAATCCTCTTACGTCAAAAAAAAAGTGATATTTGGTTCTCCCAATTAACTTATTTAATATTTTCACTTTCATGTCATATAATAAAGATTTAATTACAGAAATACAGAGTTTTATTATAGAAACAGGCTCAGGCCTTGTTTGCAGCAATGCGTGTCCAGCTCTTAGCTCACCTGCAGTAATGAAATATGAAAAAGATCTGAGCGATCAAGATTCTGGATACATGCAGCTGAAATGATCTTCTGCCTGGGCTAATCCTACGAAATGGGGAAGCTCAGAGTAGATCCACTGCTTCCTCACTTTGAAATGAGTCAGCTGAGTTTTTTGATTAGATTGCCTTCTTGGATGCTTCCCTTTGGAGGTTTACTGGGTGCGTCCTGCTTGGACAACCTGAGGCAGCCCCTGAACTCTCACGACTGTATATATCCCAGTATATCCCAGCTCTTGGAAAACATTTAATTTTTTTTTTTTTTTACAAACTTGTAAAACATATTTTGACTTCACTTCTTCTGTGTGGTCTGGTTGAAGACTGAGATCTTATTGTTATCATGTACAGATTTCTTTGATCAGGTAATGAGGACAGTTAGTTTGCAGGTGATCGTGCATCCCATAATTTTACTCCTTTAATCTGCTGTTAGTACTTTGCAAAATTATTCATTCCCCTTGAACTTTGTCATGTTTTGTCCCACTAACCACAAACTTTAATGCATGTTCTCTGGTATTTCCAATTTTCAAAGAGCTGCACAGATTTACACCAAGGTATGGCTTTCTGATTTGAAAAAGGGTTTTTTATAGACACTCTGGTAAACGTAAAAAGACAAAATGGCAAAACAGAATACAGATGTTGTTTGTCATTATAGTTGATATAATGAAATATTGTTTGAGACCCAATACTACTTGAATACAGAACAATGTTACTCTGCACAACACAACATGGCAACTAATAATATAAGTTCTACAGACAGAGATACAAACACTGTGGTGTAAACACTCGGTTGGTGAGTTACAAATTTACGGATTATCGCCCAGATATCCAAACAATATTCAGACAATATTAGCAGCCCTGATTGTTCACTGCAATTCAACAGGGATTATTACTGTGCAAATACAGATCTGATCTGTATTGTCCTCATGTAAAAGTTCATTTAGAGCTTATGAGCAAGTCTTTCTTTAGTCTCCTAGGGAAGAAAAACCTTTGTTTTTGTTTTTCTTCGTAAAAAATAGCTTTTTCTTTAGGTCAGGTGTGTTGGAAATCCATCCATTTATTATCTAGCACATTTATTCTTGCAGGGTCGTGAGGGCTGCTGAAGCCTATCTCTAGCGGTCAAAGGTTGAGAGGCGGGGTACACCCTGGACGGGTTACCATTCCATCGCTGGTGTTAGAAGTCTTTTATAGATTATTTGTGCTGTAAAATTGTTTTTATGTGGGCAGTATTATGTATTTTCGAAACACATAGTGTCATTTTACAGCGCAGTAAAGTAACCATGTCACTTTCAGTTGTAACAAAAATGCTTTCTATGTTAAATATGACTTAAAAAAATGTTACTTCATAATTTAATGTCTTGAAATTGGGCTTGTGTCTCTTGAAAAACTCCTGCTCTTTCCAAAGTCCACCTTCAGAAAGTCATAACAACGTTGCTGCTTTATTAACCCTTTAACAACAGTTTTTACCAGTGTTTCATTGAGAAGTAGCTCACATAATGAGCTCAGCAGATGTACAGTTCCACCACATGTTTGCTAATTGCTGCTGACTAATCTGAAGGAGCGAAGTGGGGGAATCATGAGGGAAAAGTGATCTGTATTGCAGAAGCTCGGAAAATTTCAAACTTCATTTCTGAGGAGGGTGGCTGGGCTCTCCCTTAGAGATAGGGTGAGAAGCTCAGTCATCCGGGAGGGACTCAGAGTAGAGCCGCTGCTCCTTCACATCGAGAGGAGCCAGTTGAGGTGGCTTGGGCATCTGGTCAGGATGCCTCCTGGACGCCTCCCTGGTGAGGTGTTCCGGGCACGTCCCACCGGGAGGAGGCCCCGGGGAAGACCCAGGACACGCTGGAGAGACTATGTCTCTCGGCTGGCCTGGGAACGCCTCGGGATTCCCCCGGAAGAGCTGGAAGAAGTGGCCGGGGAGAGGGAAGTCTGGGCCTCCCTTCTGAAGCTGCTACCCCCGCGACCCGACCTCGGATAAGCGGAAGAAGATGGATGGATGGATGGATGGATGGATGGATTTCTGAGGAGGAGCTTCATCCTCAAAGGCGGCGATTGCGTGTTGCGCAGCTAAATGGTTGCCACAGGAGATTAAAGGAGTTCTCAGACATGCATGAAAGAATAAAGCCAGCACTCCAGATATGTTTTCGATAAGGGAATAACTTCATAACAATGATGTAATGCTACAAAAGTTTTTTTTACGTAATACTGCTCCTTTAGTAGTTCCAGTCTCGTTCCCATTTTTATGGAGTGTTTGGTAACTTGCTGTGTTCTCCTAAAGTCCACTTTTGATCTCTTTTGTTTTGGCTGTTTTGAGACGAAACCTTAGAGTCATTTTCTGTGCAAATGCACTGGTGGATATCTAACATGCTTTAGTTGTATATCTATTTTATAGGAATTATTAGGTGTCTCAATAATTGTAACAATAATAATTACTTCACAATATCATATTTAAATAAAAGGTAGAAACTCGTAGCACTTATGTAACATATAGGTGATCTGATTTTCCAGTATGACAAGGCATTTATTTACGTATTTATTTATAGACCGCAACACAAATTGAAAATGATTAATATGGTTAAGTTCAGTGGTGGGAAGTAACGAAGTACAAGTACTTCGTTACTGTACTTAAGTACAATTTTCGTGTATCTGTACTTTACTTAAGTAGATTTAATAATGGATACTTTCTACTTTTACTCCACTACATTTAACAGTAAGTATCTGTACTTTCTACTTCACTACATTTCTATATAGCGTTTCGTTACTCGTTACATCCAAGACGCATTTCAGTTTTTTGATTTGTTCGTTAGTTTGAAAGTATCCAATGGCGAGAGCAGAATCAGTCCGCTGAACCAATCCAAAGCGGGAAATAACCATTAGGCCCTCCCTCAAGAAGAGCAGCACAGTACGCAGGACCTGCAGAATCATTAACTCCCAGAATGGAGTCCAAGGATAGTCATCCTCCAGAAGACCTGCCCCACCCATGGCCTTATTTAAAAGATTTCTTTGAAATAACTGGGTCAAAAAACGCTTCCTGGAGATTCCAATGCCGCCTTTGCCTTCCCCGAAAGCATGAAATTCTATCTTTCAAAAATTCACCATCAAATTTGAAAAAACATATTGAGGTAAGTTAAGTTGCTAAACGCTATCGATGTTAAATTAATTTGTGTTAGTGAAGTTTTATGTAATCTTAGCAAGCTTTTTGTTGAACTCGACTGCAGTAAATAAATACGATTACTGTATATTGTTATAAGCTAGCATGAACTTGCAAGTAACAGTGATTACTGCGGTCGTGATCACGTCTCCCGCCATGAATGTTACATATAAGTTGACGCTAAACTCCTTCACGTCCTGGTTATTGAATAAATGTTAGCGCCATTAAAATAATCTCCATGTAACAGTTATATTCAATAAATTAGAATATGGGTTCCAATGAGACGCAATTGTCGCAAGTCCGGCGACATTGGCGGACATTCCCGCCCACAGAGTCAGCCGTACCCCCCCTGCCTGGAAGGTGTTTATTGTCAGCCCCTTTCTGTTAACAGTTCTCTCAAAATAGCTGGCAAAAAAGTTAAGTTCATGTTTTGTTAGGACGAAAGACTAGATGTTTCCAAATCGCTTGATGTTTGTTAGGTCAGTTTAAAGTCCCTTTTTTCAGGGAAACAATTTTCTTTTGAACGTGTTTATTTTGAATTAAATAAAACATTTCAAAGGTATAATAATTTCTCTCATTTTGCCTAATTACATGTAACCCTGCAGGTCATCCCTGGAATTCTGATGCATAGAATAAAATATCTAAATCTAAACTGTCACAGGGGGTAAACACAATAAAAACATGCTTTATCTGCAGCATTGCTCATTAAAATGGTACATTACTGATTTATTAAAACTAAATACGATAGGTACACTTAATGACATTATATAAGCCGTTAGGTATTATGGTCGGCAAGTACTTTTACTTTTAATACTTAAGTAGTTTTAAAAGCTTGTACTTTCTTACTTTTACTTAAGTAAAATAATAATGTGGTACTTTGACTTTTACTTGAGTAAATTTTTGTCTGTGTATTTGTACTTTTACTTAAGTACATTGTATGAGTACTTTCTCCACCACTGGTTAAGTTAGACTAAATGAAATTTTATTCTTTGTTTAACTCTTGTTACCTTTTTTACTCAACTCAAACCTACAGAATTTGGTTTGAAATGGCCATAATGAAATGAGGTTGACCTGGAAACCTTGTTAGTCCTAGTCCAGGGAATCCCAGTGGAGACTAACATGAAACAAATCCCTCACCTCCGCTTCAGGGCTCCTCTGATGCTTCTGAGGAGGAGGAGGAGGAAACAGATGAGGAAGCTTATGTCAAACCTGCAATCTCCAGGCTACAATTTCCTTTGAAGTGCCCCCTGAGTATAGTCTCTGGCCCTCATCACCTTGCTGATGTCTACAAACAGCTTGTCAGTCAACGTTATGGGAAATCTGTGTTGCTGGCAGCACAGGTGACTGCGCTCATGTGTGCGAGTGTATGGTTGCTGCATCTGCAGGCATCTGTGTGCTTCAAATAGCAGTAATCACCTTAGCAACAAACACATCTACCTGGTGCTCTGTCGCTGAAAACAGTCGTGAGTTGGGGTGTGTGTGTGTGTGTGTGTGTGTGTGTGTGTGTGTGTGTATGTGTGTAAGATAGAAAAAGAAATGCAGGGAGGAGGTTGGGTGATGCAGGTAGAGAGATGGAGGATGACAGGAAATAAGCGGGGGTTGGGAAAATCATGGAACATGGCTCACAGTTTGATTTGATTGCAGTAGCACTGATATTGCCCACATCTTTGGAAACATTTCCTTTCATTTATGTTTCTTCAAACTTTACATTTTCCAGGATCTTTTCTTTAGATGAAAATATCCCAGTGCTCCACCTTCTGCACTCTACTCTTATTTTCAGCATCTCATCTTTGATTTTGTCACATGAAAGAAGCAAGCTATAAAAGCAATGCTTTGGGGTTCTGAAAATGCAGGAAAACTTCAATGTTCAAACGTCGTTGAAAGTGGGGCAATTTATATCTAGCAAAATTAACACACAGTGCTGGTTTGTGTGATATAACATATTCTGGGAAAACTTTGTAGGGTTGATTTAAATCCATGCACAGTTTCTGTGGTCATTTTGTGACTGTAAAAAATGTCACTGCATCTTTTGATGCATTGATGAGATTCTAGATAAATTATATTTACGAATACTGCATTAATTCCCCTCAAATCTTAATCAGAAATGTGTGATCTCTAGGTGCATCTTGGTGTGTTTTTTTTTCTTAGTTTTTTAGAACTTGGACTAATGATCTTTGAAAATGTTCACATTTTGTCACACTACAATCATAAATTTCATTGCATATTTTTTGTGTTTTTTTGTCATGGGCCATCATAAAGCACTGTTTAATCAAGAAGTGGATAAAAATAGATTCAAGATTTTTTAATTTTCATTTATTTATTTATTTATTTTTTACAAATGGTTGCTATGTATTGCAAATTTTTGCTCAGGTCCCTCTTGAAAATGAGATCTGGATCTCAACGGGGTTTACCTGATTAAATAAATAAAGGAAAGAAATAAAGGAATAAATAAAAGTTTTGCAGATCTGCCACTTTTTCTTCATCCCCTTTAAATCTGATATCTAAAATCAATTTTGGTTCAATTTTCCAGGTGCCTCCAGACTTTACCTAAAGTAGAGTTCACATACATCTTCCCTGTGAAAGCCTCCAAGATTTGGTAGAGCAAATAATCTCGAAGACCAAAGAACACATCAATTCTAAAACAATATTCAATGATTTTAATATCTTGCAGAGATCTGCTTTTTATCAGTATTTTTACTCAATGTCAATTACATCAAAGAAGTCAATTGAAATGTCAGATACATACATTTGGCAAAATTTTAATACCAGTGAGTTTTCATTGCTCTCCTGATCCTTACTTTTCAATCTGCAAATATATTGATAAAAACATTAATGGTTTTATCCCCCAGATTACCATAACTTTGTTGTATTTATTTAAAAGTTTTCTGTATTATATTCTTTCACAGAGATGTGTACATATCTTGCCTGTGTGTTTTTTGGGAAATGCTAACCCAACTGAGCGAACTCAGACCATTATTTGGTTGTCTTAATTTCGCCGTAAGTCAAATTGTTTAATAGGAAGTAGCTGCAACATGCGTGCACAAATGTGCAGAGACAAGCAGAAACTTTTTGGACAACCCTTCTGTTTTGAAAAATCCAAAGTGTCACTACAATGACATGGACACACACTCTTACGCATGCACACATGACATACTCATGACATACATGACAGTAGCACAAAATGAAAAATCTCTCCTCTCTCTCTTTCTCTTCATTAACAGTGCATGTGTGCTGCTGCCATGGCAACAGTGGCTCCGCCCCTAGCGCTTCTTCTCCTGCTGCTTCAGCTGGCTGATGGCTCATTCCCAGAGGAGCCAGGTCCACTCAGCTACGTCCCTGTAGAGGGTATGTGTCCTTCCCCTCTGTATGCGGTGGGGAGGGGGAAGAGTGTCTGAGTGCATGAGAGCATGTGCGGCATTGATGAATGGCTCTGTGGAGGATGTGGAAATCGGAGGTCAAGGATCAGTCTCGGTGAGAAGCTGGTTTAGAACTGCTTGGGCACACAGATAAATGACGAAAATTCACTCCCTCTGTATCTGGTAGCATGTTAGATTCATATTCATGTAAAAGGGTTGATTTTCCTAATTGAAGACCATAACTAAGAGAGAGTGTGAAAACATTAGTGATTCAAGGAACTAATAAAATTAGGATCACTCTTTATTTATTTGTTTTTATTATGAAATGATCATATATTGATGTTCATCTTTAGAAAAAAAAGACAATTTTTACTCATTTGACAGACTGTGTAAAAAACAGTGTGTTTTCTACGTAGCTGATAAAAAGTTAGGACACTCCACAGACTAATAACTTGTGTTATCTTTTGGGTGAAATAGCTTTCTTGTATTCAGTGTTTATGAGTCTAAAGAAAGCTTGATCCACTCTTCATATTTATCAGTGATATGTTTGATGTTTTTTTGCATATACACCCCATTTCAAGGTACCCAACGCCCCCTCAGTGAGGGTAAGGTTCAGTTGTGGATTCACTGGTATGTTTTGGGTTATTCTCATGTTAGATTTTCCTCAAGGATTTTCTTACAGATGGTAGCATTGTGGATCTTACCAGGGTGAACTTGAAGTCTGTATTTTGTCTATGTCAAACATATCATCTATTCTGGTTTCCTACTAAATCAGTTTAACACTCATCTGTCTAAAGAACATCAAACCAGCAGTCCTGGTACAGAGCTTTATTTTTTGCAAACCTCCCAAGTTGTTTATGCCCGCAGTACCAAGAGCTTGCTGCAGTATATGTAGGTTCTGTGAGTACATTTTAGTGATTTGGAGACTTCTTTTAGCATATTGCAGTCTGCTTTTAGAGTGTTGGCGGTTGTTTATGAGACCTCTTGAAGTGTTTTACTTCACTCTTGAAGTGACCTCTGATTTCCACATCCTCTAAAATCTTCTATGTGAAGCCCTCGGACAGTTCTGATCTCACCATGGTGCTCACTCTCACTGCAATACCTAGTAGCACAGAAAACCCTGTGTATCAATGTTCTACTCATGTGCATGTGATACGTCTGTGATTGATTTTAGTCAGTCAAACAGGTATTAATATTAGTTTTCTTTAGTTTTTGTTGTTAAATTTGGTCACTCAAAGGTTTCATTGTTGTCAATGTTGATATTAAATATCTATGAGTCCAAATGTGTTTTAAAAAACTTTTAGGCTATCGGAGGAAGTACTAATTTGTCACATGACCGTAGTTGGAAGAAGGCATGTGGCGATTAATCTCTTGTCTGCACTCTCCAATGAAGGCCAGAAAGATATTTAATCTGTCTCCTGGAGTCAGTGACTTCTTGACGAGATCTTCAATTGAACGCTGTCTTACTGCCTGAAATGTGCAGCGTTTCCGTAATTTAGTTTATTTAAGATGCAGACAGGAGACGAAGAATTTTTTTTATTTGCAGTGGAAAAATAAAGACCCGCATTATAGGGTGGCAGGAAACAACCACATCAAGAAAGACAAACAGGATAAGAGTGTTTAGTATGCCTTCACCTTCCTCTCTGCCTATTATCTGTGTTTGCCTTAACAAAGCCATCAAGAATGATTGAAGACACTATTAAAGTGAAGGTTAAAGAAGGTGTTTTACAGCCTGCCTGTGTACTTCTGGTAACTATAGACGCGAAGAAGGTGCTCATTCTGCCCACAGGTCTCAGGAAGTCCTTGAGCCAGGCACATGCATTTTCATTTGCTATGCATATCAGTCTCTCATTTTATATGTCTATGTAATGACGGCAGTGGTGAGGAGATACCCCGTGTTCCTGGGCAGAGCCCATCGTTCCGCTCTGAGACAGGAGCTACACATCCAAACGGTCCTCCAAGTCAACCGCACGCTTTACATCGGAGCCAGGTAACCCACAGCAACCACTTCCGACTATGACGTGTTCGCATTAATATGTATTTGCTTTCATCCCATCTGCTGTCACTCTTCAGGGGGACATTATCACTATTTTTTTTCCAGTGATAATTTATTCACTGTTATTTTTAAATGTCAAGTGAAAGCTGTGAATGTATTCATAATCGTCTTTAAGAAACCACCTTACATTGCTCGAAGATTAGCTCTGGGCTACAGGCAGATACAGGCAGCTCTGTTCATTGAAACAAATTAAATGTGTGTGCAGCCCTGATTGGAGGACAACTCTGAAAATAAAAACTGGATTCACATAGGTTGTTGATATTTTCATCAATGTAAACAAGTACTCATTTAAATCTCAGTTAATTCCTGCATATAGTGCCAAATTGGTTTACTGAAATATATTGTATTAAGTGAACAAAATAGGGCTTAAAATCTAAGCCCCCAAAAATGTCTTTTCCAGGCACATATTAACATTTTATAACACAATCCGATAACCATTTTACCATCAGTTGTTAAAAAAATGCTGTATATATCAAACATGACTTAAAAGAAATTCAACTTTTAATGTGACGACTTGACATAAGAATCTCGTACTTTTTCAGACACATTTTCACGACAGTGCTTCTCTTTATGTCTCGTTTTTAGGAGACATATGAACTACTTCTCAGGAGTTCATAGCTTAGCAGGCTAACAATTCCACCAGATGTTTGCTAATTGCTGCTGCCCATAGTCTGGTGGAGCTGACTGAGCGAGGCGTGGCGAAGGGGCGCTTGACGCAATAGTCGTCACTTTATGAGAGCAAACGTTTCAGACACTCGTTTAAGAAACATGCGTGAAAGAATCAAAACGACACGTTGGCTACGTTTTTGATGAGGGAGCAACTTTGCAACATGATATAAAGCTGAAGAAAGTCAATTTAAAATAAAAAAAAGACCCCCTTTAAAATTTTTACTGACTGTAGCTAAGGTGTTAAAACTGCCCGACAGTAATTTAACTTGTACCATAATGAAGCCATAATAACCCGTTTTATTGCCAGGCGTTCAGAACATTTAATCTGAAAATTGTCAGTGAGTGACTCATAATAAAGCACAACCAGATGGCTGTCTGATATAAATGATATTTTGATACATTTTTTTAAGTCAACAACAGTACTTTCATTCAAGCATAAATAAGAGAGCAGCGGAAAATACAGTAATGCTTACTCCCCAGTCACCTCATTAGGAGAATCAATGTGATCGCTTTTTAAAGCAAATACTAATGAGATAATCATGTGGCAGAGACATTATGCTAACACATAAATCTTCCATTCTGTCTTTCTGATGAAGTGTTTTATTTACTGCATGTTTTCAATTATCTAAGCAAACTAAAAATGCTAAACATTTGAGCTTTTTCACCATTTTCATTTAAACTGAATGAGATGTTCAGCTTTGCTTAGACGTCTCATCATAGTCCAATGAAAAAGGCTATTCTACTTTGCAGATTTTTTTGTTTGTTTTTGCTTTATGTCACACTTAAATGATTCAGATCTCCATAAACAAATCTTAAAAACTGACAAAGATAACCTGCATAAGCACAAAAACCAGTTTTCAAATGAAGATTTCTTTTATTAAGGGGCTAAACCTAGCAAGACCAAATTAGCCCAATGTAAAAAAGTAATCAGTCCCCTCATTATCTTACGGGTCCACATGTCTCAATACAGTTTTTTATGCTCTGAAACAGTTAAGAGTGAGAAAACAGGAATTTGAGGAATTTGTCATGTTTTGCAGAGATGACTTGTACAGAGTGGAGCTCGACAACATGGCAGGCGAAGAAATGTTTTACAGCAAGGTATCGGTCTTTAGAAAGCTGACATTTGACATGCATGTACAGATATGCAGGGAATTCAACATGTGGCTTGTGTGTTTCAGAAAAGGACCTGGGAGTCCAACAAGAACGACATTCGAGTGTGTCGGATGAAGGGCAAACATGAGGTAAAACGCTCAAGCGGCAGCTGTTTACGAGACATTCTTCTCCTGAGGCTGCACCTGCATCTGGGGTTTAGCGCAAATTTGATTTTGTTGATACAGAAGCAGTAAATTATCCAATCAAGCTGGTGCAGGAAAACATTACAAGAGCTGAAAAAAGCTTGAAAGACTTTTTTTTTCTGCACGCGTTGATTTTCTCACTATTTCATATAGCGTCGGAAACCTTCAAAAGCACAAGAACAAAGTTGTGTTGCTTACAAAACAAAAGAGTGTGTGAGTGCAGCAGGCTCACTGGCAAAATTCAAGCCTTGTGGAAGTAGATTAATCGTGCAGAGGAACTTATATTGAGCAAACCGAGAAGAGTTAAGTGACGCGGCCTCCGGGAGGAAGCTGTAATTGAAAACAGGTGGGGAAGAGAGGCGTAGGTAACGACGGGACGTGTGTGGGTGGAGGAAAAATGAAAACGAGGGAACAAAACAGATAAAGAGAAGAGGGCAGCCACTGGGCTGTGAGAGCTCAGATCAAAAGACAAGACAGTGTAGGAGTGAAGAAAGGAAGAATTAAAGCTGTGATAAAACAGGAACGAAGACACGAGGAGAAAGACAGACTGCTTAGGGAAGAGGCAGCAAGGATGTGAGGCAGAAAATACACTTATGTTGGTGAATAAGATTGAACTTAGATTAGGTAAAACTGTAAAGATAAACAGAAGTACTTTCAAACTCTGGATTAGATTTAGCATTAAAGTAATTAGACAAGCAAAGCAGTATACAGCCCTCTAAAAGCCTGTAACAATTTATTGTGTTAGGACTGAAGGTTTTAGAAGAGTATCCTAACATTTTAATGATTTCAGTTGATAACGTTTTGAGCACGATTTAGGTGAAAAGATTTTCAGTATTTTTAAACCTTCCCTCTAATTATGTGTCAGAGTTAAATCAGTCTCTACTTGCTGTTTCAGTTTGCTAACTGAAGTTTATAATCTGCAAGCTTCAGAGTTAGTGGATGCTGGATTGCCATGTATTCTCCAAGAGCATCCTATTTACCATCATATGCTTCTGCAATGCAAACAAAGATTTTCTTCCTGGGAATTTTGAAAACATCTATTATTTTTGTTTGGTCAACAAGGAGCCTGCAAAAGCTGAGGAAAATTATGGCAAAGATTATTCTTCCAAAAACTGGCAGTGTTATTCTGAGCCTTAAAAAACTCAATAGGGGAAAAAAATCTAATTAATAAAAGGAAAGTATTTTCAGAAATGGGCAAATCCAACAGGCCCATTTCAAATTCAGAAAAAAATGGCTAACTATTGTATATAGTACTACCTATTCATATCTGTACCTGTAAATCTGACCCATATTTGTTCTTTTATTACCCCTTTCAGTGCATAAAGTCAACACAATAAAAATATTTTCAATGGATTAGTTTTGTTTTACTGCAGGTCACCTTTATGCCACGCCTAATGAGACTACTGCCCAGCGTCTGTCTTGAAACATCTCACTTTCAGTACATCTGGTCAGTTCTGCATTGATGAAAAGACGTCTGTTAGCTTCCAAGTTTTATCAGAATTTTCTTCATCAAAACCTAGAGGGGGAAAAAACTTACCTTTATTGTTATTTTCATGGAGAAGGAGTGGTTCCACGGTCCTTAAACACACTTGATACTCGATGGCAAATTATGGAAAAATTGAATGTGAAGCAAAAGGATCATGGGTCCCATATGACAAAGGAATTACTAATTTATACGGCTGGTCTTTTAACTTTCCAGCTGACTGATACTTTACATTTTATGTTCATGTCATAATAAAAATGTTTGACATGTTCCTTTTTGCTTATAAAGTGATTGGCTTTGTCTGATTTTAAATATAAACCAATTTTTTTTATGGGTTATTAGGGACAACAGAGGACAATCTGTTTCTGTAAAATGATCTCAAAAAATGCACAATGATTGAAAGTTTGAGGAGAAATTACTCAATTTCCCTCCTTAACCAAAGCTGTAAAAGAAAAGGTTTTTAAAAAGGATTTAAATAAATAGAGCTGTGGTGCTGGAATCATGCTGGGATTTTATCAAAGCATGTATTAATACCTTATCCAGTTGCAATGAAAGGACTTACATATCTCCTAAAAGAGATGAGAGGTATGTTAGCAATGAGCATATAATTTTATCATGGCTGAATAAAGGACTATAAATGCGCAGGAACCCAATTGATCTCAGTTTAACAAAATAAGCTTAGAGAATAGGGACATAAAAAAAAAACAAGACAAGATCCACAAAATTAGATGAAAAACAGGACCAGCTCAGCGTTAGCATAACACTATTAGCCATTAATGACCGGCAGAGGCAGAACCTGCTTTGAACATTTGTAGGTCTTCAGTTATTAAAAAGACAAAGGTGTTGGATTTATCAAGGCATTTTAAGGCATGAAGGTATGGCTTCCAATTAAAAGTAAGTTTCTGATCGTGTACTTCTGACGGACACAAATGAATAGTTTGACAAATGGTCCGAGAAGAAACCTAATTTGCTGATTTTCCGATAAACAAGGCTAAAATTGTATTAAAGAGATATATTGCTGATCTGCCTACAGAGGAACATAATCAGTTTTTGATTCTTCTGAAGCAATCCAACAGATGGACTAAATGAGATAACAGGGTTAAGAAGTCCAGGTTCTCTGAGAGGATTTTTAAACTTCAGTGTGCAGCCCTTACTTTGAAGACTACAGCCAGAGCCCCATTGTTCTTTGGAGAGAGTGCAGTTCAGGGTTTTGTTTCACCTTAGGGCTGCTATCACATTTCTTCCTCTGATTCTTAGCCTTTCATAATCCTCCTTTTCACAATGCCCTGAACTTCCTTTTCTTTCTTTCTCCTGATCTCCTCTTTTTCTTCTTTCCTGCAGGGAGAGTGTCGTAATTTCATCAAGGTCTTGCTCAGCCAGCATGATGGCCTGTTTGTATGTGGAACAAACGCTTTCAACCCCATGTGTGCCAACTACACTGTTAGTATTCATCTATCTGCCTGTAAGAGAATCTCAGTATCTCCCAGTTGGGTTATCTTTATGTTGCGCCTCTTATTGCAGCGAGACACTCTAGAAATGGCAGGAGAGCCCGTCAGCGGGATGGCCCGGTGTCCATATGATCCTCGACACGCTAATGTGGCATTATTCGCAGGTAGGAGGTCGACTTAGCTCCCCAAAGGCATAAAATCAATTTTTTTTAGCAGACGTAGGAGTTAGTTTTCAGCTCCACGCTCCAAAACGTCCACGCCCTCAGGTTTACCTTTACAAATGATTTATAGCCAGACCTGTTCCTGCATTGCTTGTTTGGTTTTAATCTTTCTGACCTTGTGCTATCTCTCCATCGGTATCTCCCTCCTCTACTCCCTAATCTCCTCCCATCGTCCCCCTCTCCTCCTTCCCTTCTTTTAGATGGAAGTCTTTTTACCGGCACTGTGACAGACTTTCTGGCCATCGACGCGGTGATCTATCGTAGTCTCGGCGACAGCCCAGCTCTCCGCACTGTGAAGCACGACTCTAAATGGTTTCGAGGTACTTTTGGAAACAGGCACATTAAAAGTGACCCTCAGGCCCAAGACACTTTCAACAGACAATCAGCAAGCAAATAATTGAAACCACCCATGCTATCTTTTGTGCTGAAGGAAAATTGAACCAAAGTTACTCGTAGCAAGACTTGCCTTTTTCTGAATGTTAACTTTAATGTGCTTTAACTGCCTCTTTAGGTGACTTCAAAATGTCCTTCTAGAGCTACAAGTATTTGTCAAAACAACTTCCTGTTCTCTCAAGGTTAAGCCCAGGAGCTCCAAATGATTTGAAACATATGACTTTACAAGGTTGCTATTGTCAACTTTTTTATCCAAATGCAGGCACAGACATCAACTTTTAATGTTCATTAGTAAAGGGTGTGGACAAAAAGTTTCATTAAGTTGATTATCCAATTTTTCAAACTTAGAAGTGAAAAAAAAATGAATTAGGTTAACGCCACTACATTCTATTTTGGGAGTCTGACATATAGATACAAAAAGTTTGTAGAGCAAAAAATAAGTATGTTCTAACAGAACCAGACATGATTATCAGGCCTCCCTTTAATAGGCTTTTTATAATAGGAATGCACTCAGACAGACTGATGTATTGAGGTTAGCCAGAGTCCCTACAGATTCAAAGTCTTAACTAGTCTCTTCAACTGAACAGGGCAGCCTGAAGGGGAAAAAGGAAGCTCAGGCAAGTCCAAGCCTTGCAAGATGAATAAATGATAATGATAACATCTTCCCTGATGTCTATAAGGATTGATTAAACAGGACATGAATGTTTAATTAGTCAGTGTGGTGGACTACAGTGTTTGATGTTGATGAGGCTGTTATTACAGAGCCATGCGAGGAACTGTTTTGCTTTATTGTGTTGTCACTTCTTATATTTCAGAGCCCTACTTTGTCAGTGCCATGGAGTGGGGGCCACATATTTATTTCTTCTTTAGAGAGATGGCCATGGAGTTTCATCATCTGGAGAAGGTTCTTTCCTTTTCTTTCCATGTTACCTTCTTTACTTTTTGCTGCTCTGTGAGGTTCTGGGAATTTGTGGGCAGAAATAGTTTCTTCACCTGTGGTAGAAAAATGCAATTTTTGCAGTGAGTTGGTGGGAAAGTGAATAAATCCTAACTGGTAGAAGTCATTTTAGCTGATTTAAGCAAATCAAATTCAAACAACTCAAACTGGAAGTGTTTATACTCGAGATGCCTCAGTATTTTTGGTCTAAATGACTTGAGTTGTTTAGAAAATGGTTTATATAAAGTCACTGACTAATTGGTTCTGTATAAACTTAAAAAAAAATTGGTCACTTCACAATGCAGCAAAATAACACACCAAATTTTTTTCAGCTTTATTAACTTTGGTGAAAAAGTTAATGACTGGTCCTTGAGCTTTTCCTGTTTAGACATTTGTGTGGAGAACCGTCTGTGGATGAGTATTACATCTAATCAGAAACAGGACAAAATATTCAGATGAAATCAAAGCAACTTCTTAGTTTTGTTTTGGGTTTTTTTTTTAGATTAGACACATTTTTTATATTGAAACTTTGAATGCCCTTTGAATCTTCTCAAACAAGAGTATTTTAGTCTGTTTTATTTTGACTTGATAAGATCAGCTAAAATATTATATTAATATTGTTTAAGTAGCTGTCGCAGTTTTATTTTTGTTTTGTTTTTTCCACTTTTGTACAAATTCATTGTGATACACCATCTATCTACTACAGACAAATGAAAATTTACTGATAATACCTTCACTTAATTTCATTTTTTAAAAAATCCAAACTATTCCTTTCCTAATGTTTCTATATCTCTGTTCTTGCATCCAAGGTTATGGTGTCCCGTGTGGCACGCATGTGTAAATCAGACTTGGGTGGCTCTCAGCGTGTCCTTGAGAAACAGTGGACCACATTCCTAAAGGCGCGACTGAACTGCTCCATTCCTGGAGACTCCCATTTTTACTTCAACCTCCTACACGCCACCAGCAACATCATCCACATGCAGGGACGGGATGTCATCCTGGGTCTGTTTTCCACACCACCAAACAGGTAGCCACAGACACACTGTGTGCACATACAGCTGAAAAGAGATAATTATTTTCTCATCAGCGGGTTCCCTCTCCTTGTCTCTGGCAGCATCCCAGGCTCTGCAGTTTGCGTGTTCGACATGCAGCAGCTCGCTCATGTTTTTGAGGGCCGGTTTAAAGAGCAAAAATCCCCAGAGTCTATTTGGACACCTGTACCAGATGAAGCAGTGCCTAAGCCAAGGTAATGTGAAGCAGAAGAAAAATCCAGCAGAGCACCGCAGCACTTCTCTCCTGAGCATCTGTTTCACAGATACTCTTCTTACTGCTTCCTTATGAGCTCCAACTACCTGTCCCACAGCTCCGTCAAATCGTTTCAGTTAAAAATGACCTGACCGGCTGTGAAAACGAGTCCTCCGTAACCAATTCTTCTTTCTTTGGGGTGTTTTTTATTTCTGCAGGCCCGGTGGTTGTGCAGTGCAGGGATCTAGATTTAGCACCTCAACAACTTTACCAGATGAGGTTCTGAACTTTGTGAAGACTCATCCGCTAATGGATGAGACTGTGCCACTGCTGGGACACAGACCCTGGGTGGTCAAGACTATGGGAAGGTATGCATATTGATGTCTTTGTCAGCTTGAAAAATGCAGGTAGATTGCTTAATGTTCTGATTTATTGTCCTATCTGTCTAAGGTACCAGCTGACAGCCATGGTGGTAGACACAGAAGCTGGCCCCCACAAGAACCGCACTGTCTTGTTCCTGGGCTCCACCCGAGGGACCATTCTCAAGTTCCTAATGATTTCTGGTGGAAATTCAGTCTCCCACAGCAGCGTGTTTTTGGAGGAGGTGGAGGGATTCAATCCTGAGAAGTGAGTGGGAGTCAAGAGATCCTTATCACTTATCTCCAATAAACTGCCATTCTTGGCGTAATGTTCCAGATAGAGGCCCACAGCACCCGCTCCCAATTGGGCTCTCCACTTATGAACGATCAGTTCCTCTTACGGTATTCTCTTAAATACCTGCTTGCAGCAAAAGCATATTCAGTTAAAACCATGATATCCATTACAGGTTACTTATACCATATAATTAGAACCAAAATGTATAACCTTTTTTCTTTGCTATGAGCAACAGCCTCATAGCTGAGTGTTATGGAACCCATTAGTTGCATTAAATTGTGTTGAGCTCAGGTCTTCGCAGCAAAGGATATTGAAACAAAGCCTATCAATCACTCATGCAACAAACCAATAATCTAACTGTCCATCAGTGTCAAGTCAGCACCCCTGCTAATGTGATTTCTTTGACCGAAAATGCCTCACTCTCATCGTCCATGTTGTTTTAATTCCAGCTAGGGAATTAAAACATGTTTTGTGCCTGACCACTGTTGAAGTAAGAAAGAGTGATCTGCAAAAACAGACACATTCCCACCTCTTGCAAATTTGTGGAGGAAAAAAAATCTGTAAAATAGCACATTATCGTTTGGTTCTCTGTAATTAACCTCTGAATGCAAACAAGACATTTGTTTTTAAAGTTCATATGACCTGCTGTGATTATTTTAAGAGTTGACTGGTTTTTAAGGCAGTAGAAATCTGCATTGGGTTTGATCATGTTAGTTCAGCCTTTGGTTGAAGTAATCTGAACCAGATGCAATATTACCTGCTTATAATCTTTTAATAGAACGTCACTTCAAAATGTCTTAGTTATTTCTTGTTTTATAAGATGAGGAGTTTTCCTGATTTTCTTTCAAACATCTGTAAGTTTAAAAGTTATCCTTTAAGAAGCTGGAAGCACACGATGGAAAGATTTGTTTGACAGAAAATTATAAAGAATTACCGGTATGTTACTGAAGAATTTAGGAATATAATTGTCAGGTTTCAGCTTCTGGTACTGTATTTTTACACATTTGGTATTTGTCAGTGTCTTGTCTGAACATATCTACCCTATTTTATTATTGTTTTACTTCAGGAAGTTTGTAGTTGGATTCCTCAAATATTGTCTGCAGGGAAAAACAAACACACTTTCAGTTTCTTCTTGTTACTTATTTATCTTTATTTTTATTTTACTTCTAGACTGTTAAGCTGTTATTTTATGGAGTGTGTTACAACGAGTTTTGAATGGTTCAGAAAGACAGAAAGGGAAACACGACCACTATAGCACTTCATAAAAGCAAACCATAACAATATGTTCTGTTTAATAGAGCATTTTACATCTCGCCTCTTCTATAAATTCCTCCAAAAGAAGTTATAAAGTGTAAAGTCATGAGCTGTTTTATTATAGTAAATGATTGTACATGATGATGTGACAGTGGGAAGCCCTGAGTCCTCCTGGAGTTAAAATGAGCTTTTTTGTGTTGCCTAATGAACAAACAGATAATTTATGCTTATGCTTTGTCAGTCTACTCTGTTAGTCTACTGTCTGGATTGATCTTATAGATTAGTTGTCAGGCTGGAAAATGATAGACAGGGCCCTTTACTCCGCCGTACATCCTGTCCTGAATGTTCACACTTCTATCTCCAGGTGTGGTGAGGACTCTCCTCAGGCCCGTCAGCTCTTGTCCCTGACATTGGACCGAACCAGCCACACTCTGCTGCTGGCCTTCCCCTCCTGTCTGGTCAGAGTCCCCACATCTCGCTGTCACCTGCACGCTCGCTGCATGAAGTGAGTGATATAAATCCACTTTTATCATTTTATTGCTCTTACGCTCTCATTGTCTCTTAGTCAGATTTATTTGAATGCAGGAGTCAAAGCTATTTTTGCTGGCCAAATTAGTTTTATCCCCGATTTTCTCCTCTCGTTGCTGTTGCCATCCCCATATAACTTTTGCATTTCGGTTTTTTGTTTGAGCCAGCAGATGAGGGAAGCCATGTGTGTTTGTCAAATCACAGCTAGTTTGGTTTGGTTTATTTTTCACTCTGAGAATGTTGGTTTTACCCAGAAAATAATATTTGCCTTGAAGCGAGAGGCTTTTGTGGGATGATGGTTGAATATGAATACAAAAAAGGAATTTATTTGTGAAAGTAGAGCACTGTGCAGTGCAGAAGCTTCCCAGAATGAGCATACATCGGATTGGTTGGATTCAAAATGCCCTCCTGCTTCGTGCAAAACGAAAATTCACTTAAGCTACTTATTATTCCACAGATTTTCCACTAATTTTAAATAAAGTGACTGTTTATTTTTACATGTCCTCTAAAGCATGGCTGTGAAGTTACTGATTGCTCCAGGAGTGAGTGTGTGGATGATTTTTCTCCTGTGTTGTCCTGTCTCTCACCTTTTGCCTTCTGACGTCCTCATCTCACTTCATCAGCTCAGGTTTATGAGCTGATGCAGCTTTTCAGTGTTTATTTTCAACAACTAACCAGTAACTCTCTCTCTAATAAGTTTGTAACATGTTTCCGAATCCTAATTGCTAGGCATTTGAATTTTGCTAATTCATTTTCAATATAATTCTGTGAACACTCAGGAGCTGTCTCGCCTCAAGAGATCCATACTGTGGATGGACCAGAGGCAGTACCTGCTCCTTTCTGAGGCCAGGGACAAGGTGAGGGGAGTTAGCTCCCAAAAACACTGCGAATGGTTCTTAATCTATGTAGATGGACTATAGTTACTGTCTATAGGAAAGATGCTGAGTGTTTTATTTTCTTCTGCTTGGTTGTTGCAGGTGTGAGACCATAAAAAAGCAGAAAATAAAATAATCAATTCTTTTTTTTTATCATTTAGTGTTAGTTATCCATGCAATAGGAGTACATACAGTATATGTAAGGAATACAATTTTAATTATGATCATTATTATGAAACATTCTGATTGTGGCAGTTTAATTTAGCCTTTTTCTGTTTTCTATAAATCAAATTCTTAGCAACAGGTTTAAATAGAGAAGCGCTGCAGAATGCAATGAAAAGCATCAACACATTTAAAAGCAGCAGTATCTCTGTCATTGGCTTTGTCTTGGAAAGCAATATTGTAAATACAGAACAACTTAGCTAGATGTACTTTATGTGGACAGAAAAATACACACCAACAATAAGCTTTAAAATGAGCATTTTATTTATAATTTTAGTCCATCATAAAAAAATTTTTTATTATGTAACACAGTCCATGAAAGCTTTTTATTTTTAAACGCTTGTCAGTTATGTATTGAGATGAAATACTTATGCAAGACATGTACTTACAGATAAATAATGATAAATGTTTTGGTTTATGAAGAAATGATAATAATTGTACGCATTTCTCGTTAAATTTCTTACATTATGAGTATAAAAAACTTGAACTGTACACAGTCTAATTCAGCCTGCATCGCTGACCCTCGCCTTTGACCCTGCTGAGGAGGAAGATCAATAATGAGCTCAGCAGTGTATCCCATTACAATGGATAATTTATTACTTTGTGCCGTATTGATTTTATGCACAACAGCCTGATGACTTCGTACTTGATTAACATCATAGATTACAGTGAACATCTTTGTCTCTTTTAAATTAAACTGTTTTTAGGTAATGAACATCATCTTATCTCCCATTTGAACCCAAAGAGTTAAATACAGTTAATTATGAGCAGTGGTGTTTTCTTTCCTATGATAAAAAAAATTATGCTCATATGTGTTTCTTTTGTGACTACAGAATCCCCTTTCAACAAGATGTGGAATATGGAAACACCACCTCCCATCTAGTAGACTGTGATGGTAAGTTTCAGCAGTATAACATGGATTCATCTGGGTCCTCATAGTAGAGTTGCTGAGTGCTCCACCTAGTGGCTCAATTCTTCACTGCAGCTGTCTAATTGTGAGTGAACATTATGTTCTGGCTTTACCAAAAAATGGAAGAAAACAGAAACTCATGACCAATCTCAGCTCATTAGGATCTATTCCATCCAGTATATTGTTGTCTTTGATGACCTGAATCAGGTAGATAATGAGCTGAGAATGCTCCCAGTGTGACATATTTTAATTGTATTTGATCTGAAAAAGGGCGTAGACAAAATCCAAACTAAATGCATCATCCTTTGGCTTCTGAGGTTTTGCTTTGTCAATGCTGGAGATCTGAGGAGGTTGCTGGTGAGCAACCTTGAAATAACTTTAGTATAATATCATATTGTGTCATATAGAGAGGCTCAGATGTGAGTGCGGGGGGACCACAGAGAATTTATTTGAAGTTTAGCCTCAATTCAGTTGCTAAGAGCTCCCAAAACATAACAAAACAAGCCTGGGTTGCATATTCTTTAACTCTGATCCTAAACATTTGTCTTGGAGCCATATATTTAAGCATCCTCTGTTTATCTCACTCCTTGAAACTTTCCCTGTTTGAGGTAAGTGATGCCAGACAACCGACCTGGTGCACTCTCATCCAAACTGTAAGGAAAGCTCAGAATATGTCGAGCCAGACAAGCCCTGTGTCTGCAGATGGGAGCGATTAGAGTTGGGTGGAAACATTGAGGTAATGGTACAATGTGAGGAGAGATTCTTAGGTCAGGCAAATGGAAGGAAAGAGTGAGGACGAAGATGGGGGAAAAAAAAGAGTCAGCTGGTGTGGTTTGGGCTGCATTGATGAGAAGTGCAGGCCTCACTGAACCTGGAGCTCATGAGGCCTCAAGGACAAACTGGAGAGAAGATTGTCTTAATTCTCTCAGAAAGTAACCCCATAATGTTCGGTGTGACTAAGAGTGTTATTGTAGGTATTGAAAAATATTGTTAAGTAGCACACTATTTCTATGTGTAATAAAAATAATAATAATACTTTCAGACTGGAGCCTGAGGATACCATTTGCACTAACTGTCACCTTCCTAATTATGTCTCTCAATCATGCAGGAATTCTGCAGCAGAGTTTGTTGATTGAGCCAGAGAGCCTGGTCTCCCTCAATCTCCTCGTCGCGTCTGCAGTCTCGGCCTTCACCATTGGGGCAGCACTCTCCGGGCTCGCCGTGTGCTGGATCATGGCCCACAAACCTGCCAACCGTCGTCACGGCAGCAGCTCCCAGTCCTCCATCCAGCGGCGTGAGAGGGGCCTGCTGAGTAACTCCGGTGGGATGGCTGGCTCTGTGCTGAGCGTCACAAGGCAAGGAGGTGGAGAGCGCTCATGCTCACAGGGTGGGGAGACCCTGTTTGTTATGCCCAATGGCTGGGTCAAATCGGGAGAGCTCGACCCGGGATTCCTGCCCACTCCTGAGCATACCCCGCAGCAGAAACGCAGAGGCCTACGACTGTCTGACTCCAACTCCGGAGGCTGGGACACCAGCCAGACGTACCTGGGCGGTGGGTCTGTTGGTCTGGGTTCGCCCTGCCGCATGCCGCCCTCTGTCTACCTGACCACTAGACTCTTTCAGCAGGGTGGAGGCGGGAGACATGGCGGTGAGGGACGGGGGAACGACACACCACGCCAGCACTATGTCTGCTTGAGCAAACAAGAAAAAGGAGGGAAAGGCACCCCTAGAGCCCCTGTTAGGAAGTCTGCAGGAGAATATGTCTACCCCATGACCCCTCAGGACTCTCCTGAGCGCAGGAGGGTAGTCTCGGCACCAAGTGCCCCTGTTGAGTACAGCGAGCCACTGCCCTTGCGTTGGCCAGCCCCGGAAGGGTACATCCTGAGCAGCCATGGGATGATCCCTGTCCCCCTGCCGCCTCCCACCATGCCCCCTCCCGGTGGTCAGGCCTACATGTCCCAGCAACACACACCAGGTCTGAGCAGGGCTCTGCTGAGAGGAGCTCTGGAGCGGGGGGAGCTGGGAGAGCTGGTGGATCTCAGCCAGCTGATGAGCAAGAAAAACTGCAGTGATAGGACTCAGGCAGGCCAGTGATTTCGGAGGAAGTGAAGCATTCCTTCCATGTGTGGAGTGCGGTGTTAAATTTCCATGGATCTCTCTCCTTTCTCCTCATTCTGTCAATCCCTCTCCCTCCCTTTTCCATCCTCTACTCTCCACATCTATATTTCACTGTCATCCAGCTTCCTCTCTCCTTTCACTCTCTCAGGCAAACCTCTTCACCCTGTAACGAGTCTTTGCCTTCAACTGGCTGCTGGCTCTGCCACTCATATCCTTGCTCTCATTAATTGGTCAGACCAACTGAGGTTGTTGCCGTGTCTGCAATGCAGAGTTGCCTTTCCCTCCAGTACTTTGGATGAGAGAGGGGAGGGGATGGAGGGAAAAAGAGATGGAAAGAAAACCAAACCGGGAGCATTGAGGATAAGGACAAAGATTTAAAGAATGCCTTTCTTCTGCAAATTGACTGGATGCTTTGTCCCTTCTCTATGACATTAGAGACTGCCAGCCACCTGTTCCTAAGTGTATTTCCTGTCTCTGATTGCCAACAAGGTACTTGAAGCAAAATTGCAAACTCTGAAGACTATTTAAGTATCTAAAGCTGGAGGTGAATCAACAGGCGGTCGTTGGGACTGAACAGATGAGTCTAAGCAAATCCCTCCCTGATTTCCTTTTTATATTCCTTCACCTTGCTACACACATAGAGCTTGCACATGATTGTACAGGTGAATCCCATGTATTCTACAAAAAGCATGACTTGTTCCAAATGCCTCTAACACGCAGGGATACGGGACCATAACTCATGCCTGTAGAGAGCAGAGTGCAGCACTGAAGTGTCAGCACTATTCCTGCCAACTGCACCCTCTGTGTAATGACAGGATCTCAGCTGTCCGTCTCCCCCCAAACACACCACCTTTTTTCCCCCCACACGCCCCGTTCTTTTTAATGACCAATGATTCCTCAAGGACGCCCGGCGGGACTGCGCCACGCCATTGGACGGATGTGGAAAACCCTTTGCTGAATTGAGGACATAAAGGGAAAAAAAATCAGAGGTGTTGTTCTGAGAAGAAACTCAAATCGCTGCAATATATTAAGACCTTTACCGTCATTTCGGTTTTATTGTCCATTTAAACACTTGGATTAGTGATATTTATAGAACCCAGCCTGATTTTTTTGGGCATATTTCCTTTGTAGCCCTACAGTGGGTCAAGGTCCTTTTGGATGTGGTACAGTACAATGTGACAGTTACAGTGATAATGATTGAAACCTCTGGCTTAACTCAGAGGCAGCAGGGGGAATGGAAATGTCCCCTGCCGCCAAATGGAACTGTATATTCAACCTATCAAAGTGTCCTGTGCTATGAAGCATTCTACATTTAGAGCTACACACCGCAGCTTCAAATTACAGCAGAGGCTAAAGATACAGTACTGGAGACTTTTATTGGCACCCCTGGTAAAGATAGAGAGAAAGCCTAAAAATAAATTCGTCATTTACTGCAGTAACATAATCTCCCTCTGAAAACGTTTGGAAAAATCCAACATTTAATTGTGAAAAAATAATTGTTTTATTATATTCAGAGGGGCCACAGTTTTTGGTACTCGGGCTGTTAATAGCTTGCCAATAGGATGGTAAATAGACTTCTCCTATAACAGACTCAAATATTTTGCCATATGCTCTCTTCTGTTCAGTTCACTCCACAGGTTTTCAGTAGGATCAGAGCTGACCCAAGTTCTATGAGAGATACAAAAGACAGGAATTAATATAGTTACTGTAACTTTTGACTCTCTTAATATAGCTTTCTAACTATGAAAGTTTTCTCTAGCATGTGTGCAACTGGTTGTCAGAATGTCCTTTGTGACAGACAGGGGGCCAGGGTTTAAACATTTTACTGCAACATTTCTCTTCTCAAGTCCATGACTATGTGGACTCTATCTTTGAAGAGAAATAAACCCACAGCACCACAGATTCGTCACTGCATTTAGCAATGTGCATGCATCAATTTTTCACCTGATCATTCTTTATCTCTCTCCATACCCACCTAGAGCTATTTTGTTGCTCAAACTAAGCAAATGCGGCCCCAATCTGGATTTTCCCATATCCAGCTTTTTTTCATGCTGTCATACATGGTGCAAAATCAGATACGTATTCGATAGTTTTCAGAGCGTCTGCAGTCTGAAATGTTATGTCGCATGTTATCTGACCTTTATGTCTTTGGAGATGAGCGCTCAGTTGAGTCTTAAGGAGAGGAACTGACAGATTAAGTCAAAGGTGTTCCTCGACAATCTGAAACTATGAAAAAAGTCTGCGTCAGTGGAGCGCATCACATCACAATCTTACCCCTCCTTGTACAAATCCAGACAGACTATCTGACAGAAGTCTTTTTTGTTAGCTTCTTTCATTTTCTTATGATCTTGTGGCAATACTGTCAGTTCCCATTGCTGAATAACTTTAAAATCAATCAATAGACAATTTTAGTTCCTTTATTCCGTAAAAATGTGCTGTTGTGTGACATCTGCTCATGTGGGTCGTGTTTACACAGAAGTCTGATTGCAGTCGCATTTAGTTGTTAGCAAGCACACACACCCCAAAAAAAAAAACAGCAAAAAAAAAGAGGTTTTCAGCAAAAAAATTGGAATTGAGCAACCAGACCTGCTGTGTGAATATAGTCATCTGCCCACAGCATGTGGCTACAAATACAGTAAATCCCAATGAATTTAGCAAACATCAACTTTTGACATTCATGCTAAAAGCAAAGGCTCTTTTCTGAAATCGTTTCCAGTCAAGCAGTTGACATGAAAATAGCATCTAAAAGTTTTTATAAAGATTGTGGTGATTCCCAAAATGCCACTCTTTTTTTTTATCTCCCTTACCATCCTCCTCAACATCCTAGTCCTGGTTGATTTATTAGACGTTTGTAAAACTCTAATCAGACAAAGCAATTTTAAAAAATGGTGTCAAATAAGTGTATTTTCCAAGGGATTGTCACAACTACCATTATGTTTCACTGAATACTTTATTAAAAACTAATTCCCCCCTCACCAAATAAATGTACTTAAATTAAAGGGTGCATTTTTCTAAACTTTTTTTGTGTGAGATCATCCAGCTGCTATAAAAGATTTATGTATTTTAACGTTTCAAACATGTTT
Organism: Xiphophorus maculatus; assembly: GCF_002775205.1. Lineage (NCBI taxonomy): Eukaryota > Metazoa > Chordata > Actinopteri > Cyprinodontiformes > Poeciliidae > Xiphophorus > Xiphophorus maculatus. The sequence continues at coordinate 11,625,551 of NC_036448.1, forward strand.
AGGGGTGCCATTAAACGTTATCTGCACTGTATAAAAAGGGTGAAACTTGGTCATAACTTTACAAGAAGGCTTGATTCGTCAGTCCCAGTCTGTTAATTGACCAATGAATGCTGGTTTGTGTGCAGCAATATATACTTTAAATGTACATATGAAACTTGGATTTAGATTAAATGATAATGTAAGACTGTAGCTCCAAAATATATATATATATATATATATATATACATATATAGGCAGGCGTCAGGCTTGCAGGCAGAGCATTTTTCATGCCATTAATGTTTTTATATTCAAATGATTCATATCAACTGGCTCTAAGATGGATCTCACAGAGTCACAAGTGTGTCTTTTTCACATCGTTGTGCCAAACCCAGCTGATGGAAGACTTACTGATGCCTGATTCTACAGAAGCAAAAAAAAAAAAAAAGACTGAGAGAAACGTCTTTAAGTGCCATGATGAAGTCCATTTCAGTCAGCAGTGCACCTTTCTCATGTACTGTGGTTTTGAAGAACTCTCTAATTGCAGTATACTTGTGACATGTATGCCTTTGACCTTACATGCTGAATGTTTTCTTTTTTTTTTTTTACAAGATTTTGGCTTGTACTGTTGAGATCATTTTTTCAGCTCCCCTCTTCGTTGCTGAATGCTACCTTAACTCTTCATGCCATACTCTGTAAATATGTAAGATTGAATACTGACTACTTGTCACGCCCGCTATGGTTGCAGTGTTTCTGTACTCTCCCAGATGACATGAACTGTGTGTTCGGCTCACATTTTTATGACGATGATTCCTCAATACTTTATAAGCAAACCTTCAAATGGACTGAAATGCATTGAGGGAACACTGTGTGACTCATTTGTGAGGTTTTTTTTTTGTTTGCAGTCTAGTGATTGTCTTTCTTTGCCAACCAAACTGCCACACCGAGAGATCTTCAACCTGATTAGTGAATGTGCTCATCCTGTTTTTCTTCGTGGTCATCACACTGTGCGATAATAATGAAAAGCACAAATTTGGGTCATTGTTTCTTTAGGGTTTTTTTTTATTATTATTATTATTTTGAAGGAGCTGTCTGTATCATTTGTGAATAGTGTAAATAATCATCCTGAATGTATTGTGTATTGAGTTTATTGGGGGGAGGAGAGGGAAAGGGATATTGCTGTCCTCTGTCTTTTAAGACAAGACTGCAAAGGATTTTTTTTTCGGTGACAATGCTGTGAATAAAACGTACGTAAAATGACCTGATGTGACTTTCGCTAAGCGCAGAGTTCAGCTGTCTCCTTCAGTTTCTTGGATTAGGATTGAAGGCCCGACCTCAGTCGCTGCTCAACCTTCTCATTTGATTGATGCCTGTAATGTCTTTTTTGCAGTCACTATGCTGCAGCTGATAATAATCAGTACTGCTATTAAATGGCATTATGTAATTGACCACTTGTGTCATCCTGTGTGGTTCTGAATGCACTAACCAAAATAAAGGCACGCAGTTATACAAAAACACATTTATAGGCGCACATAGAGTGAGAACCCTCTGAACCTTTGACACACATCATTTCTGTGCCACTAGAGGGAGCTGGATGCTGAATGCAACCTTTAAGGAAAGGAGAATTGCTCCCATGGGTGCAATTGTATTAAGTGAACACTGGCTGTCTGTGCTGCTATGCATGATGCAGGCTGCTGCTGTGCAAAGAGCTGAGGTCTAGAATAGCTCAACAGGTTTTTGGAAATCATTGAGCGGATCAAAAGTTACGAGTATTTCACATGTCAAACCAAGATTGTCTAATATACACTATGAAAACAGATAGGGGTTATTACCTTTTTTTTAAGTTTAGGAGTTCCATTCTGAATCTGAAGTATTTCCTTAGTATTTTTCGTGGCTTTGCCTTTAGACTGTATGACTTAAATGAAACTTTATTGGTATTGTTCCACAAGTGTCTCACAGTCTAAGGTAGTTTTGATGGATTCCTCCATACAGCATTGCTAAAACTCAGTCCAGTTTGTATTCCATCTTGCTTAACTCTTTTCAGTTCTGCAGACACATTGTTGTACAATACTGAGATCAGGGCTTTATGATGGGCTCTATAAGACATCGACTTTATTGTCTGTAACCAATTGGTGCTGATTTGGATGGCCCACTTGGACCCAACCTTTAACTTACCAGGTGGCGTCTTTACTTTAATATCTTTACAGAAAGTTTCTTTTCTCATAATGCCATGTATTTTGTGAGGTGATTCTTTCTTTCCTGTAGCAAAACACCCACACATGTTGCAACACCTTGTACTAAGATGTTCCCTTTTCCCTCCATATCGGACAATTGTCTTGATGGCTTAGCATTGTAATTTTAGTCTCATGAAGCCACAAGGTAGGTCTCCAAAAACTCTTATCTGGTTTTATACGTTGATCTTAGAATTATGGCCTCTTCCAAGTGGCCCATCAGTCCATGTTGGTCCAGAACCAGTTTTACTTTAGATAATGACTGTTGTTCTCAGCCAGCAACGTTACAAGGTGTTTTGTCCTGAGGTCAATATGTATCTTTTTTACTGAAACCCCTTTATCTCATCCTTTATCTGCATGACCATTTTGTGATAGACTGGTGACCAGTTCAATGACTTATGGAAGCCTAATAATGAATATGAAAACTACAAATTCACAGCAGGGCGAGAAATCCGCCAACAAACTTCTAATCCTGCTGCAATGGAAGATGAATTTATTTCGAACAATGCTGCACATCTACACTGCAGTTAAAAGAGATGAACAGGAAAATGTGCAGTATTAGAAACAACTCTGCAAGCTGTTGAAAAAGGGCCACTCACTAATTTATGTATAAAAATTTTTTAATAAAAAATAGTAGCTGATGGAATCAAAGCAGCAGTTTGTGGAGGCGATCCAGTCAGACACTTGCAAAAACACATGAGCTGGTAAATATGTTGCCCTCCAATTTGATGGCACTCTTGAAAAGAAGTTGACTATAAACGCAATGTGGAACGGTGTGTAGCAGACAAGAAACACAATCATGTTTGCTTTTACTATACCAGCGGTAGTTTTTTTTCCCTCTGACTTGTCCTGCTTTTTCTCCAAAATACAGATGATCCGACTGGAGCAGAACACAATTATCAGCAGAGGAGCCAGGTAGCCGAGAGACAACAGGAGAAAGGTAAATTGTGGACGGATTCTGGTATTTTTACATCTTTCATAGCATGTCCAGAGTTTTTCAGGATAGTTATCGTTGCGAAAAACAACAACGATTAAAATTAAAACCACCCAGATGAGCAAGCAGACTGCAACAGCTGCCTCCTTCCTCCTCTTCCATGATCTGGCCTGCAGAGGGAACCTGATGGTCAGGTAGCGGTGGACGCTGATGGCTGTCGTGGTCAGGATGCTGGCGTACATGTTGATGTAGTGAATAAAAATGAGGACAGTGCAGAGCAAAGTTTTAGGCATGCAGAAAAAGGCATCGTAAATCCTGAAGGGAAGGAAAAGGACCAAGATAAAATCAGCCAGAGCCAAGTTCAGCATGTAGATGTGGGTGTCGGTCCAGGAGACCCGCTTGGCGACGAAGGCCCACAGAGCAGCGCCGTTGACGACGAGACCGAGGAGAAACACAAGACTGTAACCCAAACCCTCCAGGATGCTGTAGGAGCAATAAGCATCAGTCTGATTGGTGCCGTTTGTGCACATTCTTTACTTTATCTGCACAAATAAATAATCATAAACAAACAGTGAGCATGACATCAGATGATCCTTGATAATATCAATAATATATTTTAAGTAATCAACGCAATCTGTCTTTAAAGTCAGTTAACAAGCAAATAGATTTTTACACAGTATATAAATAATACACACATAAGCATTTTTCTCACAATCAATTAGACTAAAAGTTTCATATTAGTTGAGATTGCCAACATATTTTGTATTTGCTAAACAAGTTGTTTTTGGTAAAGAGTTGTTTCATCATTTAAGTTTTAAAGTTTAAATGTGATAGTATGTCCTTATGGAAAGTCCTCATTGTGGTGGATTGAATTTGTGAGCTTCATAATTTAATTCATTCACAACATTTGAGTTAAATGGAGGCAAATCTGTGGTTTTATTTAAAGGGACACCTCAAACAAACCGCTTTCTTGTGAGATATCATAAAATAATTTAAATAAAACATCCAGGAATAAGGAAAGACAATTGTTTGTCTGTTACCTCCCTGGTTACAGCTTTCAGATATCTTAATGTGTCGTGGACATCTTTTGAAACCATTATATGCAAGTATTGTCTCCATGGGAATATCCAGCCATCATATACCATCCAACTAAAGACATTGTAAAGATGCTGCCTGACATTACAGCATAACTGAAAACTATTGCAGAAAGATAGCAAGAATATTTGTCCCAAATTATACAGTTTAAGGAAGATTTCTACCAAATATTGTGTCTTCTATGTACATTTCCGGATTTCAGTCTGCTTTACAATGTGGTGTTCAACAAATACAAATTAGTTTGGTAATCCTAACTGATTTAAAATAAAAGTTCAATCAGATTTAATGTCAGATAGCGACGATAACTGGTTATGTCTCATTTTACTATATTTTGGTATTCCCTTTAGTTACTTGGAGACAGCTGACAAATTCAGTTCAACTCCATTTCAGTTAGTTTGTATGCACAACAAATGTCACCTTAATGAACTGTACAACACAATCCCATCTAATTCATACAGAAATATACAGCAAATGAAATTTCTAGAAACACAGCCCAATCATATGGATTGATTTATCCACAGTCTTTACTGTGTGCTCCATTTAGCCATCTTTTCAACAACCATAACTATATCCAAACCAAAAAAAATCACTTTTCGTTGAAATACCTTCATAATTAAAATAAAGTGGTAAAAAAGGGGAACCATTTTCACCAAAATGATTCAAACTAAACACTAAAATCAACTTACCGAGCGAGCCGCACTCCCACCTAGGACTACTTCACAATTGATTTTGAATGCATTGACGATGGTATTGTCACGTACTTAGCTTCCTCTGACATGGACTGCTTCTATAATTTCTATTTAAGCTGCTGTGGTGTTTGGTTTCCTGCATGTCGTGTCTTTAGTTTTTTTTTTTTTTACCACAGCTGAACCTTTAAAAGACACATAGAACAGTTTACATTTTGAATTGGTTCCATAAACGTAAAGGAATTGTATTTAATAATGCTAAAAATTATTTCTGTCTGCAAAAAGTATTTAATTTTCAACATTGTTGACAATTGCATCTGACCTGACACAGCAGATGTCTAACGGACAACCGTCACCTTAAGAGCCTAACAATAGATGCAATATAATCAAATAGTTAATTTATACAGTTAATAATCTAAAATTTGAAATGCAAATTGTATATATTTATTACACACAGAGTGCTATATTTCAAGTCTGTTCATGTTGATCATGGTGGGCTACAGCTTGTATCTCAGAATATGTAAGTAGGTTGACAAAAAGTGTCCCCATTTGGTCTACAGAAAATACAGCAGGAAAGTAGTGTCTCTAATTTATTGTAAAAACCTGAAGCTGTGGTTGCCAGATGGTAAAATTCTGGCAACCACAGCTGCTGCTGTATTTTTTGTGGGGTTTTTTTTTTACCATAAAATAGAGATGTTGGTTTTTTTTGTTTGTTTTGTTTTGGGTTTTTTACAATGTAGTACTATAGTTCAGCTAGCACATGTTGACAAATGACCCAGTTGTCTACATAATAAGAAAACCTTTCATCACTATGACGCGGGGCAAAGATTGCTTTGTTAAATCATAACAAAGCTGTGTTATGATTTAAAGATAACTTATTCTTGTACAGTTTGGACTTCCCAATATCTATATAGATAAAAAGTAGTTTTGTTTATGTCCCCTAGACCAAAAGGGGACACTTTTTATGAACCTACTTACATATTCTGAGATACAAGCTGTAGCCCACCATGATCAAAATGAACAGAATTGAAATATAGCACTCTGTGTGTATTAAATTTATATAGTTTTGCTTTTCAAATTTTGGATTACATTAACTGAATAAATTAACTATTTGATTACATTGCATCTATTGCTAGGCTCACATATCAAGCGATAAAGCTCAGATGCCAAAAAAATATTATGAGGTCAGTAGGGTGGCTGGTGTACTAAACCCTTACGGGTGTAAAAGGCTTTTGTGTTTTTGCTTTTATTGGTGTCATCAGTTGCATTTACGTCACCGGAGAACAGGCAGGAAGAAACAATACAGTGCAACATTGTAATAAATGGTTAGCCTTTATTACTGGTTAACCTATGTGACTTGGTTTTCACAGCATATTAAACTAAATGTTCTTTACAAGCACACAACAGCAAATGCACAAATAATAAAAGGTGCAACTTCATTGAAATCCAACTCATGTAGACAGGTAACTTTTTTAAAACAATCAATTCAAGATAAAAGTACACTTGCAAACTGAGCTGTACAGTCGGATGCCAACTTGTCTGACTTTGCAAATACATGGAATTTCATTATCATTCTTTTAAAAGCAAGTCTTATCTGAATGAGCTCACCACTTTTATGGCTAGCTGCATGTGTGGGTTTTAAGTTTCCTGTGCGATATGTCTCAGTTCAAGTTTGAAGCAGAACCCGATCTTCAATCTCAAGAATCTTAAAAAATAGAACTGAACACAGTCAGAGGACACAAGGCAGCTTATTTATTTCTTTTGTTGCGTAAAAACAAAGGAACCAAAAGTAAACATGGAGGAAACTTAATTATGCTTGTGTTGTGGAAAAAACTATTGCCAAACACTATTCAGGTCAAATCACTCAATCCGCTTCACTTGTAAAAACTATTTTACCTTCATTGTTGCTGACATTTGAGCTGACATACAGAACTTATTAATAAAATGAAATATAACATTCATTCATTTCAGCACTTGAAATACAACACAATACAAACCTTCCCATATCTAGTTATGCAGTTAGAAACTATGAAACAAGTTGAATTCAAAACAACTGAGCAAATACCAAATCAGAAGAAAGTCAGCGGTTATGTGGTGAATGCTGGGCGTATCTGAAAGTGGAGCTCAAAATGATGCTTTGCTAAAGTCTTTTGATTTGACTTAACTTTGGGATCAATAAAGGAACTTGAATTAACACTGGGCTGGCTCTGACAGCGGGGAAAGATAAACCCTCCAATATAACTACAGAATGGTATTCAGTCAGAATCGAACGCCTTGTCCCTCGGTCTTAGCTTTCTCAGCCTTAACCCTACAGCTCTAAGGTTCACCGAGTGTAAAACCTCTTTAATAAAAAATAGTAGCTGATGGAATCAAAGCAGCAGTTTGTGGAGGCGATCCATTCAGACACTTGTAAAAACTTGTGACTTGGAAGATATATGGTCCTCCAGTTTGGTGGAACCTGGTAGAGTAAACTTACTATATGCGCAATGTGGAATGGTGTGTAGCAGACAAGAAACACAATCATGTTTGCTTTTATTATTCCAACAATACTTTTCCTTTCCTCAGACTTGTTTTGCTCTTTCCCCAAAATACAGATGATCCGACTGGAACAGAACACAATTATCAGCAGAGGAGCCAGGTAGCCGAGAGACAACAGGAGAAAGGTAAATTGTGGACGGATTCTGGTATTTTTACATCTTTCATAGCATGTCCAGAGTTTTTCAGGATAGTTATCGTTGCGAAAAACAACAACGATTAAAATTAAAACCACCCAGATGAGCAAGCAGACTGCAACAGCTGCCTCCTTCCTCCTCTTCCATGATCTGGCCTGCAGAGGGAACCTGATGGTCAGGTAGCGGTGGACGCTGATGGCTGTCGTGGTCAGGATGCTGGCGTACATGTTGATGTAGTGAATAAAAATGAGGACAGTGCAGAGCAAAGTTTTAGGCATGCAGAAAAAGGCATCGTAAATCCTGAAGGGAAGGAAAAGGACCAAGATAAAATCAGCCAGAGCCAAGTTCAGCATGTAGATGTGGGTGTCGGTCCAGGAGACCCGCTTGGCGACGAAGGCCCACAGAGCAGCGCCGTTGACGACGAGACCGAGGAGAAACACAAGACTGTAACCCAAACCCTCCAGGATGCTGTAGGAGCAATAAGCATCAGTCTGATTGGTGCCGTTTGTGCACATTCTTTACTTTATCTGCACAAATAAATAATCATAAACAAACAGTGAGCATGACATCAGATGATCCTTGATAATATCAATAATATATTTTAAGTAATCAACGCAATCTGTCTTTAAAGTCAGTTAACAAGCAAATAGATTTTTACACAGTATATAAATAATACACACATAAGCATTTTTCTCACAATCAATTAGACTAAAAGTTTCATATTAGTTGAGATTGCCAACATATTTTGTATTTGCTAAACAAGTTGTTTTTGGTAAAGAGTTGTTTCATCATTTAAGTTTTAAAGTTTAAATGTGATAGTATGTCCTTATGGAAAGTCCTCATTGTGGTGGATTGAATTTGTGAGCTTCATAATTTAATTCATTCACAACATTTGAGTTAAATGGAGGCAAATCTGTGGTTTTATTTAAAGGGACACCTCAAACAAACCGCTTTCTTGTGAGATATCATAAAATAATTTAAATAAAACATCCAGGAATAAGGAAAGACAATTGTTTGTCTGTTACCTCCCTGGTTACAGCTTTCAGATATCTTAATGTGTCGTGGACATCTTTTGAAACCATTATATGCAAGTATTGTCTCCATGGGAATATCCAGCCATCATATACCATCCAACTAAAGACATTGTAAAGATGCTGCCTGACATTACAGCATAACTGAAAACTATTGCAGAAAGATAGCAAGAATATTTGTCCCAAATTATACAGTTTAAGGAAGATTTCTACCAAATATTGTGTCTTCTATGTACATTTCCGGATTTCAGTCTGCTTTACAATGTGGTGTTCAACAAATACAAATTAGTTTGGTAATCCTAACTGATTTAAAATAAAAGTTCAATCAGATTTAATGTCAGATAGCGACGATAACTGGTTATGTCTCATTTTACTATATTTTGGTATTCCCTTTAGTTACTTGGAGACAGCTGACAAATTCAGTTCAACTCCATTTCAGTTAGTTTGTATGCACAACAAATGTCACCTTAATGAACTGTACAACACAATCCCATCTAATTCATACAGAAATATACAGCAAATGAAATTTCTAGAAACACAGCCCAATCATATGGATTGATTTATCCACAGTCTTTACTGTGTGCTCCATTTAGCCATCTTTTCAACAACCATAACTATATCCAAACCAAAAAAAATCACTTTTCGTTGAAATACCTTCATAATTAAAATAAAGTGGTAAAAAAGGGGAACCATTTTCACCAAAATGATTCAAACTAAACACTAAAATCAACTTACCGAGCGAGCCGCACTCCCACCTAGGACTACTTCACAATTGATTTTGAATGCATTGACGATGGTATTGTCACGTACTTAGCTTCCTCTGACATGGACTGCTTCTATAATTTCTATTTAAGCTGCTGTGGTGTTTGGTTTCCTGCATGTCGTGTCTTTAGTTTTTTTTTTTTTTACCACAGCTGAACCTTTAAAAGACACATAGAACAGTTTACATTTTGAATTGGTTCCATAAACGTAAAGGAATTGTATTTAATAATGCTAAAAATTATTTCTGTCTGCAAAAAGTATTTAATTTTCAACATTGTTGACAATTGCATCTGACCTGACACAGCAGATGTCTAACGGACAACCGTCACCTTAAGAGCCTAACAATAGATGCAATATAATCAAATAGTTAATTTATACAGTTAATAATCTAAAATTTGAAATGCAAATTGTATATATTTATTACACACAGAGTGCTATATTTCAAGTCTGTTCATGTTGATCATGGTGGGCTACAGCTTGTATCTCAGAATATGTAAGTAGGTTGACAAAAAGTGTCCCCATTTGGTCTACAGAAAATACAGCAGGAAAGTAGTGTCTCTAATTTATTGTAAAAACCTGAAGCTGTGGTTGCCAGATGGTAAAATTCTGGCAACCACAGCTGCTGCTGTATTTTTTGTGGGGTTTTTTTTTTACCATAAAATAGAGATGTTGGTTTTTTTTGTTTGTTTTGTTTTGGGTTTTTTACAATGTAGTACTATAGTTCAGCTAGCACATGTTGACAAATGACCCAGTTGTCTACATAATAAGAAAACCTTTCATCACTATGACGCGGGGCAAAGATTGCTTTGTTAAATCATAACAAAGCTGTGTTATGATTTAAAGATAACTTATTCTTGTACAGTTTGGACTTCCCAATATCTATATAGATAAAAAGTAGTTTTGTTTATGTCCCCTAGACCAAAAGGGGACACTTTTTATGAACCTACTTACATATTCTGAGATACAAGCTGTAGCCCACCATGATCAAAATGAACAGAATTGAAATATAGCACTCTGTGTGTATTAAATTTATATAGTTTTGCTTTTCAAATTTTGGATTACATTAACTGAATAAATTAACTATTTGATTACATTGCATCTATTGCTAGGCTCACATATCAAGCGATAAAGCTCAGATGCCAAAAAAATATTATGAGGTCAGTAGGGTGGCTGGTGTACTAAACCCTTACGGGTGTAAAAGGCTTTTGTGTTTTTGCTTTTATTGGTGTCATCAGTTGCATTTACGTCACCGGAGAACAGGCAGGAAGAAACAATACAGTGCAACATTGTAATAAATGGTTAGCCTTTATTACTGGTTAACCTATGTGACTTGGTTTTCACAGCATATTAAACTAAATGTTCTTTACAAGCACACAACAGCAAATGCACAAATAATAAAAGGTGCAACTTCATTGAAATCCAACTCATGTAGACAGGTAACTTTTTTAAAACAATCAATTCAAGATAAAAGTACACTTGCAAACTGAGCTGTACAGTCGGATGCCAACTTGTCTGACTTTGCAAATACATGGAATTTCATTATCATTCTTTTAAAAGCAAGTCTTATCTGAATGAGCTCACCACTTTTATGGCTAGCTGCATGTGTGGGTTTTAAGTTTCCTGTGCGATATGTCTCAGTTCAAGTTTGAAGCAGAACCCGATCTTCAATCTCAAGAATCTTAAAAAATAGAACTGAACACAGTCAGAGGACACAAGGCAGCTTATTTATTTCTTTTGTTGCGTAAAAACAAAGGAACCAAAAGTAAACATGGAGGAAACTTAATTATGCTTGTGTTGTGGAAAAAACTATTGCCAAACACTATTCAGGTCAAATCACTCAATCCGCTTCACTTGTAAAAACTATTTTACCTTCATTGTTGCTGACATTTGAGCTGACATACAGAACTTATTAATAAAATGAAATATAACATTCATTCATTTCAGCACTTGAAATACAACACAATACAAACCTTCCCATATCTAGTTATGCAGTTAGAAACTATGAAACAAGTTGAATTCAAAACAACTGAGCAAATACCAAATCAGAAGAAAGTCAGCGGTTATGTGGTGAATGCTGGGCGTATCTGAAAGTGGAGCTCAAAATGATGCTTTGCTAAAGTCTTTTGATTTGACTTAACTTTGGGATCAATAAAGGAACTTGAATTAACACTGGGCTGGCTCTGACAGCGGGGAAAGATAAACCCTCCAATATAACTACAGAATGGTATTCAGTCAGAATCGAACGCCTTGTCCCTCGGTCTTAGCTTTCTCAGCCTTAACCCTACAGCTCTAAGGTTCACCGAGTGTAAAACCTCTTTAATAAAAAATAGTAGCTGATGGAATCAAAGCAGCAGTTTGTGGAGGCGATCCATTCAGACACTTGTAAAAACTTGTGACTTGGAAGATATATGGTCCTCCAGTTTGGTGGAACCTGGTAGAGTAAACTTACTATATGCGCAATGTGGAATGGTGTGTAGCAGACAAGAAACACAATCATGTTTGCTTTTATTATTCCAACAATACTTTTCCTTTCCTCAGACTTGTTTTGCTCTTTCCCCAAAATACAGATGATCCGACTGGAACAGAACACAATTATCAGCAGAGGAGCCAGGTAGCCGAGAGACAACAGGAGCAAGTTAAATTGTGGACGGATTCTGGTATTTTTACATCTTTCATAGCATGTCCAGAGTTTTTCAGGATAGTTATCCTTGCGAAAAGCAACAACGATTAAAATTAAAACCACCCAGATGAGCAAGCAGACTGCAACAGCTGCCTCCTTCCTCCTCTTCCATGATCTGGCTTGCAGAGGGAACCTGATGGTCAGGTAGCGGTGGACGCTGATGGCTGTCGTGGTCAGGATGCTGGCGTACATGTTGACGAAGTGCATAAAAATTAGGAAAGTGCAGAGCAAAGTTTTAGGCAGGCAGAAAAAGGCATCGTAAATCCTGAAGGGAAGGAAAAGGACCAAGATAAAATCAGCCAGAGCCAAGTTCAGCATGTAGATGTGGGTGTCGGTCCAGGAGGCCCGCTTTGCGACGAAGGCCCACAGAGCAGCGCCGTTGACGACGAGACCGAGGAGAAACACAAGACTGTAACCCAAACCCTCCAGGATGCTGTTGACGCATGTATCGGCAGTGTTGTTGGTTGCCATAGTGGTCATGCTGTCATTGGGGCACATTTTGAACTTCATCCGCAAAAAGCCACCTTGTGTGAAATTATTAAAAAACTGTTAGCATGATCTTTGTTTGGTAGATGATCGCCCAAAGAAAAATCCCTCCACAATCACACGTTCAACTCATGAAGAATGAGAACAAAAACCAATAAAAAGGTGCAATTTCTTTGACACTCTACAAAACTTCAAGATGAAGCTAAAATTAGCTGGTATCAAACATGATTATTAATCTTTCTGTCAAAGTTATACAAGCTAAGAAGTAATCAGTAACTTACCAAACGTCTTGCTCTCGTGATCATCAGCGTTTGACTGTATGAAGATTGTGCTGGCGGTTTCATCAGGATGTTTGAAATGAGTTATAGACCTGCCTGCTTACAAACAGTTTCTGTGTGGTTTTTTCCTTCCTGTTTTGATAAACATATGGCGTCCAAAGCCACACATGCTAGTTATTCTCAAGAATCTTTAAGCTGACTTCTAAAAGAGAAAAGAAATTAGTTAATTAGCATTAACAATTCTAAGAACTGCATCTGACTTAAGAGGGACACACAGACATCGATTTCAACACCCTCTAAAAAAGGAACTTCTCACTTCATTAGAACAAAACTGAAAAGTTAATCTATTAGTTTAGTGCAACAATTTAAAAATGTTTTTATTGCACACAGAGTGTCAAGTCTTACAGCCCCATCTCATCCACGAAATATAAACAGGTTTTGTAAACAAGTTCAGAACTTGTTTGTGAATTCAAATGGCCCCCCTGCTGACCTGCGTACGCCAAGTGAAGTTCAGACAGTGAAGGTTGAGAAATTAATCATCAGTGCCACTTTCAGACCGCTGTCAGAGTTTGACAATCACATCAACAGAGTCATAATTTAGCACAGCTCAGACTTCCACATGTCTATCTATATTCACAAATGATAAAACAAAAAAGTTGGGCTAATGAAGGATTAAAAAGTGATTAAACATGGACAACAAAAATGGGTGGTCCATTGTGCCTTTGCTTTCCCGTCTGTTTTTCTAGATATGGGTTCCCAAATTAAATTCTCCTCAAGTTCTCATATAACCTTGGTCAGCTCCCCCAGCATTTAAAGGACATTGAATGAGCAAAAGACAGAGAAAAAAAAATCAAGGTAGTTAACTGTCAGTTGTCCCCTAAATAAATTTTGATTACTTTTATGCATGTGAAGTCAATGGGGAGTTAGCATCCGCTTTCGTAGAGTCGGCGTCCCCTGCTTGCTACTGAGAATAACAACTCTAGCTTACATGTTCTGTGGGGCACTGCACCGCACCGCACTTTATGCCAACCCAGAATCTCATTTTGTCATCTTTTGGAGGTAGCACAAGGAAGGGTTTGACTAAAGTAACAATTATGCGAGAACTGCCACTGGGCCAATGTGCCCCAACTGGATTTCCTCCTGTTTTTCCTCAAAAAAAAAAAATATCCTTGGTATACACAACATCTGTCATGAGGTGGGGTTTGAAGTGGTGAGGTAGATGCAGTTGGTACCAGGTTATGATGCAAATGATGGTTTTTAAATGAACAAACCTCAAAATCCAGGCAGCACAGATGAGCAGCGGCAGAAACTCTGACTCGGGTAGCAACTGGTAAATAATTACAACAACTGACGAAAAACTAATGTCAGTAGATGATCAACACAACAGCAAGGACCTGACAGAGAGCAAGAAACACAGGTGGGTATAAATACTCAGGGAAGGTAATCAGGGGAAACGAGGGACAGCTGGGGACAATCGGGACTTCAGGGAGACTCAACTGAAAAACACAGAAACCGAAATTAACACATAGAAAAACCAAATTCTCACAATATCAGAGGTGTTAAAAGATCATTGGATAATTTAAAGTTTCTGGTAATTATTACTGAAACATAGGAGAGGTTTCAGTATTGGCCTCTTGCTTACAGCAATGGGTTTCTCTGTGGCACACAATTTCAACGAGTGACTGAGAATTGAGAATAGAAAGAGCAAACATTCACTGATATTGCAAAAATAACCAACCATTTGGAAATCGTTACAGATTCCTCTCCACATCGACAGAGTACTTTGCTTCGATTTTAATCTTAACCGAGAAAGGTTTAAACAAAATTAAAAAGAAAAAAGATTTCCCTGCACATTACAGATGTTTGGTATTTTTCAAGTGTTTAAACATTAAAACTTTTAATTGGTTTGGAAAACTGTACTATTGCCTTTGTGGTTTCCTGTTGAAAGTTTGGAGTTCGGATCTGCCTCAGCCTCCAGCTTGTCCTGAAAGACCGAAGTTGAAACTTCATCCAGCCGGGCGGGGGAGCGATTGACGACAGAAAGAGAGAGTGAACAACCGAAGGCTTTGTAAAAACAACACACAAAAAAGGGGGCTGTCTGAAAATGCAATCTGGAGAAGCCTTTTGGATGAGCCAAATGGAACCAGTGAGAAAATACATGACCCAAAAACAAATGACAGGGCTGAAAGGTTTGCAGAATAAAGTCACCTTTTTATTGGCTCAATCTATTTAAGGCAAGGCGGCCTGGTTATAGGAAAGTTTTAGAGTGCACTCTGAAGGAAAAAAAAGTCATTCGCTGAATGAGTTTAATGCTTTTCATCAAGAGAATGAGTGGCTGGAAACAGGAAGATCAAACCACCATCCTGTAGGAAACAATAACAATACCTCACATTTCTTCACATTAAAACCACAAACAGTGTATAATTAAGAAGAGGAAGAAAAATTATGCATTCTGAAAAGTGTGACATGCATATTTTTCTCTCTTTTTTTTTTTCCATTTTCCGCCTTTTTTGTGACTGGCACTTGTGTTCTGCTACCCTGAGTCAGAACTTTGCAGAGCTACCTTTCACTGCTGTTATTTGTGGTACGCCTATACCAGCTTCAGCCAGCCAGAGATTGACATTATTGCCCATTATTCTTTGGAAAATAGCTCAAGCTCCTATTTCCTATTAGACTGAGAGCAACTGCAAGTGGCAGTTTTAAATTCTTGCAGAAAGTACATTTAGGTCTAGGACACTCTAGCTAATAAACCTTTCTTAATCTAATCCATTCAGCTGGAGTGCTAGCTGCATTTTTAGGGTTGTTGTGGTGGAAAGCAAGCCTCTGCCCAGTCTCGACTTTTTTTTTTTCACATTTTTTCCCTGAATTGGACTCAGTACTGACAAAATTATCCCAACAACATTTTACCACGTTTCACCAGAGGCGTGGCATCTTCACAAATAGCCTTTACGCAGGCTATTTGTGGCATTCCACCACAAATAGCATTTTGAATGTAGACCAAAAAGTTTCACTTTAGTCTGAGCTTCTACGTGTTCGCTGTGACCTCTAGATTGCATAATTATGGCAAACTGTGTATGGCTTTGACCGATAAATGTCCTGTAATTCTCAGACCACAGCTATGCATCTCTGCTGCTCCTCCAGAGTTGCCAGTTCGGATCTTCTCCATGTCCAGCCTGTCAGTTTAGGTTGCACAGATAATGGATTAAGCAGAGCTCTGTGTGCTCTACTGTGTTGTTCTGTCACAACTATCCATCCCAGTTAGATGCGTTGAAGTTTGTGCTTGTAAGGAGAGAAAACTTGACAAAATTCTAGAGCTCTGCAAGGCTGTTTAGATAAAAATGGCCAAACTTGCTTCCTGCAGAACATTTGTAATAAGTTTGGTGTATTTACTCGACAAGGTAGGACAGATAGTCAGAACACCTGCTTGGCTGCCGTTTGCTTTGTATCAACCCTGAAACTGCCACATTTGCACAGAGTCAGGAAAAAGCCCGGGAGATGTTAGATTAAATCCTCTTTATTAGTCTGCATTTGGCAGTTATTATGTCCCAATGTTATTAAAAGCAATCTCATGCCTCACAGATATTGTTCTGTGGAAATAAAGGCAAAAACAACCTAATATCGCACAGGATATGAGGCAGCTCAATATTTCAGATGCAGTATGTTGTTGTAATTAATTTGTCTGAAATCTGTTTAGGCCCATTTGGTTTTCCCTGAGATATTCCCCAGACCTGTTACATTGGTTTCACTGGATTTCTGCCTCGGTCTTCCACTCTGTCTTCCATGTGATCCTGTCGCTGCCATCATGCATTCACTTTTATCTGTCCGGTAATGTTTGAAAGTGCCCTTTACACGTCAGTGACAAGGCCAGAAGGAGGAGGAAGAGGAGGAGAGGGCGGGGGTTTTCCATTTAGCTCTAACTAGGTCAGTGAGGACACACCCCTCCCTGTCTTCCCTCCTGGCTTGGCTGGCTGCACCCCTGCTTCCCAACCCATCCCGTCTCTTCCCTCTCTCTCTCTCTCGCTTTTTGATCTGCTACCCGCTGTGACGCAATGCAGTTTTTTGGGGTTTTTTTTTTTGCACACCTTCTGAATTAGACAACCGTGGCGCAGTCGCCCATTTCCCCGAGACCCATGTCCTCCAAACGAGCCCAGAAAACAACTTGCAGCTTTATAGATACATGTCAACTCAGATGACTCAGCAACATGTTGGATCTATTTATCTGCCTCAGCTCTAGTCATTAACTCCAGCGTTTCTTTTTTTTTTGTTGTGATTGCATAACGCCGCCATATTACATAATGTTTGTGGGGGTCGTCAATCTGTTGTTGAGGTTTTTTAGCCTTTGGAAGAAGTCATGTTGCTCACAGCCTCCAGAAAGTGTGACTGTGTGCTTGTTTTGAAGACCTTCATCTATAGAAACGTCTCGAGGATAGCACATATTTTCTATGCATGTTATCTGATATGATATGGAACAATTGCCGCATTCATCTGCGATTTGAATAACCTCATATTGACATTGTGACTTATCATGTGTCCTGGCAGCTCTGTGACAATAAGGGCCGAGAACCATGGATGAGGGGCCTAAAGTGCAAATTCCAAGCATTACATAAGCTTGGAGTGTTATACTGCCAATCCAACACTGGATGTCTCTGTTTCTGCAGTCTGATCCAGGATGAGTGAGTCATGCAGCAGGGTTACGTATGAACCGAGCTGTCAGATCTCACGCATCCCTGATCCTGATTCTCCACTGTGCTGTTTATCTTTGCAAACAACAATCTGAGGCGGCATGCTGGCTACTGTTGTGTTGAAACGCTCTTAAAGTGGGGCAACAAATAATTAATCCGCATAAATCATACACATAGAATGAGCCCTCTGATTCAAACATGAATAGGAAATATACATCTCCCAGAAATTCAGTTCAAAAAGCAAAACTCAAATTATATATGGGTTCACTGGATGCACTGTGATTTATTTTAAGGGTTTGTTTGACGATTATGGCCTACAGCTGTAATCACTGTAGAAATGTGTTATTATTCCCCTGAACAATCACGACGGAGGCTGATTTGATGGTAACTGCCTCTTCGATAGCCTTTAACAGCTTCCACATAAAAGTAAGTGAAAATCTATTTATATAGATTTCAAGAAAGTGCAGAAAAAAGAATAAAACAAGCCTTTTAATATCAGTAAATAAAGACAGTTAAGCAAAAGCCTATGTTTAAAAGATGAGTGTACAGTTGTCAAACTTACAACTGTATGTTGCAAGTTTGACACTTTTTCAGAGTGTGAATCCTGAAAAGGCTCTGTTACCCTCTGTCGTCATCCTGCTCACAGAAGATCAGGGACTGCAAAAGATTAAAAAGCTCTGAGCTGTGGAGAAATTGAAGTGCCCCAGCAGCAAAGTAACAGGAAATTGGAAGCATGAACATTCAAAAGTAAAATAGGCATAAACAAAAAATAAGAATAAGTGACTGTACTGTAAGGGCAAATTTACAGCACTCCTTTGTGCACGTAGGATGCAGCAGTCTGTCACTGAAGGTGGTCTCCGGTTCTGCAACAGGTTTATACACGAGACGTGAGAAATTGTCCAACAGTGATGTTATTTTTGCTTAACTTCTGACTCCCGTCACTGGGTCAAGAGGACATCCTAGGAGAGAGCCAGCCTCTCTGATGAGCTTATCCAAAAGCCTCCTCTCAGTGCAGCTTCTGCTTCCGCATGCTATGCCATAAAAGATGGCTCACGCCACCACAGAGTCAAAACAGACCTCCAGGAGTGCCACCTGGAATAGAAAGCAGATTTCCATAACTGCATCCAAATTAAAAGAAGGTAATTGCTAAAGAAGCTGGATGTTCACATAATGCTGTATAAAAGCATATGAACGGAAAGTTGAGTGGAAGGAAAAAATGTGGTAGAAAAAATTCCATACATAAAATGGAAAACTGCAACGTGGGCAAAGATACTTCTGAATCAGAGACGAAGTCAGAAGCATCTTACCTGGGCTAACGGGGAAAAGAACTGTACGGTTACACAATGAACTAAAGTCCTATTCAGAAATTAGCATAAATGGGGCATTTTATTGGGAAATCAAAATTTCAAACTCTGCAGGGACGGTGGAGAGGCCCACAACCCAGGCTACTAGAATTACATTGGGATGTTTCCACAGTCAGTAATCAATTGGGGATCCATGTCTTCTACTGGTGTTGGTTCGCTGGAATTTAGTAATTCCAAACCCAGGAAATTTCCACATGCACTGGCAAGCTTCCCTCCACTGGCAAGCTTCATGGAGAAGCTGATTTAATTTTTTTTTTGAGGAAGTCCTTTATTAGACTCAAACAGGAATGCAGGATCAGGCAGGGTATGGGTGGATGAAAAAACATTCAACCGAGACAAAGAGTAAATGATAGCCTTGCGTATGGTTCAGCAGCAAAATTAGGTCACCGGGTCAAAAAAGAAGAACATAAGACCACATGATACAGGAATAATCGTGTCTGATGAAAACAGCAACAATAACAAAAACGACAACAAACAGCAGGACACTGGAATAATTTCTCTCTTCTCTTTCAAACATGGTTCATTTCAGCTCCGGGCACAAACATGGAGTCAGTGGCAGTGTGTTTTTCCATGTGCGGTTCCATGTGAGCACGATGCCAACGTGTGCGCGTTCACACTCGCCTGGGCGTATACCTTATATCTAGGTCAGACTCACATGGCACAGCACATTGAGTCACACCGGAGATAAACACAGTCTAGTTGCCATGGAGACCCGTCTTCCTGCACGCCACATCTTTGCATGTCATGCATTTGTATTTGCATCAACTCCCTGCGTTTGGAGCGGGCAGGGAGCAGCGGGCGCAGTGATTTGGGCTCAGCCTGCACTCAAGGCAAACAGGGATTGATAAATTAATTATGAGATTAATCAATCATGACAATCTTTTGTTAGCTTGAATCAGGGAGTGCGTCAGCGGCACTAATTCCTCCCTCCATTTGAGCATGATCGGGCGTGGATGTTTAAACTGCTCTGTGAGAAACAAAGAGGAGAGGTGTCGGACAGAATGAGAGAGACATTTGTTACCGATTATGTACTTCAGGACAAGTCCAGGCATCCTGGAAGACAATTATCCTCTGCTGTAATTCAATGCATGTCATTGTGTGTGTGTGTGTGTGTGTGTGTGTGTGTGGGTGTGTGCGTGTGTGTGTGTGTGCGTGCGTGCGTGCGTGTGTGTGTGTGTGTGTGTGTTTGTGTGTGTGTGTGTGTGTGTGTGTGTGTGTGTGTGTGTGTGTGTGTGTGTGTGTGTGTGTGTGCGTGTACTTGTGTGTGTGTGTGCGCGTGCGAGTGTGTTAGCAAGCTGTTTACATAATCAAATAACCGAAAATGTTTTTCCATGAAAGCTTGTCTGGGAATGGCAACACACGAGAATGAATTTCATAATTGAAGTCGGGAGATTTTGGAAAGGAGTGGCATAAAACCAACAATCGTTCAGAGTGCCTGCAATGGAGCTCAGCAGCTACTTCAGTCTCCACCTATTGTCCAGTGAATGCTTGTTACAGTGCCTGGCAGGTATTAAGTGGCAGTGAATGGAAGTAGAGATAAAAGATGTTTTTAGACTGGCCTCTGTCTTCCTCTGACAGCTCAACCAACATCCAGGGGACAAAGCTTGCCTTAAAACTGGTTTCATTAAATATGTGTGACTGAATGCAAGAGGAATGCATTCAAATAAAATCTTCAGGTTTTATTTATAGAGCTCTGCACCCATGCAAAGATCCTCTGTCTGGTCCGTATTGTCTGTGGTTTCTGTTTTGACAATAACAACAAAACAATCCGCCAGCTGCTTTCAGGCAATCAATTCCAGAGTTGATAGAAAAACATCTGGTGTTCTGTGTACGATTACCTCTTTTTCGATATTTTCCGCAAATAAAACGCTCAAAAGAGATACCAAGCACTAGATAGATTCTACATTGAAATATACAATGCCTTAGAATAATATCTCCTACATTGTTTTTGTTGCATATTGTTGTGTTAAAAACACTAATTTCTATGCATATACTAACAGAAGATAGTGCATAATTGGTGGTTTTAAATTTTTGTACAACAAAAGACTGATACATTTGTTTGATGCCCCTTTACTCTGATGCACTTAAATAAAATTCTGTGCAACAAACAGCCTTCGTGAAAGGTCGGGGTTACAGTTGTGGAGAAGATTAAAGCAGAGTCAGGTTGTCCCAAGCCCTGATAAATCCATGATCTGAAAGAGGAGCGAGTTTGGCACCTACTGGAAACAAAATGGCTGTCCACCTTACCAAAACAATCCACTTTTAATGTGGAGAAGCTGCAGCTCAGCTGAGAGAATCTACTTACAGGTCAACCACAACCACCAGTCACACACTCAGTCACAAATTTGGGCTGTATGGAAGAGATGGGCTATAAGGAAGTCTCATTTAAAATTGTCACGAGTCAGTGACATCACAGAAACCACAATGAACTCTCCGTCTCCATGGTGAATTGTGTTGGTGGCAGTATCATGCTTTGGGGATACTTTTCTTCACCAGGAACAGGAAAACTGGTCATAGTTTTTTTTTTTTTTTAATGTTTTTGTTGGCTCAAGTGGCCTTTACTGTATTTGAAAGTACTTCGACAGGAAACACGGTAATCAGAGAGGGGGAAACATGTGGCAAATGTCACCAGGCCGGGAATCAACCCTGCGACCACCACTACGAGACTAAGACCTCAGTACATGGGTACATGCTTTGCCTTTGCGCCACCACAGCACCCGAAACTGGTCATAGTTAAAGGAGCTGTCTACCAAGCGATCTTGGTAGAAAACCTGTTAGAGGCATCAAAGGACTGTGATGAAGGTTCAGCTTCCAGCAGGATAACATCACTGAACATGCAGCCAGCGCTACAATGGAATGGGAAGTTTATTCATGAGTTAGAGTGTAGTCCAAGTGCAGATCGAAATCCAACCGAGAATCTGTGGAAAGACTTGAAAACTGATCTTCAAGTCCATCCTATCGGACTTGGCTACTTTGCAAAAATAATTTTTCAGTTTATAAATGCCAAAGGCTGGCAGCAACCCATTAATGCCATGAAAGGCGCAAAAATTAAATCCTTCAGTTTCTTCCACTTTATAGTGACTTTGTACTTTGTGCTGCTCTAACACAGAAATACCTATTCAAATTCACTGAATGTGTAAGAATCCTTAACGGCTGCAATGGAGAAACTTATGAAAAGCTCTCATCAGATTTTAATTTCTCAGTGCTTCTTTCATCTGGTATCAAATTCCAGCTAAGCTGATGCTTTTTAAAGAATTTTCAAAGGACACCAATCTTACAGAACATAAGCTGCGTGACGGCTAAAAACTGAAGGCGGTTGGTTGGGTGCTCAGTTTCGCACCTCCTAACCCATGACTGAACCCTTACTTTTATATTTATTCTACAGCCTTTATCACTTCCTACACGGCAAAGTCTATAAAAACTGAAGGAGAAGAAGCAGATGTGCAGGAGCGCAGCGAGGTAGCAGAAGCAGGGGAAGATAAAAGAGCTGGGAATGAGAACGATAGAAGAAAAGGCTGAGGTAGGAGGAGGAGAGGAGCGGAGTGGAGGATGAGCAGATTGCTGCAGGAGAGAACAGTGTTTGTACTCTCTCTGACACACTGACCTAGTGATGCGGCGAAGCTTCCAGCTCCAGATTACAAAGCCGCAGCCCTATGGGATGTGGAGGGGGAGGATGGAGAGGGGGATTAATTATGCCTCCAGAGGGAAGAGCGCAGGAAGATTAACTGATTGGGGGAAGCATTGAGGGATTACGGCTCTATAGATGGAGGGAGGCTGAAATAATCTCGGCGAACCAACTGGCACAAGCAAGGACATGCATGTTTGCTTGTGCTGCGGGCTCACTGAGGGAGTAAACAACATGTAGAGGTGGTGGAAAATTTAAGGTTTAATCACTGCTGTGCATTAATGCACGAGGATGTTTTACAGTGTTACCAGCGAGATGTCCGAGTGGAATCTGAGGAGAGCTGATGGTGCAGAGTTAGACCACAAGGGCCCCTGCTGGAACCATGTGCAGCCAATCAGTTACAGTCCGTCCCTCCATCGCTACAAAGACTCTTTGATGTGAGTGAGGCCTTTAAATTCAACCCTAGGGAGTCACAAGACGAAACCTGGCTTTGATCTGACTAACGGCAAACCTTACGTTCCTACTAACAACAAAACTGCAGAACAACAAAATATCTGCTCGCCTGATGTTAAAATTGTTGCCGGCGAGCAAGATGAAGTGTGTTAAAGATAAGTCGCAGAGAAGCGGCTCCATATCGTGGTTACCACACGATGTTGGCCATGAAGCAAAGATGGGTGTGTTTCCTGTTTCATATTTTACTAATCATTTACTCAAGGAAATTGTGATATAGGTTATATGGCTCACTGCCCAGAGTGCCATTGAATCAGGGGGATGCACACATGAGTAGCAGGGTTTTTGTCTGTTTGCTTGTTGTCGTCGGTTCTATACAATATCAGCATAAGACAATATGGTCGCACACTGCGGCTAGGAAAGGAAGTTGGCATTTCATTCAAGAAACACGTTTCATGTTTTGTTGGGTTTTTTTAAAGATATCTGGACCTATACTATTGGCTCTAGTTTAAAATCTGAAACATTTTGAATAGTCAAACCTGAAGTGGATAATTCCACCCCAAACCCAATTAACTTGAGATTCATTTGTCTCCCTCGCTCCTTCATTGCCTTCACACCAAGAGACATCAATATTTTCAATCCTTTTCTTGGCATTGCTTCCAAACAACCACAGACTGAGAGAAACATTTCCTAAAATCTTATCTCATCTCGCCTAATCACTTCTCATTCTTATCACAATGTATATAGAGCAAAGATGGAGGGGTCTTGCCCAGGGCAGCATTCACGCACAGACCGCCACTGGCAACAACGTATTTAAAACATTCAAACTCTCAGTGTAATCTCAGAAATGCAGCTTTGCCTTTTTGCTCCTCTATCACAAACAGTCCATCTATTTATGTTTCATTTTTACCAGCCAACACCCCCAATCCCCCCAGTCAACTTCCTCATCCTGTTATACCATCGCTGGCAGCTTTCCAAACGTCCTCCAGCTTAACCCCTCCCTCCGAGTCTCGTCTTCTCCCATGCTCTTTCCCACTTTTTTGTCGGGCAACAAAATGTCTGCCACGCTCAAATCCATGCCGAGGCCCTCCCCTCCACGCGCTCCCTCCGCGGGAGCCGCACAGCCGTTACATAAGAGCCGAGGTCAAAGTGTCACTGCCTTTGTCAAGGCAGATGCAGGGCGACGAGGAAACGAGTGAGGGTGCAGGGGCGAAAGAGAAGGAAAACGACTCAGACAGACGTCTGAGAGCGGAATTGTGCAGAAGATTTTAGCTGATGCACATAAATGAGTCCGCTGTGGTATTTGGATATATTCAAATGTGTCAAACTGAGATGGGGAAGTATACAAATAAAAACAGATAATGTGCACAACAGAGGGAAGTGGCAAAGGACAAAGTTCTGCAGAACACACGCCTATGTTAGAGAACATGTTTGTGCTTGTCTGTGTAATTCTGTGATGATCCTGTTGGCTTTCTGCGCTCTGCTGCTCCACTAACCTAGTTCGAGTAATCTTTGCCTTCAAACTGTTTCATAACAGCGCTGCCAGATTATTGCATCATAAAGCCGCTTGCCACTGCAACATCAACCTTCCAGTTCCCAGAAAACAAAATCGGCCCAAGAGCAGCGATACACAGATTCAAAATTGCTCTCATTTGTTTTGCCGCAAATCTAAACTGATGAGCTGGAAACTTTGCCTGCCCCAAGTTAGTCACCAAATGGAAAAAATTTTTTTTAAATACCCACACACAAAAAATAAAACGAAGGCAGAAAATCTGCAGAACAGATTCTAGGGAGGAGGATGGGAGTATGGGTCATTCAGCAAGTGTGCAATACTTATGGGTTTAATTGAAATATTAGGAGTCGTGACATGTTACTACATCAGTTTGGAATAACAGATGCAAAACATCAGCCCAACTTCAGATCCAATCGGGTAAAGAAACACTTGCCCTCAAGATAATTCATCAGAAGACAGTGAGTGAGCAAACGCTGGGAAGATGGCCAGAGATTATATTCAATTCAGCATTTCCGATTCAAATTGACTCTACATGCAAGTGATCTGAGCACATAAACACAAAACAGGTTCACAAAATCAGTTGGCATTTGTTATCAAATCAAAAGAATGATCCTATTTTGATATTCACCTCCTTTTGCTAAGATACTCCACAGAGAATCTGTCAACAAAAACAACTTCTAGTCATGCAATCCAGAAATCTGGCCCATATAGAAGAGTGGTGAGAATAAAACCGTTATTGAAAGAAAGTTTTAAGTTTTGTTTAAAGTTTGTTGTTTAAAGCTATGCATGGTAAATAGGCTATCCACTGTAGCCAGAACTGTAAGTTCTGTAATCAGGGTTTACACAGCCTTGGTTATGGACTATTTCTTGAATCAAGCACTTCTAAAAATGTGTGTTAGGTACCCCCAATTCAGATTAAAGCATGCTCATGTATTGGAATGGCTCAATTAAAGTCCAGACTTGCATCCGATTGAGAATCTCAGTTCCAAATTGATGTTTAAAGACACTCTCCATCCAATGAAGTTACAAAAACTAAAAAGAATGCTTGAGCTATGTTTCTAAGAAGAATGGGCAAAAGTGTCATTCTCCAGATGGGCAGAGCTGGAGAAGGACTTTGAAACAGTTGCAGATTTAATGCAGCAGAAAGTAATTTTATAAAGTAAAGGCATGCATGCCACACTTTTCAGATTTTAATTGGTCAAAAAAAAGAAACAAACTCCCACTTTATAGTCATGTTCTACATCGTTTTTGCCCTAGCACTTGAAGTCTGGGGGATCCACACAGACATTTTCGTCTCTAAAATGACCCCAAAAAAGTGAAAAGCGTGACTCCTTCTGCACAGCGCTGCGTCTGCACACTAAGTCGGGCAGACCAATCACCAGGGCAACAAAGGTGTGGTTGGTTCTACACAGCTTATCTTTTTATAGATAACAACTTCTCGGTTCAGGGTTTCATAATAAAACACTTGCTTCATTTCATCAAAACTGACAGCCTGCCTAAAATTAAAAGAGGCAGGAGGAAGGAAGGGTGTTTGAAGACGACGCTAAGACTTCCAGTTCTGCAAGATCAGAGTCAATGTGACGCGAACCAGCTATTTGTCTAACAAAAGACCCGTTTGGTAGGTTTTGCTGTTGGTTTTTACTTTGGCATCGCGCCATAAGAAAGGTATGACATTACCTAACATAATGGGCCCTGCTCTGTTGCACAAATAAAGCTGCTTTGGGCAACATAATGCCAGGGAAGTATTAAAGCAGAACTGACCGCGGGTGTAATTACCTTCCTAATTTTTGCTCAAAGGAGTTGAAGCTGATCCTTCTCACATTACTCTCCTGGACAAAAAGAAAGAAAGAAAAAAAGAACTGTAGCACTTTATTAATCATTTGCCAGGCCACCTTAAACGCGCTCTCGATTGCGCGTCCCCGCGCCCGTTGCGGGAGGAGCTGAGCTGACGGCGGTGAGATCATGTGAGAGTCCACGCTTGGAGAAAGTAGGTTAGCAGGGTAGACGGACAGGAAAGCAGGCGGAGAGTCAGAGCGCAGAAAGGGGGGGTCCAAACAACGCTCCTTCATCGTGCGGATCCAATCTGTCAAATTAAACAACAAAGTTGAGGAGAAGCTGCTCGTCGGTGCGCAACGGACGTCTTACCATGAGATCCGAAGCGATTTCCTGCACTCTTTTATTTTACTCTAACTTGATAGAGCGATAAATAAGAGGAGTTTATTTCTCTCTCTTTTTGCCACTTTCTGTTTTCCTTTTTTTAAAACAGAAAAAAAAAGGTTTTTGGAATCGTGCTTATTAAAGCTGATCGCAGTTGGGAATAAGTTCATATTTATAGAGCCAGTTTAGTCTGGCTCCGGCGCTTTATTCGCCTTTCGTCTGTTTTCCAACACTAAATTCATGTAGCCGAGTCTTCACCGCCCTGCCCAGAAATAAAGAACACATCAAAAATGAGAGGTAAGGGTTTTTTTTTCTCATTTATTAATACGTTCAAATGAATAAGTTATTGCTTGTGTAGCCGTACTTTATCATAATGTTGCCTGTTTCGGGTTGGATTTGTTGCCACATGTGTGCGCACAGGGACTCTGTAGAGAGCGCCTTTCCTCCCAGTGCGCACTAATCCCTCCTGACTGGATTATGGCCGCACAGAACCGGAGGCGGCGCTCTGCTAAAACACCAAAATTCCCATCAAGTGCGATGATCAGTGAGGCTTAAATTGAGAGAATAAACAGAGGCAACGTGTTTTCTTAATATGAAATTCAGAACTGGGCTTAGGCTGTGGTTCCTGCACGCGCAATGTTGCGTTTTGCAATTCACGACGGTGCGATGTCATAAACGTCAGAGGAGGAAAAAAAAGGGGAAAAAAAACCTCACCTGTGACTTCTGTGGATTTTTTTCGGGGAATCCATGTTGGAAGTTATGCAACGAGAGAGGGGAGGGGGAGGGAGGGGGTTGTTGTTAACCAAACTATTATGTAATCGATCTTATCAGGTTTCTTACAATGTTAATCAAATAGGTGACTTTTTTATGCCTTTATTTTGCATCTATTTGTTTAGCGTCGTAAAACATATGGAAGTGCTTCCACTATGAGGTTATGTGTTTATTATGCACCTATGAACTTGAATTGTATCGTTTTCCTTTGAAATCCGCGATTGCTAAATTTAACAAAGTGCTCCTTCGCACAGCCGAGGTTGCACAGGATCAATCTTTGGTGTTGTGGTGTGATGGCTGTGCCAGCATGGCCGACAATGTGAGTTACGGAGGGAGAGAGAAACCCGGCTGTTCCACTGACCTAGTTATGTCACAGAGCATTATACAGCATCTACAGCGGAGGGAGGGGAGGAGGACTCTGGGAAGTTTTGTGACGCCAAAGGCGCGCAGCGCCATGTGCGGCTGCAGGCGCAAACGTTACGCACAGTGAAATCCCAAAAGGATCTTGAGTGAATTTTATTTCAAGAAATTGCTATCAAGTAATATTGCCCTGGCTTAAGGAGCGCGGCCTCCTGTTCAGCTTCTGGAGTTATAGACTGTATGAGGCCCCGGGGACGTCGGTAGACATAATCATACAAAAAATACAATAAAATGGAAAGGAATTTAAGAAAAAAAAATACAACAGAAACTTAGTCACTGGCTCTCCTACTGAATACCTGATCCAAATCTTTGCTTTGTAATCAGTTACCCACTGGGTTCTGAAAGTGAACACATGTGGGATCATCAAAGTAAATGGCAAATTTAAGAATTTACAATAATGAAAAAATCTAATTTAGAGAAAAATATTAGCTTTTTCTGTCTCCATTATATCAGTCTAATTGGTTTGCTAGTTACTTGTATACTGAATAGATATTTGGGGTCACTGTTATTTTGTTAGTTGGCACCAAAAATGAAACTTCTTCACTACAGCATAATGCTTTTGTAAAACCACATTCCCGTTTAGAGTGAAATGCAAAACCTGGCTTGCCATAAGCTGCCAGCATGGGACATGTGGCAAAAAAAAAGAAGAAGAAGAAAATCAAAAAAGACATTTGGGCAAACTTATGGGTTTCAAGTTTGGACATGCAATTGACATTTGAATAAAACTGGAAACAAAAAGGCAATCACCTATAAATACCATCAAACACAACACTTAAACAATACTAATATTTAAATTTCCAAGCATTGTTCACCTGATATATTTTGTCTTTAGAAAGTGACATCAGCCAAAGAATATCAATATATAACATTGCAGTCAAATGCTTCAATAAAGGGCTTTACTTTAGTAAGACCACTTATGGCACCATAACCGCAGCTTCAATGTTTTTCACATTAAAAAGATTCAATTTTTACTGATCTCCACATAGTTTAGCGTTGTGTGTTTTTACCTCAGCACTTTATGTAGTTGTATTATATAAAAAGTTGGTGAAATAAAGTAGCTTGGATACTTTTTTGCATTTTAAATACCACATACAACAGCTTTACTTTATTACCGCTTTGTTGCCACTAATGTATCATTTAAATAATTCGATTTCTGAGCTTGACTTTTGTGACAACTCTAGTACACTTGTTGCCTCCTACTTAGTTTGGCGGCCCTGAATTGTTGCTCAGTTTGGAGTTAGGTTTGACTAGGCTGGCTCTAACATTTCTTACAAAACTCAAGCTGCAACATTCAACTTCACTCCCCTTTCAAGTAACCCCTCAATATAGCTAACTAATGTTTTTGAAGTTGCTGCGTGTCTTTCTCCTTGCACTGTTTTTACTTTTCTGCAAGACTAGAGTTGACTTACAAAGAGAGTTGTCTTATCTCGGGGAGGAAATTGATTTTTTTGCTCAAGAAAAAAGGGGCTGGGGACAGACAGAGAAACATTGGGGCCTCTGGTGGAGGGAGGTTCCCTCTCTGGCCGGATATCCAAATGTAAACAAACTGCAGTCCTTTCTTAGCTAGCTCGGCCAAAAAAATGTAGTTTTTTTGTTGTTGTTTTTTTTCTTCTCACAACCTCTTGTTTGCTCTCTCACAATACATGTCAGCATTTTGTATGCTGGTCAGAGCACATAAGATGCAATCAGAACAAATTCTGTGGTCTACTCTCCTGCAGTTTTGGCATGCTGACCCACCGTAGGCGCTTGCTATGAACTCTGGATTGTTCTCCTGCTCTACTGTAGCAGGTCGTTAGGTGTCTGTGCACTTCCACACAATGTTTTATAGCAACAGTGAAAGATCACAGGACGTGTGTCACACACGGACAGACAACCTGTGTTAGAGGCCAGTGAAGTGCTCAGCTCATTTCCCCTCTGTGGGCCCCCGCTCAGCCTCCAGTGGTATTTGCATCTTTTAAAATAGAAAGAGCCCACCGAACTCGCCAGCAGCGACTGTCCAGACTGTACACATTCTGCACACTTAGCATCCTAGTCTAAGTATAGAGTAGGATGCTACCAGTTTAACATAAACTGTTTTTTTTATGTTAAAGCAGAAACACCCTTTCACTGTACTCATGAGAGTTCAGTGTTAGAGATGTGAGTCTGAATCCTCCTGCCTCCCACCCCCAAAAAGGTTCTGAAAATATATTCCTTTACATGAAATTATTCCCCACACTTTAGCCACAGAAAGGCTGTTTAATTTTTTTTTTTTTAATTTAGAGATCCAAATCATGATACTTCCGCCTCTCGCTGAATTTGTTCTCATTTTGTTTCACCAGAAAGTATGAAATTTACCACATATTAGAGCAACCAGCATTTGTCACCATGTTGTTACTCATGCCATAAGAGATTTGCATTGTGAAAGAAATAATATGTACATGTGCTTCAACAGTTTCCCAGGATTATAAAGATTAGATGGCACTTTTATGTGTTTGCAGGTTGTCAGGTGTGATGTTGCTAGGTGTGTTTGACTTTATCAGAGATCGTCTCTGACACACTGACACACTGACTGCGTGACGCACTGGTCATGGGGCATGTCGGGCATTTTATCACCTTCTCGTTCCTCGTTGGACATCGAGAAGCGAGCTGTTGGAGGCTCAGTCAGTGATTTTCTTTCTCCCGTAAGGCCGCCCCACCCTCTGCTGAATTACTTCTGTGTAGAGATAACCAGTTTGTATATTCAGCTGGCTGATGAATAGTAAGAGGCCAGTGTGTTTGTCTCGTTCGTTGAAGCTATCTCTTTCCCTTGTTTGCTTTGTGTAAAGGTTTGCAGCCCCGAAGTTCAAACACCTGCTTTATTCTGGAAAATCTGTTCCTGTTTTGCATTTTCTTTCTGCTCAGTTATAATTTGTTGCAGATGTCTACTCAGATTTTGTGACAAACTTAAACCTCTCCAGACCTTATGCATCATACTTGCAACAAAAAGCGGTGCTGGTATTGATCTTCCTGGAATGCTCGGTGTCTCAAGAGAGCAAAAGGTTAAAAACACTGAGCGCAGCTCAGCAGGGATATTCAGGGTCAAAGGTAATCACTCTTCTTATTTCTCCGCCATTATCGACAGCGAGCTAAATTGGACTGATGTGCTTCACTTCCACAAGTCATAGTCCTTTGAGACCTTTCAGCTAATTGATAAAGAAGTACATATTCTGATTAGAAATCAGCCTCTAACGTCACTTTTGAAGCAAAAATTATATTCAAATGCCTTTCCTTTGGATTTGCACAATAGTACACACAAGATTCTCCTACTGAGCTGTTGATGGTAGAGTCAAAGTTTGAAGTTAGCTACTTGCTACAGACCTTCCTCATAGTTTATTTCCTTGTTTTCAATTCTATGATTGTGCGCATCCAGTTTAGTTTGTTGATCCTCATTCATTTATCAGGTTACGGTCAAGTGAGGCACATTAAGCCCATATAAAAACTAATTGAAATCTTTGATCTGAAAGGGTTGACTCAGGATTTTACAGTCAAAATGGCTTCGTCTGAACGAAACATGCCTCAGCCTGGCAGCCTGGGCTGGACTTCAGCAAGGGATTACTGAGGGAGCTGGAGTTCTTACAAACACTGTCTTTTTCAAGGTTTCTAAGAAACTTTATTGGGTCATAACATTGAGATGTTTTCATGTATTGGATTTCCATGCAAGATATCCCACACAACTATTTTAAGAAGACTATGTAACCAAACACAAACCAAGCAACAACTGCCAATTTGATGGTGCGTTCCTTTTGTTCTTAAGTTGGGAATATCACAAGAGTGCCACGTGAATGTGGAATTAAAAACTGGGAAAGTCAGAACTTGCCACCGAGCAGAACCACATAATGAAACACTCAAATGGCAACAAAAAAAAACATTGTCAAAGTACCAGGCATTAACTATGTAGACACATTTAAGGCTTTGCTTTCAACTACAGCTGCACTTAATGCTGTACAATATTTATGTTTCTGGTTTTTATTTTCTTTTTATAGTATTTTACCACATAAAGCTTTACCAGGCAATACTAGTTAGCATAACAACTAAATAGTATTGCATGTGCACACGCATGGAGCATGTTCACAACTCTTTTTTGTTTTCCGTGGATTTCAATGACTACGTTACATCACCCTTTTCAAGTCTATCATAGTTATTGTATATTCTTTTGCATAGACAAAGACATTTCTAGAGATGACACTGTGTTTATTGGAATCTTTTCAGGCCTAAAAAGCTTAAAGTTGATGTTAAACCATCGTACTGGTGCAGTTTGTATTTGTGATGTAAAATTGTGAGGTTGGGGTCACCAACACTGGCTCTAACCCAAAGTCCCACCTTCTTTTAAATCTGGCTAATGCCAAGATATTGCAATGTAAAATAACTAAAGATGCAATATATTGGTGTATTTTTTACAGTTAATTATATACTGACAATGAAAACATGGTTATATAATGATTACACTGCAGGATTTCAGAAAATGACAGGTTTTTAAAAAGAGTATTTAAGAAGATCATTCTTAAATCTGCTTTTGTGCTGATGACATTTCAAGTGCCATAAGAATTATCAAAATATTATTAGTGAATGAGCCACTTTTAATAGGAATGCAGCAGCGCTTATGAAACGTTTAAGGAGTGGTTGTATTGAGGCTCACTGATCAGACAGGACTAATTATGAAACTATGTTGGGTAAACCAGCAGTTCTGCTGTGATTGTTATTAAAATTTAATTATCTATTAATTGGAACTCATCAACAAACCCAAATAATTTAGAGAACAGCTCATTCTTCAACTCACTCAATGTTATCAATAAAAATGTCTGACAATGAAATCTCACCATTCCGGTCTGCCTGGCCTTCTTTAGAAAAGGCTTTATTGTTACCACATATTTCTGAAAGCCATGCAGTGTTCTCATATAATCCTCAAACATTTTGCTTCAGCTCTAAATACAACTTAACAGATACAAAACACCATGCAAATAAAAGAAGAAAACACAGAAAAATCCTAAGGAACTCCAGTTAGACTCCCTTTGCCTGCTAATGTCACCAAAGGCTCGCACTTTTGAAAGTTTACTTGAGGGAGAGTAAAGAATCTCACTGTAAAATAATAATTTACAACAAAACAGTGATGCAAATAGAAAAAAAATTTACAGAAATGTTTGGCTAAAAGCTTTAAGAAAATATAACTCTGTCTGTGCTTACATATCAAATAAGGGTTGTACGCTGGGAAAGAATGTGCAGTGTTTGTGGGGGCGTGTGCGCGTGTGTGTGTGTGGGTGTGTGTAATATAGCTGGTTGGGATGGTTGGCTGGGCATCTGTGTGTTTCTGACCCTCAGCACACCACAAGAATAGAATAAGCAGAAGCTCAATGTCAAAGGAGAACAGAGAGGGGTGGGAAGCAGACGATCAAGTTCGAGGTTTGAGTGTGTTCCACTGCCCGTACCATCACGGTCACACCGCATGTGGTGTCATGTTACTGGCACTCTATGGTGAAGAGGTAGACAAATCTGTAAATATATATATTGTGCACTGACTTGTATCTTCTTTAAGTTCGCTATTATGTAACCCTGCTAATTCTGTAGCCACATAGATGCTTTGTGGCAAAGCTTTAGCATTGTTCAACTCCACCTTAAAACTGGTTTGGACAGAGTGCTGGTTCCACTCCCTCTCAGCCTGCAGTGAGAAAGTGTGTCAGTGGGACAGAACGTCCACATGGGCTGACAGGCTCCAGCCCCAGAGTGACGGCTGACTCAGCCAGTGCCGAGGCAGTAGCCAGCACCGACCAGCCAGTGGGAAGCGAAGAGCCTGAGGAGGGCGGGGTGCCGGCGCTGCTGGAGTGAGCTTGCTCAATGAGCTTTTGCAAAGAATGCTCCCCGACAGGAGTTATATAATCAAGAGGCGCGGGAGGGGCAGAGAGCCGGGAGAGGAGGGTGATGTTTTTCCATTGCATGCCTGCAGCTGCCCTCATCAGTTGGACTATTTTAGTCAACAGTTTTAGCGAAGAGACAGTCGAGCGTTTGTGGAACAAAAAGGAAAGAGGAAAGTTGTGCTTTTCAGAACTCCAGAGACCAACAATAACCTCTGAATTCCTCCACAGTTTTCCATACACAAAACCGATCAGATCACTCTGACCGGCAAACCCAGGCGCCGACCGACTGTCTCTTGAAGTAATTGTAGCAGAAGAAAAGGTTTCTTTGTATATGTGTCTTATGTGCTGCCGTCATGTGATTTCCTATCTGCCTGGTTTCTTCGTGGGGGTTGGGGGGAGAGGCCGTGTGAAGGGTGTGCACCGCCACACTTCGTATGGTGTTATCTAAGCTTTCGCTGTGTGTGCAACTTGGTGTTTGTGTGTCTAGAAAGAAGAAGACACAGCACAGTATGTTGGGCAGGTGATGTTTTGAGTTTCACCTTTTTGAAATGTGAAAAATGACATTAATGTATGTCTGCCTTTCATGTCCATTGGGTTGGAAGACAGAGTGACATTTGAAAATAACGCTCTTGCATCATCTTGCCAGATAAGCTTGGTTGTTTACCAAATATGCATTCATCTGTCGATGAAATGATGCAACTGTGACTCTATTATTGCAACAATGACCCACTGAGAACAGTGCCTAATCTCCCTCTGCCATGTGTAATTTCCCTCACCATGGTAGATGTTTGAAACTAAAAGTGAAACTGATGGCATAACCTATTTTTTTTTATTAGTTTCTAATGAATATCTGCTCATGTAAGAGCACTCATAGACCTTTCATATTTCACTACCAGATGGTCAGTTAATCCTTGAGTGTATATATAAAAAATGACAACATTGTTAATTCCACACCCCTCATCCCCACAGATGAACCATTCAAAAAGGAAGCACATCAGAAGCGGCACAAATTATAAAGACGTAAAAGGACTTGGATTTTTCCCTAAATCCTGTTTATTTTTTTATGTTTAGAACAAAGTATGAATTATTTTAAAACTGCAGCATATGTGGCATGGTTGGAAATAGCGTGATAGCAGCTTTACATAAAAACACACAATGATTTTTTTTTTCTATTGTATCATTTAATATAATTCCAGGGAAAGCGATTGGAGTTTGGTCCAGCTGTACAGAGCATAAAGTAAATCACTGCTGCCAGTCAGTGGACTGAAAGACAAATTTGACTGTTTAAAAATATTTCATAACGCAAAAAATATTGTAGCCTGTGATTCTTAGGTGACTGATTCAAAGCAGAAGTTGGCAAACTACCAGCTGGATGTCTGTCAAGACTTTGCCCAATCTGACCAACTAACTGGATAATATCAATTTGTTATACTTAAAAACTATGAAAATATTAAGCAGTAGTTCATTCTAGGGTTTTTTGCTTTAATCTATTTATTTATAAATAAGCGACATATAAGTGCTTCAAATGACATTTTTAGAACTGTACTGTTATTGTTGCTTTCTAAGCATTAGGTTATGTCATAGTCCTCCACTATAAAATAGCTGCTTATTGTTGTCAGCATGGGATTTACAAAGAGTCCGTTTGAAACATGCAGTAACCTCTGGTAATGAGGCATGTTTCAGGCTCCCAGACTCATAAACTGGAAGTCTACACTTTTTAATGCTGTAATGGGGTCTCCTAGTGAGGAGCAGCAAGGGGTTACATAACAGCTCACAAAAATGAAACCCGAAGCCTTTTAAGTATCAGCCATAATGTTATGATCGCACTCCTAATATTTGGTAGATTTTATTGCCCCATGGGCTTCGCAGTGGAAATTCTTTGGACTGAGCTGGCGTCCCATAAATGATGTTAGGCCATTTAAGCTGCTGGGTGAGGAGATTCGGAGGCTGGCGAACACTTCTAATTCTTAATAATGTTGTTTGAACCATTTTAAGCAGTTTTATTAGGATCAGCTGAAGGCCTGCTACTGTAGAGAAAGTGTCCCACCCATGTTTAGTTCTAGAAAATAATTAGGTTGTTGCCAAGATCCAACAATCAGCACGTCTTTGCATGGAACAGAGCTTTTTTTGAAATTGGAAATACAACAATAAATAAGTCAGAGATCACAATCTGCCAAGTTTTGGTTTTCTGGCTTCGATTAGTAACTGACAGGTTATTTTTTTTCCTTTTTTATTAAACAAAAGGATTCTTACCACTTTCTACCCATAGAATATACTTTATTGCATTGTAGTTTAGTTATATGTCGGTGCTTAGAAAAACACGAAGTGAAGTCAAAATTGGACTACACCAGCCTTCATAGGGAATCTGTATTAGCAGATTAGCAGATAGAAGGTGTGGCATGTCTTAGTGCCGGTTTTGCTCAAGATTTTTCATTTATCAACCTTGTAAAATGTCCTGGAGTCTAGCAGGTGAGATGATTAGCAAATGTAGCAGCAAATCTTTCAGAGAATTTCTTCTCAGGTAGCAAATTCGCTTGCCTGTATAAGTTTTACAGTTCTTCTCTTCTGCTGACCTGTTTGTTGCTTTCCACACACTCAAGACTTTTTTTCAGCATCTGGTATCACTGAAAAAAGAAAATAAAAACAGACCTCACGACGCTTTTTCTGCTGTTTTCTGTGCGCTGTAATAAAAACAGTAATTTCCATAACATACCCTTTGCTTGCCTTGCCTCCCGAGCGCTCCCCCCCACTCACATTTCTGCTTGTTAGAAAGTCTGCTCTGTTGTAAATCTTTTCTGTGGAGTTTATAAGGGAACAGACCCTGCAGGACACATCAAGAACAAGTTGTCCTCACATTTTCCTTGAACATCCTTGCTGTACATCTGTCGAAAATGCTAAGAACTGCAGAAAATAACATAAATGATGACAAAGTGTGAGCCATGGAGAAAATGTTATGGTATTACATAACTGAAATGAGAGTCAAAACAGAAAGTGATTTTATATATTTTTTTCTGAAGTATGAGTGAAGCAGATTATATTACATTTGATTGCAAGGAGCTACAGTAGTGTGGTAGCAATTATTCATGCTAGTAAAGATGTTTAACTTCACTAGCATGAACTCCGAACATTAACATTCACAGACACACGCACACTGGGTTCATCGAATGAGACCTTAGTTTACTATGTTCAGAGCTTTGCCAAAGGACACTGGTCAGCCTTCAGGCCTGTGGAGTTGGATAAAGTTCAGTCATTTGTAATCTCCTTCTAAAACCCTCACAGCTTGCCAACAAACACAAAATGTTAAAATCTGTTGAAGATGAGAGTCGTGAAACAACAGCCAAAGGTCACATAGTTGTTTTGTTTTTTTTGTTCCGAACTAAATCCTTGGTGTTATATGTATCAGGAGCTCGTCCTATTCTTTTGAGCGACCTGTTTAAACATGTCTGAACAACGCTGGAGAAAATTCATCTTTACAGAGGAAGTCTGCTCAGACGGAGACAGACTCAGGGCGGGCGGTTTTCTGCCCTATCGGGTTCAAAATCAAACCAAACACATCATCATGTAAAAGTCTTTGTTTTGTCTGAATAAGAAAATTACCAGTTAATCTTTTCCTGGAAGAAAGTAATTTGTGTTTTTCTTTGCTTTTCTTTTTAAGGCCTGATGCACAATATAGCATAGACAAGAATAAAAATGCACTGCAGGTTCTTTGATAGAAATAGTAGATATAAATTAAAAAAAAAAACAAAGTATTGCAGGTCTAGTCCTGTTTATGTATTCAAGTCTTACTAAATAATAAAAGAGCACTAACGTACACGCTGACTGTTTATGTTTTTATAGATCATTAATCGTACTCTGTGGAGCTCTCTGTTAAACTCATCAGTGTGCAAGTTTTCTAAACTGTGTGGTTGGTCTGGCTTTGTTTTCATCCTGCAGCTCAAATCGAGGTCATCCCCTGTAAGATCTGTGGGGACAAGTCCTCAGGAATCCACTATGGAGTCATTACCTGTGAGGGCTGCAAGGTAAAGGAGAAAGAAAGCACAACTTTACCCAAATTCCTCCATGCACTGATTTATATGCGATGTATAGATCTGATACTGGTTTTTGCTTTTTTGTGCTTCCAGGGTTTCTTCCGTCGCAGCCAGCAGAACAACGCCATGTACTCTTGCTCCCGCCAGAGGAACTGTCTGATTGACCGAACGAACCGCAATCGTTGCCAGCACTGCCGTCTTCAGAAGTGTCTGGCTCTGGGCATGAGCCGAGATGGTAAACATTCATTAAGCATTGGCTCTGTAGTGGAGAAGTGATTGTCTGCGACTGCCTACTGCAATGAAATGTAATTTCTCCCTGCAGCTGTGAAGTTTGGCCGCATGTCAAAGAAGCAGCGTGACAGCCTCTACGCCGAGGTCCAAAAGCATCAGAAGTCTCAAGAGTGTGTGGGCTCTAACGGCCCCGCAGCTCTGTCTCTACCCAGAGAGGACGGAGGCTGCGGCAGCGGGGCGGATGACGGCGAGGAGGGCCTGAGCCGCTCCTACAGCAGTGGGGGGTCCACATCGACCCTCAGCGACCTGGACGACATAGCCGCACTGCCCGACCTTTTTGACCTACCGCTGACGCCCGAGGAGGCCAGCGAGTACTGCAGCCTGGAGCTGCTGGGAGGCGGAGGAGACAGCACCGGGAACACATCTAACTCCTCATCCTCGTCTTCCGCTTCCTCGTCCAGTCAGAACTCGCCACAGCAGACCATAATGGACACGGCAGACAGCTGTGGGAGCCAACTCCTCCTCACACACTCGCTTCTGGGACGCAGACGGTCACTTTTGGACCAGTTGCCTGATGACTGCTCAGTAACAGACCTCGGTGAGTCTGAAAACAGAAACATAACAACTGATACTCCATTTGTCCCCTCTTGCTGAACAATAACAGTCACAAAAACAGGAGGTAATTTATCTACATAAAACCATAGCAGATCAGTTATAGAATACATAACAGCCTATATCTGCCTGTTTCACAATTTGATTTATTGGAGCTCATTATTGGTTAATCCTTAACTATGTTTCTACGTAGAGATAATTCTCTGATAACCAAGGACAAAGATATATCTCATAGTGCTGGTACACTTTATACTGATCTGTAAGGTGGAACAAGGGCAACATTATGATGGTGATATGGGGAAGCAGTAAGTTAACCTTCAGTTCACAAACCTGGTCAGCCAAAAGGATGGTGTCGGTGTCACATTTGTGCACATTAAAGGATCAAATACTTTTACACACGTCTCAAGGTACCTTAAGGAGTTGTACGTGTCAGGTTTATTAGATGGTTGCTGGCGAAAGGGAGCTGTTTTCAGACAGGCTCTGAGGGCCAATAAAGGAAGAAATTAAAATGTGTTATTACTGGCAGAGGAAAAGGAAAACATCTTAAAGCTGGAGGAAAAAAAGTGAGAAAATTGACTGTTAAAACTACTCAGTAGTGCAAATCATCTTAACAGTTATGTCAATTTTTAGATGTGAAAACTGCACTGCTATAGGTCTGCCTTTGCTGTCTTTTCAAACCATAAACGTGCCACAATGACCTCAAAAATGCTTAGAGTGAGACAACACTGACTTTGGACATGTGTATTTTTCCTTTCCAGAGCATGTCACTCAGAGTATTGTAAAGTCTCACTTGGAAACATGCCAGTACAGCGCAGAGGACATGAAGAGATTCACCTGGGTACATTACACACCCGAAGAAACCAGAGTTTTCCAAAACAAGGTGCGCAAAAAAAAAAAAACCTAAGCAAAACAAAATTGTTGTGCCCTTCACAGTGATTGAATTTCATAAAAGTGTAATAAGCAATTTGTTTACTACTGTGGAGCAATTTCTTGGGAAAGAGTCAGTGTCAAGTTTTAGATGTATGTAGTTCACCAGCATATTATAGGTGTTATATTGGTGTGGTATATATCCTTGTAGAGTTTTCCAGGTTTTACCACTGAAAGCTTGAAAACTGTTAAATTGGATCTGATCTCATTCCCAGACCCGACTTCCAACTACCAAGAATAATGGAAAAATAATGGAAAACGCTTTAAGTCTAGACAGCACAGTACAGCTTAGGCACAAAACCCTGAGGAACGCCACAATTAAAAAGTACTTGTGAGGAAATACTCTTATATATCAATTATATATTGAGGATGATAAATAAGAACATCATAGCTAATTGTATTAAACACGTCAATGAAAAACTCTTCTATTTGTCCCCTTAAAGTATAAACACTGTTATATTAAGCATGATTTCATTTCCAAATCTGGGTTCCAGCTTCCAAGATAGTTTCAGGGTTATTTCTAGCGACAGACAGTACAGCTCATCAGAAAGATACCAGCTTCTCAATTTCTATGTTGTCATAGAATTAAACGTAAACTCGATGTAATGCTCTGTTTGTGACCTTTTTCAGTCGGCCGAGTGGATGTGGCAGCAGTGCGCACATCACATCACCAATGCCATCCAGTATGTGGTGGAGTTTGCCAAGCGCATAGCTGGCTTTATGGACCTGTGCCAGAATGATCAGATTATTTTGCTGAAAGCAGG
This sequence comes from Xiphophorus maculatus, assembly GCF_002775205.1. Taxonomy (NCBI): domain Eukaryota; kingdom Metazoa; phylum Chordata; class Actinopteri; order Cyprinodontiformes; family Poeciliidae; genus Xiphophorus; species Xiphophorus maculatus. The sequence goes on from NC_036448.1 coordinate 11,665,793, forward strand.
TCAGTGTACGCTCCAAAATACCAGCTCACTTTTTTCACAAAGTAAAATTCTTTCAATGTGAACAAAGTTTTAATCTTGCTAACTGAAAATCCTTCCTTCTTGTTGTTTTTGTCTCCAACCTTCTACCTCTGCCTGTTATTTTACATAATTTTTTAAAAAACAATATTTTTCTTTTTTTTTTTAATAAACACCTGCTCTAAACACTGGGGAGAAATACACAATTCTGAAAACAAAATTAATTATTTATAATTTTCTGCATATATTTGACAATGTTTTACTTTCTTTAAATGGTTTGCACTAAACAACAAACCTTGTTGGATATTTGTACTATCCTTTAAAATATTAACTTGTTAAATTTTGTCTTGTATATGCTGGGCACTAATTTGACTCAAAATTGACAATTGTTGTATGTTTTTTGCATGTTTGGAGTATTTTTGCATCTATCCTCGTCCTCCATCTTCCTTTCCGTCTTCTTCTTCTCTCTCCATCTCTCCATGTCTATTCCTTTGTTTCTGGCTACCTTTTTTTTTTAGGCTGTCTGGAGGTCCTACTCATACGCATGTGTCGCGCCTTTAACAGCAACAACAACACCATCTTCTTCAATGGAAAATTTGCCTCGGCTCAGTTCTTCAAAGCTCTGGGTGAGGATCAGTTTGGGAACTTTTTTGTGTACGTGTTGAAACACTCAAATAGTGTTTAGGTGTCTGAAGTTGTACATGGCTTTGGTAAGCCGGAGAAGTTTTTTCTGCATACTACTTTAAGTATAGTGCAATACCATTAATCAGCGTAATCTACTTTAGAAAATTTTAAGTTGCCTTAGTTGGCTAAATTATTTTTTTTCTAAGAAAAGAGCTGAAATAAAAAGCTTCTTTTAGTTGCAGTGGTGTTTACAGTATGACCTTAAATCAGATCAAGCCTGGAAAAGAAGTCAAATGTTTAACTCTAGGTTGTTTCTTCAGTATCACCATCTTTATGCTACATTGCCACCTAGTGGGAGAAATTAAAGAATTTATATTTTGATAGTTCGCACAGATACAGTGCTTTGCTTTATTTTATTGGGATTTTATGTGATGTACCAACTCCACCAAGCACGCTGCAGAAGGAAATCACAAACAGTTTTGCATAAGTCCAGAAAGTCTCAATAAAATATTATATTTTTGGTTATAGCATGAGAAAATGTTAAATCGTACAAGTACATTTACAAGGTGCTGGCACCCTAAAGACAACTCAGATAACCTGGGAGAAGTTTAGTTTTTCACAGTTTGCAAACAAAGAGGGCTCATTTATTCATTTTTGCACTGTAAACCTCCTGTAAAGCTTAGATTTTAGTTCAGTAATGAAGTGAAAAAGGAATGGCAGAGTCTCTTATCTAGTCACTTATTAGGGGCACTATGTTGTTTCTGCAGGGTGTGATGATCTGGTGAGCGCCGTTTTTGAGCTGGGAAAAGGTCTCAGCCGTCTGCAGCTCTCAGATGAGGAAATGGCCCTGTTTAGTGCTGCTGTTCTTCTGTCACCTGGTAATTATTTTTATCCTCTTTCACTGTATCCAGGCATTTATAAAGATCTTGAAAGTATATGCACACTGTTTAGCAAACTATTGTCATAAATATTCTGTTTCGTTCTGTCACTTGTAATATTACAAAAAGGTCTTAATATGAAACAAGAAGTTCAAAGCTAAATATCATGCATCATAATCATTTAAGTAATGGTTTTGAATTAACTTCTCACAAATTATTAATTTGAACTCACAGTAGTTAAATTGCCACATAGAGAGAGGTCTCAGCATTTCCGCCATTCAATAACCCTTTGGTTAAATGCACAAATCATCTGTCAAACAGATAAAAGGCATTCTTTCAATAGTTTAAAGTGCTGTTGTAAAATCTGCAATCTGAACTGTATTTAAAATATCTGCTTTTGTAGATCGACCCTGGCTGACAGAAAGTCAGAAGGTCCAGAAGCTCCAAGAGAAAGTCTACCTGGCTCTGCAGCACAGTCTACAGAAGAGTGGTGCTTCTGAGGAGAAACTGGACAAGGTAAACACAAGTAATCAAGCCAGCTTCTTCGACCTTATCATGCAGAAAACACATTCATTGGATTTGAATTTGTGAAGGTTTGGTCTGTTGCGAGTTCATGAAAATGGCCCTCAAACTTGGATGTGTTTTAACATATATAGAATATTATTGAAAAGTTAATTTTTTTCACTAACTCAATTCGCCATGTAAAACAACCTTATATTAATTACTCGCATACTAATTATTTCTGTTAATTGTGATCATTTTCTCCTTACAGCTAAGGAAAACACAACATTTAATAATATAATTATTTTTGAAAAGACATTTTTGGTCTGACAAATTATTCTCATTGGAATATTCTAATTCAATGACTACGTTAGCATGCACTCTCCTGGTGCAAGAGGCTGATTATGACAATATTTCTTTAATGCTTAAGGTGTTATTATCCAAATGCTAGCATTGTCAAACATAACACTGTTAACAAGAAAGTTTGGACAAATTTTAGATATTGGTAAATCATTATTTAGAATGACTCTTCTATGGAGTTCAAATGCAGAAAAAGACATTATTAGCAACCATTTCTAGAAGTAAAGAGCCTGATTGCTAAGAATAACATTATGCAAATGTTCCCATTTTTCTCTTTGCAACTGGAACACTGTATAATTGGGTGCATTGTTGTTTTTCACACATCTGAATTTCAGATTGTAAAGTAAATTAAAAGTAGTATTAGTATTTAAACTACTCGGCCAACATAGCACAGCCCAGAGCAGCACACTTCAAGCAGAAGAAGATTAAATACACACCCTTCATGGAGACCACAATAAAAGAGTGATTGGAATAGCTAACAACTGTGTAAACAAAGAAACTTTCCAGGATGGGAGATTAGACTATTATTGTTCACTGTTTAAATCAAGACTCACAGGGGAAATGTGTGTCACCAGATGATCAAAAACACACACACACCCACAAAAAGCAATTCAATTTTGCCGTTAATTTAAAAAAAAATTAAACTTTTCTCAAAGTCTTACAATAAAAATGGCAAAGAACAAATTCCTTTAATCCAGTTTCACTTCTTCATTTCATTGCATATCATATTAGGTGTGTATTTGAAATAGCTTGCTGTGCTTTAAAAAATAACCATTTACAATAACTTTAAACCTATACATATTCTCATGGAATTTGCATTGCTTTCTTTTCTCTAACAGATGCTGTCTAAGCTGCCCATAATGAAGTCCATCTGTAATCTCCACGTCGATAAACTGGAGTTTTTCCGTTTGGTCCACCCAGAGACTGCCTACAGTTTTCCACCGCTGTACCGGGAAGTGTTCGGCAGTGAGATGCCTCTGCCGGACTCCACCGACAGCTAGGCAGAGAGATAAAACAGGAGAGATGAGGAGAGTGTAATAGAAAGTAGAGGGGGCACACGTGAGACAGAGAGCGACAGAAAACCAGCGGTTATAGAGACAATCCAGGACTATAAATACTCAGTCTCCCAAAGCAGTCCTCCACTATCCCAGCAGCAGGCGAAGCACCTTACACTACATACCACACATGCTCCTGCTCTACTGCAAATTGTAGCATTGTAAACCAGTGTGTGGGCATCTTATTAACCCTCTATGGCATGGCGTTGCCCTCAGGCAACAAACCACATAGCTGTACCTCACATTGCTCCTTTATTTTATTTTTTGGGGGGCATGATTTTTGACATATTTTTGTCCAAAAAATAGTTCTTTTATGAATATAGTTTTTGTTTGATTTGTATTTCATTTCTCATAATCAGTGTAGACAATCTTGGTGTTCTAGACCAATGTTACCCTGAGGCAACAAACCCAAATCTGGTTCCAGGAGGTGTCAGAGTCCGATTTTATGATTGACATGTAATTAGGGACCACCAAGCTCCCAAAGAATGCAGGAAAATATTTCTTCCCCACAAAAATAAAAAGTCATGCCATAGAGGGTTAAAATCACAGCAGCCCACATGGCATGTAACAGCTCCAAGCTCTAAAAGATATTTAAGCATTGATCCACTGGGGATCGCCGAACTAGTTATGAATGTACCTCTTCTATTAGCACCAGTGCACAAATGAGAACCAAACAACGATGAATGTACAATCCTGCCACTCGAAAGCAAAGCTTCTCACACGGAACTGGCACGATGTCAATATTGGCGCAGATGTTAGTCAAAAGTTCTCAATGTTATGCATCTCAGAGGGATGCACATGCATTTCCATGCATCCTTTCACTGATCCGCACTTAGGGACCAAGATCACAGATCAGAGGTTCTTCTGACATGCATAGAAAAACACATAGAAACCAACTCACGGCCTGTGGTGAAGTCAGCAATCAGTTTCACTCACAGTAAATAGTGTTAGGTGCTGCCTTTTCATAGGCTTTTGTAATGCAATGAAAAAACCTCAGTCCCACACAACCCCTTCCTTGTAAATGCCACTTAGACACAGGAAAAGATGAAACTATCTTTAATTTATATACACGTTTATAAGAAAAAAAAATATTTTAAATAAGAATGTAAATAGATATCTATGTGACTTTATGGAAAGAGTAAGAGTGTGTGGGGGAAGAAAAAGGAGTAAAGCGGATATGGAGGCACAACAGATATTTGGACTCAGATCTTTTTTTATTATTATTTTTATTTTATTTTTTTCTGGATGATTTTTTCCTCTCTTGGCAGTATTCTCAGGTTTCCACTGCAACAACCCCCTCTTGGCCCAACGGCAAAGGGACGGCCATCCTGCAAGCGAGGGGGTGGACACTTGTTGCTGATTTATCATAGCAAGGGAGAGGCAGCAAACTCGCACACAGTAATGAAAGAAAAATGCCTTGCATTTTGAACTGTTGGCTTTCGCTCTGCACTGCTGCTGCCCACCCCTGCTGAAAGAGACAAGAGGACGAACGCGGACATTAAGCAAGAGAGACAGCAAGCCAAAAGACGACTTAACGGACTACATAGCGACAGAGGAAACACTGCCAGATGTTTCTGACAGGCAGAAAGCACGTCAGGAATACGTTGATGTATTTGTGTTTTGCCGAAAGCGTTGCATCTAGCTCGAGGCTGGGATTGCGATGGTCCATATGCATCATGAAACCTCTCTGCTGGTTGGTGCAACTGTATTATTTTGTACATTTGGAGTTTCTCTCCTTTAGTCCTACACCCGACACTTTTCCAAATATCAAGCACTTATACTTTCCTGTTTCTCACTTGACACTAGTCCAAGGCCAGACAGAGTTACCAGCTGCCCCCCTGAGTTTTGCTTCCATGCCAGTAAGACTTCAGTCGATTTGTTTTATTTTTTCTTTGTTCATTATTTTTACTCCATGTCTGCCACAAAAGAAAATCAGCCATAACTGTTTACAATTCATTCATGTACATAACACACTGTTCCGAAGGTGATGACAATGTCTTACTCGGGGTGCTGTGTCGTTTTTGAGCAGAACATGAGGACCCTCTGCTTGCTGCTCAGGGAGATAGCTGTGATCTCTTGTCCCTTTATTGCAAGTGTCATCTTTTTAGCCTTGTACTCCTCACACCCTTTGCACCTAAGACCCATAACCATAATCACTGTGGACGTAAGCTCTATTTTTGTGAATGTTAACCACAAAGTGTCCAAGCCCGTCTTTGTTTGTCCTAATGTTGTAACAATCAAGTTCAGATTCATAGGATTTTAAAATGAAACAAAACGGAAAAAAAAAAAAAATCAGTTAGTGTTCAAACGAAATTTTGTTATCGGGGTTTTCATGTTTCTTTTGCTGTGATTTTTCAGTTATTCGTCAGTCTTTTATCCACATTTTTCTCATGTGTCTTCACCTTTGGTCTCGTAAAGTCAGTGATTTATTTTTTATTTAAAGACTTTTAGGAAAACATCAAACAAAAAAAAAAGTATATAGTTTGACTCCCCTTTTTGTCTCCCTGAATGACAAAATGTACTACAGGTATCTTACTAGTTCAAGAATAACAGAGTCACACAGCTCAGTATATATTGTTGTCCAACCGGATACATTATATGTGGTTTTGAGAATGTAATAAATGGTTTCTTTTCCTTTGGAGATGTTTGTGTTTTTATTTGGTGTGCAACTTTATCTTTTATTCTAGGTTTGTGCAAAAGTTTTAAACCTTTATTCATGATCCAGCATGTCCAAAAGGAGTTTTGTAGCATCATACTAGCCGGATCCATTCAACAAGCTACATGTTTAATAAGAATTAAATGAAAATTTTAGATGAACAAACATTCAGTGTTGCAACAATTAAATGGGAAAAACAATTTAGTATTATTGTTCCCTGGTGCTTTCTGATGTGAGGAATATGGCTCACCACCAGGGGTGCCAATGCTCAGGGGGCAATACAAGTGGTTGGAAAAAATAAGTCAACCGAGTTGCCACTAAGTAGTTTTTGTTGCCTATCTACTCTTACAAGCAATCTGAAATTCAGAGCCCCGTGTTCTGCAAAGTGTGGGTACTGATAGAAAACCTGCAATGATGCTGAAGCTACTATTTGATTTGAAACTTCATATTTAATCCTGTAGTCTAAATAACTGTCTTTTTTCTGATGAATCTGGATTGCATTAGATCCTCTTTCAATTCTAAAATACTTCAACTACCATTACTTTCAACTGAAAAAACTTAAAAAACAGATTAAACCCTATTTGGGTGAGGCATTTCCATCAATCCGGTTTCTTCAGCTTTTCTGAGATCAGGTTGCAGGGGTAGTAGGAAAAATAGAAGCATCTTGCACAAAAGGCCAGAAGGGACATGTGGGATCTACCTGGTCTCCTCCCAACAGGACGTCAAAGGAAAACCTCCAAAGAGAAGCTTCCTGATCAGATGCCTGAGCAACTTCATGTGACTTACTTCAATCCAGAGGAGTAGCGGTACTACTTTGAGCTCCCCCTGCAAAGATGGTGCTCCTCACCCTATGAAAGAAGGTCATTTCATTTAAATGTGTCTGGGATCTTGTCCTTTCAGCCTTGATTCATATGTCATTTCCTTACGTGTGAGCAGAAGGGTGAACAGCTTGGAAAATCAAGAGGTTTGCTCTTCAGCTCTTTCTTCACCACAACAGACCCAGAGCAACATCTGCATTACAACAAATGAGACCACCACCATCTACGTGACTCATTAGTGAGACAGGAAGATGCCACTGAACATAATTGTGGCGAGTGTCTTTAAAGTAGTCTTTCGTCAAGTGTTCATCCAGAAAACTATCTCGGCAAAAGAAATACTGTTGGGTCAATTCAGATTTCTGGTTTTGGTAAGGATGTGACAATTACTGATTCAAGTTTTGACCAATATTTTTCCAATGACGTCTCCTTATAAAATATGCCATTGCAGGCTGTTGTGGACCCATCAAAAAATAATGAAATAAGGGAACTACAACATTATCTTCATTTATGCATCAAAGCACATTTCTTGAGCTCTACCTGATTTTAAGTCCAGGTTCTTGGTGTTTTGACAGAAAAATATAGCAGAAATGTTGTGTTTTGACACATTTAATGAACAGGAAGAAAAGAAAAAAGCTTTTGATCTACTAATCGAGCCCCTGAAGTCACTCTTTCCCTTCTGATCTTGATTTCTTTCCAGTTGATTGGTGCAGCTCACGTAAAAAAGTTTGTGGACTGGAGGGAATGGTTATAGTTGGAGGGAATAGCTCACCCAGGGTATTATTCTTGCAACAACAGTCTCTCTCATTCTACTGCACAGTGGTGCCATTTATTATAGCCAGTAGTCTTTATTATTTGGGGTACATGTCTTATCAGGCTCAATATAGAAATGTAGATTTTGTTGCAGTGATTTTCTCTTAGAGTCATCCTCTGAGAAGCTGTTTTATTGCTTTCGATTAGTGTTGTTTTTTTAACTAGATCAAATATTAACTCAAAATAAATAATAACAGAAGTAAAACTCTTAACACACATGCTCAAACGTGGACTGCAGCTAAATTCCGTAATAAGGTGAATAATAAATTAGTGCAATAAAGTCACCGTAGAAGGAAGTGGACCGACCCACTGTTTGTGTCTACGTGTGTGTTTTGAACCAGCTCGGTCCCGCCCACTCTGGAAGCCAGGAAGTGGTGGTTGCCTAGCAAGTTTCTTGTCCGCGGAGCAAAGTTTGGAGACGGGTTTTCCTCAACAGATTTAGGGCTGCAGTCGTTCACAGAAGCTTTTTTTGCACACATTTTCCCGAGAGAGGACAAGGAGGAAGCGCTGGAAAGATGTCGGTCGCAGGATTTAAGAAGCAATTTTTCAAAGCCAGTCAGGTAAACGAGTTGACTTCTGTAGCCAGTCGCTGCCACAGCTCCGCTGCTCTCCTGCTTCTGTTGCTCTGGCCTTTAGCTACCAGGTTACCTAAAGTAGAAAAGATTTTCGGGAACCAAAACAAGCCTTCTAGGTCTGGAAAATGTTTTGAATTAGAAAAGACACAAATTCGTGTTGCGATTAAACTCTTTAAAGTCTTAAATTAGCTCATGCTAATCTCAGGTTTAACTAAACTTAGTTGCCGACGCTCTGGTTAGTTAATTAGTTAGTCTGTCTGGTTTAGATGTGGGTTCTTCATTTTAGAGCCAATACTGTCTTTTAAGCAAAGTTTTATTCATAAACATATAACTGGAGATGTTTATTTTCTGTAGTTTGTTGCCAAGTTTCGTTTTAACTAAATGCTCGCTATATTAGCGCCAGAGTGCGCAGGATTAGCGCCATCTGTTCGAGAGGTTTATCTCCCCTAAATCAGACATAAAGGGTTTTATTTTTGTCTAGTCATGGGGTAAAACGTAGATTTTATATCGTATTTATATTTATCCCCACTTTTGACATTTGAGGCAAGATTATGACGCAAGAGCCTAAATGAGTTGGTTAGTTCATTTAAATTGTTTACATTCATACGCATATTAGAACTGTATTTCTGCTTTCTCCGTCATACTTTAAAAAAGTCATGGTCAATGTTTATTTATTTTCAACAAGGGTAAAAGAAAAAAAGAAGATAATATAAAGGAACTGGAATGTTTTGCATTTAACAGTTTTTTTTTTATTAATTTGAATGATTTTTGCCAAGTAATTTAATGTGGCGTTCCTTATTGAAGACTACATAATAGACAGCATAATAAGGCTCCTCTGATTTTGTTGCATTTGTTCAGTCAAGTTTTCACCCTCTATTTTGAGGGTGACTGCTGAAGGCTTGTAGGTTAAATATGTAATTGTTCATACAAACATACCTCCCAGTATGCCATGACTTGCTAAACCAGTAGGCTTTGTTTTGGTGGCAGCATTGTTGCAGCAGGTGCTTGTTTTTGGTGGAATATCATACAAATGAAGTAATGGCTCTGTCTTTGGCAGACACTCAGTGCCATGTGATTGCAGATGATAGCCTGTATGTAATTGACTGGTTTCACCCAAGATATTCGGACTTGTCACTCTGGGGAAATGACAGACGTGGTAACGATGACTTCATTCAGGTTCTGTCATTGTTCTGGCTCATTCACTGGGATGGTTTACTGCAGCAATAAATAGAACTGAGTCATCTTTAATTCCGACCATACCTCTTCTAGGTTAAAGGTTTGTCCAGTAGTCATACTTTGTAGTTAACATTGATAATAGATGGGTTGGTTGTACAGATAGTATGGTCTTTTATACCTTTACAATGGCAGTATGGATTGGTTACAACAGATGTTTTACAGGCCAAATACTGAGGCGTGTTGTGTACCTGAGAAGTTCATCCATTTGCCATCCAGATTTCTTTTGGCAAATGCCTGGAAAAAACCCACTAATGTCAACTTGTTCATCTGGTTTTAAAAGGAGTGAAAATGAAGAGACTGGTGAGGTTCAAGCAAAAGCTGCCTGGCAGGATCTTGTTATGCTAATATAAGAAAGGAGCTGCTTTGAGGTTCTTGTGTAAAAAATTAAAAAAAAAAACTACTAAGATAACATTTCTAAATTGGCTTTTTCAAAATATCTACATGCAAGGTTAACTGGAAAATATCCAGTCTATTGGATAGACTTCCATGTAGATATTTTGGAAAAAGCCAATTTAGAGATGTTATCTTAGTAGTTTTTTTGATCTTAGTAGTTATGTGAAAAATATACACATAACTGTGAAATATTAATCATATGTTGTAAGGCTACTGCTAATGACATATATATAAAATATACATACAAATAAAGGCATAAAGCTGTTAAAACATCGCTCTAAATATAAAATGGAGCAACCTGTCTGTCTTCATAGTGTGCATTCAGCAACTGTAAAAATAATTCACAGCAACTTCGTCTGTACCAGTGGATCAGCAGCCGCCCCTCAGTGTTTTTTAGCTGCAAATCTTGCATATTGCTTGTCTTTCTGTGGTTTGTAATGAAACCCTGCAATTTATCATCAGTAACATTGGTCTACTTCCAAACTTGAAGTCACTCTAGCCTTTAGTGCTTTAAATCAGACCATTTGACAGTGGATCAGATGCTTCACTGTTGGACGGAGCTAACCGTTGAATAGAGCTAAACTTGTTTGACATATGGAGCAATCACAGATGCACGCAAGTACCTGCAGGCTGCATGTGGGGGACTGTAGATACACGTCAGTGTGACTTGGCTGTAGCTATTGTTAAAATGAAAAAGTCCAAATCATAAAATGTTGATTGCAAATCATTATATTGGCAGTTGTAGCTGATGTAATTAGTGTAGGAAGTAAATTGTTCATACTTCTAATTTTTAACTTATCTTAACTTTTTAGCGTACTACTGTAGGAATCCCAAAAAAATGCTGAAACAACCCCTTTTTTGTTGTTGAGTGTTATTGGATTATTCTTCATTCATGTTTGGAGAGGGTTTTGAGATTATGTACATTCCAGACAAGCTAATTAAGTGGTTTTATTTAAACTAGAGAAAATAATCATCTGGTTAAATCCATCTGGTATATCTATCTATATTCTATACATGTAGACTAGCACATTTTCAGTCTTCTATTAAGCTTTGAACCACTTGTGTGTGTGTGTGTGCGTGCGTGCGTGCGTGTGTGTGTGTGTGTAAAATAGAGATTATAAAGTAAAATATTTGCACAGTAAAACAAAGCATTGCCTGTGGTCATCATGTAGGAAACTGTGATGCATTTGCTGACCTGATGGAAAAAAGTGGAGAAGCCTTTAAATGAAATTGGAGTTCTTAAGGACAGACGCTAGGAGGTTGCTCGCAGTGCAAAAGGATTACTTCTCATAAATTAGGAAGAAAAAGCATGGCACTTTATAGTCCTGGACCAAGGCTTTGGTTCATGATCCTGAAACAACGACGTGTCCCTGTGCGCTCCTGGGAGCTCAAAAAGTATCTGTTAAGTAGTTGAATTGTAATTATGTCATTACATCAACATTGAAATTTATTCTTGAAAGTAATCCTTCTACTTGCTTTATTTCCACAGATGATGAGTGAAAAGGTTGGAGGTGCAGAAGGAACCAAACTGGATGAAGACTTTAAAGAACTTGAAAGGGTAATTGCAGCATAATTAGCTGGATGATCTTGCTCAAACCAAATAAGGCTACCGATGATTCTTTGACAAATGCTCTCTTTTTTTCTCCTTTTTTTTTGCCTTTTCATGTCCCTACAGAAAGCAGATGTTACCAGTAAAGCAGTAGTGGATGTCATTGGGAAAACGTCAGAGTACCTGCAGCCCAATCCTGCATCGAGAGCTAAGCTCACCATGCTTAACACAGTGTCCAAAATCCGTGGGCAGGTGAACAGTCCTGGTTATCCCCAGCCAGAGGGACTTCTGGGGGAGTCTATGACTAAATATGGACGGGACATAGGGGAGGACAATAGCTTTGGTAAGACTTGTGGAACCGTTTTGGGGATGTAGTGTGGACGTTTTTCTATAGATCTATCGATGTATATTATTTTATGCTCTTACAAAACAACCTCGTGTTAAGTCTGGGGGCATTTTTCGATGACACAAGAAACCAAAAACACTCGGGAAGTGAAAAACGCTCATACTTCTCATTCTGTTTGAAAAGCACATTCAGCTGGCATTTGGTGGTGAACTTCCCATCTTTAAATGAAAGCTCATTCTATATCCACACAGCAACAGAAACCAGAATACGGTTTGTTTATATTGTTTGTTGTACTTGGTCAACATAACATTTTTAAAAGCTGACCTCGTTTTTCTGTCGAGTTAATGTTTTGCATTTCACTCAGTTTTACAATTACTTTATTTAGAACTCAGCTCTATTCAAATTTAGAACCAAGCTGTACAGTATATGGTAGTAGAGAAAAGCAACTAGATGTTCAAGTTGAACTAACGGCAGAGTCTGTATTAAGAATGTTAAATATGAGTAGAAAACACTGATGTTCTTCCAGACTGGCTCGTCTTTCTATGAACTACAAATAATTTTCCTTGGAACTTTAGCATTATGAAAATCACAAACTAAACTGCAGCTGTGCAAATCAATCTTTTTTTCTATGTAACATTGTTCCACCCCTGCTGGGGAAGGAACTTGTGTTTGAGAAAAGATCTGCAGTTATACATTGTGACTGTGCAAATATCTACTGATTTAATATTGACCCAAGGCAGTCAGAATTTCCTACTTTTCTACTTGTGTGTATTTTATAGGCGGAGCTCTGGTGGATGTTGGAGAGGCGATGAAGAGGCTGGCTGAAGTGAAGGACTCCCTGGATATTGACGTGAAGCAGAATTTCATTGACCCACTGCAGGCGGTCGCTGAGAAGGATATCAAAGATATTCAGGTAGAACAAAGATGTGATAAGTTTATCTACACACAGGTTTTGCACTGAACTGCAAGGTTTGTGCTTTGTAAGGCAGGTGCACTGGGAAAAATAACACAAAAAAAATCACAGAGACAATATACTGTATAAGTCTTATTTCAAATGACATTTATAACCTCACCCCTGTGTGTTTAACTCACAGCACCACTTAAAGAAGTTGGAAGGCCGCCGTTTGGACTATGACTATAAAAAGAAGCGTCAAGGTAAAATCCCAGATGAAGAGATTAGGCTGTCCCTGGAGAAGTTCCACGAGTCCAAAGATATGGCTGAGAGCTCCATGCAGAATCTGTTGGAAACTGATGTAAGTTTGCAACTGCCTTGGCTTGATTGTCCTTCTTACATAAATGGATATCACATACGTTTTCATTTTTCTCTTTTAAGCTGGTTAAAAGATGTTTAAGTTTACCGCAACTAATCATACAGAGGAGTCCATAAAACGAGTCATAGAGGACATGCTAAAGCAATTGGAAACAGTGAAGCAGTCTCCCACTTGATCGTCCATTATGATCCATACAATATTAGGAATGTAATTTTATGCGTTTTTTATGCTGTCTGGCAATGCTGTCTGATATTTCTCAAGAGTGCAAAGGTAGATAAAACAGAGAGCAGCAGATGGAAACATGTTGGAGCCTTTGTAATAAGATGATGTTCTTCATCTGTGAGTTAACACAGCAAAGTTCAGTTTTTGCCCATCTAATTGAACATTTTGGTTACACAGACCCTCTCATAAATATATACTCTTAGAAAATACAAAAAAAATCCACTGCCCGTTTATCCTAAAGGTTTATGACTGGGGCTGAGCTTTTTACAAACATTAAGTGAAGGTGTCAAAAACTGATTTTAGGATTCTGTGTTTGTCTTTGTATAATCCAAGCCAGACTTGATCAAGTTTTTGAAATGGAGTCGATCTTAGTTTGCAAAATAAAGTGAAATAAAATGCAATTTAATTAGGTAAATTCTTTTCTAAATAGGCAGATTTTTTTTAAAATAACTTCAGAAAAAATCTAAAAAAGTAGATTATATAATTTTCAAGAAGAAATTTGTAGGAACCAAAATATTGAGAGATTTCAGACCACTTCATGATTTCGACACACAATTAAGTTGATAAAATCAACTTAATTGTATTTCACTAACTAAATTACCAGTATTAGACCTTTTTTTGGAAGATAGCAATTCACATCAGTAAAAAGAATTAAAACATAACCTTGGCTTTCTCAGTTACAGCAAGTGAAGTGAAAAAAGGGTATGGTGTGCAAACATGGTTTTGGTGTGGTGGATTAGATATTTGAAATATTCCTCTTGTGACCTTATTCCACATGTTGCAAAATGAATAAAGAATATTTAATATAATCCAGTGCCTATTGCATATAATAATTTATAGCAGCATCTTGGACATAAATTTCAATGCAAGATTTTTGTACATTTACACTTAAATGTAAAAACAAATGAACAAATCTTATAAAATTGTATTGAACATGGTTTAAATCAGAAAGATAGAATGCATTTTTGTGTTTCTGTGACTAATCCGTTACCCTCTCTTTATAAAAATAAGCTCAGATGGGTGTTTTTTATGCATGCTTCTTGAAACTGAGTCAGCACATCAAATCTTCAGGAACAGCGTGCTCCAGCTGCCTCTTTTTTCTTTCCATGGTGACTTGCTGTAGGCCAAGCTTGTCGAACCAGACTTTTTTCTGATGTTTACTGTTTTCATGTCTCTTCCACATAAATTAAGGTTTTTTAATTCAGGTGATAAACACATGGGAATCTAAACTCATTGCCTTAGAAAACAAAAACCTCAGTAAACATGTGAAAACAATCTTGTGGAAAAACTCATTCTCCGTTCTTGTTACTTTTTATTTATCTTAATTGCTCTAAAGTATTCTGCTGATTCACATGTAGGTGGAGCAGGTGAGTCAGCTGTCTGCCTTTGTAGAGTCCCTGTTGCAGTACCACAGGCAGGCCACTGAGATCCTGGAGGAGGTCACAGAAAGACTGAAAGAAAGGTCAGTTCTTTCACTGCCTTTACTGTTTATCCTACTATTTAAAAATGTGCTATTATTTAAAAATAGCTGTTAATGAAACCGAAATACAACTGATTTCAGGTCTTCAGAGTGCCCCCCCAAAAATAAAAAAATATATATGTTTTTGGTGCTCATAGCAATTAATTGGAAACCGCAATATTTAAATTGGGCAGACACTGAGAGAAAATGAGCAGTTTTGCACCGACAACCTCTGTACCTGTAGCTCCCGCTCAGCCAGTTGAGCTCCACCCCTCTCCACTGATATCATGACATAGTTATTCAGGAAAGTACACAAGCCTTGCCAAATAAAATTTATTCATTTAAATCTAATTTGTCTTCTTCTTCGGTTCTATTGCAAGCATTTTGAAGATTAGAATGTATAAACACACTGACATAAGATTAAGTTTGTATCCCCTCATTCTAGGGATACTATACATAACTAGTTTTAAAGCCAAAAGTTCCAAGAAATGGATTTCAATCTCCAGGCGGCTCAAGAAATTACTTCCGACAGTTTATTGCCTGGGTCAACAACCTTTATGATCAAGCGTCACATTTGCCTTTACTGCTACTAAATGAAATTTATGCAGAACCTACAGACAGATCTGAAAATATTTCTAAATGTCTAGAAATTGTGGTGTGTTTTGCCTATTTGTATCCATTTTAATTTTTTTTTTTTTTTCAAATTTTGCCACAATTCCAACACGTGATAGACCAACACAACATAGAGAATAATTGTGAAGTAAAAGGAAAATAATGACTAATAATGTGGTTTTGAGTTTACCTTAACAAATAAAACCTGAAAGAGTGGCAAACATTTATGTTCAGAAAATCCAAATCTAATTTGCAATGAAGACTCTGACTCAGTGGGAAAGCCACAGAGGAGGCCATTTAGGTTCCTTTTCACTTGCTCTATACTTGCACTGAGATCAGAAATGTAATTTTTGCATTTTATTTTGATTTTGATGCAGGGTAAATGAAGCTCAGTCCCGCCCGAAGCGTGAATTCAAACCTAAACCCAGACAATCCTTTGATTATGGAGACGAAGAGCACTCGAATGGAGGATACGCAGCAGGTCCTGTGAGCCCCCCGGCATACACTCCTGGTAAAACTACTTTTGTGTATTTTGCTTTATCTTTGTGAGTACGTGCCAATCCCCCCCATCTTAGGAAAACACGTTGCACATCCGCATCACCCTTCTGACAGAATTATTTCCCTTTCTGCAACATTAAGCAGCCCAAGCACAGTATCCACCTCCACCCGTCAAAAGACCCTCCGTCAAGAGCAAACCGCGTGAGTGGACAGAAGAAGATTACCTACTAATTAACCACAAAACTTGACTGCTTTCTTTTAACCTGTTGCACATGTGTGTGGCAGTGACATGGATGCACTTCTCTGGCTGTTTTTTTTTTTGTTCTTTTTTACTAACTCTGTTGAATGTTTATTGTGTCAACTGATCCCTTTCAGCAGAGCAGAACATAAAAGGGGAACAAGTGTTGACTGTTTCTGTTACCAGATCTTCAGATGTATGGAATCATCAGCAGCTCACATTATATTATTTTTGATTTATTTAAAATTGAACATTTTAAATGAAGTTTCCAGTTGGAAGTATGTAAATTTGGCTGAATTTTATACATCTGACGATTTCTTCACCGACCACTGAAACTTCTGAATCTCAAAATCTTTGTTAAATTCAAAAAATCCTATAGATGCTCTGATTTTGAGCTTCTGAAGTTTTAATCACCTGAGAACTAATAAGTTATAACATTTCGCTTCCTCTTCTTTGAAACCTTCCATCAGTGGTGTTTTCTAAAGACTCTTCAAATGTCACACTAGTGACACCATATGTCTGAACTTATTTAAAGGAGTCACACATTCATGCAGATTCTGAGTGTACGTAAACTTCTGGCCAACACTGTGAGTCTTTATTTTAGTAGCTGGACTTACGTATGCTTTCTTTTTCCCCTTCTTGCGTCTGTTGTCTTCTCTCCATGTCTGTGTCCAGGGGAGCCGAGCTGTAAAGCCCTCTATGACTTTGTGCCAGAAAACGATGGAGAGCTGGGTTTCTACGAGGGGGAAATAATCACCTTGGTCAGGCAAATTGACGAGAACTGGTTTGAAGGAAGACTCCGTGGACAAACCGGATACTTTCCCAACAACTACGTGGAAGTGATTGTGCCAATCTCACACTAACAGAAGACAGGCAAGACGGGAGCATCAGAATGGGGAAGACGGATGTTTAAAAATATATTATCATGAAAACAGAAACATAGCAAGGAAATGAAATATTTTATTTTGTATCTCTGAGATATTTTTTGAGCAAACTTTTCGAGACTTTCTGTCAAGATGGAATGGATTTGAAAACATAAAAACACTAAGGACAATTAAGGGTTGAATCAGGAAAATGATGCATGATGTTTGGGTGCATTCGCCATATACTGCGTCTTTGTAAAACATTTTTTGCACCTATGCACTTTGTACACAACATCTCCAGCTGAACACTAAGCAGAAACAGATGTGTCAAAGGGTGCAATGACGTTTTGTCTTATTCAGTTTTATTCACAGTATCTTGTTTGCTGAATCATGACTATTTGGAACTACACACAATCATGTTTTTAACCTTTTCATCTATAGACTTGGCCACTAATAGAACAACACTACACAAAACTGATGTTCTCAGGCATTTGAGGCTACCTTCTACTGCCATCTGGTGGTTTTATGCAAAGAGTTTTCTTAGTTTTGTATTTGTTTGATTAATCATGAGTTCTGAGATGTTTAAGAACTTCATATTGTTCCAGCTGTAAGTGATGGCTGAATTTGGACATTAGGTTTGCAGGTTCTACTGTCATGGGATAATTTAGGATAAATATAAAAGACTATTTTATTACTTTTATGACTCTATTGCTGCAGTATGTTTGTCTCTCAAGTCCGAGCTCAGGTCTGGATTGCACCGAGTGGAGCAAGATTTTGCTGCAGATTGGAAAATCAGTGGGATTTTCTACTTGTTGTGGTGCTAATTACTTTTCCTAGTACAAGTTAATCACATAGTTCAATGGGTTCTTTACCCTAAAGGAAACTGGTAACTAATATGGGATTTTCAGAACTATAGGATTTAATGATTTAAATGAACACAAACTGTGAGAATAATGTTTATATCTACAACTTTCTCTAGATTTTAGAAGTGTGGCAGTCATATTTGATTCAGAACTACAATATAATCTGGGACTCCCAGCTTTAGGAGACAATCTTGTTTTTCAAGATGGGGACTTGGAAAAATCTAACTTGCAAATACATATTTTGTTCCTCCATAAATATCTCTACCCCTTTAAATGCACTCCAGATATGTTTTGAAACACTACTTCCAAACAAAGGTTGTTCTCTCTTATTTGTCCTACCAGATGGCTGTGTTTCAGTCTAATTTTAACTTAAAATAAAATCTTCATGAGTAAAAGGACATTTGATTTAGTCTATATAATGAGCAACATTACACCAAAGCCAACATGATTTCTATCTGTTCCTTTTTTCCCCCCTCAGGCTCAGCTGATACTGCTGGCAGTGTCATTACATTGTTGTTTTTTTGGGGAGTGGGGAGTTAGGGCTTTTTGTTGTTTCTTCATGAATTCTCTGTCTTATTTGCTTTCACTCCTCAGCTCTGTTGTAGACCTGATTTGGAGCATGGAAATGTGTGGTGATGTGAGCTTGGCGTTGCTGTACCTGCCTCTTGCTTTCAGACTTAAACTATGCACCAGACCTGGATGGAGGATGCTCTCTCCCAGTGTCTTTGTATCAAATTTACAAATATCAAGGGAGATCTGTCCACAATCAATGGTTTCAGTTCCAGTTAAGCCTATTGCAATCAGACTATGAACTGTCACGGTTCATGCTGTTTGTTGAAATGCCAAATTTTCCCCCTTGTCACAATCCCCTTGTTAGACTGCCCCCTGCCCCGCTCATCTCTGCCGTCTCTATTTAAAGTGCAAGCGGAACAGACAGGTCTTTTTCTGCAGAGGAGGGGACACAACAGTGGATTATGCCCTCCCCCACCACTCTATTCACCACCTGCCCCCTTACTCCTGCCCCTTTCCTCATTATCTGTCCCTTCCCAAACCTACGGTGCCTCTGATGCTCAGGCTCGTATGCTTACTTTGAATTATATCCACACTGCCTGTCCTTCTACGGACTTCTTAATGTGTCTGTTATTGGTGATATGTTTAGGACCCTTGCTGTGCTGAGTAATAACAGTGGCTCAGGTGTGGGTTTACATGCCTCATTTGACTAAGCAAACCCCCTTGAAGAGAGGCAGAAGGTCTGCGACTCAGCTTAGATCATAGATGATGAATGATGTTGTAGAACAAAGGGCTAAGATCAGGTTTTGTGTGCTGCTGATGTCACAGCTCAGAGCCGCTGCAGCCGACTTTACGATACTATATATCAGCTTTGCAATACTGATGAAGTATTAACAGCTTTAAAGCTTTATTTCATTATGCACAATGTTAATGGAACTATTCAATTAAATAGCTAGCCTTTTTTTTATTTGTATGTATTTGTAAAAATGCTTTTGATTTAATACCTTTCTGTAACTGTGATGCTTTGGGAAGAATAAACGTGGGATTATCCTGGATTATCTCCAAAATGCATGGATTACCGCTATACTAGTCAAAGTGTAATCTGATGTATTGTGTGTTTTATTGTCTGTGAATAGATGCTGTTCATTTTCCTCCAATAAATGTTAAATATTTCTATCCTCTGATGAATTGTTGTCACTTTTAAATTGGAAAATGATCAAATGTTTGAATTATTCATTTACTGTCCTGATGCACTTCTTATGTGCATGTATTTCTCATTGAAGTGGATATCACCCCACAATATTTTTGCTTCGTTTTTTTTTCATGTGGTCAACCCCACCCCTATCCATGACCCCCGCAGAGACAGCAGCTCGTATCACCCAGCTGTTAGGCTGTTGCCAGAACACTATCTCATCGGGGAAGGCGTGTCGGTCCCCGAATAAGTCCCTTTGTCCTCAATCAGTGCCCAGCCTGCGACACTCATGGCGGCTGCACCCGTCAGGCAGCGCTGCGGCTCGGGGGGCCCCCGTTCCCAGCTCCCACCCTGCTACTTCGAGGGCTACCTGGAGAAGCGAGGACCGAAGGAAAAGGTAGGTCCAGTCCACCACACCCACCCGGGAGCATGCCGCAGGCTGCGGGGGGTCGGAGCGCGCTGGCGGTGGGTGTGGGATGTACGCGCGCCGCCGATTGCCATACCCGGCTGATCCACCATTCCCTGGAAGCTGTCAACTTCCTTGTTGTGCTGGAATGGGCGAGGCGATCTGAGCGCTGGTTGTGTGGGCATTTCGTTTTCCACGAAACGGATGGGTTTGTGACAGCGGGTCGGCAACTAATCACTCGGCGATCATGGGAATCGAGGAATCCGTACTGATGTCAAGACGCTGCGTGTCTTATCTGGGGAACCGTGCATTTCTTGGCTGTCATCAACATCACATTATATGCTCTAGATGTCGCAAACGAATGCCTGCCAATTTTTTTTTCCGCATCACACAGTCTCCAATGCATAAACACTTAAAGTCTTGTAATTCCCAGAACTGCATTAAGTAACGTTGCATGCAGTAATTCTCAAATTATTCTTCTGCCTTTTGTCTTATTTGATAGGTGAGGTGACAAAGACACCCCTCTCCTTTATGTCCACCCATCACTGATTAGGCTCGTTTTAATCCAATACAGGCTCGTAATGTGACACTGGCTCAGGTGCAGGATATTACAGGGATCCAAGGTCCCATATTGGCAGCAGCTGAGACTCACTTAAACTATCTTTCTCTTGGGACAGGAAATGGGAATGAGAGAGGGACGGTGGGGGGGAATACCCATTGCACAGCTGGCCACATTTATTGGCATTTAGGGTAAAGGTGTCTAAAAAGCTTTTAGTTTTCCATTTTATTCCAGTATATAAAAAAATGTTTTAATGCTGGTACATTTATTCAGCGAGTGTTGCCAATGCTTTGTAGAAGCACCTTTTGCCAATAGGACTGAAATCAGTTATATAAAATTAAGGTTTCAATACAGAGAGAGAAATCTTTGACAAATCCATTTTAAGCATCAACCTAAATCTTTGTATATTCTCTCTTGTCTTTAGTTCAGCACACAGTTTCTCAATAGGATGCCTATAGGGGGTGACCTGTCCAAGGAAGAATATCTCAACATTTATTATTTGCCCATATATTCTGGATAATTATCAGAATATAATGGTTTATAATACAATTGGTTAAAATAGAAAAAAAAAGTTGGCTATGGGGATTTTACTTGATTTTTAAAAAATATTTCTGGTATGTGGTTGCCAGATAAACACGGGTCCTCGTTCTGTCTACAGTGGCAAAAAGAAATTGAGCTGTTACCTCCTGCTTATGCCACAGGGTAAGAGAAAGTTATGGATTCCTCAGTGAAAGTTCATAGACTCCAATCAACAAAAAAAAATCAAACGTGAAATTTCTGAAGTTTTTTTGTGCGAGATATGTTATTGATGTAAAAAAACAACAACATTTGTTTAAAGGTTTTTGACACATATTTTCCAGAGATGTGAATAAATGTAGCCGACACTTTGCGTGAAAAACATCTCTTCTATTGCAACAACAGCTCATCTATGATTTTTTTCCTCATGTCTGCTTGTTAATCTGTATATGACAGGCTTCCAGAAGGCTTTGGACTTGCCTTTGTGGGAACTCTTTGTATTTCTTCAATAACGCTAAGGATGCTCATGTAAGTTTCACTGTGTGTACCTTCTTCTCTATGTCTTTAATGCGTCACATTGTGCTGACACTAAAAGATATTTGTGTGGACCAGTATGTGGAGAAGCTGGACCTCGGTGGGTTTGTGTCCCTCAAAGATGACAGCAGCCGAGACAGAAACCTGGAAGCGGCGAGACTCATCCTCCGCATGAAAGATGGGGAGACCAAATTCACTGTATGCTTCTTAACAAACTCGTACCATTATTTGCATTTTTTTTTTATCATTAAAAACATCTTTATAAGTATTCAAATGTGCAATTGTCTCCTTTAGGCACCAAACTTGGAGGCCCGGGAGCTGTGGAAAGGTTTCCTCTACTCCGTTATAGATGTGATTATCAGCCTCCTGCATTTCTTTACCAGAGTTTTTTTTACCTAGTTCTGTAATGCAAATATTCTTTGATCTTTTGGTTTGCAGTTGAATGTCCCGTCCAGTCTCACATTACTACCGGGCCAGTTCCAAATGCTGAAGGAAGTGGTAGAAAAAGAACGGACCAGACGGAGAACCCGCAATCCAGGACGAGCTCCTCCTTCGCCCCTCTCTGTTCCCTTAGTGGGCGAGATCCCTCCGTGAGTTCTGCTTCCCTATTACGTTTTTTATTTAAATACTTCCTTACTAACATATATTACTTTTAATCCGTAGGTGTTTTCGTCCAGTGTCACGCACAGAAGCTGAAGTACTTTTGGAGAGACACCCGGACTGTGGCAACATGCTCCTCCGTCCAGGTCGAGATGGATGCTCGCTGGCTGTCACTACCCGCCAGGACCTCAATGGGTAAACCAACACCAAGCATATGGGGAGCTAAGTAGCATAAATGAATCAGTGACGCAACTTCTACCTTTGTCTCTCCCTTTATCATCCAGGTCAGTGTTCAGACATTACAGAGTCACTCAGAGAGACCAAGGTGGTTATGTTATTGATGTGGAAAATCCTGTAAGTGTGATTCAGTTTTCAGCATGGACTATTAAAAATGTTGAAAATCTGACTAGTATAAATGACAGGACATGTCACTGAAAGTAGCATTCAGAGCATTCATTTAATACATTTACCTCACCTGCCTGAACTGCCTTGATTTTAGCTCTGGGCTGCAGTGAGATTCTTCTGGTATGATAATCTTGAGTAAAATGTTCACAGTGTTGATGCACAGATTTATGCCATTATCAGAAAGAGAGTATGTTCAGACAGAGCAGAAGCCTAAACCTATTGAAAAACGCTTTGCTCATTGACTCTATCTAGCTTTTTATCCATCTGATCCTCCTCTGGTTGAAGTTGGTGACCCATTCCAGTTCTGATCATGAAAATAAACTGATCAGATTTTGTGGACAATTTCATATTTTTCTAAATCTTCCTCTTTTTTTTCTTAGCAGAATAGTTGTTTCCTTTCTAGGATTGTCTTACACCTTCTGTGCTTTCTCAATGATATCTTACTGGAAAGACCAACTTGGTGCTCATTCAACTGTAAAAACGTCCACGCCAAAGAACTCAGTGATTTACCATGGTGTGTTCACTGACTAAAAAAAAAGATTTTGTCTTTTGGTTTCCAAACAACAAAGTATCAGGGTCATTCAAATGTAAATTCTCTGATTTTGGTAACTGGTTGTTTTCTCGGCGCATCGCTAAACACAAATAACAAACTGGTGTTAGCCAGTTGTTTAGCTAGGCTATATGCTCCAGCAGAGCTTGCAGTCAGCTGCTTGACAGACCTCCTGTAGCTTGCCCATTGCAGTGTTTTTCCAACATTAACTCCTTAGTAGTGATGAGGGATGCTCTTTTGGGTTCCACACCATGAATATCTATAGTATTTGTCTATAAATAAATATTTTGAAACAGTCAAAGGGCAAAGTGTTGGGTCTTTCAGCCACCTCACCAGCAGTGCTGAGTAATATTTAAGGGGAGAGGCTGTGCTGCTTCAGTACTATAAGCAGCACCAGATCTCTGTAGATCTGGAGAATCATCCAGTCTCTCTAGTGTGCAGCTGAACTGGAAACAGTGATGTCGCACTGTTGCAGCGCAAGAGTGAATTATGTTCATACTGTGGTTAGTTAGTTAGTTAGTTTGAAGCAGCAAAATGTCAGCCCTGCGCTTACAACACTTTAATGCACTGACTTTGGAGAAGTCAGATATTCTTAGGTTATTGTTTTCAGAAATGGTTTTTAGAAATTTGTGAAAACAATAACCTAAGGTAAGATGCACCTGAGAATGTGGTGCACCTTACAGTGTTTGTGGTGACATCATTTCATTGGTTTCCGTTTCTAAATTGGGACTGGCACGCTGAAATATACAGATTTTACCGGCTAACAAAAATATTTGCTCCACAAGGCATGTCTTTGTATGCAATTCAATAGTAGCTTATTTAGTAACAGTCTGTTAACTGCAAAATTATTAATAAATGTTAAACACTTTTCATTTTTGTGAATTTGCAACTAAAAACTTAAATTAGTGGAATTTTTGTGATAGACCAGCATCCCATAGCCTCCGTTATTAAATGGAAAAAAAGATTATCTTAATACATGAAAATGTGTAGCACGCATTATAATAGTCTCAGGTTCTTCTAAATTAGTTTATACACATTCTCCTTTGCTAAATTGCTCAAGCTGAATAAAATTACGTGAAATGCACAACATAAAAAAGCTGAATAGAAATGCAAGCTACACTTTTCTTATTTTATGTGTAAAAAATTGTGTTGAATTGAGTCTTTTTGCTTCTGCATTGCAGTGAAGCACTACTTTAAATTGCTTGTGGTTGTATAGTGAACAAATGTAAAGTAATCCGAGGGTTATGAATACTTTTCAAGGCATTGCAGAATGCCGTCCAGGTATAGTGAAATCAAAACATTTGCAGTAAAAATTGAAAGAAAGTATTTTGATGAAGTAGTTTAATAATTTTCAAATTTAAAAGATAATGTAAATAATGTTCACTTCCAGTTAAAAGTTGAAGTATTCTGTGACTTTGTCCTTACCTTTTTCTATCAGACAGTGCATTTTAAATTTATACATTTTATCCAAATTGGTTTTGAAAATGTTTTGCGAGAGATGAAAAAGATTATGTCCTGCTGCAGATTCCCTGTGCAACACTGCATGATGTCATTGACGCCTTGGTAGAGAAGACGGCGGGCACTCTGCAACCGTTCCTTCTGGAAGAACCGTACGAGGAGAATATCAGTGAGAAAACAGAGAAATACACACACACAAAAAAAGAATAATTTTTCTGTCTCTCATGGCTTTTTATTCAACTTTCATGAGTAACCTATAATGCTAAACACGCCGAATCTGTTCATATTGTTAGCATATGTTTCTGCTAATGACGAAAATGGAGAGAAGATCCTCCATACTGCCCCCTCCAGCCCCTTACCCAGGGTCCCCGCTCTGCCTCCAAAACAAGGTTTGTCTTGGCCACTGAAGTCCTAGCTAGTGCAGACGGAGACAGACTGCAGTGATATTCACCTTTTTTTTTTTTTTTTTTTTTTTTGCACAGACCGTTGGTGCACCAGCCCTCTGTCCCGGTCCCCGGCTGCGGACCGTCGGATCCTGACCTCACCGGTACCGGCCTCTCCCACCAACCCAATGAGGCGACTCATCTTGTCCCCTTCGCCTCTTACACAAAGTGAGCACAACAGTCTGTCGTTCACACCTGCAGCAGTCAGATGTTATTTGGCTTCACTGCTTTTTTGTTTTTTAATCTGTTCACAGCACTGAATGAGGAGCTCAAACTTACACTGGAAAAGAGGAAAACCAGCCAGGACTGACATGAGGAAGATCTTCCAACGTTTTTTCAAACCAGCTTCGGCATGTTCTCATCTGGTGCCTTTTTGGTGGAAGACAAGTCACTACAAAGCCTCTTCTTTCTCCTATGACTCGAGGGGATAAAGAAAAAAAATAATAACTCTGTCTCATAAAATGGTGCTGGCCTTTTGCTTTATCTGAATGCATCCAGCTGTTACCAACTGCCTCTACGACCAATCATAGTGCCACAACAACTATAAATCTGCCGGTACATTCCAGACCACTAGCTGAGACATTATTATTTGTCTGACTGGCGAGATGCTGAAGGTTCTGCTAATAAAAATACATACCACGCATTGCAGAGATTTACACCGGAGCAGCTGAAAGTGTATTCTCCACTGATTTATCTACAGAAAGAAAGAAGACCCGGCTGTTTCAGCACTGAATTTTTTGTCCGCCTACCATTTATAACAAAACTGATAAGTAATCCAGATCGAACTGAACTGGAGAGAAACTGAATTCTGCACAACTTCTCTGCCTTCTGCTCCAAGATCTCTTTTGAGGTTGATGAACAACTTTCATCACGTTGCTGATTGTTGACAGTGATTGTTCTTGCTCTCCACTCAGCTGCTAAGTGATCCACGTCTGACCTGCTGGATTCGTCTGCTACTGTATCTCTTCTGTTGTGTGACGCCTTTGACTCCCCACTTCTCAGCCATGTCTGTAAAATTCAGCTGATTTCTCTTCCTTCACCAAAAAAGTCTCAATCTGCCTCCTGGAGTATTGGCTCTAAATCAAAGCGACAGAAACGTCATCAGCACACCATCTTTGCAGAAGCACAAGTGCCTGATGAGTCTGTTTGACAGTATTATGTTAACCTCTATTTCTCTAAGGTATTACATTTGATGGTGCTTAAATGTAAAGTGTTTTTACCCTCATGTTTGACATTTTTGTCCCCCTCCCATCCCTACAGATTGGTATCAAACTGTGAACAACTGACTATTAAGTGTCTTCATACGATGAACAATTTACTGAATGTTTGTACATACAGTAGGTTGTTATGCATACATGGTTACTATTAAAAATGTGTGTTTTTGATAATTACGGAGAGCATTTGATTTCTTCCTTGGGTCAATTTGTGATAAAATGTTTGTCCGCACAAACCTCTTCTGGTTTTAAATTATTTTTATTTAGTCCGTGTCTTAGTGACGGAGCGAGAACATTGCATTAAGAAAAGAATGGGCATCACGGTCATCAGGAAGACTGCTGCCTAAGCTGCTGTCCAAAAAACAGAGACTTGCTGTTCAGAGTACTGTCTCCAAGCATATCGATGGAAAGTTGGGTGGAAGGAAAAAATGCGGTAGAAAAAGCGTAAAGAACAGGGATAACCATCACTTTGAGTGGTTTGTAAAGTAATGCCCATACAATACTTTGGGAGAAGATTGGGATATGCTAGGTTAGTCTTTCAAAATAAATCTTGCAAATATCCTTCAAATCCAAACTTGTTCTTTCATAATTCAATATTCAGGACATATTACACATTTCTAATAGGATTTAGAGACCAGAGGCAATGCTAGAACTAATCCTAACGAAAAATACATTATGCTGTTGGATGGTACACTGAGTGACAGACATTATTAAGGATTTTTTTTTTAATTAAAACTAATTATTTCTTTAAATGTTACATAATACTAATAAGCAGTTGTGATTAAATTGAAATACAGAAAGTGAGTCCTCAATGTTTCAATGACTATATGTAACTGTCTTTATTTTTGTCCCATCTTTGTATTACACAACAATGTTCAGGATAAATGTTGGCTTAAAATGAACAGTTTGAACACAGTAGTTGTTATTTTTTATTTATTTGTTTGTTTGTTTTAAGAGAAATTATGAAGTGAGACGGAACTTCTGCCATAACTCTGAACGTGAAATGTTTCTCACCAAAAAAAGCCTTTTAAAATAGTGAAGCTCTCACCTGACAGAGATGTCACCCCGTGACGCTTTATGAAATCTGTTCAGCAGTAATTTAACCTAAAATTTGAACTGCTTTACCCCGCAGTACTTGACGACTCATGTGTAATGGCGCACGGTTCAAATGAGATATTCAATAACATCAATAAGATTATTGATGCTTTACAATGCCCTTCAGAGACCGCTGTAGGTCTATATTTTCCCGTACTCCTGCAAATGATTAAATCAGCTATTATCTATTAACAAATTAGTCCTTACACAGATAATAGACTGCACCCTTAGGGTTAGATTGGCATGTAGTCCCCTGGCTGCATTGTCTGTAACGCTGCTCGTGGATGAGCTGTGCCCTCTAGCGTCTGATAGTAGTGACCATCAGCAATGAGAACTTGATTGGACCAGAGGTCAGCGCCTTCAGTCGCCGCCTCAACAGCGCTGTGTGAACGCAGAGGCAGCAACGACAAAGCTAGAGGGGGGGGACAAACCAACTATTTGTATCGTATGCTTTCTTTTAGCGCATGAAGTGGGTACAGAGAGATTCTTCCGCCCTCCTGAGTTCTCCTCCCGTGTGTGTTCATAAAGACCCACCTGAGACAGAAAGGACGGGCTGCGGAAGCGTCAGAGAAGAAGCGCTTTTATTCTCAGAGGGAAGGGAAAGCTGTTCTGTGGACTCACACATCTTAAAAGGTATGTTTGAACGTAAACTGCGGCTGTGTGCATTTTGTTCCACTTGTTATCCCCCCCTACAAAGCAGTTATTGTTGCAAAAGCAGGCCTGTAAATGTGTCTGACCAGGTGCTGGTTAGTTTGAATTTTATCTTCCGCAATCTTGGGTGTTTCAGTGCTCAGGTAAGAGACTCGGCGTCTAAACGTTGAAGTTCCTGTGTTTAGTTAACAGCTTAACCAGCTTAAGGAACAATTGGTATTTTAAGATGAATGGTACTACTAAGGAGATGAGTTTCATGGAAATTACAAGCTAGGTAAACTTATTAGAGTTAGAACAAAAAAACTTATTTTTTAACTTACCCTGTTTGCATTTATAACTACTTCAGCAGTGGAGCCGCTAAAAGAGGGATCAGAGGGGACAATTAGATTTGTAAAAATCCAAAATCTCACAAGCTTCTATATGTTGCAATATCTATTTATATACTGATTTATTTATGTTTAATTATGCTTTATTTTTTTCACTCTTGTACCATGACACTACTTCCTGGCTCTATCACCTACACTCCTATACATAACAACAAAAGTCAAACTGGTTTCCTGCAAAGTCTTATAAAGTCTTACATCTAACAATGTTAGTTTGTGGCCTCAAAAAGTCCTACAAATGAATAGATTTCCCACTTTGTGTATTATTGTCGTAAATCCTAACTTGTGTATTTCTTCTCTCGTGGGTCGTCAATTGTGTGGGGTGTGTGTGTGTGTGTGTGTGTGTGTGTGTGTGTGTGTGTGTGTGTGTGTGTGTGTGTGTGTGTGTGTGTGTGTGTGTGTGTGTGTGTATGCTGTGTCAAATTTACAAATCTCTTCATGCAGGGAAGTAATCTTCTAAAGAATTCTGCTAATCAACGTGGCTTACAGGCATGAATGTAATTTTACCCTATTCTAAGCCAGTTGTAGATTAAAATTTAAAATAAAAATGCTCTTCAATATATCAACATTAGCATTCGCATTTGCCAACGTTAGCCAATTTTTAACATTAGCTAATTTTTAACATCTTTATTGCTCCAATAAGTGAAACTGAGCCAATATTAATAATAAGCAATATTTATGTACAGTTTGTTGCTGCATGCGTTTTGGGAAAGGATTGGCCATGTGGTGTTTGTTTAGTCATATGGCAGTAATAGCGATGAAGCACAGAATTGTGGGGTGTTTGGCTGGAGTAGTGAAGCAATGTCAGCGGTGTAGTCGGTTTTGCTGAAAACGTTGGGAAAGATATGTCATATTGGTTATTACCCAAAGCGACGATATTAATTTTTGTCGAAAAACAGGAAAAAATAATTATACTAAAAAAACAAATAAATAAATTACCAAACCTGTAAAAAGTCTCACTTAAATCGACATGTTATAACTTGCTCTTTCCTCCATTGCACTCTGTTCCCCTTTCGTGACAATATATTCACGTGTGTGAAATCTAAACTGGTGCTACAGCGTCTAGGCTGTAACCTGCTCTTCCTGCCCTGAGACATTTTCCTGAGGGCTATGTTTTTGACTTGATTATTTTATCAATTGGATAAATGTTGCTATGGGTACCTGTCATAAAGCTTGCAGTTTACTGTCGTAAGATGCTGAAGTCAGGCAGCCGAGGTGTAAATGCACTAAAGTCACCGGGCTGGAAGAAAGCCAATTTTAGTGAGTAAAATTGTAGCTATTTTGACTAAACTCTTAAACTGGATTTGAATGAGTCAAATATTAAGTTGCAATCTTTCAAAATTCACGTAGGTCTTCAACGTAAATTATAAAAGCCCTACGAATAATTTCCTGAAATGTGCAAAACTCTGAAATTAGGAGGGTAATGTTTACACCCACCCATCACCACGCATCTCGCTACTTCATCGAAAACTTTCTGGAAACACCCCTGCACTTACCACCATTTTTGGTTGCATAAAATTTCTATAGTTCTATATATATATATGTGGTGGTGGGGACTGGCTTTGCTCCAGAATATGTGAAGCACATCTTCTCAGGTCCGCATTCTCTGACATGCTGAGGCTCATCAGGACAACACGTACTCCAACACAACTCTGGCACACACACACACACCTCCTCAGCTGGGCTAGGGTTAGGGTAGGGCTAGGGTGTGTGTGTGTGTGTGTGTGTGTGTGTGTGTGTGTGTGAGTGAAACTGGCTTTGCTCCAGAATATGTGAGCACATCTTTCAGGTCCGCATTCTCTGACATGCTGAAGCTCATCACAACAACACGTACTCCAACACAACTCTGGCACACACACACACACCCCACACACACACACACACACACCTCCTCAGCTGGGCCTAGTAGTACAACCTGACAGAACACTCCAGAATACGTACATTTTGTAAAGTTAGAGCAGTGTAATTACAGTTAAATCAGTTCAGAAATATGTCATGTGTCTTTTTTGTTGTGTTTGTTTTAATCATTTCATTTGTGGTTATGGTGTTTCAGTGACGTAATATCTGTCAGTCTTCTGCGTTTGCTGTGTGAACAAGCAGGCATTTTGCAAGGTTTTTCTACTTGCAACATCTCTGAGCTGAAAACCTCCGCGCTCACCCTCTGTGTTGTTGCGCTGCAGAAGAGCTGAGCCTGACATCCCAGCACCCTGCTGAAGGCTTTTCATGGCTCTGCATTAACATCACTATGGCGTTGACAGAATTACTGCTGTGCTGACTTTAGCTCACTCTGCTTTGTTGTTTTTTGTTTTTTTTTAACATCCTGTGTTTGGTCTTTTGCTGGACACTTTTTAGACCTCCTCTGTCTCAGGTCTGAAACATTCATAGTGATATTCATACGACTTTCTCTCTTTCAGCCTTCATTGGCATTGTGTCTTCGGTCTGTCTCATCCGTCTCACCATGGATGGCCCGCTGAGCGGGGCCAGTAAAGGGGCCAGTGCCCTGCAGACTTCATCACGTCACAGATGCCCCTTGCTGTCTTTATCCCTGTATGAATGACTGTTTTGGAAACAATAAAGCCCCCAAATTCCTCTTTGATTGAACAAAAGGAACCATGCATCCGCTGCTGTCCCTCAGTGTCTTCGGACTGCTGCTGCCCCAGGCCTTGATGCGTGTGGTGGACTCGCCCTTGAACTGTATCCCACGCAGATCTGTGCCCAGTAATAGTGAGTGTTGCTCTTTCTTCTTGTGTAACCTTGGTTTTTGGGTGTGCGTTGTCAGCTCGTGTTGGCTCACAATGCCGTACGTTTGGACCGACTCGCTGGTTTAAATGCCGAGTTAAGGACTCTTCTGTCTCCAGGCAACAATGCCCTTCTGTTTTGGGAGGAGGGCGTGTTCAACTACTCCGCCATGCTGTTAAGAGAAGACCTGGACCTGTTAGTGGTGGGTGCCAGAGAGGCCATGTTCGCTCTTGATCTCAGAAACATCTCCAAGAAAATTACTTCAGTAAGCACAAATCCAAAACTCATTCTCTTAACCAACATCTCTGAGATAGGTTGTTGTTGTTTTTTTTTGGCGACTTATTCGCTCTGTGCTATTTGTGGTGCTGTCATTTACTTTCACAAATGTTGTGACTTCCCCCAGGAGTCTGTGTTTTTTTATTGAAATTGTCTGTAATATATCAGCACAGAGGAGCACCAGATTGTAATGTGAAAAAAAATAATACATTGTTTTCCAAAGCATTTTACTGGTGTAAAGTGTGGCAGGCATTTCTATTAATTGACTTAATAAATGTAAAGTAGTAGTATTATACTAACTATGCACATCTAAGATTTTTATCTGTTCCTCAATATAAAATGGTTCATGCTCAGTCAGCTTTCAGGTCTATTGTGTTTAGGTCTGGCATTTAACTAGGCCGTTCAAACACAAAAGTGTGTTTTGATCTAAACGCATGGCTTCCAAGCTGTGTCAAACCAGCAGTTTATCATTGCATTTTATAGCTAAGGGCAAAATTATTAATACTAATTTTGGCCGGTGAGGCTAATATTTCAAATTAAATCCCTTAAACTCTTAGACGAAAATGAGACCAAAGTCTCTAAGAAGATAAAATGATACAAAATGAATATATTATTTTTGTGTGTTTTTTTTACTAAAATGATATTTTTAAAAACATTTTTACCCTTCTGCATAGTCAGTGGAATTTTCTTTTTGGCATTAAGGCAACCAAACCCTTCTTGTAATTTCCTGCATGTTTCTACTGATATTATGACAATGAGCTCCAGGTCTTTTTAGTGGAAAGGCCTTCATGCAAACACCAAATCTCCTTCCACAGATTCTGTATTTCAGATACAAGTTGGCATTCTGGCTGACCACTCCAAAATAATTACATAACTTCTAGTAACAAAAAACATGTTGGTTAATTAATTTGCTTAAACAACCCTTAATGTATCATGTATTAAGGGTCCCGTATCAAGAATGACCAATTAAGTTAGACATATTTATCTGATCCCTTATAGAGTTTAACATATTTACAGTTCCAGGCCACAGAACCAGAAGCATCCAAATAAAACTTCTGTGTGATGTAGCAAAGATTTTCTACCATTGAAAAAAAACAACAACATTTTATTTAAAGAAAAAAATAAACCTAACAACAATCTGTGGGTTTGCCCTTTCAGGTTGAATGGAAAGCTTCTCCAAAACAAGTGAGGGACTGTAAAAGGAAAGGAAAGGATGCAGAGGTTGGTCGCTTTACTTGCATGCTGCCATATTGCAACATTTTTAACTTGTTGGATTTCTTAAAAATCTATTTAAATTGACATTTTCAGACAGAGTGCAAGAACTATATCAGAATACTCCATGAGATGGTGGATGGGAAGATGTATGTGTGTGGAACTAATGCTTTTGATCCAGCATGTAAGAAGATGGTAAGAAATTCAAAGCTGCTGTAATATAGTTTTTGTTTTTTTTTTTCATCCTGATCATTTTGAGGACTTGCGAAATAAGGTCATGGTTCAGCACTGTCCGTTTCTTGTTGCAGTCGTATGCAGACGGGAACTTGGCATTAATGGAACCCGAAGACGACGGCAAAGGAAAATGTCCATTTGATCCGTTCCAAAGACATGCCTCCATTATGATAAGTGAGTAGAAATTCTGACTTGCAAAAGGTCTGGGTAAAACTTGAAAATGCCACTGATGTTTTTATTCGAATCTCATTCCCTGGCAGAGAATGACCTCTACTCAGCCACTTCCATGAACTTCCTTGGCTCTGAGCCGGTCCTGATGCTCAGCCCATATGTCAACCCCCTGTCTGGTCCCATACGCACGGAGATAAAAACCTCCTGGCTTTATGGTAATATGGAACTTAAGTGTTGATGAGCATTTTTGATTGTTTTGATGCAAAGGCACAAGAAATTGTCCAGGTAGTGTGTGTTTGGTTGCATTTTAACGTGGGAGTTCATTCAAATATTTCCTGTGCCCTTTAAAATTTAATTAAGTAATCTTAGTCCTAGGAATGCACTAACATGAGAACAATTGCCAAGTTGGCAACAGGGACAATTTTCAATGTTAGGAAAAGTAACTGATACAAGCACCCCTTTGTCCCTACAGCTGTTTCCCTTTTTAATGCAGCACAAAGATTAGCATGATTAGTTGGTTGATTGGCTGATTTCTATTTGTATTTATTGTTTTTAGAAATATTTTATTGTTTGTTTTAGTTTTTAAATCATTATTTGCCCTTTATGACTCTGATAAACCTGAACCAGAATCTTTATGCTGCTATTTTGGTCAATACTGAAACTCTGTACATACATGAAAATGGCATGAAAACTACCACTCCGCTGCATCACCAAATATGTTACATGGGCAAACATGGCCAACCCCCCTCCCTCCAGAAAGACATTATAATTATTAATATTGGTGAAGTTTTTGCTTATGGGCCTGGAACCTATATGTTAAAAACTAACTTCCATCGCTTCCCTTGTCAATATAAAGTGCACTTCTATTAAGAGGAGAAACTTTAATCAGTAAAACTGTCATTTAAGGAGTTAAATATTTGTTCTGTGTGTTGAGGATTGAAGTTAATGGTCTTATGTAATATATTGATGCATGTCTGTACTTTCTGTATCTAAGGGACCTGGGTGTTTAAAGGAACATTTTCATCTTGATCATGTGTAGCAAATATATTTTTGTTTTCTGCTATTCCAGATCCCAACTTTGTTTCCATGGCATCGATGCCAGACAGTGAGAAGGACGACAACGACGACAAGGTGTACCTCTTCTTCAGCGAGACGGCTGTAGAATTCAACTGCTACAGCAAACTGGGAGTGTCCCGTGTGGCCCGTGTGTGCAAGGTAATGTGAACAACAAAAACACAAACAGCACTTCCTCATCCCCGCTAGTTCTGCCATTTTTGCTGCTTGATAAAGAATTCTCTCTTCCCGGTTTCCTCTTGGCCTTGTTTTGTGACAGAACTGCCTTTGTGCTCATAGGGAGATGAAGGAGGTCAGAGGACATTGCAGAAGAAATGGACATCCTTCCTTAAAGCCAGTTTGGACTGTCCAGTCCCAGGCTCCCAGTTGCCTTACATTATCCAGGACTCGTACCGCTGGTGTGATCCCTCCCTGCACTGGAAGGAGTGCGTTTTTTACGCCACCTTCACCTCGCAGTCGTATGTTTACACCAACAAACAAAAGAGTTCTTCATGGATTGGGGCTTAACACTCAATGACCTTTGGATTTCTCATCATGTGTTTCAGACACACATCCGAAATATCTGCGGTGTGTGCGTACCGCATGTCTGACATCAGTAAACAGTTTTCAGAGGGCAAGTACAAGACCCCGGCCTCCGTAGAAACCTCTTACATAACGTGGGTGACGTTCAGCGGAGAGGTCCCTGAGCCTCGGCCTGGAGCTGTGAGTCCTACCTTTAATTCAGAACGTGTGTTGTTGAAGTGTTTGGAGCAAAGCAGAATCTTAATGGGTCGCTCTGTTCTTTTTTATGAGTCAACTCAGCAGGAAACCAGTTCCTCCTGAACCCTTGATTGTGTTGTGCTCCTTTTCTCTTTCTCTCCTCGCCTTCCTCCTTCACCAGTGCATAAACAGAGAGGCTACTAACTCGGAAATAAAAACGACCCTGGACCTCCCGGATAAGACCCTTCAGTTCATCCGAGAAAAGCCACTCATGGACCAGGCTATTGAGCCAATAGGGGGCAGACCATTGCTAACGCATAAGGGAGCTGCATTCACACAGATTATAGTGAAGCAAGTGCAAGCTTTGGACGGTGAAAAGTACAACGTCATGTTTATAGGCACCGGTGTGTGATCGTGTCCAGCTCTGGCATTCATTTCCATTTTCCTATTAGTCCCCGAATGCATGTTATTTACTTTTAGAATTATATTCATTATTTCTTGTCATTTATTTTAATTTAAGATCAAGGCAAGTTGCTGAAGGCTTTGCACAATGAAGAGATGTTCATCATAGAAGAAGTCCAACTTTTCACCCCTCCTCAGAAAATCAAGATCCTCAAGTTTTCCAATAAAATGGTAATATAAAGCCACAGTAGTTTAATTAGAAAATCACTGTTCAGGTCTACAATTACAACCACAACTTTGCTTGCTTTGTGTTTGTTTTTGCACAGGGTCAGATTTATGTCGGCTCAGACATCAGTGTAGTTCAAATATCACCAGCTAACTGTGAGAGGTCCTCTACCTGTTTCGACTGTGTTTTATCCAGAGATCCATACTGTGGATGGGACAAGGTTGAGGGGAAATGTGTTTCTGTTTCCAGTTCACAGAGGTAAGCCGCGCTCAGTTTACACATCCCTTGAAAAAGTATTTATACTCCTTGAACTTAACACATTTTGTCACCTGACAATCACAGGCTTCAATGCATTTTAGTAGGATTGTAAAGTGGAAGGAAATGGATATAAATAATGCAAAATATTAATCTGAAAACCTCACCTGGTTTCATATTTTGAGCACATTTCGTTGTATTTGCATCTGAGTGTCTCAACCGTGTGTGAACATCGAGAGGCTGAAATGTCTAAGCTTCTACCTGATCACCTCTGTGTAATATCTCAAGCTCAGTCTCTTCCAGAATTTCTTTCAGACTTAGCTTTATTCTGAGCAGATTCCCTGTCCCAGCTAGAGAAAAGCATCCCCACTGCATGATGCTGCAACTTCCATGTTTCACTATAGGGATGGTGTGTTCAGGGTCCTGTAAAATTCAAATAAAATACGTCAAGGTTTAAAGTGTGAGGGGTATGCAACCAATAAAAACGCAAGCAATTATCAGTTGTTGTTTTTTTCAGCAGAAAGCAGGTAATCTAGTCTCCCTGTAGTCTGCAGCAAGGAAAGGAAACTTATTCCGCTACACATGCATACAAATAGTAGCAAACTTCTTCAGGTTTTCTCAACTGACAGATGATGAGTTCTTAGCTGCCCCACTCCTTTCTAATTTTGCCCTGGGCAACCGCCCCCATGGCCAATATTAAAAACCACCACTGGGAGAATGAATAATTTACAAGGCACTATAACTGTTTTAAACTAAACTAGTATTTTAACTTTATTTTTTTTTAGTGTGCTCATCCAAGATATGAAAGGAAATGCTAGTCACTGCCCTGATGCTGGTGAGTTAGTGCTCTTCTGCAGCATTATCACTGCGTATTGATTCACTTCAAAAGGAACTGAGGGTTTGTGGGTTGTTAAACTAATGTTGTGGGATCTTGTTTTGATTTCAGGGCCTGTTGTTGAGCCTTTGACCCGGAACATCAAGCCTGGAAGGATACTTAAGCTCAGGTGTCCTTCACCTTCCAACCTGGCAAAACTCATCTGGAAGCGGAATGGCATACCTCTCCCACATTCACCTGAGGATGGACTGCTCATTCTGGACGACTCAGATAATAATAATAATAACTCTGGTAAATACAGCTGCTTGTCTGTGGAGAAATCCAAAGCTGGCGAGTACGAGACCATTGTAGTCAATTACGAGGTCATTATAAGCCTCGAAAACGGGGGCGTTACTCAGGCTCAGAGCAGTGGTGAGTCTCACTCTGGACTGATAGTTGCAATTGTCGTCCTTGCTGTTTGTCTCGTTCTCCTTTTGACCTGGAGAGTTGTCAAGCGCCACATTAACCTGCCTTGTGATCGCACTAAAGAGAAAGGAGAAGAACCCCAGCAGACTCGTGACTTAGAGGCCAAGGATGCCAGTGTGCCTTTGGCGGCTGAAACACCGAACAAACACACCAATGCAGGGGATGCGCCATGTCAGAGGGGACCAACACGCAAGGAGTAACCCTTTCGTCTATGCACCTTGACGAGTCAACTATTTGGAAATGGCTAATGTTTTACTACAAAAAAAAGAAAGAAAATGTAGTGTATATTTTTTTTTGTTGAAAATTGTGTCATCTTGAATAACTGAGTGTAAAAGGACTAATTTTTTTTATTATTATGATGAGATCAAAGATGACACGTTTCTTCAAGGTTTTCTTTTCATTAGCTTCACTGTTTAAAAAAAGGAGGAAACGGGCCAGAAGTATACACACCTAGTGTAACATACAATTCAATCTACTAAACTCTTTTTTTTATTTTAAAAATAACATTTATCTTTTTGTTTAGTTTTTTTTGTTGGGCAAACATCTTTGCTGGTGAAGGTCCAGGGAGCCAAACATTCAACTTTTGCTTCCCAAAGTAAACTTTTAAATCCAATTTTAGATTTTTTTTTGGTGGCCTCCTGTTTTTTTAAGTTGTTTATTTTAGGTTATTAGACTAAAACCCATTCTATACTATACTGTCAGGTTTACTGACTAAAACCAGTTACCCTGCTGAAGTTTTCTTTTTAGATTTTGAAAACAATACACGCGTACATAAATCTTGCTATAAAAGCTGACAAAAGCGTTTCTGCTTCAGCTTCAGGCCTTGTAAAATCTGTGTATTTTCTACTCCTAATTCATTGCACAACTATTTGTGCCAGAGGGCAAATAGCTGCTACATGCTGCTGTGTACCGTAATTAATTTTACTGTGAGCGCCAGTTTGGATTGATGGATGGATGTGGGCATCCCATAACTTTTGTTGTTATTCATGTGCAGTTTATAAGCAGCAGCACTAAAAAAAAAACTTGTTTAGCTGACGGTAGATCTAAATTCAGGAGGTTTTTCCAATAGGTTCAAACCCTTTTTTAAAAGCTTTCAGTTGTTCAGACTAATTTTAACGCTTTTGGCACAAGTTTGATGCTTTTGTGGTATTTTTGTGTGTTTTAAATTGTTATAATCCTGATTTTTTTTTTTTCAGGGGTTTCTACTGTAAATGGAATTGAGGCACCTTGTTTTCCAATTGCCAGCTTGAAAAGAGTTTATTTTGAAATAAAGTTTTTTTATTTTTTAACTTAAAAAAAAAAACTTCTCTTGACCTGGTTTTCTGAATCTGAACAAGTTTTATTTCGACATATCGGCAAGACTGGGTTTGTGAAGAATGTGAAGAGCAGATGTTGAAGTTATCTGATGTAAATCAGTTTTCTGTTCATGACAGCTCTAGTTTGGACAATGAAGAACGCAACTTCTTTCACCGACTCAGTTGCGTAATTATAGCACATACATAAGCAGCGAACAAATGTCAACATTTTTCCTAGTAAATATATTTCTACAGGCCTTAACAATGCAAGTGATCCACACAAGCTGATAAATCAAGAGAAATATATCTATATCTATCATTCTACCTGCCCAGGGAGTTTACTGTGGTTAGCATCACTGCTGTGTATGTGCCCCCCAGTGCTAACACTAAAGAGGCTGAGTGTTCTCTACCGGACATTTCCAAACATTTTGGAAGGAGAAATCACACTGCAAATCACCTCAAATGCAGCAAACAAAGGGGAAAGTCGGAAGGTAGGAACATCATAGCGTAGAGTTGACTTACTGGTAGGCCTCATGTAACCGAGTCGAGGATGATTAGCAAAAATGTACTGAGATTTCTGTATGTGAATCTAAATATGAGGATGGACTTTTTAGCAAAACAGCTCTTGCGATAATTTGCACAAAGAGATATTGCATGCAATGTTTATGCAATACCTTATGCAACCCTGTTCTATACAACCTAATTTATGGATTTTTTTTTTCTATGAGCATACTTATGTTGGGAATGTGGGGAAAACATTTTGAGTGATTTTCCCCACCGTATGAGATTCGACCCCAAGCAGAAAATCGATCAATAACTGGCAGCATGCAAACAGCAGAAAGTGAAAAACAAATCTTTAATACGTATTTAGCAGATTACATTTACAGTTTCCTTTTCAGACAACATGACAAGAGTTTGTAGCTGAAGCTCTAGTTTTACGAGAGCAGGTAAAAAGAGCCAAATCATCCAGTTTCCTTGAGTGAAATCAGGTCCCTGAGATTTAGGTCCGTGCTGGTAACTTATTCATCTCCTATAGCGATATCTCTTGAAGTGGAACCACAGCTGGAAGATCCCATTGGCGAACTGACAGCGGAACCCGTGTCGGTGCGAGTACTCCCACTCCCTGTTCACGATCTTAAAAGCGATGTCCTCGTACGGTGGCCCAGCGTGGAACCTCAAAATCCCAAAGTCCTTGTTGTCCGGACACGGCTCGAGGAAGTACTGAGGCGTGGAGCGCTTGTCGATCAGGTCGGGGTAGAAGATGTTGAACTTGTATCCCTGGACGATCTTGGGCGGCGGGTTGTCGAAGTCGTAGTGCGTCTGGTTGTACTTGTTCCACTCGAAGCCCGTGTGGACCCTGTTGAAGAAGCGCGGTTTGCGGGGACGGTACTTGTCCGCCCACAGGTACATCTTCCCGGAGACGGGGATCTCCACGCTGAACTGGGCCTCGTCGTTGCCCATGCCCTCTTTGGCTCGCCGTACGAAGGCGTCCTCCGCGCTTTCGTTGGCGTCACCTGAAATACCAGAGGAAGAAACTCTTATTATTTGGACACGATTGTGACATGTCTACTGTGTTTACGTGTTGAGCATAAAGGGCTTTTACCTGTGACCTGAAGCTGTCTGCGGGCCAACTGGAGCCGGTGCGCATCTTCCTCTGGGGTGATGGTGTGAGTGTCCAGTGGCAGCTCAGACAGAGTGAGCAGAGTGGGACTGTAGCGACCAGAGTCGTACTCCGCCTGGCTCTGCTGGATGAGGTCCTCCTCCGTCAACACAGCCTCTTCCTTCCCCTCCTCATCCTTCCCTTCAGCCTTCTCTCCTCCCTCATCTTGGCTGCCAGCTGCAGAGGTGGACGGGCCAGGCCCCTCTTCATCCTCCTCCGTTTCTCTATTCTTATTTCGTCGGGATGAAGATGCTGATAGACCGCTCTCCTCTGCTGTCCTCTCTCGTGTTTGCCCTTGTGTTCTTTCCCCATCCCTAAAGAAAAAGAGACTTTGTGTCAAACTTTTTTATTTTTAATCTAGTTACTTTTATGTTGCTTATCTACAGTACCTTCCAAACATTGTTTCCTTACCTTTGACTTCAAATAATTCTATTCGGATTTCATGACATTGGTACATTTAAAAAATCTAAACAGAAGCAATATCCCAAACTCTGAATACCTAATTAAGAACGATAAATCCATTATCTGAACTGGAAAAAAGGAGTATGGCAGATCAGCAAACCTACCAAGACACGACCATCCACCTAAACCAATTACAGGTAAGCTCGGGTGTCCTTTAGAGGAAAACCCATTAGATAATGCAAGACATACAGTCAGAGCTACATCGGAATGGTTAAGGTCAAAGCTGTCAATCTGTTGTAAGGCTTTAATTGATGTTCGCAGGTCTAATCTGCCTGAGCTGGAGCCAAATTGCAAAAATCGTAGTTTTGCAGAGATGGTAGACAACCAAAGAGACGTTTAGTTGGAAATGCAACAGGTAGGAAGGTTCACCAAGTATTGACTCAGGGCAGCTGAGTACATATTCATGTTCCAAAATGCAGCACAATTGTTTCCCCTAGAAAATCCTAATAAAATATTGTAGTCACAGTTGCAACAAGACGAAATATTTTGCAAGGCGCCGTCTGTGGAGCCATCACAACTTACTCGTCTTCCTCGCTCCTCGGTTCCTCTTTGATGATGGGGAACAAAGGTTCACTTTCCACTCCCTGCTCTTGTTTCAGTTTGAACAGCTTCTGACGCAGCACGTCCTGATGGCGCTCTCTCAACCTGGGTGTTGAAAAACAAACATAATTTGTACTCCAGCCAAGCTGAGATGTTCCACAGGCAGCCACTCGGATTTAGTTCAGTGTTTTCTGGATGAGCAATTCAGAAAACACGGAGTGTAGCTCCTTTCTCACCGGGCTCTAGCCATGTAGACCCGAACTTGCTGCAGCAGACTCTCCCAGTAGCCGATATCGAGATTGGATCCCCCGGCCCGGATCTTTCCCTCGATGTTCAGGTGCAGCGCCTGCAGCTGACTGTAGGTTTTCCCTTTGAACACGGACTGGACGTCGGTGCTAACTGCTGTGTTGATGCCCTCACGTCGATCACCTGAAGGTTAAAATGAAGCATAACATGTCAAAGGTCTGCGTCTGGATTTATTTGGGCTTTATACTCAACATACTGAGCTATAGGTAAATTAGTAGAAGAGCTTAGCAGCTTTTGATTGTTGTATCTTTGCAGGGAGCAAACATAAGTAGATAGCTAAATTCAAAAATGGATAAATGTTTTTTTAAGAACTTCTTGACGTTTTTAGTTAGCGTGGAAGTTGATGTGTTTAATGAAGTCTAACTATTCCTTGTTAGGATGCAAAAAAATTCCTTTGGAAGAGCGTAGAGCTTACACTCTGTAGGCAACAGATAAAATATTCTAAGTCTGCCATAGAAAAAGTAAAGACTTGCAAGTCTTCGGGTCTTCTAGACGTTCCCTCATAACAAACTAAAATAGTTTGGTAATCATCTAAAACAACAGATATTACATCCAGATTTTTTTTTTTAAATATGGACACTACAGCACTAAAACGTCCATACCGGGTCCTTTCCCAGACGCTTCCAGTTTCCTCAGCTTGCTGATCTCGTCCTCGGTGATGGTCGTCATGTCTCTCCAGAAGTCCACGTTCTTGCCCTGCTCCAGCTCCATGTAGACCTTTCACATAGACGGCCATAAACACAGTTTACTGGAATAGTAAGGTTGAAGCGGAGCCAATATAAAACATCACTTGGCTTTGGTCTAAACCAGGGCTCTGCGACCCCTGTGATCTCAAAAAAAACAAAACAATCGGGGTCACAAAGTGGAAGAGGTGTTGTGGTCGGTGTGTTTTTTTGTTTTTGTTTGGTTAGTTATGTGACAGTGAAGCAGGATTGCGGGTGTTTAACTGAAGCAGAGAAGTAGCGTTGTGGTCCTTTTTTCTCGTAAAGAAAATCCATTTAGAGCCACGGAATATTTAAAGAATCAAAAAAATAACAACAGCTTGAAAGGCAAAGTCTCGGCACTATTTTCCCTCTTAGCAACGGAAATAAATTATGTTCCATGACAGTTGGTTTTTGGCAAGAGACTATGCAACATATCGGTTCACACACAGTAAAAAGGGAGATTTAAAGTTTTCTTCCACTTCACAAATGTTACACTAAGTGTTACTTTGTGTTGTTCTGACAAAATGTGGTCATGGATACAACTGCAAAGCACTGCAAAGACAATTTAAGTATTAATAAGCCGCTGACCTTTATGTCCTCCAACAGATCCTCCATGTCGGTGACAGTCAGTCCGTTGAGGAATGTGTACGGTTCGTGCATCTCCACAGCCAGATCGTCGTCCTCGGCACTGATGTACTTCGCCAGAAGGTCGATGGGTTTTGCACGGCCATCGCGGATTCTAATCTTGGACCTAAATTGACATTTTTGGACAACTAGATAAGTACGGTTCAGTGACTTTTTCTTTTTTTTGCAATTACTTTGAAAAAAACATTCTTGCACACTAGCCTTAGTTTGGCCTGCTGCAGGTGGAAGTTGTCCTCCTGTTCAGCCCAGGTTTTGAAGTGCTCGGCCTCTTTCTCTCTCTGCAGCATCTCCAGCTCCGTCTCTCTCATGGCTTTCTCTCGCTCCCGCTCCAGCCGCAGCTGCTTCACCTGAACGAGCGCGCAGCCAGCGTGATTACACACAACACTGCCGCTGTCTTCCGGTTTCGAGAGGAGCGCCGTTCTCGTGTTCCTACCTTCTGCAGCTCTCTTCGGTTCTCCTCCTGGATGCATTTGTTTCTTTCTTTCAGCTCTTTTTCACTGAAATGGCCGATGCCCTTCTTGTCCAGCGCCTGAAGCACAAAACACAGTAAAGAATCGGGATGGGAAACAACGTTTAGGTTTAGAAATACTATGCCAAACGTCTCGGTAAAGAACTGACTTTCTGCCATTTGAATGTGCCCAGCAGGTTGTTGTCTCCAAACGGGTTGTCTGCGTTGGTGTATCCCATGTATTCTTCGCTCCAGCCCATCTTCTCCCTCCTTTTCTTCTCCTTCACTTCCTTCTTCGCCAGCCGTCTGGCTCTCTTCTCCTCTGGCGTCTCCAGGGCTTTCATCAGCTCTTTCTGTTTCTTCCTCTCCTCTTTCTCTTTGACTTCAAGGTTCTCATTGTCTGAATCGGAGCTCTCCGAGGAGTCGGACGCGCTGGACCCCCGCTTCCCTCTGAGCCCATCATCTCTCTCTTTGCTCTTCTTGCTTCTCCCTCGCTCCCTGTCCTTACTCCTCTTCTTCCTCTCTCTGCTTCTGTCTCGTTTCCTTTCCCAGTCCCTTGTCTCTCTGCCTCTTCCTGGACTCCCTCGTTCAAGACTTTTTCTC
Organism: Xiphophorus maculatus; assembly: GCF_002775205.1. NCBI lineage: Eukaryota > Metazoa > Chordata > Actinopteri > Cyprinodontiformes > Poeciliidae > Xiphophorus > Xiphophorus maculatus. The sequence continues at coordinate 11,709,402 of NC_036448.1, forward strand.
CGTCTCCTCCTCTCTCTGTCGCCGCTTCCGCCGCTCGAATCTGAGCCGGACTGGGACCTTCCCTTCTTTCTCTCCGTCTCCTTCTCCCTTCTTCTCATCTTGGAATTGTCTGAATCAGGACTGAGAAGAAAACTGGTTATTTGTATGAGCACTACAGAAATACACGTGTTATTTTATGTAAAGCAAAACATTATAATGGTAGAGATTAATCTTGCCAGAAATGACAATGGAAATAAAACAAAAACACATTTTGGTAAAGGTGAGGAAATCAACTGTAATATTTCACACAATGCCAAGTCTATTAAAAACCTAATTACGAGAAAATCGACTAATAACGATTTAGAACAAAATCCACAGCAGGACATATTATTCTACAGGTAATAAACTGTATCTTAGGTGAGTCTGACTGATTTTTACAAAAAGAGTCTTGCTAGAAGCTTTAAATCAGTGCAAAACTCCATATTGTTGGCATCAGTCGTGTTTTACTTTTCCACTGAGTGCAGAAGACTGAAAAAGTAACGTAAAAAAAAACTTCGTAAGAGGATGTCGATTAAAGGCTAACACCTACTATTTAGGGCTAATCGTTGTGTCACAGAGAACATGCGTCAACTTCATTATTTGCATCCATAAACAAAGCCAGGTAGCTATTACCTTGATGATCGAGCTTTCGACCTGCTGCTCCGCCGGTGCTCTCTTCGTCTCCTGTCGGCCTCCGAGCCGCTGCCGGATCCAGATCGGCCCCAGTGCTGAGGCCGACGGCGGACTGGAGAGCCATGGTTTGAGGCCGCGCTGCTGCTGCTGGATCTACCTCGTCCTTGGGCGGCTCTTCTGGCGTCCGGAGACCTACTACGGCCTCTCCTCTCGTCTGGAGATTGTGATCTGCTTATTTTAGACTTATTTCGCCTCTCTCTACTCCGACTTCTGGTTCTGGACCGTGTCCTAGGTCGCGATTTCGAACTCATCACGAACTTAGCTGCTCCACGGGGCCCGAGAGGGAGGCTGTCGCGTAAATAAGACGTAATAATGAGCAACCCAAAGACAAATCACTTGTCCAATTTTTAGAGTGCAAATAACTAACGCGGAAATAATATATGGACATGTGTTAACAAAAAAGCATATTGGTGTATTTTTTTTGAAAATATAAGCAATAAGAAAAAAGAGCACCAATTTTACATTTTCCGATTTCCAAAAGGCATCGCTAAGGCAAGTAAAAGCCACCAATAGAGGCCCTTGTAGAAACTGTGGCGCAAAAATATATACGTCATAATAAACTACAAAACATAAATAAAAACAAATGCGCTGCACACTGTAATATTTGTACTAAGGCAGTGTTTTGTACCGTTTGTGATTCTGATATTTAATTAATAAACCAACTGTCCTCCATACCAGTAAGCACATTTTAGTGTTAAATGTTCCAAGGTATTAGTCTGCAACAGTTGAGTGAATGATGTTGACAAATGGAAAATACAAAAATCAATATTTTTGAAATATTAATTTAATTTGCTCGCTTGTCAAGATTCATGAATCTCTTCATTATAATTTTTATGGATATATCCCTTTCTAGTCAAACTTGAAAGGATATGTCAGTAAGGGTCAGAGATAAATGCACAGTTCATGAATAAATAATAAGTCCAAACAGTAGTCTTTTCCCAATGTTTTGCTCTTTTTATTACTGAAATGGAAAGTGTCATAGAGGTTGTGTGTGAAAATATGTTGAGATACTAACTGATAGAAGATCAACTAAACTGTTTATTAAAGCATCTGACACTATGTCTTAAATACATACCAGGCTTATTGGACTTTGAAGTTTGCAGAGAATATGCTTTCCCTCTTAGAAATAAGATTTCACAGGGCCTTCCTTTTATGCGTTTTATTTTCAGGCATATAGTACAAACACTGCGACAGACTGGCGATCTGTGTACCCCGCCTCTCTCCCGAAACGTTCGCTGGAGATACCAGCACCACTTCTGATCCCACTAGGTCAGGGGTCTTAAACTCCAGTCCTCAAGGGCCACAGTCCTGCAACTTTTAGATGTGCCTCTGCTGCACCACACCTGAAAAGAATAATTAGGTCATTAGCAAGGCTGGGAGAACTTATCTACACAAGCAGGAGGTAATTAAGTCATTTCATTCCAGTGTTTTGTACCTGTGGCACATCTAAAAACTGCAGGACAGTGGCCCTCGAGGCCTGGAGTTTGAGACCCCTGGACTAGGGTGTACAGAAAATGGATGGATGGATGGATGTTAGTGCAAATACATATTTTTCTTCTACTTTCGCAAATGCAGGAAACAAAAAATTCATTATGCCAATTCACAAAATTGATTGAAAACTTTTCGAAGCACACTAACTGATTTATAAAGCTTAATGAATTATTATAGACATTCTTAGATTCTTTTTTTTTTAAGTATTGTTAAAATATTGCACCCTGTAGAGGGACGCGCCTAGGGCATGCTACAAACTCTTAAAAGGAAGAAAAAGTTTACATATGACAAATGGACTACAACTCCCAAGCAACACCAGGCGCCATTACCTGTTTTCAGAGTACAGGGGACTCCTTTCTGCAACATATTTCCCTATCTAGTCTTCTCCGCCTGCGGTTAGAGCTACAGAGCTGACAACTATCAGCAGTGTGTTAGTTTAGTACAGTTAGAGATGGCTGGTAATATTGTTGCTGTCTGAACTCTGCGTTGTTCGTAGTTGCAAAGTGTTTCCGCCGCAGTTAGATCGGCTCCAGCTGCTCGGTAAGGGACAGCTTGCAAGCTAACATTAGCCGATAGCCTGTGGTAGATTTACGGGCTTATATCCGCTGCTGTCCTGCCAGGTAAATAAGCTAAAGCTGCTCAGCCGCAATGTTTTTCTTGCTTCAGCCATTTCTCAGTGTTGACATCGATAAGTAATTAATTTGTTCTGAGAAGCTCTTTTTGGTCTGTGCGCAGGTTCGGCCTGTTTTTTGTTGTTGTTGTTTCTGAACATCTACAGAAAGGAGAGGAAAAGAAAAGCAGAAGTTGTTGGGGGCAGGCTGCTTTGTTAGCCAGGCTAACGTAGACGCTTTGGTGTAAACAAAAGCGTCAGCTGCTGACTCCGGATTATCGTGAAAGCTTCACAAACCAGTATGGCGCAACACGACCCCTCTCATGTAGCCAGCTCACAAAAAGCACTGATGTTGGAAATGAAGAGCCTTCAGGAGGAGCCTGTTGAGGGATTCAAGATAACTCTGGTGGACGAGGCTGATCTGTACAACTGGGAAGTGGCCATCTTTGGACCACCGAACACTCACTATGAAGGAGGATATTTTAAGGTGAGAAGTCTATTGCATTGTCAAGAAAAAGTTTTAAGATGGACACAAGAGGAATGGAAAATACAGTGGATGATCTCAGATGCGTGCATGCATCCTTTGGAGCCTGGAAAAGCATTTGATTTACTTGTACTCTTTTCCAGACCTAAAGAAATATAGTTTATTTAAAAATGTGTCAATGCTACAGGTACCTTGACAGAAGGTGAATCCAAAAGAAAAAGGTGAAAATCCTTCAAGATCATTCATATTTTTGCATTAAAGCATATGTTTCTTACCTGCAATTTTTGGTAGGGTTTTAAAAAAAAAGTTCTTCAAAGCATAGTCTGTTGGTTGGTGTGTTAATTAACCACATATGCATTTATTGAATCAGTCAGGAAATTCACAGTTTTTTGGGGTTTTTTTAAGCATTCCCCAGACAGTCACTTGTCCAAAAAGTACAGGATTCCAAAAACTGATTCAATTAGTTTGTCCGTATGTCTGTCCAACAATCAGTTTCTTTTGTTAATGTTATTTTTTTTGTCAGGCTTCTTATTTAAAGTCTTGTTACAGAAGAAGGTAGAAGCCTTTTGCCCCAAACTCATAATAAAGGTTTGAAATAAAAATGACTTTTCAAAGGTTGTGTAACAAACGTTTTGTATTTTCACCTGAAAATGTGTTGTATCCCTGTACCCTGTGTGTAAAGTTATGTTTTTGTTTTTTTTTCTTTTGTTCAAGGCTCGGATCAAGTTTCCTACAGACTACCCATACTCTCCACCTGCTTTCCGCTTCCTCACTAAAATGTGGCATCCCAACATTTATGAGGTCAAGTTTCACAGCCAAAACAGCCTGAGATTTTTCTTTACGTCACATATTTCAAAACCCACAGTACAGTGAAATAAGACGGCTTCTCCTGTTTTAGAATGGGGATGTGTGCATTTCCATCCTGCACCCGCCAGTGGACGACCCGCAGAGTGGAGAGCTGCCTTCAGAAAGATGGAATCCTACCCAGAATGTCCGGTCAGCATCTCCCTCGTCGTTTTCTCTCTTAATATGTATCTTCTATCTGACTCTTTCTATTCCCTGCTCTGTCCTCCCTCCACTGCTTCAATATTTTATCTTATCACATGACATTCATTATCAGTACTGTCTTCTTCAGCTGTTCAAGATCCACCCACAAAAAATATTTTACATACTGTACATATTCACGTTGTTTTTATGTATTGTGTTATTAGCTAGGCTGAGCATACATATTTGCATAACTAGGGTAGTTTTAAAAAAAAGGCATGAATCATATTTATTCATGATGCACCGACAATTCAGGTGGTCATTGGAACATCCGATTTTATTTATTTTTTTCTGATAAGTGAATGCATCGTACTTATGTTGACAAGGACGCTCTTTGATATGGATATTGTTACTGAGTCAAGAAGATTCAAATGGCCTCTTTTTGGTTAAGCTAGAAAAAAGAAGGAATCAAAGCTTTACAAAAATTGGCAATCAGCTATAAATGATGTGCAATGCATTCTCTCAATTTTTATGCATGTTTTACAAGCCGTTTACAGATGCTGTAAGGACTCTTTTTCTATGAAAGGAAAAAAATAAGCACAGGTTCCGTTTATACGGTTACAGCAGCAGCGCTGGCTGTGCTCCAGATGCAGGACTCTGCTGTTATGTACTCTCAATTAATCCTCTTACAAGCTGAAATATCCCCTGAGAAAAAGAAAATTTCATTTCTAATCTTGTCACCTATTCACATTGACCAATCATTTTTAGTTCCACCTGTGATTCGTTTGAAGTTTTCCTGTGATATCGTTCAACATGTAGAATGCTCTTTACATGCAATTTGAGTCGGCGCTTTGCATGAATGGAGCAGAACAGCAAGTTGAACTGTACACTTTTTCTGGGAATAAGGCGAGCGAAATGCTTCATCTGCATTTTGACTACCTATTAAAAGTTTTTAGCTTCCACGGAATTGCAAAAAGTATTAAAGCTTTTCTTATTTTGCCTGCTGTTTGCAGATGTGGCAAACAGAATTTCTTTATATTTACTTGGACATTTACAACGTATTCAAAACCCAATACAATAGCTTATATGATTGCGCTAGATCTGAAAAATAAACTAGAGTTTACCGTTTAGCTAATTAATGTTTTTATTTTTTTGTCGTCACCATTTATCTGTTGCTGTGGTAAAACTTGTTTCCTACTATGCGTTGCTAAACAAACATAAAGGAAATATTAAAACAGGAACAGAATCTGCTCAGCTTGCTTAGAGTGTAGCTTTTCTTTTTTTCAAATCAATGACTAACCCAATGCCACAGCGGCTGCTGCTGCTGCTGCTGCTGCAGCCACAAACCGCAGCTGCTGCATCCTGCTTCCAAAAGTGGCCCACTCAACATTGCTCACTAAGCCACCTTCTAAAATGTGAAGCCTCTTCAGGCAGAATAACAAAGCATTTCTACCAAGTATGCTTACTAACTTTGCTTGACATACATTTCTGTTTTTAAAATGTGTGTTTAGCAGACATTAGAGTTGTATATAGGTCACCAAAAATAAGTTGGATTGAAAGGAATCCCCAAGTTTTCTTCACTTTATTAAATTGCATACTTTTAAAAACCAGTGACAGTGCAGTATGTGTTAACTTGTCTTTCTTTTTTTTTTTTTTGGTCTGCTTTTAGAACCATTTTACTAAGCGTGATCTCGCTGCTGAACGAGCCCAACACCTTTTCCCCTGCCAACGTGGACGCCTCTGTCATGTACCGCAAATGGAGGGACAGCAAAGGCAAGGACCGGGAGTATGTAGAGATCATCAGGTAAACGACTCCCAACGATTTGGACATGTGTCTATAGAGGCAGATTAGCTCACTTTGTTGTTTTAGCCCTTTTGAATTGTCTCATAGCAACGCTCAATTTGTTCCGTTGTGTTTTTGGAAACCACAAACCTGAATGATTTTTTGGGGAAATTTTATGTGATGGACTAACACAAAGTAGTGCCCGATTGTGAAGTGGAAGGGAAATGATGCGTTGTTTTTTTTAAAAAAAATGGACAAATCAGTAATATAAATGGTTTGCATTTGTATTCTGGTATCCTCGGACCAGATTGGCGTCCTTCTCAGAATTGCTGAATCATCTGCGTGGCTTTTGGCAGCTGGATGTTATTCTCCCCACTCTGACACAAAGACCCAGCTAATATTTGTCCTGTCAACAGATTCTTCCACCCGAGCTCTGAATATCCACAGCTCCTCCAGAAATAACAGAGATCTCTTCTTTTCATTTTCCAGTACTGCTTTACTGTTTCTGCGTTCCATTTTTAGGTAGTCAGACATGTCTTTGTCGGGTTACAGTTGTACTGTGTGCTTCTTGTTTCCAGATGATGGATTAAAGTCTTTTCTATCCAACTGTCATGTGAATTTTGAGCCAACTGTTAAAATGTTGCAGCAAAGATGATGCAAATTATGTGTGTTTGTACTGGTTTGAAGCGAATCAAACTTTATATGTTGCATATAAAGCATGGCTGTAAAAAAAGAAAAACAAAAATGTAAATATTTTTTTGGGTGTTGTGACTTTATTAAGGCACAAACCCACCAGTGGATGAGTAAGTTCCACTCAGAGGTTGCATTAGGTTTTTTTGTTTTTTGTTTACAAAGTAGCTGACGTCTCTACTTAATTTGTTGTAGTGGATTTAATTTTGTGAATTCAAAATAAAAAATATGATTCCACTTTAATATTTTCATTTGAAAAAAAAAAAAGAAACATTAAGTTGAAATTTGTACTTTTGCAGACAAGCTGCTGTATTTCCTAACTTTTAAAACATTGAATTTATGTAGGCCACAAAGCCATAACTGTGATCCCTTAAACTCTGCCCTCAGGAAACAAGTGATGGCCACCAAAGCGGAAGCTGAGCGCGATGGAGTCAAGGTGCCCACTACTCTGGCCGAGTACTGCGTCCGCACACGCGCTCCAGCACCCGACGAGGGCTCCGACCTCTTCTACGACTATTACTATGACGACGACGACGTGGAGGGAGAGGACGGCGACTGCTGCTACGACGAGGACGACTCGGGCAACGAGGAGTCGTGACGTGCTTTTGCAGCAAAAGCGCCTGATCTATCTGACGAATGCTCCTCCTTTCTCTCTGCCCAGGTTGCCAGATACTCAAGGTTTACAACCAAGATTGGAAGCTTCCTTCTTCTAAATCAATAAGAGCTTTTTTTCCTTAAGCCTTAGAGGTTAAAAGTTGATGCCTCGCCCTGAGAGGGTCAGACTTGATAAAGTTTTTGCACCAGCAAAAAAAAAGAAAAAAAAAGTCACTAGTTCTTTTATGTTTCCGGTCGTCATCATCACCTAAACCTTACTTTTGAGAGAATTTCCTAAACGCTCACATTTTCCAGTGTTGCTAGATCACGCGTTTAGCATAAAGTGTTGTTATTGGGTAAGTACCACTGCTAACAATGACATGTTCACTGGTGTAACCTCTCCAAAACATTACTCAGCCTCTTTCTCCCATTCTCACGTTTGTATTTCTCTAATTGTAAGTGGCTGCTGCTCTCGGATGGAAACTGAAGAATTCCCGCGGCACTGTTTGTGCTGGACAAAGCTCTGCAAATGTCAAACGTTTCTTAAGTTTCACACCCTCTGTGTCTCTCTCTCTCTCTTTGATAGGAAAAGACACAAATGAATTGTTACGTGACAGTGTTTTCAAAGTTCTTTGTGCATGCCAGAGCGTCATCTCTCTCTTACTTACTGGTGGACTGCTTCCTCCCTCCTTCACGGCCTGGGATGACGCAAAGACTTTGACATGATGATGGAGAAGTCGGCTCCTCACACGAACATTTTTATCAACATGAGACTGATGTTTGCTGGCTCTCTTCTGGTTATGTGTGTCTTTGGGGGTTGTCTTGTTCGGAGTAGTGAGCGGTTTTTTTTGTTGTTGTTTTTTTTAGGGAAACGGGGACAGAAGGAACTGTTCATCAGAATTGTATTTCTCCTTAGGCTCGGTCTCGGCGACGCCTGACGGACCCAAAGACCTAAAGCATTGTGTTGAAGAAATCCTTCAGCGTTTTGACTAGTGTTTGGCGTGCTTTTTGTCTTTGTTTGCTTTTTCCTCTCTTGCAAGCTTCATCATTATAGTTGGCTTTTTTTTTTTTCTTTTTTTTTTTTTAGAGATTTTGCCTGCACTGTTTACTCAAAAGGTTGACCAGAGACCTGTAGATAGTGCTTGTAAGAGGGTGGAGTACTAGGATTACTGACGTTTTCACCCCTTCAAGTGGAAGTGTAAAGAATCAGATTGCTATTTTATTTCTCATGACTATTCCTTGTGTTAGTTAAAAGTGGACAGATTTTGATAATATTTTTAGAGTGTATGGGTGTCCTGCGTGTACTTTTTTTCCTGCCAGCAATATAAATTTTTCTTTCTGTTAAATTGGGACATCATAATGAATTTCTCAGGAGAAAATTACATGCGGCAAAACAATTAAGACGAGTAACTAGTTTCCTTCGGTGGTCTTCGGTATTGGTTTACAGCTTCTGCAGGAACCATAATCAATATGCACACGTAGCTGTACAAACGATCACCATGTTTTATTTACCCGTGTCTGTTTTTTATTTCAGCTATTTAAAATTGAGAAATAAAGATTTATTTGAAAGAACGATATGTAGTGCTATGTGAATCTTAAGATTTTGAGTTGACGTTTGAGTTTAGTCCTACCTATTTGTGCAGAGATCCTATGCAGCCATAAGAAGTCTGGAAAAGAAATGCAGTTTGATTTTTATTAAGTATGGATATAATTAATTGTGAATTCAAAAAGTTTCAGTTTTCAGACTTCTATTACCTAACATAAAAATGTAACTTTTTAAAAACTTTAAAAAATTCTACATTTTAAAAGCTATGTTTAAAGACTACTAAATATTTATAAATTAAAATCTAAAGTGAGGCTGTAATAATTTATGTATGGAAGGGTTCAGGTTGAACTAACTTAATGGTTTTGGTAATGCACAATATTTTCTGTACAGAAAAATTTTTTACAAGGATCGTGAACGCAGCACGACAATCTATCCACTTCACGAACGCAGTGGATAAAATGAAGACGCGAGAGAGAATTGGAGATGCCTTTCCTTGTGTTTTTCAAATTAAACTTTAACATTTTCTTTACATGACGTACAGGCTGTACTTTCCAAATCTGGAGTTTGTAGTGTTTCTGAGACAACGCGTATAAATACACTCATTATTAAATTAAAATTTCCAAGTAAGCGTTAATGCAGCACAGGTCGTCGCTCAGTGATGACGTGTCCCAAACAAAGCCGCTCAGAGAAAAATTCTTGTGGATAAATGAACTATTTTTAATACAAGGAATAAAGACAACAGTTGCAGCTATGTCAGTGAATTATGCTGCTGGACTCTCTCCGTACGCAGATAAAGGTGTCTGCGGACTGCCTGAGGTAAATAATGAATCTTTTTAGCTCTAAAACGAGCTTTTTGAATAGCTAGTTAGCATCTTAGCCGATATTATTTTAGTAAATGAGAAAGTTGTGAAGGAGCTGTGCTGTATTATATGAACGTAAACCACAAACTACAGTTATAGCTGTAAACCATCTTCCTGCATCGAAATATTTTGGTCTGTACTTATTTGTTGATGCTAGAATGATTATATCTTAATTATTTACAAGGTAGTCGCTTCTCTATAATCACTTATTGATATGTCGTTAATGATTTTTTCATTATTTAAATTCAGCCATGAGGAAATTAATGTTTGTTTTGTTGTTGTTTTTGTATCTTTGGTAGCATTAATTTCTAAGCACAATATTTGTTTACATGTGGTACTTCTCTTAAAAATGTTTTAAAAGCCTGGCATGCCTCCCCAACAAACAATTGATGTGCAGATGGTTGTTTTTGAGACTGAATGGCAGCAAGATGTCAGTGTTTGCTGCAGTTCTCAATCTGCGAGTTTTGGAGACTTTTCTTCACTTTTCTTACTGTAGTGCTGTAGGTTTGGGGTTGTAAGATAATCATGTAGCCCCATACATCGTAAAGGACAGTGGCTCAGCGAAATGGCCATCAGCATCATGTCCTGTTATACAATGCAGGAAGTCAAAAGTCCGGTATTACTAGTTTATGTAAACTTTGATTAACAGAGGTGGTCAGTGTACCTTCAGTTGATAAAAACAACTGTTTCTTCCTCTAGGACCACTTCCAGAATGATTCTTCTCACTAAATAATTCTGAGATTTTGTCATATTAGTAATCTACTCATCAACAGGTATTTAAATGTGGTAAACAAATAAAGTCTTAGTTAATAATATTTGCTATTGTACAACATTGGTTTCCCTTAAATAGACAAATTTGTGTGAAAATGTCAAGTTTTCTTTGTTTTGATCATATTTTTTTATGTGTATGCACATTTTTTCATCTGTTTCATGAAATATTTTACTAAATAACCTCTCAAGATGTTGCTTCCTTTTTTATGTATGAGTCAAACAAATCTTACTGATGTCCGTATGAGTGTTCCAGTAGTTGATTGTTGTATTTTCTGTTCATTTGCAGAGTTTCGACAGTTCTGAGGAACTAAAGGCAAAAGTGGAGACCCTTGCTCAGCTGATTAAAGAATCGGAGTACTTGGTCGTCCACTCTGGAGCTGGAATTAGCACCTCATCAGGCATTCCTGACTTCAGGTGAGACAGAATCGTTGTAGCTCGTGTCCTCAGTCACATCCAATTGTAAATTACTACATTAATTTGGTTGGAAAGGTGTGTACACGGTGTCACACTCACGTCTTACTGAATCATTGTTGTAGAAAAATGTGGTTAAAGCATAGCTGCTGGTGTCACATCAAGTAGCTTCCCACTAATTACAGGTCGCACAGGAAACTAACAAGGCTCTTTAGACGTGCTTTTCCACCTTCCTTACTGTAGTGCTAAATAAGACTGTCATTAAGTTTGATTAGAGAACAGCAGTACAGTTTTCATTTGATAACAACCACACCTATAGAGGCGACCTCAGCTGGTCCATGCAGTGCAGCAAATGATCTTTGCTTGTCTCCTGGTGTAATAGATGAAGTGTTTAGTTATTTTATTTATTTTTTTGTCTTGCATTTTTTGAACTATAGTTATCAGAAATGTAACATTAGTGTTAACATGTTGATGTTCTGTTTATACATTTTGTGTGGCTATGAGGAAAGATATGTGTGCGCGTGTGCAACCTGTCGGACTAATTTGTGCTGTTTGTGGAAATCTCCCTTGAAGATAATCTGGGGAAGCAAAGTAAAATTGATCATTGCTGTAATTGTCACATCAACAGGGAATCTGCTGCAATAATATGGTTATTTAATTTTTTTTTGCTAATTATTTCTACGTATAATATCCCCCTCAATTTAGTTTTCCATGTTCTTTTTGTAGCATCTTCGTTTGAACACAAGAGGGCAGTGTTTGCTTGATATGCCACTTGTCAGGCTGGTGAGGATAAAAGGACATAAGTTCAGCTTCTCAGTTACATAAAGATTTGCGTTGTTTCAGTGCCCTACATACCTACTCCATCTATAAACCACAAGACATTGGTACTGACTGTGTTCGCTGAAAAAAGGTTTATATTTGAACTGACAGCAGTGTGAGTATGAATTCAAAGTTGTAACAGAAAAATAAGAAATTTGTAAAATGATCTGTACTTTACCCGGTGTGAATTTTTGCTCAGTTCAACCTGCGATAAAGTTCTCAACAACACAAAACATTACAGCTTACTATTTACTAAAACCTGTGGAAAAATAATAAACAAAGAAAAAAGTTAGGCAGAAGAGCTTGATTTATTTCTCATAAATATGTTTTTTTGGTTGTTTTTTTGAGGGGGATGCACTAATTCGCAGTAAATCTGAACTCCTCTATCAGAACATATTTTTGGTGCATACAGATCTGCCACACTCAAGTGAGAAAGAACAATGATTTTTAGAAGATCCGCTGTAATTTCCCATCACCCTGGAGACATTTATAACGCTGTTTCCCACCATACTGGAGTCTGCAGTTATTGGAACTAATATGAAGTTCAAATACAGGACATGGCATAATTTTTTTTTTCCTGTGTAATCCTCAGGTTGATCTGTGAAACAGACTGAGCATTTCTCAGAAAAAATCTTTGACCTAACATGCCAGAGGGAGAATGTTAATAATATAGTTATTTTTAAAAAACTGAACAACGATGGCATGAAAGGTTTGCTTAAAAAAACATCTTTGAATATGTTCTGTTTTTTTGGTTCATGTCTTCACAAATCACAAGATTTGCTTAGTAAAGGTAATTTGAATCTGTATTTGATTCAGTCCTGAGCAAGACATTGATTTTAAGCACAACTCTTTGTTTCTAAACTAGCTTGTGATATATAAAAGATAGCAAATGGTAATATTCTGTGATACCTGTGAGCTTGCATTGACCTATATTTATATCCTTCTAAATTAGATACTTTTTTTGATGTTCTTACTCATAATGGGTTAAAAGTGAAAGCAATTGTGCATATTTTTCCTGTCTGAATACATTTGCACACACATGCTTTAGGATCTGTACCAGTTGAATTTTTGATTTTTATGCCCAGACTTGACCCCCAGGGAGCCTGGGGGGGTATACTACTGAAGCATAGTTTCAAAATAAACAAATGCATGTTTCTTGTTTATAAAAACACACAAATAGAAAAGATTTATTCCCTCACGTCAATATCTTGAGAACAATCCCTGGAGTGTGTAAATAAATTAACGTTCCTCTTTGTCCTGTTACCTTTTTTTTTTTTTTTTTAATGGTGATACATGACGTAGACGATATGTGACGTACACTTTAGCGCGTCGGCACTGATGAGCCTTTGAGCTTGTCTCTGCTGAGCAAGCAGTAAACTGCGGCGCAGATGAAAGATGAGGCCGCTGGACGTTTAAAGCGAGAGATGAGTCTGTTGCAGCAGGACGTGTTCCCATCTCTGATGCAGGGAGATAAGTTTGTTCTCAAAGTAACTTGGCAACTATCAGGATGTTGGATGACTGCAGCGATGGCAACAACACTGCATTCATTAGTGCAGCCAGACACCTGAAACTGAGCCCAAACAAAATCCTACCGCGCTGCACTGTACGTTTAATACAAATTACTTCAACGGTTAGTTAAATGTTTTTCTTTCAACAAACCGTTGTTAAAAGAAAAACAATGTGTAGATGATGTTTGAATAAATTCACCATATGGTCAATTTTCTGATCTCTGATAAGCTTATATTTCCAAAGATGGAGTGAAATGACTTTATATTTGTCTTTATCCAACATTATAACCAAAAATGCAGTCTTGACTCTCCCTAGCTTAGATTCAGTTTTCCTCACTATGACTCCAAAAGTAGACACTTTGAACATGTCTTCATTTATTTCTGTGTTGTTTTTTTTTACTCATTTATGAACTCCTACTGTTGGCTGACAGTCCTTCCCTACACACAACGTAGTTGCCTTTAAGCTGGTTATTCTCAATATAAAACTTCAAAGCATTGTAGGCATGTTTTTTTTTTTTTTTATGCCTTCTTCACCTGCTACATCACCACCTTTTCAACCAGACCAACATCAGACTCGTTTATTCTCCTTCAGAGGTCCCAAGGGTGTGTGGACGCTAGAAGAAAAGGGTGAGTCACCTCACTTTAATACCACATTTGAAGATGCCCGCCCCAGTTTGACTCACCTGGCCCTCCTGGGACTGCAAAGGGCAGGATACCTGAAATACCTCATCAGCCAGAATGTCGACGGGCTGCATGTTCGATCAGGCTTCCCCAGGTAATGTCATTCTGTTGGTGGGAATATATGTACAATATATCTGCTTTGATTCTTTCTTGGTGTGGTTTGTTTGTTTTAGATGTAGAAACAGCAGGACGCTGCAGCAGACTCACAATGTGTGCAAGCTGAGCATGATTGAAAGTGCTAAGACTTTCCTCCTTGTCTCAGTTTAGTGTTATTTAGATCCATATCCCCTGCTAGAGTTCAGTTTCAGGAGGACACCAATTTTCAAGAGAAAAACAAAATCTCACTTGGTTAATGTTGCATGGACCCAGGGCATCCAAGGCGAGCTTTTCGAGACTAAAGTGCATCAATTTGTGTCTTAACTAACAAAATTAGGCCAAGTAGAAGAAAAGGGACAGTTATGGTAACACTGACTATACAAAACAAGATGAAAAGATTAAAGAATCCATGATTGTTAGGTTTGGATCCAGAATAACATGGCATTGATCCAAATTTACAACTGAACACTTGACAATGAAGAGGATGCTATTTGTTGTTGTTTTTAAAATTGGGCAGCTATGAGTTTTCATCCCCATCTGAAAGCTTTTGAAGGAAGAGCGAGTTGCACCAGTGCCAGAAATAAAAAAAATCTTCAAACCTTTTAGTAGTTTTAGCATCCAGCAACGAGCGGAGGCTGAATACATTGGTGATTTTGGCCCAGAGTGTCTCTTATATCTTTGTAATTTTACTGCTGGTGTTTTGTTGAGTGTTTTGTAGCTGGAATGGAGAATGTCTCGAATAAACTGATAAATAGACGTGTTTGGCTTTGACTCATTGTTTTAAATTAGAGGTTGCTGCTGCTGCTTTGTAGCCTTTGTATAACAGCCATACCAGCATCAGAGCTCAGTTAATTTGAAATCAAATTTTCGGTGCCACTGAAAGTGTGTGGTCTGCTCGAGTGTTACTCGGTCATATTGGACTGAGCCCAGGGCTGAGAGTCCAATTTTTTATTCTGTTCGTACATCCAGCCTTTCCGCATATTGGAGGACTTGCTTTTCCTGGAAACCATTTACATAGAGCTCTTCCTCCACCCTCAATCAGGTTTTTTGAAATGAGGTCAGACAGTGAAGGAGTAGTTCTCAGAGGAAATCACCAAAACGGCCGATGAACCGGTAGAATAAACTGTCTGGGATTAAACCGCAGAAGTTCCAGCTGAAACAACACAAGTTGTATGCTTAAAGATTCATTAAACAACAAAGAAAAAGTTTATCCTCAAAAATTCATACTTTTACTTTAGCTTTAGGTTTTATGTAAATGTGTGTGTGTGTGTGTTTTTTTCCTGCTGTTGTGAACTTATCTCCTCATTCCTCCAGGGATAAACTATCAGAGCTTCATGGAAACATGTTTGTGGAGGAATGCGAGAAGTGTGGCAGGTACGATTCTGAACACTCACAAGCACCAAAGCAGTTACCAGTTGATCATAAAACTAACTTTAAGGCATTTCATAGGGAAAACAGTTTTTCTGTGAAATCTTATAGCATCATAGAAAAAATCGTATATTTATTCATCTTTATTTTCAACCTTTAAAACTGTTAGAAACACCCAGGTTTTCCTAGGTCTTAAATTTCAATATTCCTTCACTATTTACTTTTGTTTCAATTGTGGCTTCTTGATTATTATTATTATTTTTTTTTATAAATTCACAGAATGCATTTGTTCTCTGTCTGGGGAATGAAAGTGTAATTACTATTTTTTCCAAAACCACAAATGCCTTAACGAAGCAATAAGACCTGTTAAAAATTAATTATTTCTGGACATTCAGACTTTCCTTCTCTTAATAAAATCACAATTAAAGTCTAATTGTTCTTGTTAAGTTATTCACTGTTATTCACTACCAGTTATTTGGTCATATTAAGTATATATATTTAATAAGGTCTGGCTTTACATCAAGGATTTGAGTAGTTGGCTAAAACCTCCTGTCAGTGACTTTTATGAAGCTTGTTATGTGTTGTTGGAAGTATGCAACAACACATAACAGGAGATTCTCACAGTTTGAACTTTGAGCGTTTCCACAGTGTCATGATGCAGACATTTTAAATAAAATATGGAGAAAATCATGACATGAACAAATTGCTTTTATTCAGAGCTGAAAAGCTGCAGTTATTCCTTCTGTGTATTGAAGTGCAATAACACTATATTACACTTCAATACAATATAATAATACTATTATTACTTCAATGTAATAATATTATATTACACTTAGGGCTGCACAATATTAGCAAAACATGTAGTTGCCATACTAGTATCATGGCAAGACTGATATCTGTGGTTTCTAATACTTTTAACCCAAATTTCCCAAAGTCTTTTTTTTATTTTTATGTTAATGTTATTATTATCTTCCTTTATGAGCTCCAGCATCTCGGTCACTAAAAACATAAATGTCTTGTATGGGCATCGGGGGCAGTGAGAGTCCATTCGACAGGCCAGATGAGTAACTGGCAGCAGAACAACACACCTCTAAAAGGCTGATATGAGATGCTTCATTAGGTTGAGTGCTTGCTAATTTCAGTTTCAAAACAGCATTACTTGAGTAAGAGCAACGGCTGCCGCTCATTTAGTTTCCAAATCATGGAAGGAGACCCCACTGTGCTTGCTTTGTGCCGATAGAAAAATCAGAAACTTTGAAAAAGGAAGAATTGTTTTTGAAGCTGTTTGTAAATCTTAGTACGTGTAGCTTTTGTGAAAGTACTCTAGTAACATGCCAGCGCTGAAAAAGACCAGTTTAAGTTGTATTTAATTTGTGTTATCATTGTGGCTGATCTAGTATCTGCTCCTTCAGATGTCTTTTATACTTTTATAATGCTTTTATAATTTTTTTTTCGTTTCCAGAAAGTTCTGGATGGAACATATTTACAGACAAAGAAGTTGTTGTTTTTTTTATCTTGAATGCAAAAAGCATGTATTTTCTTTGCACAGTTTTGGCTTAATCTAGTTAAACCAGTTGTTCTTTCAACAGATGAGCACTTTGGAGTCTGTATTTAATGTTCACAGTTAATCTATTGCTAAATTAGCTGACGATTGTTCCTATAATCAATTAATTACAATTAATCTGATGAATTGTTTCAGCCCTAAACAAGTGTAATAGGTGTTCAAGCTTCCGTTTGCATGGTAACATGAGGCTGCACCTGAAAATAGGCTCCCTCCCTGTGGAACAAACATGGTGTGGAGTGGTGCGCCTTACTCCACCCCCCAAATCTCCAGCCGCTATCAAAAGTGCTGTAAGCACAGACCTGAAAGAGGAGTTATTCACCTTCATCTCTGTGGTATGTTGGCCAAAGCATGTCAGACATTTTATTAACATCTCAGGAATTTGTGGTGGAAAAATTTTCAGAATAGTCTGGGTTTCTTTTTTACTATGCTGCTGCGTTGTACTCAGTTTTTTGAGTTATTAGTCGAAATTCCTCAGTATACAAGCAGAAACTATGTGGCTGCAGCGTCATCCATAAAACATGCAGACAAGAGGCTCAGTTACTATTCACAGACATCAGCTCGCGTCTGAGCTTTCCTGCACATCATGATCGCCGGTGTCAGCAGAGTCTCTGGCATCGCACTGCAAGGACTTGCTCGGGTTTTATGTTTGGGTTAAACTCAGTGTTTCTTAAAATTCTTGGAAGAAAAACATGCTTATTAATATTCAAGGAAAATGCCACACAGATAGAAGCTCAGAGATGCTGGCAGGTAGAGCCTCAGGAGAAGAAGAGAAATGTGAGCAAAAAATAAACTCAGCTGAAGTTTAATTCTCTGCACACACAAGGCGCTGTTATAACTAATTCTAAATTAGCTTTATGTTTGCTGATTATCTCCTGCAAGACGATATGCCCGCTTTGAGAGAACGACTCGGAAAAAGGTTAATGCAAAGTTATTGTCTCCGGATGCTCCCAGGGAAAAGAAAGCGGCGTCATTTTCCCTCTCGTGGCGTTCTCTCTCAGCAGGTTGCCTTGGGGACGTAACGTGAAAGAGCGAGGCTGTCGAGCACATTGCATTTAAACAATTTTGCTTCAGCTACACGATGTTAAAACAACCCCAAATCCTTCCAGAACATCTCCAAATTGTTCTTTATAAACCATGAATTGATGAGCTCAGGCAGGAGTAAGAGCAAGTGGAGGTTCCAGTGGTGCCTCTGAGCCGCTTGCTTTTTCTCCTGAAAGTGGAGCAAATGGAGGTGGATGCATTCAAGTGTTAAACTTCTGGGATTTGCTGTTTTCCAGGCAGTACGTGAGGGAAAAGGTGATCGGTGTGATGGGGCTGAAACCGACAGGACGTTACTGCGAGGTGGTGCGGTCCAGAGGGCTGAGGGCCTGCAGGTAAAACACACACGGGGTTGTGCATTTGAAAAGGGGGGAAGAAAAAAAAAAACAAACAGCTCATCGTGATTTATTTATTTGTGTGCTTATTCACTTTTTTTTTTGTAATCACTGAAGAGGAAAGCTGATCAGCACCATACTGGATTGGGAGGATGCTCTGCCTGACAGAGACCTGAACAGGGCAGATGATGCAAGCAGGTGAGAGAAACATAAATCATTGTTTCATCACCTGTCTTTATCACTGAGTAACACACAGATCTCGCTTCCTCCAACATCCCCGTTTCATCTGACGGTGAAAGGTACAAACGCCATTTCAAACCTGTGCTGTGAAGTAAAAAAAAGAAAAAAGTCAAACAAAATGTTGGGATTGATTCGCTCGAGCCCGCCATGGCTTCGCCGTCGCTGTCCTGAAGGTCTCGTTTGAAAACCTTTTTTGTCGGGCTTTACATATTCACCTCTGTCGGCTTTAACGCCCTCAGATGAACATTTTCATTCATTCCTTCAGCCCCAAAAGCTTTTACTGTGTGTTTACAAAGCTGCAAGAGAGAAGAAAAGGATGCGCTTGTGTCGCCTTGATCTGCTGACACATAATAGACTCATAATTACCATTTAAATTGCGGAGAGGGGATTTGGAGCACCGACCTTTGAACTCTAATTGTTTGTTTGTGGCAGTGAAGAAAAGGTAGAAACAGCGAATCATTCAAAGCTGATTTAATGTGAAGCTGCAATGCTTTTAAATTTTGAAGGGTGTGCGTGATCAGACTTAAACTCGACCCATTAGGTGAAATTTCCCTTCTTTTGTATAAGTTGCTTTGTCATTTTAAGTGAATGTGCAAGTTATAGCACCAGAGCTGCATCTAGCATGGTCTTTTGTAAGAACCTGCCAGGGATTAACTGCATTAGCCTTATTTTAGTCACAGTGATACAGAGAAGAGGATTCTAGTGACAACACAAGCTGTCGCTTAGCTTGTGTGTTTCTCAAGTCTTATCTACACCAAATGTTTTCCCAAAACAATCTGTTCACTGTTTTTTTTTCTTTTTTAAGACGTTACCCTCTGGGTTTCTGACTAGGATGAAAAAAAGACCGAAAAAATTAACTTTTAACTCAGATTTCAGGATGACACCATTGCAGTGTTAAATCAGGCAGTAAAAGATAAATAAAAATCATGAAAAGCTGTTAGTACAGACATAAATCTATGCAAATTCTGTGTTAGTTTTGACACATTACTTGCAAAATATTTACTATACTGTGTAAAGTAATTCATAGGCCGCCTTCAAATAAAAACAAATGATCATGGCTGACCCTATTCCTAATTCATAAGATTGCTAATGTCGCTGTAACAACTTCCACTCTTTTAGGAGGGCTTTCCACGAGGTTTAGAAATGTGTTCATGGGAATAGGCCAGCATTCTTCCAGAAATACGTTTGTGAGGTCGGACACTGATGTTGGACGGCAAGGTCTGTCTTGCACTCTGTGGTATAATTCATCTTAAAATGAAGGCATCCATCCCCAAACTCTTGGTGAATTATCTTGGAGAGTACGATGGCTTTATAGCACCAGGTTTTCTTCCTTTAAGTGAAATTCTAAATTCTTGCATAACTACTTAATGATAACTGTTGGGAAAACAAATCCATGTAATCGGCACTTATCACTGTGATTTAAAAATTAGTATGTCGGCCATTGAGCTCACGTACTGCTTCAGGTTTTTCAGTAACATTTACTTAAAGTACAACAGGCATGTAAAAATTTCCTTTTTGATAAGCTAAAAGTTTTTTTTTTCCTAGTGTCTATTTTGTCAAAAAACATTTCCCACAAGTTTAATCAGCTTTAATTTACCATAATATTTACATATATTACAGCTTTGCATAGATTAAGACTTTAGTAATGCCACCAGCCTCTCTAATATTCACAGGAATTGAAAAAATTATCAATACAATAAATTGCCTTTAAGGGCAAATTTTAAGAAATATTCCTTAACTTTGATTACTGTTTTGTTTTAGTTTGTTGACTTCCAAGATCCAAAGACAGACTCAAGAAATGATCCAAATTTATTCTTATTCTGCAAAAACACAAAGAAAAACCCAGGTCAGCTTGTCCATTTGAAATAAAAAACACAAAAAATATGTTTTGTGCTAGCCTGCAACTTGGACAGCAATGAACGCCGTAACATAGGCATTTAGTTTTTAGTTAAAAATAATTAATAATTTGCAGTTTGTAAAGGAAAAATTATTAGCAATTCACTTTTAGACTGTAGGTGTGTAGGTGAGCTAAACATGAGATACTTTTTCTCTGGCAGATCACGTATGTTTACTAGATGAGATATTTTTAACCCAGCCGCAAGGAGAGTGAATGATCCAACAGCAGCTCGTAAGCCTGAAACTCCCTGCTGGACGGCTAGAACTGCAGATATGTTTGGGATGAGGATGAGAGCTAAACATACATCTTGAAGAATCAGAAAAAGAAGTCCAGCTACATCTTTATTCAGGCTTCTTTTCATCTACTGCAAATCCACACTGTGGTGCAAACCACGGAGACAGAATAGTGGTTTGCACCTAGTTGTAAACCTGTACCCCTGCAAGATTTGCTGAATTTTCTTTTTTGTTTACAGTAGAGATGTCAAAAGTTTCTTACAGACATACAAAACAAAAAATATATCCAGATTCCCGTCCTTACCAGATATTACCCAAGTACGGCTGTTTTCCACACTGACTTTCATGGACACCCACATGCAGGAATTACCCTTGAGGAGAAACAGGCAAATCGGAGGACTGTCAAAAAGTCACATCTGCTCATTTTGGCTGATTTTTATTCCTTGTGTTGGCATGCAGACGAGCAGACCTGGCACTGACTCTGGGCACGTCCATGCAGATCAAACCCAGTGGGGACCTCCCACTCCTCACAAAGCGCAAAGGAGGGAAAGTGGTTATAGTCAACTTGCAACCAACCAAACATGTGAGTCTCATCCACACGCCACATCAAGACAAACGTCCAGAACTTCATCTGGGAAATATTTCGTTGTTTGTGAGGAGGAAACTGACCTCCAAGTGTAGAATCTCAAGGTGTGACTTGAAATATCCTGGTTTTATAGAACATAACGGCTTTAATTTACAACAGAAAAGCCATGATTGTTTCTACTCATGCTGAAATATAAGGTATTAAATTATAATAGTTCCATCTAAAACATTTATTTTGATGTTGATGCAAAAAGAGAATAAAAATTGGCCACATTCCACCGTGGAGTTTAAGTTCTTTGTTGCTATTCGGTTTCTGTTGTTTCCAGACTAACACTGGGAGAATAAAAGGCTCTTATCAGCTGGCTATTTAGTCAAGCCATCTGCTTGGCTAGAGCTTTCCAGCCATGTTTCTTTTGTTTTTGTTTTTCACATGCCCTGTCCGGCAGTGGGGCATACAGAGTCCTAATGGGAAGCCCAACAGATTTACTTTCACAAGTGGAGCATTATTGTAAAAAGTAAATAAAAATCTGGAATGCTGATTTAGTTTTTCCACAGATTATTTGTCTCATATTATACTGTCATGACATAGTGATAGTTTAAACACAGAATGTAATAAAAGTTGCCTACTGTAGTTTTAATGACATGCTTTAATGAAGAGATTGTGCAGTCATTTGAACCAGGTGTGTTGGAGCAGACACGTTTTAAGACTTGAATAAGGCCCTGAGGACCAGCACTGACAACCCTGCGTATCTCCCTGCATATCTACATTAATTAAGCTCAGTGTTATTTATTTATTTTTTCTTGCACCGCCATACTCAAAATTAAAATGTTCCATTGAATTCACAGCAGGAAGAAGAAACTTTATGTGAAGGAAAGGGGAGTGGGGATACCAAAGTTTATAAACGAGGAGAAATCTGATGTTTTGCCATTGTGGATCATTTCTTCACTTTGGGATAACAGGGATATAAAAACTACACTGATATTGTAGTGACAAATCACTTAACTGTTTTCTGGTCCTTAAGTATCTAGCAATGGAAATGTGCAGAAAGTGCAATTCCTCACATGTCCACTTGAGGCAGACCCCAAAGCAAAGTCAGGTGCCAAAACCTAATTTGGTTTGTTGTGGTGATTTTTTTTTTTTTTTAAACTAGCCTGGGACAGTATCTCAAATAGCTCCCCTATGCTGTAAACTGAGTCAATATTTATACATCAGCAAAGTGATTGTGTACATGATACATAATTAATGGTGAGTGCAGGTGTGCGTGTCACGTAACGAGTGTCCGCTGTCTTTTGCACTGCAGAAATCCACAACGTTGAGGCAAAACGACAGACAGGGTTTCACTGCATTTGTTTAGTGTGAAGCTTCTGTCTGGTCACTGTCTGGTTCAGTTCAGGTGTTGCTCCTGGTTCTTACCGAACCAGTGTACTTTGAGATGTAAACAGTAAGTGACGCAGCATCAGGAAACAATGTAGCGTACCCTGTGAAGATGCTGAATGGCACCGACGGTGTTTGTGAAATTCATGCTTTTGCAGATGTTTTTATTCATTTGTTTTGCCGAAGCCGACGCTGTGCGTCTGAAAGGAAAACAGGGAACCTATTTTGGGCTCACCTCGCTTTTTTTCTCTGGTGATTTGCGTTGCAGTTTACTCGCACTCAACACACTGCACATGCTTTCACTGTAATCACTAGCAGAAAACATTTCATTGGGTGAATGATTACGGTGTAGGCCATTATTTGAGGGGTAATTATAATTTTCAGGTCTGTTCATTGCAATCAGACTCAAACAGGGATCTCTGACAGGAATAGAAAATTAGGCAAAGGCTTTTTTTTTTTACTTTGTATTGTTCTTTCAAACAGATTAAAGTAACTAATTGAACTCATCCACAGATAATCTTATGGATTAAAATGCTTAACTTCTGACACTGATTCTGTATCTTGATACCACTTAAACATTTTCTAACAGAAAGACATTTAATATATTGCATGTGACAGAATAGGGAAGCATACGCTTTTATGCTGATACATAAAATAATTTCCAACCAGTTGTTTTTCAACCACAGATCAATTAATTGTGTGTTAATTAATCTCAGAATAAATGCAGCTGCCGTGTGAAGGTTTGTCAGAGAAAATTTGGTGAGCAAACATCATGAAGACCAAGAGCCAGAGGTTCACCTTCCATCATGAGCAATGTCCATAAACATTATCATTGGAATGGTTCAAGCTAAATCATGTTTATGCATTAAAACAGTCTAAACCTAAATTTAATTAAGACTGTATGGCAATACTTGGAAAATTACTGTCCAGACACTTTCCGTACGATCTGGTTTGAGCTATTTTGTGAAGACTAATTGGTAAAAACTTGAGTCTTTAGATGTTCAGAGAGGATAAAGATACTCCAAAAGACTTGTAGCTGTAATTGCAGTAGTAAAATGCATTGAAGTTTTTGGTCGATCCCCTATCATCTCTTTTGTGGTCGCCTATTTTGCAGGACAAACACGCCCACCTGCGTATCAACGGTTATGTGGACGATGTCATGAAGCAGCTGATGGAGCTGCTGGATTTAGAAATCCCAAAATGGGAGGGACCCGTCATCTGCGAGAGCTCCACTTTCTCACCCGAGACCACCGCTGATGTCAAGCCTCCTCGCGGCATGTCTGCAAAGGACAAAGTGAAAAAGGACAAAATCAAGGAGGAAAGGAAAAGGGAAGCAACGCAGCCAACGGAGGACGCCGGCGTGAAAGACGAGACGGTTTCAGTAAAGCGAGAGCGAGCAGATTTTTCCGCGGAGACAGACGAAAAGGAATAACCTCTGGATATTTTTTTGTTGTTGTTGTTCTTCCTCAGGACTCGTCAAAACCACAAACACAAACCCGTCCAGAAGCTTACTCATGAGCTGAAAGTCTGATCATCTTCAGAAATAACATTAGTCTCTTATTTTTCTATCATCTGGAAGGAAAACTTCTGTCGTAATGTTTTGGGGTTTTTTCTTAAATGATGAAACCTTTCAGACACCATCTGACTCAGGCTCTCATAAAGCCTCACTAATTCATGCTTGTTTGGAAGCGTTTCTCCTAATGAGAACACAGCTGAAAGCAGACACCCTGATGTAAAATGTTTCGGGGGATATTTTGTACTTCATCCAGCTCAGAGCCTTGTTTCTCCGGGAGAACAAGTCTAACAGGACAGTACAACGAGACGAGATCTGGAGCATGTCGTTATAGATAAAGTTTTTAATAAGGTGTGTAAGTTTGCTGCACCTTATTAATATTTATAGCATGCGCTCCAGATCTTGTCCCTGCAGATCTCGCCTTTTAAGTCTCCTTGGTTTGATACATTATGAAAAGGAATATCAAGTGAGCTGCTTCTCCAAGTCTGGCTGACTAGTAGCTACAGTGCAAACATGCAGTGGGGGCGTGAGGTGAGGTGGGGTGTGCTGGGATTTTAGGTCATGTCGGATTTTCGAACCGTGATTGAATCATAATCATGCTGTGTGTGTCTGAGAACGAGGTCTTGGAAGTTGTGCTCTCCAAGAAAATGTTACTTTTAAGATTGTTGTTTTTACACCCTGGGCTGTATATCTGTAAACACATTTAGGGAGTAAAATCATAAACTTTGCGTAAAACCTGTCTCTTCTCTTGTGTACCGTCTCGGTTGTTGCAGTTTAGCGAGAGACAGAACTCGTTCTCTCATCTGAAATTGTTTTTCAGATAATAAAAACAGATTCAAACCTCTGCAGACTTACTTCCTGCTCCAGGGATAATTTATTGACAACTTTTCCATCCACGTTAAACTTTCAATCTTCAATTGAAATGTAAATTATTAAATTATCTCTGCAGCAAGGAGTCTGTGTAGCCATTTATCTACTGCAATTTGAAAGAAATTGAGACTCTGTGTTGCTCTTTATATACGTCTCCTAAAACCCCTGGGGCCCGTATCTTCCCTCACTGTGCTGGAAATCTGTAATAATCAAACCTATTAAAGAGATTGGAACCTATTTCCTATCTCCTAGATGGGAGAAAGATTACTTTTTCGTATTATTTCATCCTATATTAATTTACTTTCTTAATCCTTTCAGGGTTGTAATTGAACTGCTGCCTATTTTCAGTAGTCGATAAGATGGTGTTTTCAGGTTTGTAAGCTTCTCCCTTTTTCCTCCAAATGTAACGATGGTCATTATGGCCAAACGGTTAAATTAGAGTTATGTCTGACCACAGAACATGTCTGTGCATTTGTAAACTGTAATCTAGCTTTTTGCTTTTTCAGTGATGTACATTCTGAGCATCAACTTCCCATGATTATCTTCACTTTTCAGCTAATATCTCTGTGGGAATCATATTGCCAATAATCGTCTGTGTGGTGAAGCGGGCTAACTTTTCTATGTTTTCGTAGATTTTTCTCACAAAGTGGAACAAAGACAGACTTCTGGTCACAAAGTTCCCCAAGATCCGATTTTGAAATTTTTTTTTTGCAAAATTGCTCATTGAAGACACAAAACTGGCTCATCCTTTGGGTTTCAGCACCTTTTTTATTCATAATGGACAAAAAAACAACAATGTATCTTCAGAAAGCCTGAAGAATTACCACCAGGACCACTTTGAACCATAACTGGAAAATTTGGCTCCTTATAAACTAATAATTAGACTGACTTAAACTTTTGCACAGTAATACCTAATTACAGATAACGTTTGCTGAAAGCCAAATATGAATTTTAAACTATTAGGACAGTTTTATTTTTGTACTATATATTTTCTCTTTCCTTCTGGACTTGTTCTTTACACTCTGGGACGCTGAGACTCTTGCTCTTTTGGGTTTTCCTTAAGCAAATTGTTCTTAGATATTTATGATCGTTTAAGAAAAGCCATTTCTTTGACATTTAGTCATTCAGGACTCTGGTGCTCAGTGTTAGTTGTTATGACCATGATGATGAAAACTTTGTGAACCTTTGACTTCAGTATGTCAGTCTGATCCCCCCTGTGCAGAAAATAACCTCAGCCTCATTTCTGCTTGAAGGAACTTCAGCCCATTCAGCCATACAGGACAGATTAAACTTGTTCAGTTTCCTCACTTGAGCTTCTCGCTTCAAGTCCTTCCACAACTCTTTCTCAGCGGTTTCCTCTTGATGGCCTCATGAACACTGACATCCGTCGATACAAGTGAGACCTTTAGTTTTTCATATCAGTTGCTTTGAGTTCATTGGCTCGCTCTGAGAAACACGCTTGAACCGACACTTCCTTTTTTTTTGTTTGTTTGTTTTTTGGGCAGATTGGTGGGTGGGAGTCATTAGAGAAAGATTTGTAATGTTTTTCACCCTAATGAGCATCAACAATTCTCCAGTTCAGAATAACCCAAATGATCAGGGTTGTTTTCTCCCTTTGTGCAGAAGTAATTTGTTGGAAGCAACGCTCCACATTTCCCACAACGTAATCCAGTTAAAACCTTATTCAACCTGCGTGCTACAGTTTTAATTTATACTGACATACACTTTTTCATCTTCTGTGGCAAAATCTTTTACAGATAAATAATGTATCCTTTAAAAAATATTAGGCACAAAAAATTCGATTCCTTTTCATTCACAAGGTTTTCTGCATTCATCTTAATTTTGGAGCAACTAGAACCACAAACACCGACCTGCTTTTTTCTCAAAAGCAAGTTTTACTTCTCAAATAAGAAAAATGCAGAAATAGTGGGACTGTCTGAAGACCTTTGTTGTGCTCTGTTCCTATAATAACTTACAGATTTACAATTCCACTATTTTGTTGATTTTAATTAAAATAATATCTTTGAGTCTATTGTTGAGCGCAAACATTTGTTTTAAAAATGTAAAAAAAAATATATATATATATATATACTGTATATATAAAACTTCTGTCCAAATGTGCTTCCAATTCTTGGTCAAATAAAAATGCCTGGACATCACAGTGTTACAGTAAACATAAAATTTGAAAAGATGATCTGTAATTTTTACAGTTTTCGTAGCTTGAATAGTACGGAGAGACGTGTTGGTGACATAAAGAGAACGTTGATGTTTGCATTATAGTCATGATTCAAACTGTGCACATTTTATTCTTATCACATTTGCCTTTTGAAAGGGAGAAGACCTGCAGATAGTCTGGTGTCATCTGATGAATTACCAGAAACAGCAAAGATGAACTCTGAACACCAAAAACCAACTGGAAAAGACAGCGGTATGAGGTATCGGGTATCTATCAAGATGGATGGAACTAAATACAGGAAAATTCTTGAAGAAAACTTGTTAAATTCTGCAGAAAACCTAAGATCTATGGCAGCGGTCCACCACTGTAAACATACAGCAAGAGCTGCGATAGATTGGTTTAAACCAAAGCAGATTTACAAAACAAAAAAAAGGTTGGTGTCTAGATTGTCAGACCTTGTAGAACATTCTGAAACAGATGTGCTGGTTTATTTGCAGGAAAAACGTGGCTCTATACGGTATTGATTCTGGTTGGCTAAAAAAAAAGAAGAAATTCCACTGCATTTTATAAAAAGAAGAAAAAACCTGAAAATCATGTATCATTTTCTGCACTTTACAATTATGTTCTACTTATATACAACAAAATTGAGTCACATTTATATTTGGCTGATGTGACAATGAGACAAATGTGAACCTTTACAGGGCACAATGAAAAAGAAAGAAAGTGTGCCGTTATTCCGAAATATCTGAGAAAACAAAAGACAGCAGGTCACAGTCAACGACTCAAAGAAGCAAGAAGCTGAAAATCAGCATCAAATTTGTGAAGATTTAAACGTGAGGCTATAAATACACCGGAAGAGGCTTCAATTCAGAGTCTGCTGGTCAGACAATAAGCAAGTTGTGGCCTTTCTGTCTCTCTCTGGAGCTTCTGGAGTTTTATCAAACAAACTAAAAGTTCATCAAAGATCTCTGGCTCTCGTCTCGCACTAAGCTTGAATTCTCCTCTGCTGCGAATCAAAGCATTTTGTGTGGAAGAAAGAAAGCAGCAGCGCAGCTCATTAAACATTTAGCGCGAACCCTGCTGAGGCAGAGAGTGGTGGCATGTGCTTTGTGTGAACAGTTTTTAATGTCATTACTGGAAATGCTTTCGAGGCATGTGAGAAATGCAAACAGATTCGGCGAGGTCACAAAAAGCCCCGATAAAGAAAGATTCTTGGCTGCCACAACGAGGCGAGCAGAGCCAGACCCAGAGCAAGAGGCCTGTTTACAGATCATCTCCCCCCATTCAATGTCCAAGAGAAGGAGAAAGTCTCCAATGAGGAGTGTAGGGGTTGCAATTGCTGTCAAATAAGGGGAGGGGGGATGAAGAAAAAACAGGAGGAGAAAAACACAGAAAATAAATATCCTCTAAAAAATAACCTGATTTTAAAAGTGCTCTACTTAAAATTAACATCCAACATGGGAAACAAAATCATTCCATCTTCAAAGCGGCCTGTTTTGTCAGCGAATCCTCCGATAATGTCTCCATCCTAATTTCTAACACTTCCTCTTATCTTTGCCCATGTCTGGATACCCGCCGACTGGAATTACACAGCATCAAGAAGTCCTGTCTGGTGAGTCGAGGATAAACCAGCAAACCGAACCTCAAAGTCTCAAAATCAAAAGAAATTAAACAGCTTTCTTGTCAGATAGATGCCGCAGCAGCAGCAGCCCCGGATTCTCCGAATTATATTTCTGCTTTAACATCAAACCGAATGAACTGCGGGGGGAATTGTAATGAGATGGGAAGGAAAGTTCAGACACTCAGTATGAACCGCATAAGATTATTTACTTCTCCAAAAGAAGAGCTCCGCCTGAGAACCAGAACGCAGAAAGACGAGTGTCATCTGCGTAGAAGACAATCTGCTGTAATCAACTCATAAATAGAGGCAGAAGCGACAAAATGCAGCTGCTCCTGCTTCTTGCTCCTCCAACTTTTAGCTGCCTGAAATTACAAGCTGCAGCCGTCTATTTAGATCAGATGAGCTTTTATTTGCTTGTCTGGAGCTTCTATCTGCGCCAATAACAGCTGTTTTAATAATAACGTGTCAGACGCTCTTAACAGGACATGGACAGTACTTTTTTTTTTGTAACATTATTGAGTCACAATGCAGCTGCAAAAGAGTGCATTGAGATTCACATCCACGCCTGAGCTCCTGTTTTATTTATGCTGAAGAAACCTTTCTCGTACAGCCACGCTAAACAAGAACAGGTTTTGAAAAATGTGGAAACCTTGGAAGAAAAAAAAAAAAGTATCTCTGCCTCTTGAACTTCAATGTATTTTATTGGCATTTGGTGTGAATGCAAGGTTATACAAGTCTGTGAGTGTGAACTGTTGTTTTCAGTTTATATATAATAAACACAAATAGTGCGTTATTTATTTACCTGTGGTTGGTGCAGTTACAACGGCAAGAGTTTTGAGGCTGTATCTAGGTCAACTTTGCTTATCTGGAGGTAGTTTAGATAAGCAATGTGTTGGCACAAGTGTTTCATTTGGATCGGGTCATTGCAACTGTAATTTAATCCAAAATGTTGCATTATAGATCTGGCTGTATGTTCAGACTTGTTGTCCTGCTGCGAGGTGAACTTTTGCCTCCAGTCTCAGGTCTTTTGCAGCCTCTATTTAGCTCCATACTTCTTCCTTTTTCTTCCGTATGCTGAAGAAAATGATTCCCACATCATGCCGTCATATTTCATAATGATGATGAGTTGTGTTTTTGTACGGGTTATAGCAAACAGGACTGTTTTTTAATGTTTGTTTTTCTTTCTTCGTCAGACCGCTCTTCCATTAAGGTAGATTTGCAGAGTGCACAGCCAGCTAAACAATTTCCCTTAAACGGATTCTCCCACCTGAGCTCTAGATCTCTGCAGCTCCTCCAAAATTGAGATGAATCTTTTTACTGCATCTCTGATTGTTGCTCTTCTTGGCCCGTCTGTTTTTATATCTCTGACCCATTAGAAAGAGTCGCTGGTTTGAATAAAAAGGCTTCTGTAGCACAGTGCAATTGTGAATATTTATCATACATCCAGGGTTGTGTAAGTAAAAATAATATTTAAAAGATTCATTTTGGTGTTGCCAGGCTTTCAATAGTATATATTTGAATCATCTCTACACATTTAAAAAATTTATTACTTTACTTAAACACTGGAAGCGATGTTTCACATGTGCGTAATTTCCACAGTTTTTTTTTTCGTTGGTAGGAAGGTAAAACCCTCGCCTTGGTGAAGACATGAGAGCCTGAGCTCCCGGTGAGAGAACCTGCGCCAGGCGCGCTTAATGATGAATCCTGTGAAATGATGCTGAAAGCCCCTGAAAAGCTGAGGAAGCTCTGACAAAGATTTGCACAAAATAGTCACCATTTGAAGTGTGAAATCCCTGTTAGGTGTCGACTCCCGATCCATATTATTAAAACATGTCTTCGAGCTCTGTGGGCAGATTATGAGACGCCTCGTCCTCCCTGATACACTCCTGAACCCGAGGAGAACCACGTCGATTTTAAACAACGTTAATGTGTTTTCAATCTCTTTGTAGCTATTTTGCATCTGCTTGTGCTCCCCGTTTTTGTTTTTTTTTTTTTGGTTGGGGGGTTGTGTTGCCTCGAAGCATTTTAGGTCCCCTGGTGGTTGTTTTGTGTCCCTCGGTGCCTCCCTTTTTTTATCTTCATTTTTCTTGCTGTGTGACTCATTGATGTCTTTTTGTCTTTTGTGTTCTTTCATGTCTGTTTGCAGTAAATGGCTCTTTTTTTTCTTTGTTCATGTCATTTTTTTTTTGTCTTTTTAAAGGTCTTTGATGATCTTGGCTTGTTTTGTGTGAGTTATGTGAGCTTTTTCTGAGCTTATCTTGCCTCGGGGGCTTGTGAACCCAACTTTAAATGGTCTCGGTATTCCTTTCATGAGATGCTCCTGTAGTTTTCCTGCAGAAAATGAACCAAAGTTCAGAGTTTACCTGCAAGATCCATGACTTAGCCTTTTGTTCTTAGAACCAATGCATTCTTTGAGTTCCACATATTAAAAAAACTAAAACTTTACGTATACCTATAATTGATATAATAATATCAATAATATATTGATATATATATATATCAGGCTAATTTTACTCTTCAGGTTATTTATCTGATGTGGTTTTATTTCAAGGTTGACTGATGTTTAGACAAACAGCATCCCTAATTTTTAATGCAAGATGCAAGTTTGAATTTATTGTGGATTTTTAAAGTAATTCAGGGTGAAAACAATACTTGCAAACTCAAATAGCTGCAAACACGCTGACTAATACTTGCTTAAATGTTCCTCTTGCATGCTGAGCTCACGCTTGATTGCTCTTCTAGTCACAATTAGACGAGGTCCTTCAAATTTTTCAGCCAAGTGACATGGAGCGGCCTTTTACATGGGTTGTTGCTCCTCCGGTTTGATGCAGAAGAGTCTTTTGTTTTTGCACATGTAAAAGCCAATCAGGTGAGTGCAACCACTGCCACTATAGTCCTGACCAACATGAGGAGAATAAATCCCATTTTAATCAGACCTTCAACATGTTTGCTCCGTGTTTGTCAAAGAATAGAAGAATGGAGCTGAAAAGACTACTCTTAACTGCAGCTACTCCATAAAGTTATTTAATTGTTTTTTGTGTGTTTCTACTTTGTCTTAGTCTTTTGTTTACGCCTTAAATCATAAACTCTCTCTTTTTTTTTTACAGGATGCTTAACGTGTGTCCTTACGCACTTCAAGCGTCAGAACGCACTTACGTTCTTACGCTTAAAAATATTTTGTCTTTAATGTGTTTTCCTTTTTTCTTTGTTCCTTTAGTTTTCTGTTCATCACTTTGATATGTGTGAGCGGTGCTGTGCAGATAAAGTTGCCTGTTTGAAAGCTTCACCTTGACTCCTCTGAAGAGTCTTCCTGTTGTTCTGCTCAAATTGCTCAATCTTTCCATCTTCTGATAAAACTTTGCTCCAGGAGGTCATTGGGTTTCTGTGCGTGGATGACTGCAGATTAAATACGTGTGCTTTTGGTGCTTTATTAGGGGCACTCCTTCAGCTCAGGTTGATGTTAAAACTCACTACAGAGTGAACAAGGACACTGGTTTTCTGGTGGCTCCAGTGCACGACAGGCTTCTTGGTCATTCCAACAAATTTCCTACAGGTTGCTCGCTGTACCATCATTCCAACATGGAAAAAGAATGAACAAAGTGCATAATAACAATTCAAAAACAATCTAACATTATATCCATGATCTAAAGATTTGTGCAAGAACTACCCATGCTCTCGTACGGCACATTCTTCCTCCTTGTGTTGAACTGTGAGTGCTCACTCTTGACCTGGCTGCTTTTCCTCTGATTAAACTGATTCCACGCTGAGTTTCAGGGTGTACAGAATATATTCAGTCTGTAGAAATCAGTTTTCACGTCGCCTTTGGATTTGATTGCATTTAAAGTCTCCATGTAAGCTCCACAAGGCTGAACCAAGGATTAGATTTTTTTTTTTTCCATATATACATAAGCTTTCTTGGACAAAGGAACAGTTGTCCTGATGTATTTAAACATACATTTTTCTTCAGTAGCAGCTCCACCTGCTTGTTGTCACTCCTGCTGTGAGAAGTGTGGCTGACATTGACCCATTTGATCATTCATGCTCATCCCATTTAACCGCGTCCTCTTGAGGAACAAGCACCTTCAGCCTGATTGTTTCAAACCTTGAACAATCCAGGCTGAACGTGCATCTCAGATGTGACTACTCAATAGAGTTTCTTCAAGTGCTTTTTCAACTCTTGCTATTAGAATTGCTCTTTGTAGTTGACAACCAATTACTTGGTACACGTGAGATTGCCCTTGGCTTTGTCAGGCCTTTGTTGATTTGCATGAATTAGCCCTGAGACGACCAGTAATGTGTGAGAGGATGCGCTGAATTCACCGCCTCACTTAATTTGTACTCATTTATGCACACCTCTGCCTGTTTTTCCGATCGCACGTTGTGTTGGAGAGGGTTGCAATTTTAATCAGATTTGTACTTTAACACTTCACTTTTTATTGTTTTGTGTCTTATAATTCTGGACGTTTCCTTGGAGACCCCACTCTTCTTCTTAGCAACACCAGAGACAAAAGAGAATATATATATGAGGAAATCTGTGATTCGGACTGGAGAAGTAATCAGCTCCAGATTGGCACACAATGGCTGAGCTGTCACAGAGCCTGCGCCACGTCAGGAGCTTTACTCATCTGCAGCGTGACCGCAAGAAGGTTATCCGTGTTGAAATTTTAAAGGTTGCAAAAGGGCAAAATGTGGAACGGCTTTTGTGCAAGTGACTCATTTAGCTTGTCGCTGTGAGGCTGTTGTGGCTGCAGGGGAGATTAACTTTGTCGAAACGTCCGTTAACTCTTTTGTCCGTTCGCTTTATTTAATGCCACAGGACATACGTAAATTCACCAAACTATTCACATCGATACAACAGAGCCGACGACAACGACAGTTATGAACGGCAGTGTGAAACACAGATTGGCAGCCGACCAGGAGTTGTTGTTTCACTGCACAAGGGAGTGGCGGAGTGGGTCACTGAAATTCAACTATTTCACGACTGTTCTAAAGGGGTGAAATGGATGTGAATTTAGTCAAAATAATAACAGCTAGAAAAGAAAACACCAGAAAAGGTGGTTTTCTGTCCATGTGACTTCAAGCAAAACTGTTGGAGAGAGAGGGTATCATATCATTATCCTGATGGTTTTTTTTTAGCAGATCTGTTTTTGTTTCTTTACTTTTTTTTTTCTTTACAAAGAAGAACATTAAATCCAACAAGGAGCAGCTCAGATTTCATCACATAACTGTGGGGAGAAATAAGCAACACTATGAGCTACAATGCGCCAAAAAATGTGGCTCTGTTGGGCGTATAGGATTAATATTGTTATAATAACAGGGACATTTCTGTGTGCTGACAAAGTCAAGTCTCATGACATTTTGTGAAACAATTTATTCATATAGTGTGATACTCACACTATATAAATCTGGATCAGTAAACACTGATCAAACGTCGCTTCAAAGCAGGTGGTTTCTAAATCACCGGATTTGGTTTTCTTTAAAACGGAAAACTGTGCGTTTGATCATTTCATCTTTTGTTCTTACTGTAAATCAACAGCAGAGATAAAGCTTTATCTGTCACTTTATTCAGTTTTATAGCTAAATTGTATTCCAGAAAAATATGGCAATTTTGTGCTTGATCTACCATGTGGCAGCCCCGAGATCAGCCTGCATTTCTGTGATTAAGTTGTTTTGTGTGAATGATCCACAAAAATATATTACAGGCTGTACAGTAGATTCTGTTGACATAACAAACACTGGTTTTCCTTGAAAGTCAAAATGTATTTTCCATTTATAATGGTGTTTAAAATATAACACAGGCTAGTCACAGGTGTAACTGGAACAACACTCAAGTCTCTACCTAAATTGTCTACAAGTCATGTCAAGATAGGGAGTAAACATGTTAGTGTTAGCCTAATATTTCAGTAAAATATTAATTGAGAGGTGTGATTAAGTGAAGAAAGGGACCTACTGCAATATCAGATCATTAGCTAACCTAGCTGGTCGCTAGCTTTCTGTTGTCGCTATCCACCAGAAACCCTAGTTGGTAAAAAAAATATCTGTGGCTTTCAGGAAGAAAGATACTGCAGCACATGCAATGTGAATGAACACACTGTGCTTTTTCAGACCTTATATGTGCTGATGAAATGTTGTCTTTCGTTCACGCACTCTGCTTTAAAGCTAATAACTCTTTTAATCATTTAAATGACTTTAATGACGTATCTGACTGAAGCTCTGTCTTGGCACATATTCGTTACCTGAATCAGTACAAGGGATAAATGAAATCCTGATCAGGACATCCCTAGTGGCCATTATTATACTGCAATCATAAAACTATAAGGTCTACCATGTAGCCCATAGATCTTTGTTCAATTCTGTCCCTGATAGTAAATCAAAATCCTATATTATTTTAGGCCAATTTTTGAGGTCTTTTTGTTTGTCAGCTGTTAATAGTGGTGACAAATGCAATATTTAGATGTCCATTTAAGCTTTTTATCAGTTTGTATGTCCGCAACATGCTGCTTTAATGTTTGTAGGGAAGCATAACTTGTTGTCAGTCATCACTGGCTTGCAAAAAGAAAAAGATTGGTAATGACATTTCCGCTGGTGATGCCAATTAGCTTTAAATACGTTAGCTGGGCATTTCTTTCGTAATTGAGACCAGATTGTTTCCCTCTCGCTAAGCCTACTTTTAGCTTGAGTTATCCAACTTAAATATTAAACCAGTTATTGTTTCACAAGCTGCTATGAGACCTATTTGAAATGTCAAGCACCAACAGAGGAGGATGAGATGAAAGCTGGGGAAAACAAAGAGCCTGGCTGTCTCCAAAGTTAACAAAATACACTATGTCAATAGGGCTTATTGACAAATTAGGTTTAGTTTGTTGTTCAGATATCCTCTTTATAACAAAAATAATGTAATCACAGCTTTCCCAATCGTCTAAGCAACAAAATAAATCACATATTGATGTCTTTGTGCATCACAACCGTGCTGGGAGGTGCCTCCTCCACTCTCCTTCCTCTCAGAGCCAGAGAAAGAACGTTCCGGGCGTTACGAGAAACTCGCAGAAGGAGCTCCTTCAGTCCGGCCCTGTACTCTTTTCGGATCAGGCAGTAGAGCACTGGGTTGAGACAGCTGTTGGCATGGGCGAGACACACAGTCAGCGGAAAGGCATAAGCCTGGGCGTTGTAGAAGGCCTTACTGAAGGGCACAAGGTCGAACTTGATGAGCACCCCCCACAGGGTGAGAGCCTGGTTCGGCAGCCAGCAGATGAAGAAGGACAGGACTACGATGGTGACGGAACGAGTAACTTTGGAGCGTTTGCGGTGGCGTCCTCTCTCGTGCTCCGACTTGTCCGTGCCGCTGCCGTTGCCAACCGAGCTGCCCACGATGCGCCGGCTCAGGATGAACCTCAGCAGGAGGAGGTAGCACACGGAAATGATGATCAGGGGAACTACAAAGCCTAGAAGGACCTTCTGTGTTTGGTAGAGCCCAAGCAAAACCTGGGGATCCCAGTGACCTGAGTCAGAGTCTGAAAACCGAACTAAGCAGAGCTCGTCATCTGCAGACACCTGGGAACACAACAGAACGAGAAGATGCTCGTCAAAATAGGAAGCAATTCGGGATTAAAGGTTAAGACTATAAATACATTAAGAAATCCGCTGGTGACTAAAAATCTGATCTTGGATCGACTGATGTTTCCATTCTGTCAATACACCTTACACAACTATGACCAGGACATGACATAAAGCAACACTTTTC
The DNA here is from genome assembly GCF_002775205.1 of Xiphophorus maculatus. Taxonomy (NCBI): domain Eukaryota; kingdom Metazoa; phylum Chordata; class Actinopteri; order Cyprinodontiformes; family Poeciliidae; genus Xiphophorus; species Xiphophorus maculatus. The sequence continues at coordinate 11,745,997 of NC_036448.1, forward strand.
AGTGTTGAAAGTTCTTCTTGTGAGACGAAGTCTCACAGTTAGAGGTATTTAGAAATGAAGTCAAAGGAAGAATAAGGGCTGTCAGAAGCTTCTAGACAGGAACGTCTAACATCTACTGAAGCAGGTTGGCTCTTCGTTTAGGCTGCAGCATCAGGTAAACTTCTGCTGATAACAGGAAACTAAATGTATGAAAACAAAGTTATCATTCGAAGAGTCCAATTCTGTCTGCCAGGGAACATGCTGAATCAGGAAATATTGGATTTACTTGTTCCAGTGAGCTGTTGAATTTGTGCTGCTGGAAATACCAGCCGTGTTAACCGTGCCGTTTGCCAAGATACTAAAGACTGTTTAAAATGTCAGCTCTGTGATCATTTAATCGTTGTTTTGAAACTATACTGAAATCTTGTTTAGCTGCAGGGCTGTGTAGCTCTCTACGTCATACACACAGTGTGACATCTCCTCAGGACCCAGTATAAACAAGTAATGATTACCTATAATAGGGAAAGGCTGCTTGAAGCTCTTGTATAGTTGCAATAAGCGAGTGAATAACTTAAAAATTGAACACTTAGCTTAAAATCTGAACTTTTTCTCTCAATGATGGTGTCGTCCAAAGACAAGGAACTGTTTAGTGTCCTATCCATGAAAGTTTCTTGTACAACTGCAACTGATTAATAGGTACATGTAATAAAACATCCAGTTTGATTTAAAATATATCATTTAAAGGCTGCATTTAATTCTTTTGTGAAAACATTTGATTCTCCTCATGGTGTTCTATGTTTTCTTTATTGAACATGTCTTGTTTAAATTCCTCCATTATTTTATGATTGGTGGGATTTATTATTTTGGTCAGAATTTAATAGTTAGCAGTTGTTTGAAATGAAGACAAAACCTTTTGAGGACAAACAAAAGTAGTTTAAGCTTTTAGTTATGGCTTAATTTACTTACATATTTTAATTGAATGAATTGCTTTTTCATTCAGATAAAAATGAATAAGCCATTCATAATTGAATTGAGTTGAAAATATATTTTTAAAATGTAATAAAATGTCATTAAATCTAAATAATGCATCGACTTTGAGGTTTTTAGGCCTTATCCACATTGTAATATGTTTTAAAAAAAATGAATTAATGTGCTTTGCCATTCTTATGAGTTTCTTAAAAACACAGCAATTCTTTTTGGGGAAAGGTGAGAAACATGCTTGGTGTGGCCTCTGACATGCTCAGGGTCAAGGGTCAGATTAGAGGTGAGGTTTTGGCTTTATCATTATTGATTTCCAGATAATTTAAAGTCTCGTCCTGTTTTTGAATTGATTTTGTAAACTGAATTGGCAATATATGGTGCACTTCTACAAGTGTGCAAAGGACTTATTGGGATGTGCTGTGGTTCTTTTTTGTAGTTTCTTTTTTCTGTTACCGATACCTTCTCCACCAAAACCTGCAGACACTATTGTAAGTTTTCGATATACTGCTTGCAGGGCTGACCCAAGGTTTATGGGGCCTTACGGAGAATATTATTTAGGCTCCCCTCCTCCTGTTAGTTAAGAACATCAGCACCACTAGCAGTGTTTTGAAGCAGATTTAGTGAAATCTGTGAGAGGAGGCCCAAGTTCAACTGGCTGAGCTTAAAACAAATCACTGATAATTAATTATTATTTGCTGAGATGTGAACACAAGGAGCTGAAACACAGATATTAAACTCATAGCATCCAAAGTATGGTAACATAACAATCAAACCGTGAAGATTATTCTTTGGACTTTTACAAAATAAACTTGCTAACTCCTTCTAAATGTAAAATTTGAATGTTAAAACTTAAAACATTCAATCTATGCTGAAACTGCTACATTTAATTTAGTAGTATTGTCTTTGTTAAACAAATGTTAAAATTCTGGAACTATTGTTTGCGTTATAATTCAAGCAATGATGGGGGCCTGGGGTCCCATGAGGCCTGGGTGCCCAAGAAGTTGCCTGTACCTTGGGCGGCTCTGACTGTTTTGTAACTTTGTGTTGCTGTTCATAACTTTATTTTTTTTTTCTTACTGCAAATATTCGTATTGCTAAGACTATTTAATTCTTAGTGCATCCAGACAGCTTTTTATATTAGATTTCTTCAAAAAAAATCAAAATTGCCCAAAGAAAATCGGTCACAGAAATCGGCCACGCAGTCAGTGCAATTGCGCTAACCTGAACGGTGGTGGAGTAGAAAGCGTGGGGCAGCGTGGCCACCAGAGAGACCACCCAAATGGCCGAACTGACCCACTTGGCGCGGGCCGTGGCGATCCTGGGGCTGCTCATCTTCAGGGACGTAACCAGGGAGTGGTACCGGGTCACGCTCATCGCCGTGAGGAAGAAAACGCTGGCGTACATGTTCATGGTGGTGACCGAGCTCACGATCTTGCACATGACGCGGCCGAAGGGCCAGCGGAAGTCCAGCACAGTGTCCACGGCCCAGAAGGGCAAGGTCAGGACGAACTGGAGGTCTGTGATGGTCAGGCTCATCACGAAGCAGTCGATGGCGGAGTGGTGGTGGCCCCGGCGGCGGGAGTGTAGGAGGAAGAGCGCCAGGAGGTTCCCCACCAGTCCCAGGACGCACACCACCAGGTAGACCAGAGCAATGACGACTCGCACCTGTCACAAACATAAAGTACCGTTTCAGCATCTGAACTTCTGTCATAAACTTTATTAATGCAAATACTGAGAGGCTCTGCTCTGTACACAATTACTGCCTTTTGAGTAAACCTACTGGCAGGTTGGCGCTGTCTCCATGCAGATCCAGGGAGGACTCCTTGGAGAGGATGAGAAGCCAGCAGTTGAGTGAAAGGTTAAACATCGGGAGGTTGGAGCCTGCTCCTGTCGGGCTGACCAGCTCGGATATCTCCTCCTCCTGCCCCCCGCACTCACTCAGCCCGGTGGGGGGTCCGAGGGAGCTGCTGTTGCTCTGCATGCTTGTGCAGAGAAATATAGACTCACTTTTTTTTTTTTTTTTTTTTTTTAAGAAAGGTCTCCAGCCTTCTCCTGTGTTAGAGTAACCTCCGCACAGGTGTGGAGACAAAAAATCCCCATCTTCCTCCTCCTGCTTATATGGTCTCCAAAAACTCTCCGCTCACATGTTATCGGTGCTCCAAATGGAAACTTAAGCTTTCCATAATTAAAAAAAATAAAATAAAATAAAATAAATAAGGGGGATATGAAAATGCATCAGCCTATACTGACACGATCCGTCAGCCTCTTCATCCTGAGAATGTGAAGAGCAAAGCCGCCGGACTGGATGCTTTTATAGTCGACGGGCTCTCATTCTGCCGCTGGACGGCGCACTGTGGGTGCGCACAGCTCAGTCAGCGCCGTTAACTGTTATTATCATCACAGGACCAGGGAGGGCAGGGAGAAAAGCTTCATCATCCCGCTGTTATCAATTTTTATTTTTATTTTAATTAAAAAAACAAACCAACTACTGGGCTATTTATTCTTGTTTCTTCATTATCGAAAAAGAGAAGTATTTTGTCTTTATCATCATTACTATTATTATTATTATTATTATTATTATTATTTTACACCCAGTCTTCTGTCTGTCTCACTTAGATTTTATATGACCGTGAACGTAATAACCACAACTAGTGGATCCCAGCTGACTGAACTGAACCCCTTCCACATGTTGACTGAGCTTTTTTAAAGGTTTCCTCTTGACAATGTCTTTCTTCGTTCCACTCGAGCTGTGGATCTCTTCAGCTTCTAGTTGTCTTGTGCATCTTAGTTGATTGTCTGATTATTACTCTCCTTATTAGTTTAGGCTATTTTTTTAGTTCTTTTATCATCGAATGCAACAGTGGTCTGTGACATGTTCCAAGCTGGGACATTGTTTTATAACCAAACAATGCTTTGAACATCTCCACAATTTTGTCCCTGACATATCTGCTCCATTTCTTGGTCTCCATCATGCTGTTTGTTCTCCAATGTTCTCTCCCAAAACTCTGAGACCTTCAAAGAGCAGCTGGCTTTGTACTGAGATTAAATTACCCAGAGGTCGACTCTAGATGACTGAAGGCATTGGAATTTTTTTTTAGAGTTGTTTCAACATGGAGGATTGTGAATACAAATGAAAAAGCAATGAGACAAGGAGAGACTTAAGACGCATCTAAATAATAAATTCTGTCATTATCTCACAATCAGTGGGTTCAATCATACCAATCTCTCATACATATATTAGAGAGGTTTTCCAGCCATTTAGCTGCTATTGATAACAGGCTCTCCTCCTAAACTCTTTGGACACATTTATAGTAATATGTATAATGTGTTTTTTGCTTTCATCGAATGTTTACCAAGTACCAAGTCTGCTGGAGATGTACGTTCGGCTGGTAACGTCTCCTCCTTGTGGAGCTGTTCATTTACATTCTGCAGCAGCTCTTCAAGGTGCTTAAAGGTGTCGGCTTTCATTTTCATCAGACTCTTACAGGCAATTAAGTAGTAGAGCTGGGGAAGAATCTTAAACGCAGCGCCTCTCTCTCAACTCGTTATGTTGCTGCTCAAAATGAGGGAAAATAAAAGCGAGATGATTTTCTTTGTTTGTTTTGCAAACATTGGTGCTTGGAGTTGAACTACAGCTCTTCTGTCACACCGAAGCGGACTCGCAGGCTTTTATTCGAGCAGATTTCCGCCTTCCTTCTTTGTGTCGAACAGACACTGCAATGGGCTTCCTGGCAAGGATCATAAAAGCCAGCTTGCTCTTCAGTGTTCTTGCTCGGTCGAGCACATTCTGGCAAAAACTTGTGATAAAGATGAAATCAAAATGAAGGAGGACAAGAAAAAAAAACCCTTTAAACGCCATCATTTAATTGTCACTTTAATCTATATTCGTCATCAGAAAAAGCTCAACAATGTGGACACACTTTCAGAAAGGTAAAGAGAAAACAGAATATTTTTTATTTCAATTCAGTTTTTTTTTTTCTTCCATTGTCAAACACCAATTTCTACCTCTGGCGGTAAAAGAAAAATAGAACTTTTGACAGACTATTTTCTTTTAGAAATATTCCTAGAGACTCTCCAAATTACTTCCTGAAGTTGTTCAGCTTCGACTTTAAACGTCCCCTGAAGATTGTTTTCTGAAAGTTTGCTAAATGCAGAGCCGCCACAAGATTACAAGGGTCTTATATGGGATTTGATTCTGGGGTCTTTTTCTAGCATCCACCACAGCACCGATAGTATCTACTAATCCAAGATTTACGGTTTGTTTTTTGAACCAGCTCTAGAATTTCATATTTAATGTCACCTTATCAAAAAAATACAAGACCTTTAAAGGTCACCACCCCTTTAAACTGAATGGAAAGCAGAAAATGCAAAATCACATAGCTCACTGTGTCCATTTCTCTGATGTCAAAATATTTTTGTTAAATTACAGGTTTAACTTATTAATGTTATATAGTTATGTTCAACTATTTTATGTTGTGAAATGTATTTATTCAAAAGCTCATAAACCCTCTAGATGGTCAAACTTTGCAACATTTATACCCGGAATGATCTTTTCCCACCTCTGGCCTCTTTTTTTCTCTTTCTCTCTTCTGGCAGCAGCAGCACCTCAGCTCAAAACTGATACAATCGGATTCTGTTTGAATTTCTACCCACAGATTCTGAACTTTCCATTAATACACAGGAACACATTGTTTAAAGTTGTGTGATCAATAATTCATTTCAGACTCCAGGCTGTGCAGCGTACTTGCAGTTTTGGTTTAGATTTGCTGAAATCCCTCTTTTCTTAAATTGTTAAATGCACCCTAGCAGCTCTCGCCTTGAGCCACTGCACTCGTTCTGGACTGTTACAGAAACGCTTTAGACATACTGAGATCCTGGATGCCCAGAGCACAGCAAAGCCTGATTATGGACAAAAAAACTCTTACATTTGTAAGATCTTATGTTTTTTGTTTCTCTTACTTAATTAAACACATCATTAGAAGTTAACAAAAATATCATAATTAGCTGTGCACAAATGTGAGACTCTAGACAACACACAACACACTTGGTGCAGCCTTTTTCCAAACATTTTGTCCAGTGTTCTTGGAGAATATCAAACAGTATTCAAGATGGATTATGATGGAGCTGAAGTTGAACTATTATTCACAGTTGTGAGGAGATGCTGAAAAAGAAAAATCTCCTAAATCTGTTCTTTGTGTAGCACGCACAGAGAGCCCACTCGAGATAATAACTGGGAGGACTGAGGTTTCGCTGACAGCTGATGCTAGAAGTGTTTGGTGCTTGAACATGCTCCAAGTCCTTTGGACGTGACTGCTGAACCACAAACAGTCTGCAGATGCATCTTCACAGTATCCATCACTTGTTGTAAGACGCGGGAGCTGCAAAGCAAATGTTTTCTTTCCTGTCTATTTCTGCCTGAATTTTGGCGTAAGCAGTGAAGATCATCCTCAAGCTAACATGTAAGTTGTTTTTTTTTTTTAGGGGGGGATTATGTAGTTTGACCCAGAGTAATAATAGCATAATTATCAAGTGGAAGGAAAATTATGTCATGTATTTTTGCCCCCTAACTCTGATACCACTTAACAAAATCCAGTGCAAGCAACAGTCTGCTGAATAATAACATTAACAAAAATTTGTTTTTCTTATTATACCATATATATTTTTAGATCAAATCTGAAGGTGCTACAAATTCTTAGAAACAGTAGCATAAAACTATAAATACTGTAAATACATTTACAACTTAAATTAAAATAAATGTTTTCTGCATTGTGTGTAGTTTTGTTCTGCTGTGAAGGAGTCCATGTGGAAGGCAGGGAACGTGTTGAGGTTGTAGACAGGGAGGGGCATTTCCACGGCTGCACTGATGAGTCAGAAAGGCTCGGATCTTACAGTGATAGAGAGCCATTGGAGCGAGTTTAGAGTGGGTGTTACATGTTAATATTTCTGTACTCTCATTAGGAGTCCAACTGAGTGTGTGTCAGTACTTTTTGTGAAGGCCAGTGAACCAACAGCCTTTAGGGGACGTGCAGTGTTAGTATTTAAGACCAAGGAACCCCGCAAGCAGGTCAGAGAGAAACCTTTGGAGAAATCTAAAGCAGGGTCAGTTTGTGGAGCCATATCCCGAGCACTGGCCTGCAAAGCTATCAATACTTGAAGAGCAACCTTCACTGGAAGGCAAGAAAAGAGTGAAGCTATTAGTGAAGCAGATGACTCTGGAGGAACTGCAGACAGAGACAAGAAAGAAGTCATTAGCAGTCCCAATTTAACAAGTGTGCAGAAAACACTTGAAAAAAGATTCTCTGGTGAGATAAGACCCAAATTAAAACATACTGTGTGCCTGCATACCCCAAAACACACCATCGCCACAGTGAAACATTGTGGCGACAGCATTATGATGTGGGGATGCTGTTCTAAACCAGGCACAGGGAACCTGATTAGAGTTTATGGAAAGATGAATGGAGTTAAATACAAGAAAGCCATGGGGAAAGAAACCAAACATTTAGCGTCTGAATGTGGGAGAATCTGTTGATGGGAGATTTTTTTTCTCTCCATAAATCTATCCACTAGGGTAAGTGGTGAGTGTGGAGAAAAAAATCCACTGTAGAAAGTAAACAAAGAGAATACTTACTACAAGTTATGTAGATGAAATAGCAAACATGCTGAAGAAGCTTCAGCCAAACAAGGGCAAAACTGACTTGCATACAAAGCGGTATTTGTGGTGGAAAACTAACACCGCACATCACCCTGAACACAACGCTCCAGTTGTGTTTAGGGTAAAGCTTTTCTGTGGGTAAAACTTTTCTTCCTGGATGGCATTAAAACCAGGGCAATAAACACTACAAGAGGCTGCAAAAACAATCAAACAGAACAACCCCAAACATAAAACAAGAGTAATTAGTAATGACTTTTATTCTGAAAAAAGATTGACTCAGGGAGACCTCAGTTAGCCTGTCTTGATCGATAAAGAGTCGTAGAAACTGCGTATCATTTTCCTTCCATGTTATGTCAGTTTATGATTTAAGCTCTTTAAGGTTTGTGGTTTTATTTTGACGGTATGGATGCCTTCCCAAGGCACCGTTAACGCACAAATGTGCTGACATGTACCTCATGTTTGTGTAACCTGACACAAAGCGATTAAGAAAAACAAAAATGCATTTTCGCAAAATTTTATTTTGAAAACCTCTTTAGCTCCTGTGCTTTATCATCATTTTACTGAAATGTTACAGAGGAAGTTAAAGTTCATTCCTGACATATTTAACAATATGTATCTAAAGTGCATAATAAAATGAAGGGGTGAATCTCCTGCTCATGTACCTGAACAAGAACCTTGAGGAGTTTCCTTGTTCTTTTTTTTTTGTTTTGTTTTGTTTTATCAGACATCAGTGCAACTGTAGCTCCCTACTGACCATAACTGCACAGGTTCTGGCTAGTAGCATCTTGTTTGTGCACCACTGAAATCATAACAGTCAAATACAGACACTGAAAAGAGCAATTAAAGTGCTCACTCTACTGACACACAAGCCAACACCACTACATGTTTCTGCTCTGCCAAGATCCGTAATCATCTCCGTTGTTGTGTTCCTGTAGGTGTACCGTGGTGACGACCATCCAGGCCCAAAGCTTCTCCTTCAGGCTTCGCAGGTCCTCAAAGCCCCAGGAGACCGAGGAAAGCGAAAAAGTTTGAGGACGGACTTCTCCCGCTTCGCCCGTCGACAGAAGGGAGCGCGACGACGCTGATAAGTAGAGACGTGGTGAAGGTGAGCGAATGTGTGCTTTGTGCGTGTGTGTTGGTTTGCTGGACAAAAGTGCGGGGTGTGCGTCAACAGACCTGCCGTCCTTGTATATTCTACGTGGCTGCGTTGGCTGTAAGGGACCGGCTGAATATTTGAGGAAATGAGCATAGAGAAGCAGAGGACCAAAACCTGCACATGAACACAGACAAGAAACGCCAAGAAGAGAAAGAACAAATGATGAGGAAGTGAGCAAATGCGCAGAGACAACAAATGAAAAAGGGACGTGACCTACATAAAGCCCCGGACAAACACATGAGCCCAGATGCCGTTCAAACATTTAAACAGACTCCTTCTAGATCTTGGAGGGAAACACAGCAGGGACATATTGGGGAAACTCCTAGAATGTTGTAATGATGCCTTCTTTTTTTTATGGATTTAATGCATTTTCTGCGTGCCTGCATCAGTATCAAAGGAAGCAGTGCGTCTGAACATTCTCCACAGTGGTGCAAATTGGGGCATTTTGGTGTTACATCTCACCAGGATGCAGGTTCCTCTGTTTGTTGTTTTGCAGGAGCTATTAGGCAAGAGAGCCTGTAGCCGGCTTAGCTGCTCCAGCAGAGCACTGTGAACACAAAGAGAGGAGGAGAAGATGAAAGAGATTGAGTGAAAGTTTCACATAAGGGCCCACAGATGAAATACAGGCATCGAGTTTCTCAGCATCTGTGATCTTTGGCAGCCGAAGCCAAAAGAAGCAGAAGCCGCAGACTTCGGGCAGAGGAAGAGCTTGGCTTCTTCCAGCAACCCTTCTTGTTTTGGTTCACAGCTGAGCTCTGCCAGCATCAGAGGGGAAGCGACGCAACCAGATCACGGATGGTAATTGAAGTCAAGCTGTGGAATTTGGTGTTAAATTATATAATTGTATCAAAGGCATTTTACATGCGGGGAGAGAGAGGTGGCACACAATGCATGGAAAACATTTCCTACTCAGACTGTCAACGCCCCTGGAGGGAGAGCCTGGGGCTATATGAATATAGATCAACAAAAACTGACACGATTCACAACAGGGGGGCATAAGCAATATGAAAAATTTCCAGTTTAGTCATAGATAGCAGACCAAGACTACCATTAATAAGCAAATAAAGTGAATATATGCAACCAAATGCACAAACTGAGGGCATATTTTTGTTGACTTTATTTAACCGAGCATTACAGTTTAAAAAAACAAGACAGGTCTGCTTGGGGTTTTTTTACGTCTACAACAATCTAGTCTGTGTATTTTTCCACATCTATCGATCTCGTCTAACAAAACAACTGTGGCTAGGCTGCAGAATATAAAGTATACACTCACTCCCTTCATTATTAAGTGCACCCTGCAAGTAGCAGATTGGACTCCCACTGGCTTTTAGAGCCATCTTAATGCTTCATGACTTCAGGTCAGAAACATTCCTAAACTCATTGTCACATTGAAGAAAGCAGTTTGAGACGATGAGCTTTGGGCTTTATGCTGCCAGAAGAAGCCAACAGAAGATGGAAACTATCTAAGGGGCCCAAGTATGGCAAGAAAATATCCTCCTCACCATTATACCACCTCATAACCTTAAATCTTTTATAAAAGACAGAATGGATCAATTCTTTTACTTTGTTTAGACCATATTGTGACTCTCCCTAATTAATGTTGCTGCTGACGTTGAGATGTTTTGGACCAGGCGACCTTCCAGTCTGTTGTTGCTCATTTGTGGTGACCATATGTGAACTTCTACGGAGGACGGATTCTGACATATAATTGGCAATAAACATAGAAATGAAGAAATGCCTTAATAAAGTAACTCATGCAAAATAAAATTAAGAACTCAACTACTACAACTCCCCAACTTATTTGATTACAGATTAAACATAAAATAATATTTCTCATTTTCAACAGCATTAATTTAACGTGGCAACAATTATTTAAATAGTTTCCTTCATATTTTATTTTATCTCATTTTTTTCAATTTTTTTCATGTAGTGTATCTAATATGATTGTTTTTATCTCAATGTGCCCTTTAGTTTTTTTATTGATTCTTTTCTAGATTCAGAATTGATTTAAAATTTTTATTTACTGTCTACTTTATCAAGCCATTCATATATATATGTTTATTATCAATTATGTCCGAATAAACTGCAACATTTGGTGTCCAGCTCTTAGCTGGTAGGAATCATGCCCAACTACCTCAAGGTTTGACATATTTTACATCCAGAGGTGGCATTCCTCACATCTTGGCTCTAATGAGTGTTTCAATGAGGTACTGTTGCGTTTCTACCATCTTGATCTAGTCAGTACGTTCTCCTCTGACCTTTGACACCATTTTCATCCACACATCTGCTGCACCCTGGATATCTTCCCTGTTGCTGCTGATACTCTGTGAACCTGAGTGGTGGTTGTGCTTGAAAATCCTAGCAGATCAGCAGCTTCTAAAATGCTCAGTCCAGCCCATTTCAGACCATCAGCTATCCCAAGTTCAAAGTCACTTAAATCTCCTCTCCTTCCGGTTCTTATGCTGAGTTTGTACTTCAGCAACTCGTCTTCACCAGATGCACTGAGCTGCTGCCAGCTGATTGGCTGATTTGCACTTTGCGTTAACGAGCAATTGGCTAGGTGTACCTAAAAAAAAAGTAGCATGTAAAAGTGTGTGAATATTATTTTCAACCTTTTTTTTCTTCTTCAAGGGCTCATTGATTGGATTTCTTCCTGGGTTTGTCACTTTTCCCTATTTTAATGAACTGAAAGTTTTTCCAATTTGATCCAACAACAACAAAACATTTCATCAAAAATATTACTTTATGTTTTATAAATTTTTCAATATTAAAATTCAAACCAAACAATCATTACAATGAATGATCCAGTCATGAGCTGCATGTATAATAACTCACTTGTTAGTCTCTTCCAGCTTCTGGATTTTCCTCTGAAGCTGGAGGTTTTGGGCGCTGCACGCAGTCATCCTGCAGCAACAGACAGGGGGAACACAAGAATGATCATGCAAATCTGCAGAAGATGAAAAACAAAAAGTAGGGCAAAGAAGAGTGTTTTGTTAGGATTTGCTTCCCCCTTCTGCCAATATCCGCCGGCCGACTGTTATCATCCACTTCATCCTGTCCATCGAATCAAACCGCGCTCCCTCCTCCTATCTCCCTCTGTTCCCCGAATCATCCCCTATTATGACCCTCGGCTTGATAATGACACGCTGTTGGTATGCTCTGTGTGAGGCTGGTTTAATTACTAGCGAACGTTCAATAGCACTGACAATCTCGTGAAACTTTTGTTAATAGGAGCCGGCAGAGGTCAGGCCTGAATGAGATGTTAACAGCACACAACTGAAGCGCCTGCTCAGATTTTCAAAAGGCATTAATAACACAAATAAACGTTTAATCAGTTTTTTGAAAAAAAAAAAAAAAGACTAAATTGTGCAAAGGTCCAGATGATTCATAAAAAGAAAATAACTTGTATTATTATTTGTGTTTCAGCAACAAACTCCCTTATTTTACCTCCTTCCCTGACATGGATGAATTAGCTTGTTGTATGCAGCAACAGATGAGTAGAACAGCCAGGTAACCTGAACTTAAAGTTACCTGTGATAAAATTAGTGATAAAATAAAGCAAACTGGAGACATTGCTGCTCTTGGCTGTATGCTCTTCCACCTTACTTTATTTGGGGGGAGGGGTGATAAAGTGAAAGTGCCAACATGTGGGAGGCTGGCATGCTTTCCATGCTTGCTGACGAATTTGCTGGCTGGCAGCTTGCATGGTAAGGCTCTCAAAGGCTCTCCGCAGCCTGGAGACAGAGAGGGAGGAGAATGCCTAAATTGAGCTTAATCCCGGCAAAGCTTCTACCCTCCCAATAAGTCATATTGCATCATCTTCAGGTATGGCTTAAGCCGCGCTCCAGCTGCAACACAGATTAGCTCTGATGGTCTGGTTTGCCGCTTGATATCACATTGTTGTGAGTCTCTGCCTGATTTGGTGGTTTACCAACACGCTGCAGGCCAGCTGACCACATACTGGACCAGCAAGATGTGCAAAATATTCCCTCCAAACACTCTGAATCATTTACGCTGCCTTGCAAAAGCAGCGTAAATGAAAGCTTTGACGCTTTCACATTTCGTCATGCTATGATCGCACACTTTTTTGGGGGGGGGACTGGTTGTGTTGCTGTAAGGCGAACCTCCACCCCAGTCTCAAGTCTTTTCAGCCTCCAACTCGTTTTCTGTCAGTGTTGCCCGGGATTTAACCGCATTGACTTTCCTATTGACTCTAACCAGCTTCGCTGTTTCTGCAGAAGAAAATCCTCCCCACAGAATAATGCTGCAACCACCAGACGGTGTGTTCAGTGTTAGTTTTCCACTGTACATTGAGTGTTTTGCATCTAGGCTGAAATGTTTTCTTTTCTTCTTCTTTTTTTGTTGTCGTTCTGTCTGAGAACTTTCTCTCACGTCTGCCGTGTGTCCTTCATGGTCTGAAGCAAACTGCGAGCAGGACTTGTTATGAATTTTAAAGTCATGACAATAGCGCTCCTGCTGACCGATTATTTTACCTGAGCTGTGATGATTTCTGCAGCTGCTTCAGAGCAATGCCACCGGGCGTCGTAGCTGCTTCTCTGATTAATAATCTCACACACAGCCTGTCACTCCATTTATTCTTGGAGGATGGATTAAGCGGAGCCCTGTGAGATCTCAAAAGCTTGACGTATTTCCTATAGTTTAAAATATATGCCGCGTTTTTCGGATTTTGATTTGTAAAAAAAATCTTGTGTCATATGAAAAGTACAGAGACAGTTCCAATGGTGCGAATACTTTTGCGAAACCACTGTAAGTGCGTCTCTGTGTTGATTCTGCTTCATAAATGGGTTATGTCATAGATTCTTTGTGTTTAGCCTGCTGATCAGTGGTGGCCTTCTGCGGCATTAAATGGTTCCTGTGATTATGACCTAAAGTGAATGAGGTAGTGGGTATCAAAATGTCCCACAGTTCTTATCGTTCTGTGACATGACAGTTCAAGATAAGGCCGGGCGCACTTCCCCTCCACTGAATCGATATCACTGTCAACCGTTAATAGAGGAAATATGTCTTTGGGATAATAGAGTCACAGATGCTCCCAGGAATTATAACAACTATGTCACAAATGATTAAAAAAACTATACATTTGTTTATGGCCCCCGAGACATTTCTCACACATCCTGTCACATCTTGCATAACCTGTATGATTTAAACGCTTGGTTTCTTTTATGTTTTATGTCCAGTATAAACTCTTGGCTCCAAATTGCAAATTCCTCTTTTGATTTATGAGAGGTTTGGTAATAATACACCCAAGACCAATTATAAACATGTAAACTAAAAGGACTGCAGATTATGAAAGATACTGTCAAACAAGACAATTCTAAGAGTTATAGCTGTGTACAAACATTACTCCCTGAGTGAAAGAGCAATTGCTGCTGTACCTAACAGGCTGTACCATTGTTGGCAACAACTTCAATCATTTTTAAAACATTGCTTTAAATGTTTTTATGGGTGTGACTTGCTTTTTATAATTGCAAATTTGTATAATTATTGACCATTTATTGTCATTTTCTGTAAATCACGTGTGTTTGTCCGTGTTTGTGTCAGTTGTTTTTCTTTATTTTTCACCATCAATTTGCCAGGAGACTACAGATGAAAATGAGTTCTTCTGGCTAAATGTGGCACATAAACATGGTTGTTTTAATGTACTCATGTTGATTAATACACTCCGTCCCTTATGAAGTCAATTGAAACTTTCAGTAGCTGCCAATGAATCTTCAACACCAGTGTGGAGAAATTTTGACCCACTCATTTTAAAACCTTTCTTTTATGTTTTCCACAGGTGTGGACACTTCTCTGATAACTCAGGCGTGCTTGAGCTTGAGTTCACAATCAGATGGTCAAACATTATCCTCCAGGAGAACAGAATTAATCTATTGCGACAGATTGTACTAAGACAGCAGTGCAGCCCCAGTCATAACACCTCCACCATGTTTGTCTCATCGATCCACAGATTCCCCTCATGGTCTTTTATATGTCGATAGGTTACAGGATGTTTCAGGATGTACAATTCATTGCAGATGAAACTTGTAATTTTCTAGGTCAAGCTACTCACTAATAATGTCACCTTCAGTGACGACGCTGCAGTAAGTTGATTTCTTACCTCCCTTCCAGCCTGTCAACATATTCCCTTTTCTTCTTCCGACTTTCTTGAGCCGAGCGTTTGTTACGGATTTTCCGCCGGATCTTCTTCAAAATCCTCTCCTCAAACTTGTCACAAAGATGAAACGGATGTAAGAACAAGGAAACGAAAAAATATGAAGAGGAGAAAGGTAAGTGAGACAAAAGTGGGTTAGGAAGTTGGCAAACAGGGCCTCCAGATTTAGATTTTCAAAGATGTGAATCGGATTGGCACGGGGTGTGTATGTGTGTGCAGGAACTGCACTACATCTGTAACCTGCTCATTTACCTTGGACAGGGGCAGTTTGCAGGGTAAACTTATGCCCTCTTTAGCTAGAAGCTTCTTCTCATCCTCATTAAGCACAAGCTCCTGCAAGGACTGCTGAGAGATTCGCTGTGCCTGTCAAACACAATTCCAGGTAGAAGAAGGAAATTAAAGTGGAATACTAGTTCAGAAAATTATTTTCCTGCTTGTTGGAGAGCGGGCTGCAACCAGGAGGTCTGTGGTGGAAAATAAGGCACATAATATCTCTGATTGTTTTTCATTAATACTGATTAAAAAGCGGAATAGGTTTGTCATATTTTATTCTTAACACTCTTGAAAATGTGGTATAAATAAATCACTGTCTTTATTTTCTTGATTTAAAAAAAAAAGATGTCATTCTAAGACACACATTTCCGACAATACTCAAGCATTAGCAGCTTTGCCTTTATAATAAAAAAAGATGCACTACCATATATGGATGAAGATATGTTGTCTGTAACAACAGAGGCGGACTTCCTGTTGTTAATAGGAAACAGTTTTCTTAGCAACAAAGACCCTCCCAATGAGAATATGTGGTTGACTGGATTATTGGCAACACAGAAGACAATAGAGTGAGAAGTACTACTTTTCCCAAAGGTCCTCAATAAAGGAAATGTTGGTAAATTTGTTTGAAAAGGACACATTTTTTCATCTCCCACCAAAAGCAATCCCTAGGAATATGAATGAATTGGCATTTTGGTTTTAAGAAAGAAACATGCAAAGTCGAAGGACTATAAATAGCTGCAGCACAAGCTCAATTCTTTTCTTAGTATCTGAGCCAAATAAATATTCAAATTGTATATCATCACAGAGTCACTTTAAATTTGTCAGTAGGATGCCAGTTTGCTAAGTCTCCAAGCTACTGCTCTCAGGCAGCATTTCTACTGACTTCCTTCTCCTATGTCTCACTGAATGACCTTTAAAATCTCATTCACAAGACTCCCGGCCAAATTGACAGCAAATCAAATCAGCACTAAGACACCGTCAACACCTAAAATACTCGTGGAAATAATAATTCTTCAGTTTATGACATGGAGATAAAGATAACTGTACATGCTCATGAAAAATCAAAAAGAGATAGTAGAGAAAATACTAAAATATGCACTTTAAAGAAATATATGTGCTTCAGATGGACGCTGAGCTTCTCTTACGTTCTGTCCCAGACTGGATAAAAGCAGGTCCTTCACTGTGAGCGCGTGGCTTGATGGCAGCAGTGTGGTTTGGCTGTTGGAAAGGTAGCATGTAATGCCAAACTCCTCATGGCAGCCTTCAGACTCCCAGCCTGCACAATGACACAGAAAAAGCAAACGAAACAATAAACCAGATGAATGTAACTCAAAACTGGGTTGGGTTTAAGGAAAAAGCAGCTCGTGCTCTATCATCCTCAAACATTAGAGGAAGTAGCAGAGTGCTGCACAAGAGTTTTCTGTATTTTAGGTCAAGAAGGAGGATGGATCTGTTTACAGTCATGTATTTAAACCCCCAGAAAGTTATTTATTTATTCGGTTGCTCTGCTCGTTAATAAAGCACCACATCTACCTCGAGCTTTCTGGCTGGTGGAGATTTTAAGGGCCGAGAGTGACAAGCGTGAGTGAAAGGCGAGCCTGCAGCTGCTGTTGACTGGTCAAGTGATTTTCAGACCGTGTAAAAGCTTTTCCTCTGAAAAAAGGGGGAGAAAAAAAAGCTGTGCTTTGCAAATGTGAGCCAGGAGGATGTGGAGGAGGAGAGCTCTGTTGCTACAGCAGCAACAGAGTCAGGACATGAAACTGAGGCTGCTTTATCTACAAGGCCAGTTTTGAAAATAAGTCTACATACAAATAAAATCAAGAGATGGAACGATAGAAGTCGTGCTTCTATGATCTAATTTTCGTATCGGAAACTCTGAGATGTAATTATATTTTGGTTGCATCCTATTCAGGAACAGGACTGAAGCAAAGGAGAGAGAGGGTATGGCAGGGAAGATAAGGAGCGCCGCAGGCAGATGAGGCATAAAACGAGCTGATGAGGTGAGGAAGAAGAAGGTATCAGATAGATGAGACACTGAGTTAACATGGTTTGTCACAGTTTGAATTTGTCACAGTTCAAAAGCAGCTGTTTTCACACAACAGGAGCAGAAACTCAGACAGCAGGGCTGGTAGATTATCTTCATCAGTGATGATGCTCCAATTTGTTCCCGGGGTTTATATTCCCGCTGCTAACACAACATTAGCCGCTTCGAACGAAGACGTCGATTGCAACTATTCTGTTTAATTCCTGTTCTTATATTTCAGCCACCATATTGCACTTCAAATATCTTGAAAATGGTAAAACTGTAAAAGATGTAGTACACTTTCATAAAAATGATCTGAACGGTCCCAACAGAATAGTTTGACTTTCATCAATTTATATTTTTCTTCAACTGAGCTTAAGTAACAGAAACAAATGACTAAATGTAATTTTTTTTAAATCAAGCATTTAAATAAATATTTAATCCGCAAGTTTATGTTTCTCCTGGTTCCAAATTTACTTCTGCTGTCTGATTTCCACTTCCTTTAATCTTACATACAAAAAAGATGTGCTTTCTCTTAATCTAGAATATCTTACTAGCATTAGAACATTATAAAATGGGTGCATAATAAAACATTCCCATATGCTTTATCACTTCTAAAATTATCAGGAAAATA
This sequence comes from Xiphophorus maculatus, assembly GCF_002775205.1. Lineage (NCBI taxonomy): Eukaryota > Metazoa > Chordata > Actinopteri > Cyprinodontiformes > Poeciliidae > Xiphophorus > Xiphophorus maculatus. The sequence continues at coordinate 11,763,867 of NC_036448.1, forward strand.
TCCATCTACCCATTGTCTTCTGCTTATTTGAGATGATAGATTTAAGTTGGAACCTTCAGACTGAAGACCAATTTATATGGACAAACTTTTATGTCTCGTGAAAAAAGAAATGAGTGACGTTGTGATTTTCTTGCAGTCTTAGGCGAGAGGTCAAACTTCTTTGTTCTTGCAGACGATTTACAGACCGTAAAACTATAAACTGACTCTCATCCTGACTCCTTCACACTTGGCTGCTAGCGGCTCCAGAGCATGCTGAAAGTCATGACTTGAAGATGCCAACAAATCCATATCATCCCCCACCAAAAAAAGGAAAACAGAAAGAAAGAAAGAAAGAAAGAAAGAAAGAAAGAAAGAAAGAAAGAAAGAAAGAAAGAAAGAAAGAAAGAAAGAAAGAAAGAAAGAAAGAAAGAAAAGCAGAGCCTGAAGTTAGCAAACCCTCTTCATGGCTATATCTTGATACATCTTGATATATCTTGGGACAAAATATGTCTGTTTAAATATTGCCATTAATATCAAGACAAGACAAGCTTCCATATTATATGCAATAATAGTTTTTATGTGTTCACTGGCTTTTACAATCAATTCCTGAGTAGAAAAAAAACAATTATTTTCCTCTATTCCTTTCTATTGGCATAAGATGTTAGACAATAAGAAGGTAGGAGGTTCTACCAATCAAATGCATTGATTAGCTAATCAACAGCAAGGGGAACTTATCTATGCATTCATCAATCAAGAGAACGGCTGGCATTAAAGCAGGCTGCAGGTCCTTTGTGGAGGTTATCAACAAAATGGTTGCAAAAAAGTCTTTTCAGGGGAAAGCATCTTTCTGGAACAACGTCCTTTGGTCTGACATTACTGAAATTGAAATGTTTTGCAATAAAGCCCACAGCACCATATGACCCCATGCGCAGCATACCAATGCTCAACCGCGTGGGGGGTGAAAGTCACCTTGCAGTCACTGAGCCAGCCATAAATTTCTCTGAATACCAAAACATTCTGAAGTTGAAACTGAGGCCATCTGTCCGAAAGTTGAAGCTTGCCTCAATCTGGGTCTCAGTCTCAGACCAAAGCATGATTGTGCAATTTACATGCACAACTGTCACACATTGACACATTTATGCACAGCCAGCAAGTCCACAGCTAAATGGCTGAAAATGGAAAGAATCAAAGCAGTCCAGATGCCAATGTGATTGAAATGTGAGAGAACTATGGATTAATGATGTCCAGCAAACCTCAGTGTTTTCCTTATGGTTTCCAGATCCATCCATCCATCCATCCATCCATCCATCCATCCATCCATCCATCCATCCATCCATCCATCCATCTATTTTCTAACACCCTAGTCCTTAGCGAGGTCGGGAGGTGCTGGTGCCTATCTCCAGCTAACGTTCCAGGCGAGAGGCGGGGTACAACCTGGACAGGTCACCAGTCTGTCGCAGGTTTCCAGATCCCTCTGGGTTAATTAGTCTTCCTCTCTCCGTTTTCTGACGCAAGTCTACAATATTTTCTCTAATTAGTTCATCTGATCAGAGTAGCTGGGATGATGAGAGGAACTAAAAATGGGGTGATCCCTGAAAAACACACCTGTAGAGGATACAAAGGTCTTGAGCCACAGGTGGAGACTCAAATCCAATGTTCAAGTAGGAAACAAAGACAATGGAACGATTAAGAAGACAGAATACTAATGTGTTAGAATGGCCTAGTCAATGCCCAGAATGAAATCCAAAGGACAATCTGTGGCATGACTTGAAAAATAACGTCGACATGTCTGTGTTTTAATGTTATTGAGTTTGAACCATTTTGAAAAGAATAATGGGCAAGAATGTATGTTTCCAAAGCTAATTAAACCTTAAGCTGCAATTTAAATGAGGTTTTACAAAGTGTTAGCTCATTTTGTAGATGAATAATAATCTGTCATGCTACTTATATTTTTATTTGCAAGAAAATTTGAAAACGATGTACCATGTTATTTCTATTTCATCATTACAGACTACTTTATGTTGGCTGCAGCACGCAATTTCAGCAAAATACGCAGAAGTATCTGATTATAACGTCACAAAATATGAAAAATTATCACATATTTTGCTGTGATCAAAAATATGAATATTTCTTTATGTTTGGGTGGTGCTTTGTGTCATTCAGATGTTTCAGATTTCATTTGTTTACAGTTTTTCTTTCGTCAAGGTCAGCTTATTATCTTAAAAAAGAGCACTTTACAAAAGAGAGCTGCTGTGTTGCGTCCTGAACCACTTTTGAACAAGCTTTTAATCATCCAAATGAAGTGAAACGGGAAAAAAAGAAATAAATGCCTGCTCCCAGACCTGCAGTTAATAGTCCTCATTACACCACAACAGAGACGAACACGATGAAAAGTAATACCTCACAATGTTCTCATTTCGCTGCCCGTTACTTGCACAACCCTGCTGTTCAATTTGTTTTCTTAACACAAAAATTAGTTCTCCCTGCAGAGGCGATATCCTATTTTGATCCGTTTCTGCAAATGTCTCCACTTTTGTGTCCTTACCTAAATCTATGGACACATCAGGCAGCTTTTCTTTTGCCGCAGGCGAGTTCTCCATATCTGGAGCCTGGGAAAAAACCCGAATGTCGAATGCAGGGAACCCTGTGCAGGAGATTGGATGGGGACAGTCTGTCAGCTTAGCCAGGGTGTCCTCGTTAACACCATTGTGGGAGGTACAGGGTGACCAGAGAGGGGACCCTGGCACAGAGGAGGAATCATGCAGCAGAGTATCTAGGAAGTCATCAGCACCACTGCTTTGAGGGCTTGGAGTCTGAAGAGAAGAAGTGCACATCAACTTATGACACCTTCACTGTTTGTACACAAACACAGACAAGAAGATAAAGGTCTGATAAGATATTTTAGTCACGGGCATAAAAGTGAACTTTAAGTGAACTTAAAAACAGAATCATGTGCATGAATTTGAGGTCACATGTGATTTCGTCGAATCCACACAGAATCAAAACTTAGCTTTAAAATAATGATTTAATTTTATCACCATGTTATTAATGCTTTGGAGTGGAGCAGCCAGAGTTCAAACTTTCATAGCAGCTATGGGAAGAATTTTAATTGCTGTGATACCAATAAAGGCTTTTCCATGAAACAACTAAAAGCTTTTCAACATGCCATTTAAAAATGATATTCACAATTTGTCATTACAAAAATTCCCCTCTTGGTAGAATGAAATCAATTTCAAATTCTCAGACTACCTTTATGTTCATGAACTCCCTCTGCAGTTTGGTTAAATCTTCTTTAGCGTGTCGTTGCCAAATGATACACTTTTTGTGGCAAGCAAAGAACGTATTTTAGTGTTCATAGCGCTGAAATGAATGCTAAAACATTCTAGGGTTTTGAGAACAATCCACACATTTTCCAAAGGGTTTAGGTCTCAACTTTAGGGCAAAGCATCAGAGATGTTTAATGTTAGCCTGCTTTGTCCATGTCCAAACTATTTTTAATTTGTGTTAGGGATCATTGTTCTGTTCGTGCTTCGATTATTTGACCCAAACTGTCCCTCTCCAATAAAACAAGGTTGGTTATGAAGGTTAAGAACAACTCATAGCCTCAAATATGCCTGAAGCCTGCTGGCTCTCTTGTGTCACTGTCAACCTTGAGCTCATAGATGGCAGGAATCCAACCAATTATAATGAACTCAGCTTTTTTATTACTTACACCAGAAGCTTGCTGATGACTATTAAAACTTGGTTCCTAATCCTACTATTAGCAGAGATGTCTATTTGAGCCTGTGTGTAGAATTTTGCTTGTACAAAATAAAGTAAAATTTGCATATTTTTTTTAATCATTGCAAATGTATGTTTTAGAAATATTTAAAATGTAAAAAATCCCAAAATGAATAGAAAACCCATTACAAGTTGCCAGAAAGCAGCGGAAAATACTAGGAAAGGGTTAAATAAGAACAAACACAAACAATATTATGCTCAGTCAGGCCTGGCCGCTGGTAACAATGCACTTAACATTCAGGGTATAGACTTTCATTTTGACATTAAATGAATATGAGATTTTGATTATATTCTCAGAGCGACTATGTTTGGAGCAAACCGCGTTGAATGTTTCAGGAACACACATCATTAGGTGTCCACCGGTGGTCACCGTCTGACTCCTCTGTGCTCCCGAGAAGGTTAAAGATGTCCATTCCTCCGTGCTCCTGAAAGCATAAGTGATTTAGGCGAAGGGAATTCTCTGTTTCCTAAAAGAAAAAACATTGTTTTTATAGCTTTCTTATTTTCTTTAGCCAAAAAAAAAAGAAAGAAAGAAACACAATCCTCTTAATTAGGCCATCACTTGTTTGGTCTCCTCCTTCACTTGTCTGATTAAAAAAATCTGTCTCACTAGGTTTTGCCTCCTTCCATTTCCTTTCACTAAACATTCATCCTGAATGAGTTTCTTACACAAAGTGGGATCCTACCATGTCTGTTGTCAGCGTCATTATCCTGACATCAAAGTAGCTGATGAAATTTCAAAGAAACTATCCAGGAGGAGAGCAAGCGCAGCAGACAATCAGATCGATACGCTCCTCTATGGCGAAAGGTGTAGAACTGCCACAGTCTGTTTAAAGGGACAAAGTTGAGTTGCTGCGCTGAAGAACAGGACAGCTTATCAACATCCAATCCGGTGTTCAGCTGACAGCACGGAGGGCCGATTGGCCCAGAAGGAAGCCTCTCTGATGGATTAATTAGAGAAAGTTAGTCAGAGGTGATTTAGAGTGACCTTTGATGCCAATGTGATATGACAGAAAGTACTTGCTCAGTGCTTTCACATTCACTTCTTAGCTTTGCAGCTTTTATTCACAGGAATGTCTTATCGCTGCCAAGGCAACGAGGGAGGTGGAGAATTAAACTATAATTACTGAAGTCTCCTGTCATTACTGGGAATCTGTAAAAAAAAAAACCCCAACAACACAGAAAACAGTTCTAACCTTGGACCAGAAACAAACAGTAGCACTTTTAAACTTTAATATATGTCTGAGTCCCTGAAAGTCATAACAGGGACAACAGTACATTAAATTTTTGAGACAGAACGCAGCGTCTGAAACTAATTTACCGTCACTGCGGAACAATACTTTTTTTTTTTACAATAAGGGTTGTGAAATTGTAGGACGACAACAATGTTTTGGAAATAGTGTCAGAGCGAGACTCATAACTGAGCACGCGTTTTTGAAAATGGAGCTTGAGTGCAGTGTAAATGTCCGTTTAAGCACATACTTTGTTTTCAAAAACTAATCAAACGGTGAAAAGTAAAGCAACAAAACAAAAACCACTGAACTGCTGCTCCATTTAAGAGAAGTAGGCTGTCACATGGTAGTGCTAGTTTTATTGTACCAATTTAAACTGAGACCTTCCCTTATAAATGATTAATAAACACACTTAATAATCAAACTGTGGAAACTTTATAAACAGTAAGGCATAATTTAAGGATAAAAGACGATAAAAGTGACTAATACCTTGCCAAAAACTGAATCAGTGTATGAAACATCACTAACAGATGATCTTAGAAATGGTTTTTTTTTAATGTTTTTAAAAGAAATTTGACTTCATAAATTAACCCCTTTAAGTCGGGCCTCTGTCTCTTTCTGACACCTCTCTTCACTTCAGCAAGTTATCACAACATTTCCCCTCTACTAACCCTTTAACAAAGTTTTTAACAGTTTCCCTGAGAAGTAGCTCGTTTAATTGGCTTAGCAGGTGCTTAGTTCCACCAGGTGTTTGCTAATTTCTTCTGGCTAATCTGAAGGAGATGAGTTGGGGTGTTTTGTAGTGCAGAAGATCAGAAGCTTGGAAACTGTGGCTCCACGGAATAGCTTCGTCCTCGAAGGAGGCATTCAGCCTCACCAAACCTTTGGCACAGCTGAATGGTTGCCACGGGAGATTCAAGGATTTCCCAAACATGGATGAAGGAATCAAAGCAACACTCCAGGTATGTTTTCGATGAGGTAGTAACATTACAACATGATATAAAGCTAAAAAAAAAGTCAATTTTAATCACCTTTAATGTAATTAAGGCTGTAAATCAAAAGTGGTAGTACTTTTAATTTGCAGCAAGAAAGTACTGGGATCAAATCCCATCTTTGGGTCTTTCTGCATGGAGTTAAAGTTGAGAATAAAACACAAGAAATCTTTATATTCCAAACATATTTAAATCTGTGCATTTTTAAAAACATTTATTGTGTCCACATCCACTTTTTTATTTTTCCCTTTCCATCTACTCTATTTTGTATTTGTACGGCATGAATGCTGAGTGAAATCCTGTTGCTTATCTTTACTGCCATTATTAAGTAATATCTGTGTTGTGCTTTCCCTAAGCATGCACAGAATAAGTCAGATTACATTACATAACGTGTTCCCTAGGGAGAAACACAAGAAGAACATGCAGACTTGCAAAGACATATCTCATTATTATCAACAGGAGGAGATTTGGGCTGTTCCCATCATCCTTTCTGTACTTCTCAGAAAAACTTTGAATTACATACAACACACTACTACTGCTCGAACTTCAACACATGATTACACCTTCGGAAAAACATGTTCTGTGCTTTAAAAAAATAGTCATTTTCTTTTCTCATCACATACCTTTTTTACTAGTTCTATACAACAAAGAAGACAAAGACAAGATCTTTTTTGTGCCCGTCTTGTTTTTCTGATTTTCTTTTTGTTTGGACACTGTCACTTCTCAAAATGGGCCCAGACGTGAATGCACAAAAAAAAAAAGTGCACAAAACAATTTGAAACTTTCAAATCATTATTTCAGTTTCACATGTACACAAACCTTGGATTTAGCACAAGTTTCTGCTGAGACGCAGAGTAATTTTCTGCACTGAAAACATCACAAAGGACAACATGGGATATATATATATATATATATATATATATATATATATATATATATATATATATATATATAAATAAGAATGAAGTCCTCTGTAGAAGATTTGTTGGACAGAAAAATATTATTTTCTCATGTGGGCTTTGCAGAATTGAAATGCAACCAAAGGAGTTTCTAATATTCAAAAAGGTCAGATTAAGGTGTAAGGGGTTTTCAAATTAATTCTTGTGGAGCTCGATGCTTGAGAGATATATTCTGGACCAGCTGTGAAAGATTCATTTTTATTTTATGGAAGAAGTCGTGCGCAGAGCAAAGCGAGGTCAACGTATGAATCCAATATGAGAACTTCAGTATTTAAAGCATTCCACTTTCTTGACTGTATTTGTTGCATTTCAATTCACTTATGACCGAGAGCTTGTTATCTGTCCTGCAATAGGCCTCGTAGCATTGCGGAGGCACTTTGTTATCTTTACTGTTGTTCCAATTGGAGATTGGAGAGATTCAAAGTACGGGCTGATATGATCGAACCAAATCGTTTCAAACCTGTTTCTTGATAGCTGAAATGTGAAATGTGCATTAATGGATGTGATATTATGTTTTAATTGTACATTATTATGTCCTACAGTGTGTGAGTCACAAACAGGGTCAAGATGAATTACCCATTCTTGAGATCAATAAAAGAATATGACATGTAAAAAGACTGTGATGTAATAAATCACGTCAGCATTGTTTTCAACAAAATATCTACAGGATATTTGAGACACAATAAACTAAACACTCAGTATTTAACAAAACAAAAATAGTAAGCTGAGTTCTGTAGAATGTATTAAATGAAATATCGCCATTACCTTCAAAAGTAAAGGATTGAAAACATCTGTCTCAAATATCTGTAATAATCTATATATGTTGCACCTAATGCATGTAGTTACTCAAATAAATTAACTTTTCAACAATATTCCAACTTATTGAATATGACTCTAAAGTATTCCACATAAACAGGGTCCCTCAGGCTTTTCTAGTAAATAAATAAATTGTAATTTGTCTGTATCCTTTTTGAAAGGCCTTCCATCAGCCAAAGTTGTCCCCAAACAATTGTGTTTAATTGTGAGTCTGCATCTGAGCTAGCAAATTACATGCATTGTTAATTTGTGGTCCAGGCAGCGCAGGATTATTCCAAGCGTTGCCAATGGCCCCAGGCCGCAGTTTGGACAACTCTGGCTCAGTTTAAGTTCATGTGACTCGTCTAAAAAAATTGGCACAATGTCTTGATGATAGTAGAAAGAGATTTGGGGGGATATAAGCATAGCATAATCAGTTTATCTTATTTTATACCAGCTAAATAGATTAGTCAATTAGACTGAAGGTCAATACATTTTCTGAAGTGATATCACCGATGGATTCTAGGTTCCTCCAAACCTGTCAGGACGACACAACATTTCATCCACAATACGCCTCATTTTTATGCACCTATTAACCAATTCAATCCCAAATTTAGACCTCATAAAATTATATATTTTTTTACATGCAAAGTCAGCATAGCATCCAGGCATCAATCATGAAAACAAAATGAATGCAAGCTTGTTCTTATCTTATGCAGCAGAGACATGTGCTACTCCATTCTTGCAGAAACCTGGCCAAGGACAATAACACATAGCACAACACTTAGAATAGCAGAATCTGTTTTGTAGACGTTCTCTCACTACAATCCTATCGTCCTCTCTGCCCAGCCTGAACTTGCAGTCAATAACAAAACAGCGCGTTGTCTCGTCAACTGTCTGCAGCCTTCAAGGTTTAAAAAGCCGTAGCTGTTAATGCAGCCTTTCAGACATGGCATGTTTTCTCCTCAACACAGACTAATGCATTTCATAGACTTTTATAGCAAGAGAATTCACATCTATGTTCAGGAGTTTAAAAGGATAAATTTATATTTCAATGACAATATTAATAAAACATCTTATTTGTGCCTCCAGAGTTGAGATTATTTTAAATCATTGAATGCTGTATTTTTGAAAGAAATTATTTATGATGCCCACAAGTTGCTTAAAAGATGCTTTTTTATATTGGTGATGCAACTTATATATTACAGATGCTATAAACAAATTTGGTTCAGATCTTATTTGGCAGTAGGGGACTGTTCTGAGTCATTCGGAAATTATGAATCTGAGTGAACACAAATCAAATGAGAGGTTCCCCAAGGCTACTGCCCCTTTTATTAAACATTTATGTGATGATGATGATAATAATAATAATAATAATAATAATAATAATAATAATAATAATAATAATAATAATAATAATAATAATAATAATAATAATAGATTTGATTTATAATGTCCTTTATGTCTTTAGATTGCAAAGGGCACATGATTCCTACATCTATGACTATTGAATATTGACTATCTTCATTACACAAAAATTTTATATTTCTGTCACTATTTGACTACAGGTGACTACAATCACTCAGTATGTGTGCAAAAATATAAATGGGTCGGCCTGAACCAAAGAAGCAGAATTGTACCCAACACTTGTCACAGGTTAAGGAGAGAGCATCTCTCAAGTAGTAATGAGTCTGCAGAATGACTGAAGTTAGTAGCAAGAACCAAATACAAGATTGGACCAAGAGGCTGGGTAGAAAAAAAGAGAACAAAATCTAACAATATTCTTTGAGTTTTATAAATTTCTGCCAAAGCTCGGCTCAGTTTTTCCGTGGAAAGGCAGATACCAGCTTCAAGGAAAGTGAACTTAGACTCCTTGAAGCTATTTCATTGAGAAGGGGCATTCATGCTTGCACCATTGCCAAATCCTGAAAGCCATATAAGCTGCCAGCTGGTAACTAGAAGTGTCTTCACCCTGCTAGAACGCTATCAATCATCATCAGCAAACACCGACAGTTAGACAGGTCACCATCTTTGGGTTTTGAGCTTTGGAGAAAAGGAAATTTTCTGAAATTTCTGCCACAAGGACCAGATGGAGTTCTGATCTCTGAACTCTCCAAGATGTTTCATGACTACTCGGGCTGCAGATGCACGAGCAAGTGGACTTCCGATGGCTGCACTGTTTTCTATGTATTTTTATTTTTTTATGCTCTTTACACCACAAACACAGAGAGGAAAGCAAAGTATTTCCACAAATCTGGCCACATTTGGCAAAAAGAAAAGTCACTGTTGAAAGTCATAAAAGGTGTGAACTTATCAATGAGGGTTATCAATATTAGTCTCTATAAATGTTTACAAATGAGGCTGAAGAAAAAAGAAATTACAGTCAGGAGAAACAACACACTGCTTTATAACGGAGCTATTATTAATCTATTCTTAAACAAACAACAATGTGTCATCAGTTTAAACTAATATTTGTCTAAGATTTACACAATGTACCTTAATATTTATTTATCTTACTTGGGCACAGTGTGAACCTCTTTTTAAATCTCTTTTAATGCTTTTTTTCTTTTTTTGCTCAGCTTAATCCTTTCATCTCGTGTGATGACTGGAGATTTTGTCTCATTTTGGAGCTCGTTTGAACGTTTGTTTGCACTTAAAGCAGCAGCAGCATGACATTTTAAGTGCCACCAGCTGTGCATAAATATAGCAATATTTGCTACGCTCTTTCACAAATGTGCCACTCTGTTTGATAATGACTAATCTGTCTTCATCATCTTGAATGAAAGAGTACACCTGCAAACCCATGGCTTTGGCTTCATGAATCACTCTGCTGGTAAGTCAGCTGCACATGTAGAAGGCGTGATCCAGTGTGCGCTGATATTGCAGAGGGTTAAAGAGAAACCCAGCTGCACTGGTCAGGATGACCACATATTGGTTGGTTATTTGTTCAAAACAGAAACTTAATATACTTTGTGCTCCCTTTTGCAATAAAAAGTGTGTGGATAAATCATGTTTTTCGAGTCTTGTGTGGTTTTTATCTGTAAAATCTAATAAAACCACGAGCGATAGCACGTCCCGCTCCTTGAACTTTAGCTCATTTTGTCGCCTTAGAACTATAAATTTACATTAATTTAAATTTACACTAACAAGGTGGTCATTATAAAGACACATTTGAAGTGCATACCATAGGTATTACGTCCTCTTTATTCTGATACCCCTGGATAAAATCCAGAGCCTTGAATAGTCAATAGAGTCTGTGTATTTTAATCTCATCGTAATATTAGTCCTGATTTACCATAAATCTGGTTAGATGAGACCAAGTAGATATTTTTGACCTACTTGCAAAATCAAGAAAAATTTGTGAAAGGTTCTGAAAGACTTGAGCTGGGGTTTCATGTTGACCTTCCAGCTGCATGACAACCCAACACTTAAAGCCAGAACTTAGTTGGAATAGTTTAACACAAAGCACATGTATGTGTTAGAAGGGCATAGTCAAAGTCCAGACCTTAATCAATACTTACTCAAAGTAATGCATATTAAAAAGTTCTCAAAATGTTTTCACTAATAAATCTATTGATTCTGACTTTTTATCTTAACCCTAACAACAAAATTCAAGTTAATTTTGATATTTTTTCCTTATTTTCTCTGTAACAGATCAGGTTAGATAAGAAAATAAAATGTCCAAAGTCTTTTGCTGAAAATACGCATTCAATACCAAATCTCTGGTTAACAATCTTGCGTCCCATTTTCTCTTTGGGAACGTCTGTGAGATGTTTTGTTCTGCTCTGCCCTCAGCTGGTGGGAAACTCTCACAGCAACTGCAGCTGCTTCCCAGTGCAGTATTAAACAGACGGGAATAGAAAACTGCCAGCCCTCATTAATGAATCCTTCAAGCACACAATTAGTTCCAACCCTTGATTTGAAATTAAAACCAGGTGAATGTCTGAAACGTATTTCCTAGTCTTACAAAAAGCAAACATAGAAAATAATTGAACAAAAATACTCTAAAGCACACGTGCAACACAATGCCCTTATAAACACTTCAACTTGAAAAATAGGTCATGACATCACGTATGGCTCATAATTATGGCCAACGTGGAGCCTCTTTCATGCTTTTGCTCATGGCTAAATGTGTTGCGTTCCCTTTAAAGGCAGCCAATAAATAATGAATAACTCCTGAATAAAATATAAGTTAGTAATAAGTGACCACGACAACACTATAGCTTATCTTCATGTTGACTGCTGTACTTTAGTCTATTCTTGTTCGTCAGAACATATTTCTACTAGGGATGGGGGGAGGAGGGGTTATTCTGCAACATGGGGTGTGTAGTAGTGTAGTATGTGTTTTAGCTCAAATTCATCCATCTATTTCAATGTTTGCCTTCACTTTATCAATGTATAGATTGCATAATTTTATCTGCAGAAATGTTCTTCCATCCTTTACCTTTTCTCTGCAATTGGTGTTGAAGAGTGGGGCGAAGTTTTCTCCCACAAATGTAATTGAACTCCAAAGGAGGCAATCAGGATGCAATTTGATCAGACTCCACCACAGATGACTCTATCGATTCAGAGCAGCAGTGACTTTACATTACAATCTCTCTGCCTAACCAACCTGGATAGTGAAGTATAAGGGTCATTCTACGAGAATTGGACTTTGACATTTAAAATTTTTTTATGAAAATGTATTATTTGTATGCATATTCCTCCGCGTTAAGGACAGAGTTAAGCATCAGAAAAACACAATTTCCCATCTCAGGCATTAATTGTCCATTATTATTGGTCATTTTTTCAAGCTGTAGTCACTGTAATTCTTCAACCCCATTATGGACACTATAGAGACTCCCTGAATATGATTATATAGTGTATTCATAAAGAAAGCAATATCTATGTGTTAATCAGATGTCCCTCTAACTAATTAAGGTTTAAATGCAAAAATTGCATAAATCTCAAATTTTTTCCATTTTATAGCCAAAGATTCATACTTGAATGTTCACTTATCATTTTTCCATAAAAGCCAGATTTATGGAGAAATCTGAAGACTAAGGAGGAGAGAAGGATTTGTAAATTTGTACATTTGTAATTTGTAAATCCTTCTCTCCCTCCTTAGTCTTAGTCTTGTACCAATCTTGTACCAATCTGTAGTTAGGTTTAGGTAAGGTAAGGTACCTTTAGGTAAGGTAAGGTAAAATAATTTTATTTATACAGCACATTTTCAGCAACAAGGCAATTCGGAGTGCTTTAGGTGCTTTTTAAACACTGTTTAGGCGACAACGTTAAAAAAAAAAATCTGTTTTTTATGGAAAATTGGCTATAAGAATGGACATGAAGCAAACATGTAGAATATGGTGTTTTGGTCAAATGAGACCAAAATTGAACTGTGCTTGCAGCTTGCTATGTGTGGCAGAAAACTTTTAAGATTTTTTTTAAACTTCACTTTTGAAAAGACGTGAAAGAAAAAAGTTGATCATTTTTCTTTTATGTAGGATAAACAAACGGAGAATGTCAACTGCACACAGAAACCTGATCCGAGCTGGGACCTCCGAGCAGCAGCGCCCCCTGCCGCTGCAGCTTCTCACCTGCACTTGAAAACGACAGCCGCAGCAGCAGCCGGGTCTCTTCTCTCACGCCACCGGGACTGCCTGTCCTCATAGGCAGTGTCTGCTGCGATAAACCGTCACGTACTAGGATCCACGACCAAAATCCAACATGGTGAGTATAAAACGGGCTTGTATTTATTTATTTATTTATTTTTATTTTGTAAAGCCTGCGTTTATAATTATTTAGATGCGAAAGCCTGTTTGTGAGCGGCTCCACGGAATAACCTTCACGCGTGGTTATAACGGTGACAGCGCAACAAGCCGCCCTGGATGGAGCCTGTCAGGTGTGGGAAATGGATGCCGGGGGACTTGGTGGTGTTGTGTGACCAGATAAGGGCTCGGGCTGCGGTCGCTTGCAACATGCGCAGCAGCCGGCTGATAAAGCAGGGCTGTGGCCTTTACTGCGCGGCCCTGCTCAGCCTCCCTGTGACGTCCACCGCAAAGCCTTTAATATCGGCCAGGACTGCAGAAATGCTGTCGGGCAGTGGAGAAACACGGAGCTGACATGTCCGTGAAACGTGTGGCGAATCGTGGGTTTACTGAATTAAGGAATTACGGCGGATTAAAGGAGACTGCGTCACTCTATTTAATGTGATCGCGTTAAAATATGAAATTACATATAGGGCCGAAAGCAAGACGTCATCTAGAGAGATACACAACGTTGTGCTTATCTAATCATTAGTTATAATCATGTAGATGTGCGTTGTTGTGTTTAATAAACAGGACATCGTATATTTGTGGAGTCATTTCTTGGACTAGATCTGGGTCAGACTTCATTATTTGTACAAATTTCACTCTAAATGAAATTCAAGAAATGTTGCAAAAGCTGTAAGAGAAACTGATTAAGTAATATATTTGATTTAATTAAGGCTTCCATTTCAAGATCCATAGTTTATTTTATTTTTTTCATTATTTGTTTATTTATTGCCCAAGATACTCAACTGTGATATAAACCTGGCAACTCGTATTTTGTGCCAAGATATGATTTGTAATTTCTATGAATATCCATTGCGATGATTTGATTTTGTAAATTTTTTTATTATTATTATTATTTAATTTTTTTTGCCTATAATCTTTCCAAACCATAAGATAAACTGGTTATGAAGTATCAAACTAAGGCTTCTTTAGTCCCATAGACATTAGTACTTTTATTTCTACTATTATCTGTGGGAATATTTTGCTTTTAGTCCTCTTAAACTGTAAGATAAGCCTATTACAAATACCATGACATGCCTTGGGCTCTAGGAAATCCATCTTTCTTCATGCTATATATGATCATTAGTGCAAACTCAGTAGTAGGAACCGTCTGTTTTTGGAATATGATATTTTCAAATTCCATTTTATAGTTTTCTTGGCTTCAGTAACGGCTTGTATGCTTCTTCGGGTAAACATTTTAAAGCAGTAGTAAGCTTTAGAGCAGATAAATTCTAGAAAGAGGTCCAGCTCGACCCATTCGGCTGCAGCATGTGGATAGTGACTCAGTAATTCCTGATTCGTTGCTTCAGCCATAAGGTAAAATCCGCACCCTCCCTCCACCACCACCACCACCACTTCTTTCCTCCTAGGTTCAGTTTCAGACATGTCTTTCTTTTTATAACTCTGCCTGGAGCGGCTGTGCACACTGTGACTACGTGACATAAATAGAAACATACGATGAATAAAGTGAACCTCTGCTGCTGGTTGTGCGTAAATGATTGCAACATGTGACATGCAACCCACTCCCCACAGGTGAACTTCACTGTGGATCAGATCCGGGCCATCATGGACAAAAAGTCCAACATCAGGAACATGTCCGTGATCGCCCACGTGGATCACGGGAAGTCCACGCTGACCGACTCGCTGGTGTCCAAGGCTGGGATCATAGCCTCAGCCCGGGCCGGGGAGACCCGCTTTACGGACACACGCAAAGACGAGCAGGAGCGCTGCATCACTATTAAATCAACGTATGTGTGCCTGTGGTTCCATTCCTTTCTAAGTAAACAAATAAATAAAATCCCTACGGATCAAACATTCTCCTGCCCCCACCTTTCAATCTTTTTCCAACTTATCCAGAGTATAGTCAGATTCTTAAATCCATCTGTCTCGAATTTAGCTGAAGTGTTTAAAGGTGTTTTAGCTTGAGTTTTTAGCTAAAATTACCTAAGTGTACAATGAACGTCTCTCACGTTATTTCTCTCTCAGTGCCATCTCCTTGTACTACGAGCTTGAAGAGAACGACTTGGCGTTCATCAAGCAGAGTAAAGACGGCAGCGGCTTCCTCATCAACCTGATTGATTCCCCGGGTCACGTTGATTTCTCTTCTGAGGTCACTGCTGCCCTCAGAGTCACAGATGGCGCCCTGGTGGTGGTGGACTGTGTCTCAGGTAATCACGTGAACTGTAACCTGCTCTTTAACGCTCCGCCTGTAGGCAGAGAGTCACCTCTCTCACTTCTCTGGACAGGTGTGTGCGTCCAGACTGAGACCGTACTGCGGCAGGCCATCGCCGAACGCATCAAGCCGGTCCTGATGATGAACAAGATGGACCGGGCCCTGCTGGAGCTGCAGCTGGAGCCAGACGAGCTCTACCAGACGTTTCAGCGCATCGTGGAGAACGTCAACGTCATCATCTCCACCTACGGAGAAGATGAAGGGGGACCCATGGGGAGCATTATGGTGAAGCCCGTTCACAGCTGCCACAGCAACACACTTCTTTCATAAAAAAAAAAAAAAGTTAATAGTAAAATTCTTGTAATTCCTTTCGTCAGATTGACCCCGTTATCGGAACAGTCGGATTCGGCTCCGGCCTCCATGGCTGGGCCTTCACGTTGAAGCAGTTCGCTGAGATGTACGTCGCTAAATTTGCAGCGAAAGGAGCCACTCAGAAGGGGCCAGCAGAGAGGTGCAAGAAAGTGGAGGACATGATGAAGAAGCTGTGGGGAGACAGGTAAAAAAACATAAGAGCAGACTTACAAAGTCATCCATTCATACTCTCATTATGATAGCACGAGTTAAGCTGTCCGAGGTGCAGGATGCCATTGTAATCTTTTATAGAAGTCTTGATCATCAGGTCACTTTTCTCTCTTCTTGGAGTTTATGTGATCAAAATGATGACGAAAGGTAAAGAATAAAATAAGTGCTGAACTCATGTTATTGACCTGTGAACCAGGCATTGATACATTAGGATTTACATTGAGAAGTTTATTTTAAAAACGTATTTATCTCGTGATGACGCTCATTAGATTGCATCGAGCTCTTAACTTTGCAGCAACTCCTGGGACTGTAAGCATATGGTGACAATAAGAAAGAACCTCACCACCTCAGCGGGAGAAATGGAACCGAACTGGCTAAAGATTGATGGGAAGCAAGGAGACAGAAATAACAGAGAGGCACTGGTGTAACAGTGCTTTCAAGAGAAAAACAAATAGTACACAGTGTTAATGATAGCAAAAGGTTTGTCAATTGCTACTTCAAGAAAAGAGACACTGCTAAACAAAGAATCACCCATCCTAATAAGGAATGGAAAAATATAAAGTTAATGACAGCAATACCTTTGTCTGTGATTTACTCTTAGCTAATAAGCATGACTGAGTGAGGAATATTTTCTGTGAAAAGAAAAAAACGAATACTTTTCATGCCGATGCTTAAAATGTGCTATGTTCTGTCAGAAGGAAATTCTTTTAAAATCCGTCAGGAACTCCTAAATCCTAACTGGTACAAACGACTCCTGCTTTCATTTGATGTCAGAAGAAGCGAACTAAGAAATGAACAGACTCAGCACTAACATTTTGCTCCTACATAACATCACAAAAATATTTTACAGCAAAGTACAAGGAGATGTACTCGAGAGAGAAGATGTTTTAGTAGCATCCTTAACTAGATCTGAATACTTTCTAATGTTTTGATCTGGTGTTTGATCGCTTTGTTCTTTTCTAGATATTTTGACCCATCTGCAGGCAAATTCAGCAAGACGGCCTCTGGTCCTGACGGTCAGAAATATCCTCGAACCTTTTGCCAGCTTGTTTTGGATCCAATTTTCAAGGTGAAAATTAAGCAGGTTTGAGGTTTTCAGAGGCTAAATGCATCAGCAAAAGTGAATTCCTTTAGTCGCTGTTTTCAATTCCAGGTGTTCGATGCCATCATGAATTTCAAAAAGGAGGAAACAGCCAAGCTAATCGACAAGCTGGATGTCAAGTTGGACACTGAGGACAAGGAGAAGGAAGGGAAGCCTTTGCTGAAGGCGGTGATGCGCCGCTGGCTTCCTGCTGGAGAAGCCTTGCTCCAGATGATCACCATTCATCTGCCCTCTCCTGTCACAGCACAGAAGTACCGCTGCGAGCTGCTCTACGAAGGACCGGGAGACGATGAGGCTGCCATGGGTCAGACATTGACGTCAATCAGTTGGAAGCATTTTAAATGCTTCATAGTGCTTCAATAATGAACTACATTTTACTTTGACCTCATCAGATTTGGACTCTCATGTCTCAACTCTTTTGTCAGGTATCAAGAGCTGTGATTCCAAGGCTCCTCTGATGATGTATATTTCCAAGATGGTCCCGACAAGCGACAAGGGGCGTTTCTACGCCTTTGGACGTGTGTTTTCTGGCTGCGTGTCCACAGGCCTGAAGGTGCGAATCATGGGGCCAAACTTCACGCCCGGGAAAAAGGAAGACCTGTACATTAAACCGATCCAGAGGTAAGAATGTTCTTGCAAAAAAATTTTTTAAAAAATACACAGCCTGGCAAAATCGTTCATAGGACTTGGATTAACTACAAAAAGTAGTTCCAAACTAACATGGAAGAAAGTTTCTTTGTTTTTTTTTTTACATTAAAATGCGACTTAATGTCCTGGCACTCATACCCTTTTATCCTTAAAATAATCTTAAGTTTCTTTAACAGACAGGGAAGCTGTGCCAGAGATTCAACAACCTTGCCTTGTTGCTGAAAATGTGCCACATAAATAAAATTACCTTTACCTTTAATCCAAAACATACAATCAGAGCTACATTAGAATAGTAGCTCAAAGCAAATTTCTGTGACACAACGGTCCAGTCAAAGTCCAGACTGAAATTCAATTGTGACTCTGCAGCAAGACTTAAACACTGCTTTTGATAGATGCTGTGAATTAAACCTGACAGAAATTGATCTCTTTTGGAAAGCAGAATGGGTAGACTTTCATCTGATAGCTGTAAAAAATAGTTCTAAAAAGCATTTTACTGGTTTTTATTTGTTAAAAAATTTGTTATAATTATCCTTCCATTTTATGCAAACTTTTCACAAGCTTCTATAACAGGAAAATGCCAAAAGGTTTAGGACTTATGAGTATTATTGCATTATTGTATTATGGCTCTGTTAAATAAATGTTGGCTGATTCTTTTACTTGCTTCCTTGTGCAGAACTATTCTGATGATGGGTCGGTACGTGGAGCCGATTGAAGATGTTCCATGTGGCAACATTGTGGGTCTGGTTGGAGTTGACCAGTTCCTGGTTAAGACTGGGACCATTACCACCTTTGAACAGGTAGCTTTTTTTTTCTTTATACTTTGTATAAACATTGTAGCAAATATTAGCTTCATGTTACAACAATACAGAAATACTCATGACTTGTTCTCAGGCCCACAACATGAGGGTAATGAAGTTCAGTGTGAGCCCCGTGGTCAGAGTCGCCGTGGAGGCCAAGAACCCAGCCGACTTGCCCAAACTGGTGGAGGGGTTGAAGCGCCTGGCCAAATCAGACCCCATGGTGCAGTGCATCATCGAGGAGTCCGGAGAGCACATCATCGCCGGAGCGGGAGAGCTGCACCTGGAAATCTGCCTCAAAGATCTGGAGGAGGACCACGCCTGCATTCCACTCAAGGTGGATGGAGAAGATTTTTTTTCTGGGATATTGACTTGGTGCTCAGGAAGTCAGAGAAGGAATGCTGGATGTTGGTTGATAGATGATGATCAATTGAGACAAAACACAGTGACAAATTATTTAAAACAACATATTTTAAAAATCTTACATTTGATTCGAGTAACTAAAGATTACATACACCTACTCTTAAGTTTACATAACTTAGCTCTATCATATAAAAGTATACAGGTATTTTTGAAGGTTCAGGCAAGTTTCTTTCAACAGATTCCACAAAACACTGTTTACATGGAAATTAGCATAACCTATATCGCTCAAGGCCCGGCTAAATCAGGACTGCCATAGCTTATTATGTGGCCCTCTAGACTCCACTTATCAGATTAAATTGAACAGTTCCTGCAGTTTTTTGCAATTCCACAATCACAGAAATTCACACAAAAATGACATACACCTGTGTTTGTTTGTGCTACTGCATAACTGAGAGTTTATTGCAAATTTTCAGCAAAAATGTTCAAAAACATTAAGTATAATAAGTGACTTCTAACTCCCACATGCAGGTGGCAGTATTTCTTACTTTTACTGTTGTGGCCTCATTTTTACATGATGTTAAGTTGTAGTCAGTGATTGATACGGTGAGTAACAAAAGTCACATTTGCTGTCATACATAAGGAAAATATTGTAATATTCCTTGTATTTCTTTCAAAATTAGCACCACAAAATCTGTGATTTTGATTGCAAAAAAGCAGAAAAACAACTGTGAAATCCTGGAGCGACTGATCAATGTGAGAACAAGTTACATTTTATTTATTTTTAAGAAACAGTTATCAAATGCAGAGACATCTATTTATTAATATTTTAACAGTTTGTTAATGGCTTTTATCAAGATATTCTAGCACAACTGGCTCTTGAAAACATGTGTGATCTCGGCGTGGTCCAAAGTGAAAATGAGTTTGACTCCCCTGATCTATAGACTCTTAAATATCCTCATTTGGTCGTCGCACGGTTGCACCTCCACACATGCTCTGATCCTTATCCTTTCCTCTGTTTCAGAAATCCGATCCGGTGGTGTCTTACCGAGAGACAGTGACAGAGGAGTCAGATCAGATGTGTTTGTCTAAGTCACCCAACAAGCACAATCGTCTCTTCATGAAGTCCCGTCCGTTCCCGGACGGCCTGGCCGAAGACATCGAGAAAGGGGAGGTCACCGCTCGGCAGGAGCTCAAAGCTCGCGCGCGCTACCTCGCTGAAAAATACGAGTGGGAGGTGACAGAGGCCAGGAAGATCTGGTGTTTTGGTCCCGATGGAACCGGGCCCAATCTGCTGATAGACATCACAAAGGGAGTCCAGTACCTCAATGAGATCAAGGACAGCATGGTGGCTGGTTTCCAGTGGGCAACCAAAGAGGTGCATTGACCTGTCGTCGCCTCTTCTGTTTAGTTATAGTTCTGCTGTATGTAATTATTTATCTGGTAATCACTGACGTCCTCACCCCTTAGGGCGCACTATGTGAAGAAAATATGCGCGCAATCCGATTTGACATCCATGATGTCACGCTACACACAGATGCTATTCACCGCGGTGGAGGTCAGATTATCCCTACTGCTCGCAAGGTCCTGTATGCCTGCCAGCTCACAGCCCAGCCTCGCCTCATGGAGCCGGTTTACCTTGTGGAGATACAGGTATGGAGATAGGATTCAGATCAGCTCTAACAGCATTCAGAAAAACACACGAGTTGACAAAGAAGCTATAAGAATCAAGTACTGTTGTTAGGTAGGATGTAAGGGTCTGTTACATCTGTTAGAGGGTCAAAGGCATTTCAGTCAGTTTTCTTGTAGTTGTCTCCTAAATGGGATCAACAAAAAATGACTGTGGATCTCCCAGTTCCTTTTAAGAAACTTCAATATGTTTTGCTTTCTGTTAACTACTTAATACCAATGTTATGGATGCATTCAAAGTCCAGCTTAGGTAGATTATTTTGGAAAATGCCTCTTTTTTCCCCCACATCTTACAACAAATATGCACAACAGTAATGTCTGATAATGGAAGATGTGAATAGAATAATTGCAATTGCAATAATAAATACACCTTGTATTTCACAGCTGACATTTTCATATTGTTTTTATTTTTAGACGGGCTTGAGAGGTTGTGTATTTTTTCCAGTTTAACAATAGCACGCTTGTTTCTGTGCCTTCTCTCCGTGCAGTGCCCAGAGCAGGTGGTCGGTGGGATCTACGGCGTGTTAAACAAGAAGCGTGGACACGTCTTTGAGGAATCCCAAGTTATTGGAACTCCCATGTTTGTGGTGAAAGCATACCTGCCAGTCAATGAATCCTTTGGTAGGTCGCTTTTATTAAATCCTCCCTCAAGATTGCATTGAATCTGAGCTCAGTGATAGTGAATGTGAGCTTTTTTCACATTTTGTGACATTGCAACCAGAGTTCCTCCAAATTACACCTAAATAAATTCAAGTTCACTAAATTGCTAGCTAAATTCCACGTGTTACACATGCAAGATACTATATTTGGATGTAAAGGAACTCCATGCTTCACCCTGGTTTGAACACAGCAACCCAACTATGACACATGATTCACAGTGTTTTAGGTATGCAAAACAGGTAGAAACATTTTTTCTTCATAGTGTTACCTCAAGGGGACCCAAATACATATTCCAGCTTCACTTTTCATATTTTTGTTTTTACAACTTTCAAACAACTTGTCGTTTTCTTTCTACTTTGCAATTATTTGTTCCTCAGTCAATCACATACATACCTAATAAAATACACTAAAGTTGGTTGAATTTTTTTTTTTTAAATTAAGGAGTGTGAATATATTTGCAAAGTACTGCTACATATCTACAGTCAGTCAGTGAACAGATACACAGCAAGAGTTTCTCTTATGATAAATATAATATAACTGTACAATAAAAGTACTTTTATTATTAAAAACTAATTTTTCCTATGTGTTTTTCCTTCTTCAGGTTTCACAGCTGACCTGCGCAGTAACACTGGTGGCCAGGCCTTTCCTCAGTGTGTGTTTGACCACTGGCAGATCCTCCCAGGTGATCCCAGCGACGTTACCAGTAAACCCTTCCAAGTCGTCAGTGAAATTAGGAAACGTAAAGGTCTGAAGGAGGGCATACCGGCCCTCGACAACTACTTGGACAAATTGTAAACTCCCGACTTCCGGATTATAAAATACCAAATCAACACAAAACCCCACCCCATGGGCACTTTAAAAACCGCTGCACAGGCTTAAAGATTCATCACAAAGTTAGTTTATTTTTAACTTGGAGCCCAGAGCAGATCAAAGCTTTAGCTGTGAGGTAGTGGGAGCAGTGATGCTGTTTTTTTTCTTGTCATTTCACAGCTACTGTACACCAAGTGCCTAGGGTGAGGGTTTTAGAAAACAATTGGATCAAGGCAGTTATTCCTCATTTCTTTGGTTATTTTACTTCACCCCTCCTTTCCTTCCACGTATCTGCTTGGATGGGCCTGTACAGTGCACTGTGATACTGCTGCAATAATGCTTATAAATGGATCATGGCCAGACGTAAACCACAGAAACCACAAAAAAAGTGTTACAGAAGTAAAACCGACTGAACAGCAGCTTTTGTTCAGTGGGTGTAATGAAATAAAATAAATAAAATAATAAAAATGTGACTCCTGAGATTCTGTTCTCTCCTAAACTGTGAGAAATGTTTTAAAATGTGAAAAGACTTGATCCCAATTATCGCATCTGAGTCACGATTGAAGTATTTTTAAATGATTAGAGTCCATAAATAAACCCAATTCCCAACATCTGCTGTTGCTGTGATGTGAGATTTTGTTTTTGGCACACCTTCAGCAATTTAAAACTGACCGACTTTTAAAAATCATGGCCTATTTTCAGTGTTTTCCACCTTTTCCAATGACGTCCACAGTGAAGGAGAGGCTGCATTGTGTCTGCACCGTGCAGAGCGCAGGTGGAACACAAGTTATTTTAATTTGACCTATTTCAGCTGGTTTCTACTGATAAACAAGGTCTATAGTAATGAATGAACAGTGAGTAACCTTATTATTCAACTTTTTAAGATTTAATGAGTTACCCAGATTTCATGAAGCCTTGTACTAAACGATTCCCACTTCTCATTTCCTTTAGATCAGAAAAATCAGATCTAATGAAAATGAGAAAAAAAAATAGAAATTCTCTCTATAATAGATGCTGTGTAACAGATCCTCCCATCCCTCAAATGTCTGTCAGAAAATGCCAGCTACTTTCAGTTTAGTTATTTATAAAGTCACAATTTACAACAACTGTCATCTGAAGACAAACAGATCCAGTTTATATACAGGAATATACTGCACAATCAAATCAGACCAATTAGAAAGACATTCAAATTCAGTTACACTCCAATTGGATCATGATTATAGTACAAAGCTATTTGGTTTGAGGCTCTCTGCAATAAGGCAGGACAGCATCAAGCTCATGATCCCTCTGTCGCAGAAACCATGATTCATATGCTTTAAAATGTTTAGGTTATTTTGTTTTTTTGAATTTACATTCTATGACATTAATGGCAAAATATTCTTTATATTGGTAAAGGAAAAACCATGTGAGTGAAGTCTAACGCAATCACAATATTACCATAGACCATATTTGACAGCACTTTTAGAGTATTACATTTTCAAGCAAATACAAAGCATTGATTTTGATTGAGAATTTACTCTTGTTCAATAATATTGTCCCTGGGTTGCAATTGCAAAATACCAAGGTCATATATTCAGAGACTGTATAAAAAATAAACATTGTTGGTGCAAAATGGGCATGTTGATGGCCAAAGCATATTGATGCTGGCTGGATGTGGAAAAGTTATTTACTTATTCATAGTGAAACAAATCCTTGACCAGCACTCAGAGAGAAAGAAGCTATAACTTCAAAATTAAAAGTCAAATTGCAGTTCGCAATTGCGCTTAGAGATAAAAAAAAAACAAACCTTACTATACGGACCCAAATGGTCATTTTATCTTAATGACCATCATCAGATTTGAAGGAACAAGGCAGAAAGCCTAATCACAATTGTGAACTACAAAATGTAGTGAGGTTGATTTGCTAAAAAAAAAAATTAAATTAAAAACATACATGACATTGTGAAGAAATGGTAAAGCAACATCTAAAAAGCCATCAGCCAGGAAGTTAAAGTTTAGAATAGGCCTTCCTAATGGAAAATCACCCCAAGTGAGTTAGAGATGCTTACTAACAAAGCCAATGTTTTTGGGAATAAACTTTGACCACAAAACCCTGTTTGTGGGATAAACAAAAAAAAATTAATAAAAAAAAAATTCAAACCAGTTCTGGATGAAAGAAATTGCTAAATTAATTTGCAATTGTAAGAAGCTTGAGGAAAGAGGAAAAAAAACAACTGATTTTAAGTAAAAAAAAATATATATAAATAATGCGAGTTCTGACTCATTCTGTAATTTTGGTATTTCTATCCAACTGATTGTACATGGTAGTGGTAAATCCTGTCCCATTTCAATAAGCTGTTATAAAAAAAAGCTACACATCGTTTTTTCCTCATTTAATTGCCATTTATTTCAAGTTACATATATAATGTTAATAAATGCCACTTTAATATACAACCCATCAACTTCAGCACCAAGAGAAAAAAAATCTCTTCCACCCACAACTTTTAAAATAAAGCTTAAAAAAAATCAGAAGAGTTAGTGTGCATCCATAGAGCAACAAAATAAACGAAGGCAAGGCCGAGAAGTGCAATGTATACCGGGTATAGGCAACTACCAAGCAAAGACACAAGATATCACAGATTGTACTGTTAAGTAAAAAACAGAAAAACGCTCACCTTAGTCATACTCTTGACATTATTATGAAGTTTGGTTCAAATTTGACAAGTTTTCATGAAAGCCTATGAGGTCCATCAGTGTGTGGAAGTTACAGTTGATGCAGAGTCGACTCTGTACAAAACGCTACAAGGACTTTATCTTGGCAAATCTGATAAACTGTACATTCATACAGTTGAGTCTCCTTTGCGCTAAAGCGGTGGAGCAGAAGGAGGAGAATCCTACAGCTTAAGAAAAATTCAGTGTCAAGCTTTATGCTGTCAACCCGAAGCAGTGACAAAGATACTGTGAATAATCTGAGAGACCCCCCTCCCTAACATCTCTCAATCCTTCTCGGAGCTGGTTTATAAATCTAGAGCACTAAGGGAAGTGGCAGCACGTCAAACAACTGACTTCGTCTCGCGTAACAACCCACATCGTCTACCAGCCATTTGTCCTCCCCGTGCAGCTAGCAGTTGCCCTGTGAGGAGGGAACAGACTGAAGTCTGACAGATTAGTCCCCAGTATGGCTGCTGAAATGTGGCCTTGCGCTGGTGTCGGGTTGTCACATTTGATGGAAGATCGCTGGGACGTCTGAGGTGACTATGTGTAGAAGATGACCTCTGGGATCTGTCCGTCTTCTACTGAAGTGCCGTTGTTGTTGCCCGCCGCGTAGCAGAAGGTGAAGCAGGTCTTTGTGCCGGTGGAGGATGACTCATGTGTTACCTTTCGCATTCCCTTGGTCCCATAATGAGAGTCTGGACCCTGTCAGACACACACGCAGAGCAAGATGAGTAAACACTTCCAAATCTGTGGGTCCTTTCCCATATTAATCATTTCTCTCTGTCTCTCTTCTTGCTGACCTTCAGTGTGGCACAGGCAGTGTAGTTGACGTTGGGTAGAATCTCGACTGGTTCTTTGAACATGACTCTGAAGGTGTTTGCTGACCCGTCACAGCTGAAGCCTGTGTCATTCTGCCCCAGCACTGTGTTGCTGTCTGTGTGGATTATCTAGAACGGGGCACAAATACCCAAGATCGCATAAAACCACTAAAAATATGCACAGATTTGCCTCATACAAGTACAGTGCCATATCAAATTATTTATATCACATAAATCTTTCCACATTTTGTTATAATTACATTTTTCTCTCACCCAACAACTATGTGCTACCAGGTGTTGTAGTTATACACAGGTTTGTAGTTTTAATGTGACAAGATGAACAAATCTAAGGCATGAGGCATGAATATTTTTAAAAGAAGCTGTAAATCCTGGGCCAGTACCTGTATATTGACTTGGTAGTCTGTAGGTCCGTGTATGGAGCCATAAAGTCCAAATCCAACCACAAAAATCCTTCTGTTAACAGAAAACCTGTAAAACAAAGTGAGGTAATATAATTTTTAAAAAATAGCTTCTTGGAGTTTACAGTATACATATATATATATATATACTGCTCAAAAAAATAAAGGGAACACTTAAACAACACAATATAACTCCAAGTAAATCAAACTTCTGTGAAATCAAACTGTCCACTTAGGAAGCAACACTGATTGACAATCAATTTCACCTGCTGTTGTGCAAATGGAACTTTGTACAGAACAAAGTATTCAATGAGAATATTTCTTTCATTCAGATCTAAGATGTGTTATTTGAGTGTTCCCTTTATTTTTTTGAGCAGTGTATATATATATATATATATATTCACACTAATAATATGAGCTTCAAAAATGCAAAAATAAATGATCGTATTTCATGCTGAAATGTTTTATTGTTATTGGTTTATAAGCAAAACATTTGTCACAACCAGTCTACAGCACTGGCAATCAGTTACATAGGGTCCTTTACATAACGTAAGGTAATGTAAGGCCTGGCAGCCCTGATCTCAACACACCTTATGCGGTCGCTTGTCCCGCTGTAGCCCCAGCGGCTCTCCACCTGGCCAAAACGGGTGATACTGCACTCCTTCCCGCGGAGGCAGCAGCGAGGACGGTCGATGAAATCGACACGGGGCTTTGGGTTCACTGTAAAGTGGAGGAAGAGACTCACCACCTCTCTGTCGGTTAGAATATTAGACTGGGCAGGACCTGGAGGATAATGACATGAACCAAAAACAGACGTCAACGTCAGAGCAGTGATTTGAAAGCAAAACGGATGCGGTTACTGGGTGTTCAACTGTGCTCTTCTTAACCTGCTGCAAACTCCTCTATGGTCATGAGAGGGAAGCGGATGAGTGTGAGAGATTTTCCCAGGACTTTGCGCATGTTCTCGGGAGTGGGCTGCAGCTGCTGCCTGCGAGCCTCCGCCTCGGCCCAGCGAACGGCAGCGCCAAACAAACGCACCTCTCTTACTCCTAAAGTGTCCCTCTCCAACACTGCCACCAAAGTATCTGAAGGAGATAAATGTGAGGTTTATAAACAACACTGTAATAACTAAATGCAACATGAAGCAATGATGACAAAATTTAAAGTGAGTCTTTACCCAGATCTATGTCTGTGAATCCCTCGGCAGCAAGAGCATCGCCAGTGTTCTTGTCAATGTTCTCCAAACACAGGCTGGCAAGCTGCGGCTCATCAAACAAGCGAGCCTAAAACAACATGAAAGCTTATCAGACTTTTAAAACATCATCTGATTTTCTGGCAACATCAATGTAGCGAACGCTCCTGTGGGAAGCCGAGTTTGCTCTTTATTTTTAAGCAATAAAAATATACAGAAAAAAACCCAAAAAACTTGTATTCTACACATTTGTGTTAAACAAACCAAACATATCATTGCCAAAACTTTAATGAGCTCTACAAGGGCTCTGTTTTATCTGCCGTCTTATGTGTATGTTTTGACTTGGGCACTTATTTTGACAAATACATATTAAAGAACATAAAACTATTCCCAAATTCCAGGACTGAATAGTCAAATTCCTCAGCAAATTTTGAATTGTAAATGCAGAAGTTCACTATGAAATTGTCATTTATGGATGGATCAACAAATACATGGTTAGATGGACAAAGGGACAGACAAACAAACGGACAAAAATACATTGATAGACCGACAGATAATGGACAATGAACACATGAATGAAAGTTGACGGGAATAAAGTCTAGAAATATAAAAAGAAAAACATTTTTCTCATTCAGAATGGAAAAACGCTTCAACCAAATTTAAGTGTGGATTTACATTTTAAATCCACACTCAAACTAAGCGTTTCAACGAATATAACTCCCCTGGATCTGTAGATCCTGAATTTTAAGGTAAGAAAGCCGACCTGTGTAAGGAGCATGAAAGCATTGTCTGCTCTGAGGTTTTTCTTCAGGAACTCCACACAGTGAGCCTCCAGCGCAGGAACCGCATACTTTTTGGCTGTATACAGAGTAGTCATCACAGTCTCAGGCCCGATCTGGACTTCATCAGAATACAGGAACCTGAAATAGAAGACATTGTTGCAATTAGCAGTAAAACATAGATTTAAAAATAATAATAATAATAATAATAATAATAATAATAATTAAAAAGACTCCTTACTTTAGCAGGGCCAAAAAAGCAGCTGGTTCCACATCAGGAAGTTCAATTTCCGTGGAAGTGGTCGCCATGCCACCGTTGAACATAGCATCAAACACTGCGCTGCCCACTGCCAGGACAAACCTGACACGCCACAGCAACAACAACAAGAGGAGGGGTCAGCTCGGTCTTTTCACGCCGTTTGTTTCTGCTGAAGCTAATCCTCTTACCTGTGAGCTGGTATTCTCTGAACACCCATACCTTTGCCAACCAAGAAATGAACGTCACTCAGCACCTCGTTGTTGAAGAGAAACGCAAACCTCTCCTTGACGGTGCTCTTTGTCGCCTGCCAGTTGTACACCGGCTCTCTGTACACTAGCACGGACGCTGCAGCTGGGGTAGCGCTCGACGCGGTGGCCGGGGAGGCATTCGACGCTGCGCCGCTTATCATATTGGACGCCGGGGAGGCCATGGCTCCTGCTGCCGCAGAAGCAGCACCTGACGCAGCGGGCGGCTGCAGAGGGTTCTGCGCAGTCTGCGGAGCTCCGCTCGAAACGCCGCTGCCGTCTGCCCCGCCAGGCCCCAGCTGCGGGTTGGGTCGCCTCGCAGTTCCTTGTACTCCCCCGGCTGCACCGACCGCTCCCCCGTTGGATGCCGGCATTGAGAAAACGCTGTTGCTCGGCTGGCTATTCCCTAAAGGGCCTGGGCCGGAGAAACTAAGGCAAGGAAGCCTGCCGTTGTTGTCTCCAGCGGCCATCTTCAACCTGCTGTAGGCGTAAACAACAAACTTCATCGCTTTCCGTAATTGCAGTGGTCCACACACTCATGCTGGCCTTTTATCCCCGCCTGGCGGTTATTTCAGGTACTGCAATTTGTTGTCTGAATCACAACTCCTAATTCAGTAAATATTTTTAAGATTTTAAAAATGCTTCCAAAAACATTTTTTTCCAGTAAAATTGCAAAAATAACTTTGATCCTTTCTAAAATATATTTACTGAAGACTAGGCAGACGATGAATCATACATAAAACTTAAACATGTAAAGCCAAAATACATTTTTAAAAATAATTGGATGCCACATGAAAACATGTTTCTCAAAACTAAAGTCTATATATTATTATATTTAAGCTAGCAGTGTTGTCGTACTCGAGACCGGTCTTGGTAAGTCACGTTATTGTTGTCCTAATTTTTCGCAAACTTGTATGAGTTTAAATATTGCAGTTTAATTATTTCTGGGTGTTTTTCTACATCTGTGTGCCAAAGTTGTTTTTTGATGTCAAGATTTCATGGCTTTATTAGTAAATGTTTCATGTCTAAAATGTTGTCAGTGTCCCAATTCAGTGCTTGTATGCAGTTTAAAACATAGTTAATATTCCTCAGTAACACAGCTCAGTGTCAAGTCAGAAACTCTCTGTTTGGTAACGCAGACACAAAGAAGTTCCCGATGTCCTGAGTCAAAGGATTTTCCAGACCAGACAAGCTTTGTCTGACTCTGGGATTTAACTTTTTCTTTCTACTGTAATTGCTTAACCATTGAGTTCTTTAACACCAAAATATCTGCTTCAGTGAAAGGAATAAAGGTAGATCACTGAAAAGGATTTTGATACAAAACAGTCAAACAAGAGTCAAAATAATTCAACCATCCATTGTCCATTTGCATAAGCTTGTAAGGTCACAAACCGCTGGTGCCACTCTCTAGTGGCCATTGGGTGGGATACATTTTGGACAGATTGCAAGGAAATATAACCATGCACACTCATATCTGAGGACAATTTTAGAGAAACCAGTTAATTAAATCAACCATACTTTTGGAAGTTATTCCCAATGGAATTGAACCCAGGACAGTCTCATACAAGGCCCCAGTGTCACCGTGCAGCCCCAAAAGTCATTCACAAATTGTGATTCATTGACATGCAGTTCAAGATTTTCCTGTGCAATCAGGTTACAAATTTTCTTGTATTGTTGGGTAGCAGAGTTTCCATGTTAGAAACTAAATGAGACTTAGGAAAATGGACTTGGACAATGAGCAAAAAAATACAGACAGTTGTGATCAGGTTGTGCTACACATACCCCGAACTTTTGTGAATGAAAAGGACACGTTTGAAAAGTGTGAATGAGTATATTTTGTCACCATATTCTGCACTGTAAAACTGTGTTTTACTTGTTTGTTGCTTCATTGTTTTCTTTTCTTTCAGTCTGAAAAGGTAATAATAGATTTGTTGAGAAAAAAATTGAATAAATAGTTTTAACAATACTAGTAATTCATCTTATGTTTACCTTAGAGGTCAGTCAGGCTGGCGAGTGGAATAAAATGTTTGATTCGTCTGTGTTTCAGTCCCTTCAGTCTAAGACCAAGTTGTCTTCCACATCAATTCATTTCTGTTTGGTTTTAAATAACATTTTGGGATTTTCAGAGTTTGTTTCTTGATTTTCAGTCACTAATTTAACATGATAAAAAAAAATTCTTCATCAGTCAGCAGAGTTTGTTCTTTAAGTTTCTGGTTTTCTGTTTCCACTTGGGTGGATTTAGATTTAATTTCACTGAAGAATCAAAGTCACCACAGTCCCACCATATTTAACAGTCAGTATGATATTCCTCTTCTTGAATGCTGTGCTAATTCACGCGAGATGCAATCAGTTGTACAGTTTTCAGAAAGTTCCAATTTAGTTTATTCTATCCACAGAATATTTTTCCCATAATTTGGGATTCTCAAGATGATCCTGGGCAAATATTAGACAAATGCTTTTTGTTTATTTTTGCTTTTGACCATGGAAACTTCCTGCTGATGTCATTTTTGCCTAATCTCTTTCTTTTTGTTGAATCATGCACATCATGCAAGTGATGCCTGTAGTGCTTTAGATGCATTTCTGGGTTTTATGAGGTCATTCGTGAGTCATCGATGCTCTCTTGGAATAATTTTAATAGGCCAGCCACTTTTGTTCCATGTTTTCTCCATCTATGGATAATAGTGGTTCACTGTGGTTCTGGAGTGTTAGAAATGACAAGCTCCTTCCATCCCAATATTGTTTCTTGACTGTTCTTAAATTTCTTAAGATTATGTAACACTGTTTCTATCTAAAATCCACATTTAACAGATCTGGGTGTGGACAGTGAAGCTGAACAAAAAATATTTTCAGGTAATTTATGATTAACTATTAGGCCGCAGTTCCTTTCTCACATAAGGTTTTTGATAATTTTTATCTTATTAAAGTAGGAGATCATCATTTAAAGTCTGCATGTATTTAGTCTAAGCAACTTTGATTTTTTTTGATGATCAGAAATGTTAGAATAAAAGAAACCTGTTAAGGGTTAATATCATTCCACACAGCACTGTAAATTAGTTGAGTTTCACCGTGAAGTGAACTTAGAGCTAGTTAGTAACGGTGAACTGACACGCCATTGATTTTTGACAGAAACGTTGACCGTTCATCTTTTAAGCTGAATCAACCCGCCAGGTTTTACAGTGCAGACTGCATCGTCCTCCCATCACGATGATGTTACACAGTCCCATCCCGTCCTCCGTGCATCCCTGCAGCCCTCCGGAGGAGCGAACCCCCTCTCCGCCTGCTCCTCATCAACCGTGACGTCAGGGCGGCGAGGCACGGGGGAGTTGTCCTCGCGCCGGAGCCCGGTGGATGCTGCTGAAACAAGATGGCTGTGCGCGCAGGAGGAGCAGCGGCGGAGAGCTGAGGCAATGCAGAGGAGGAAGCAGAGGAGGGTGGGGGGCGAGGAATCTACTCCTGTCTGTCCTGTCCGGTCTTCAAAGGAGCAACAGTCCCGCAGAAGGACAGACGAGTCTCTCTGAGATGGTGTCAGTTTGTTACTGCCGCTGCCGTTCAGGGTAAGGGGTTTCTGTCGCTTTGAGTTTTTCCTGTGGCCAAGACTCTATAAAGAGGACTGACTAAACAAACCGCGGAGCACTAAGTAAAGGACGGCCGGGGACGCTCACGCCGCTTTCAGAGATGTCCCTGCTGTGTGTGGGAGGTAAGGAAGGAAACCAGCGAAAAAGACCGTGCGTGTGTGTGATGTTACTGAAGTGTTACCTGCTCACGGTTTAACTGCAGCAGCAGTCCCTGACTGTGCTGACTGTCTGTCAGCTGCCTGGAAAAAGTGTTGTCCGAGCGCAGGAGGTTCTTTGCTGAACGATCATTTAGAAAACATAGCGGCTCCAAACGCGTTGTTAATGGTTGTATGACTTTTGACTGAATATTTTATTGAATGGTGCGTTTTGTTTCCATTCACTGTTGGGACCAAACATATATTTATTTTAAAACAAATATATATTTTATATATTTTTTTTAAATGGCATTTTGAAGAATGGTAAAATTATCAGCTAATAACATGACCATTATCGTGCGGGCTGCTGTTTCCTTTCGGGGTGCTGTTAGTTCTGTTGCGGATAGTGTGCGCGCGCGCGCGTGTATGTGTAAGTGTGTGTTTCATCCACTCATTCATGCGTGGGCAGGAGGAGGAGGAGGAGGACGAGGAAAAGCCCCTGCTGCACCGCTGCCCTGCCGCTACCGCACCGCACCGCACCGCACCGCGCGCACTGCTCCCTTGCCGCTTACCGCTTCCCTGTGCCGCTTTGCCGTACCGAGGGAAATACTGGCGGCAGGAGGTGCAAGTCTATGGCACCCCACTCCCCCCCGACGCCCACCCTTTCAGGACCACTCCGCGTCTTCCCCTAAAATGCAATGCGTCACCTCCTCCCACCACACGCCCCAAAATGCACTTGATGCTGTCACTGAAACCTCTTATTAGTCGGATGAATAAGCGTAGCTGGCGAGGTAACGTGACGGAGTTTAGGACTAGTGAAAGGGCGGAGAAAGACCTAAACAGGGAGATTCTCTTCCACAGTATTCTCTAACACGTTTCTGAGTATTTTCTTTTACACAGACTAGAGCTGATTCAGCAACAAACGCTGAGACAAGTGGCAAGAGAACACATATAAAGAGTTAAGCATATATAGATTTTAGTTTAAAATAGCCTTCAGCAAATCCTCATCTCTATTTGTGGATATGTTTCAAGTCAGTAGTAATTCTTATGGTATCATAACTGTAGAGGTACTTATACACGATAAATTATAATGCTTTAACTGTTATAATGAAAAATGTAATTGTGATAAGAGTTAGACATCCGGTAATAATAACCATAAACTCTTCATCCAACATGTGGCACGGGGGCCATTTGCTGCCCTTGGAAGAATTCTGTGGGGTCTCTGACTGTAGACAGTAAACAAAGCTGATGCAGATGCACAATTTCATTTTCTATTTACTTTTATCTTGTTAAGGAAAGTGTTAGGTACAATACAAAGTATTACTCTTTTAAGAGAAGTGTTTTTTTTCTTTTTTTCAAGAAGCAAATAATTTTATTTTTAAAGTACTCAATCAACATTTTACTCAAAATCAAGAGTTTGGCAGAGTTAAACTGATCTAAATACAGCAAGTGATTCTGAGGATAGTTTATGTAATAAACCAAAGCATTTTCTGCGATACCAAAAAAGAAAAAAATTTACCCCAAAAGTTTGAAAATTCTAGATATTTCTTTTACATTAAATCAAACAAAACAACCAATTTTTGGATCAATGATTTGTTCTTTTCTACAAAAACGAGTTCACTTTGTTTCATTAAAATGTCTCATGATTCATTTATTGCTCTGCAGGTGCAAAACAAAAGAAATCCCAATATAATCATGGGTTTTTGACCGAGCACCTAAAACGTAGTGATTTTGGCCGTGGTATACATTGATAACGGTTGCAGACATTGGTTTACTACTGTCTCTGTCTTGATCTGTAAATAAATCATTGCAGAGTTGAAAACCTCTCAGTGAAGTCTGGGGTTGTTAAGACAAGATTTCCCCCTTGTTTTTCTTTTCTGTTATTTATTTATTTTTTTTACAATATCACATTCACAATTTTTTTTCACATTTTTATCATGGATTGTCCTAAAAGGAAAAGATCAGGTGGAAATAATAGCGGTGGCGTGGGTACTTTAAGACCCAGTAAAAAGCCATTTCAGTGAACAAGAATGAGTTTGACCTAGGGCAAATGAAATTCATTTCCTTGCTTTCCAGTAGCAAGTTAAAAAAGGTGAACAAATGGACTTGCCTCTCTAAAAATAGTGCTTCGAGTTACTGTAGTGCTTTTGGATTGCTTTCCTGTCTCATATTCAGCTCACATTTACATATTACTGTTAGTACAGAGGATAAAATCTGAAAATAACATCAATTTGCATGTGATAACAACTATTGATCCACCAAACCTTTATGACTGATACAGAAACAATCTGTACGTACACAAGCTGTAAAGATCAATTGAGCTTGCAGCAATCTTTATAAAAGCTAAAAGAAAATTTGAAGGCTTTTTTTAAGTCACGATACATCCAGCTGTTTAATAGACGCTGCTCCACCTCAGCCTGTCCTGTCAGTTCCACCCACTGACTGCTCCTGCTCTGAGTCACTCCCAGATGTCATTAAAAAGACCCTGGGAGTCATTCATTCATAAACGCTGGCTGCTGCAGACTACGAGGCTTGGCAGAGAGCCCTCTTTCTGTTCCGCTTACATCATTCATGCTTACCTGGCTCGAGCTATTTCTGGCCTGCACGGCACTTTGTGCCTCCTGAATAGGCAACGTTGGCATATCTGCCAGCCAAGCAGATTTCAGGCACAGACGCATATTCAATCTGAGCAATATTTGGCAACCTTTTGCCACTTTAATGTCCGGCCTTCTTATTGTCTTTCTTTTGGAACACAAAGTCACAGTCTGATGTCGCTGTCAGCAGCTGGATTACTGCTTCTCTCTCGCGATCTGTCAGAATAAGATTCTGTCTGTCTGAATGGAGGCATCCCTCTTTTGTGTCATGAAACAGCTGAAGTCAGCTCCACCTTTTTCCAGTTTATCTTCCCTGACAGTTCAAGATGAAGGGTCTGCTTGATTTCCTGTTCAGTCGGTTTTCTTGGCAATAACCAGCCCGTCCTCATAAGTCAGACTGTGCTGTCTTTGGAGGAAATTCCTGAATGAAGATAACGCAGGATATTTACTGCAGGTACTTTTGGGTTAGTAGCAGAGTCATTTAATCTTAAAACTAATTTGTAGCGTTTACCTCAATTTTTATGACTCCACAATGTTTGCACCAAAATGCCTTGCTAGATTTATTTTGAGGTCTTTTGGAGATTTTGTATTATCATGTTGCTTCCCCAAACTTTAGTGTCTGTTAGTGTTTCAAAGCTTGAGAAGAAGCTTAACAGAACATTCATACATTCACAATCAGATCAAAATGCACTCAGGTTGACTGTTTGCACTTAGGTAGCAACTTAAAGCAATTAATTACACTTGAATTTATTCAAGCATTATATAGTGAAGGGAACTGAATACAAACGCTTGGTATCCTTTTCAGATTGTTATTTGCATTTGTGTTAGAAACCAAACACTTTCCTTTCACATCATAATTATCAACTACTGACACATAAAATCTCAAAAACATAATGTGAAGTTTGTGTTTGTTGCAAAAGAAAAAGTTTAAGGGTTCCGAATACTTTTACAATACGCTTTACACTGTATCTATATCTATATGTCTTATTTGTCATGAACATGCAGAGCTTCCCTCAAGGTTGCTGAGGCTGAATGAAAGCAGTGATTATGTAATTTTCATCCTTGCTGCTGGTGCACAGCAAAGGAGCGAGCCACTGCATTTAGCATGTGACTCCATCATGAGGCGGCATGGCAGAAGCTGCAGGTTTATCTCCAGTGGGTGCTTGGTACACAAAAAAGGCTTGGAAAATAGAAAAGCACCTTGCTGACTCAGGGCAATTGTGCTTTTTCACTTTGTGTTTGTTATTATGGTGACTGGTTATGATGTAGGAACTGTACATGTAAGAAAATTGTGAGTTAGGTTATAATTTGTGTTGCTAGTAGATTTCTAAAGATAGAAAGGCTCAGGTTTTTTATGTACCACAGAGAACTTTTATATCTTATTCTGTAAACATGCGCATGTGAGGCATGCACACATCTGCAGTGAGGCGTGTGTGTGTGTGTGTGTGTGTGCGTGTGTGTGTGTGTGTGTGTGTGTGCGTGTGTGTGTGTGTGTGTGTGTGTGTGTGTGTGTGTGTGTGTGTGTGTGTGTGTGTGTGTGTGAGGACCTCCTAGAGTGTACGTGGTTGAGAGTAGTGGGTAGTGAAGCATTAAAAATGCATGTGTGAGTTACGTCACGGCTGGTAAAACAGTGCTGCAGAGAGGGAGCTCAGGCTTACAGAGCACACAGAAAAATCCACAGGCAGATACTGTTTGATTTAGACTGGAATATTTGCCTTAATGCCAGAAAAAGAGAGAAATTTGTTCCAAATGTGTTAAATAATAGATACAGAATAATAAACGTCTTTATGGATGAATAATTAATATGAGATGAGCATGTTGCTGTGTGTGTTTTTTTACTTTTCCGAGCACATTGAAATCCATGTTTAGCACTGGTTATGGCTTCCGGTTTGATCTAAGTTGTAGAAACATCAGAGCAAATAAAGAATCATATTTTCAGTCAGCATTTGCATAACTGACTGTTTGAATTCCTCACACATACTTATGTAATGCTGAGTGTGCTTGGTGACCTCTGCCTCTTTGTGATGATGGATAATATGTATATTTTTCAGGTTCTATGTTATATATGAATTGCTTAGTATGAAAACAAAGTGCCTTTATGAAAATATATATTTTTTGTCAACTTCAATATTTTCTACATTGGACTTATAGGTACTTAAATAAGTACTTTCTTAAGTACTTATTGCAATAAACAGTGTGCTTCTCACAAGTTAACTTGCAGAAATGAACTAAAATTATATGGGGCGTGCAGTAGTGGCGCAGGGGGTTAGCACACGCCACGTTTGGAGGCCCTAGTCCTCGACGCGGACATCGCGGGTTCGACTCCCGGTCCCGACGACCTTTGCCGCATGTCTTCCCCCCTCTCCTCACCCTCCTTCCTGTCTGCCTACTGTCAAAAAAATACGAGCCACTAGCGCTACAAAAACTCTTCGGAGAAGAAATAAAAAATAAAAAAATTATATGTTTGAAGCTAGTAGTTAGCATTTCACACTAATATGATGTAAGTAAAAATTTTAAAGACATTTTGCATTCAGCTTACTTTTATTTGTTCTCAGATTTTAAGTGGTGCGCTGAAGTTGTGCTAACAAATATTTTGACAACTTTCACAAAGTGTCTTAAAAGTCATGATATTTTGCTGAGATTTTGAGAGGTTAGATATAAATTTGTGGATAAATGTAACGTTGACAGAATATTAAGTCTGTTTTTTTAATATCAATTTTTTGCAAACAGAAATCTGAAGTGTGCCAGTGTTCACATCTTG
This sequence comes from Xiphophorus maculatus, assembly GCF_002775205.1. Classification (NCBI taxonomy): domain Eukaryota; kingdom Metazoa; phylum Chordata; class Actinopteri; order Cyprinodontiformes; family Poeciliidae; genus Xiphophorus; species Xiphophorus maculatus. The sequence goes on from NC_036448.1 coordinate 11,801,686, forward strand.
GTTTTTGTTTCTGGTTTGATAATTTCCTTTTTTTGTTCATTTACTTAGATTTTGCCTTTTTTCATTCGTTTGTGTGTTTAATTTTCAGTTTACTGTTGTGCAGTTAGATTTAGGTTCTTTTTTTCTGTTATTGTTAATTTCAGGGTTTTTCTGTTATATTTTCTCACTTCCTCCTGCTCTGCTTATCTTTTTCCTTCCCTCAGCCTGACTCTCAGGACAGCTGTTTTTTATTTCCTCGTCTTGTCTGTGCTTACGTTTTCCCTCCAGCTGTTCCTCATTCCCTTGATTACACCTTTTGCATATATACCCATCTGTTCCCTTTTGTCTTTGTCTGATTCTCCCCCGTTAGCCCTGTGTTTTTCTCCCTCGAAAAGTTTTTGCTGTAAGTGTTTTGTAACTCTCTTTATTAAATTGGTTACTCTGAGTCTTCCACTTTCCTCTCAGTATTTTAATCTGATCCCTTCGCTTCACATGACAGGTAGACATTAATATTCAGCATTCTTAACGCTCCTAAAGCAAAACATTCCCCACAGCATGATGATGCCACCACCACCATGTTTTATTGTGATCAAGACGATGCTCAGCATTCTATCACATATACAAATTGTTTGTCACATTTAAACCAAAAAGTTAGGTTTTGGTCTCATCTGATCAGAGCTCCTTATTTTACATGCTTCCTTTGACTTTAGGACTCTTAACATGTTTTTTAAAAGATGAGTTTCTTTTTGCAACTCCTCCATAAACACTAGATTTTGGTGTTTAAACTTTGTCCCTGTTTACTGATGACCTCTGCCCTGAGAGAGCTTCACAGAGCAGCTGGATTGTCTGAAGGTCACACAGGATTTTATTTAGCGGTATCAAAACAACATATGATTACACATACAAAATGCTTGCAACACTTTTCAGATATTTATTTTGTAAAAGAAATTTTAAAAACCACTTCCTGGGCGTGCCGTGGTGGCGTAGGGGATAGTGCGACCCATGTTTGGAGGCCTCGAGTCCTCAACGCAGTCGTCGCGGGTTTGACTCCCGGACCTGGCGACATTTGCTGCATGCTTCCCCCCTTTCTTTCCCCCTTTTCTGTCAGCCTACTTTCAAAAATAAGGGACACTTGAGCCCACAAAAAGACCCCCTTGTGGGGTACAAAAAAAAAAAAAAAATATATATATAAAAAACGCCCTGCGACAGACTGGCGACCTGTCCAGGGTGTACCCCGCCTCTCGCCCGGAACGTAGCTGGAGATGGGCACCAGCAACCCTCCCGACCCCATTAGGGACAAGGGTGAACAGAAAATGGATGGATGGATATATAAAAAACACTTCCTTCCACTACCAAAGTATTTGCTAAAAATTTAATTAAACAGAAGAAAGATTTTTAAAATTTTCATTTAATGAAAAGGTTTTGTTTCAATGTCCCACATGTCGCCTTGACTGCTATTTTAGTACATTGCAAACCTCCTTGGTTCGCCCTCACTGTATGAAAACAGAAGACATGTGAGCATGAAAACAGATGGTGTTCCTGTGTGTCACCATGTCCCTCTCTGTGTTCCCACAGTGAAGAAAGCCAAGCTGGATGGACCCCAAGGTAAGGGCTTGGTTCACCGAAATAATGGGAGGAGGTGCATGAGGAATCTGTGTTTTGTTTGTGGCTAGATCTTTTTAGAAAAGAGTTAGCGATCGTGTCGCTGAACAGAATGTATATTCGATAGTAAAATGCAGATTTATTTTCTCCATCTGATATTTTCTGTTCTTCTCTTTGTCTTTTTCTCCTTGCAGAAAAGTTTAACACTTATGTGACTCTAAAAGTGCAAAATGTGAAGAGCACAACCATTGCTGTCAGGGGCAACCTGCCCTGCTGGGAGCAGGACTTCATGTTGTGAGTCCTTCCGTATCCCCTCTCTCTTAGTCTCTCTCTCTCCCTCTCTCTCTCTCACATGCCTTCATCACGAGCTTCTTCTCATTCACCGTCTTCTGCTTCTCCCTCCACTGCTTCTCGAATGCTTGATTTCTATCAGCTTTCGTCTCTCTTTCTTTCCACTTCTTCATCGTAAGTGCTCTTTATCCCTGTATTGTTTCTCGCAGCTCTTCCTCTCCACCTTCATCAGCTGTCTCCTACTCTTTCTCATCTGATACTTCTGCCTCTCTCTCATTCTCGTTCTTAACTTTGGCCTCCTTCCACCCCTTCTTTTCTCTTCTTTGTCACTTCCCCTGCATAAACCCCGTTCATCTTCATCTTCATCTTGGCCTCACCTCTTTCTCTCCCCATTCTGTAGTAACCCCAATGCTCCTCTTTTCCTCTCCCTCCATTCCCTCTCTGCAGCTTTCTTCTCTAGACTAGATATTTCTCTTTTGTTCTTTTTTTTATTTCATCTTAAATTTCCACAGATGTTGTATGGTATCTCGTTGCAAGCGGTAATATTACACAACAGTGAATATTTGGCTGTTGGAGTGACTCAGTGTTGACGGTGTAGCAGCATATGGGCGGTGAAGGGTGAGAATCATTTAGCGGGATGTGGGCTGCAGCAGGCAGGATTACTGCGGAGTCCTCGGCATCTGTATGATGTTTGGAGGCGTGCAGCATTGTACTGGGGTTGCATCAGTGGAGCTGTGTTATGTAACATTTGGGCTACAGAGAGGGACTCATGTCTTCCCTCAAACTGACTCGCCTCCGCCCACCCCTCCCTCAGTAACCGCTTTAAATCAAACTTCTCTTACAGAAAAAAGAAGTAACATTGATATAGGGAGTCTACTCCCTTTACTTCTTAATTAAACTTCCCTCTTTGTCCCTCCAGGCAGGCGATGCAATCACCTTTTCCCTCCCTCCCCTTAGTCATCACTCTTTCATCACTTTCCATCTTTCTCTCTGCTGTCTAATATAGGATTTATATTGGACTGTTATGGAGTTGCTCCAAACGTATCAACCTGTATGTTAGCCACAGTAAAAACAAAAAATAGAGTGTATTCACACAACTGACACATTTGATTCGCTTTAAATGGAGCAGACTTTGTTTGGATATTTGTGCAGGTGTAAATGCACTCATGCAAATCCTGGTGCGGACCAAACATCTGGATCGAGACCGACTTTCTGAGATGGTTTCAGTCAGGAAGCTAACAAAGTAGATCCATGTGGAGATGGAAAAAACCCCAGAGGGAAAGTCCTTAGTTGCATCATAGCTATGAAACCCTTTTTACTTGTCGACCAGCTGTTTCCATGTTTCTACTTCTGTTTTGATGATTTATTTTGTCAAATTTAAGCATTCATGATATCCTAATATTTTTAATTTTTTTAATTGATTTTTTTCTCCTGTAGTGAAATCAACCGGCTGGATCTTGGCCTGACAGTGGAGATGTGGAACAAAGGGTTAATCTGGGACACCATGGTCGGCACCGTGTGGATTCCCCTCCGTAGCATCCGACAGTCAAATGAGGTTCGCCATGACCACCACTATATTCTTCAATGGTTTGTGCAATTTTTACCTGCAATCTTTGTGTACACAGGAAGGTCCTGGGGAGTGGCTCACGTTGGACTCTCAAGTCATCATGGCTGACAGTGAGATCTGTGGAACCAAAGATCCCACTCTACACCTGGTGCTGCTTGATACACGCTTTGAACTGCCACTAGGTGAGACTAGTGTGGGTAGAGTAGCAAGAATTGTTCTCACGAAAGAAAAGCATAATTTAACAAAGTAGAAGTAAAATGCATAGTGCATTTTTTCTGTAGTTACCCTAGTAAATGTAAGTAATTATCTACGTCTTTTCAGTGAAATCACTTGGAGTGGGTTTGGAACAAATAAATTATATTTGTCTGTATATTTTCACTGCAAACAGTAACAAATGAGCAGCAAAAAACTGCCTGATTAACTACCCTGACCCACTTTTTAGTTGTGTAGTTTGCACCAACAGAAGTGTTTGTGTCCTTTTTCTTCTCAGTGATCAAGCTGGGTTCCTCTTAGCATTGATTAGGTGTCATTTCTATCCTGTTTCCTCTTCCTCTAATCAATAATGTACACCTGACTCCTCAATATGCACATCCTGCCTATTTGTAGAGAGTTGGCTCTGAGACTGTAAGTAAAACAGGACAGTTTTAAATATAGAGTTGTGAGGTCAAGCCAAGGCATCTACAGCTGTATTTCTGTGTTGTTTAAAAAAATGAACCATCAGAACCAGGCCAAAGTATAATTACAGCTGATGTTTTTCCACCGTGTTTTGGTGTTATCTGACAGGTAATTTTGTGTGGGATTATTCAAAGAGTTTCAGTTGGATGAGCCTTATTTTGAGGAATTTTGTCACCCAGACTTTGACCGAATGATTGTTTTCAGATATCCCTGAGGATGAGGCGCGCTACTGGGCCAAAAAACTGGAGCAGCTCAATGCCATGAGGGACCAAGATGTAAGCTGTCAGCCTGTTTGTTTTAACACCCCCAAAATAATCCTGCAGTACAGGCACAAGCCAGAGAGCAGGTTGCACCATACTTGCTAAAATCCCATAACACTTTCTTCACTTTCCACAGTGCTTTGCATAAATGTTCAGGGTTTCCCCCAGTGTATTATAAGCCTGGCGGCCCGCCATGCATTCCTGTGAGAAATTATTTTTCTTTGGAGAACTCAAGGCTCTGGTTGCGCAGCTATATGAACTGCAGGAATAACTTGTAGTCACGAATTCAGAGGTGAGCGTTGAGGGAGCGGTGAGATTTTTCTTTGTGAACAAAGAATTATATGCGGCGTTTACATCTCAACACGCTGCCCAGCGTGTGGCTCTGTCTTCCCTGTAAAGTTTATGTCTGTGTTCCCGGTGTCCCGGAGCGTTAGTGGTTAATGAACCAGCGCTAACCTCATCATGCAGGTTCAGCCCAGTGAGGAGGTTTCGCGCTCTCCTCGTAGTCACGCATCATGCTGTTTTTATATTATTTTAGTAGTAGTAGTAGTAGTATTTTTCCGGTTACACGATGCATCAACCATATCAAATGCGTTGTCTACTTAGTCAGCCAGAGTTAATACACGCGACTGCGCGGAGATCTAAAAATCTCGTCCCATTAACTCCACCAACCAGAATAGCTTCTGTGACTCTTATTAAAAACTCAACAGACACGAAATGGAAGAGCTACTAGAGCCACATTAGATTAAATTAAATATCCAGTTTGTTGCTCATCTCTGCGCAGTGCAGCGGATTTTACTGATCATGCAGGGCCGGTCCAAAGCTGTATGAAGCCTTGAGCAGAATTTGATTTAGGGGCCCCTTTTGTTGCTAAAAACATCAACACCTCTTAAAGCTTCTGTGTTAGATTTAATATGGGAGCGGGGAAGTAATTTATTTATCCAACCTAAAAAGCAATCAGTTATAATTACAGTTTACTAATTTGCATTTGTGAAAGAACAGAGCTCAAACTCAAAGATTAAACTCACAGCATCAGATTGTTGCTGTGGTAACAAAACAATCGTACTATGAATACTGTTCTTTGAAGTTTTACAAAATTAACTTCCCAGCTCCTTAAATGTTACATTTATACATCTGTGGTCTATGATAAAATATTAGCATTTATGGGGCCCCTGAAGCCGTGGTGGGCCTTTTGGAGCTGCTGACTTAATTTGGATAAAACAGAAGTACAAATAATTAATATTCATTTTAATTGGATTTTTTGATTTGTCGTTTTTAAGACTAGCTGTGGGTTTCAATAGCATTTCACTGGCATTTCCCCGTAACATATAATTACCCAGTAATATTTTTACATTTCTTGTGTACTTAACATTTTTTAATACAAAAACATGGTGGACCGCCTCTGCGCCCCGACCACTGGGCTTAGCAAGTTTTCTGGGGGAAACCCTGAATGTTGATACCACTTAAACCTTTTCTTGACTTTCTGTAATTTGGAAAGAAAATTAGTAGCAGTTTGTTTTTTAAAATGTCACACAAAAGGTTTGGGATGCATGCTAAGCTTTTCAGATTTCAGTTTGGAAATATTCTGGGATGCATTCTTGTTGATCCATTAATATAAAATCTCAATAGAATAAATTGAAAGATGTAGTTTAAAGGTGACAAAATGTGAGAAAGGCTATTATTTCCCAAGATACTGTGTGCATAACTTTATATATGATACATATTTTTGTGATCCCCAGCCAACTTTGTGTTTAATAATAAGTTTTCATCTGTCCTGCTTCTGTCAAATGCAGTACTCACACCAGGAGGAACAGGAACGCCCTCTCCATGTGCTGGGAACCCAGTGTTGTAAGTAACCTGCAGCTGATTGTACAAAACTGAAAATTATCCATTTAGGTGTAATTAGATTGCTTTAACTCAGCCTCTGATATTATGTTTGGCCACACATGGGTTGCTGTGTGTTAGAGGGGAAACAGGTCTTGTTCGCTGCACCATAAAGGATCAATAATCCTATCAAATGTCTGGAGTCAAGCTCCTTGAGATTGCCTGCGATTTTCTGCTGTTGGTCTAGTCTGTGGAGTTCGCTGAGCCAGCTGTCTGAGGCAATTAGAGAGACTCTTTCCATTCACTGCCTGCATTGGGGAACATTGATGCACTGATGGCGGGAATGCGTGTCGGAGTATGAGTACCAGTTCAGGTCAAGATCAATACAAACCCTGTCCTGTTTCTCTGCAGGTAACTGGAGTCTGTGGGGAGATCAGCAAAGTAAGTGCACCATATTCTGTACTCAATGTTTTTCATCTCTAAGTGAAAATTATTTCATGGTCTTTCGCAATGTGCAGCATAATCTATTGATTTAGAAAGGGCTTTCAGGATGCCTCGTCAGGATCTGACGTTCTCTGTTAATTAGATAAATCATTAAAAAGTAAAAGTCTTTTCCTTATCACTTTTATTGCCTCACTGTGTCTGAAGAATCAATAACAGTGATACGATTCAAAAGTAGATGCTAATTGTTCACATATGTTGGACTTGATGGACATTCACAAGCAGATTGCACTTCTTTGTGAATTTCCACTAAAGTGATTAAAAAATATCTGATTAAATAATGTCTATTGAGTACAGATTTATTCTAAATTATATTTTTGATAGTTACACAAATGCCTTTGAAGGAAAAAATATTTTACCTACATTTCGGTCACTTCTGGTTGTGGAAAATGGTATTTATTCCCCAGTTTTCATTTTATTTGATTCAACATGGAGTAGATTTAATTTATGGGTGATTTAAAAGGAGGACAAGAACATTACTTATAAATATTTCTTGCTCTGCCACAGTCAAAACAGAAAACTTACAAATCTTGTCCAAAAAATGTCTGATTTTCTCTGTCATCTCCCCCATTGTTGTGATCAGGGGATGGTGTTATATAAGTGCCTGTCAGACTCACCCACACAACTGCAGCTATTCATTTCTGTTAACTCAGAGGAAAAAAGAAAGAGCAGGGGGTAATGATAGACGTTGAGCAGATTAAGTTTCTCACACAGAGAAGGAGAAAGAGAGAATGATACATGCAGGACCAGGGATGATATCTAAAACTTAGTCTGATGCCTTTTAAAGGAGTCAGCAGTGCAACAGTCGCAGACGTCATTTGGCTTTCAGAGTGCCAAAGATGAGGATTGATTATCATAAATGATTAATAGATCACCAGTTTGGCTTTTGACTGCTTCACTCTGTAGAATTGTATTAGCACTTTCCTCTGGGAGGGTAATTGTTGAGCTATAAACACCATCTTCCATGAATAATGTGTAGAGGGTTCAGTTGTGAAAGTGTGACGACCAGACAGAATTGGAAAGAATGGTTTGGTTGCGATTAAACTCTTTTTCACCTTCACTCTTATTATCACTTCCCTCTGCCTTTTATTTCTGTGTGTTTGAGTAGATGAGGACCCAGACAGCGCTGTTGACGACAGGGACAGCGACTATCGCAGTGAAACCAGTAACAGCATTCCACCTCCGTACTACAGCACATCCCAACCCAATGCCTCTGTCCACCAGTATCCCATCAGCCACCAGCATCGCAGCTCCAGAAGTTTGTCGTATCCACGTGCTGGGATCAACCAAGATCTTGACTACCACCATCAAAGGACAATCAGGTTTGCACCTTCCTTATTTAGTCATACGTATGTGCTTTCATGTTTATCTGTGCCTGTGAGAAAGAAAATCTTTTCAGTTCCCAAAATGACTAAAGGTTTAGTTAATAATTTGAAATGCAAAGTCTTGCAGAAAACATTCAGATCTGAGTTACAGTCAGTGAGGAGACTCCCATAATTCCTCATTTAATATTTGGCTAAATGCTTGACTTTTAAAAAAGAAATTAAATAATTATGTTTTATTTCACCCAGTTCTTTCTGAATGACCTCTAGCCCGGGTTTCCATGTAGTCTTGATGTATCTGGAAAAGTAAGGAAAACAAAAAACAGCTATGGAAACACTATTGATTTTTCTCATTGATTTGCAACATGACACCTGTGCCGTAAGATTTATGCAAATATACGTTAGTGTTTTTTCTACTTAATGACTGAAAGCGCATTCAAAAATAATAAAAATGAATATTTCACTTCTTTATGGGCTTCAGTCAGCTTAAAATTCAGGTTGAACCTGAGCGTTGTTCCTTAAAATGAGTGGTTAAAATGCCAAACAGTAAAAAAAAAAATTAAATTTTGTAGATATTTTTTACAAACTCAATAATGTTCACAAATTTTACATTAATGAATTTGCATTGTTGGACACTTAATTTCCTATTTAGCAAATAGATTCAGATTTTGCAATAGGTATTCCAGGTGGAGAGATTATTATTTTTTTAATCAATAAGGGTCTTTTTATGTTAGAAAGGTTTATTTATATATTAATTTGAATGGGAAAGTTCATTTTTGGTGACGTTAAAAGTGTATTTTGCTCAATATACTTCTATGACCATGACCATGACCTCCAAATGGCTCTAGAAGGAATTTAAATGAAAATATTATTTAGAAAAAAAATTCTTTGGTTCAGTTTTTTAACAGATACACAAAAAGCCATTTTTAATATTACAAAAACAGCTGAATGGAGTTCAGTCAAAAATGAGCTTTATAGTTTCCACCTGTGTGTCCAGGTGACACAACTGAGCCTGGTTCCAATTAATAAATTCAATGGATTTATAACATAAAATCTTACGATGTTGTCTGTTCACTGGTCAACTTTTCTTTAGCCCACCCAGACCGGTTTCTGTTTAATTCTTAGTTATTTTCGGAGCTGTGTGATTTCTCAGCGTTTATTGGGTGGGTTTTTTTCTCAGAGAGGGAATGAAAATATGCATCCACCTCTCGCTCTATGAATAATTCAGCTGGCAGTCTAACGGTCAATACGGCACATAAGATTAGCTGCTTGTGTGAGTGTATTGGACAGGGGCATCCCCCCTCTATCCCCACACCTTCTCCTCTCCATCTCATCCACTCAGCTCTGTGCGCACCCTCCCTCTCTACCTCTCTTCCTTCTGTTTTGTGCCCACTGCTGTCTTCTTATCTTCTCTATCATCTTCCTTTCTCTCTAGGAGCCTGTGCTCAGTTTTTTAATAATCCCCATTCATCAAGACGTACAAAGCTAGTTTTTTGTTGTTTCATTTCTTGATATTTCCTCCTTTTTTCTTTGTCAGCTGTCCAGCAGCATATTTCTGCTCTGCTCTGTTTCTTTCTGCTTGTCTGGTACCCTTGTACTTCCTGTGTTTTCATTGATTAGCCATCAGCAGTTCTCTCTACTGCTCTGAGATGCGCATAAAAGGTGTTTAGAGGGGAGCACAGCGTACCGGCCACAGTGTGTCAATACAGCACTCAATAATCATTTCTGACAAAGAGGCTGACTGTTTACTACATATTACTGCATTCTAACTTTTTCTTGCTGTCGTCTATCTTTCTTTCCAGCCCCACCGGAAGCTATGCGTCTTCTGCAGAGCTCAGCCGGTGCAGCAGCCAGTTGAGTGAAGAAGATTACGGAGGAGAGTACGGAGAGAGGGACCCGTACGACGAGAATGACTCATACCACTCCTGCCACTCCTCTGTCAGCTACAGCAAAGGCTCCCCGGACTGGGACCCCGATGAGACCCAGGGGGCGTACAGTGATGAGGGCGGCTACAGCAAAGACGGAGGAGAGGAGGTCGCGCTCTACGAGGGAGATGACGGAGAACTGTATGAGGGGGAGGAGGAAGGTCTATATGAGGATGAGGAGATGATGTATGATGATGAGGACTTGTACAACCTGGACGGGACCCTCAGTGAGGACCTTGAGCCGCCATTCACTCCCACTCCAACGTCAACCGCACCGCCGATGCTTGACGTACCCAACTTCAGGCCTCCTCTGGAGAAACAGTCTTCTATACACCAACAGCCTCCAGGTAAAACCCCCAACCAAACGTCCAATCAGGCTCAGCCTCCCACAGCACAGCCTCCTACTGGCCAACAAGCGGCCCAGCCCCCCAAACAACCCCAGACACAACCTCAACCTCAAGCAGCCCCATCTGCCACGTCCTTCTTCTCAATGGCCAAACCTCTGACTGCTGCAGTCACAGGCCTGGCTTCTTCGTTCCTGTCATCGGTTCCCGCTGCCCAGCCTCCACAGGCTCACCCACCAACGTCAGCCGTTCCTCAGCAGCACCAGTCCGCTGCAGCAAACTCTGTCCCTCCTTCACACCCGGCCACCATGGCTAATTTGGCATCCCAGCCGCCCTCCACTGCCACGGGTCTTCCATCCCAGCAGCCCCTGCCCTCCGCGGTGCCACAATCACACGCCAGCGATCCCGCTATCACACAGCCAGCCAGTCTTGAGGACGCAGCGCCTCCGATTGAGGAAGAGTGGTTAGAAAACGAGATGATGGAGGAGAAGGAAGTTAGTACTCCCCCTGCTCAAGAGGAGGAGAAGCTTCCTGCAGAGCAGAAAGAGGAGCAGTATGAAGAGAGCAGACCGCTGACACCTGAAGAGCAAAAGGAGGTTCCACCTGAAAGGTAAGAAATGTTGGGAATGGAAATGAAACTGAAGAACTGAATCGTCAACAGATGACAGCAGTGACTAGATTTGTGTCCGTTTAATAGGGGTGGGCGATATGGACTTAAAGTTTTATCACAATATTTTGTGGTACTATTATCACACCAATAAAAGTGACAATAAAAACTATTTATTACTTCTTGTTTTGGTAACTATATGGCTCTGACTGCATAACACAGCAATTGTAGCCCCACAAACAGATTCTTCTCTTGAAAAACACACCATTTGTTATACGCTTCTTTTTTATACCAATCACATGAAAGTGTAATTTTTATCACTAAGCACTAATCACATAGAAAATGCAATTAATTATATTTTTAAAATTATTATTATTTATCAGTGCTCTCATGGAGCAAACAGTGGAGAAACTAGTACAACTAATAATCCTGACGATTCAGACAGTTTGGGAGGGTTTAGCATTAATAGGACTTTATTGTGACAACAATAAATCAAAACTTTTATGAAATTAAAAATTTATGACGGTAAATGATAAATGATACAATAAATGAAATATATCCTTGACAAAGAGTATATTTCACTATCCTTCACTCTCCCTTTTCATGGCTCTTTTGTCATACTGCAGCTCGAGCACCACGCTATGGTGCACTATTGCTTTTTTTGTTGTTAAATATAAAATACCCTTCCTTTAGTCCTCCAGTACCAGAGGAGCCGAAGGAGCCAGTGGATCCAGCCGTCAGAGCCAAAGAGAACTGGCTCAGGCTCTATAACAAGGTCTTAGACCAGCTACGAGAGGTAAGCTCACTGATCAGCTTCCTGCTGCCGTATTTTCAGGTCTGTTGGTCTGATTGATTTCCAGACAATAATTTAAGTATGCACCAGTTCAAGAGACTCTACAAGTTTCTACCAAGTCTTTGAAATATTTATGCGCTGTGCAATATTGATGTGCAGGTTAGATATGTACGGCGACTTCCTGAAGTCTATTTTGATCCTGAGTTTTGCAGTTCACCAGGCAACAGACATGATGCCATATGTCTTCTATAATTAATACTTTTCAGCTTTCTTAAAATATTAATACTTGTCAAAAGGCAAGCTTTTATTTTAGTTAGGGTGGAGCACCACATGGCTTGATTTAGCTGAGCACTTTTCAGTTTTTGCTTGCTTGGTTTTCACTTGCATATTTTGTTTAATCATTACATTTTGAATTCAGTTGTGCAAAGAATTAATCACTTGCTTCAATGTTTTGTTGATGTTTGTTTCTTTGCGTTTTATGTACATTTGGCTTCCTTTTCCTTGTCTTTATTTTTTTTGTTTATTTGTGCCGACCCACTTTGTTTTCTTTCCAGTTTCATGTCATTGCCATAGCGATACTCACATGCACTTTGCTCGACCATCATTGGAGCATGCTGACAGGTAGGTGCAGCCTGAATGTTTGAGAATCGGTGAAGTCCTAAGTCCTGTCTGACATTACAGACACTTTCATTTTGTTTATTCACCTTCACAGCAATTTGATCCCTTCTGTTGTGTTTTGCAAGAGCTGTCCCACATTATCCTGATAGGCTGCACTTTTATAAGAATTAAAGATTAGAAATGTAGATTATAAATGGCAGCTTTATTGCTTGGATGTTTGGTTAGCATGAGTAAGCAACTAAAGTTTATGTATGTAACATATCTTACAGGTAAAAGCACAAAATATTTGGAAAAGAAAACATATAAAAGTGGGTCTCGAGAAGCCATATATGATAAAAGCCACTATAAAATATTCAATTAACTTTTGAGATGATTCTGCCTTTGCAGAATCATTAAAGTCTTAAAAAGTGAAGGCTAAAATTTTAAAAGGAACTTTGAAAGCCACTGCAAAAAGACTACAGTGGGTATTTTGTTCTGTCTCTATTTTGTGGATGTTAAAAACCTAGCAACCTCATTCTTATTTGCAAATGCAAGAAAGTGTTAAGAGTTAAATGTGTAAAATGTAATCTCCTCTTCCAGTTTTGAGACAAGACTTCAAAGCTTGCAAATGTTTCTCGGTTGAAGGAACCAAGACACAATGGATGAGTCAAAACAACCAGGATTTTCATAGTATGGCTATGTTAATCCCAGTTTGTCAAGGTTTTTCTTGATTGCAGACTGGCAGTATTTAGGGGCAATAACAAGGCTTCCCGTCTCTTTAAATTGAACAGTATTTATAGTAAGTGTTTAAAAAAAAGAAAAAAGCTAACATAAACCCAGGGACCATGTGACTTACTAGTTTTAGTCTGTTGTGTGTATTAAGTCAATCTGATGCTTTGTTTTTTTTTATATTTTTTACTGTAAAGCAGTTTGTGATTCCAATTGTGAAAAGTGATTTGTGAATAAAATGACTTACTTAATTTTTCTTATACATTGTATACAGCTTGATTCTGGTTAGGGCATCCATCGAAAATGAAGGAAAGATGTGGCATTTAGTGGACTTCAATTAAAGGAGCAATAAAGCTGCTTATCATCAGCATGACAAGCATTAAAAACATTATTTCTTCGTGAGTCAAACTGTATTAGAAGATGAAAAGATTACATCCCAGAGCTAAACCCTGAGAAAACTTCTAGATTCAGACTTGATCTTGTCGTCTTTGTCTTTTGCCTGAAAGGTATGAATGAAACCCATTTAGAACCTGACAGGAGATAATAACCATGTCCTGGAGCCAGTCAATTAAGTCAACTGTGTCAAAAGCGACTGCATGAAAAAAACTGTGACATTTCTGGCTCAGCCCTGTTTTTTCTCTTTAACTGTATCATAGAAAGTAAGTTTGTAAGACCCTGAAAAAAAGCTTTGCTATTGGATTCATACAGGATAAGGGCTAAAAAAACAACTGCAGGTACAAACTTGAAAACAAAGTTTTTCTGTCTTTGACATTATTCTTCTTGTTCTGTTTTTGCGTAGGCTCGAGGAGAGACCTCCAGCTCGCTGTGGTTTGGTAAAGGAGGGTCAGCACTTCCTAATTATTTTCTCTGTCATGTAAAATATTGTACACACAAAATTCATATACAATCTTGACTAATATTAAGTTTGATCATTTCTTCTGTAAAACAAAATGAGTACAGAAATGAGTCAGTTTCCAAAATATATAATCTTTTATGTTTCTATAATTAATGAAAAAGATTTAATTGGTAAATTTTTGCCTATTTTTTTAGATATAGATTTCTTTTTAAATTGCATCTTTTTTCTTTAATATTTCACATCCAACTTCAGGTGCAACATTTTAAGCACTAGTATTTTACTATTTTCATTGCAGATTGTAAAATAACGTTCAAACATACACAGGACATTTCTGTGACTGTGTTTTTTGGTCTTTAGACAATTCTAAATAAACATTTAAACCAGTGAAACTATTCTTGTTATGTTGGGTCTAGTTTAGTGTTCAAACTACTGTTATTGAAATGTTTGCAAAAATGAAAGCCTGTCAAAATTTCGAAAGAGAGTTGATCTAATTTAGTACAGATAATAAAAATCAGCAAAATACTTCTTTACCACACTGTGAAATCCAAAGCCAGCTTCAGTGTTGGATTGTTTCAGACAATAAATCCCAAACCTGTACAATCAGTTCAGGAAAAATATATCACATTCAAATGTTCAAAAGATTATTAAAAAATGCAAAATGTATGGAATTTTGAAATGGAAACAGTGTAGGAATCTTTTATATATGGCAAAGCTACTTCTATCTGCAGGGCTAGTTGCACTTAAGGCGGATCTAGTTGTGAAAACTGCAGATGCCTTCTGAAGAATTAACAAGTAAGCCAAAAAAAAAAAAAAGCAATCATATAAAGGAGTGTGGAGAGCTGTGATTAGTATTTGAGAGGAGGAGGCTAGGGTAATTAAATTTTCCAGTTAAGTCCTTGAGAAGTCCTCATGTTACATAGCATAAGAAGCAGTGATTAAAAATAGATACATTAGCTTCTCAAGCTCAAACACTATTTCATGGCTACATTGTTTTTGTTGTTTTTCACCAGCTAGAAAGAGCTATTACCATGTTAATAAATATATATTGATGTGACATTGTGTTTCTACAGAATGGGAGGTGCGCTCTATAGTATTGACAGCATGCCTGACCTTCGCAAGAGAAAAGCAATTCCTCTCGTCAGAGATCTGGTGAGAAACGACAAGAAAGCAAACACACAAGCACTATATACGCCACACTTGTATTGATTAAAATCTTGAAGCAGATGGTAATAATTTTTTTTTGTATTTAAAGATTGTATATCAACACAATTTCAAAAAATAACAAATTTCTTTTATTTTTTGTCTCTCCATCTGGGGTTAAAATTGATATGTTTATTAACAAAAAAAATCAACAATTTCTGAGACTTTAGAATTGGAAAAAACACTACAAATGAGAAAAACAAAAAGAAAAAAGACAACACACCCAAACTCTACTACTAATCTCCACAGATCCTCCTCACAAATTCATCAGCTCATGGGGTTACCTCTTTGGCATTTTGCTCCAAGTTGTTGTACTGAAAGTTGTACCTTTCTCTGTGTCCTAATTTTCCGCAGAACTGAAATAGGTTTTAATCAAAGATTTATTCACATTTAGTTATGTATTTGATATTGTGTCTTTTCACAAAATCCCAGAATCTATTAAAGAATAATCCATCCTCACACCACGATGCTGCTACACCCTGCCTTAGTGTTTTCCATCGTGTTTTAAAAGTGATGAGAAGTTTGCAGCACATGCAATATTTTTCTTAATAGCCAGAAACTTAAGTAACAAGCGTCTGTTTTTCTTGATTTCATAGCCCAATCAGAAACTCTTATGTAGAGGAAAGGTGTTAAAAAATTCGTTCCCTCCTCACCTTGCCAACTTGAGTGTGTTGACTTTGTCCTGTTTAGAATAGTTATGGGGTAAAAGTAAATCTTTTAAAAATAGACTTTATGATACTAAATATAATGTTCAGTAACCTTAGTAACAGGTTTGTTGATTTTTTTTCTTAAGTCTGGCCCTTATTACTCTCGGATTGTCAGTGTGCTGTTTGTTTTGAGGTGTCTCTTGCTTTATAATATTTGAAACTCTGGGACTTTGGACAACAGATAAATATATCAAAGAATTTAGATGGCACGCTGTTATTTTAAATACAAAGGAGAGTTTTGTGGATATTATGATATTGAAACTATGCTATTAACACTTGCCATTGAAAAGAAATTTAAAAACAATTATCTCCTTTTGTTTTTCTGTCTGTGTTTGATTATGGCCTGGGCTCATTAGGCTATGGTGAGTATTTAATTATCATTTAATATCATCCAGAAAAACACAACTGTTGTAGACATTCAGATGTGACTGTGTGTTATTTTGTTGTTCTCTTGCTTCCAGTCTCTGGTGCAGAACTCTCGCAAAGCTGGAATCACCTCGGCCATGGCTTCAACCACTCTTGGCAATGAGGAGCTGGTGGGTTTTCTCTGCTCACAGCTGTTTGTCACAGTTCTCAAGATTTTCCGGAAAATTATCTCTGCAGGAATAAAACTTGTCTTCCCCCCCCCCCCATCATTGTGCCTGCAGAAGAGCCACGTGTACAAAAAGACCCTGCAGGCTTTAATTTACCCCATCTCCTCCACCACTCCACATAACTTTGAAGTGTGGACTGCCACCACCCCCACGTACTGCTACGAATGTGAGGGGCTGCTGTGGGGGATCGCGCGGCAGGGCATGCGCTGCTCTGAGTGCGGCGTTAAATGCCACGAAAAGTGCCAGGATCTGCTTAATGCCGACTGTCTGCAGAGTAAGATCACACAGATATTTGCACATAAGCACACAAGCGTGCGCATCTTTAATTACGAGCATCCACCTTGTCCTCCACCCAAACTCTGCTTCCTGGTGCCAGATTGACATCCCATTATTCTTGTCCTCTATCCACTCTCACATTCTCCTCCCTCTTCCTTTCCAATTTATCTGCTGAGTAATGTGCTGTCACAACCCGGCCTCCTTTTTCCTCTCTCGTCTCCCCACAGACTTATCATACGAACTGTTTTTTTCTAATTTTGCTCAACAACGAGAGACTTTTAAGCTGCTGCCTTGATTTTACCATCTTTAATGATATGCTTAATGAATTTCTCCTGGCTCCAAAGGGCTTGTTTTAAAATATGTTGCCCAAATTGTGCCACTATTTACAGCCACTCAATAATCAGATCTGGTGGTTAAGTGGGATAATTAGATGGTTTTGGTTTTGGAAGCAGCCAAAAGCTGCCAAAGACATTGAAATTTAATCTGTTGCTACTTAAAGTGTGGAGCTTTAAAGAGAGTTATTGCCTGGGAATATTGGATGAGGTACTGTGCAAGAAATATTCACAATTGCAACTTGTCCTTCTGCATTGCAACGCTTTTGCCACATCAGGAGCCGCAGAAAAGAGCTCCAAGCACGGCGCAGAGGATCGGACGCAGAACATCATAATGGTGTTGAAGGACCGCATGAAGATCAGAGAGAGGAATAAACCAGAGATCTTTGAGCTAATCCAAGAAGTGTTTGGATTGGACAAGACGACGCACAGTACGCACATGAAACAGATCAAACAGAGCGTGCTCGACGGGACCTCCAAGTGGTCGGCAAAGATTAGCATTACAGGTTTGTTTTAGACTCATTTGGAAAAGAAGGTCACAGAAACCTGCATCTATCTGAACAGGTGGTCCAGGTTTTAAGTCTTACCACAATGTTTCAGTTGGATTTATGTGAAAAACGTTCACCTAGCCATGCTAACTGCAGTCACGTACTTCACAACTATTTAGGATCCAGCAACTACTATTATTACTGCTACTACTTTGTGCATCTAATTTTGGGGCATCAAAATGTAGATGACTGAGCCTGTATGCTTAGCACACTTATCAGATTTTTGTCTGTGGAAAAAGTTCAATGTTATGTTTCCACTTGACAAATGTGCAGTACTTTATGTTGGTTTAAGTTGTGTTATTGCCTTAGTGCAGATGTGAAAATCCACTAAAATAATATAACAAAATGATTGTTGATTGGTTGTTGTTTTATAGTAAGACGTATCCTATACTGTCAGTGTGTTTAGCTGTGTCTTTATGGTCTCTTTCTTTAGTGGCTTGTGCCCAAGGTCTTCAGGCTAAAGACAAAACAGGCTCTAGTGATCCTTATGTAACTGTCCAAGTTGGAAAGACAAAGAAAAGGACCAAAACCATTTATGGCAACCTGAACCCAGTCTGGGAAGAGAGCTTTCACTTGTAAGTACTGCAGCGAACTATGACAGATTTAGACATCATTTTATGCTCACTTTAAAAAGCATCGTTTAATTAAGTTTCACTTTTGCTAGCATTTGAATTTAAGATTCCTAATTGTTGATATTTGTG
Organism: Xiphophorus maculatus; assembly: GCF_002775205.1. Lineage (NCBI taxonomy): Eukaryota > Metazoa > Chordata > Actinopteri > Cyprinodontiformes > Poeciliidae > Xiphophorus > Xiphophorus maculatus. The sequence continues at coordinate 11,819,915 of NC_036448.1, forward strand.
TTGCTTCGGTCTCGTCCAGTGAGTGCCACAACTCTTCCGACCGGATCAAGGTCCGCGTCTGGGACGAAGATGATGACATCAAGTCCCGTGTAAAACAGAGGTTCAAACGTGAGAGCGATGACTTCCTGGGTCAGACCATCATTGAAGTGCGCACTCTGAGCGGGGAAATGGATGTTTGGTACAACCTGGGTGAGTTCTGCGCAATAACACTGGGAGAGGATTAGAAATGGATGACAGGAGCAGTGAGTCACCAGGAGATTAGAGCCAGAGAAACATGTAGCTGAAGAGCTTGTCTGTTGTAGATCCAGGAGATTTCACCCTACTAACCTACTGAAGTGTGTGTATCTCATATTTATGTAACAGATAAGAGAACAGATAAGTCTGCCGTGTCTGGGGCCATCCGGATGCACATAAGTGTGGAAATCAAAGGAGAAGAGACTGTAGCTCCTTACCATGTCCAGTACACCTGTCTGCACGAGGTCAGTGTGACGGAGAAATAGTTTTATTATCATCTCGATTGTTTTAGCTACACCATTAAGCATGCAACAATAAGACATTTTTTACCAATACAACCGTTGCTACTAATATTGTTAAAAAGAATATCTTAAGACATTAAAATGTGTTAACTTTTTTATTTGTCTGTGCTCAGCACTTATTCCAGTACACCACTGAGGACCAAAACGGAGGTGTAGTAAAGATCCCAGAAGCCAAAGGTGATGATGCCTGGAAGGTGTACTTTGATGAAACTGCACAGGAGATCGTGGATGAGTTTGCCATGAGATATGGAGTAGAGTCCATCTACCAGGCCATGACGTCAGTACCTAAAACTTATTAATACATTGAGCCATACGTTTAGTTTACTGGATATCTAAGAATAAAAAGTGGGGAAAGAAGAGAAAATATTATTATTACAATTTTCTCCCAACAGCCACTTTGCCTGCTTGTCGTCTAAGTACATGTGCCCAGGAGTGCCAGCTGTGATGAGCACCCTCCTCGCCAACATCAACGCCTACTATGCCCACACCACCCAATCCTCCAACAATGTTTCTGCCTCGGACAGATTCGCTGCATCAAACTTTGGAGTAAGTCCCAGAAAAAAGAAAGAAGAAAAAAAACTGCTATAGGAGATATGTGATAAATGGATGATGGTGCTTTTAAAAAACCCTTTAAGAAACAAGTAAATGTAATTCTTCTGGAGCTGTACGTGGTCAACTACATATACTGTGCTGCTCTTGACTTGGTTAAACTATGTTTATTCATATTTTGGTTCATAAACCAATGTGATAAACTGTGTCTCAAATATCAATTAGTCTAATAACGTTAAAATCAGTCAGAAAGATGAGCTATTGACCTTTCCATTGAGTAATCTCCGTAGCATAAGAAGAAGCAAGGAAATTACAGTATATTTATCTAAATTCTCATTTATGTTTTTTTGGTATTTTAAGTGTCTGGTAATCAACACTTAGTTTAAGGATGAAAAAAAGCAAGAGGTGTATCAGTATAACTAAGATCTACACCTATCTATTTACCAAAGATTAACAAAAAAAACTGAAAAATTGCATCAAAAATAAAAATGATATATTGCACTTTAATTCTACAGAGTGCAGCTAAAACAGAAGATTCTTGATGAGGAAACTGGATTTTTTTTCTAAAATGATTAGAGCCTATATTTATCAATACTTTTATGAGTGATTAAAGAACAGGGTTTTACAGTCTAACTTTTAACTTTTTGTTTATTTTGAGTGAGAAAAAGGTGGCGAAATCCACCTTTAGAACCTGCCTTAATCTGTCAGCTTTCAACTCCTATAGCGACACCATGAAAACAGAGGCAGCCATACTTTGTGCTATTTCATCATCTCACTCCTAACACAAGTTTGTGGGTCTGCTCATGCTGTTCCCGCCTTCATCTCTGAGATCACTCTGAGACCGGCAGGCTGACTGTTCTGACCAGGTCACCAGACGGCTTGGGAGGGATTTCACTTTGGATCATTTGGAGAGCTAAAAAAGTGCTAAGTAACCTTTAGCACCTGCCCATGACATTGAAGAAATAGAAAACACTGAAAGAACTTGTAGCATAATGTATGATCCAAACAAGAATACAGTTTCCACAAACAAATTAGAAAAGTCGATCAGGTTTCTCCATGACTGATGGGAAACTTTTCTCTCTCAGTTTGAATTCAGCTCCACTGGAAGTTCGGTAGGTGGTGTCATGATGGCTCAGACTGGGTAATCAGATGTGGCTTAGGCTAACATACAATTAGACAGCTAATGAAAAATTTGATTCTCGTTCAGTTTCTATAACCACATTCTTTAGATTAAAAGAGACCAAAATGTCAAAAAGATTAGACACTGGAAATAACTCATTGCAAAAATTCTATTTTTAGATGCACAGTAATCTAAAAATAGATCACTGACTCAATTTACGAATGTCAAAGCTCAGTTATCTTGTTGTTAATTGAAACATTAATTTAGAGGAACATAAAAAGCAGAAGTGAGAACAGCTTAAGTGCAGCACTCAGAAAATTTACGAGAATCAAAACTGAGGTGTTCATGTGCACTGAAACGATGTGAGGCCTAATAAACCCAGGCCTGGCTTTGTGCTTTTAGACAGTAACAGCTGCTCTGTTTTTCTCTGCAGAAAGAACGGTTTGTCAAACTGCTGGATCAGCTTCACAACTCCCTGAGGATCGACCTGTCCATGTATCGGGTACTTACTGCTGATTCTATTTTACACGCTGCTTTAAGCAGCCTCACGAGTGCAGTTGATTATCCGTCTCCCGCTGACTGCGTCTGCATGTGCTATTTTTAGGCATTCATGGGTGTTTTTAGACTGTGATGAAAGCGTTGTGGGTATTTATGGTGATGTTGCACTTTCTTACGGCCTTTCTGTTTGTCTGCGCCACAAGAATAACTTCCCCGCCAGCAGTCCTGAAAGACTACAAGACCTTAAGTCTACTGTCGACCTGCTGACGAGCATCACATTTTTCAGGATGAAGGTGAGCACACACACATTTGAAAGTTGCTATTTTTGCACCTTTTGAAAATATTAGCTTCTAATTAAACACGGCAGATTGAATAATTTTTAGAAATTAGCTGGAAGATATATTCTGAGTCAGTATAACTTTACCAAGCATGAAACTGGATCTCTACATGTCAATTGCCTCTGGATAAATCTACTGTGAGATAGCCTCCTGCTGAGGCGCTGTGAGTCTGACAGCTACATTATGGCATTGTTTTGACTCCACCATATGGTTCTTCTTGTTTGTGTTCAGGTCCAGGAGTTGCAGAGTCCCCCCAGGGCAAGTCAGGTGGTGAAGGACTGTGTAAAAGCCTGTCTCAACTCTACCTATGAGTACATCTTCAACAACTGCCACGACCTGTACAACAGGGAATATCAGACAGACCCGGTGAGTCTATACATATGAAGCAGGTCCATATTGCCCGGTCAGCGCTCATGCACATCTCTGTCCATATTCTTCCCTCGTCGCCTTTCTCATTCATCTTTCTGTTTGCAGTCGAAGGCCGTCCCTCCAGATGAACAGGGTCCCAGCATCAAAAATCTGGACTTCTGGTCAAAACTCATCACTCTGATTGTTTCCATAATAGAGGAAGATAAGAACTCATACACTCCTTGCCTTAATCAGTGAGTATGTTTCCATTGCGTCTATTGTAGTTGTACTATGAAAAGTATTATTAGATAGCAGCTTTATTGGAAACTGTTCACAACAATGAACCTGCCTTGGTTTAGAAAGCAGTTTAGCTTTTTAAAAAGGAAACCAGTAAAAAAAAAAGACATTTATTTTTATATTTATGATGATTAATTTAAAAGAGCCCATGGGCTTTGTTTTGAGAAACAATGAGGATAATTGCACTTGTTTATTTCCTTATTCCTCAAGAGATTTTAGAGTTCTGTGGTTTCTAGATATATGCAAAAAAAGTGCTGATGGATATAAATGAGCCTCTTGTTCAGTAACACAGCACCATTACTGGATTTCAAGATTAAAATAGTCACAACTGCTTCATTGTCTCTTATAGGTTTCCCCAAGAACTCAATGTGGGCAAGATCAGTGCTGAAGTCATGTGGAACATGTTTGCACAAGATATGAAATACGCCATGGAAGGTAAGTTGTAAATATCTTAGAATAGTATTTATCTCTTCGTGTGTTAAATAAAAAAAACAAAGATATATGAATTATTAATTATACAGTGGCTTGCAAGCTACTTTATGTTTGAAGTTTTTTGTGTTTTGTCATATAACAACCACTATCTTCAATGTATTTTATTGGGATTTTATGTGATAAACCAAGAGAAAGTTGCACATAATTGGGAAGTGAAATTAAAGTTTTAAAACATTTTATGCATTGTAATCTTACAATCATCAAATAAAAATCTGAAAGATGTGGCGTAAATTTTTGCTGCAAGTATAACTGCAAATCTTTTGAGTTACAATTCAGATTTACCCATTTAAACTGAAATTTTCTTGTGGCAGACTTTCTTTCATTTTTGCCAGGTTACTATTGTAAATAGGAATTTGTTCTTAATAACTCACCTGGTTAAATAAGTAAAAATCTTGAAATAAAACATCTTATTGACTCGCTTCCATTAAGGCCAGACAAATAATTGTCCTATTAACAGATTTTTCCATGTGAGTTGTGGATCTCTGCAGCTCCTTCAGAGTCACGTATTTACTAATTTGGTGAATTTTGAAAGCAATTAATGGTCATGGGTTTTATTTAGCAGTATCAGAGTAGATAAATTAAGGATAGTATTCATATTTCATCCATCAATTATAATACATGCTTGTACCTACTGGGGTCGCAAGGGTGCTGGTGCCTATCTGTTCATATGTTATCTATAAAAATCTTGAATAACATTTTACATCTTTCTTCCATTTCACAGTTTTACACTGCTATATTGCACAAAATCACTATAAAGTACATTGATGTTTGACTGTAGCAGGAGAATGTGTAAAAAAGCCAGTGGGGTGTAAATACTTTAACAAGACAATGTTTGTGTGAAAAGAAACAAAATGTGGGCTTCTCCTTATTCTGTCCTCCTGTGTGATATTTAGAGCATGAGAAGAACCGCCTGTGTAAAAGTGCAGACTACATGAATTTGCACTTCAAGGTGAAGTGGCTTTATAATGAGTACTGCAAGGAGTTGCCCACTTTCCAGAAGCACGTACCCGAATATCCAGCGTGAGTGCTTTCTATGTTGCAAGACACCTCTCCTGTCCTATTTACCACCCTGACGGGAAGATTTATCTTGCACCCGTTTGCTCTTCGCTCTGCAGCTGGTTCGAGCCATTCGTCGTCATGTGGTTGGACGAAAACGAGGAAGTTTCCAGAGATTTTCTCCATGGCGCACTGGAGAGAGACAAGAAAGATGGGGTAAGTGTTTCACCTTAAAAAACACAATGCTATGAAATTTCTAGATAATCAAACCCATCCATTCCTTTACTTCCACATCACAAGCATCCATTGCTATGTGTTGATCCTCGTTTGTTTGTATAGAAAGTACGGTTTGTTTGGGGAGGTGTGAATCACACTCTGATGCAGACCAAAAAACTCTGGTCCACTTAAAAACCTAGGTCTCGGCATGATTAAGGTGAGCTTTGGTGCGATTAAACTTAATATGTGGATTAAAGTGGACCTTAGACAGCTCCATAAACAGGAAGAGAACTATAGGGAATTCTGGGTAAATATAACCAAAACAAAAACTCATGCTAGAGAGAAGTGGCTTGTGGTCTTTTTACTAAAGAGACTAAAGAGAAATCCTACAACCGGTAAACTCCATTTATGATTATATTTTTTGAAGAAGGAAGTTGTGCTGAGCATCTTCTTCTGAGGTTTCCGTGTTGTTTCCCTCAGTGGATTGGAAGAGGTCTCTCAAAGGGTTTGGTTTGTGTGACAACAAACCGCACCAGCTGAAAATGTAACAGTTGTTGCAATTTTGGTCCCCAATCGAACCCAGTCTACCGGTGAAAACACCCTATAATTCACATTTAAAAGCCTAGGCAAGTATTGGAAAGTAACATGTAAGTAATTTAAATTTAATTCTGCTGAGGCAGCAACTTGGATGTGATCTCCAAGATAAGCTCCCCTAAAAGTAAGTAAAATATTCATGGTTTTCTCTTATGCAAATTCAATTCTGCTACTCCGCACATTCCGAGCTGTGAGCAGCAGATTGGAGGCCTCAATGCAATCGATGATGACTAGATAGCAAAAGCTTGTGGAAAACGCTTCACTGTGGAACACAGCAGATGCTCCAGTGCGAGTTAGTGTAAACACACACGTACGATGCAATGGCTCACGCTCGCCGTCTCACACCTACGTACCCACACAGCAAGAAGATCGATACGAAGCAGCTGAAGAGTCTCCCATATCATATGTCATAGATCCTTTGGGTCCAATTACTGTTGCCCAAGGCAGCTTCTGTTTTCCTGCGTCAGCGAGATGGTGGTCCCTGGGCTCAGTTGCGTACCGTAACGCTATTCAGCTCTGGGCTAATGGCTGGGCTGCTAATGACGGTACTTTTCCCGATCATAGCCCTTTGATTACCCAAACATCCTTCCGTTTCCAAACACTTTCAGAGAATCCGACCCACAAATGTTTTGATTCCAGTCACAGCCAGCTGAGCAGGACATAGTTTCATTGTTCCTGCATTGGATGGAGGCCCTCGTTGGGAATAAAACCTCTCACTTATAGTGTTGGAAAAACTCAGATGTTATTGCTGATTGCATCCGCATCGCAAAGCAGCTCCTTTAATGTTTCCCTCTGGTCCACCACCAACCTGCGCCTGTCGATCTCCAGTTCCAGGTCACGTCGGAGCACGCTTTGTTCTCCTGTTCGGTTGTGGACGTGTTCTCCCAACTCAATCAGAGCTTTGAAATCATTCGCAAGTTGGAATGTCCCGACCCTCAGATTGTCGGCAACTACATGAAGAGATTCGCCAAGGTGACTTTTTTCTCTATTTGCTCTTTCTGAACGTCAATATCTCAGTTTTTAATGTACCATGACTTCATGCGGTTTCCTTCTCTTAGACTATCGGCAATGTCCTGCTTTCTTATGCGGACATCATAGCGAAGGACTTTCCAAATCATGTCAAGAAAGAGAAAGTGGTAAGTAATATCAAAACTTAGAAAGGATATCAATATATAGACATCTGATGGAAGCGTTTGTGTAATCATAGCTGTATTTTTAAGATGTTTGTGGTCATGTTAATTTATTTAGGGACCGTACATTAAACCACTCTTCACTTCAAGTGCTGAGACTTAGAGTGAATTAGGGCTGCTGTGTAATTAGCTCAAAGTGGTATACACTTGGAGGGGAAAGTAGACTACACTCCCACAGAGACCAGAACCCCCCAAGAGAAGCAGTAATTACAGAAACCACGACTTCTTCTGCCCCAAGACACCATTTTTTTTTGCAAAAGAAGCATTTAGACGACTGTTAAAGGGACCTCAATATGACTGATTTCAGCACATAGGTAGGAGCAGATGTGGAAATGGAAAAGAGAAACTATGGAAGTGAAGTAAGAGATGTCTGTGTGTGTGTTTAGCTCTTTGTGTGATGATTTTCTTTTTTCCCTCCTTTCAGCCATGTATCATAATCAATAACATCCAGCAGCTTCGAGTTCAGCTGGAGAAGATGTTTGAAGCCATGGGAGGGAAAGATGTAAGTTTTCCATCTACAGTGTCTTGCAAAAGCATTCAATCGTCTTGAACTTTCCCACATTTTAACCACATTACAACCAAAAAATATGTTTACATTTCTTTTATTTTGTAGGGATTTCATGTGCTAGACCAACACATTATTGAGGAATTGATATATAGTAATACATAGTTCTAAATTTCTTTACAAATAAATATTTGCTCCTTTACTGGGACACCAATAAATAAAATCCAGTTTAAACAATTGCCTCCAGAAGTCACATAATCATTAAATATTCTACCCGTGTGTCAGTTAATCTCAGCATAAATCCAGAGATCCAAGATAGGGTGGGTTACTACCCACTCAGAGTCTCAAAGTTCTGCAGAGATCTGCTAACGAGCCATCATTTGATCCAGGTATGTTAAAACAGAGAAGGATTTTGGCCCTCAAGGACTCACTTTGGATACCCCTGAACTATTTGAAGTCTCATCCATTCCTTTACTTCCACATCACAATCATCCACTGCGATGTGTTGATCGATTTTACCAAAACCCTAATAAATACAGGGACGTTTCTGGTTGTAATGTGACAAAATCAAAAATGTTTCAGAGATATGAATACTTCTGCTAGGCACTCTGTATGCGGTTTCCTGTAAATGACATCCATATTGAACGTCTATGTCTTTGCTGAAGCTCAACCTGGAGGCAAGTGACTTCCTGAAGGAGCTCCAGAACAAACTTAACAGCGTCATGGACGACCTCAGCCGTATCTTTGCTGTCAGGTGGGTATTTCTGCTTCTTTCTACATAAAACCAGCCGCAAACTTTTTTTCTGCCACTAACTTCAAAGTGTGTGCTCATGTTTTTTTTTTCTCTGGCGTCATAGCTTCCAGCCCCAGATTGAAGATAATGTGAGGCAAATGGGGGACATCCTAGCCCAGGTGAAAGGTCAGACAGTCCCTGCAAATGGAAGTGTGGTTCAGGAGGCTGACAACGTCCTGCAACCAATCATGGACTTCCTGGACAGCAAGTAAGCAAGACTGGATGTTACTGTTTTAAGCAAATAGGAGGCTGCAACAGCAAAAGCTTTATGTTCAACCTAATATTTTTCATCTTAAAGAAGATAATAAAAACATTGATTTTAATAATTAACTATATTAACTGCTTGCGCTAGTGAGCCAAATTTATAGGATTTGTGATTTCCGGTCGGCGACCAGACAGAATAATTCAAAAGGCAGCAAGTGGCCTCCGTACCATAAAAGAACCACCTGTCATAATCTCATTTACATTTAAAGCATGTAAGTGTGTGTGCCAACAGTTTTGTCCCCCTTTTGAGAAAAAGACCATACATACATTTATAGGGTTTGGGTATGCACTATGTTGTTATGTCATGAACATAAAGTGCAAACAAGAAAGGTCCAAGAAGAGAACCCTGTGGAACTACAGCAAAGCAATTTGGGCAAAAAAAAAAAAATCCCATCAACAAAAATACAAGATGTCACAAAAAAGATGATACGATCTGCTGTTTTAGCTACAAATTGTGCCTTCATTGATATACAAGATGATATATCTCAGAGGATGCAACATTTATGGCTTTCCAAAATTATTTAAAATGTTAACTTATCAGTTTGTAAGAGTAGGGTAAAGGGATCACTGCACTGTTTCTGGACATTTTTTATTTATTTACTTTATAACATTAAGTTAAAACTTGCCATTCTGAAAGGAAAATTAATCTTTGCTGACTATTTCTAGGATGGGTTGCTGAGTTCAGGCAGCGATTTTCACAACAGAGAGATGTCTGTTTTTTTTATACAGTGTTGCCTCGGGGCACAAAGTTCAATCATTCATTGTTGATTGTCAGCCTTTTTTTCTGTCTGCACAGAGATCTTCCAGCACTCATTTTGTGCAATCTCTTCCTTTATGTAAGATTTTATTTTTGTAGCAGTTGGAAGGGTTTTCATATCAGTGCTTTCTCTTTTTATTAATACACCAAACACTTTCCTAGCTTGTTTCCTCAGACATGCCACAGAAATAGATATACAGATCTCTGATGTGTTTTGCTCCAGTGAGTTGACAGATCGTGTGTTGTTGTGTTTTAGCTTGTCGCTGTTTGCAAAGATCTGTGAGAAGACAGTCCTGAAGAGAGTGCTGAAGGAACTGTGGAAACTTGTGATGAACACAATGGAAAAAACTATTGTGCTTCCAACACTTACAGACCAGACGGTATGTAAGAAACACACACACACATCCCACACACACACTTATAATATGTCTTTCAATCTTCACCAGGACTTTGCATTTACTTCCATTCACTTTTAATTTATTTCAATAGCCTAACCATAACCCTAAACCTGACCTAAACTAAATTCACACTTCAGTCTTAAACCTAACCACTAAGTAAAAACAACATTTCTGTGGGAATAGTGGGTCCTCACAATATAGTATTTGTTGGAAAAATGGGCCCTAAAATGTATCAAATACAACGCCACAAACACACACGAACACAAACACTTACATCATCTTTTCCATCTTGATGCTCTGCACGTCTTAAATTCGGTGCATCAATACATATACATTCAACTATGATTGTACGGTAACCTATCTATCCTGTCATTTTCTCATTTTGCTTCTATTCTTCTTTCTCTTAGGTCATTATAAGTATGTGTGAATAGCTTTTAAACACATGAAGGAATACTGCCTTTAACATGAACTCTCTACCAGCACGTGTGACTTCTGTCACTGTTGGCAACCACTCTTATCTATTCTCTCACTGTTGTCTTTCTCTCTTTTCAGGGAACCCAGATGATCTTCAATGCTGCTAAAGAGTTGGGTCAGCTCTCCAAACTCAAGGTAACTCATGCAGATGGCAGCAAAACCAGTGAAATACCAGTGAAGTTTTTTATTAATATATGTATTAACTTTTTTGCAATTTTTGTCTTGCAGGAACATATGGGCCGGGAGGAGGCCAAGGCTCTGACTCCCAAACAGTGTGCAGTCATAGAGCTGGCACTAGATACTATTAAGGTATGACACCTGTTTGGTGTTTCATGGTCACCACTATTAAATGACAGTTAAGGGCATTTTTAAGTCTCTTATTTTGAAAATCTACGACCTCCCAGTCATGATTTTAACCTATTCTAGTTTCGCTTGTCGGACTCTATTAATCTGCCTTTGACACATTTTTGTCAAGCTTTTCTGGTATCACAGATCATATATTATTCATATCAGGATTCGAGGCGAAGTCACACTGTGTGCATGAGAGTAGTTACCATAAAATTGAATTTCACCAGTTAAACTAGGACAAAATCATAGTAGCATTTAAATTGTAAACAGTTTTTTAGAATTTTATATTAGCCATTAGCGCTGCTAGTTGTTAGCGTAGAGAATATAGAGCTTCACTCCAAATGAAATATTTTCTAGAAGCTGGCAACATTTCCAAGCCTGGTATGTTCCAGGGCGGAGCGTCTGAAGGTTAAAAATACACATCAACTTTGCTGCAGTTTGGTCAGTCCACTTACAGTATCTGCTGAGGTCGGATTTCCTTTTTAACCAGTTCTTTATGAACTGATTATTCTATCGTCGACAGCTGCTATTGTTCTGAAAAAGTTGGGTACAAAATGACAAAGGAGCAAAATGTAGTTTTCTTTTAAATAACTTCTTACAGTGTTGATCATTTCTTTACACATACAGGAAATGGCTAAGTGAGTCTTCTTTCTAAAGTAATCACTTCCATGCTCAGTAGTGTTGTGTTTAGCACACCTGGAAGTATTTACTAATTGGAGAAAGACCCTTTTTGAGTTTCCTCTTGAAAATATGCATATTTTGGTCACCAGCTGAGGTCTTTTTAATTAGAAAATATCAATACACGTTTTCGCTCACTCAACCTGTTTTTTAAATTGCATTTACAAACTTTCTCCTTTGAAAACATCTAAACATATTCACAAGTTTAATTTTGTATGCAGGAAAATATGATATGACTGACCCAAGCAGTCATTTCCCTTCCTGAGTATTTTCATCTGATACCGTACAGATGTGGATTTAAGCTGTAGGGATTTTTTTTTTCAAATTAGTTTTTTAACAAATTATATAGTCATATGACTCGCATTACATTGTACATATAAAACAGGCTGTACCACTTTCTTTATAATATTAAGGTATGAACTTGACGAGCAGCCTCCACTCACAACAAGGTAACATAAAAAAATCTAAGACAAAATAACCACCGCTTTTACAAACAATCCACGTCAGTGTTGCCATTTCCATCGCGGGGACCTCCAGGAAAAAATAGAATATGTATAAATATAAATAAATTAATAGATTAAAAAAAGAGAGAAATAAACAAATACTAATAAGCTGCAGGGATTTTGAATTAAAATAACTCAGTAAAAATAATTCAACTTGTTGGGTGGGTGTACATTTTCAGAGCTAATGACTTAAAAAACAGATTTATGTAACAATGACATTAGTCTGAGTCTTAAAACTCTTATAACAGTTTATTAAAAAAGCCTTTTTTTGTGAGAATTCAGTGTGACTATGTCTTCTCAATTTAAACAAACCAAATAGAAGTGACTCCAGGGCCATAAGACTCTCATTCTGAGTTTTTGAGGCGTATCGCCTGCATGTTTGTCTCCGTGCTCAAGAACTGCAGCATCAGCTCTCGCTGCATGTCAGACCTCTGTCACCTTTGATGGATCTTTTTCTCCACAAAACACAAGAGTCCCCCAGAATGTCATTTTCTCCGTGACACTTGCTGAGCATTGATTTTTAGAGCCGAGTATATCCTCCCCCCTCCCCCTCTGCACTGCAAATCCCCTCAACACAGACCCCTCTCTGTGTGTTGAAGCTTTCTCGTTTGCAAAGGAGGCTCTGGGCTTTCCTCTCCTGCTGGTTGTGTCTTTTCACAGACATTGTCTGTCTCAACTCAGCAACACACCCAACTCCTCAGCACCGGAGAAGCACGGCTGATTTGCATATTAATGCATTCGATATTACTGACTGCAGAAAAAAGAATTACATCTAACAGCTTTTAGACGCCAAACTGATGTCAAGAAGCAGCTGCTGCAAAAGGCCTCCTTCTGCGTCTTATCACCTTGCCACGAACTGAGCAAAAAAAAAGACACTTGAACACATCACAAACATGACAGTCTCCCAGCGGGAAAGCCCATCTATACCTCCACCAAAGAATGTAGCTTTTTGCAGAAGGGTGCAATAGCATACACACTTCAATATGTAAAATGTGTTCAATGTAAAATGTATTGGGTTACTATTAATTTAGTTTCAGTTAGTTTAAATTCCAAAGTCTGGATATAACAAAAATGTTAGATCAGTTGTAAACAAAACAACTGATCTGGTTTGCTATCTATAACTATATTTATATCTAGTCCTCACCTACAGAGAAACCTTAATGAACTCCTCAGTTCATAGCCCTCCTGCACACTATAACACACATTCCTTCACTCTGCGGCTCATATTGCCTTGGATCTCATTTTGTGCTGTCCAGTAACCTGTGTGGGTGTGTGTGTGTGTGTGTGTGTGTGTGTGTGTGTGTGTGTGTGTGTGTGTGTGTGTCATATCTGATAAACAGCAATATTTCCATGCGGGCGGTGTTGGCCTGAAGAAGACATTCCTAGAGAAGAGTCCCGATTTGCAGTCTCTGCGTTACGCCTTGTCGCTGTACACGCAGGCCACTGACAAGCTCATCAGGAAGTTTGTCCTTTCCCAGCATGCTCAGGGTACGACTTCAGAGAGCAACAACCCACACACAGACACACACACACATAGACATTTTGGCAGAGAATAGCTCATCAGTTTCTTCTAAAAACATTTTGAACTGCTGTCAAAGAGCTCTGTTGCTTTAAGGAGTGAAAATGGATTGCTTACAGTGACATGGAAAATAATTTATTAAGAAAAACCCTGCTAGCTGCCTTTGTTTTTTACTGATTTCTGTCCAACTGATAAATAATATTCAGTATGTCAAATATCCTTTAAGGACTCCTAGCATGTTTGGATTATGAACCCATGAGCCAACTTTACTCTTGTGATCTGCTGTATTAACAACCGTGTGTGTGTGTGTGTTTGCTGAACGGTTACTACTGTTACTCTTTGTAATATTAACTTTCCTTCCTTTCTTCCTCCAGTCCATGGAGGCAAAGGAATCAGATATACTACTAATGAAGACACTCCACCAGAGAAAGGTAGTGTATAATCCAAACGTATTTTCACACGGCCAACCTGGTCAATCCCGTTGAAGCATTTTAGCAGCTAAATACATGTATTTGGAATATAAATAGATATATGTTTACACTTCCTTGCAAAATTAATCAAAGTACCACCTGTTTGTAACTTAATCTCAGCATAAATCCAGTTGCTCTGTGAAGACCACAGAGGTTTTTCTAGAAAACACTAGTGAACAAACAGCATCATAAAAATCAAGGCACAGACGGATGAAAGTTGTGGAAAAATTTAAAGCAGGATTAAGTTATAAAACACCAACAAAAGCGTCGGGCATCTCGCGGATAATATGTGGTTGTCTGCTTAAACTGACACCTCAAAGAATAAGAGTAGTAATATTTAAAGGAATGTGTCAGAAAATTGTTCTTCACAGATACTCTACAGCTAATCTGATTGAGGTTGAGCTCTTTTGAAAAGAACAACGAACAAAAACTTCAGACTGTAGGTGTCCAGATCTGGTTGTGACATACCACAAAAGATGTGCAACTGTAGCAAAAGGTGGTTATAAAAACGAGGGCTGAGTGCAACAACATGCCACACTTTTTAGATATTTTTTGTTAAAATCTGGAAAGCCATCATTACCTTTTACTTCGCAATCATGTGTTACTTCACTGTGTTGGTCTATTGTGAACATCTCAGCAAAATGAAGTAAAGTTTTAGGTCGTTGCATGACAATATGCAAGGTATTGTGTTTAAAACTGTATTTGTGGAGCAACCCCCTCTCGCTTCTGTTTAAAATAGATATATTGTTCATTGCTGACGGTTCCTTTGCAGCCTCTGGAGTGGACCCGGTCGGTGAGGTGGTCATGAACGTGGACATTTTACCCCAGCCGAATGGAGAGCACAAGATCAGTATTAAAGGTTAGAGGCTGTGCTGTGTTATGTGAGTCGTTCTTTTTTGGTGCTTTTCCTTCTTTGCTCACTTCATCTTTCCCTCCAGTGGTGGCTGCTAATGACCTGAAATGGAAAGCACAGGGTTTCAGGCCTTTTGTGGAAGTCTACATTATCGGACCTCACCTCAGTGACAAGAAGAGGAAATTTGCCACCAAGTCCAAGAACAACAGCTGGTCACCAAAGTTCAACGAGAGCTACCAGTAGTGAGTATCCACTGGCTTTCATCATCTTGCTTTGGCTGGACACTGAAAAAACACAAAAATCTAACTAAGTATTATTGGTCAATTTTCTAGTGGAAATATCTTAGGACACTTGAAATCAGACAAAACTAACTTATACGTAACTTTCAGCAAGATACTGACACTGGGAGATTATTTAACTTATAGCTAGTACTTTTTCATCAATATTAAGGAATTATTAACTTAAATTAAGCTCCTATGTCTTGCTATAAAGTTACTGGTAAGTTACTTTGAAACTATGTCAGAAATACTTGTTAATATTTTGTGTTTTTGCAGTGCAGATAAGACGATCCATGGCTGAAAATGTGAGCGTGTTTGCTGTGTTTCAGCTCGCTTGGCACTGAAGTGGGTCCGGAGAGCTACGAGCTGCAGGTGTGTGTGAAGGACTACTGCTTCGCCAGGGAAGACCGCACCGTGGGAATGGCCGTGCTGCAGGTGAAGGACATAGCAAACAAGGCCAGCGTCACCTGCTGGCTGCCGCTGGGACGACGGGTCCACATGGACGAGACGGGCCTGACGGTGCTGCGCATCCTCTCTCAGCGCAACAACGACGACGTGGCCAAAGAATTTGTAAAGCTCAAGTCCGACCAGCGTTCAGCAGAAGAGGGCCGCAGCTGAGGCGGAGGAGGACAACTAAAAAAATAATAGTAACAAAAAAACGTGTGCACAAAAATACCAGAAACACACCCAACGAGGCATCGTGTTACGCACACATAACACCTGCGCCTACATAGAAAACCACGTGCAATATACAAGCACACATGTGAAACTGCTCTATTGTATATATATCTGCATACATTATGCAACATCTACATTGTAATGTTATCAATGCAAAACACGGGGAGTGAGTTTATATTGGAAAAAAAAAAACAAAGACTTTATTTAATTTTTAATATTCCTGCATCTGCACTAAGCTCTAAGTTTATCGTTACTTAATCTCCCAACACTCTTTCTGCTACATCACGCCTTTTTTATGCTGTACAATTAGCTGTGATGAAAAGCACCACAGAACCAACAACTAATTTATGTGAATAGTTTGACCACTTTGCACTTTTCCTTCTCTGCATCTTCAGGAGAGCCGTCCTCGTCATTAACTCCGTCTCTCTGCCCGTCTGTTTGCTTGTGTGTCTGACCGCGTTGTTCGCCATCCGCTCCGTTCGCTCTCCGCAGTCTTCCTAAAGTACGATGTGGTATGTGAGACATTTCTGCCGAATAAATCTCCCCCACCCCAAAAAAAAAAAAAAAAAAAAAAAAAGAGAACACAAATCAGTGTCGAGGGGCGACGTGTTTCTTAGTCTTTACTGTAATGTATTAACGTCCTGCATGTTGACCCCAGAAACACTGTGACTCACCTCTCTATAACCGCAGCCCACCTCCCCCAATCCTCCGATATGCTATCTGTTTTCAGCATGGTGTATATAATCCTGTAACAATAAGGTTTTGACTAATGCTCATTGTTGCAGAGAGGACACACTGACAGGGAAACAGTTCTGAGCCACAGCTGTGATGCGTTGAGTGAAGCAGAGGTTGTGCCCAGATAGCGCATCACGTTAAACGGAGCAATACCCCAGCCCCCCCCTCTCACTCCAGAGTGCACATTAACCCCCTCCTAAAAAAAAAAAAAAGAAGGGCTATAAGATCTGTGGACTGGATTGTCATTTTCACTAAAACATTCTGTTAGTTCTTCTTTTGGCCAACTGAACACAAGATTCATCTCAGCTACAGAGCGTTGCATAAGTATTTATACACATTGAACTTTTTAGTATCTTTTTAATACACCCACAATATTTAATGCATTTTATTTGAATTTGATGTCACAGATCAACACAAATTAGCCAATAAAAGTAAAGTGGAGCTGAAGAGATGGACATGAGTTTTCTGCAAAGACGTTTAGGAACCATGTATCCTTTTCCTACCACCTCACAATTCTGCAGATTTTTTGTTGGTCCATCCTCCCAGTAAAAATCAAGGAGTTTGAGAACGCAAAGTGACAAAATGCAAGCAATTTCAAGAGGTTTAAATCGTTTTGCAAGCCGCAGTAGCTGCAGCAGAAACTGCCTCATAAGCAGAGCCTCATACAGAAACTCCATCCAATAAGGCAATACTAGTTTATGAGTCCATAAAACCCTCTGTTAACACTGCTGTGTCTTCTCTTCATGTGTACATGCATGTGTGTGAAAGCGTTAGCGTGTCTGTCCGGGCGGATTGTCACTCCGACTATGTGGGCTCTCTGATTGTGAGCAATATCTACACGCCCAAACTGTATGCGCTGTCAATATTAGAAAACTACAAGAGCACCAAGGGCACTATCCACATCAAAGGAATGGGAAACTTATGATCACAACTGTTTTGTAAATCACCGGGATATTTTCTTTACCGACTCATAAATTCCCATTCCTGTTGGAAGTGTATAATCTTGTTTTTTGGGGGGGGGGGGGGGGGGGGGGGGTCATACTTGCCTAAGGAAAGTGTCTTGATTTTGCATTTTTCTTTGGGAATAGTAAATCTCCACGAACCAGAGCTCTTTTTAAAAAAAAAAAAAAAAAAAAAAAGAATGAAGCCATTAAAGTCACCGCCAAGCATTTATAAAGTTCAAGTATTATTTTAAGTCATAATGGTTGATAAACAGTTACCTTTTCTTGCAAAAAAACAAAAAAAAAGCAGACACTCATAGCCATAATCAAGCTCGCCTTGCAGTCTCTTTGTATTTCTATATGTCAGTGACAGTGACTAAAGCCACCCACACATTGGCCTGTTACATGTTGTCTTTACTT
This sequence comes from Xiphophorus maculatus, assembly GCF_002775205.1. Taxonomy (NCBI): domain Eukaryota; kingdom Metazoa; phylum Chordata; class Actinopteri; order Cyprinodontiformes; family Poeciliidae; genus Xiphophorus; species Xiphophorus maculatus. The sequence goes on from NC_036448.1 coordinate 11,837,703, forward strand.
TGAGGCTAAAATCTACCAAAAATAAATCCTGTGAATGTCACTTATCCTCAGCAGAGCGTTTTCTCTGCTCTTGTGAACTCTCAAACCGTGACTTGCTTAGAGACACCGACTCATGCCTTTGATTTAAGCCAACTGATTTCACTTGACTCATAAGAATACAAACACCCTACTGGGTTTCTCTGTGAATCTTTGGCAAAGCTTAAAGGAGAACTCCACTGATTTTTACACATCAAAAACCTTCCTGATTACCATGTGAGAAAATGTGTGACATTGTTGTGTGAAGTAACGTCGACATCCCCAACAGATGTGTCTTTGGGATTTTTAAAGTGAGTTGCTGACAGATTGCTGTATAAATCCAGATTATTTGGCCGCAGAGGCTAAAACTAACGGCTAATCCAAGAGAGACTAAGACCGGACCCTTCTTCTACCTTCTTGAAATAACGTCTTACTGCCTTTAGCAAACGATATTTATTGAACCTTAAAGCCATCTTTATGTCGGGATTGGTTGTTTGCAACACAAGAAGTGGAGGTAAGAGAAGATTCACCAGTAATCATCTTCCTGTGTGAAACGTACGGAGAACTAAATACGTTATGTAAAGCATTTCTAGTCAAAGTACCTGGTTTTCCTAGGTTCCCTGATGCATTGCAAGGATTTTCTTATTAGTTCTCAGACCGGTGTTCTAGCATGGAAGCAAATGGCTTCTCACCGAGCAAATATGGGCTACAAAAAACGTAGGAAAATCAGCTTGTTCACTTTAAATTGGATAGTTACATTCTAACTACCGGTTCCTCTTAGAAAAACTGGGGAGAATGACATGAAGCAATGGAAAAACGTAGTGTCCACATTTGTGTTGCTTCCTTATCCTTTTAATCCAATGGAAAATAATACACAGTTCAAAAGATTCATCCTGTTTCACTTTGGGTGCATGTTTAACACACACCTACTGAAGGCAATGGTGATTATAGGTGCAGCTGCAGACAATCCAAGAGTTGGCATGTTTAGTTAAAGAATCAAGAAGTTTAGCAAAAATGTAAACTGGTAAAAAAAAAAATAATAATAATTCCTCCTCACAACCTGCAAATGGCTTCCTGAACTAACTGTTTTACTGCAGCTTCTGGTATCTTACTGGACTTTGCAAACACAACCTCACAGCCAAAAGGACAAAGGTGGATTAAAGTAAAGCATTAAAAAAAAAATCAGACATATTCCAGTGTTTAAGTGAATGCTTAAACACTGAGCTACAAAAAGCTATTTCATAGATTTTTACATTGTTTTATTATGTCTTCATATGTATTTCACTCAGGAAGATCCACGGTGGTGCACCGCCTCCTACCTCCATTTCCTGTTTGTTTCCCTTTGTAAATAACTTCCCCATCCAAATGTGGTGACAGTTTAAATGTTTGAGAAATAGGATCCATAAATATCTGCAACATTTTGAGGTTATAGTTGTTTTAGAAAAGCAATTTTTTATTGGAATAGCCGTTAGCTTTACTCTCTATTTATACTACACGATAAAACTATCACTTATTTACTGCAGTGACCTCTTACATTTTAACACAACCGCACCTAAAAAATTCTGAACCTTTACCGTGGAGTTAGATTTTTTTTTTTACCTCATCTTCCAGAATTTCTAACATTAGCCAGACTAAATTGTTGACTAAATCGTTGCTTTGTTGGTCATGGGAGAGAGAGAGAGAAAAAAAGAAACACAAAGGATATCTCTGCTCTGCTGCATCAGCTTGAATCATTTCTATTTATCTTTTTTTTTTCTGTCTACACAGCAGAAAACAAAACTAAAGTGCAGTGATAAATCGGTGGAGTGCTCCTTCAGGAGTCCCAGCAGGTTACACTGTTGTCATGTTGTACTGTTATCCCTACGTGTTGGATACACCGTGTATGTTAACGTAGATTAACAGCAAGCCAAACTCAATTTTCATGAGCCAGGAAGCCGAGCGTCTTGCTCCTTTATTACGTTTTCTTACAGTTTTCGACAATTGTGTAGGAAGCTCAATAGAAGCGTTGAGTGAAACTAGAAACAGAAAATAAATATGTATCAGCTCTAAATGCACAGAATAAACTTCTAATATCAGAAAACATAAATTACAATTAACCTTAGCTGTTGTTAAGAAACAGTCACGAACATTACTATGCAAAAAACTAGTGGGACATGGCTAATTACTGGAGTAAACACATATGAAAAACGATCTCTAAATAAATTCTTATAAAACATATAACACCAAACAGAACACAAATTAAACTTACAGCCATTGCTTTCGGAGGTGTTGGAAAAGATTAACGACACAGGAGACGAAGTTTGTACATTAATAGGCAGGCTTTCTTTCTGCAAACACCTGTTCCTAGCTGCCGCTGCCTCTGCTACACACAATGCACTGCCACCTCAAAATTCCCCTTCAAAATAAAATACAGATAAACCAATACTGTAGAAATTTACTAAACAAAATTATTAAGGCATATTTCTAACTTCTAGCCTTGGGCAGAACACATGTGCTGTGTGTGATCCCAGGGCTCAAGACGAAACCTTCCTTTTCAGTCTGGATCTGGAAAAGCAGCAGCAGCAGCAGCAACGGCCCTTCTCGGCCGACACGCAGACAACTCCTGCACACACGCACCGACGACACACACCTGCACACCGATCTCAGCTCAAGCACAAGAATGGGCACGGAGAGACGACACACATGCATGCATGCACGCCGACACAACTCTGTGGAGACCAATGATGCCCACCCTGTGAATAAAGTCAACTAAACTTGCATGATGGGAAACTTAATTGTGCCAGCACGTGTCTCTTTGATGTTATTTGACTTTTTTTTTTATTATTATTATTTTTGCTTACTGACTTGGTCTTATCTTCCCGAGCTGTGTAATAAGCCATCTGTGTGTTGTTTTGTTTTTCAAAAAAGAAAAAAGAATCATGCTTTCAATTTGAATGTAGTGTGAACACAGAACTCGCATGAGAGAATTATTTTCTACTGAGGATGTTTGTAATTTGTTTCTTATCGTTATTGTTGTTTAAATGAGGACGAAGCGGAGCTGGAATGCAGCCTGATTGTGATCTGCTTCCTATTAAAAGGATGTTTTTGTGTCACAAACTAAATGTCTCCCTGTACCTTTACTTTTGAGCTATTTTTTTTTAAATGTTACATCTTTAAAGTGAATGGTGGGGAAATGCTAAATGTTGCTTGCCAGGGAAAAATCTGTTCAAGTCAGAGAAAGCAACTCTGTGACATCAGATTTCTCTGTGAATCACAAATTGCAGCTGTCGACAGGGAAAACAGGTGAAATGAAAATAGAAATAAAAACACTCACAAGTGATGATTGGGAAAGGAATCGTGACCAAAAGGACGAGATCCTGAACAAAAACATTTGAAATAAACTCCTCCGTCAGGTGGCTGGACTCGGCCTTAAGATTCAACGAGAATCTCCATGGTAGCGGAGGGGTTCAGAGTTCAGCTGCTGCTCTTCACGGTAAAGGAATTTAGCTGTGGGTGTCCATCTACTGGCCAGGATACTTTCTGACGGAGGGTTTCCAGGTACATCCCACCGGAAGGAGAACTGAGCAGACCCAGAAGATATGAAAAGTGTGGCGTGCATTTGTATTCAGCCATCCTTATTCATAAAAATCCTTGCTACCAATTACTTCTAGAAGTAACCTAGTAATTTATTTTCAATATAAACCAAGAGTCGCTGTAATGCTTAGATCAAACTGAATTTATTTGTACAGACGCCATCCATTCAGTTTGAGTAAGGTTGAGCCATCTCACAAAGAAAAACTGGCAAAGGTTTGATTCTCTAGAAATTCAAAGCCATGAAGACTTGCAGTATTGTGTAGTTTAAAACACTTGCCTCAGGTGGGCAAGAACACCAAAACATGCAGGGCCTCTAGGTCAGCAGTCTTCCCCTTGTCAAGGTCACAACATAACATTTAAGGATTAAAAAAATACAAATGTTACTAATCCCATGTAATCAAAACATCTGATGCAATGCATTTTAGGTTCTTATCTCTAAGCCATATTCATCCGACTTAAAATACATCTTTATAAATTATTTAATACGAGTTCCCCTCATCAAATTGAAATACTAAATTACCTTTTTTACACGAGTCATATTTCTTAAGCTTCAGCCATATCTTAATGCTAATGAAGTGCTTCTGCAGACTACACACCCCTCCATTATACAGGCTTTGATTTGGCTGCAGCTGTGCGTCTGCTGCCACCATGTGGTTCCAGCTGCGGCTCAACGCTGGTGCGCCTCCACCCAACCAGCCCCTTAGAAATAAAGACAAGAGACACAAGCTGGTATTTTTTACAGTAAAAAAATGAAACCAAAAAACAAGACTTTATTAAAGAAGCATAAAAAATAAAACTCTTGATACATTTCTCATAACCGTTAAGTCAGCTCAAATTATACGATTATACAATTTCTCCGGCTCACGGTTAAAAGGTCCATAAACTTTCAAATAAAATATATTTCAATTTTAAAATTTCTTCAATAATTTTTCTCATTTTGTTATAAATTGCCTATATGTAGTACACAGGAAATAAAGGAAAACAAACAAAAATAAAAAGTGGAAAATAAAAAATAAAAATTTTGAAGTAATAAAAAGGGTCACATTATTGTCTGGGATATTTAGGTAAGCAAAGAAAATCGTAAAAAATAAAACATGTAAAAACTTTTTTTGTTTTTCATCTTAAAAATTATTAGCTAATGCCGGGTGGCTTTGAAGACATGCAGATGGTTAACTTACAAATAATGATACATGTTCTTTAGAAACTACACTTATCTTCAATTAAGTCCTTTTTGCTTTTGAAAAACAAGATCCTGTTGATTGTATCCAGGGTATTTACACACACAGGTTAGGCCTGAAACCTAGTTCGCCGACGGTTTAAACATTTTGGTTCTGCATACAAAGAGAATTAAAGCAAAAATAGGAGAGAGCAGGGGGCTTGAGGGGAGTCTGTTACCCCCTTCCCTGGCACGGCTCTCTTAGCATCCCCCCTCTAATCAAAAAAAAAAAAGGTCGGAGGTCACTGACTCGCATGCCTCAGGAAACCCTGTTTTCAAACCTTAAAAGGAAGGAATTGGGGGATGGGGATACAATTAGCTAAAAAAAACAAAAAAAAAACAAAAAGACAAAATAAATCCTTAAAAAATCAATCTGAAAATAAATTGTTTTTTTAACCTTTTTAACATTTAAAATTACTGTACATCAACGCTAACATTTGCTCGTTGGCCAGAAAAATAAAAATAAAAAATGCTCAAAGATTTAACATGAAAACCCATCTGGCAGAATACAACAATTTATTCTTCAACACGTCAGCCTGGACAGTTTCAAAGAAAGGGCCTCAACAGACTCGCACCAGTCATCACAGATGTGCTCATTCAGACAGCCCGGCATCTGGTCCCAGTTTGAAGACGCGAAACAACAGCAACGGATCCGACAGGAAGGGCGGGAAAAGGGGGGGGGGGGCTTGTTGTCGGTCGGAACGCAACGAGAACGAGCGCGGGGGAACCGTCGGGTCTACGGTGCACCCGGGGCTGGTGGGGGATGTTGGGGTGGTGGTGGTGGTGGTTGTTGTTCTGAGAAGTAAATGGCGGCCCCTCGCTATAACGAGTGGGTTTGTTCGTCTCTGAGACTCAGTAGGGAGTTGCACCAAAAGCACCATGGATGAGTCTTTGTAGAGACTTAGCAAGTTCCAGCTCCCGGGTTGCATTTTCTCCTACCGTTACAAAAAAAAAAAACATATATATATATATATATATATATGTGTGTGTGTGTGTGTGTGAATGCGAACCTTTCGAAAAGCAGCAAAGAACTGCAATCACGCTGAAACTAACTGGAGCACCAAAAGCATAACTTGTATAATTCACTGTTCGTCGTCTCTTAAAATATAAAAACATAAACCCTGCAACCCGTCCTGGTCAGTGGGGAACGTAACACTACACACCAACGGGACCCGAATGAGATGAGCGCGCAGAGACGACTGGAAAACTGATTAAACATAAAAACAGCAAAAAACATTCTGCAGCTGCTGGGATTGGAACACAAGAAGTGTCTGGAAGCCCTGGATGACCTAGCTACTAGCTGCCATAAAGGATAAGTTGATTCTTCCTATACGGTGTGAGCCTGAACATGTGTGATTATGTGTGTGTGTGTGTGCAGTCAGAGGAAGCCCTTGAGAATGTTTATTTAAGTTGTCATGGCTTGTCTCATTCTATGAGAGAGAGAAAAAAAAAAAAAACAAAAGAAAGGGGGCCACCGAAACAGACTCCGCCGCCTGAAATGCAGCGTTTTTAACACTATAAGAGGCAGTTACTGCAAACTTGTTGAACTTTTTTTTTTTTCTCCAAGGAAAAAAAAAAACAAAAACACAAACACCAAACAGGACGTGCCTGCCTTATTGGAGTAATGCTATGAAACACAGGACGAATCTCAAACTACTAACTATATAGTGCACTACATTTTGTGGAGAGTACAGCGCTGTATAGATAGATTTAACACATCCGGGTACTTGGGCCCCTATGGGGGAGAAATGGAAAGTCGATGGGAGTCGAGCTAATTTCTGGGGTCCAGGGTACAATATAAGCATAAAACAAACAAATGTCTATTAGTTTTAGGTGTTTGGATACCATGGCAGACGAGGTCAAACATTATACTAGAGAACTTCTTGTTGCCAATTGGTAACGTTACATTAATCACTTAAGCCAGCCTCCATTGGGGTGAACCAGTACATTTTAGGACTAAGCATTTAATATATTTTTTTTAGTTGCCGTTTGTTCTAAATTATATTTTTAACTCATGAGATACGTGGTCTGTAAAATACAATTGTTCAACATGAAATATGCCAGTGTATATATTATTTTTTACTTCAAACTTAATGGTTTCCCTAGTGTTTTCTCATTGCTCTCTTTTAATCATTAACTAATGTTGATCATTCTAAAGCACGTGGGATATTAATTACCGGGAAAATACATGAAGTTATGTCTACACAGTCTCAGTTCCTTAAAATATGAGCCATGAAGGCGGACGACGCAATTTTTAAAAAGAGCAGAAATAAGAAAGGAGATGCAACTTATCTTTTAACTGCCGCTTAAACGGGGTTTTCTATGACTTTCATGCATGTGTAGTCAGCGGAGAGTTGGCTCCCCCTGGTTGCTGCTGAGAGAAGGGAGACTGTTCACATCCTTTGTGTGTGTGTGGGGGGGGGGGGGGGGGGGGACTAGTAGATATAAAGATACAATACTCCTTTTATAGACTTCAGTCGAAGCCAGCTATAGTCACGATATTTAGGCCTATTAACCTAAAAGGTTTTCTGTACAGAATTGCCAACCTACGTCTCCGAAGGTACAACACCTAAAGCCAACATTCAACATTGGTTTATTTTATACTTTTATCACTATATAAGCCCTTCAAAGAGATCCATTTACTCCCGTTCAAACTGTTCCATCTCCACCACCGCCCCCAAAAGGGGGAGGAGCCATTTGGGGGAGAAGGAAGTGGAGTGACGTTGAATCCATCTATAGGTACAACAGTGTCATCTGAGAGAGACAGCTTTGCTGTCCGAGAGGGGTGGAAGACGGAAACAAAAACAGTAAGAGCTGTTTCTCTTTTTTGTTTTTCTTTTAACAAAGGGATTACAGTGCGTGAAAACTAAAATTCAAGTCCCTTGTTCGTCTTCTCTCCTAAACCGTATTGGACTAAACATTCTCATGTGACATCAAAGCCCTGTCTCGTCATAGAGTTCAAAATATGTCTTACCCACACACTACACAGACAACAGTCAAACTACTAAAAGAAAAACAAAACACTAAAAACGAGTATATTTAAGTGTAACAGACACGATTTGGATCAGACGAATGAAACGGCGCCCTCTCCAGGTGATGACGCACTGGTGCGATTGGGCATCATACTAACACAAACACGAGATGTGAAGGGATTGTCAGGCAGTCTAAACATACAAACCGACCACAATCACAGGCCGTCAGCGTCGCTAAAAATGGTACATTTCTCACTTATTACACAATAATAAACAGCCACACTAATTTATGCGGCGAGGACTCGTCCAAATTTCACCCAACGTGTTACCAAACTGAATCAAAGAGCATGTTCCCAGTAATCATTTGGCTTATTTATCGAATGGCTAGGTATTGTGTGGCATTGAGAATTCATCCTGAAGAGGTTCCTCGAGTAGTGTAGTGTTTTCCAATAGGTGCCTGACAAACATGCCAACCTAAAAATAAAGAATGAGCATGTTCCAAGAACCATTTCCACTTTGTGTCACGAAAGGAATTAATTTTTTTTTTAGCACGAGCGAGTGAAAGAGCGCGGAGGACAATTGGGGGCTGGGGGAGTCGAGGGCGTTAAAATGAGGAGTAGAAAAGTGCAGGCCTCGTTGACAGCTTTATCGAAAAATATCTGTTAAGTACAAAAGTGTCAAAAGGAAAAAAGGCTGTGAGACAGAGAGAGAGCAAGAAAGAGAGAGAGAGAGAGAGAGAAAAGCAGGCAGAGATCTGAAGAAGCCAGAATGAAGACGCGTGGAGACAAACAGGCGGGCAGGCGGCCCGCAGGGGGGCCACTCCACGTCGAAATGAAGGCCTGAAGAGATATAAGACACTAGTTTCCTTCCATAAGTTCACCGCTGAGAGACTGTCTGAGCCCCGACTGTCTGCAGACAAGTTTCAATCCACTTCCCTCGGAAAATAAGTCATTATTATTATTATTATTGGTATTATTCAACTTGACAGTTATCAGCAATATATCAACATCCGTAAAGTATCATCATCTCTATTAATGCATTTAATATGGTCCATCATCTGTGTGAAGGTTATTAGTGTGATTCCTTCCATTTCCTCCACCACAGCTGGTGTCCGTCTGCCTCCCCACCCCAACCCCGCTCCACCCACTCAGCTGCCCGTGGCATTAGGAGAAGATGCGGATGCACTGTGTGGTCGGAGTGTGGCAGACAGGGCATTCGGGTTCGGCTGACTGGCAGATTTGCCCCGCGCACTCCATGCAGAACAGGTTGTGGCCGCAAGGCACGAGGGCCGCCGTCACCTCGCTCTCGAAACACACAAAGCAGTCCCTGTTGACGCCAGGGCCGACGCCGACGAGTGCCGCCACCCCGGAGCTGCCTTTGAGGTGGCTCAGCATCCCGGAGGTGATGCCCACGTTGCTGCCGCCTCCCTCAGAGTCGGTGGGCGAGCCGCCGGGCAGGGACGAGGCCGAGCAGGAGGAGTAGCCGGTCGACGAGCCGCCGGAGCTGGAGCTGGACGCGCCCGAGAAGGAGCCGCCGCCCCCGCCGCCCGTGCTGCCGGACTGCAGCCAGGAGAGAGTGCTGAGGGGATCGCTCTGGGCGCGGCGGGCCAGAGGGTGGTCCAGCGGGCCCACGCCCGTCTCCTGAGGCAGAGTCGGAGACAGTCGCGGGGTGATGGCGCCGCCGCTGAGGCCACTGCTGTTGCGGCGCAAGGGCTGCTGCGGTTGAGAAGACGCGGAGGTCTTGCTCCCGGCTCCGCCGTTGACAAAAGGCGCCCAAATGTTGGAAGCACTGAACTCGAAGCCCAATTCGTCTGCGGAAGCAAGTCCTGGGGTGGACTCGCCACCGAAGGTGAAGCCACCTCCGGCGCTGCTGGAGCCTGTGCTGAAAGGACTGGTGGGGCTGCCACCCTCGGTGGGCTTCCTGTTGGAACTGAAGCTATCTGAGCTCATGCCGCCGTTGTGCGTGTGATAGGCGACCGAAGAGGACATCTTCCGGCTGGAGGAGTGGTGCATGGACATGGGAAGAGGTGGCGGTGGGGAGGGAGGAGGAGGGGGAGGGGCAGGGTGGTGGCTTGTTGCTCTGGACCAGAGAGACGCTCCGAGCCCCCCGCTGAGGGAGCCGAGGCCTTCTAGACTAACGTCAGTCCCGTTGGTGTGGAAGTCGTTGTCTCCCTGAAGGTCAACAAAGGTTCCAGTTCGGAGGGTAATGTGGGTCTCGATCTCCTCTCTCGCTCTGTCCACGTTCTCTGGCATTCCCGTCACCTCAAAGACGGGGTCTTTCTCTCGGCTGGGGGTCACGATGTAGGTGTGAGTCTGCTGCTGGATGCGCTTGATGGTTGCTCCTTTCGGCCCCACGACTAAACCAACCACTCTGTAGGGGACCCTCACCTGGATTGATAAAGAAAGACGTTATTCCAACCTTGATTTCAGCCATTTCTATTCTCCAAGCCCCAGACGGATTCTGCACCTGTATGGTGGTCTGTCCCGGTAGGTGAGGAGGGCCGGGCAGAGAGCCTCCTCCGCCTGGCCCTCCAGCTTTGCAGCGAGACGCCCGGATCATGGAGAAATGCTCGGCTGCAGATACAATTTCACGCTTGGCCATTTCCACATCCTCCCTGCGCCCCGTCACGATGAAGACCGGATCCTCTCCTCTGACTGGAGTCTTTATGTAGGTGTTTGTTTTGGCACGCAGGGCCTTGATCTTACAACCTGGAAAAGTAAGAGCCACACAAACTTGTTTTAGACCCACATTTCTCTTTGACCTAATGTATCTTTTACATATGTAAATAACACAACAGCCTAATGTAACAAATGACATGAAGTACTTGCTGAAACAGGGCTAAGAGTCTCAATCACATAATCTAAAAGGATCATTTTATACAATTGTGTCAAATATCTATGCACACATGAATTAAACAAAAAAGCTCAATGAACCTGAAACAAGTAGCCATACTGCAATCAATGTGATTCAGGCATTTATGAGTTCTTCAAAATTCAACAGATGTCAACATTAGGTTACTTTCATTTCCACAAGCATGGAGTTTACTGCAAATCTAAACACTACAGAGATTTTTTTTTCTGTCAAATACCAAAACAGTGAGAAAACATAGGCCTAGCAGTGTTGAAAGGGTGATTTGTCTGATTTCCTAAAAATAGGTTAAAGAGAGACAGTACAATGAGACACATTAATTAGCATCTTCAGAAGGATGATACAATTTTAGCTGGCAATTTAGCCTGAAGCCATCACCAATTACATCAGTGAAAGCAAATACATCACAGCACAAACACACTGTAAAAAACACAAGTATTAATTACTTGTGTTTTTTGTTTTTTTTTAAACAAAGGTTATAATAACATGCATTTTTTTTTTCAGGTCCATGCCTACAATTGCTGAATAAAAGCAAACAGCTTAAAATGTAAATTGCTTACTTGCAATAATTTTAACAAAATATATATATAAATTTCCTAAAAGTGCTGAACGTGTTGATGACGCTGTATAAATACACTAGTGCTACTAGAAAACAACCCCTCTCTAAAATATGCCTTGAAGTCAAAACAATACAATCAGTAAAAATAGTAAAATCAGTAGCAACAGTGACGCTAATAAGGCCGCGTTGAAATTGACTTGCTCACACTGCATTAATGGCTTATATAAACACAAACACACGCCTCCCATCATTCATGTGGAAAATTGCTCGACTTCCGATTGTTTGAGTGGATGCTCAACTTCAATCAGGACTACCTGCCGTCTGCCTTGTCCACATCCTGCGCTGGCCTAAAACCGGCCATTGCTGACAATCAAATGGAGCAAGGGCGATCATGGCAGCAGGTATTCTAGCTGCAAGTGAGGCAAAAGCGTAAAAGCGGGTAAGCTGCAGCAGTGTCCTGTCATGTAATGTTGGCCTCGGCAGCTCCGCCGCTGCTCTGTCTCTTTAAATGCGAGGGCTTCACTGCCGGCGACCAATGGGACGCACTGAGCGTGATGTCATTCTGGGAAGCAGAAAGCATGGCTTTTTCAAACAAAGAGAACAATGCCGTAACGCTAGCGCGGCTGCGACGAAAATACCGAGCCCAAACGCACGTCCAGCCTCACTTCAGGTTACATGTTGATTAAAAGCCGTAAAGAAATGCTTTGTTTTGTGGGGGGAAAGTGGGGCTCGGCTCGCAGGCGCTCGGCAGCATCGGCAGACAGCGCTGGGTGCAGGGCGTTTACACCGCCCAGTCCCGTGTTTTGTGCGCCTGCTTTGCCCCCCTGTTTGAGCTTCAAAATCCGCGCAGAAACCGCGATAACAAGGCGACATGGACACGTTTTCGCGTTCAGGTGCGATGTCTGTGAGGAAAGCGGTCGCTTTTTATGCGCCACGCACAAGCGGAGCGGGATTTCGCTGCGTTTTCTTTGTTTGGTGCAGGCTTCTAGACACGTCCAGACTCCCGACAATCTGCCGCTTTGTCTGACCCTCTTCCACCCCTCCCCCTCCATCCTCCTCCCTCCTCCTCCTCCTCATCAGCCACCCTCACTCCCCCACTCTCTTGTCAGATTATTGTCAAAATATTGAGGAAAAATAACGGCGGAAAACAGCCCAAGATGTGCCTCTTTTTTTTTTTTTTTGAGCCAGAGTCCGCATTATGATCGCTATTAAAAACCAAAACAAGGCGCCCGGAGCAGCATGCTTCAAGCTCTGAGGGGGTTTAAGTTCAGGGAGCCCCCCCACCTCTCACCAGACAGCCACCCAAACAAAGAGCAAGCCAGACTCCAACACAAACACCAACAAGCGATAATTATAATCATCAATCAGCATTCTTACCTTGTCTCCCCACTATTTCTGCGACATGCTCGGAGCTGGGGACAGGCACACATTCAGTCATGTTCACGCTTCTTTTCCTGTTGCAGAGGACGGAGCTTTGTTCCCCGTGGAGCATGGAGTGGGACCCGGCCATGTGGTACCCGCCCGAGCCGTAGTACTCCGGAGACGGAGAGCAGGACGTCGGCGAGTCCCGGGATCCGCTGGGATGCTCCAACATCTGCAAATCCACGTAGCCCCCTCCACCCACGCCGTTGCAGCTCTCAGAGCCCGGACCCTGGGTCCCGTCCAGAGTGTCCACAAGCCCGTTGCCTCCACCGCCGCCGCCCCCACAGTCCACTTTATCCATGGCCATGAGTGACAGCTGGTCCAGGGCGAAACGGAGAACTTCTTGGTGGTCCTCATCCCGGGAGTCCTGGTCCGTCTCCCGGGGCAGAGCCACGCCACTGTGCTGGCTGCTGATCACCACGTCGTGGTCCATTATCTCGGGGTGAAATAAAGGGCTAGGCATAGTCTCTCCGTGGATCTCACATCAGATCACGGATGCCAGTTTGTTAGGAGTGATCTCACCTTCAGCTGGAAAACACACACAAAAAAGAAAATGCATTAAAAGGGGGGTGGGGTGGGGGGAAAGGAAAAATAAGGAGTTTCCAATAAATCTGTAAAACACGAGTGGAGTGGAGTACCAATCAACAGCACGAGCTCTACCAGTGTTGATTTGAGCGGCTTGCTTTGTCTGTTGTGGCAGCTTGTCTGACAACTGAGCCCATCCAGCGGGCTGCTTGTTGTCTTGTCCCAACACAAGTGAATTAAAGTATTTCTCAACATTCACGAAACTGGGAATTATAGCCGTATCGCCCGTCGCTGACGCGCGTGTCAGAACAGTTAAAATAAAAAGTGGAGGATGAACAGACGCTGTTTTTAGCATAAAGAAGAGGGCTAACAAGCTAGCTCCACAGTCGGCTCACAGTCACGTTGTCGACCCCTTTGTTTGGGAGCACCGCGGCTAGCTGCCTTAGCTCCGCTCTGCCAGTCGAACTTGTGTTCAATATAAAAAAGAGCCGTGTTGTTTTTTAAAATTAAACAAGCGCGGAAACATCACAAACTTACTTTATCTGACCGCTGGTGTCCTTTCTTCGCCTGTCGTTCAGTCTTGAGGGAAAGACGAGAAGCAGCAAGAAAGGAGGAGGAGGAGATCAGTGCAGCGCAATGAGCTTAGCGCGACAGCTAACTAGCCGAGCTAAATGGGGGGCGTTGGAGAAGAGGGGGAGGGGGGGGGAGAAAAAAAAAACGTTAAAAAGCAAAAAGGGGGCACCGATTGTTGTTTCGTCTTCCCCGACGGCCACAGCACGCTCCTAGGAGGGCCGCTGAGTCTTCATTCTCCGTCTCGTCAGTGAGAAGCGTGGCTGAAACCCGAGGCTGGGAGTTCCCTTTGAGTTATAAACCAGTGATTCTCTGCTCCGCTCGGCGCTGCCGCCTGACCCCGCTCGCTCCGCCGCCTTTGTCTCACCAGGCGTACGCCGCTCCGTCTGCCGCACACACGGCACTGACGTCAGCCGCGACACAACAATGGGTTCAGAGGCCACATGCAGCATCGATGCGCCGCTTGCTGCCGCTCCGGCTCCCGATATGCGACACTCTTGATTTAATTTGTTAGGGGATTTGCGTTCTGACGCGTCCGGTTACAGCGCGGGCTGGTCAGAAAATGAGTGGATCGGAATAAAAGTATATGGTCATGGTTGGGTGTGTTCATCATGGCTACCAATGAGGTGTTTGGGGTGGTCCAATTACACCTCCCGAGTGATGCTCATGCTCAGTGGTATTGTTTGCTTCATAGCTTATTTTATAGCAAGAGGCATAACTTGGCAATGTCTGATTACTGACCTTAAAGCACTCCGAAGAGACCATTTATGTGTATAATAGGCTATGCATAAAAAAAAATACATGTCTTAAATACAAGCCCATGTATGCGTTGAAATCACACGACTCAAATTAACTCTACGATTCAAATAGCTGGTCTTATATCTCAACGCCTTTAACAATTAATCAAAAATAGCAATTGAAATAATAAAACACTTGAGCTAAATTGTGATAAAGGATGCACCAGCAGCAGAGGGCGTTCCTCTACACCCTGATATAAAGAAACTCAATCTCACTTTTCTTTTTTTTCATGACCTCACTTAAGGTGAAACAGGAAGGAGAGGGGGTTCTGGGTAAAAGGTCTTAAATATATACTGTCTCATACAGTAAAGGTATTGTTGAAAACATCTCTTTCAGCTACTTCTGTTCGATTGATACATCTTATTTCATAATTTGCCAAGTGCTGTACGGGCGTTTGTTGCAAAAACACATTAGATGCAACATTTCAACACATCAGCAATTACCTTCCACAGGATATATTGTTGTGAATCCCCAGTTATAGTTTATAGAGAAGGCACAGATTGAGGATTTTGGATTCCTGATCAATTATTGGTCAAAACACTCTAAATTGTTATTATTATTATTCTGACAAGTAATTAAAAAATAATTACAGTGCCTTGTGGAAGTATTCACATCCCTTGAAACTTGAAACTATGAAAATCTGAAAAAGGAAAACAAAAAGTATTCATTAAATATTATTACTCTTTGTATTACTGTTTGTGTTGAATTTAATAAAAAAAAAAAAAAACTTGGAAGCCCATGGTAACTTTGGAGGAGCTGCAGAGAGCCACAGCTGAGGTGATTAGATATTAGACAAATCTGGCCTTTACAGAGGAGTGGTCTGACCCAACATGTTAAAAAAAAAATCATGATAAGCCTGTGGTTGCAAGGTGGCAAAATGTAAAAAAAAAAAAGCTTAAGGTTTATAAATATTTTTGCACTGTGTTGTCGGTGAAACAAACTCATGAGTTATAAAGAAGCTGCATTTATTTCACAAACAAAAATAGCATAAGGATGTACAGTACATCGGTGTTGCACAATTTCACTTGTCTTTCCAAATCTTTAACGTTACTCTCTAAACTTTAATGTTGTTGGCAAAAGAACGCAAACAATGCAAATATAACGACTCAGGCTTAGTATAAGGAACAAAACTAACCGTAAAACTTGAAGAAGACAGTCTTTTACTGACGGCCACATGAGTGCCGTGTTCGTATAAAAATACTGCAGCTTTTCTATGCTTTCAGAAACACACCGTATAACAAACCACCTACAGAATCAGTAAAATATAAAGCAACGCAATCTGGGAGAACAGTTAAAAATATACAGCCTTTGCAGAACCCACATCGACATTATAAAAACACGCAAATTCACATATGTGAGGTTTGTAACTTCAACACTGAGGTTAAACAGCTGGAAACTAAATGTAACACTGCATTGTATTGAACATCTTCCACAGCTGCCTTACATTAGTAGAGGTAAAGGAAAAAAAGCACCCTTTTAGGATTACACTACCAAGTGTAAAAATGTAAAACAATAAAGATGACAGTCTTTGTTTGGGTTAGGGAAAATTTAAAGATCTCTTTTTTTTCTGCATTCGAAACAAAATGGAGTCTTTTTTTTTTTTAGTATATGGAGTCTATCAGCAAACCTGAAAAGAGACGAGAAAAAAATGTGTTACTCATTCGGGAAGGTAATACAGTTTATATTTCTGTAAACTATATGAATCCGTCTACCTCGGCTATAACTCCTCATCCTCCAGCAGCTCGGTCTTCTTCTCCACTTTGTCGTCTGCTGCATCTGCAGCAACATCCTCTATGTGAGCAAGAGAGTCGGCCATCAGGGCCTCTTCAAGTCGTCTCCTCACATTCAGCACCAGGTCCTCCTGCCTCCTGCACACAGAAACACACACAATGTCAAAGATGACATGTTGTGGCTCTAAAGTTACACCCCCCACCCCAACACTGTCAGAGACTGGCAAAATGTAAATACTTTCAATCCACCACAAAACATCCATCTGTATATAAAGGTCTGTTGACTGATTAATCATGATTAATCACACACTGTCCATAGTTATCTTATTATTCAAAAATAACTGCATTTTAAAATTTCTTTTAATGTACCTTAGCAGAATGCTTATAGTATTATTATAAAAATAATAAAATATGAATGTTCTTATATGCACTGAAATGGATTTACTTGTTTTATGCAAGTTAATGTTTCTTTTATAATCGCCACAATACCATAAATGATAATTATAAAAACTATTTTACAGAAAAATCTATAAAAGGTACTTTCTCTAAAAGATTTGTCAGAAGTACTCATACATGCACTCCTGCATAAGATAACCATGCAGCAGTACAGTTATTTGGTACAGTGAATTTTCCTCGTGTCATGAAAGAAAATTAACAAAGGCAACAGATTTTAAATGGGATTATAAAAATGAAATTAAGAGCAATAAATAAACTGCAGCAACACAGAGTGTAATACAGAACTAGAAGTCATCCCATAAAGGGCTGTTAATAAGACTTAGTTTTGGGCAGTTCCTTCATTTGTTTGATGGAAACCCCTAAAAACATCAAAAAGCTCTTATGGAGGAAATGGATCCATGAAATCATGACAAAGGTTTCTTTCCTGAGGAAAATTTACTAAGAAGAGCTGATTAAAAACAAAAATCCTTGGAGTTGCCTCAGAAGTGAATAGCTGCATATAAAATGATGCTTTACTATGGTTTGTTTACAGCTGCTAAATAATTCTGGGGGTCTTCCCGTTTCTCTGGCTCTCAGCTGTGACTGAGACTCACAGCTGCTCTGCGCGCAGCGCTCAGAGCCGAGCCGAATGGGAGGAGAGGTGGACAGGAGGGGAGAGAGAGTGGAGCTGTTTTCAGAGACAACTTTCCTAAGAAACGGGAGACTAGCCCCACAGCTGAAACAGAGAAAGAAATAACTTCACTCCACAGTGCAGACGAGGTTTACATAAAAATCCGTGCCTTAATCGTGTGTTAAAAATTAACGCACGATTAATTTTGGTCATGATTAAAGTCGCTTGACCAGAGTCGCAATGTAGACTTGTAAATTTAAGAGTTTTTATTGGGGTTTTTAGCTCCTTCTTCACCAAAATAGACCAGAGAAGCATCCATATTATTGCAGACAAACTCCAATTCATCTAATAATGTGCCTCCTCTATGCCATCATCACTCAGAGGCAAGGCATCCAGATCCCTAAACTCCTCAGTTTGAGTAGAGTCCTCAAGTTGAGCCTTTCCACGTTTTGCCAAGTTGTCACTCCAAACTTCAATGTATTTTAGTGGGATTTTATGCGAAAGATCAACATAAAGTAGCACATAATTGTGAGACGAAGGAAAATGAAATATGGTTCTCAAAAAATCTTCAAAAAAAAAAAAAAAAGAAAAAGCCAGAAGTAGTCATATTTGCAGTTTGCTACAAAACGTGTAGGAGGCACAGCAAACATGCTTAACAGGGTGATCTGGCAAAATGAGACAAAAATCTAACCTTTAGACATGCTAGAAATGAATGGCAGAAACCAACTCTGCACATCCCTCTGAACACACCATCACTGCAGAGAAACATGATGCCGGCAGCATCAAGCTGTGGGATTGATTTATTCAGCAGGGTCAAGGAAGCTGATGAGCGTTGATAGGAGGATGGATAAAGCTAAATGGTTGAAGAAAATCTCCTAGAGGCCGCAAAAGGCAGGCCTGCTCTAGACTGGCAGTTTATCTTCCAGCAGGATAACAAGCTGGAGCTACAATGGGATGATTTAGATCAAAGCATATTTGTGGCCCAGTCAAAGCCCAGGCCTAAAAATACTCCACAATCTGAGACTTCAAAACATCTGTTCATGGACTCATCATCCAATATAACTGAGCTGCTGCAATAGTGGCAGAGCCAAACTCCAGAAGCAATTAAGGGGTTATTGAAGCCAATTATGATAATTGTGATAAAATGAGTAAAAGCAAATGAAAGCTGAATCTAGACTGAAGTGAATAACATGAGCAGAAACTAGTCAGACCACAAACACACAGCAACCTACCCAGATGAGAACTACTGAGAAAAAGAAGCAAAAATGACTGGAAACAGAAACTAAACAGCTGAAAACATGTGGATGAACATGATCTTTGTGCAAGCAGTAAAAATATACGTTTTTAAATTAATTGCACAACTAAATCCAATTTAAAAACATTTTTTCATAAAAGATATCAACATTTCATCTAAGTGTTATCCACTCTACAGTTTTGCTATAGAAGACCATTAGGATTTTTTTTTTCTAATTTTCTTCTATTAGGAAAAGAAACACTCAACGGCTTTTATCCCAGTTAAAACAAGAAAAATATTGTCAGTATAACAGATTTTTTAAATTATTATTGTTAAAAAGAATGCCTTTAAAAATGTTGCCAGGGTTGATTATATTTAAGTGTATTCTTTTAATATAAATTTTCAGTTAGAAATTTGATCACCACGGCAACCCTGGTTAGAAAACACCCTTCTATTGCTCACTTTTGTTTTATGAGTAAAACCAGAGAAATTCAGTTTAAACCTGCAATTAAATCACTTTATTTTCCCCAAGAAACTATTAGCCATTCATACGAGGGCACTTTTTTTGAGAGAGCTCAATATTTAATAGGAAGTCCTAGATTTACACATATTTTGTAATCATAAATTAGTTAGAAGTTGTAACAGTTTTCACCCTCTGACCCCAGAGTAAACAGACAACCCTTGGAAGCACTAATACAATCACAAGAATCACCTTTGACACTTCGAATAATCTCTTTAAAAACAGCTGGTTGTTCATTTGACGGAACTATTTTCTATAAAGGAAGCCAGAAACAATGGGTTCACACAAATGCTCTGTACTTTTAGCTCTAATTGATCCTACCTGATGTCATCATCAGTCACCACAAAGGCCTTGCAGAGAGGCTGGGCCGTGTTCAGCCAGACTCCTGGGTTTTTCTCCACCGCAGCTGTGAGCTGGCCAGTGATGGGCGCTGGGCTGGTGTGCAGCGCACTGGCAATGGCAGACAGGAGCGTTTTATCAGAACACACCGGCCCGACGCCTGAGGGAAAAAAAGGATGGGTCAAGTCAAGCTACAGAAAATGCTAATTTTGAACTCAACCTTCTTCGCATCTTGGTAGTCCTGTCCTCACCCTGCAAGCCTTTGGGAAGGTCCATAGTTTTCACCAGCTCTTCTGCTATGTCGAATGCATTTAACCCGCTCAGCTTCCGCTCCCAGAACAGCTGACCAGAGAGACAGATGTTAGACTTTTAGCTGGAAGCCAATATGCTCCTTATTCAGGGCAACATAAAAACAACGCCCTGACTTTTTCTCCATCCTCCAACTCACTTGCTTTGGTTGATCCACTGCCTTCTGAGGGTCTGTTTTCACCTTGTTGTTGGGATGATTAGTTATCTTAGTCACTGGCTGTTTGAAGATGGAAGCAGTCTGTCGAACTGGGAGTGTTGTGTTTAAATCAGGTTTGACCTGCAGAAGAGACAACATCACACAAATAAAACAAAAACAACAGCTTAAAAAGTGCATGTCTATTTGGTAGCATCACTGTTCTATTGTTTGCGTTGTCATTAGCAACTTAATTGTGGTGAAGTTAATTAAAACCTAAAGAGGTTGCTTTATAAGCATTACAAAAAAAAACTTTTAATATTGTTATGCAAAGCAAGAAAACGATATAAAAATCTACATATTTGGAGTTATTACACTTTTAATCCGCCTTTAGTTCCCATAGTTGCAGTTGCACAAAATCATGTAGGTTTATCACCAAGTGAATGATCATCAATTACACCAAACAGGTGCTAAAGATCATCAACACTCCACACTTGTTGAGGCAGAAAAAGCTGACTATTAGGTTTACAACTGAATGAGGAAGAGAAAAAAAAACTCTGCTGCCAAGCAGGTCAATTACCATGGCAACAAGATCAAACTCAAGGTAGTCACAGTATCTCACGAAAGTGAGAAAACCCCTCACATTTTTGTAAATGTTTTATTATTATATATTTTCATTGGACAACATGGAGGCTTGACACTTTGATAAAATGTAAAGCAGTCAACATGCAGCTTGTATTACTGTAACATCTCAAGATGTTATTCAAACTTCACAATCACAAAGAAGCTGGAAGCCTTGGAGATTGATTTCCAAGGAAACCTAATGCAGCAGATAAAAACACATTAAGCTCGTTTCCCTCAGGAATCAGAAGATATCCCGCAGAGCCATCAGCTCAGAACTGGTAAAACGCAGCATGGACTGTCCAGAGAAGTCAGTCAGACCAGGACTGATCTTCCTGGAAGACTTGTATCCTAAAAGCCATAACATCAAAATGAAACAAAGTCAAGTGACTCAAATTTGTGCAGAAATGGCAGCGACTCTGAACTGACGAGTCAAAAATGGGAAATATTTCCCTGAAAGCAGAAGGCATATTGTTATCGGGAAGGATAGAAAGTTGAACAATAATGTGTTTCTGCAGGCTATGAACGGAAATAAATGTTCTTTACAAGCTTGGTGCTGCTTTTCTGCATTTAATGGAAGGTTACATGAGACAGAACACTATAAGGATGAAGATCTGATTAGATCTGCATGATTTTTGGAACAACTTTCCAGCAGCACTGAAAGCAGATGGTAGCCACAACAAGAAAGGATGGATTTCTCTTTGCTTCGTTCACAGTGTTTTTTTCTTTTTTTACAACTTTGGCACAGAACTCTAAAAAGTGTGAGACATTTAAAAGTACCATTTATCTGTGACTAATATAATAATGCAATACATAACCGGAGAAGGCCCAACTATATACACACAAGATTTACAATTTTAAATCATAAACCCCTTGTTTCAGCTACTTGATGTATACTTAAATAAAATACAGTCTAAACATGTAAAGGCTACCAAGCTTTGTATGAACAAAAGCATTTAACTTTTCAATAAAAGGGGAAAAACCCTGTTGAAAATTGACAACAAAAAAATTATCTTAATAACTTATTTAATGTTAGTTTCTGGAAGGTTGTTGTCTTTATACCCTGAACAGCCTGCTGTTGATCTCACCTTGAGCTGATGGTTTACATCGTAGAGATTCTTGTGTCTGCTTCTCTGCACTTTGGTCTGCAGCGATCGTCCGGCCCGCAGCTGGCTGGCGTTCACATCAGTGCGAAGGTCGCTGCGGAAAATCTGTGGCTTGTTGAGAATACGCTTAACAGGTAGGCTGAAAAAGTAAAAGAGAGGGGAAAAAAAAAAGAAATATGATAACGTGTTCTTTTTAATTGTGCGCAAATGTAACATGAAATGGAACATTTAAGTAGGTTTACTGAAGTGGTGATTTACCAATATCACTTGGCTTTTTACGTTTTCTGCACCCCAGGGTTGTGTTACTCAGCTGTCTGTGGACGTCCACCTCTAATAGATGGAATGACATAAACATCAAGCCCATTTCTGTCTTATTTCTATTGATTTTTAGAGGTAAGGTCCAGTGAGTAAAAAGTCTGTGTAGATTAGGGATGCACCAATCAGACGTTAACAGGCTGATACAGATTTCCAGGTTTCTTCGAGATCTGACCTTCCTATTAGGTTTAGCTACAGATTTATATCTAAGGACTATTAAACATAAACCTAATTCATGGCAACTTTATTTTACATCTACAATTAAAACAAAAAGTTGGCTGTAAATTACATGAATGCCAATGGCCTCTTTACAGAAGTGGTAGAAACTACCCGATTATCCCTATGAATGCATAAAAGCACATGTCTAATATCTATCTGATTTTACAAAACTCAAAACAAACCCTCAACAACAAACATGCACTTTGTTAGTATGTTGACAGACTGAAAAAAATAGGATTTTTTCCCCCCCATTTTGATGCATTCAGAGAGCCGGAAAGAAATCAGACATTTTGGTTGTTGACGTGATTATCAACGATCAGAGAATTTGATAAAATATTGGCTGATTTTGATCATAGGCAAGTTGATAAGGGTGGAGCATTGCCTACTGTACTAAAGAAAAGTTCTGATGGGATTTTATGAGCTGCAAGAGAAGTGGGTTAGAAAAAAGGACTAGCTCTACCTAATAGTGTAATAATAAAAGTTTAAAAATGAAATGCACATCTAAATTCCAGAAAGTAATCTGTAAAAACTTAAAATTTTGTATCAGCATTTTAAGAGATGCAAAAGAAATATTCGGCATTTGAAACTTTCGACTGTCATCAAGAAGAGCATAAAAGCAAAAAGTGGTCAATTAGAGGATAATATCTATCACCACATCAAACCTTTTTCCATATTACAAAATACATTAAATGAGAGTTTCATAACTGAATTAAAAACTATTGTAAAAAAAAACCCCAAATAGTCAGTTGGATACATGAGGCCCCTACATCCTTCCTCTTTCATGTGTGGCCCAATACAGAGGTGACTGGATAGACTGGTAACGACAAGCCAGGGAGTTACAACAACCAGAAGTATTTTTTTATCCCTATTGTCACTAATAATAATAATAATAATAATTTAACTTGTTCTGAATAATTTTACTCAACTACAAATAACATTTTTAAAAAACAACAAACGTCTAATTAGTTCATAACTGACGGAAAAATACATTTAAGAAGAAAAACAAACAAATCTTAGCCACATATAGACACACCGTAAACAATTAATGCCAACCTGTGCAGTATTCCTCCCCGTCCTCCCATTCCTTAATTTTACTTTTGTGTGTGTAAAAGAAACGTTGGAGCGTGTCTTTGGCAGCAGGAAGTCGTCACAAGGTCCCAGAGAGGAGGGGGTCGCTGAATGAAGTGCAACACCGGGCCCTGCACCCTCGCGACTCAAGCGTGTGTAAACAATGAAACTTAGCTAGCTAATCAAGCTAGCGCCCTGGGGAACAACAACGACCCACACAACGTACCTTCCGCTTTCAGTCACATTAAACCATAAATTCAACGCACCCAATAAAATACCAACTTGTTTAAGACGGTGACAGAGAATAAACGTAACTCCGACATGTCCACATGCTAATGAGTGTTTTAACTACTCAACGAACGCGTGCCTGCACATCTTGTTTAGAACAACTCAACTAGCACGCAGCTCAACGCCTCACCTTTTTCTCTCCATTTTCCCGTTTTGTATCGCAGTGTTGGCTGGAGATTCTGCGAAGAAAGAGGGGAGGAAAAAGTCCGCTATCTACCTGTCCTAAATTTACAGTGTTTAGCTGTCGAATTCTGCTGTCAGGACTTTTTAACGCCTGCAGATCACTCCGCCTGCTGGACGCGCAGCATAATCTACTGTAATGCATGCGCCACACAACACTGTAAACTAGTCCGACTTTGACTATGCATCTCTGCTCTTAACGTTTTCACTTACACAATCAGAAAGCAGGAGCAGCTTCCACCTACATGTGACTTTTTACATTTTATTTATTACAAATAGACTGTTTTCATATGTTTGTAGTTTTAAAGATAGTTGTAATAAAACACCTTTTATTGCACTTGGGAAAAATAATAGTACACATTGGACTACACACATATTACAATAATGGAATAAGAATACAGCTTTGGATATAGAAACTATTTTTGTTCACCCTAAAAACTGTTTTAAATGATATTCAGATCTTAATTTATAAACCTAAATATATACACACACATCATATTAGTTGATTTCAGGTCTTATGTTGGCCTGTAACTTAAGTTAGTGATAATTTTCTACAGTGAAATACAACTAAAGAAAGTAGCTCAACCAACTTTACTCCTGATAAGAATAATCATCTTTCACATACAACTCAGCTGATCCTTATCTCGTGGTCTCTTAAAGCAAGTATAAAAAGAGCCTTTTTTTCATAAAGGCACATTCCAGCCAATCAAAGATCTGATTCAGTCAACTGCAAGGAAAATCCCTCCAGGAATTGAATTTAGTATGTGAAAAACTACTTCAATCCTGTTTGTAGAAGTTTTCAGATGCTCATAAAAAATACTCACAAACACAAGTTAGAATACATACTTTACTTCTTCTTGAAGCAAAATCAAGAATCTAATTTGATCCATATAACACAATGATTTAAAGAGAAAACTAAATCCTCAGACTGCGCAGGTAGAGAGGAAGCAGCAGAGATGACTTTTCTTTTTCATCCGTACTTTTGTTTTACACTGGCAGAAAACAACAAAGACGTCAAATGCCTGGACGATTCCACTTAAAAGTTGGTGAAAGCAGTTCGGTGTTGGCTGAGGTGTTAGTGATGGGCTCTGCAGTGGGGCCACAGACCAATGAACAGGCTGCAGCGGCTCATGCTTGTTATGAACGTCTCAGTATCAGTAACAAGCAAGAAACAGAAACCGACCTGGGAAGAGAAAATGGCAAATTGAGATTTTTTCATTCAAATCAACAAGATTCAAGCACTCTCCATCAACCTCATGAATGGAGGTGTAAGACCAAAAATAAAATCATACACATGTATTCATGTAAGGCAGTGGTCCCCAAACTACGGCCCGCGGGCCAGATGCGGCCCGCCTCCACATTTGGTCCGGCCCCCTGAACAATACCAGAGTATTTTCATATATGTGCATTTTTATTTGATAAGTTGGACTTTTGCAATAAAATAAATGTTCCTTAGTAATGAACTTTATTTATTATTAACTACTAGTTAGTAACTGTTTTATACATGCATATAATTGACCCTAACCCTTTTTTTATGTGGAGAACCCAGTGTTATTTGGTTATTATTTATTTCATAAATAGTGTTATTTCCTGACTTTTGTTCTCTGAAGAATCCAGAAAAGGTTATTTGATTGTGCTTTCTGAAAAACAATACATTTTTATGTTTAGCACTCTTACAATCGTCACACTTTTTCTGTTACAAACTGACCCCGGCCCCCCATCAGAGAAGGGACAAGTTATGTGTCCCTCACAGGAGAAAGTTTGGGGACCCCTGATGTAAGGGGTTAATTACTTCATAGTAGACATATATACATATATACATATACACACACATATATATGTATTGCAGGGTTCAACATCATCCTGATATTTAAGCAGAGTTATTGATTGTCTCAGAATTTTGTTTTGTCCTACCATGACCAAACGTAGAGACTTGTTGTCCAGGGACTGAGTTGTTCTGTGTTTGTCTAAATATCTATCAGCAAATTTCTCACCTTCAGTCCAGGAAATCCTCCTATAATTACCCAACCATCATAACTGAGTTCAACATGTTCTGTTTGAAAAATGCTCTAATCTCTTTACTTCTTTTTTTTCACTTTTCCAAAAAAAAAAAACCAAAACATTTAGTCATTCTAGTAATCGAAGACAATTACTGAGCAGCCAGAAAGCAGCTTTGTTTTATGCAGCCCAGAAGACACAGTAAAAAAGTTAAAAAGTGTTACTACAAAATATTTTACTTGCAATTTAAGTGTGGGTGCTGAACTTAAATACGTATAATCACACTAACGTTACACAATCTCAGGAAAACATGACTTTGGGATATGACGTTTGTACATTGTAATAAAAATATCAACTCCAATCGTCACATTTTCATCACTGTGTGTTTTCCATCATCATAAAATTAGGATGTGTTGAGCCTTAGCATCTTGGTAAGTAAGGCTTTGCTGACACTGCTGGAGAAACTGTTTTTGGTTGTTGCTGCTCATACAGTCAGGTCACATTTCATTCAACTTTTACATGAAGTATTCTAAACTAAAATTTATTTTTGTAAACACGGCACACAATAAACTGTTAAATATAAAATGTTAAATCTACAACAAAAAAAGGATTAAGCATTTCCCTGTGAACACATAAGATTATTATCAAGTGTGGCCATAAAGATCAATAAATGTACCCAACTGTTCAAATAAGTCAATGACATGGGTACCTGAAATATTCTAACCTGATGAATATTGCATTCAATACATCTATTGTGAATGCGCAATGACGAGATGAAAGTGCAAATTAGACTAAATGTATTTTACAAATGGAAATTGTACCCATGAAAATAATCCGGACATAAAAAAATATACATATAAAAAAAAGAAAATCACGTGCTAATTTTCTTACTGTCATACAGTATTTTAATGACTTAGACAATATAATTTAAGAAAACATGTGAAACAGCAAAACAAAACACACAAAAAGAAATTCAATTATCATTATCATCATCTTGCTAGCAAGCAGAAAACAACAGTCTTCTTTGACGGTCAAAGCAATACCGCAAATCACACAGAGCCAAATGATTAATAAACACTGTGTCTCTATGTAGCTACCTTTGACTGACAAGTCTGCCTCTACTCGTCCTTCTTGAATTTGCCATTGATGTAGGGAACATAATCCAGAATCACACGCCAGTCTGTGAAGTAGACCAGGGCCACGCCTCCAGTTGTTCCCCAGAAGGTCATAGTGGGGACCCTGGAGAGTGGAAACAAATCACTCTGAGACACATAAGTGAGCCAAAAACCAATCTGTGTTTAAGGGAACCACATATTCAGGTGAAGCTAAAAGAAATTGCATTTGGCTGTCTGTTTAGTTAGCTGGATTAAAAAAAAAACAGTAGACAATACACATTCAACAGATAAAAACAAGCATAAAGAACCATGTCAGTCAAGCCTTACATCAGAAATTACACAGTAAATAAACACATAATAGACTAACATAGTCTCATTTCCAGAGGGAAGAGCAGTAGAAGAAATGGAGGTTAATAGAAAGATAATAAACAAATCCACGTCTCCCTGGGGGCAGTTTGGCAGCTTGTGGGGAAAGCTTTAGCCAGGCTAGTGTCCAGCTTATAGAGATGGGAATGCAGCACAATTTTTTTTACAAAGTTAATACACATTTGTTATTTCAAAACACCAGATACATTTTTCCTGATTGTTCACTCAAGTTATCACCCGTTTGAAATTAAGCAAACACAAGAGATTATTTTAAAGTTATGGCAGGGCCCAGGTTTTTAGTAACTTGCAAAAAGATTTTTTGATTCAAATATTTATCTTGAAGACAATGGAACAAGGAATACGGTGAAATTAAATTTGACATTTTCACACCTCCATTTTCTTCTTCCAAACTTACACAGACCTGGAAACTATTTAAAGAATCTAATTAAATTTATTTCCAAACTTGTCAAGATTGTGTAGGAACTCAGTTACTATGATCCCAGACAATTATGACTGGTTTACTCAAGTTATTAAAAATTAATGAATAGCTAAGACAGGCAAAACTATTATATTATGCAAAACATTCGTAGTAGTTCCTTTTCCAGTTCAAATGCTTGTACATATTAACATTTTAATGATATTTTCTTTCCAATCCCCTACGTAAAAGATTGGCATATTGTAAAAAGCTTTCAAATAATTTACCAGAATATCTTGATTCCTGTTTTTATTTTAAGTATTTGACAAATAAAGCCAGTTAGCTAGTTGTTCACCTTAAAATAACACTGAATTACACGGTACAATATTCCCAATGCTATATCGTAATATGGGAAAATAACAAAAAATAAACAAATAAATAAATAAAAAGAAAAAGAAAAAAAGAGGCTAATGCCTTAATGTAACATATTTGCAATTTCACGGGATTTTGACCCAGAATCGAGCTAGTAGCCTGAATTCATACCTATGTCCCCATTGCTATGACCTCGGCTAGGCTAACGGCTAATTTTAGGCACGACTAAACCACGACTCCAAGCTCCCAGTGTCAAATTTAATCAATTATTTACCAACAAAAGCAATATGAAAGCACATACCACGACTTGGCGATGGCCGTATACTTCTGACCGATCAATTTGCCAATCATTTTAGCTGACAGATGCCCTTCTACCTACAGGACGCGCTGCTTTAAATGGTGAGAAGAACTTCCGCCACAACACATCCTAATTACTTCCGCTTATTTACAAAATAAAAGTTGTGAGCTGTCGTGACAAAATAAAAGCAATCTAGTACTCCTATTACATCCCTCCCAAAAGTCTATGTTTTCTTAGTAGACTTCCAGAATATGTTATTACTTTAAGTATTTAAATGAAGTTTTTTTTATTGACAACAATAAAATGACAACATTGATAATGTGTCTCAGTTAGTTTTCATTTACTACTTTTTCTTTGTAGAATATTATCTGTACTTGTTCTGATGTCAGTTTTTTTCGTAACTACCACTACTTCTTATAGATTTACATATAAAAATTAAAATAGACTACCAATGAAAGCATTAAAGAACATTTTTATCGGCCCTTAGAACCGATACGTAAGCGGCGGACCATGATGAGTGGCAAGTTTGCCGCATAAAGCAAGCAACACAAGTAGGGGTCTATATATTTTTTTCGTGTCACAGAAGCAGTAATAATTACGTCCAATTCGTTTTCATTATCACTTAAACAAAAATGGACATCTTTATCTTCAACTTTTTAGCAAACGCCAGAACATTTGGTTCCTTCAGACTATTAACAAATTCACCAAGAAGCTTTTGGTCACAATACTTGCACAGCAAGAAAAGACTTCTGTCTCCCACTACTACACTTTTCTTGTAACCTTGCAGAACACAGTGGCTTTAGATTTATTTTTTCCACACGTGGAAAAAAGAAAAAAAAATCACAGTAGGTAGCTTTTAACCCCAGGTTGACCAGATTCATATGTATTTATTTTCCATTTCAACTGTGCAGAATAAAAATCACATTATAAGTGGGAAAAGTTTTAAAAAGACTTTTCATTCATGGTTGTACTTTTTACATAAAAGTCTATGTGAAAGTTTTTGAGAGAGTGAATGAATATGAATATGTAAATATAGAGAATGGTCTACACTAGATTTCTCGTTAGTATAGTGGTGAGTATCCCCGCCTGTCACGTGGGAGACTGGGGTTCAATTCCCTGACATGGAGTGAAGTTTGTTTCAGGTCCCTCTTGGAAATGAGATCTAGATCTCAATGGGGTTTACCTGATTAAATAAAGAATTATTATTATTATTATACACTTTCTACAGAATTCAATTCAGTTTAATTGCCAGGACTAACAAAAAAAACCTAATTGAACAGTTTTAAGTGATGTGTATGTAAATCAAAAAAGATCCTGTTCCTTTGGGTAAAAATGAATTTCTTCTTAGAATTTAAAAGTCTCAATAACAACAGAGAGAACAGATGTTATTAAAAATGGCACATTTATTGCTACATCACTGTTATATACACAACAGCTCTCAATATCTACTTTATATATAAAAAATAGGAAACTGGAGGCACTTTGAGGACATAGCCTACGTAGATAATGTCCCCAAATATGAGAAGACAGAAATCTGTGGCAGGTCATTGTTCACTGAGGACAGACGGGGTCTGTTAACAAACATATCAATTGTACATTTTGAGACAAGGTTACTACAGAAATATCCACTGACAAAAGAAAATCTTTAAAATGGTTTTCCAAATTATACAAAGTCTTTTTTTTTTCCCTTGGGAAATGTTTGAGTAAAAGAGGCTCGTCCACAGGGCGGGATGAGTGACAACATGACAAATACTGTTCCCTGTCAGTGTCGGCTTCCAGTGATAAAGTTGACATGGGTACATCTTGCAG
This sequence comes from Xiphophorus maculatus, assembly GCF_002775205.1. NCBI lineage: Eukaryota > Metazoa > Chordata > Actinopteri > Cyprinodontiformes > Poeciliidae > Xiphophorus > Xiphophorus maculatus. Next base: position 11,867,722 of record NC_036448.1, read on the forward strand.
CTGTACACAAACATCAATGCACATGCCAGGTCTAAGGCAAAAATCTTAGCAACATCAGAACGTGAAAGAGGAGAGATTTCGATACAATTTTCAGCTTCAAAGTTGTAGATTATGTTACTAGTCAGGTAACATCTCATTACACACCAAAGTCAGTGTCAAGTGTAATACCTCACATGACAGATGTTACTAAAGTATTAATTTTTATTGCAAGAAGATACGAGTTATAAAACCTTGAAAGTAACATCATCCACTGGGATGCAATGAGGCACTGGTGAGTAACCATTATCCAAGCTCCTGAAGTCAGGAAAATGGCTAAGGCCACTTTTTTTTTTTTTTTATCTATTTGAGGATTTCTTTTCATAATGAACTGAATTTTGTTGCAGCCCCCCAACCACTGCATCACATTAATCAACAAGCTCATTGTAAAGCTGAATATTAGGGAAGAGGGAGTTGTGCAAAAGAAAGAAATCAGTCATTTCTTGTTCAAAATAAAAAAAAATAAACAAAACCTTTGCAAATTACACCTCGCCAACAAGGTTTGGTGATTTCAAACAAGCGTATACTTAAAAAAAATGGACCAATATCACAACATGTGATGTAACAGAGGGATAATTTGTCTTCGCTAACATCTCCAAGCACCTGGCACCAAAGTAAAAAAAAAGAAACAACTCACTTTGTTCGTGGAATCTAAACTTAGTTGTCTTACATTAAAACAACGTAAACAAAAAGGAAAGAGCATTCCGAACAAAACAACTATATTACAACGTAAAAAATAAAATACAAAAACAAAGATATAGTATGAACTCTACAACAGGAAGATCCTTATAACAGGCCTCATAATTGTTCAATAAGGGGGCGGGAGCGGTGGTGTTGAGAACACCCAACGCTCAACACAAGAGCAACCAAAACATGTCAGTCAATGGCAAAAGAAGAAATTGTCTTAAAAGGTAGCAGGTTAACACTCATGATCCCTTTCAATACTTAGCAAATTGTCTACAAGCAAAATGTTATTAATCACAACACAAGCTGCTCTGAGACTTAAATGAGTTCACCATGTCGTAACAGTGACCTCATGTAGGTTATGATGTGTGCAGGATGATGCGGCTGGCATTAGAGTGATGAAGGACGCTTGGGTCCGACGTCTAAACCAAACCTACATCAACCTCCGTGTGTTTGCGTCTGTGGTGGGCCTCTCTCTGGCAGTCTTTCCATTCCACTTGCATGGCAGTGACTAACAGATGTACATGACTTAAAGAGATTAAAGATTCTGGGCTCCACAGTTCTGGGCCAAGAAAACAAAAGTAACCCAAAGTCCCAGTGCACAGTCAGCGACTCTGGCAACCTTCTCAGCCACTGAAATAAAGTTCAGAAAAAGAGTCCGAAACAGCAACAGAAAAAGAAGCCAGTTTTTCTGACAAATCAGGTACAATGCCCTGGAAAAGTATTTAGTCCCCTTGAACTTGTTCCCCATTTTGTCACTCGGCAATCACAAACTTCAGGGAATTGTTTTTGGATTTTATAGAATAGCAATGTTAGTAGTGCAAATAGTTGATTTACAAAGGAAAATAGCAAAGCAGTCAGCCTCCACATGTAGGTTGGTATTGTCACTAGAAGTACTTTTCACTGGTCTAACATGTATAGAGTCATATTTAATAAATTAGATAGTGTGTTGCGATAAGGCTCGTTTGTCAGATTATGAAAATTCATTAAGTCTGTGTTATTGTTTTTATTGCTCGGATGTAATATTCTAATCTAAAATGTCGTGTTTTCATCAGCTGTAAGAAAAAATCACCATAATTAACATAAATAAAGGCTCGAACACATGAGTCTGTATCTATTGTGGGTTACTGAATAACGTGGGGAAAAAAATCTAATAAATTTATTGAAAGGGTCCATACATTACCAGCTGTAATATATCATCAACTATTTGTTTCAAAAATGTAAGGTTGTGGAAAACTGAGATTTGAAATACTGTATTTCTTTCTGCCTGGAAGAAATACAGGCAGAAAAATATTACTACAAAATTTGTTATTTTGTAGTAATATGATTGACTTTTCTTAATTTTGTTTACTTTATTATTAAAAATAAATCCGTCACGTTTTTTGTTTTTTTTCTGTATGGTTATTAAATCCTTTCACAACTTAAATTAGATATAACATTATTATTAAAGTACTCAGTACCCAACTAGTCTTTTTACCAAATTACCAAATTTGGTTGACTACTTTTTACTTCAACTTAAGTAAAAAAACTATTGAAGTCATGCTTGAGAAGAATTTTTGGCAACTCTACCCACCTCTGCATATTTCTTGGAAAAAATTCCAATTTCCTTTAGTCTCACGTAAAATCTCAACAAAACAATGTGGTTCCAAAGTGACAAAATGTGAAGAAGTTCACAGGGTTTGAATGCTGTTGCAAGGCAGAGTCTCTTCATTTTTCTGTAGTTCAGCCATCGTGACCAAACACTACACATGAGGTGTGATAAAGGCGTGATTAAACAGATTTTTGTTCAATCGTCAGGTGTATAAATCACCCCTCTCAACTTGTGAAGCATGTAAGACCTCTTTTTGACGGGAATGCCAATAACTACTCAACAAGAAAAAGCTCAACTTCACTCAGAGCAATTAATCCAAAAGTGTTTTTTGATCCAAACAGGTTTTGCTCCAGATGTGTAAAGCAATTTTTGACAATGTCCTGAAAAACCTCCAAACATTATCATAAGAGCATTTTGTTGTCCATTATCCACTGTCTCCAAAAGCTGTGTGTTCAGTTCTAAGTGCGGTCATGTAAAAGTCAATAAAGTTGTATTCTTTCACTGTATTCCGTGTGCTTCTTGTAATTGTTCTCATCGTCAGGAATGTGGCCACCTATTTTGTCAGTAATGAGGTGTTTGCGTGATTATCACACACAGAGATGGACGACAACGATCGATAAGGCCACATGTTTGTTCGTAGGGCTGGACAATCAACAGGGACTGGAAGAGAAAGGAGGGAAGACAGTTAACATTCAAGAGAAAAACAGCAATAAGTAGGGATAAAAATTCTCTCAAATAATCACGAATCCCACTGCAAATAGGCTTAGATCAATTTTAAGTTTTAAATTTGACCCAATCACTGATGTTTGTCCGTGACGTATTTAATGGGCCAGTTAATGCAATATTTGGCGCTGAATGGCTACATTCACTTCCTCCGCTGCCATTGCTAAAACTACAGGCAGACTACAGTTCTAAAACGGCGCAGAGATTCAACATCATCGTTTACAACTTCTCTCCTTTTGTTCGCTGATTGGACCCGTCAAAAATGGACAAGAGAGAATCTGGGGAAAAAAACAGACTTTGCTGTAAGGGAGATCTGTTTTTGACTGGAGTTGCACAGGGAGGCAATGGCCAGGCTAATTCAGAGCAGTAATTAAGCCACAACTTTACAAAAAATGTAAACATTTTGCATTTAAGATAAAAACATCTTTGTCTCTAAATATGTTTAACCCGTAACTCCAAAAAGCGGCATAGCTTTAGCTTCACCTAATTCAAATTCACTGGAGGCATTTTTGTTAAGGTTTATTTTTTTATTATTGAATTGAATTGTTTATTTACATCTCTTAATGTATTTCCAATATTGTATAAAACTTAAGACTTAAGTGGTTAATTGAACAATTTGGAGAATGTGCCAGTTTTGTTTACACTAGTTATTGAGTAATCGTCAGCATAATCGATAGACTAATTACTAAAATAGTTGTTAGTTGCAGCCCTACAATGGTGTTGAGACCCTGCACACATGTGACACTGAAGGTTTTAAAGCACAACTGTTCGTCCTCACACTTTATGTTTTACTGACAGAGTTCAATACCAGTTTAAGGTGTAGATGTACCAAAGTATTTAGGAGATCAAATTATAAAATGGAGCCAAAAGACCCACACGCCTCTATTATATTTCAGAAAACAATCCCCTTTTCATTTTGAACATACAGTCTCCTCTGACTGAAGCTCAGATTAACTTTAAAACCCATATCGCAAGGGTGGTAGAGGCCAAAAGAAGCTGTGAAATGGTCCCAGTTTTTATTTCTGAATGAATGGAACTCAGATTAGTCCAGATTACAGCACATGCAATAAAAGAATGCAAACTCAAGTGTTTTTCTACAGTCGCTCTTTTTCTTTTTGTTTTCAGACTTTTAAAGACAGTAGTGAAGCTTTGGCAGACGTACCTGAGTTTTACATATGGCTCCTGGGGTTATGCCCGTCCCCTCCTAGAGAAGGGTGACCCCCGCCCAGCTGCAGCTGGTGCTCCAGCCCTGAAACTTTCTCCTCCTCTCGCCTCTTGAGGCAGGCGGCTTTTGGGTTTAAATTACGCTCTAAAAAGATAAACAGAAAGCAAACGTCAAACGAATATTCATCTCCAGGTACTGAAACAGCAAAGTGAGCTTTTAAACACTTTGCGAGAGGGTAAGCAAGTCAAAGGGATGGAAAGTGAGGTGAGCTGTGCAAGCATTTGGCAGAAAGCAGAGATTTACTTCCTTAAACGTTCTCCTGTTCTCCTATCTTCATGTACTGCCAGAGAGCCGCAGAGAAGAGCCATATGAACACCAAGCGGTCAGTGGAGACAAAGTCGTACGAGTCCAGCTCTAGCGAGAGAAATCCAGCTGTCTAAGTGGATCACACCTGCTTGCACTCGGCTGACCTACCTCGCACCTGCTTCTCCAGGCTCAGGATGACCTGGACAGCCTGCTGCAGGATGATGAGCTTGGTCTGGGCCTTGTCGCTCTGCAGGTGGACCTGACACATCCTGCCCAGCTCTCTGAAGGCTTCGTTTATGTCGCGAACTCGCACTCTCTCCCTGGCATTGTTAGCTAGGCGGCGATCACGCTCCCTCTGCTCCTTCTCCTCCGCAGTCAGGTTCTCGTCGGTCAAAGAGACGAGGCTGCAGCCGGGAGGAGAAGTAAGGGGTGGGGGAGGGAGGAGTGGAGTGATTTTCATCTAGCAGTGCTTGGCAATTAATTTTTTTCCCCACCCACAACACTGGTGAACAATCCTAAATCACATCCCTCCTGAAATATGCTTGAACAATCTAAATTTGTAACTTTAATGAAGAGTTTTCACCCTGTTTTGTACTTGGAAGTGAATTAATATGTGCAGGTCAAAATGCTTCTAAGCTCTAGAGAAAAACCTGAAACTGTTAAAGAAGACCTCCGTGGAGATGCACCATAAGTCCACTGAAACATTTATGGACATCTACTTTCTTTTTGGGTGCAATTTTGAGCAGTTTGAGAGCAGGGCGTAATCAAGATGAAGTGATACCTAAACACAAGTCCTGAGCTTTAAGCTGGGTCATTAGGGTCCAGAATGGAAGGGATCGGGGGGAAATTGGGGGAAGATATGGACACCGAGTTATGAGAAAGACAGGAAGCAACACCATCTGCCAAATGCAATACACAGAAAGAGCTAAAGCAGGCTAACTGTATTAAATACATCACCTGCGATGTATTTAATACAGGTGATGTATTCATTCATCTCAATGCGAGAAAGACGTCAGTCTTTGTTGCCGTCTGCAAACGGAAAGTGAGAGGAGGTAAAGCAAAAACGTAAAGGGTTAGAAAGAAGGAGAGGTTTAATGTTCAAAAGGCTGAAGCGTGCAGAACAAAGAGTCTAAACATGAAGGAATGTTAATTCACAGCATACAGCTCGGCTTTGAGGCAACTAAGTCTAATTTGGTAAAGGTTATAAAAAAAAAGACATTAAATTAAAATCACAGTTGTTCAAGTCAAGCATAACAAGCGATTGTGAAAGAAATGACTAGATGAAAGCATAAAAAGCAATTACTAAAGCCAAAAAACATGAAGCAGACAGACAGTAAGCTGTGAGCGAGGCAGCGTAGTGAATTAAAAGCAATGACAGACCCGTTATGAGAAAATGGAAACCTTCAGGGTGAACAGGAGAATGGCCACGTCTTAAAACTGTGACACAGCTTTATATTTTATAATCCTCTTTTTGCTTTTAGGACATTTTAGACTCCAGAGCTATAAAAATCCAAATAGCTTAGAATTAGTTCTGATTCTTTTGCAAACAAGGCAGATCAATGTAGGAGAAGCTCAAGCTGTGTGTGAGTTTTAATTTGGAAAGAGGCCCCTCCCCCTCCGCATCCTTTCTCTCTGGACACCCACTGACCTCGAACTTGCTGCTCCAGGTTGAGTATAACTGTAACGGCCTGTTGCAGAATGATCAATTTGGTTTGGGGTTTCTCATAGCTGAGGTGGAGCTGACACATGCGACCCAGCTCCTTAAAAGCCTCATTGATGTCCCGCACGCGCAGCCGCTCGCGGGCGTTGTTCGCCAACCTCCGTGCTTTCTCCCGCTCGGCCTTTATCTCCACCGGCAGATCTTCGTCGTCATCCTCATCATCCAGACTACTGATGAGTTGGTGGCAGATAAGGAGGGAAGGAGACAATAATATGGGTATAGCTCATTTGGGCAAGGATCCCATATACAGTTGTCAGGTGTTTGTATCCACTTATCACAGGGATGACTGTCATCATTTTGGGCTTTTATTGGTTTATCTGAACTGGACTTTTATCAGGTTCTAACGATTGTACAATGTACATTTGCCAAAAAATCATGCAAAGAGGCTAAAACATTCACCCTGACTGATATTTTCACTTTTGGCCTTCAGTAAGCTGCAGAGAAACCACACACTTTTTGTAGTCATCAGTCCTTGCGTATTTCTGGTTGGACATTTGACCATTGTTCGTGGCAAAATTCACTGAAATTGGTTGGCTCCCTGGAACAGATCTAGCTTTAAATTGTAGTGTATCATTTTTCAGTAGGCCTGAAGCCAGGACCATCAGCTCAGTGTTAGCCTGTTTGTCCAGGATGTGTTTCACATAACTGTCTTGTTTAACTTGCTTGTGAGCTGAAGTGAAGCGGAAGAATTTGGAGATTAGTCCTTTATCTGCAATAAACTCAACCTCGTGAAGCCAATTCCAGGCTTCAAAAATCACTAGTTATTTTCTTACTTGAAAAAAAATGGTTAAAATATTATTAAAGGCCCAAAATGTTTATGACAGTCATGCCTCTAAAAAGTGTATATAAACTTATAACCAGAGCTGTACCTTGCTAAGTAATTTTCCTAATTTGTGCTACACGTTTAAGGGACTACCACAATAAAAAGCACCTCTAAACAATGGCTTGTTTTTAATCACATAACAGAAATTGAATTAGCTGGTAAAACGCTCTGATTTCTGTCATATTATCAACATTATGCCTGAAGAGTCGTCTAGCATATAACTATTTTTCTAATTCTGCTACTGCAAATATTCTAATTCTATATAAATTATATTAAACATTATGGTGCAGTTATGATTTGGACACCTTGTTCGAAGACGAGCCTTCAGATCTTTTCTGTCGTCCTCTGACTTGTCTGTAATTGAGCAATTCTCATCGTCCTCTCTCTCTTCTCGCTTGATAGCTGTGCCACCAAAACGATTCCCGCTTCCAGGCAGGCCTGCACACACACAGCAAACAAGGTGCTAAACTTTTACTTATTTGTGACGAAAAATAAAGATTGCAATGAGAGCAGAAAAACCTACCTGTAAAACCACCTGGCTGAGAGCCTGAATGAACAGATGCAGGGCCGTGATGCAAAACTCCTCCACCAGAGGGCAGACCAACTGAATCCTCAAGGTGGCTGGAAACCTTTAAAACAGTTGTTCCTGTTAGTGCTGGCTTCAAAGCAGACAAACAAGTGATCTGGCCAACACGACCCCCTCAACGAATGGTATGCTGTGTATAGCATTTTCACCCTCTTCCTGAATCTCACCAGTCCTTGCAGACGACTGGCCAATCCGAGAGCTGCACTGTTGAAACCCGGTGCGATCCCTAAGCCAGCCGACAACAGGCTGTTCATTTCTGCAAGTCCCGGCCCTCCCTGTCCGCTGGCGTGCCGCTGAAGGACATTGATGGCTTCTTCCAGACGGTCCTCCAGTTTACTCTGCTGGGATTCGGGGAGAAGGATAACACACGTAAGATTAAGCGTCATTTATGTAATCGCCCTGTTTTTACGTTAAACGTCACACAAAGTGACTCACCATGGACTGAATTCCTCCCTCAAAGTTAGGTGAAGGGGTGGCCTGGCCTGAGGACCGAGTCCACTGTGATGCACAACCTTGAAAAAGAAAAACAAAAAGGGTAAGAAGGTTCATTCCTACAGAACAGACGAGTATTTATAAGACAGGTAGGAGATTTATTAATGGAATGATTTGCTTTTAAAGTAAAGAAGCAAGGCAATTTTATCTGTACAGCACATTTTCAGCAACAATGAAATTCATAGTGTTTCATATGATTAGAAGGAAAATAAAAGAAGAAAGACAGGAAAGAAGGAATAAAAGAATGAATGACAGGACAGAAGAGAGGAAAGATAAAGGAACAAGAAAGGAAGATAGGAGTTAAAGGAAAAAAGAAAAAGTAAGGACAGAAGGAGGAAAACGATGCAGAAAGCAGTATAAAAAAAAGTAAGAACAAACAGAAACTAAGACAGAACAATGAAAAAAATTGTGGGAAATAGGATCAAATTAAAAGGGATAAATAGCAGACAAATGGAGGAATAGAGACAACTTTTAAACAGGAGGTATGGGAATAAAGTCTTGAAACACACAGATCTTCCCATACTCTACTTTTTCCATCTTTACCCAGTATAAGAAAAAAAAGCATGAGTCATGTTCCACATTTTTCCAGACTGTGTAAAAACCCTGAAATGTGTTCATGCACACAATAAGCAGAAGTTTTATATTCGATCAGACTAAGGAGAGCTAGCTAGTTTTAGATTTTACAGTCGGCTTCTTTTATCTAGAATATCACACAAAGACCGAGGGTAGAAATCAGGACTATGTTAGTCAACCTGAAGAAACAGGCAGAAACTTTGTGACAGATGTTTGCAGATGTGCTGTGTGAGCTCTTGTTCAGAGGTGGAAAGAAGCAGGTGAAGTTCGGACCAGCAGTAACGAAAACTGAAGAAAGCAAATGCGCGTAATCGGCCTCAGAAGTCCCAGATTGTGGCAGGTAGCCATCAGCTCAGAACGTCCAGACACTGCCAGGACCCTGGTACACCCACCTACAGTCTGGAGACGTCTGGTCTCACAAGAGAGAAAACATTCTTCTGACGTGGAAACAAAGCCAAGCTGACAGTGGGTGCTTTGGTCTAGCAAGTCAAAAACTGAAACGCTCGCCTTGAACAGAAGGCTGTTTTGATTGACTACTGTCTGAAACAACAATGCAGCACTGAGGAACGCATTGGCAAAGGCAGATTTGGTGAGACCGTTTCCAAATTTGTCAATGTGCAGATTGAAAATGATCCAAACGGGGATTACAAACTGTGATTTCAGCCACCAGAAGAACAAAAGGTCGAGCTACAGATGGTATGAAAAGCATAAAGCTCTTATTACAGGATTACACGCAGAAACTGTCGAAATGTACGGATGAACTGTGGCAAACTCCCCCAAGATGCCAAACAAATAAATAAATAAACTGCTTTCCAACACGTTCTGAAAACTGAGCAAGGAAAACAACTACTTCAGAGAAGTTCTCACTTGTTATCAAGTGATTCGATTTTGCAGTATGCCACTTTTTGTTATTGATAAAAAAATTTAATTCAACACATTAATTTCTAGAATTAATGTGGCTTAATGGTTATTTCTGTAAACCTAAAACACATTTGTAAATATGACTTTGTGTTTTTCAGGCAATAGTTCAAATTATTTTCTTAATTAGCTCCGCATAATTTCACTACTTTGTTACGCCTCCAGTCTTGTGACGGTACTTTATACACATAGGGTGTCATGAGTTAATGCTTGGATTGATTGAAGAGAAAAAAAGGGAAGTGACCCCACCTTGTTTTTATTTTTACTGTATTTTCCCTTCCTCTCTCGTAAGCTATATCAAGCTGGTGAGCGTACATGAAAGTTACGCTGTGGGTGGAGTAGCTTTAAATAAACGTGAAATCAAGAGAAATGCAGCTTTTCTGCTGTAAAAGTTGCGGGGGTTTTTAGAATAATTTAGACTCATAGCATGAATTTCTGATATTTAAAAAATACATAGTTTACTACTTTGCTATTTTAATTTGATTTATTTACATTAAATAAATCTCCAATAAGATGATTTGTTTCAGTAGTAGTTTTTGTTGCATAGTTGCTAAGTTCAGACTTTACTTATAAGCTTCTAACTTTGCACATGGTCGATGTATTAGATACATTTGGAACAGTCTTTAATTGTCACATAAACGTAAAACTTTAACTTGACATGTTTTCAGTCCATTTTACACCCAACATATGGAGCTCCTTCTTCAGATTGTATGTTTTTCACTCACCTGATACAGCCTGTGGTGAGCCGGAGGGAGTAGACGGCGATGGAGGGAAAGCGTTACTGTTGGGGTCTGAAGGATAAATCTGAACAAAGAAGTTCTGATTTTCACTCAAAATAAAAATGCTTATTACTTCTGTTTATGTTGCCTCAGAAAACAACACATAATCTGTAGAGTCCTATGTCAATAACAGTATTACTTGATTATAAATATGTACTCTACAGCTACTTACTGATGCCAGGGCTTTTCCAATCTCATCACCTGAACTTCCTGGTACAGCACCCCGATTTGCTTCATAAATAAAAGCAGAAGATTTTAATTGGTCCGGTGTAGAGTGTCTTGCAAAAGCATTCATACCTGTTGAACTTTTTCACATTTTGTCATATGCTAACCACAGACTTAAATGTATTATGTGGAAATTTTAGGTTGTAGTAGTGTGAAAAAACAGCATAACTGTGAAATGGATGAAAAAAAAAACACATAATTTGCTTTTGTTGTCTTTTTGTGGTTTAGCAAATAAAACCTTATAAAAGAGTGGCATGCCAATGTATTTAAATGCTTTAGAAAATGTTTCAATCCCTTTTCTACGTCTAGATGCTGGCATTTTCCCGTATCCTTCTTTGCATAATAGAACACGGTCAATTAGAGTGGATGGAGAGCTCAAGTGGATTTAGGTCTGGATGTTGACTAGGCCACTCTAACGCTTGAACATGTTTTAATTTAAACCGTTTTCATCACAGCTCAGACATTTTAGGGTCATTATCCTACTGAAGGAGTCTCAAGTCTTTTTCAACCTCTAATCTCCCCCGTCCCTGTTAAAGAAAAAAAAAAACCTTTCCCTCTGCGGACAGATTTTGTAAAGGTGCTGGATTAATCAACCTACTTCTGCTTTTATGTTTTTGTATGTTTGTATCCTGTTTTGATTTGTCTTTCTGCCCCCCTGTGTCCTAAATAACACACATGTACTAGTACTAGTGTGCACAAGTGATTTTTGCTTTATTTTTCTTCTTGTTCTCCCATACTGTCTTTAGTTGGTATATACTTTGTTTTTATAAGTAAGAAAAAAAAATGACGGCATATGATCAGAGTACATTTCAGCTCTTTGGGCTGCAGACTGAAAAAAAAAAGAAAGAAAAGCATCTCCACAGCATGATTCTGCCACCACCGTGGTTGTGTGAAAGGAGCTTAAAAAACTTGAGACTGGAGATTGGGATGTAGATTAAAGCGCTACTGCCTCTTCCCCACGTGTTGCTGTAAATTGCAAGTCAAGTTTTCAGCTGAAATTGTAATGAAAGGTGATCCATTCAAATTACACTTCAAAGTTATGCATTATTTTGTGTTGGTCAATCATAAAATCTAAATAAATTACATGAAATCTTCCAGTCACAATGTTATAAAATGTAAAAATAATAAAGGGTTCTGACACTTAATTCAGTACCTATATAAATATATTAAAAACAAAATTACTTTGACATTTGAAGCTGAAATGGTACACAATTGATTTACCCATAATCGTTTCAGTGCCAGCGATGGGGGGTGTGTGGCTGGGAACTCCGAAGCTGCTGGATCCTGCGTGGAAGCTGGTGGGATGAGCTCCGTTCACTTCACTGCCATGCAGGGGGTAGTTTTGGGGTGAGAGGGGAAGGGGATGCCGCTTCTTAAAAGAGAACATCACATACAGCGTTAAGGACGCAGAAGCTTTAGTGATAAAAAAAAAAAAAAAGGTGATTTTAACAAAAATTAAGGGGGGAAAAAAACTGAACACACCATTCTGTCTTGAGGGTTGATGGCAGTGAATGGACCGTGCTGGCCCAGATGGGGGGAGTTCCCCAACACGGCAGAATATCCAGGCTGAATCATCGACCCGGCAGAGCCCCAAGGATCAGAGGGCGGGTGGGCATCTGTCAGGGGGAATCCAGCAGAGAAACAGGGAAAATAAGGCAGAGCCATAACCAGACACAGGAGAGAAGACAATGAAGGCCACATATGAGCCGTGTCACATTAGCGTGATGACTTTATTCAACCATGATTCATTATTTGACCCGCGGGGCTGTCAGTAGCCTACAACCACAGCACCTACGGCTCAACTGGACATATCACAGTAAAGGAACCGACTCTCCCAGCTGTGCTGGCTTCAAAGGAAAATTCCAGGAAATTGTTGTCTTTGCCAGACTAAACTTTTTATCTAAACACAAAGAACTAGGAGAGACTCCAGAGGAAAATATTGTTTCAACTGACCTTGCATGTAGAACGTTGATTGGTAGACATTTCCTGCTTTGGAGGCTGGGAAGCAAGTGGTGTCCCGATTAAAATCCTCTCCTGTGGCTGTGGGGTAAACCTACAAATAGAAAAGTGAAATGATGACCGAGTCTGACAGAACGACACAGTGAGCTCAAACCACATGTTTACATACACTGTACAAAAAGACAAATTACCCTTTTTTTCCCCTCACTTATATTAAATCAGACTAATGTTTCTCTCTTTTAGATTGCCCAAATAAGTTATATTTGCTGGATGCCAGAATAATGAGACTTTTTGTGAATTTCTATGAAACCAACAGTAGATTCATTTTTCTAATAAGTACTGGAATTGCCTTTGAGCTGTTTGACATGGTTCAAACTGTTTTGATCTCCTTTCACAAGCTTATAACAACGACTTGCTGGAATTTTGTCCCATTCCTTGTGACAGAACCGGAGTAACTCAGTAAAGGAGTTACTGAGTTAGTGGAGTTCTCCACTATTATTTTCTTTCCTCAAGATGCCATCTATTTTATGAAGTGCACCAGTTCCTCATGTCGCAGGCCACCCCACAGCATGATGTTGCCACCCCATACTCCACCGTGGGGATGGTGTACCCAGGCTTATCGCCCTTTCCCCCCAAATGTAACCATGGTCATGATGGTCAGTTCAATAGTTCCACTTTAGCTACATCAGAAAGCAGAACTTGGAAAAAATTTATGTTTTTGTCCTTTGGTGCATTTTTAAATCGTAACCTTGCTTTTTTTGTTGCTTTTTGAGCAATGGCTTCTTTCTCTCTGAGTTGCCTTTCAGCCCTTGTTGGTGTTTCACAGTGGAAATAACACTGTTTCACCATCTTCAGAAAGCATTTTCATAAGGTCATCCCCTTTGTTCTAAGGATGATTCAGTTTTCAGTCCAAAACACATTCTCTTCTGGGACACAGGCGTCTCCTTCCTGATCATTAAGATGACTGTTCATTCAAATGGCATTTAGACTTATTTGTGATTGTTTGAATAGACTGCACTTTCATATATTTGGGAATTGTAGCTAAGAATGAATCAGACTTACGCAGTTCCACAATTCCCTTCCTCATCTTGGCTGATGTTTTTCTTTTATTAATCCTTGATGTCACACAAGGTACCTGTGTTTTTGAGGTGTTCATTTAACTCAAATGTTGTGAATGAGCATGTCAGAAGCTTACAAAGCTAATATGTTATAATCTGGGTTTTCCCTGATTGCTTAAAGGCAGAATAATATCAGTTCTGTCTTTAAGAAAACCATTTTAAAAAAACTCCAAAAAATATTTTTTCCTTGACTATTCAGGCACTGAGCGCATATAAGCACTTTTGGTAATCCTAACTGGGCCACAGCAATGACTCTTTAGTATAATTTATTATTAGATAGTATAAAAACGTATTTTTTGATATTGTGTAAACTTTTGATTACAAAGGAAATACACTTTTTTGAGCTTGCATAAAATCTTTCTCCTAAAGCTTTTACTACAACACGCTTAGCTCTGTGTATGATCGAAATCTATTTCCTTCTGAAGCTGAATTGTTACTCAGGCTAACATGGATTATACTATCTGGATGAACACTTTTTGAAACAACATTTCTTTAGATTTGAATAAAGATGAAAGAGTAAAAAATGTACAGCCAGACTCCTTTTCGAGCCCATAATATTTTAACGTGTTACGCTGTTAAAAACAGGCATGGAGTTCAATCTCCTTAACAAACAAAGTTTCGACCAGTCAAATGCAATCTTCATATTGAGATGGAATAAAGAAGACATTGTTCTGTACCACCTCCGTCCAAAATGAGACTCTGTCAAATCAAGAAACCAAGTATGTCTGTAAAACTCTGGTCAGAGTGAACTGAAGTTTTCTTCTGTAATTTGATTAAACAGAGAAAAAAAGAAGAGGAAAGAGAATGAAGAGGAGAAGAAGGAACAGGGAGATGCACTCCTAATTACTGAACCATCTGCCAAATCCTGGACAGCAGCCAACTCCGCTGGCAGCTGGGATGGAGGGATGGGGGGGAGGGCTGTTGTTTATGGTTGTGGAAGAGGAGAGAGAGCGAGGCTGTGTGAGGAAGGGTGGCAAGCAAGAAAAAAAATGAGGAAACAGGGTGTCCATAGAGGGAAACATGGAGGGAGGGAAAGAAAGAGAGGGAGCAAATACCATCAACCCCTTCCAGTACAAAATCTCCTCCGCGATTTTGTACTGGAAAGGAAGAAGTGTGGCCACAAAGCCAAGGGCCCACAAGTACAACATACTATAAATATATGCTGCAAATAAGTGGCTGGGTAAATAAGTGGCTTGCCACACTGTTGCCTTTTGACTTTGCTGCTGAAGAAGCACAGATGTTCGACCTAAAAGGCCCGCGCTGCTCCTATTATACCGCCCGAGAGCCAGAGGAAGAACTTCAGATGCAAAACTAAACATGAAAATTTTCATTCAGCTTAAAAACCAAACATTTTGGGATGCTTGGAATCAACGTTACAGACTGAGGTGTAGCACAGGGGAAAGAGTTTCTGGAAGTGTCTACTTACTGAGGAGGGCAGGCCAGGAGGAACCTTACGGATCTTTTTTGGCTGCGGGTTTGCTGGAAAAAAGACAAAAAGGAAACTTTATAAAAATGAGAAGATTGAAATTTAAAGACAAAACACAATACGCAATAAAGGTTTTCCTTTTAAACCCGTCAGCATTTGTGTAGCCTCATAATTCCTGCACAACCAGAAAAAGTTGTGTAGTTCTGTGTATTGAGAAGGAGGTAATGCTACTTTCTCTACCTAATAAGAAGTAAGAACTCGAAACCGCGTTTTAACACTTACAAGAGAAGTGGTGGAACCCACAGATGTAAATATAGATCAGAATGGAGACATCATTTGTAAAACAAAAACCAGTGGAGAAAAACGTATGTCTGATGAAAAGAAAAAAATGTGTATGTCTGCATTCTTACCAGTGAGGTCCTGTGCGGGTCTCTTCCTCTCGTAGGATGAATAAAACTGGGAATTGGACTTGGCAGAAGGCGGAGAGAGGCTATCAGGACTGGGCAGGGGTATCTCACTTGGCATAAAACCAGGCTACAGACGGTTTAAAGAGAAGAGAGGCAAAAACAGCAATATGAACATGTCCATGTAGAGAAAATTAAGGTTATCATAGATATGTATCTATCTTAAAAATGTGTTATTATAAACTGAGAGTTCTGTTGTTTTCTGGAGTTAGACGTGAAGAACAGCTTTAATTGTTAGAGTAGATTAGTACTCGGAGTTAAAATCAAGACCATTCTACAGCAAATTAAGCAAGTAAGGTGAGGAAAGTCTGAGTCTGGTCCAAATGATCTTTTTTTAATCACAGATGCAAAATGTATATATTTATTTTTAACATCTTTGGCTTAATTACTGCATTGACTATGTTGTTTTGCAGCAAATTGCCTTTTTGAGTCTGTATTCCAGTTAACAATTAAATCAGTTACTAAATTCGTTGAGCATTATTTCAATAATCGTCAACGATTAATTGCTTAATCACGATTAATCGGATTAATAATTTCAGCCCTATTTGTTTCCACAAATAAATTGCAACAGTGGTATGCTTGCATTAATTTATTTTTGTGTTAATCTGCAAGTTTCCCTTTGTCACATTGTTGCTGGTACAACTTTAATTTCTTTGAAAGAAGCTCACTGGCCTCTCAAAAACGACTCACCTGCGTCCCAAATGATGAGTATGACCCTCGTTCAGCTTTCCCTGTTAAAATAAAGAAAAAGACGTGAGTATTATTAAAAGGCAGCTTTTATGTATCTAATCACATTGTCCTGTCTTTCATCCCATTTGCAATGTGAATGTATATGCTGCAGTAATTAAACGAACCAAATAGACTCATTACAAATGCTCCAGGGGCAATTGTATTCAAACTCTGCCCCCTCCACTGACAGTTAAACAGAGAAGAGCTATAGTCCACTGTTATCCCCAGGGAGAGCCCTGTTTGTGCATGGGTGCCCTCTACACCCCCACCCCTCCCATTGTGAACACACACAAACAAACACCTCCTCCACATCCTCCCCGTTTACCCTACTCCCCTCATCCTGAAATATGCGCTGCCCTAAACTGCCACACGAGTGCCGGACTTGTGAATGGCTGCTCTGAAAAACAAACTGCTTGTTGTTCTGTTCAGTCACACTGTCCATTGATGTACGAGTCTGAGCGCCAGTTAACACATCACTTAGTTCGACACTGACAAAAAATGTTACCAATTTGCAAAAAAATAAATAAATAAATAGAAGGGATGATTTGAAAGTGGTGATGTCTGTGCTTCGAGAGCTCAGTTTGAATTAAAGTCTTTTACCACCAATGCCTGGTCCAAATACCGGGGTAGAGGCCAGACTTTCTCTCTCACTGTAAAGGCCCTCTTCGAAAACCTAAGAGAAAGAGATGGAATAGCACTTCATTCATACTCGCATCAAAATAAGAATCCTTTGATTTCAGTTCATTTACATCAAAATGCAACAAAATGATATATTAATTATAAGATTATTTGGATTCATTGTGATTTATTGATTATTGAAATAATCGTCAATGAATTTAGTATTTGATTAATCGTTAACTGGAGTATACAGATTCAATGAAAGAACATTTGCAAAAGAACAGGAAGCCAAATATACATCAACATATATATTTGCATTTAAGATGTTTTTTGAAATCCTTTGAAAATATGTTCCTAGAACTCCTTATGTGGCATAGTTTTAGTTTGATCATTTTAAAATTCTGTAAAAAAAAAAAAAATCCTCTGAAGCGCCTTTTGATATTTTACAATTATGAATTGGTTAATGCAAAAATTAATAAATGAATCTGCAAATGATCAAGCATACACTAAAAGAAAGCTGTGTTATTGCACTATTGGCAATAAAATGTTTATTTTTTTATTTAAAAATGCATTGACTTATTTGTTCATTTGCATATTTGAATGTTATTTCTAATATTGTATAAAAAAGGGATAAGTGGTTAAATGAAACATTTACAGAATGTGATCATCTTTTTATGCAATTAATTGTCTGAATAATTGATAGAATAATTGATTACTAGAATAATCGTTAGTTGCAGCCCCGAATTTTACAATTTAATTTTAAGCACGAATGTAATATTCCTCCATACTTTCATAGTCACCTGCTAGTATTCTAATAAGTTTTTTTTTGTTTTCAATCAGTATATAATTGAAAAATAACAAATTACACTCTTGTTTAAGCCCAGGAAGGCAGGTCACAACTCAGTATTAATCATCGGCAACACTGGTAATGCATAAGTGGTCAAATCTAGAGCACTTCATAATGTTGCAGTCTGTGCGTAAAAGAAGTATGAAGCAATAAATCATGCAGCACATGAAGAATAACACAACATCTGCACTCTATGGCTGAGGCTAAAATAAATCATACCCTTCCCTGGTTGAAAGATGGACTAGTCTGCTCCCCTGGTCCCCACGGACTGGACCCTCTCCTCTCATCTACTACACCTGTTGGACAAAAAAACTCTGTCAGCCAAAAGGTAATAAAATTGTGATCACAGATTTATGTCCCTGTTTTGCAACAAATGTGTCACTTGAGAAAGTGATGACTTGCTTTGATACAGGTTTTTCAGGCTCCTTAATGTAACCTACATTGAGGAACTTCAAAGCTCACAGAGCGTGACAGCACTGTGACAGCGCTGTCACATAGTCTGGATTTGAGCTGTAGGAAGTTTGAATAATTAACACCCAGTACGAGGCTTCCAGAATCATCCTCGACATTCCTCGGTCTCCCACTCCACTCCTTTACGCTTTCCATGGCAACACTCATTCATAACCCATTTACTCTCACACGTTAGGCCCACACCTTCACCTTAGCACAAGGCTCACCGTCTCAAACTCACATGGCTAGCATGTGCCATTGCTGGTCGGAGCAGCTTTAAGAAAGGGATGTTAAAAGATTTGTGGAGCAGAAATCTCTGCCCATCCCCTCGCTCTCAATCTCCTCTCATACTGCAACACAGCATCTCTTGGGGAAATCTGAAGTTTAATTGCACTCGTATTTGCATAATTGTGCATATTAATGAGGCTGAGCCCTATGAATATTCATATTTTTGTTTTGTTGTCTAATTAAAAAACTAAGGGGGGGAGGGGGATGCGAGAATCTTGACAGGATCAGCAGTAGAACAGAATAATGGCTCCATAGTGCCAAAAGCAGCTAGATTGCAGTGACAAGTGTGAGCTACACGACACCAGCGGAATAAGAGATGAAGGAGGCAATTTCACGTCCCCTCTCTATGTCTGACTGCCGCTCTGTCTGTCAATCAAAGCAAAACTTACACGTTAGACATTTTAGCGTGTTATCAGCAAGCACCTTCAATCAAAAAATAGCAACAAAAAAAAAAACACCAACAACTTCTGATATGTTCTAGATTTAAAACTTTCTCTGCTTCAGTTAAACACCCCCATTATCACAAATACATATCCAAACAGCAACCAGATGGAAATAAGTATTGTTCTACTCATCATACCAATACCGATGTTAATGCCGATACATCGCACATCCCTAACAACCCAAGAAGATGCATCAACATCAACAGCAAGCAACAATTAAATACAATTAAATTAATTCGCCAACCAAGATTTACTCTAATCCTATTTTTTGATTCAATAAAATTCAATCTGACGCAATTTATCATAATACATCAAGATGAACTTTTTGAGTGTTAGAGAGCAACGTTTATTAAAAAAATTAATAAATTCTTTAACAATTGGACTTGCGTCATAATTCTACAATAACTCTAATTTCAGTATGGAAATTTTAACAACTCAGCATTAAGCAGGCTAGATTAACAACAAAAACACTTGTTGATCTCGTAAAGAAGTGTGTTTATATCTGCCCATATTTGTGAATAGTTTCACTCGGTGACATTTAAAGGAGGGTCTAATTGTGAAATGACATTTAAGATAGTAAAATCACTTAAAACTACAGTGACAATTTGAAAAAAGAGAATAAAATGATCCAAAAATAATGGCAGAACATTTTTTTGCTGATCAGGATAGTGGGCATTAAAAACTGCTCAGTACCTTTTTTAATCCAAATGACAAACAATAAGGCATTTGGTCGGGAACATGTTTATCTACATTATCACGATAAACCACTGCCCTCATTATAAAACCCTTTTTTGCTCTCCGGTAGGAATAGCGGCAGAGGAAAGAGTCATTCACAGATTAGGGCTGAAACGATTCCTCGAACGATTCGAGTACCTCGATTATTAAAATTCCTCAAGTAAAATTTATCTGCCTTGAAGATTCGTTAAATTATGTGTTATTATGCAGCTCACCGTGTTCCACCCGGATCATTATTTGTGGTGGGTAGTGCTCTTACTTCCGCCTAAGAGTTGTTGTGAAGTGCTAGCAGCATGGCGTTGAAATGTGCAGCGTTTTGTCAGGACACAAATAGAGATTGTTGAATTTAGCTTTGGGATGGTTGGACTACGACAACTTTTTTGGCGTCGGAATCTTGTCGTTACAGTTTTGGAGTGAACGATGGGAATGGCAGAGAGAAAGAGAGAGAGAGAAAGAAAGACAGAGAAAGGAAGAGAGAAAGATTTCCGATTCCTCAGATAATCGTAAAAATGTTCTATAGAGTACTCGATTACTAAAATATTCTTTTATAACAGCCCTATCACAGATACAATTTTTATTTGAACAAATCAGATTATAGTGCTGGTCCGAGGTTTCGTCCTCGGACCAGCTAAAACTGCAGCTACTCTTGGCTTCTTTATGGTTACACTTGTGCTGTACATACTGCTAAATGTCAGTCAGCTGCCTAAAAGAGGTTCCTACACTTTTCACTAACTCACTAGAGCGGCAAACGTTCTGTTTGGAAATGTTTCCAGTCAAGAAAAGCATGTGCAACTACAGTGTGGGAAAGAAAGGGATGCAATCATCTTCATTCGAGTAAAGTGTTTTAAAAAACGACCAAGAAGTATATTTGTTTGCAGTGTTGGCTGTAGACAGGCCAACTAATTAGCCGATTATTATCATCTTATCATAACTGGTCTACTCTATTAAGGGTAGAAAAATGTAAAATGGATAATGCTCTGCACCTAAAAACTGTGTCTAATTTGGGTGTTCATTATACAGTTTTTTTAAGTTGCGTATAAAAATCTAATATACAAAAATAACGAACAGAAAATAAATACTGTTATAACCATAACAGTGAAAAATTACAAATTACTTTTGCGGTGGTAGAAATGAATGTTGCTTTTGATGTAAAACAATTATGTTGTATTTTAAGTTCTTGTTTAGATTTGGAGCGAATGTTGTTCCTTTTATGCTTATTTTTACTTAGAATATATTCATTTTCTCAAAAACATTTGATAACTGAATACGTTTCCATATCAAGATTTCTTAACATTTTTCAATTAATTTAGTTTTATGAGTGAATATTGATTCCTAAAGTAGCTACAGCAGGCCATACTGCTGATTGCTAGTGAAGCATGACAATAATATTGATTACAAACATACAACGTTTCATTAGTCCTATAGAACGCCATGCCAAAATAACAAGTATCAGCTGTAAAGAACTCAGACAGGCTATAATATCCATAAGTAGGAAAAGAAATAGAGGATGAGTAACAGACAAATTCTCCCGAGAACCCCAATGCACTTTTCCTCCCAGCATGCAACACCCCTTTAAGGTTGGCTGGTCTATAATTACACAGCACAGACAGAGCTATCGGAAACAGACAGACAGCCTTAGTCACCGGCTTCGTGAGCGAAACGCAGGCAGATATATTGACCAAACATGCAGGCATTTCTTGGTTTTTACTGAAACGCTGCCCCAGGCCAACTACAACCGAGCGTTCTGTTTGTCTACACAACTTCTTCCTTCCCCTGGAAAAGTGAGTCACGCAGACACAAAGCGTGATGTCAGATACAATCTCAAGAGAGAAAACACTGTTAATGAAATACTGAACAATGTACAATGACACAGGGCTGACTTTTTAAACCTGTTAGTCACAGGAGACTTCCTAAGTACAAGACAATGTGACACACTATCCTTTAAACGCACGCAGCTTACATTCGACTGTTCTCCAGCAATAGTTTGGATATTTTTTGTTCTTTTTACGATTTTTGCAATAATAAGCAGCAGATCGTCAGACTTTACAGAACAGACCTTCATGTAACTTTCCCACCTGAGTTTTTCAAATTCAGTTTCACATCTGCTTGAAACAAGGAACCTTTTCATGCAAATTTATATCACAAGCCCGTCAGAATTTCTACCCATACCACCCTAAAAATACATGTTAGAAGTCTCGGTTTCTTGTGAACCAAAAAATGAAAGCACACACACACACAAAAAAGAAAAAGAAAAACAGTGGACTGGATTGAACAGATATGATAATCACTCAGAACAAGAGCACAAAAACACATGGCAAAGTTTCACATTTAAACCATATGAATTGGGGGGAAAAACATGTAAATGACTCCACTTTAGATCCATATGGAAACTTTTAAACCCATCAGGTGTCTCTCATAGTGCCATGTGGGTGTGGGCAGGTATCAGACTAATGAGGAATGAGGAATGATGATGATGGTAAAAATAGAACAGTTTCATAGCATCACCCTACAGTAAAGCCCCAAAATATTCATAACTCTGGTCCATATAGATATAAAAACAATTCAATCAACCAAAAATGAAATGAGACATTCATCTCATAATAAATAATGTATAAGAAGAATCAGTTTAGAAAAAATTATGAATTTGTTTTTAATTTATACATATATATATATATATATATATAAACTTTCATGTAAAAAATTCTTTTACATGAAAGTTTTTTTTTACTTTTTAATTTCTCTCTTAGACCACAACCCAACTTCCTCTATTATTATTATTAAGAATCGTTATTGCAAATACAGCAAACAGGCCCTTATTATAATTGGCCCAGATTTTGCTATTTTATTGAGTTATCTTTAGCAAGTTTAGGTCTTTGAGGTAGGAAGGCCTACTTGCATCAAGCAAGGTAGAAGATGTGGTTGTTTGTTCCAAAGTGTCAAAAGGATAGAGAAATATACATGATACATATGATTTTGGTTATCAGCCATAACTACAAAAATGGTATCGGATTCAATGTCAAACCAGTGCATCCTTAATATAATACCCAATAATAAAATTGCTTTTTTGTGAAACAGAAATGTGATAAAGTTATAACTTATCCAGTTCTTCTTAAGTTATAATAATGTCATCACGAAAATCTATTGTTAAACTGTTTCTAATCCATTGACTTGAGCAAAAAGATCAAATAAAACTACAGAAATTTAGAGGCAGTTGCTAACGTTTCAGAATATTATACCTTTTTTGATATTCTGTTCTTTATAAATGAACATCAGGAGTAAAACAAGTTTATCTTAGCTAGGGAGCCCCCCTGCAGGCAGACAGTAGCTGACTACAGTGTTAAAACTGCAGTTTTTACATTATTTAGAGAGATGGCTAGATCCCATTCAGCTTCCACACCATGACTGTCTGTGATTTTTGATGAATATGTTCAAACAGCAAAACGTGTGTTTCTTTTAAAGGACGGAAAAAGTGTCCAAGGGTTCATTCAGCCACCTGACTGGCAGGGAGCAGCAACAGGCTAGTTAGGAGCAACACATACAGGAAACTATAAAAAAAACAGGTAATTTCAACATGTTTTCTTTAATCTGAATTGAAAGGAACCACCACGGGATAGGTAGGAATGGTATGATGGAAAATGTTTGTGGTTTTGAAAGCGTAACTTTTAAAAACCTTGGCAAACCTTGATAGCAGCAACCACCCCACGCCTAATTCAGTATGTGTGTAAGACTAATGACTGTTACATAATTACTCATCAGGAATCAAGAGTTTTGAGCTTTGATATTAGACATCAAACAGCATAGCTCATTCCAATACCAGCGGTGTGTGCCTAGGGTGTCTGGATTTACACTGAGCCTCTTATTCTCTGCTAAAACAACTCCCTAATGTTAGCTAAGTAGCTAAAAGTTGTTTTATAATTTTCTTTTGTTAGGTGGATTTACTTACTTTTATGCTGCAAAAGGTCAGAGTCTGAGCTAAGAACGACACTAAACTCTTGAACAAGAGTCTTAGGAATATCTGCTAAGCTCAGTTCAGGCATTTCAGATACAGAAATGAGTAGCAACTTGTTCAAATAGCTCTAAGAACTCTGGTACGGTTCCTGTGGGCCGTAGGTGCCTCATGAGAAGCCGTTAGGATTGATAACATCTACATGCCTCTTTTGTAAGAGCGCGCCTGATCCTTACAGAAGAACAACAAAAGTGGCTTTCTTGTGAGTAGATGAAACAGAGCCCCCAATAACCCCACCCAGCAACCGAACGTGCCGTCTTTGATCTTCCCCTTGAATATCGCGTTGCTCTCTGATGCGTGTTGAAAGACTTAATGCACCTCCAAAAATACAATGGCAGCAGGGAACTTTTTTGTCTGCGACTATAGGGTCTGGTAGAGTAGGGATACAGCGCATATAATCCGCCATCAGACATACAAAAGTACCACCAACTGATATTGGGCATCCTGGTTATTATTTGACAACATTGAGTTGCATGCATGCTTTAAAACTAAGAGGAGGGTTGGATTTGTGTATCTGATGATGAATTTTCAATTTATGAAAACTAAAACAAGGAAACGGGAACAATGTATTATTCTATTACAACTGGAAAGAAACCAAGAGAATAAAAATGAGGTAGTGAGACTGGAGATCGTCTCTAATAGATTTATTTTTAGAAAGTCACAGAAGCATTACCAAGAATTACGGCCACTGACTACAGGTGAAGGCAAACAAACTGTCTCTTTTGTGTATTATCTCTTACCAGGACCTCCAAACTGGCTGCTGGCGAGAGTCGTCGGCCCATTCTTTCCATTCGAAACTGGAGGTTCAAACATCTGAAAAGAGAGCAATAAATCTGTAAAACCACGGCAAGGCAATAAAACATTTGAATGTTCTCTCGATGTTTATGCAAACGTTGATCAGAGCGTAATCCAAACTGTCCTACATGCTTTTGATAACAACTGCAATAAACATAAGGCAACCCGAGCGTTTCAGCTATGATTTGTGACAAAAAAATAAATAAAGAAATTGAGCCGAGACAAACAAGAGCTTTATAGAAATCATGGCTGTTTAAACACATTACTTCCTAATAGAGAATAAATCTCATTCATTCCTATTTCGAGGTATTCATCACCAGATTTGGTGCTTATTAGTAAAATGAAATGGATTACGAAGGTAACATTGAGGCTTAACAGGGCCTTACCGCACTAAAATCCAGCAAGTCGCTCAGCTCCTTGTCGTTTTCCACTGCAGCCATTCTCCGATGCTGTTCACTGGGCCTTTACAGTCTCAGCAACAGACTACAAGGACAAGCACAAACAACATGACATCATTTTGCTTCAATAACTCGATACTGATTACATTAAATGCATTGATTAAGATTACTGTTTTCTGCACTCTCTATTTTAGTGTAGAGAGCTGCGTTAATGCTGCATTCCAGCTTCAGAACATCAACTATGCAGATAACGGCAAATGTTGTTTAATCTTTAAATGGAATATTAAAATCGAGCTTTGTTAGAAGAAAGATGAACAACATATAACAATGTCCAATCATTTGTTATCACTAATTCCCACGGAGGATCAAAATCTCCCTGTGCCGCGCAGCTGGAAATGCTAAAGGTGGATTGCCAAAAACCATTCAGTTCATTTAAAGCAACAGGTTTCAAACTCAGCTAAAAACAAACGTGTGAGGCCAAACAACTACAATGCCTGTAAAGAAAAAATTAATTGTTGCCATGTCTCTGCTCAGAAAATAACTACTGACGCACAACCAATTCCATTTATACAGCTATTTCCATATGTGAGTAGGTCTGCTATGCTAATTGACTTTACCACAGATACATTAAGGAAGAAAAAAAAAAAACACAACTACTTAACAACGAATGACAAAGCTTTTAATTGTGGTTAAAAAAGGATACAAAAAATAAGTTCTCACAAGTCAATACCTCTGAAGATGATTAATAAATGATTGGATAAAGTTTGTATTGCTTCACACAGCCTTTCGTCCAACAGAATAATTTATGTATAGTTTTAGTCACTAAATTTATGGATACACCCATAAATCTTTGTGCACTGCACAAAGGAAACCCACAAAGTAATTTTGTGGCAGAAAAAATATGAATTTATTTGCTTCAATGAACTTAGCTTTATGCCTATTTAATAAAAAAAATAAAACATATAGTCGTATGAAACTTACAAAAGTACATTGTGAGTTGTTTCTTTAAGGGTGTTTTGTTTTCATAAGAAATCATAAATATCTTATCTGATTATTTTAGGACTAAAACAATCAAATACAGGACTAATCAACTAACCAATAACTGCATATTGGTTAGCTGAACTATCTTTATACCCTCACAGCCGACAATTTCTGATCAAGCAGTGAGAAAAGTAAAACCAGTTCTAAAAGTAGCCCACATCAAACCATGGTTCAGCCACAGGCCATGCTGCGTTTGGTTTTAGTCAGCCCCTGGACTTGGGTGCTTATTCCACATCAAAACCTAACTGTGTTTTTAGCATCTCTGTGCACTGAAATCTACAGAGTGATAACACAGCATGCTGGATTCTTAAAGTGGCAATTTATGGCCAGCCAACATCAACACAAATGTTCCATGTGACTAAAAAACGTCTTTTAAAACTACAATTTTGGATTTGGTTTAAAAAAAAAAAAAAAAAAAAAAAAAAAAAAGAGGGTTTTGATGTTGTCATCGGTCATAAACGATTATTAAATATGAACTTAATTGTTTTAACTAATGAAGAGTTTTGAATTTATTGTTGGACTGGAGCTTTTGACCATTTGAGAAACATGATCGCTGTGGTTCAGTGGCTTTTCCTGAAATATATTACAAATGTTTTACATTTTTTGGATTAAGAATATGTACTACTTTTTTAATTATGTAAAAAAAAATTAACTAATGTAATACAGTGTCCTAGTTATATTCTCTTAGATTGTTAGGCTACTCTTACATTGCAAACTGTCTAGCTAAAAGAGTGGAAGAGAAAAAGCCAGTTAAAAAGCAGACTGCTAAAACAATCATCGCATTATGGTTAGAGATTTGTGACCTATTAAACTTCCTGTGTTTTCCAGACGTAACTGATGTGACTCCAAGAATACCACCTGAATAACTCATTTATTTTTAGGACCTCGCAGACGAGCTGCATTTTAAAATAAAATGATCACAAGGGAATAGCAAATATAGGCTTCCTACAAACCTCCATTCTGTCCCCAAATGATTTTATTATTATTATTATTTTTCAGTTTTTTTTTTTTAACAATATCCCGGACAATTGTGAACAAAATATTTAACTAGTGAGGTTTAGTGAGCTGAATGCTCCAGAAATCATGAAATGACATGATGCAGAAGTTTGCTTCCTATTTTATTGCTTTTTGGCTGTTCCAAAATTTGTACAAAATTAAGACTTTTAAAATCTGGACAGGATTATCCCACACTGAATGGAGATTCTTTAAATTAGGAGGAGGTCAGTATTTAGTTACTGAGATATATATATATATATATATATATATATATATATATATACATGATTTAATTCAGTAATTGTCTACTGGGTAGCAGAACGGTTTCAGTCCTAAATGTAACTACTGTAATGAAGTGGCCTATCTCATATTGAACAACTTTTATTTTCATGTTTTAGAGGGAGTCTGGCCACTTGCGGTGATGCCTTTATAGCCAACAAGAAAAACAACCCAAAATATCTGTATTTCTTGCTCTTATTATGTACGTAAATACTTGTGTCTCTTGGCATGTCATTGGGGTTATAAACCAATTTATGTTGCAAATTACAGAGAGGGATTTGGGAGGAGATAAACAAGAAGTGATGTGACGAATATTAATAAGTTGTGGAGAAAGGGTGAGATTTTATGCACTCCTCCTTTTTTCTACTTAACACCATTATATAGTAGCTGCTTTGCTTTCTCTGCATTAGCATGTCTAAAACGAATAAACACTGCAGTGGTGTAACGTCCAAGAGGCTGTAAATAGGGGTGCATGCGCGGAATCCGACCAAAGAACAATACGCTGACAGCTCATAATCTAGCAATTTCTCTGTCAGCAAGCCGAGGTCAAAATGGGGGATAAGTGCTTAGCCCCTCCTAACAAATGGAAGTTGCATTACGCTTGTCTTGAGCACCTCCGCCTTTTGGCCAGCGGTGTTTGGGGGAAAGTTACATGGCAGAAATAGCTGTAGAGAACGAGAGCTCCTGGCTGGCGTCAGAAAACACGGATCCAGGCTGTTCAGTGTCCATCGGGTTTTTAAATGTTTTCACCTACCAGGTTGGAAATGCTGAGGGACGTTTAAAAGGACCTGAGGGGGAGGGGGGGGAAACAAACAAACAAATAAAAAAAAAACAAAACCTGTTGCCTGCCCTGAGCACAAAGACTGAGTCCACAAAAAAGTTTAATGGATAATAATATATTAATTAATAAACCATTTCACTTTTTATTATTAAAATTATATTTTACTGTAGCTAGTTTGCAAGTGTGTGGGGGGATTATAAGGTGCTACATTAAAAGCTGCAAGCGACGGTTATAACGGTAGCAGGCTGACGGGAAAATACCCAAGTTATTTTCTGCTGTTATTTTCGTACTTTGCGCATATTTAGCAGCGATTTGGGGGCACAACTGAATATTAAACGTAACTGAACGTAAAACAGGCTCGCATTAGTCATGAACACAACGCGAGCGATATGAAAAGAAGTCAACGGCTGGCGTCGAAACGCAAAAAGCCCCACACATACAAGCGCCGAGACCCCAGGGGAGCTAATAACGTTATAGCTCACAGAAGTGAACAACGAAGTGTTTTCCATCAAACCCAAGACTGCTAATGCTGTGTGATCACACAGTGGACCTCGGTGAGACCGAAAGAAGGGGGAAGAAAAAACCAACACCCCGCTTTTCTTTCCACCCCCCGGCTACAGCCCTCCAACAACTTCATCGCTGCGCTTGAAACTTAGTTATTACGCCGAAATCAACGTAACAATTACAACTCCAGCTTCGCATGAATGAGCTTGTTTTGAATACGTTCGCATTTACCTGGAGTCAGCAGTGTAGCATCCAGCAGAGAGTAGTGGTACGACAATTTATAAGAGAGGAGAAACAAAGTTAGGGATAGGATCCGTCTCCCGTGGTCCCGGTCTGTGGGCTTGATGAAGCGCAGGACAGACAATATAAAACGCTCCTCTGTTGTCTCGCCTCGTCGTTTGTCTTCGTTACGGAGCCGACCTCGCGTCTTTAACGCGGACCATAACTCTTGCGGTACTCTTGTTTCCTTTCGCTTGGAGAAACTGCAGTCATTTCTTTTCCCAAGTAGACATTTTCACAGCCTCCACACCGTCGGTTCCAATGGGATATCACTCCGCGCAGCGCACAACCTACTGGGAGGATATGGGCGCCGAAACATCAGCGGTGTCAGGTTTCAAAATAAGGAGAAGAATACAAATCAGACAGTTTTTGACAGTTTGCGTTCATGCGCCGCGTTTAACAGACGCGCCGTCAAATGTCAAGGCTCTAAAATCGCGAGCGAGACACAAAATGGCCCAGCCACAAATTTAGGGGACCTATGTCAACTCGCGGATGAGGACAACAGAGTACACGACCACAAGATGGAACGATAATATCGGAAGGAAGGACCAATGGGATGCCGCGAAATTTTGATTGACGTGCAGGACGTCCAAATATATTGCAGCGTCACTCTCAAGTGCGGTGTCAATTTGCCAAAGGGTTTTGTAGCGTTCTGGTGTTCTTGAAGCCTTTGCTACGAAGTAAAAAAATAAAATAAAAAATCATAACACTTAGACAAGTCACGATGGTTGGTGCTCTGGCACGCAACTGCATAACATAATTAAAAAGTTTTCTTTAACACCCACATGGTTGAATTTATTCCTAAAGTTCGTAATTCACAAGTTGACTTGTAATAGCTACACTGGTTTGAAGAAGTATTTACTCCCACTTAAGTGTTTTCTTTTCACATTTTATCACCTCGCAACCACACGCCTAATAGAATTTCATTGGTATTTTAATATGTCAAACCAGCACTAGGTGTGGCCGTGCATTTGTCTTCAGCCCCCTTTATTCTGATCTCCCTAAACAAGTTGTAGCTGTGACACGAATACGGAGGCGAATACGTTTGCTATTTCTGCTTTGTCTGTGCCCTGTTTGCAAGTCTTCAACATACCCTGTTGTATCTGTGATCTCATGTCAGCTCACAGGAAAAGTAAATATCATCTGCAATTATTTTTTTGCTTTCACAAATTAAAACATTGTAAAGCTACAATGTCCGGCAGGCATTGTACTCAAAAATAATAATAATAATAATAATAAATTACATTTTACATCAATATATTTACATTGATTTACTTAAGAGTATAGAACATATAAGTACTGTATATGTTTGCAATACCCATGTCATATCTTGTACGTTCATGTCCTAACATGTTTTCTGAAAGCCAAAACATAACTTTTGTGAAGGATCCACAGAAATCATGCAAGAAAAGCTGGAAAATGTATAGCATCGCCCACAGTAACCTACATAAACGGCCATTCTGGTGTTGTTGTATATCAAGAGAGCTATTTTTGGCGTTATGAAAACAAGGTTGCAGGATGCAGACACATGTTCTAAAGAAAACCTCAACTGCTTTATGGGGGGAAAAAAAACCCTAAGTGACATCTGTGCCGGCCTTTACGAGAAAAGCCAGCCATCCACTTTGTGGTCTGCAAACATGCACACGAACATTTATGAGGCATGCATTGCACAAATGCAGCTCTGGCACACACACCTGTATGTGATTAACTGAGCAGGTCTTGTTATAATCTCACAACATGGTCAAGCTTCCATTAAACTCCTAATATACACATTGGTTTTGTTGGGGTTTTTTTTTATTCTAAGAATAATAGATTTTCTGATTTGCCCAGCAAATATCAAAATATTAACATCATTATTTTTGTAAAATACTGCACTTGGATTCATAGAGCAACTTCATTGAAACAAAAGGATGCAAGAGTACTGCACAGCTTGGGGGTTTTGCAACAGGGTGAAGAGCATCCAGTCTACTTCAGCACATCAACCTCATTATGACAAAAAGGGTTTCATGTCACAAATTCACTGTGACGCTCCAACAGTACACCTGGGGAAAGGTGGCGCACACATTCAAATGGAAGCGATCATATCACTGCGTTCCACTGAACATCAAAGATTGTTTGCTTTGTTGCTTTTTTGAAAGTAGGACAAGACTGAGCCGTCGTAACGTCAAGGTTCTATGTCAGAGTGCAAGATAGAAATGAAGTCTATATTTAGAGTGGAACTCCATTTTCCTAACCCCAAACCTATGCACCCTCCTCTCCACCCACTCTTTCCTGGGCTCTCTCCTCTTTTAAGCATCAGCTCTGTAAGTTTTTGTAAATGGGTTACCCCCATGCAAGCCACCCACGCATCAGGTACAGTATCAAAACCTGGGGCATCCTGTTATGACTTCTGGTTTCCTGTTTCCTGTAAAAAATACAGCCCCCCCCCCCCCCCCCTCCTCCTAGCTGTCGTTCTCAAACACAAACACACTTCACACCCCACAGCCTGTCAAAAAGCAAACAGAGCAGAGCTGTGATCAGCTTTAAGCAATCCGCTGCAAACAGAGTAAATTAGTTGGAGAGCTTCCACTTTCAGTTCTGGCTCAAGTATGTGCTGGATTGTAATTGTGTTGTTGTTTGTCTTCTTTTTCACTCCAAAGAAGACCTAATCTTCTATTTGTTGCAAGCCCAAGACTGAAATGTTTAGCAGTCAACATTTGAGGAAAATACACAGGGTCGTGCAAAAGTATTTACACCTCTGGAACTTTTGCGCACGGTGTCACATTATTAACCCTCAGTTCTTTTTATCGGGATTGCATGTCACAGATTAACCAAAGGTAGTGCATACTTGATTTTCAGTGTTTTTAAAATGAAAAATCAGTGAAGCCTGGTGTGTTCTTTCCTGATACCCCTAAATAAAATCTGGTGCAACCAAGTGCTTTTACAAGTCATCTAAGTAGTAAATTGTTTGTAATTTATTCTCAGTATCACTCTGCATCTTCTGTGAAGGCCTCTGAGTGTTGCTTGAGAAATTCAGAGAGCAAGCAGCATCGTGAAGACTTAGGACCAGGTAGGTCAGAGATAAAGATGACTTGATCTTTAAAACAGTGTTGGGTTCTAAAAGAAGACATTAAATACTTTACAGACCACTCTTTGCTCTAAAATGAAATTAAAATGGAAAGAGAATGGCACAACTACAAATAGAAAGAGACCTGAAAAGGCATGCAGAGAAATAACTTGCATGAGCAAGAGTGTCATGGTAACTCAGAGGTCGTTGTAGAGAACCACAGCTCTATATGTCGACAACTATTACTTGTGCACTCCACAAAGTTGTGTGCTCCATCAATCTGGCCTCGATGAAAGACCAACAAAACAAAGAGAAAGAAAACACGTGGAAGACAATGCTCTGCTCAGATGAGATCAAAACTGGATTTCTTTTTTACCAACAGCCAGGACACTTGTGAGGCAAACTAACACCACACCTAAACCCTGACCACAACAGCCACAGTGTGAAACACGGTGGTGGCAGAATTATGCTGCAAGGATGCTTTCCCTCAGGATGAAGGGAAGTTAGAGAGAGTTGATGGGAGAGTGGACAGAAACACTGAAAGAAAAGTTATTTAATGGTTTAGATCAACCCACTTCCACAAAATAATCTGTACCTCTAGCAGAAAGGTGGTTCTGTAAAGTATCAACTCTGGAGGGTGGTGAATAGAAATGCACACAGTGGTTTTTAGATTTTTATTTGAAGAAAATGACTGTGTTGGCCACAGAAATCTCAATTTCACGTTGAACTTTATGGAATGTGACAAATACTTGACTAACGCATTGTAAAGAAGTCACTGAACCCTGCCGTGAAAGGAGCAGCTGCTTCACCCCACTGCATTTAATTTGTCCTTATTTCATGTCTTTGTACATATTGTGCCAAAGACGAGGATGTACATGTGTCAAGGGACCATTTCCACAGCAAAAACAGCAGTGTATGCTTTTGTGTGAACTACTGGTCCCTGTTTGCAAAGAAATGTTAAAAAAAAAAACCCAAACACAAACACGACACCATAAAACAGAACGTGCCACCGCTGCACATCCCCCTCCATGATACCTGAGCATCTCTCACAACAGGGGTCAGACACATCACTCTTAATGAGCAGAAACCTCGCTGACTTCCTGCAGTGGCTCTAGCCCGCCATGCTGAACGCTTGGTGCTAATGTGCATGGTTAATTGTCAAGAGTGCAAACTCACCCTTATGTGTTGAACTGTTTGCTGATGCCAGTGCAGAATTTTGGGAGGCTCGCTTACTGGTTAGTTTTGTTTTTATCATCACACCTTCACAATGATTTGATGTAAATCATAATCTTTTATGGTCATGGCATTGTATTGGTCACTGGCATCTTTTTGTGCCTTTATAGAAAAAGGAAGAAAGCACAATGCTGTTCTGTTCCTTTCCCTCATTTTCTGCTCCCCTCCCCCTTTCTTGCAGATTGGAATTCATTAGCAATCAAAGAGCCACTGACAAACGCCCAATCTTAATTACCCCCTCATTTGCATATTTGCATATTAATGACTGCAGACTTTGCTGTTTTTCTGCTGCAGTTCGCCTCCTCCCATCGTCACTGCTCACACACACCGCCATAACGCACACCACATTACTTTTTTGTTGTTCTCAAGGCTAATCATTTTTTTTTGAGTTGACAGGCACACAAAGAAAGATATTTTGTTATATCTTGAAAGATGAATTTTGTAAATTAACTACACGCTGAAATATGAACGGATGTGTCAGCAGAGCCACAGCTTTTAGTTTTGAGTGTTTTGAATGTGCAACATTTATTGGCTTAGCTAAACAAAATACTCCACCAAAACATATTTCGTTATCATATCCTGGAATATGGGTCTGTTCAGTTTAATTGCTCTACCTGGAGCTCCTCGGTGATGTACTTCAGGTGCTGCCCCCTTCTGGCCTAAGACGTGTACAACCGGAAAGCATGTGAAACCCTGACGCCCAAACAACTAAATAAGCTACAGATGATTCCATTTAAAATTGTAATCTCTCTTTGCAAAAAGAAAAAAAGAAGAAGAGACAAATCTGACACAAAACCAAAGACATCAGGAGAAAATACACAAAGGAAAACAAAATAACAACAAAAGATCAAGACATCCAAACACAGGAAGCACGTGGAGAAGTTATGTCCTGTTGTTTACCGTATGAAATAATGACCATTTGTTGCAGCTGAGTTTGTTTACATAGCCATAATGCAAGTTCCTCATATGACAAGATTTTGGTGCTTTGCAAAAAAAAATGTTCATGCCCCTTATTGTTATTACAGCAACAGACATCAATTTATCTTATTTAGATTTTATATGATAGAGCAACACAACGTACCATATCTTTGTGGACTGGAATGAAAATGAGAAGAATGACTAGAATAGGTTATATATATATTTTCAAAAATAAAAGGCAGAAATTGCACCATGCATTTGTATTCAGCCACCTTTGCTCTGATATCAAAATAATATCCAAGCCCTCAGAAGTGACCCAGTTAGTAAGTACTTTCAGGATAGATTAAATTACACCTGTGTATAATTTAATCTCAGTATAAACATTGCTGTTCACTAATGTTCTCTTTTCCTAGAGAACATTAGTGAATAATCAACATCACGAAGAGGCACAACAGACAGACCAGGGGGAGTTGGGGAGAGATTTATACCAAGGCTAGATTATAAAACAATATTCCAAGCTTTGAACATCTCAGTCACAGTTCGTCATTTGAAAATGAAAAGAGTGTGGCACAGCTGTCAAGCGACCAGAACCTTTTAGTCTACATTAACTGGCCGGTCGGTTAAGGATAACCGGCAACAGGGTGATGTTATCTGGATCTTACTCTGTTCTCTAGGACAGTGGTTCTCAAACTTTTTTCAGTGATGTACCCCCTTAAGAATATATTTTTAGTCAAGTACCCCCTGACACGGGCAAAACATTTTTGGAATTAAAAAGAGGTACAGTGCTGTAAAATCACTGTCTGATTTATTAAAGCCAAACAACTTATATCAGTGAACCTGACAAATACATCCATATTACAAACATTGCATGGTTAAACAAAAAAGAAAAACAGAAGACGGTGACCACCAGGAAGGTATAAAACCAGTCAAACCGTTTTATTTTAAAGGATATTGAAACTAAGTACTGAATATAAATTTCAGTGCATGAACACACATTTATATTTTATCGAACTTTTTACAAAATAATTTTTCCCAAGACTTATTATGAGGAGCCTACTGATTTTTTAAAGATATTTTGAAAAGCTTCACGTACCCCCTGCAGTACCTCCACGTACCCCCAGGGGTACGCGTACCCCCATTTGAGAACCACTGCTCTAGGAGATCCACCTTTATGAAACAGTGGCACCAAGCAAGCCATAACTGAAACAAAAGTATGAACCAGGACTTCTAATTTTTTGTTTCACCAATAAAGTAAACATTTCACAAATCAATAAATTGTGTTTCAAATGATATGTTGGTTTTAGCTGAACATTCAAGAATTTATAAGTCTATATGTGGCATTTGTCACGTTTGCCTAAATTTACTGATAAACCTAATGTTAAAATTCTAATAGAAAGGGTCCCATTTTCTGGTTTAGCATTGCTGGCAGCAAACAATTAGCCAGTTATCTTATTCTCCCAATACTTTCAAATACATCGCATCATATCTGTCATTCTTGACTTTTAAATGAAGGTGTAAATGCATGGTTTATCAAAACAAACGCAGGCTCCAATCAATCAATCAACTTCATTTATAACATGAGATAGATTTAATTAACTTAAGGCAAATAAGCTTTCCTGCCAAACAGAAAATTTGACAAACACACACATAAAAAATAACAATAACCTGATCAAAACTGACCACATATTCAATATATTAAGATATTAAACACCATAAAAACAATAAAATAAAAGCACACTGACTTAAATACAGTGTCCTCATTTGAACAAAACCAGAAAAGAAAAAGAATACAATATTAAAACTATGCTAAACAAATTTTTTGAAAACAAGAACAAAATTGATTTTATACATTTTTTCATTTTACATTTGGAAGTCAAACATCTGTTCAGAGGTTCTGAGAATGAGACACATCTTTTAAAAATGAAAATAGATAACCTCTGCACTTGCCGTAAGAACAAGCCTCCTGGGTTCAGAAGCATCTAACTGTCAGCTTATTGGATCATTTTACTATTTAGTTCAGACTACTTATTTTCAAGAGGTAGACAACAACAAAAAATGCTTGTACATACTAAGTCCAAGGTTTAACAGTTGAATTAGTAAACAAAAATATTTGGTTTCATTAATATGACTGAGTTTTTTTTTTTTTTAACCATTTGAAAGGTTAATCCAGATAATCGCATTCTTTAAGCAAAGCCTATTGTGCCCAACATCTCTTTTGAGAGCTGAAAAAGAAATAATTCAACAATTCATTACAGATATTGAACCACAGTGTTCCATTTTTGGAACACACTATGTTGATGCAAACATTTTATCAGGATGAAATTGTAGATAGCAGTGTATCTACAATTTACATTTTTCACATGTAAAGCATTATTCGTTTCCTGCAAATTACTGCTGCATACATTTGATATTTTGTGTGGATGTACATTGTATTCAAAGCAAACATGAACATCTCTTTCACATGTTGTAACAACTTGCAATATGTCCTTATTCCATACATGCTGATTTTCTCCTTCAGTGCACAGTGGTCACGCAAGACCAGCAGCTCTACATCTGATCTGTGTCCTCACTGCAGACTGAACTAAATAAACCCAGCAGAAACCAAATTTGTTTCTGCATCAGGTGTGCTTGAACAATGAAATTTCATAGTTACTAAGTTTGCTTGTTTGGTGGAAAATGTTGTTCACAGCAACATCTGAAGCTGTTGCCTCATAAGGTAAGAGTTTATTACACAATCGGTAAAGTAAGAAAAAAAAAAAAAACTATTGAAAACACCAAAATGTAAACTTTAATTTAAAAATACAGCAGAGAGAAGACAGAGTGTCTGATAAGCACAACCAAATTCAATAGGTTAGAATATTTTTGAATATTTCAGCGACTCAGTTAACAAAATAAACATGTTACATAGAATAATTGCAAACAGGATGATGCTTACAAGCCTTTATTTCTGTTATTAATGATGACATGACAAGATTAGATAAGATTACATTAGATTCTCCCAACTTTAGATGAGTAAAACACACACAGATCCCAAGCTCGACAATCTTTTGTTACACTGAAGCAATGTGCATCTTGTCTGTCTACTCCACAGGTGTCAAACTCCAGGCCTCAAGAGCCACTGTCCTGCAGTTTTTAGATGTGCCACAAGTACAAAACACTGGAATGAAATGACTTAATCACTTCCTCCTTGTGTAGATCATTTCTCCAGAGCCTTGCTAATGACCTAATTATTCTATTCAGGTGTGATGCAGCAGAGGCACATCTAAAAGTTACAGGACAGCGGCCCTTGAGGACTGGAGTTTGACACCCCTGGCACTCTCTCAACTGCTGCATTGTGTTTTCCTTTCAGCAGGTGGCGCTCCTGCTCACCACATGAGTGTTTATAGTGCGTGTAGCTGCATCTGACTGATCTGAAGAAGTTTCCTTTTTACAATGCAGAAGAGCAAAGTAGCACAGACAGAAACAAGACCGCATATGAAAATGTATACAATTAATACCAAAACTGTACCTATTTAATTTGTTTTGTCTTCTTAGTGTTATTTCTATTTATAATTTGAAAATTTCATACTTTTAGTTGTTTACATGTATCAATCAGTCACATCAAAAACTGCAATATATTTTGATTTTTAAATGATGTCATTAAAGTTCATAATTATCAGGTAACTCTTAAAATCATTATAAATCTTATAGTTAAATTTTTAGGTGTTTCCTTTGATTATAATAATAATAATAATGATAATAATAATAATAAAATAATAATAATAATAATAATAATAATAATATAGAAATAAAAACAAAGTAATTAAAAAATAAAATGTTTAAAGGAAATACATTTATTTCTGTAATCATCTAAAAGCACAGATTGCTTGTGAAAATATAAAGATCATTCTAGAGAACTGGCATTCTTACAAAAAACCCTTAATCATCTTTAGTTATCAACATAGGTTGCAGTACGGGCAGTAAGTAGATGACCTCATATATAAGCGAGAAGCATGTTGGGTTAGGAGAGCTGCAATGTGCCTTGGCTTAAACCGAGAGCTGTTTATCTTAAAAGTCATCAAATCTTAAATTCAATGCTGAAATTAATTGGTTGCCAATGACAGGAGACGGAATTAACAGGAAGGTGTTCTCATCCTATTAATTTTGGTGCAATTTGTAACCTTTTTAGTTACGTTTCTTGGCTCATGCAGATTCAAAATACCATCCAGATATAAAATGAAATGCAACAGTTCCGTCGGGTGGGGATAACACATTAATGATGTTTCTAAATCTCTTTGCGATAAAACTCTGCTGAGCTTGCTGACGAAACATGTTTGAGCCATTAAATTTAAGTGCTTAATTAAAGAGATGTGATCATAAAAAAATGCACTGGAATCAACAAAAGTTACCTTAGTTCTGTTCATATTTACAGTGTACATACTTACGTATTTGCCCCCTTCTCAGTTTTTTTTTCCTGCTTTTGCTTTTTTATTGCTCTTAAATGTTGCAAATCATCATATATATATAATGTCAGATTGATATTTTTTTATTAATAAATATCAACATCAAAGCAAAATCAGCATCGAACCTTTAAGGGGGAAAATACTTGTTCACATGTTGCTGTAGAAAGATCTGTGACTATACAACCATTCAATGTATTTGGTTTAAAATGTCACCTGGGTTAAAAGAGACATGCTATGACATGTCCCAGGGGTGACACATACAAACAAAATGCAATTGATTTGATCAAGATCAAATAACAAACTAAAAATACCCAAAGTTCTCTAGAGAGACTTAAAAATGACACTCGCCAGACACCTCTGTGACTGAATAGTGATATTAAAAAGAGGTTCATGACTGTGCTGTTTATTTCTAATTTGCTTAATGAATGATTTATTATCACTGATGTTCAGAATCAGTCAAGTTGGAGAGGGCGAGAAAATGGATAGGAGGATCAAACAGGTATAACAAGCAGTTAGCAAACCTTCTGTTAAAAGTAAAATACAAAATGGCAGCAAAAACACAACATAAAACACTATGCAAAAAAAATGGCTTTATATTCTTTATTTGTTACTTGATTATTTCTCTGCTTTTTATATTTGCATATGTCATTTATATTCTCGTACATAATTATACAAAAAAAATATTCAAGGTTGATGAAACTTGGGTACCCAAAACATGTACAAATTATAGGACAGCTACAGATGACGATAATGAATTGATTGGAAAACACTTTGATTAATAACATAAATAAAAGTGGCAATGTACGAATGAAGAGAACTCTTTTTTAATTTGATTTATGTTCTGCAGTTAAGCACAAACATGTTCAAGTTAAAATAGCTTCACCAGCTCTAAAAGTCATCCTGTCGAGTGCTTCGTTGAGATTTGCAACATCCATCCATTTACTATACCTGCTGTGTTCTGTCCGGGGTGAGGGGTTTCCAGTCCATCACAGGCCTAAAGCAGAGACAAAGAGACATTCACACACACTCAAACCCAGAGAGATGGAGATGGAGGAAAATTAAGTACCTGGAGAGTAATTTAGCTAAAGTTGACAAAAAAAAAAAAAAAAAATCTGATATGAGGTGACAGTCAGAGAGAAAATACACACGTAATTTCTGTATAATAAAGTGAGACAATGAATAAATGAAATACACTACAATTAAGAGTGTGTAATCATACTCTTAATGGTTACACATTAAGAGTATGATTTTGACTGCAGCGTTCATAGTCAAAATAAAAAAAACTAAAATATTTTTGTGAACATTTACAGTTTTGCTGCAGAATAAAAGATCTGAATGGATCTTCCCCTCACAATGGAAAATTAAATTGAAGAGGTCTCTCCGTTAATATGAACTAGAAATCAAGAATGAATACTCTAAATCAGTTTTTAAAATTTGTTACAAAAGCTAATAAAAAACTCCAATTCAGAGTGTTTGAGTTTGTTAAATACTTTTATTTTATTTTATTGCAACATATAGAACGGATTGTATTTTGTAGCAAATACAAATGTATTATATATATTGTGCATCATAACTACTTAGAATTGGAACTGCATCTTATAATATTAGCACTGTTGGACAGAGGAAATATTATATTATATTATATTATATTATATTATATTATATTATATTATATTATATTATATTATATTATATTATATTATATTATATTATATTATATTATATTATATTATATTATATTATATTATATTATATTATATTATATTATATTATATTATATTATATTCTGCTTCTTCTCAATAAAACAATAAATAAGCAATAAACTAATAGTGAACAAAACAAACTGGAGGAACATGTGTATTGGGTAGCATTTAGTCACATTTGGCTAAAAACTAAATGTGACTAAAAGGTTCTTTGTCTTTTTTTATCACTCCTATATGACCTTTAAACATCTAAATAATCAAGAAATCTGGAAAGTATTTGTCTTTAAAGAAACTCTACTAATAAAATGACCTCAGAAAAATGACAAAAAGTAGAAAAGATTCGCAGGTAAAAAGATTTAGAGTATAAAAAGAAACCGCAGCAAATGCAGTGTTTAAATTTAACAAAGTGACTTAAAGTAGTAAAGTAGCCAGAGTTCCCTTAGATGTCAGAGAGTTTAAAGTAATATTGCTTTTAAAGATAGAAGAATAGAGGTAAAGCTGCAGATGCTGCTAAGAAGGGAAGTAAATCTTCGAAGAATTATACGACCTGAGGAGGAACCTGAAGAAAACCCAAGTATCATCACATTACTGCCATAGCTGCAGTGGCGACGCGTCTCCACCTGACCACCTCATTCTTTGGTCAGCACTGTTGCCATGACAATGCCTCTGTGGTCAGCGTGTGGTTATGTCCTCTGACCTCTCGAGAGGTGACCTTTGGCCAGAGGGCCCTCAGATGGGGTCGGGGGGTCAGCTCTCGCTAGAGGACAGTAAAAGCACTTCAGCGATTGGCTATTATTTGCCCTTCCCGTACCCTCATCTGTTTAATTGGCATATTGACCAACTGGCCCTTTGCACATTGTTTGCAGCAATTTATTCAGTTTACTCAGAGTGTTGTGTGGAGCAAACACTGCTGTTGGTGGTATTAGTGTGCCGAGTAATTATTCTAAAGGTGCATTTGTGTCTTCAAGCCTATCTGTCCACTGATTTAGATGTTTTAAGAGGGGTAGCATATAATTTAAACCATTCAGTGAGAATAGTTTCATATGCAGAAGAAAGCCGGTGGGCTCTACAGCTCAAACTCTGCTGTTAAGCTGAAGCAGCTTGGCTCAGTCTCACTCATCTTCCCAATGATCTATCCCTCCCCAGCCAATCACTTGTCAATATCTCTACATTAATTTGAGAGAAATTGTGTGGGGGAAGGACTTTCAAATGGAGCGAAGTGGCACAAGGACAAGAGAAGGAGACAGGCAGGTGAAGACGATGGAAGTAAAATAAAATCAGCAAATTGAGGCTTGATGAAGTTATAGAAAAAGGTTTAGTTTTACCCATCGTTCTTTTACACGTCTTTCCTGAAATGAAACACTTGAGTCCATTTGTCCGAATGAGCCCTGCAGTCAGCAGGATCTGTAACGATAATGGCTGTTAGAAAACTGAGCTGCGGGACGAAGAGAATCCATCTTGGTCTGGCATCTAACGCAGGGGCCTCAGCAAAGAGAAACTGTGTAAAACTGTGATTAATGACACATATACAGTGCACTGTGCTTTGCAAAAGTATTCAGAACCACAACAATTTCACTTTTTGTCGCATTAAAACAACAAACATTAATACATACCAGGTGTTTAATAGAGGGGCATCCGTCCATCGTCTACACGCTCATTCTCTCATGGTGGTTGGTGCCGATCTCCAGCCTCCAGCGGCCATTGGGTTAGAGATAGATAGGCACACTAGCAGTTATCAAGCACCTGGCAACGCTGAATGAATTGTGGGCACTTTTTATGCACCTGATGTAGTGAGAAATGTTCTGCATTCAAGAAGTGACTGTGAAAATATTTTTTGTTAATTAGTATCCTTTCCTCCATCAGGATCCTTTTGGATCCGTTCTGTTTTGAAACGAGTTACGCTTCACCTCTTGACCCCTTTGACACTGATCTTGTGAAAATCTCTCAATATTTTTGACCCCTTGGACGGTACTACCAGGACAAAATGATCAACGGACGGTGTCACACATTTGTTTTGCTTCACTTCAATACCTCAGCTCCTTTCTTTATGAATTTTTAAACTCTTGTTCTAAGTTTTGCTTGGGTTTGAGGCAGCCAGACGAAAAGTCTTTCAGGATTTGTCAATATTTCAGCCAGATCCGTAAACAGTGAGTACGTTCTGATGACACTGACGATGTGGACCGTGACATCCAAAGCTGCACTTATACAAATGGTAGAAGTGCAGGATTGCAGGGTTGTTTTTTTTCCTCTTGGTGCTCAGATTTGTCGTCTATTTCCAACAGACATATTGCGGAACATTTTAAAAAGGTTTTGGGGCGAGTATCGAGTGAGGACCGCTCCACTGAATACTTCAGCCTACAGGAATTCTTTGAAGTAATGGTCTGCTAAGTAACTTCTCTGCACCGAGCTCGATAGTTCCTCCACAGTACTTGCAGGAATGATTTTTCTTTCCAGCATAGCCGCGCTTGAAAAATTGTTGCCTCTGCGATTAGTTGAAACAGAGAAAGTATTAGCTCAGAAGTGTATAAATACATATATACCGGTGTGTGTTAGTGTGTTGATACGCGCGTGTGTGTGTTCATGCGGGGGCTTCCACATTTTTCAGCTCTCCTGCAGTCTAATGGGTTATTTGTCATCTGCGGTGTAAAGGATTTTTAAAAGTCAAGCCAGGACCGACTCCCTCCCAATCCTCTCTCTCACCCTCCCTCTTTTTCCCACTACCCCCCTGACACTTGCAATGGGCAATCGATAGGCTATTGATCAACTCTCTCTATCGCCAACCCACCAGACTAATCACCTTAACACCAGCCCAGTTCTGGTTCTCTCTCCTTCCCCTCTGTCCTCGTCTTCCTTTCCTGTTGCTCTCTGCTTGCGTCTCTTGCCTCTGTTGCTTTGTAGTCGCATCATTCACACTGGAACAGTGTAAATGTTTTGGGATCTCAGTGCCAGCTTGATGAGTGTGTTCCTCTCGGAGTTAAACACACAAAACCTTTTAAATGACCCTTAGCGTTAAACGCAGATCCTCGTATCTCCTCCGGTAGCGTCCTATAATTGCCAGATTTATATCTGAGCGACAGATAAAACAAGAAAAATTAGCAGGGTGGCCAGTTCTTTATCTACTTCTCATTTCTCTGCCCCCTCCTCCTCCTGCTTCCAGGTTCCATTTCTCCCTGTCTGTCTTTGTTTGAGGGTGAAATCAATGGAATATATGAATCTGGCTATCTCTCTTTTCCCTGCTTAAGGAGACTTGTGTATGACAGACATGGATAAGGTGGTGAAAGGAGCATTTCTGCTTTAATTTGTCCAGTCAAAGCTAAGGTAGGTCATTGCTCAGGCAGCATGCTTTTCACAACCCACAGGCTATATAACATTATTTACTAGATACTAAATAATAATACTACTGTTCTAAAAACTAGAGATATTTGTATTCTACCCACGTCTTCATATTCTTTATTTGTTTTCTTACTTTTTCTTTCATTTTGCCCCTCACTTATATGCTATCTTGTGTTAATGTATTACATAAAGTTCCCAAACAGATTTAATGTCTTTTGTGATTGTGATGAGGCAAATACATTAAACAGTTAAGAGGTGCGGATGCCTCTACGATGAGCCCTGACTTTGATTACTTTAATCAAAGCTGAATTACTCTTCTTTTCACCAGTTTAATTTTCCACACCAACTGTGAATAATCTATGCGACTTTTACTACTTTTTATTCAAATAAGAAGTAATTCATCACGTAATTCATTACATTCATAAAATGTTTTTTGAGAAAAAAAAAATGCTTTGAAAATGCAGTAATAATTATTTCTTTTTTTCAATGATCTGTCCAGAAGAAAGTGGCGTAGTTGCAGTTTGATGCAGGAAATATACAAATTAAGCAAACTCATTAAAACTCATTAAGCAAAACATTTAAAAAAAAAATATGTGTAGCTTAGGAAAAAGGAAGGACGCTGTAAGCTGGGAAATGTTTGAGGAGTTTCCTGTGTCCTGTTTGTTCAGCTCATTTCAAGTCATCACACAGCTTCTTGCTGACATCAGACTTGGAACTTCTACTCATCCAATGACTTTATGTTTCTTAATTCTCAACCAATCCTTGGCAGATTTATTAGTTTGTTTTGGATCACTGTATTCTTTCAGGGTGCAGTTGTGCTGCAGCTTTTGTTTCTTTTTTTTTACACATGGTCTGGATTTTTACTCAAGCACTCTAAAATGTGACAGAATTTATGGTGGATCCTCAAATGGCAAACTGGACAGTTCCTGCAACAAAGCGTCCCCAAACCATGATAATTTCCTCTATGCTTGGTCTGTAGTTCTTTTGCTGGAATACTGGATTTTGTCTATGCCAATCTCAATTTTATGGCAAATTTTAGTCTGGACATTTGCTTTTTCTAGGAGACCAAGGCTTTCCTCCTCAAACACACCTCCACTGAAAGAGACTTGTGCAATCTCTTTCTCATTGTAAAGGCATTTGTTTTTACGCCCACAGTAGTAAGAGCGTTCAGTAGGTTGAATAGAGCGTTCAGTAGGTTGAATAGAGCGTTCAGTAGGTTGAA
Organism: Xiphophorus maculatus; assembly: GCF_002775205.1. NCBI lineage: Eukaryota > Metazoa > Chordata > Actinopteri > Cyprinodontiformes > Poeciliidae > Xiphophorus > Xiphophorus maculatus. The sequence continues at coordinate 11,912,396 of NC_036448.1, forward strand.
TTTGAATGGACAGTCCAGTCCTGGACATTTTGGCAGTTGATTTATCCTTCACTGATTTTGTATGATTTTACAGTTTTTCTCGGTCACTTTGGGGCATTTCTCTAATTACTCTCAACATTTTCAAAACAGTAAGTGCGTTTCTCAAAACAATTCAAGCGAAAGTCTGTACCTTTCTCAATAACCTTAGTTCATCTCTCAAAAGTAAATATTTGTGTCAATGAGTATTTTAATGCCATAGGTATCAGACGTCCTTGTCATGTTGTCAATATAACAGTGCACTCGGTAAGGGTGTTCTGTTGTAAACCATGAATAAATGTTGATGGCAGGTATAATAAATTGTAATTGTGAGAGATCAATGGAAAGAGACTGGACAAGATTCACATTTGCACTTTTACTGTAATTTGCTGACAGACCATGTCATTGATATACAGATGGGAGAAGACAAAACTGGGGCGCACAAACATAGAAAAAACAAGAGTAGAAATGGGAACTTAAGACAATCTTCCTAAAGAGAACTGTACATTTAGTGCAGTCTTCCTATACTTTCTATCACCCGGCTGACAAAACATTCCTTAATGGGGATAAGGATGAGGAGTAGGGTGAGAGGAACTCCATCAGCATCTTGTTGTGGGCCACAGACCATAATCCTTGTCCTACCATTGTCAGAAATCTAATATTATGTTGTGCTCCAGCTACATACACTACATACTCACCAGTTGATGGGTTGTGCGATGCACTTTTGAGCTATTTCAGAAAACAGGATTGATTGATCTAATACTCCACACATTTACTTACATTGGAGAAAGTCAGGATTCACCTGACTGAGCAATTTACCAACTCAGGACAAGTTTAGAAAAATAAAGCTACTAATGGAAATGTACAGAAATATGATAGACATAACATAAAGACTTATGCAAGCATTTTGCTTGCTAAGACTTATATGACAAACATGAAAAAATATTCTGTTATTGAGTTTCAAAATTATTATTCACATATCCAAATCCACTAGAATAACAGCCAGACCTTTAAAAGCTGTCCTAATCTTTTCACATAAATCTTTCAAATTGCATAATAAATTCCCCAGCAAACCCAACCTGAACGTCAGCAGTAAAGTTATACAAAAAGATAACTCATTATAATTGATTTTCTTTTTAAGCTATCAAAGAGGGAGAACTGTAGGACAATGCGTCATTTTGCAAATGACGTTTATCAGTGGCTGTGTTGCTAAGCAGCATTTTCCCTTTGAGCTAAAGAAAAAACATTTAAACTTTACCTCCTTTTGAGAGAATTATCTGTGAAAAATGAAAGAGAATAAAACCTGTAAAATGTAGCCATATGACCCCATATGTATATTTGTTAATATAGTCTCTAAGTGTTCTTCTCAACACCAAACTGCAGAAACAACGTGGCTGCATGTGCAATATTTGGATCAACACACACACACACACACACCCACACTCACACACAGGGAGAGAGACACGCACACACACACACACTCCCCCACGCCCACACCCCCACACGCCCACACACACCTCAAAGGAAAATTGATTGACTATTCCGTCTCAATACATCTCCCATTCTGTTACTTAGCAACCAGAGCCTGGGAGGATATGGATGCCGGAGAAGTTAGACTTCTCTGCATTTTGCATTGATGAAGACATATGAGTAATGGGAATGACATGTCTACTGTGAATTAAAACACTCTAAAAATAACTAAAAATAAATGTTGGAATTTGAAGTCGGTTGTTTCACAGACAAAGAATTTCCTTTGGCGTATCTGTGCTGACAAGAAAAGATGTACAAAGCTGAAGTGAATAAACAGAAACAACTTTTTAAAAATATACACTGTACTTAGCAGACAGCAACGGGAAACATAGAAGACATAAATGTTTCCTAATATTATTATCATAATTATTTATCTCAATGCAAAAATCTTGCTGTTGTAGCCTCCTTCACATCAGACGCCAATAGTAGATACAACTTCTATTGCAAATGTAACACGTTTTCAAAAGTAGGCAGACCATGATCTAAAATAATTTAAAAGATTGTCAGTTAAGGCAATGAGATTAGATATTTTTCATCTGTTATGGGCTGAGTGCAGAAATGTTGAAAACAGTAAACTGGCTGAGTTAAAATTCAGATGCAAATTAACATTAACTGCTAGCATACATAAATATAAATCATAAATATGAACAACTTCATAAATCAGTGTAATTTCAAGCATATACTTTCCTTTAGTTAGACTGATAGTTTACTACATTTAAAATGTATAGGTATAAAACTTATGACTCTTTTTTTCAGGTCACAAATGCAAATTCAAACACAAAATACATCCAGGATCAAATACAAGCTTTCTGAAAAAATAAGCAATAAAATCATGCTGTCTTAACACAGATGAATGAAAAAAAATATTATATAAATAGACAGATAGTCTTTAGTAACTTAAAGTATTTTAAGCTTATCATTCTACTACTTCCAGTTGATTTTTTTCCCATTGAAGATGTCACATTTTTAGACTCCTAAATGCTGCAATGCTGACTCCAAATGAATGTTTCCAAAAGTGAAAGTATTTATTTCTAGTTCATCTCAGTTCAAGTAAGCTTATTTTAAATGTTTTGTATTTGTTTAGAAAACTACACAGCAAATGCTATTTATATATATGTGTTTTTTTTTTAATTAAACTGTTCTTCTACTGCTGTTTTTCCATATTTTTCAGGATACATAAATTTACACCTGCAAACTCACTGGGGTAAATATCCTGAACATTTTTTCCACTATGCAACATATTTTCCTTTTTTGATCTATTTGTATATATGGATCAAAAAATATTTGAGTGAGACTCAAATATTTTCTTCATCACATAACTACAAGCATTATAGTAAGGGGAAAACGAGATAAAATAAATCTTTAATACTGAATGCAAGTCTAAATGTATTTACATGCACATCATAATTTCGTTATAATTTAACTTGCAGTTAGTGCAACAATTCTGATGTTTTGATGTTTTCTAATTTAATAAAGGGAAAAAAAAAGAAAATATAACCACAAAGAAAGGACTGCTGTATATTTTTGTAGTACTGACTAAAGCTGAACAGCACCGTGCAGCACAACTCTGGCATTTTAGAAAAAAAGGCGATAATTATAAGTGCGAACCAAACCACATTAAGAGGGGGAAAAAGTTCTGCTAAAGAAAAATCTTATATTTTACTCTCTTTCTTTTATATTAGGTGCATTTGGGGAACGTGGTTCTAAAACACGTCAATATAAGAATTTGAGGCCTACCCAAATGTTATTACCACCTTTTCTGAGAGCAAGAGGGAGCGGAGCCTTTGACGGCCTTCCACTCTGCAGATAATAAACAGGGCAGCTGACATTTATTTTTCCAGCATATTCCTCCTGTCCAGCATCCACGCAGGTCAAAGCCTAGCCGCTGACACGATCCCACACAAAACGCCTCAGTGTTTAGGAAACAGCGGGCTGATCGAGGATCGATACATCGAACGCTGCTGATCAATACCTGAACTTTGGGGGGAAACAGCTTCCAGCTTTATGATAACCGGAAACAAATGTTTTGCATAGACAGCCTTGCCATTTACTGGCTAAATGTAATCTGCTTTTGTTGGAGTGGACAAATAATAAAAAGAAAAAAAAGTCCGAGTCGCTACAAGTTAAAAAAAAGAGAAAGGTTTTGGCTTAGCACGGGTAAAAATTGTTATTAAATATTTTTATTTTTCTGCGTTAGCTAATTTCTTAATAGGCCGAGGCTCAATTAATGAATTAATTTACACGTTTTTTTTTAATGGCATGCGTAACAAACACTATGTCTGCGGCACAGAGTAATATCTCATTTTTTGAACTAAATCAATAAATGAATTTTAAATTACGATGACTTTGAAATAGCCTTTTTCTCCTTTAAAAACGGGTGGTTTAGCGAGTTGTTGTTTTTTTCTCTTTAAAGATGATGTTCAAAGATTCAGATTGAAATTCTGTTAATCCTCTGACTAAAACTCATGTTTGTGGGGCGTTTCCCCCCTTCTTCTTCTTTCACATCTTGAATTTTGTTTTCGATTTGCAAGTCGGACACATTACACTTGAGAGCAATATTAAAAACAATTAGCAACCCCTCCGCCCCCCCAAAAAAAACAAAGCAATAAATGAGGTTTTATTGCCTCTGAGTTTTTTTTCTTCCTCCACCTTTGAGATGAGTTAGTAAATGACACCTAGTGACACACACACCAAACACACACGACACCAATAATAAACGGGCTTAATCTGCATGCCGGCCGCGCAGAATATTTGAAGACATTTTCTGGACAGACATCTTTGCTGTATGACTGTGAATTTACAGAGCAAGTCATTTATTTATTTTCCTATTATTATTATTATTATTATTATTATTATTATTATTATTATTATTATTATTATTATTATTATTATTATTATTATTATTATTATTATTATTATTATTATTATTATTATTATTAGCAGCAGCAGCAGCAGTAGTAGTATTGCATGCACCGAAATCCCGAAACTCCAAACCCTGCACTGTTTTCATTTCACATCCCGTTTAATTCTAATTGCCTCACAATGTAAAAGTATACTAAAACACACAGATACTCTAGTTGTTTCCTGGAGACACTATTCTGCCCTAAATTTAGTGACCGTCTCTCAAACAGAACCAGCGAGGCTGGCTGCGCTCTCATTGGTCTGCACGGAAGCGTCGGGGATCCTAACTTTGTGACCTCCTGCTCCCTCTCCCCTCCCATCCCCGCTAACCGGCCCATCGCCCCGTCATTAATCTCTGTCAGTCAATACTTCGATCAGGTTTATCACTGAGCGCATAAATGCAAAACCATACAGTGCGTGGGAAAACAAAGTGTAATCAGTAAAAACCCCCAGAAAAGACTGGATTTGAAAAAAAAAAGAAAGTAAAAATAAAAGCAAATCATAAGCAAGAAGTCCGCGTCAGAATATGCCCTGATGGTGAAAGTGATGTGTGCAATATTTTTTAAAAAAAATTCTCATTTGTAATAATATTAATATTTAAAATAAGGTCACATCTCATATCGCAGACTCTAAGATGAAAACTTAATTGTGTTTCGCAGCTTCCTCCGGCGCTGTGAGGCAGTTTGAGCCTCTGCTCGTGCGCGCGCCACGTTATAAATCCACGGAGACGCGCACCCTTTCCTCTGATGCGCTCTTAGTGGGAGCGCTGTCGGACCAGAGATGAGATCCAGCCCAAGAGAGCTCCAAAGCACGTGAATGCACACAGAGCCCGTCGGTTCTGTACAGAACAGAACCGGTCTCTTCGCAGCTCCGGATCAGTCGGTGAATTTCAATCAATGGATTTGCGTTCAAATGGATTGATCATTTTATTTCTCCGGGAGGGCTAAGAAAAGAAGGCAAGAGAGCACACGAGTGAGAGAACAGCCGGAGTGAAAGACAGAGGGGTGTGGGTGGGAGGGTGGGAGAAGGGAACATACTCTCCTTCAGCCATGGAGCTCACCATGGACAACTTGCACAGCGTCTCGTCGCATTCCCAACCAGGGGACCTCATGAACTCTCCGCACGCTCGGCCGTCTCCGTCCCCGAGCTCCACACCCCGGAACCTGGTCTCGCACGCTCCGGGTGGGCGACCGACCATGGTGTCCGGCATGGCCTCACTTCTCGAAGGGTCCGGCGGGGACTACCGGACGGACCCGTCCGCCTTGTCGGGACACCTCCATTCGTCCATCAGCATGTGTGAGACCGGGATGAGCCTTAGTAACACATACACCACGCTGACCCCTCTGCAGCATCTACCTCCGATATCCACCGTGGCGGATAAGTTTCACCACCCGCACTCGCACCACCACCCTGCCGCCCACCAACGACTGTCCGCCGGGAACGTCAGCGGGAGCTTCACGCTGATGCGGGAGGACCACCGGGGGCTGACGTCCATGGGCAACCTGTACAGTCACTACCCGAAAGAGATGTCCGTCACTGGCATGGGTCATGGATCGTTGTCTCCCTTGTCCGGCGGGCTCGGTTCTCTGCACAACTCCCAGCAGTCGCTCTCCGCCTACGGTCCCAGCACGCACCTCTCCACCGACACCAAGATGCTGTCGCCGGTGTCAGGGTTCGAGTCTCACGCCTCCATGCTGTCTCGAAGCGACCAGGAGCACCTGGCCAGAAGTTTAGGTGGACACGGCCACGGCTTGATCTCCAACCTCAATGGGATGCACCACCACCCGCACAGCCACCTTCATTCCCAGGCGAACGGTGCTGTGATGATGGCCGATCGGGAGAGGCACGGTCACGTTACCGGTCAGGGAATGTCAGGTTCGGGCATACAGGCGGAGGAAATCAACACGAAGGAGGTGGCTCAAAGGATAACGGCCGAGTTGAAGCGCTACTCTATCCCGCAGGCTATTTTTGCCCAGCGGATCTTGAGCCGGTCGCAGGGCACCCTGTCGGACCTGCTGCGGAACCCCAAACCGTGGAGTAAGCTCAAGTCGGGCCGGGAGACGTTCAGGAGGATGTGGAAGTGGCTGCAGGAGCCCGAGTTTCAGCGGATGTCTGCTCTGCGGCTGGCCGGTGAGGCAATTATTTCACAACATCCATGTTTCACATTCAACAGTTTCAAACAACAGACATCACACCGTCATTGTACGTAGACATACACGCAGGTTGTTTAAAAGAGTTTCACGGGTCCTAAAAGACTCAGCACCACGGACAGCTCCACTGCTCATTGCTTGAAGCTGGGGAAAAAAATACACTGGTAATTTCGCCCCTTTGTCGTTTCGTGCCTTTGTAGTTACTGGGGAAAAAAATACACTGGTCATTTCGCCCCTTTGTCGTTTCGTGCCTTTGTAGTTACTGGGGAAAAAAATACACTGGTCATTTCGCCCCTTTGTCGTTTCGTGCCTTTGTAGTTACTGGGGAAAAAAATACACTGGTCATTTCGCCCCTTTGTCGTTTCGTGCCTTTGTAGTTACTGGGGAAAAAAATACACTGGTCATTTCGCCCCTTTGTCGTTTCGTGCCTTTGTAGTTAAGGTCAATTTGTGACCTCCTTATGGGGTTTGAAGTTTGCCACGCAACGTTTCGCCCCTTTCCATTTGGTACTTTTGTTATTTTAGTGGTTTTCTACTAAAATAGAAAACCACTAAACTACGTAAAGGATAGGTAAAGAAAACTGGTTTTGCCGAAAGACGCTTCTTACTGACTTCCTCCTGCCAAAAAGTGTTTGGTCATTTCGTCCTTTTATTGTTTTTGGACGTTTTGCACAACCTTTGACAACCAGGGATTTAAACTTACTTACTATAACTTAGTCTGCTGCAAGAAAAATCATACGAGTAGGGACGACTCGAATAAAAATAATTTTAACAGCAGAATACCCGTTTTAACAGTTGTTGTTGATCTCCAACAAGATCAACAAGTTCTGATCTTGTTGGGTCAGAACTCATTATCTGGTCACACTAACTAATTAAGAGTTAGGTGGTAAAAGTGTTATAGGGTTTCAGTAAATTCTTCACAGTAATATTGAATTATATGCGAGATTTAAGATCTTTCAACGTTGATTCAGACTCGAATGCATTCAAATTTCTGAGTTCAACAAAAAGTGAACTTTTGCAATGGTTTAAAGCTCATGGAGAGGCTTGTTTGCTGACATGAAATGGAAGTGGGAAGGGACTAATTTGAGAAAGGAATTTGCAAAGGGGCGAAAAAAATAGAAGAGAACTTCATTTAATGTAGAAACAGACATGAGCATTTTGACTCCTTTTGAACCTAATATTTCAGTAAGAGCTTTGAGGACACTGACATTTAGACACGCTGTTGTAAAGTAAAATTTAATCTATATTTTTGACCGAAATATCTAATCCCAGATGATTCACAATCACGTCGAAGTGAATATACTCCCACGACGCCTGTTTCTCACCACCGAGCGGCGGTTCAGCTACAGGGGCCAACAAGTTGCGCCGGCAGAAGCGGGGTGACCCCGGGTTGCCTGATCAATACGCCAGTTCCCACTCTCCTTTTTAAATGTGGCACACCGATCAATACCCGTAACACAACTGAAAGATAACCACACGGTCCTCTCCTGCTTTTCAAATAGTAGGACAGTAAACACTAGAGCAAAAGACCAGGTAGATTACCATTCAAGTCGTTCTGTAGAATTTTTTAAAATATAACTTGGGGAAAGACATGTTGCAGTTGATGCAGACAGAGTGGATTCAAGTCACCAATAGTGAGAAGGGGCTCAAGCAGAAAGAGGTCAAACGGTACGAGATGGGGGCCACTGATAAACTTTGGGTGGCACATAAAAACCAAAGGCTAGGACAAGATTTTAGCTTTATTCATCCTATTATCCTACTAATATCTATAGGAATGTTTGGGGTTGCAGCCAGGTTACAGGAGGTGAATCATAATAATCTATCTATCTATCTATCTATCTATCTATCTATCTATCTATCTATCTATCTATCTATCTATCTATCTATCTATCTATCTATCTATCTATCTATCTATCTATCTATCTATCTATCTATCTATCTATCTATCTATCTATCTATCTATCTATCTATCTATCTATCTATCTATCTATCTATCTATCTATCTATCTATCTATCTATCTATCTATCTATCTATCTATCTATCTATCTATCTATCTATCTATCTATCTATCTATCTATCTATCTATCTATCTATCTATCTATCTATCTATCTATCTATCTATCTATCTATCTATCTATCTGTCTGTTTATCTTTACACTTTTTTTTTATTATGACACAAATAGGAGGAATACAATCTAAATCCAATCCCAATGCCGACACCATCCCCAGATTTATACTTCTAGCCAACCTCATGCTGTATGTTCAGACTGTTCTGATGAAATATTGATTGAAACTGGGGTTGGAATCTGTAACATGGACTAGTAGTATAAACAACAACAACAAAACAGAGAATATAGACCTTTTTTTTTTTAAGAATCCCTTATGGCAGATAAAATTTATATGCAACACACACTTTTTTCCCATGAAATTGTGTAAACTTAACACTAACACAACAGATAGATAGATAGATAGATAGATAGATAGATAGATAGATAGATAGATAGATAGATAGATAGATAGATAGATAGATAGGTGAGGATTAGTAGCTGAGGGTTTGAGTGTCATTAATAGTGTTGCTCTGTCCTTTCAGTGTTTGCCTGGCTTTGCACATAGGAGATCAATAAGGCCCATTCCCTATCCCAACCCCCTTCTCTCCCACTCCCCAGTGCTCACCCATTCTGCAGCACATGACAAAAAATATCACTAATCTTTCTCTGTTTAGCCCAGCAACAGGCAGGCAGGTCATTTGGCTTGGGAAACTGACCCGGAGGACAAAAAAATGAGGATAAATTCTTCAAGTCAAACGATGTGCAGAGGCATCTTTGCCCTCTCTTTTTATCGCCCATCAAACGTGCTTGTGCTATGAAATATGGATGCAAGTGTTTTTTTCTTTCAGAGGAATCCAAATGGAACAAAATTGGAATGTACAAAACTTCAGTCAACATGTCTTAAGTCCAAAAGCGAGAAAAGCAAAACTGACATGGGAAAAAGAAGAAGAAGGAGAAGAAGAAGCCTCATGCAGGAGCCAGGAGATGCCATTGATTGAGAGAGGGCTGGCAGGTTTGGGCTTTGTGTGAACAGTCAGATAGAGGCAGGCTAGTGAAGTGATCAATACCAGCCTTAATAATTGATAAGTATAAGGGAGACGAAAGCAAGAGAAAGAGAGGGAGAGAGGCAGGAGAGTGGTGGTGTGAGCACTTGTAACAGCATCTTCTTGGTAAGCAAAGTAAAATTTGTGGTTAACAGCCGAGGACCACACACACCAGTCCTACTTCCCAAACATCACAGAACGGGGTGTGTAAGTGGTTTTCAAAAAACGCTGTTTACAACCCAAACATGCTGAGAAATATCAATAGTACAAGCTTGATACCAGCCAGCAGGGTCTGGACTTCTACTGCTGAATGAAGCCGCAGACAGGGGTTCACAGCACAAAGGGAGATTTTTTCTGTTTTGTTTTTTTTAACCAATCACAAAAGGATCTTTTCCAAAGAGAATCTTACAGTAGACAAAGGGCATCAGAGCATCTCGCTACCTATCGACACCTAGTAATGAGCGCTTTCTGCTCGTGTCAGCGAATCCTCTGAACAATCCAAGGTTGTGATGTCATTTGATTTTAAAGGTGGGTATGCTTTATGGGGTTTGTAATGCATCTTTATGGAGGCCTAGAGCACATTTTACTGAGCATGCTCTTCTCTGTGTGTCTGCGTGAGTTCCTCCACATGCACATGCATGTGTGTGTGCGCGTGTGTGTGACTGGGTTATAGAGTGTGTCTGCACTATACATTGTTCAGGCTTATCTGACTCACTCTGAATCGGTATTGATTTTCTCTCTTCTGCTCTCCTCGGGTCTCTCATATTCTTTCTCTCTTTCCTTCCTTCCTTTCCTTGCGTCCTTTTCTCGTCCTCTTTTTCCTCTGGCACTGCACCAGCCATCCAGCCTCAATTCACTTCTGCTTTCTGGTCATCTTACTCTGTAACGGAGATTTTGCATATCCACTTTCCGACAAACCGGAGTAAAATATGCCGGCCCTCAGTTTGAAAGAAAGTGGATGTAGCAGAATCCTTTAGCTTGGTGAAAAAAGAAAAAAAGCAACGTATATTCAAGTACGTGTATAACATATAGATGTAATACATTTAGATTGCTTAGGGAAAACAAACTGCACAACTATAATATTGTGTATTAATGTATTTATCAAGACAAAAATATTTAAAGAGGCATTTCTCTCACTTCTCTGCTTGCAAGCTAGCACAAAAATTGTTATTGTGTCATGACATAATTTAGGGTCAGAAAACTATGATGGAATTTTAAGGGTGTAAATGTATTGGTGTAGGTTATCACCAAAATTAGGTTATAAAATGTAAAAAAAAAAAAAGTGAAATGCATTTTAATTCTCCTTGCTCAGGCTGCCAGACCAGAGAATTTCATGGGTATTTAATGTGATATATCTAAATAATTATTTAAAAAAAATAATCATTTATAATATTTCCAAACTTGGACTTATAAATAAAAGTCTTGACAGATGTCACTTTGCGGTGCTGAACGGACAGCTCCCTCTCATCTCACTCTTCTGCAATTTGGTCCATTTTGTGTGTTCTGCACCTTTGAATTGCAACTTTTAAGGCGTACAGTTCTTCAACCAAAAACCTGCGTCGACGTTGCGCATTACGCGTGAATTTCCTGTGTAAAAGGGACGCATTCCTGACGAGAACGAAGTCAAACAGTTTGAAATGAAAAAAAAAAAAAACAAAACAAAAAAACATTTTTATTCAGACAAAAAGAAATTGAAAGAGAAAATACGCAATACTTGAAAATAGATCGCAGATCATAATTTACGTATTTTATTTGCACGGTATTTCAGTGTTAAAGGGAGTCTCGGACAGACCGCGCATTTCCAGGTATTTTACAGGGTCTTCGGAACTGCTCTCTAAATTAGTGCAAATCTTCAGCCATGCGGAATACGATTATTTCTCTTGTACAAATGAGGTGAAATAGTTTGATGAAAAGTGGGTGAAAAATCCGTCTACATAACCACGACGACTTGTATTTAAATGTAGATTTAAAAAAAAAAGTTGTTATAGTCGATCAAATGGGTAGAAAAACAAAGTCCAGCTTTCCTCTTTTCTTTTTCTTTATCTTTTTTGTTTGGAAAGGACGAGGGCCTGGTATGAATAAGTCAAATTTTGAACATGTTTGTCTGGGGTTAGTAAGGAGTTTTCTTATACATAATATAAAAAGATACCCACGTCCAGTGATTATTCCCGTTTTCAAAATAACACGAGCTTCAATTTATATTAGATGCAAACATATCAGGATCATTTTAAGGAGATAATATATTAAAAAAACACAAAATCTCTTTATAGTCTATATTGTCAAAAAGGTCAGTCATACTTTACTAAAGAATTAGTATAAATTACCTCCTTCCAAATGTTTCTGGACGGTGAACTCCAATTTAAATGACATGTTTTGCTTTTTTTTTCTTTCGTTTTTAATTAGAAAATAACTATTTTTACTTTTTTTAAAAAAGATTTTATATCTGATAAGACATTTTTAAGGCGTGACATTTAAAAGTGGCGGTATGGGTCGTCGTTAACAAGTCGCGCAAATCCCCCCCCCCCCCCAACCCCCCCCACCTGCAAGCCAATACCTGATGTGCTGCTAAGATGCCAATCACTCGTTTAAACAGGGAAACGTGGGATTTTCACCGAGAAATACATGACAGCTAACAGATAAACCAATTCTAATCAATGATCGGAGCTTAAGGTGTGTGTGTGTGTGTGGGGGGGCATCCACGGTTGTGCGGTGCGCTGTTATATGATGGGAGAGGGGAGAGCAGACACTGAGGCGTTTTAACTCCCATCAATGAATAGGCCCATATGCACATGATCAATATAATCAATAATCGTATATCTGAGGGGGGGTGTGACAGAGAGTGATTGACACCAAACTGTTTCTCACCCGCAGTAGTCCGTCCAGGGCGGGAGAGGGCCCGTCTCACCGCACACAAAGCCCGATCTCATCCGTCCGTCCAGGCGTCGACTAGCAGCAGCACGGTGCGGTTAGTTCACCGTCTGCCCCACACGGCCCACCAACACGCACACACATTTACAGCACACACTTTCTCTACATACTAAACTGATGCTACATGTATACATCAATAAGTATAATTAGTTTTGTTCCTTCAGGCTGCTGCTTTTGAGGATAAATATAGCCTTTAAAGTTTGGCTCTCTTCCACTTATTGGCTCTCATCTCTGTTTATTGTCCCTGCCATCTGTATTTCTGCACATTTAAAAAAAAAAAACAAGTCAACTTGGAAAAGTGTCCTCACACGTCACATTCCTACAGTGATTCAAATAGTTCATAATCATTTTTTTTTACTTTCTGGAAAACAAAACAAATACCATCACGTTTCTCTCCTCTGTGTAATCTGTTTTTTAACTATTATATCCACAGGAAGGGATTAAGTTACTTGAGCAATTTTTATCACTCATGTAATCATTTCAAAGGAGTAAAACCAGTGTAAAATAAGAACTTCACATCAGTAAAGTGTCACCTTAATATGTGGATTTGTTGTTTTTTGTCAAGTTTCAGACATTTTATGGCACTGAAAATCAAACCAGTCACATTTTAACTGAACAACTGAACATTTTTCTTTAGCATACTTTCAAGCAGGTTACGCCGAAACAGAGTATGATTAAAGACAGAAAGTACGCCTTTTGTCAGGAAAATGTTTCTTCTTATTTAGCAGCCACTTTCATCTCTTGAAAGATGTGGATCCATGAGTCTGATTTGTAGTTTTAAAACTATTTAAAAGACACAGCACACACATTTACATTAAGGCTTGAGCCTTATTGCAGGTCTCATAACCTGCAATAATAAAATATCTTAAAAGTATAATTTTTTTATTTAATTACAACTAACTAACTAACTAACTAACTAACTAACTAACTAACTAACTAACTAACTAACTAACTAACTAACTAACTAACTAACTAACTAACTAACTGCATTAAAATATAGTCATATTCCCTAATCCATGTTAGTAGAGGCAGAATTGTCTCTAATATTTTCATAAACTTAGATGGTCGTCACTTACAATCTTGAATGGCACACCAAAACCAAAAGCCAAAACTTAGAGGGTTACATTAAATGTTGTAATTCACTGAAGCTTGTCTTAATCTAATTTATGTTGGAATTAGGTACCTTGTGATTTAAGACTGACTGGGTCGTGGGATGGGGTGGTGGTGGCCAAGCTTGACCATGCGTGTTGTTGTCCCATAAACCTGCGGCTTACCCATTGTCGATTAAATCACTAATGTAGTTAAATATAACTTCAGTTCTTTTCTTTATTTGGCCTAGAAAACCATGTTGAAATTTTGATTTTTTTTTTAGTCCATATGGCTCCACTCAAAGTTAGCATAAACAAAGATGTCCAGGTTTGATTAGCCCATTAGACCAACCCAAATATAACTCTTCAATCACAGTCAGAAATCAGTAAATGTGTCTTTGTTGACGTCTTCTCACCTTCCACTTCCTACCCACAATTCCGCGTTGTTTAGACACAGTTTTCCACAGTTTTGAGGGATGCAGCTGAATGAGCACAGACTCACTTGAAAGACAGCAAAAACACCACAAGCCAATAACACTGAGCCATAAAGTCTCGCTGCTTAGGTCCACGCTGCGTGATGAGTGGATCAGCAGGAGCTCGTGATCAGACTGAAGTGGCTGTTGCCTGAAATCTTTGGCATTGTTGACTCTTGGACATTATAAAGGAGAGAACATGAGCGAGAGCCACATGAGACTGCCTCTTGTCTCTTCAAAGTAGCTGATTTGGTAGCAAGGCAGCTAAAGATAGCCTATAACCGTTTGGTTCTGTCTCAAGAGAGGTCCCTGTAATGAGCTGCCCCCCGTCCGCCCTGTGATCCCATACACTGCTTGCTCAGAGGCTGAAGGAGTCTCATTTGAAATGAACCCTATTGATTATCTGAAATATGCTCTGACTAGCCCCCAATCTTGCGCTAATTCCTGAGTTTAGCCTAGTTATGAACATGGCTGCAGTGGTTGCTCCCACCACAGGCCTCCGAGCTGCTCTCATTGGCTGATGGAGGAAAACCAGAGTGGTGTTGGCGTTGTAAAATGGCCTGTAGCACAATTTCTTCACAAACAGGCATTACATATTAAATTATCACTATATTAGCACTAGAATTCAGTCATTACATTAGAGAGTATTGAGTTTGGGTAGAGACAGCACTTAGGGAGAGCCTGGAGGAGATTCTGGCGCGGCCGGGCCTGAACCAATTGAATAAATGTTCCATGAAATGGTTCTGAAGTGAGGATCAATCAATATGGGGGGCTATCAATCTGGGGGCAAATTAAAACAATCGAGGAAAAACAACCAGAGGAAACCAGTCAAGTAGGAGGCTCAAGCATACGGAGGAACATGCAGGCTACTGTAGCTGCTTCCTGCTGAGGGGAAATATTTCTGTAATTATGCTTCGCTTGCGGTAACACAGCAGGAACAATAACACACACACCCACACCCACACACACACACCCACACACAGGTGAGGTATGCATGTGCACATTCACATTGATCTCGGTCTCACAGTCAAATCTGTTTTCTGCCGTTGTCTTAACCGGCTTTAAAGTCATCAATCATTTGCATACACCACCTCCACACTGCAGCCAACCTCACTTCTTTCCCCTTTAATCCTCTCCTCCTTTGCTCTTTTCCTCATGTGCACACGGGCATCCAAACCTGGGATCCTTCCTGATCCTCTCAGTCTTAACTTCATCTCCTGCGAACATTTCATATCTATTTTTTATTATTATTATTATTATTATTATTATTATTATTATTATTATTATTATTATTATTATTATTTTGATAACCAGTGGCTCGTGTTAGGGCTCCCAGACTGGATGGCTGCCACTCTTTTCCCGCCTCACATCCTTTGTTCCTCCACAGATAAACAATTTCTTCTCATCTGTCTGTCACAAAAGCGCGCCCACACACGCGCACGCTCCTCACCCCCCACCTACAAACACAAACACACACACACACACACACACACACACACACACACACACACACACACACACACACACACACACACACACTCACCAACACACTTTCATGCACCTCGCTCTCGCGGATCGATGCGGATCGATCGGGTGGGGAAGGGAGCCCTGATTACTGGACCACGTGGTCAGGAGAAAACCGCGGAAAATCGATCATTGCAGCTTTTTAGGGCAGCAGAACAGAACAGACTCCCTCCAGTCTCCGCAGCCAGAGCCGAGCCCTGCACTACTGACGGTGCATCCAGGCAGCGCGGCTCTCGGCTTCTCTTTGTCAGCATTTCACATCACGCTCCTCCGGTTTCAGCAAGACGCACACGCGCACAGTCACACCGACGCGCGGTCAAAACACTCCAGACAAATCCATAACCCTCTCTCCTGAAAGAGAAGGCTTGCTTTATTTTTGGTGGCGCGAATCACATTTGCTGCAACTGTTTCTCAACCTAAAGCTACACGCTACTCAAAAAATGAAATTGGTGTATTCTATAATTTATCACTGAATTATTATACAATTAATGTATTTTTTAATCTCCTGATAGATGGCTGCACTGATGCATGGCAAAACACAGTGTAGCAATACCATTAGAAAACAATCCAAATCTTCACTGCCTGAAAACTTTCTCCCCAACTAACACAGATTCTGTCTTTCTCTTGCTTTCTAAATGAAAACAAGAAACAGTCTTGTCCTTTTCCTCGTCTAGACAGAATTAGACGCTTCAAATAGTGGCTATAGCTGAGAAGTGACTCAGCATAAGAAATGCAAAGTTAAAGCACTGATTCCAACCACAGTGGGTTTCTTGTGAAGCTTCCCCCAAATTCCCTAGTGGGCACAATTTCAATCACACTTTTTTCTTCCACTGAACTTTACATCACTGTGCCCGGATACCGTGACAAACCAGTTCCTTTAACAAATACATTTCACGACTTACCCTCCTTGCGGATGGTGCAACTGTCCACAGAATGACTAAATGTTCCTATTTTTTTTTTTGCCAATTGTGTTTAACAAGATCATACAATAGCAAACATACTTTTATTCGGTGTTAAGCAATACTCAAATTTTCTCATGAATTGAACTGTCAGTCACAATCATCAAAACAAATAGAAATAAATTCTTAAAGCACATAACAGTTGAGATATCCCCACGATCCTGCAGTTAGTAGAAAATAGAGGGCTGGCCATAAGCCTATCTCTAAAATAATGTTGTTTCACACCTGTAGGTCAAGAATATTTACTGCAAGTAAATGTTTTTGACTTACATTTACAAGTCTGTAGAGTAATGTTTTCTGTTTTCCTTAATAACTGTGGATGTTGCCTGGAACTGACCAAAAATGCGCATTGCTAATTTATTGCAACATCTGGTAGAAAAGTTGTGGGGAATTTGTTGTTGTGTTAAAGCAATGTTCATGCATAAATAATGATGTTAACAGCTAGAAAAAATTTCTGAAGAAATTTTGATAGGGACTGAAACCCTGTAGTCTTTCATCTAAATACGTAGTGATGCATTGAAGAGAAAGTAAATACATTATTAATAGAAGATAGTGATCCAACATACTGATCAATATTTTCAACGGACCTTCTCAAAAAGAAAAAACAACCCATGCCAGAGTCAGACTGTCTGTTGAAGGGTCATTTGTGAACTTTATTTTGAAGGTAGAACTTAATTCCCTTTAATACCCTGCTTGAGATAAATAAGGAAATTAGAAACATTGGAATTATGTAATTATTGTACAGCTAGACATTTACCCAAAGTGTCTTTCATTACTGTTTTAGTTCAATTAGTAGAATTAGAAAAAAGTCCAATTTTAAAAATAATGTATCATAAATACAAGCAACATATGACAAATATTTTGAGTATAAGTGAGTAAATTAAATGCATTCACGGCATATAACCATTTATTTTTAAAGGCTAAAGTTAAATTTGGCCAAAGAATGAAATGTATCCTGGTAGGTATAAAATCAGTTAGCACCTTTAGTGACAAACATTACTGTAATATATCAACATCGCTGGTTTGAGTGAGATTTAACTTAGTTTGGTGTTATAACAATCTTTTATAGTTTGCAGTCACTGTGCAGGAGTTCAACAATTCTGATTTAAGTAATTTATATTTCATAGTACTTGTCAACGGAGCTAGGGCAGAATACATACCACATATCAAACTTTCCAGCTAATACTTTCCCAGAACTGAGAGGTCACATTTCAGAACCTACCATGTACTTTAATTGAACGATTATAGAACTTAGTAATTATTGATTCCAGAACTTAATCACTACTTTTAGGGATGCATTATAAGGTAACTGGCATACTTTCCTAAAAACTCATCAGGTATTTTCTGTAACTTAGAGGTGATTAGAAAATAACCACTATGAGGAAATAATCAGTACGTTCTGTATAAGTTCCAGGAAACTATGTGGTAAGCTTCAGGAAATGGACCACAAAGTTTCCATCAAACACATGTGTGTTTATGCAATTGAAATAAATTTAATCAATTCGATGTATTTTTTCTGTGGCTGTGTAAATGAAACATTACCATTGATCAAATACAGGGTATTTGAGTTTGACCCACTCAAGGTTATCTAATATCTTTAAGTAATATCTTTAGTTTAATTAGTTCAATTATTGTTTTTGTAACTCAATGTATTTGAATCAATTATGTGTAATGTATATTTACTAACCAAATGCAATTGATCATTTCCGTTCCAATATCCATACTTTTTAATAATAGTGTGATAAGCCATGTGACACAAAATATTAACACACTTTGGCTTTACTTGCACCAAAGCTGCCACTCAGAACCGCCGGAACATTTTCAATTATTTTTGGTTACACATACAATTTTTAAATCAATAATTAAATGTGCTTAAATACATTTTTGAACTGATTAATTTAGGTACAAATGGTAATAAAACATGTCACTTCTACACAGAGCTGGAATTTGATTATTTTGATTATTGAGTATGGGATTTAGAGGCCACATAACGGGTCATAGCGTGCCAGATTTGGCCCGCGGGTCTTGAGTTCTGACACGTGCTCTAAATTGTGAGAAAATATGGGCTGTAGTATAAAGTGTAGACTTTACATTTCTGTAATTTGTTCAGTTCCACAGAAGTACTTTACTGTGGATCGACATTATTAGCTTTTTCTTCTTTTGCTCTTTATTTTGGTTTATTTTGTTTGTATTTCCTCTAAAATCCTGTAAAGCACTTTGTACTGCCTTGTTGCTGAAAATGTGCTATATAAATAAAATTGCCTTTACCTTTTCACCAGTACTTTTACGCTTTTTGATTTCACTTATTTTCTGTTCTCCGCTGCAAACCTATCATTGTATTTAGCCATGTCTTTTTTTTTTTTTTTTTTTAATGCCGTCCTTCTCTTTCTATAAACAGCATGTAAGCGCAAGGAGGAGGACCGGGGACGGGAGCGCAGCCAGGTGCCAAAGAAGCAGCGGCTGGTCTTCACAGACCTGCAGCGTCGCACCCTTGTGGCCATCTTCCGAGAGAACCGCCGCCCCTCCAAGGAGATGCAGCTCACCATCTCTCAGCAGCTGGGCCTGGAGCTCTCCACCGTCTCCAACTTCTTCATGAACTCACGTCGCCGCTGTCCGGAGCGCTGGGACGCAGAGGAGCACTGTCATGGCGCGCACAGCCACGGCCATGTTCACACTCCCCACGGAAACAGCAGCAGCGGCGGCACCAACAGCGCGTCCCCGATCCAACCGGGCACCTCGTCTGCAAATACGTTCCCCAAAGCCTGACGGCTGCAGGACGCATGGTTGAACTGATTTTTTCCCCTTCTTTTTATAAGCCAAACAGTGTTTAAAAACTGCTATACTGCACAGTAGCTGAGTGTGCAGCACTCCTATCTGATCTCATTAGCTCTTCTGCACTGGAACAGATGAATCAGATACTTTCACTTCTATGTGTTTAACTTAAAGTTTTATCATTCTAACTTGCATTTTAAAACTAGTGCCCTCGAGCCAAAGAATATGTAGCTTTTCCACATCAAAACCAAAGAAAATGTAGCTGCACAAAAATGTAGTTTTGTGTTTAAGTTGTACAATGGGAGGGGAATACATCCTCCATCATGGAAGACTTTGGCTGAATCACATTTCCAAAGGTTGTCCCTCCCCCTCTTCCCATCCCTTTTCCACCCATTGTAGGTAGTGGTCAACAAATCTCATTGTGAAATAAGACACTGCTGATACATAATCAGTCCCCACTGACTCCAAGTGAAAAGTAAATCTAATATATTAATGATGTATGAAAATAACTAAGTATTATGAATCTACAAACAAAAAGTATCTATTTTGATGAAACATCTTTGTTCTGAGCACACTTCAGACACACTTGGAGCACACATGGTTATTGTGACTTCAAGTATATTTTAGTGCAATTGAATTTCTCAGTAAATGTACTTTTCAGTAAGGGAAAGTAACTACAGCAAACTAGTCATCACAGTGACAGTTAATGTCAAACGAAGACATTTAAAACGATTTGTTGTTTTTTGGGGGGAAAACAGTAGCTTATGTTGAGAAGAAACAATCAGCAAGTTAGACATTTTAATTGTTGCTACTGTCAAATATAAGCTCTGGAATATTGTGTTGTATTAGCTTTTAACAACAATTGACAGTGACATAATATATATATATATACGTATATATAAAAACTTCAACTTGGCCATAATTTGAAGTTTTTCAAACGATGAAAAACACCCTTCAGTGTCTTAACTGTCCCATTAACACAGTTTAATGGTACGGTTGGTTACTGTGCCATTAAACTTATGTTAACTGAATGTTTAGAGTGGATTTGGAAGAACAGTTTCTACTCCATTTCCAAATTTGTCATTGAAAAATGTCACTTTGTTTTTCCCCAATTCGCATAAACCATTGGAAGGCCGAACTTATTGGAATAAGGTTAAGGGTGAGGAATGAGGGAGAAGGGATGAAATGAAATTCAGCCTTTGTATTTAATCTTTTGCCTGAAATTCAAAACTAGATGTGACGCAGTCATGTTAATAATTCTCTGACATGTTCAGGTTCTCTGTACATCAATTATGAATAATTTGGACATTGTAAGACTATGGAAGGGATCCACTGCACCTTGCCAAACTATTCACAGCCTTTAAACCTTTCCACAGTTTCTCATATTGATGTCACAAACTTCAATGGATGTTGTTGTAAATGTATATGGTAGACCAACAAAAAGTAGTGCATAATTGTGAATTGAAAGAAAAATTATTTAAGGACTCTAAAGATTGTTCACAGAAAATCTGAAAAGTGCAACTTGCATTTGTAATCAGGATTCCTTAATCAATACTCTTTAAAGGAACCTATCACTGCAATTAAAGCAGATAGTTTTTCCTGATACATCTCTGCAAGCTTTACACATGTAGAATCAGCAAAGTTTGTCTATTATTCTTTGCAAATTGCAAAAGCACAGAAAGAATACTGCAGCGCATATGTGAAATCTCGCAAAAGACTCTTATTTGGATTTCAATCTGGACTTTGACTGGTCCATTTTGCCACAGAAATATGCATCCAAACCATTCCATCATAACTCTTTAAATAAGGCTACAGTTGTTTATAACCTCTTCCTCAGTTTCAAGTCACTTGCAGCCCCTGTCAGGTTTTCTTGATTTCCCTGCATTCAGCTCCATTTACTTTTCCATCAACTCCAATCAGCTTTCCCGTCACTGCTAAAGAGAAGAATACACACAGCATGATGCAGCCGGCAGCCATATTTTGGAGGATGTCTGCCATACAGAGCATTTCTCCATGTAGGCCAACTAGTTTCTGTGAATTTAAACAATTTTAAACCTAAATTTATATAAGTCTCTATCAACAATAACCTTGTATCTGCTACACCTCCAGAAAGGCCAGATTTGTGTCCTGATTGTCAAGGAGACAGATTACTTACTTAAACGCTTTGCGTTGGTCTATTACATAACAACATAACATTAAACCCAAATAAAATTAATAAAAAATTAAATTTTAAAATGATAAAATGTGGAAAATTTCAAGGGGGAAAAATACTTTGCAAGGTACTGTATCTTTACCTTAGAAACGCGTATTGCCAGAGACGTTTGTTTTTCAGTGTAAAACTGTTCGTCTAGGCACTTTGACCAACATATTAACGTGTGTGTGTCATGGTGGTACCAGTGTAAAATGTCCACAAGATTTTTATGGGACAGGAGCTGTAATTTTCCTGCATAGACCTAATTTGATCTACACAGAAGTAACAGTGCCACCTGCTGTCCATTTTAAGAACATGCGCAGTTCGTTTCCGTGGATATCTCCATCCACAGAAACCATTTTGACCCTACAGTGTAAATTCCACACACACTTATATGATGGATCTATATTATTACTACTCTTACCAACACACCCTTTGATACTATTTGAATGTTTGCTTCCAAGTGCTCATTGTGTGGCTACGCTGCCATACGAGAGGTTATATTCAGGTTACCAAAAGGAGAACAATCAAAGAGGGGACGGCACTCCACACACTTAACCAAAAGATAAAAAAAAGATTTCATCCCTGTGTGCAGTGGGGTGCAGGTGGGACGGAGGACGGGTCAGCTCTGTTCTAGTGGCCAAACACAGAGGTCAAATGTCAAAATACAGGATTCAGAGTGCCAATGATGTTTGCCTCTTTTATGATAATCAGAGAACAGATGCAGCTCTGCTCCTTCGTTGCGCACGCCCCGTCCTGTCTGCTCTGTGTCATTACAACCTTCGATTTGTGAGCACTATCACGGGCCCGTTGCCCGCTCCATACCTCAGAAAAACATGGAACATGAAACACTGTAAATAATCTTTTGATTTCATCCTTCTCTCTGTGTTACCTATTCTCTATTTATCTACTCTCCTTCGACTCCTCCCAACTTCGACGTGTCTTTCTTTCATTTCTCCCTCCTCCTCAACTACTGATGCGGGTAAAATTAGTACCATAGACACATGGTTTCTCTCTTGTGACTATTGTGCTATGTTGTGCTGAAACTATATGTAAAGATGCACCTTCTTGACAAAATGTAAAAAAAGAAGAAAAAAAAACAACTTTTAGATTAGGAGTAAAAAAGGACAAATCATCATGTCATAAACTGATGCTATGCACAGACAAGGAAGCGATATCACAAGGGAAAAGACTGTGCATATTTGTGAATATCTGTGGACTATCTGGATGTGAAGGACCTCTTCCTTGATCTCTAATCCTCTTTGAACTGGACTGTCACTGCATTCCTCTGCTGTTGGTGTTCTTTGGCTTATTTTTTTTATGTGTCTTTTTACATTTTCTTTTGTGGGCAAAGCCACTTGTGTAGCATCTTCAAGCGGGAGATAATCATAAAAGAGTGGAGGTACAGAGAGGAGGAAAAAGGGCAAGGCAGTGGAGGCACCAGCATCTGATGACTGAAAGAAATAATTAGATTATATTCCTACATGGCCTCATGGTTTCCTAACGGTTTGTGGAGCTTATTAGCTCCACAAACAGACGTTTGTAGTTCACACCCGAGGCAAAGAGACGGAGGAATTGAAACATTTCTGTGTGTGGCTTTGTGGCAGAATCAGGTAGACCGTGACACAGTCGCCGATACCAAAGATGCATCAAGCCCACTGTGTGTGTAATGATCATGGACTCACAAAAACACACACACACCCGCACGCCTGCATGCAAAAAACCCCAATGTGGTGTAGAGATCCCACAGAGCAGTTGTTTGTTATGTGGGAAGAGTTGAGTGCCTTGTTCCTTCAACCAGAGGGTTACACTGCTCTAATCTTTCTCTCACACATAATTTGAAAGATTTCTAAAATACCTGGGGTACACACACCATCTAAAGGAGGAACCACCAGATCCGTCCCAAGGCTGTGTGAAGCACTAAGCAGCATTTCAGTTGGGGTGAAACTCATACGGTGATAAATGGGAGTCAGAAGGTCTCCCATTTATCTTTTCCATGCGTGACTAGTTTTGCAAACTTGCTTTACAGTAACCCAGGGTGCTGACAATTAAATTAAGTTTATAAGAGAATACGTTCTGCACGAATATCACTTCTATTATGTCACAGTGTTTAAATGTAAATGTCACATTGCATAAGCTGCTTCTCAGTTGTCCACAGGCTTACAAACTCAGCAAAGGTAAATTCTTCATGGAAAATTGGAAAATATGTAAAAAAAAAAAAAAAGAAAAGAGTAAAAAATGACTACATGGTTCTTGTGTGGAGGATGGAAAGGAAGCTAAAACACTGATACACAACCAGGCTGTAGTTGTCAGATGCTCTTGTTCATTTGTCTCAGGAACTAAGACAAAAGGCAGCAGCTGAAGCTGATGATCACGTCTGAACATGCAGAATCGATTGGCGAGAGCCGTTATTGATTTACTGTGATCTGCTGACATCTGCTGAGGTTTTGCAATGACAGAGGACACAAAAAAAAGCAAAAGATCCTGTAAAAGAAATCGTTTTCTTACCTGGTAAACTTTACGCTCATGAAAAACACCAGCAGTCACCACAGTGGTCTGGCTGTTTACTTCTTATTAAGCCTTCCTGAGCCCAGTCCGACATGTCAATTATTTAGACCAAAGGAGATTCTAAGTTCAATGTTGCTTTTCCCTGCTCAGATAGCAGAAATGATTAAATAGGCTTCAAATTATGATAGAAATTCAAGAAGGTTTTCTGACTTACAAATTTCACATTTGTCAACATATTCTACACAAATTCAAAGTTTGCTTGGCCACTTTAAATGTGGATTTATTACATTAAATGGCTTTATGGTGTCGCTCGGTGACAGACTGCCGACCTGTCCAGGATGTTCGCCGCCTCTCGCCTGAAACGTTCGCTGGAGATCGGCACCAGCACTCCTCCCGACTCCATTAGGGATAAGAGTGTATAGAAAATGGGTTTTTGGATGTGTGTCTTTAACATCACTAAATTTGTTTTACCTCAGCTAAAACATGCAGCACTTCCCCAACACACATTCTGGCTAAACATTGTGTACTTCATAGTCGGTGTGTGCGTGGGCGTGTGTGTGGGTGTATTCCACCTTTCAAAAGTATTTTCCACCCACTTTCCTGTCTCATTAAGGAATTTAATTTTTCCACTCAAACCCACCGGTCAAGCTCGCTGCCCATCTGAGTCCTCCTCGCTGGTTCCTCCCACCAGGGTAGCTTTACAACAAGGCAGGCATGTGTTGACAATTCATCTCGATATACCTCAAATCTTTATTGTAAAGGTTCATGTAGTGAAACAATACAAACAGTGTTTAGCAACAAATGTGACATTAAAGTCACAGGAAAATGGTTGTTCTCGTTTTTTTTACTTATCAACTTTGTAGTGTGTGAAATACAAGCAGCTACATGATTTGATGTGTTTGAATTTATTTATTGTTTGTAGATTTGCACTGTTGTCTTTTATTATAAAAAATAAGACCTACAGAGAATAACTTGTGTAACACATTTGTATACGATAAGAAAAACAGGAATTATTAAACCAAAAAGGGAAAGCAGACACAATACACGAATTACACAATAACCTTTGTTTGCATCAGTTTTTGCTTGAAGATTGCATCCAGTGTGTTCCAAAATGATCCCTAAATAAAAAAAATAAAATAAGACGAATCAAAAATAACCTCTGTCGTTAGGGGAGGGTAGCAGCATATCAAAACATGCAAATATAATTGGAAAGTTCATGACATAGATTCATTACACACAGTTAAATGTTTCTGTTAAATTTGATGATTATTAGTTACAGTTAATGAAAACATGAGAACGTAAGAATAGTACACTCAACAAATGAAAAGTGGATTCTCACTACAGATATGTTATATCGTGGTCTGCATGTTTATTTGGAAAACTGGAGTCTCAATAGATGTCCAGCAGAGAGTAATTGGTGGTTAAAGAAGCTAATTGTTAACAGAGTGCTGTATCCACAAGTAGATTATAAAAGTTGAGTGGAAGAAAAAACTTTGGCTCAAGCAACAGCGATGACTGTAGTCAGAAAATGATTGAGTGAAACAAAACTCCTTTAAGAGTTTTGAGGAGATTTACAAAACGTGACCTGCAGCTGGAGTCTGTGCATCAAGGACCACCTCACACAGACGTATCCAGGACAAGAGCCACGACTGTTACATTTCTTCTGGTAAGCCACTTCTGAACCAGACATCATCTACTAATGCTGATCTATATGATTTTATCTTAGCAGAACCACATCTCCACGGCTAACCTCCATACCTGAATGGATTGATGATGCAGACCATGCAAAAGAAGCCCCAAAGTACTGACTGCATATACTGTACAGTAGTTCACTGGAGTAATTTCCAATTGGTAGAAATTTCTGTGTTTTTATCTGTTTCTTGTAATTTTCTAAATGAAAACCAATTTGGGGTTTTGTAATGGCAATAATTAACAAAATGAACAAAGACTAACTATTTAAATACGTCACTCTGTGTGTAATAATTCATCCATTGTTTAGAACTGTGTATGTTTGTACACAGGGGTTACTGGGGTTTGGGGTTGGTGCCTTTTTACGACAGACGCAAAGTGAGACGCGACGTAAACCCTGGATTGGTCTCCAGTCCACCTCAGTGTGTGTAATGAATCTATGTGAAAAACATTAATTTTGTACTGAATTACTAAAATTAATTTTTAGATAATATTCCTATTTACTAAAACACCGTATTATATTTTTTTTTTTGCATGAATTTTAATTGTGTATAATAATCAGAATAAACTCTGTTCAGGCAGACATAAGGGAGAAAAACCGGGGGGTTGGAGGAACCCAATAGCTGCATTTGATAATCTTTGTTAGTCCTCTGTCTCGTTTGTGTATTTGTATAAAATACATGTATTTATGTTTGTGTTTCAGGCTTTATATCTGTGACTTTCCTTCCTCTTTGCGTGTACGTGTTTGCACATTTCTTCGTTTCAGGTGCGAACATGAATTTGTGTCAGCGTTTTGGTTGTTTTGAACTCGTGTGAATTTCCTCATTGTGCTTTTGTTGCACAAAGAGATATTGAAGGAAACACAATCACAAAGGAGGTGTCATTTGCTTTCTCCTTCTGAGCTCAGTGTCAACGTTTTCTCCCTCATCGCTTACCAACCGATCAATCAATCGGAACCAAGTGTCTTTGTGATAGTAGAGACAATCAGTTTCAAATGGAAGAGAGACCAAAAAAAAAGACAAAGGGAGAGAGAGAAATAAGAGTAATGGAGAATGGAAATTAACCTGAGTGGACAAGATGAGAGAACAGTTCTCAGATTATGTATATATTTATATATATGTATGTCTGTGAATGTGTGTGTGGGATCACCTTTAACCTCTGTAGAGTGACCTTTAGGTAGGGGTCCGGGGCATTCAGGGCCGTCCCTCAGCTACGAGGCAGATAGTGGTGGGGAACCGCCTTGTTAAGTGGACATCTAATCGAAGATGTTGATCAAATGCCTGGAAGCATGTGCATACGCACTATAATACTTGGAGCCATGATGCAGAGAGCCTTTCTTCTGCTGCTTATCTTAGCGATGCAGAGAGTCTGCCGGTCGCGTTGAACCTGTAATCAGCCTGAGATTAAACAGCCGAGTTATGACTTGAAGAAATGGTGCAGCGAGTGAAAACCAGTGTGGATGAAAATGATGTGTTTTGACCAAAACAAATAAAAAGAAATAAGCAATTGGCCATTCGGCTTTTCATTTTTCCTTTCACAAATTCTTACTGTGGAGCTTTGCTGCCACCTAGTGGTATCGACGCATATTGATAAGCTTAAAACGTTTTCCTTTGTTGGCATCTGATGAAGCTCCTTTGAGTGTCTCCTACCACATTGAGGGAATTTTGAAATTATTTTTTCAACAAAAAGCGGGGTTTTATTTTAAGATAATGCGACATCATTAGGTCATTTATAGGCAAAGTTTAAGGAATGTTCAGTTTTGTAATAATGTGACAAGAAATGGCTCCACTAGACTAAAACTAGCTTTGGACTGCAATTAAAAGAAAAACAAGAACAATTGCCTGTTAAGATGTGACATAAAACACTGCGAAATTAATAGAATAGTGAAACAATATGCTTCGTTACTTCAGTGGAGTGTGATTTGATGTAGAACCAGAGACTGGATACAAATTAGTAGATATTATTAGACTCATGGAGGCTTCAAGAGATGGCAAGGTTTTTGAGATGGCTGTGACTTTTGACCAGTATATTAAACTGGTCCTGATTTGCTTTCTTCTTATTATGTCCTCTAAAGGGTTTTGCAATATAAATGCATCCAAGTTCAATAAAAGATTTAGAAAACAATCCCAGTTTAACAATTTTTAAATTCACCACGCCTCCTTGGGAAGATCAATCTGAGAATAACGACAGCTCAATATAAAAAAACCCTTTATGTCTACACAGGTAGCCCGTTAATAAAGTTGAGACTTTCTGAAAGTCTTTATGATTGTATTACAGGTAGATGAAAACAAAGATTACCATTTATTTTTCTATCTCAGTCATGTTTAAGTCCATATTTGACAAGGCTAGTCTGAAAGCTTTATTTAGTTATTTATTCCTTGTTTGCTTGAATAATTTAGAAAATGAGTTTACAGACAGACGCTCTGGTGTTGTATGGATTACTGTGCCGATGCGTAACTCAAGTGCACTTAAGGATTTGAACCGATGGCTGAACATTGTCCTTCATGATGTTTTGGTAGTCGTTCAGGCCTAGCAGCTGCAGATTAGCACTAATGCATCGTACTACATCCATCATGTTTAGCTGCTTGTGTAATGTTATTTAACTGATATGTTGTGAAAGTTTTACACCAGATGTAAATGAGACACACACCTTCCAAAAGGTTGTATTTTTGTAATATCAGTCCCCAGAAAACTTCTCCAGAACTTCATAGGATCAAGATCCAAGTTTCTTAAATATAAATGATATGAGACAGGATTTTTTAACCGACTTTGTCGTATTAGAGAAGATAATCATCATCCTTCATAGAAACATTTAACGAGCTGAACAGAATAAAATAGAAAATGAGAAGATAGTAAAATGAAGTTGCTGTTCAGTATAATAGTGTTAATTTAATTTATCTTAGTGACTTTAGTTCACACTAGAGAAGGAGTTTGGTCACTTAAGATGTTATCGACCTTTTCAGCTAATGACCTTTACTCATTTTCTCCAGTTTCTTATTCTTATATATTTATATGTATACATCAGGACTGAGTTAGCAAAATAATCCAAGTCAGATTGTTAAAAAAATCCCCAATCATATTTTGAGTTTGGATTACAAAAAAAGAAACATGGGATCCAGTTAGTCACATCATGCTTTTATGACGAAAGAGGAGTTAATTTACAAGACAAACAGTATATAAAACATACACTGAAATAAAAAAGAAACCATATGTTCTTTATAGACATAGTACATTATTACCCTTCCCTTTGAGACCAAACAGCCATGGGACTGAACAAAACCTGGGTGATCCCTGGAGGAGAGAAGCAGCAGTTAAATCCTATGTTACTATACCTACACTATTTACAGTTCAACAGTCATTTTCCTCTGTCAGACATGGCAAGGAAGTCTACAGATTTGATGACATGATATGGCTAATAGAGCTAATATTTACACGTTATGTTCCTGTCATCCAAGGATCAAATTATTCTGGCATAAAAAAAAGTGCCTTTTAAAAATGTACAGACAGATGGTGATGTAGCTAAAGAGGATCAGAGACTAAATTTGGTACTTCATGTATAACAGTCAGCTTAATTTGTCATTCATCTCTAGTTGTGACTGATCACCATGCACTATTTAATTAGACAATTCAAACTAATTTCTAGAGATTACCATTGATCCCTTTTCACATTAGTCATCTTACAACCACAAACTTTAGTGGATTTTATTTGATTTATCACTTTAGGTGACTTATGTTGAAAATAAAGAAAAGAAACACCCTCAATCTCTAGATGTACAAAGCTGGTAGAGAAATACCTCAAAACATTTGTAGCCTTAAAGGTAGCAACATGTGGTGCTAAAAAGTACTGACTGAGGGACAGAGTGTAACCTTTTCCCACATTTTCAGATTTGTATTTCTAAAAATATTTCTATAATTTCATTCAACTTAACCATAATGTGTTATTTTGTGTTAGTCTATCATAGAAAATCCTATTGAAAACATACTGAAATTTGTGGTCGTAACTAAAAAGAATGTGAAAAAGTTAAAAGGTATGAATGCGTTTGAAAGGCATATTAAGTCCCGGGCACTCATTCCTAGGTTTATGAGTTAGAAACAACTGTGTTTGACAAAAATACAAAAGCATTATGGCAATTATCTGAAAAAGAGAGAAAATAAACACATTCTTAAAGAGGCTGGTGCTATAAAGAGAAAAGGCCAGAGAGTCAAAAAAACAAAGTGAGGGAATGAATTAAATGTGTTTTCAAGTATTTGCTATCTTGTGCAATAGAGATCTGGCGCAGATACAAAGTTAAACGTGTAATAGGTTCATCTAAAATGTGGGGAAAATTGAAGAGTTGACTCAGACTTGCTATAAAACAAGCAGAAATCTGGCACTTTCTCTTAGGCTCTTAGAAGACAAAAAAACTCTTCAAAGTGCAAACCTGGGAACAAGTGCCGGCCACATCTACATGAGCTCTGCACGCCTTGTGCAAACCCCCTCAGGATCTTTAAGAGAGTGACAATATTGAATAAAAATCAATAAAAGTATGCCATGAATAATCTTATCCCCATACAGAATTGATCAGTCCCAACCACCTGCCTGGAATATCAATCGCTCTATCTACAGCTTGTACATCAGAGCAGATCATTTGTTTGTGACAAGATATGTGTAAAAGTACAATCATCCCAAGTAAACACTTGTTTCTCCTTCAAGATGCACCCTCTGTTTGAATATCCGTGAATGCATCATGACTCATCTCCCCTCGCCTCAGTTGGATTCAGCACGTTTGCTTTTGTTCGTGAGCAGCAGCAATGGCACCTCTGGCTCTCGGTACAGGTGCGGGTGTGAGTTTGGCACTACCAATCACTTTATACAAAAGGCATGCATAGATTCAGGGTCTTGAGACCACAAGCCGGAACGTCTCTTTGCTCTTCAGGGGAACTAATCATTTGTTGATCAGAGAAAGAACAGAGCTGTCAGATTGTTGGGGTTTCTGTCTTGAATGTAATTTACAGACCGATTTCCACCGGCTGACCTGCAGCTTGTAATCAAATTAAGCTCAATCCTCATGACCTTTGCTCCATTTTGCATGTGTGGCAGAATGAATCCGACCACCCACACCCTGGTATTGGTAAACATATCAGATGAATAAATCTAACAGTCAGTCTGCTTTCTTTATTTCTAACCTATCTGTTTATTTCTTTCATACAAAAAAAACAACAAAAACGACAAAACAAAAATACTGGCGCATCAGCAAGGTTGTAGATGCTGCTGTTGTCCGTTTTGACCACTTGGTGGCAGTGTAACCATATAAAACGCAGAGATTTCTTGCAGTCCTCTGGTCAAGGTTAAGACGAAGCAATTATCTGTCCAATGTGCTTTAGCAATGCTCTGCTCAAATATTCCTGCTAGCTGTGGCAGTTTGCCTCCAGAAAACTGTGACAGCAGATATAGTTTATGTCTAAATTATTATTCTACAACTAAAATCTTTAATCTAGGGTTTAATCGGCGGTACAGTGTTCTTAGAGGAAATGAAACTAATAAGCCAAATAAACACCCAATCAGACGAGCTCATTCCTCCGTCATCCCATTACTGCTCGTTTCAGCTCAGATAAATTCTGCTCCACTCTAATCCAATCAAAAAAAAAAAGAAAAAAGAAAGCAGCTGTAGGGCGCGGAGAGAGAGATGGATTTATCCAGAGCTAAAGCAGAATCAGGAATGACAGAGGTGGCGAGAAATGCTGCAGAAATTACTGCTCTAAAGGTAAGATTAAATATAAAAATAATAAGAGCATGGTTTAACGTAATGAAAACAAAGCCGTCTTTAATCTGGAGCTGCATGGAAACAGTGTAACAAAGCAAAATTGGAATAATTCAGGCTTTGCACCAAATAATGGTATAATTATAGTGTCTGGGATTTTACACTGTTTGTGATAATAAGGAGTTCCCAAAGGGAAATTGTCTTGTTGTGGTTTAGGTTAAGTTTCTGCAGCTGTAGAAGATTTTTCCAGTGCCTTGTAAAAGTATTCATACTCCTTCAACATTGTTATGTTCCAACCATTAACATCTACATATTCATTCGGGTTTGACGTTACTGACCAAGACAAAGTTGTAAAATGGAAGGGAAATGGAAATAAAAAGTGGAAAACTGCGACTTGTATTTGTGTAAAGTCAAATTCGCTTCGATTCCCTTAAATAAAACTAAACTTGCAACCAATAAACTAACTAACTGGTTGCCTAATTGGTAGGTAAATGGTCCATCGGTGTGTAATTTAATTTCAGTATGAAGACAGCTATTCTTTGAAAGCCTCATGAGTTTGTTGGGGAAAATTTGTGAACAGGTCACGTTTTCAAGGTTGCTAAAAGACTTGAGATTATGCCAGAGGTTCACAGGAGTGTTTGGTGGTATAATATAAAAAAGTTCAAGGCGTTTGGATACTTTTGCAGGGAAAAGCATGTAGGCAACACGTCACTGAGCCGTGGCCAGGATGAACCAAAGGAGACAGAAAAGGATTCTCTCAACCTACTTTTAAAACAACTGCAGCAGCAGATAAATGAATCTGGTTTCCAACAGAAAAAAAACACATTAAACACTGCCAGCTAGCGTAAAGACTTTAGAGCAAGATATTATGCAAATGTGCCTTTTTAGGGAGAACTATTAAAATAATTGCATGCCAGAAATTATGATCAATTAAAAACATTTTACATACAACTAAAATCTGTTCCGACCTCTGCAAGGCCATTTCAAGTAAAAGCCACATAACAGATTTTTTTAAATCACGTGTAAAAATGGCTTCTCCAGTCTTCAAGGTTTTTATGAGGGCTGAACAGAAATAAATTGCTTTTTTCCAACCCCGATCATCTAATAAACATCCCTTTTTTATATATAAATGGACAGCTTAAATCTGCAAGGTGAAAACAAGTGAAAAAAAAACAAACTCAGTCCCCCTTCCTACATTTGTAAGATAGTATCAGATAACGAACGTATCATCATGAGAACATACATACAGTCCAGTCCATTGGTTCTCATATCCAAAATAGTTCCCAGAACAGCATGGTGCAGTCTGCTAAAGTTCAATGTGAGGTTTGAAAGAAATGGTTGGGTGTGACATGGGAACCAGTTGTCTTTTTATTTTATTTTTTTAGGGAACCTGGGTCACCCCTTTCATCTTAGTCGCTGATCCAATCACTGCTCTGTGTTTGGTGGCATCACGAGTAGCGACGAATCATTACATTACAACACCGACTCACCAACCACACAGGACACGCATCTACTACCACACAACCATACTCCGGCCTAATACTGTGAACAGGGACAACAGAGATCAGAAATGCTAAGAAGACGACAGAAAGAAAAGGGGCAGACGACCGGGGGAGCAAGGGGTTAAAGGCAAGAGAAATTAACGAAATGAAACACTCATCTACACTTACAATTCTGCATGATGTTTACACAATAACACCATCAACAATCACTACAGACATTCTTACTGTCTTCTAAACCTAATTTCCACTGAGAAATACCAGAAAATGGAAACACCAGAGGGATGGTTTAGGGAGAAGTGACATCCATGGAGGCAACATCCTGTTCTCAACACCACGGCAGTCGACATGGCTGCAGTTAACAGTAGTGGTAGAAATCAGGCCAGTTTTGCCATCTATTCTCATTTTGTCTCATGAATTTTTTAACAGCTGTTTAGTTATTCATCTTGACAAAGAATCTGTGGTTTCGTCATCCCTGACAAGGGACAAAAATGGAGTTTGCATAAATCATCTTAAAGGAACAAGAGAGTTCTCTCTCCTGCAGCAAATTATACCCAGACCATGAATTTGTTCTAATAAAGAGAGCCTTTCTTTTGATCAGAGAGTTGAAACTTTTTCACTGAATGGCTTCCTTAAAACAGGAATATGAAAAAACTGATATTTTGTGCTCACCGGCCTGGTAAGAACCACTCCCTTGTACTGCACTTTGCTTCGTACAGATGGTCTGGACTCTGAGAGGTTCAGAAACGAATTTTTCCTGGAGGCGTGGACTGTGTTGAGGTTTTAAGTTTTACCCAATTGCTAGTGTTTGCTCGTGGCGTATGAGATGCTACGGTGGCCGACAGGTGCAAATGCGCAGCAAAAGAGAAAACATGCAAACAAAAAAGAAGACACCCCCGAATGAAATGCAGCAAATAAAAAGAGAGACGCAAACACCCCCGAATGAAATGCAGCAAATAAAAAGAGAGACGCAAACACCCCCGAATGAAATGCAGCAAATAAAAAGAGAGACGCAAACACCCCCGAATGAAATGCAGCAAACAAAAAGTGTTGAAAACGGAAGTGCTCCAGACCACTAGGGGGAGTCAAAGAAAATAGTATTCATTTCTATGGGACCAGATGCAAGATTCAGAGAAAGAAATTTGAAAGAAAGTAAAGGTATCTCTCTGAATCTTGCATCTGGAAAGTGTGATTATTGTGAGAAGTCTGAAACAATAGAGCATGTTATTTTAGAGTGTTGTAAGTATGAAGAAGAGAGAAGATGCATGCTGAGAGAGTGTGTAGGTATTAAAGAAAGGTTTAATTTAATAGAATTTTTGAGGAGAGATTTCGGGAGTAGACATATTCAAATAATTATTCGGTATCTTAAAAAAACAAAGCTATTTCATAGGATATGAGTAGAGCAAGTTGGGTGTGAATGTGTAAAGAATATCAAAGAGGGGTATATAAAGTTATAAGCAAGTTGGATAATATAAGCAGGTGTGTATGTGTGGGGGTATGTTTAATCAGGAGTTAATGGAGGGAAAAGGTAGAAAGTGAAAGTTTATAGACCATCTCGAACCACACTCCATACTGGTAAGTGGCGGTAATGCTACTGTAAGTTTGTTGCCAACCGCCAATAAATACCAAGAAGAAGAAGAAGAAGAATCTTGCATCTGGTCCCATAGAAATGAATACTATTTTCTTTGACTCCCCCTAGTGGTCTGGAGCACTTCCGTTTTCAACACTTTTTGTTTGCTGCATTTCATTCGGGGGTGTTTGCGTCTCTCTTTTTGTTTGCTGCATTTCATTCGGGGGTGTTTGCGTCTCTCTTTTTGTTTGCTGCATTTCATTCGGGGGTGTTTGCGTCTCTCTTTTTATTTGCTGCATTTCATTCGGGGGTGTCTTCTTTTTTGTTTGCATGTTTTCTCTTTTGCTGCGCATTTGCACCTGTCGGCCACCGTAAGATGCTCCAATTCGACGCTAACTAGCGGAAATGGACCTTACCACAGGGGCCGCTTTTCATTGGCTGATGCCCATTCTACGTGGTCACGTGCGTGGCCGTCTCATAAACACACTTAGCTTCCCGTTAGCTAAGTACAGCATAAAGGCAGAACTGATACAACTTCTACACCTTGAAGCCTGTCTGCTACACAGTCTTACATTAGCTAAACAGATCAATATGCAATGTGTCTGTATCTGACATACACTAAAGATTTTATTTGAGCAGAAAAGGCTTTGGACTAAACTGTTACTCGTGTTAGCCACGCTAGCACCAAATACAGCTAGTCAATCAACCATCGCTGTGTTCAGGGAAGCGCTGATTAATAATCGAGAAATAAATATCAAGCCTGGAAACTTGATATCGTTGTTATGAATGTTATGTTTTTAACGTAATCTTTGCTCGTCTTGCGGGGCGCAGGCGGTTGCCACGGTAACAGGTGTGCTTAAACTACAAAGAGAGAGAGATTAAAAAGGTAGCAGTGGTTTTGAGTTGATCACCTGTTCAGGTTATTTTACCTTTGTTTACCTTTGCTGTGGCGCGTTACAGCCGCTGTAGTTTCTAAACGGTGGACTAATTACCTCGTTCTGTTGTGAGTTTACGTCATTCACAACAAACATCAAATAGAACAAATATATTTCATAAAAATTTAACAAACAAATGGCTTCTACCGCAATAATTATGTGAAATTAAATTAATTATATCCCAACTTCAGCAGATTTGCCTTTACCTTTACAGAGCTCTTTGGTTCCTCCTGTCAGTCTGCAGCTTCTCATATTGACGTCATCAAACCAAATGTCAGATCTACCATAACTGACTGACACCTGCTGGCCTCAGGTTTGCAACCAGCTTGTGACTGAGAAACCAGTAACCTCCTCCCAGATGATGACATGAACTTGTTAGTTCCTCTGTCCATTTAGTAGCTGATATATTGTGAAAATCTGGTAGAAATGTTGCACTAATCGAGTCATGTTTACGTAGAAACAACGCGCTGCGAGGCTGTTTGTGAGACTTGGGGTCACGTGGGTCGGTTGTGGGCGGAGCTTGGTAAGGTCCATTGCCTGCACTGTAAACAACCATCCTCCACTGCAAAGAGAGAGAAGTTCACGATTCTCTTTCTGTTTGCTGATTGGCCAGTTCAAATATTCAATATTGGCCGGTTCAAATATTAACCGGAGACAATCTGAGTCAAGGGGAGAGAGCCCAGATTGTGCTAAACATGAGAACTTTTTTTTAAAGCTTGCACTCAGATTTTGATTCAAAAGCCTTTCATGTCTTTTTGTCACTAGAACACAATTTTCAATTGTCAGTGTATTTTTTCTGTTAACCACATTTAAAACCTTTTCTCAAAAAATATTCTGTCTTTTACTTAGGCAATTTGGATGCCATTTAACAAGCGAATCCTAGCAATACTATTCGACTTGGTTGCATCTATTAATTATTTACTGATCAAGTTTGATGGTTGTTGCAAAGAAAGTCACAGCAGTAGCATACACATGTTTGAAGCCAATATTACATCTATTGAAAGTGGCAAAAGTAAGGCACCATAGAAGATACGTAAATTATCCACCCATGAGACAAATGACCATTACTGCTAACTGGTAAAATAGGAGTGAAGTTAACTGCCTGTGGCAACTGTCACAGACACCTGAGCTCATTATCTTTGGTGCCTTTAATTTGTATTGGTTCAAGTTGAAAAAGTCCTAATGTTGTGACTAAGTTGAAGGGCCCCATCCATCCACTTGAGTTCAAGTCTGATATAAAAGGGAAACGGACTGGAATAAACTGCTCATTTACACTTAGAACATTTCTGTGTTTCATTAACCCAGTTGAAAATATTGAGAAATAGTTTGTTTTGGGCTTGTGATGTTAACAGCATTTAGTCTGTTAAACTAAAGGAAATGTTCCTGGTTTTCTGACTGATTATGTATGACACCATTCTGAGCTTTTAATTTTGGCATCTGTGGCTATAATCAAATCAGGACTAGCAAATCCCACCGGTTTTCAGATCTTCACCTAGAATGTGCTCAACTCAGGTGGTTTAATTTCTGATGAACATGGAATATAGCGTTAATGGTGATTGCATGAGATTGAACGATACGTATTAATGTATTTTGTTCAGTTTGAAAGAAAGTTCAGTGTTCACTGAGCTTTTCACCCGAACAAAACAATTTTGCTTGTTAAAAATAATGAACAATATAAACTTTATGGTTTACTTCCTGGGTGTTGGACTCCAGACCATCAGTACAGACATTCTGCAACTTTTGGATGTCTTCCTGGACCAACGCTCCTGAATTAAATGGCTGAATTGATGCAGTCAAGTTCTACAACATTTTACTATTGGCATAATTATTTGACTCAAATGTGTTGAAGCATAGACACATCTAAAACTTGCAAACAGACCCTTAGTGTCTTGAGTTTAACACCTCTTGCTCAGGTTATCAGAACTACAGTTTTTTTTTTTTTTGCCATCAACAAAAACCATCAGTTTATATTAAGTCAAGTTTCTGACTTGCTCCATTTAGTTCACATTATGAGGTGTTGAGAACAGAATAACGTCTCATGGTGGATGAGGTGCTTTAACACAGTGAACATTCAGAAGCTCACAGACAACAACAACTGAACAGAATAAAAATAAGGGACAAACAAATATGCAACGTAACACTTAAAAAAAAACAACATAACAAAACCTTTTTGTTATTTTTTTGCCATTAAGACCACAGTACTACTCTCCACTATACGATGCACATGGTGTGGGTAGGGTGAACACAACTTCATTTACATTTTAATCCTCAGTCTCCAGCCAGGGACCCCTCCCAAAGGAGGACCCAGTGGGGGTGTGTGGGGGTGGGGTGTGAGGGGGGGATGCACTGGGCTAGGGGGGCAGAGACATTCATGCACCGATCGTTTCAGAGACAGAAAGAGAAGTCAGCATCACAATTATAGACTTGTGTTGTGCTTGTGTGTGCCATGTTGGGTTTGTTTGCTCTTGTGCAACTATGACTGTTGCTCCTTTGTGTTTGTTTGTGTTATTCTGTGGAACGTACTGCAAACCCAGTGACACCGGATAGTCTTGTGAACACCAGGACAGCTTGTAAAATGGCAGTAGTGATAATTATATGACTAAATCATGCACACTCTATATAAAAATTCAACCTACACAAATTATGGCTTTGTTTCTTCAGCCACAAATTTCCAGTATTGGCTATATGGCTATACATACAGTATTGCTGGAATGTTACAATTAGCAAATAAATGTGTTCAATGAAATCTTTTTCTGTTGGTTTGTTACTTCGCTCTTCCTGAGAAAAGGTGCAATATGTTATCTACTGTGTGTCATCCCCAATTTGGAGAAGTGTTTGTCTTGTGAAACTACGTGTCCTGTCTCTGCCTCTGAATATGACCCAACTCTCCAGGCTGCTCCCCCCGGGCAGCACCGGGAAGGTTATGTGGCCACCAATGCAGCAGAGACCAGGGTTCAGGGGTTTGTGTAGAGGAGCGAAACACGGGTCAAAAAGACTTATGTATTCTCGCTCGTACTACTCAGTATACCCTCTGTTCCTGTCAACCTGGACCATTTGCTCTCTCTTGCATTGGTTTATTTGGTTCCTGTGGTGGCCTGTGTTTGGTGTTCATAATTTAATTGTCTGAGTCACAGGCAACCACAGCACCTCTTGACCGGTACACTCGTCCCAAACTCACACAGCTCATGTTTGGGCAGAATCTCACAAAGAAGTGAAGATCAAATGAACGCTTAAATCGATGGCCTCCATGACATTCTTTACCAATTACTAACTTTTTCTTTTTATTTGTTGAAATAACCAAGACAGTGCTGTTCATGTTGCAAATATAACTAATCATTGATGTCTATTTCACACCATTACTGTCAAGCATAACTGATCAATTAAACTCTACTGCTATTATGTACAGTAGCATTCAACACCACAATCTAAAGAAAACCATTGCAAAGTGGAGACATCAAAATAATAAAAATTTCAAGCATAAGTCAAGTTAAATTACAATTCTAGTTTTGAGGTGGGCACCCAATTTGGAGCAGAGCAATAGAGACTAGCTAATATTGTGCTCTCAAACTTCTTTGTGAGTTAGTGGCTGTGTGTGTTTGCGTGTGTCAAACACGTCTTTGGGACGTGCTCATGCCTCCCCTGAGGGACCCCTGGCTGCGTTGTTTCATATCATTTTCATGTTAAACTTCCTGGTCCCTCCTGTAGAGCTCCCTGTGGTGGGTTCAGATTTCCGGAACGAGTACTCCACTGTGAAGTTGTTCCTGCGCTGGCCGCGTCCACGGCTCCACACAAATAACAACAGGAAGCAGAAGAGAACAACTCCGAGAAACGTGATGCAACCCATGGCTGTTGAGACCAAAATGGTGGTCAGGTCCAAGGTGAACTTGAGGAAAACCCGTGTGCTGTTTAGATTTGTGTCGTTGAAGTACTCCCCGCTGTACAGAGAGCGGTTAAGAAAGAAGGCAGAGGCAGAGTCTAGTGGCTGGCCTCTTACTGTGAGAGTGGCAAAGTAGGTGTCATTGCCTCCAGCATTTGTGGCAATGCAGATGTACGTCCCGCTGTCAGTGAGCTGAGCGTAGCGGATCTCCAGAGTACCACTAGGGAGAACAGTGATGCGACCTGAACTCTTTGCTGTGATTCGTCTACGCTGTGGTGAGATCCAGATGATGGCAGGTGTAGGATCTCCGTCAGCTCGACATACAAAGCTCACTGGCTGGCCTTCCCGAGCAACCACCTAGGAAAGATGATGGAGCACACGATTGACTATACATAGAAAATTCAGCATATGCAGTATGAAACATTAACATCTCACAAACATTAGAGAACATTTTAGCTTCTTCAAAAGATTACCTGTTGCATCTTACGGTTGCGGATCTTAGGTTTCTGGCATGTAAAGTGATCGAAGAGGGCAGAGTCAGAGAAGGCGCTGAGGCTGACTCCTTGCACCTCCACCGGGCCTGCACACACTGGCACTCTGCCGTCAAAGTTGAGGGTCTTGCGTCTTTGCAGGATCCACAACAGACGGCAGTCACACAACAAGGGATTCCCGTCCACTCTGAGGGTCTCCAGACTGTTAACAGAGTGGAAGGACCCCTCTTCCAGAGTCTGCAGGTCGTTGGAGGAGAAGTTGAGTACTCGAATCTGTCTGAGACCTCCAAGGGCATGAGACTCCACTGTCAGCAACCCAGTGCTTACCATGATGAGCTCCTTTAGCCTCAGCAAGTCCTTGAAGGCCCAAGGCTCTAGTGTGGTGATGGGATTGTAGGACAAGTTGAGATGGGTGAGGTGCACCAGGTTCTTGAATGAATTTGAAGGGACAGTGGTGATGTTGGTGTTGGTGATGAAGAGCCAGTGAAGATCAAGGCCCTGAAAACTAAGTGGAGAGATATACTCAAGGTATGGCCAGTGATCGATATCCAGACCCCGCAAATTAGACAACTTGCGAAAGTTTTGATCCTCCAGGGCAGTGATGCTAAGGTGCCGAAGGCGAAGAGTGACCAGGCTGTGGAGGTAGGACAGCGTCTGGCCAGAGATGGAAGTGAGGTTACAACGCTCTATTGTGAGATCTTCTAGTCCCAGAAGTCCAGAGAATGCCTGTGGTGAGAAACATTGGGTTAGAGAATAATCATTTCAAAACATACACAAAGACAAGAATGTTTTTTTTGTACATAGGATAGTAGGAGAGCAAAACAAAAAAAAAAACAGAAAGGAGGCACTCAAGCAAATTTGTTAGCATTTTGTTGCACTGTCAGGAAAGCTTACCTTGTGGGAAATATAAACCAGATCATTGTCTCCAACTTCCAGCTGTTTAAGATTCCTCATATCTTGGAAGGTGTAGTCCAATAAAATCACCATCTTATTCTCACTTAGATCCAGGCTGGTGAGATTACCTAGCTTGGCAAATGCCCCCATAGGTACTAACTTCAGCTGATTCCCCCTTAACTTTAGGACTTTAAGATTCTGAAGAGCGGCAAAGGCATTTGGCTCTAATGTGGCGATGAGGTTTTCACTAAGGTCCACTTCCTCCAGCCGGGGGTACGGTGCCAGATCACCGGACTGTACCCAACGGAGCCGGTTCTTGCTGAGGTCCAAGACCCGTGTCTCAGTTGGAATGCCTTCTGGGACGTTTGTGAGCCGCCGCCGCTGACATGACACAGACCTCAGCTGAGCTGAACACTCGCATCGTGGAGGACAGGCCTTACTGCTCTCTGGCAAAGTCAAAGCTATGACAGAGACCAGCGAGGAAGCCAGAACCCATTTCCACACCCTCGGCCATGGCACTAAGGC
This sequence comes from Xiphophorus maculatus, assembly GCF_002775205.1. NCBI lineage: Eukaryota > Metazoa > Chordata > Actinopteri > Cyprinodontiformes > Poeciliidae > Xiphophorus > Xiphophorus maculatus. The sequence continues at coordinate 11,953,747 of NC_036448.1, forward strand.
ACGACCACCAGGACCCGGAGAGTCAGTCATGGCGCTGGTCCTCTGACTCCTCGCCTGATACAGGCAGGGTCAGTGCACCAGACACCTGCAATACAGAAGAGAGACAGAAAAGTAGGGAAAATGTGTGAGAAGAAATCCATCAAGGGTAATTGTAAAAGAAAGACAAAGTAATGCACTACAGTGCCATAAAATAGTGCTTCAGCATTTTGGCTTGTGGTCACGTTACAAACACAAACATAAATGTTTTTTACTGCAACATTCTGTGACGTAGAGCACAAAGTAGTGCCTAATTGTGAAGTGAAAGAAAAAGATACATATGTTTTTCCATTTTGTTAATGTAAAAATGTGAATACTGTGGAAAAAAACATATATCCACACGGGGTGTTAATAATCTACTTTACAAGTAGAGCTACGAGCCACATAATGACCCAACAGTAAACTACATCCAGTGAGATCCCATCATAGTTACACTGATAGCTCTAGGATGTTTAAAATAATTTGTTTTTTCACTAATTTATCAGCGGTTCCTGCTTGGAAACTGGGACGCTGAGAGCCATGTGAGAGGGAGATTGTTGCTCCAGCTGAAATCGTGTGTCTTGGATCTACTCTGTCTTCCTTTCAGCACTGAGACCGTCTGCTCCATTTTTGACAAACACAATGCATTTATTATCACCCCACATATGCACATGATGAGATTCTCAACAGGCAAGTTGCACCTTCAAGCTCTGCACGCCAGCACTTTGAAATGAGGGGAGAAAGACATCAGTGTAAAATCATATAACGTGTTTGATAAGGCTGATGGATGGTTGCGTAGGTTTGGCAGTTTGCTGGCTAAGAATTAAATCATTTTAGTCCTCCCAGCACAAAGATAAGATGAATCACTTGTCCTCTAACACTCTTTTAGGCAACCGTTAATTACTCCCACTTACTGTTTTCAACATGGAAACTGTCAAAGAGCACCTGGCATCGGATCTTCAACATATCTCAGTTAGGCGTGCTAAGGCATAAGTACAGCGTGAAGGAGAAAAACCTGTTTCCTTCCAAACACAAACTGTCCTCCTGCAGGGCTACACATTAAACTCTCAACGATTAGCTTGTTAATTTATTTTTCAGAGAGGAAATGAGAAGGAATATTTCATCATAATGAATTAAGATCATGTGTAAAATGCTCTCTGATGCTGGCTTTTGAGGGAGAAAGAGCCAAGCAATGAATAATACATAGGTTAGTTTGTGCTGAATGGGCAGCGTCCAAGGGATAAGTCAGGCAGTTAAAAGAAGCAAAAGTTGCTAGCTTCTCCAGACACTGCAGGCTTTGCTTTGAGTTCCTTCTTCCCCCACATTAGCTACAGAAGAAAAGCTTATTGAATGCCTAATTATATCAAACTGGTTCATAGTGGTGGCATTAATGGCATCAATGTAGATAAAACAAGACTTAAACCAAATTTACGCAATGCCATATAAATTGTGTGTACGTGTGCACATTTCTCTCATATTTTTCATACTTGCTCACACAAAAATCTGGTCTCTGTGTGACAGGATAAGTCCCTCTGTTTTTTTTTTTAGAGGCCACTGAAAGAACCGCTTTCTTTTCACATCCCTATTCTGGAGAATCTGATAGAAATCTGGCACAAGCTTTTCTTTCATTTGGAGACAAAACTCAGACACAGCGAATCCTCTGTGCAGACTTGCACAAACTGACCCACTTCTCATCTGCAACTCAGGCTTGTGCTGTCAGTCGGCTGCAACTCACCATGACCACAACAACTAAGCAGCGAACCTCTTTGTCTCAGTGGGACGGGGCTCAGGAGACAAACAGACAGATCTGAAAAACTAACAACTGTGTACAAACAAAAGAGAAACTGAAAAGAAATAGGGCAAGTGTTTCACTGGTCACCGGCGTTAAGATATCAAGGCTTTAACAAGTTATGACTTTGAAGTTGCAGATGTTTTTTTGTTCTATTGTTCCCCCAGTTTAAAGTCCTTTAAATGAGTCAGTCAGCTTGTTATAGTCATCGTTGTTCAAAGAGTAGAAAGGCGAAGTGAGTGTTTGATCTGAACCCTTGTCTGTGTTCAGATTAAAATGACAATTAATGTTTTGAATAACATTAATATCACTGTACTAAATAATATGTTAGATTATTTAAGCAACTATTTGACTTCTTTGTGCAATGTCTTGAGACATTTGATGTAAAATGGCTGAATATAAATAAACTGAATTTAATCTCTAAGAATAATTATTGCATTTCTATTTCAAATAAAATCACTTTAATCATCTAAACACTGTTCAGTTTAATTAATATAGCCTAAGTTATTTTTGTATATATATATAGCATCAATCCACAACAACTGTCATGTAAAGGTAAGCATGAATCCAATGTACTTCAATTTCATGGATTCAAATTAAGTTATATACTGTATATTCAGGATGGGAATAGTTGTTTCCATGTTTATATATTTTATTATTTTTAGTCATTTGAATTGTAACTGTTCTTGTGCTATCACAGTTTTTTTGCACGTTTTTACTTTTATGTATCATTGTATTAATTAAATAACAGGTCTTTTTAAGTAACACAGGAGGTGTTGCTTTGCTGAAGGGGATGGAGTTGCCAGTTTGCAAAGAAAGTATATTTTTGATGTTGCTAAATATTACCAACAGTCTTGACTATAAATCAGGGTGGATGTTTCCTATGTTTTAGTTTTCGGTTTTGTTAGTAGATGTTAGATTTTGTGTTCATCTCTTGTGTTTGTCTGGCTTCCATTATCTCGAACACTGATTGCTTTATACTGCTAAAGGTTTCCATTTAATTTTCTGTCTCAGTATCATTTTGTTTCTGCCTTTCACTTGACTCACATTGATCAGTGAGTGAACCTGCCACGCATTTATCATTATCTGTTGTTTGTTCAGATTTTTTTTTTTTTTTTTGTTATTTACCCTGGAGTTCTTTGAGGTGCATTTCTAGTTTGTTTCTGTTTGTCCTAATGCAACAAGAGTCCTGCAATGACATCCTGCTTGCCAGCTGCCTTCTTGAATTTGCATCTCTTTCCTCCCATCCACTTTAATGCCTTCATCATGCCTTATTTGTTGTGGGGCTGAGTAGGCTCGAGACACAAATAGTGGCTAAGCAGTTATCTTGAAATATTTGCGAGTAAAATTAAATGTACTTGCTCTCACCGGCTTGGAGGAAATTCAGTAATTTAAATGATTCATTCAACAGGAGCAGGTAGAGACTATTTCAAAAGTCAAAGGGGGGAAAATGGAATATACTCACACGTCACTCAAAGATCTTAAAGATTTCATTTCACTTTTGTGGTCAACTTACAAAATCTTTGTTATCAGCTTTGTTATCAGTAGAGTGTGTTAGTGGACTTGATATGCCACTTTTTTGAAAATAAAGATGTGGAAAATCGTTTTGCACATTCCCATTGGTGTCTGTTCAATGCAGTTGAACTCAAAAATACTTGAGTCATTTCATTTTTTTTAATCCCCACTTTTTTTTTTGCTAGTTTCAAGTGTCAGTTCAAAGAGTTAACAACTGATAGAAAAGACAGATTGTTCTCAAAAACAGAGAAAAACTATCAGTTTAAGAAATTTTTTTCCGCAAAGTAAACCATTAGGGAAAATAAAAAGTGATGGTGTCACCGGTAGCTGCAAACTGAATAGTATTTGTGCATTTATTTTAATGTTCCACATGTTAATATGGGTTTTAAATGGTGTGTTATTACCATGGGCTCATTTTTGTGTTTATTTCCCCCCTTTTTTGAATTGCTACGATTGTAATTTATCATCCATCATGCATTGAAAAAACAAAAAAACAAAACCAAACAGAACAGAAACCTACCAAGGTCTACCATCCAGAGTGGGTGCTAGAAAAAAAAATCAATAGCACAGACTGTTGGGATAAAACATGACAAATATTGCTTTAATGTGTGAATCATTCACAACCTTGCATGAAGACCTCTCAAACAGCTTAATCAACAAATTAACATGCTGTGACAGCTCTGGTTTAAGGTTACCATGAGCATATTCTCTGTTGTTTTGCTAATTTTCAGCTTGTAAAATTATTGCTACAAGCCTGGTGCAAACACTTCCTGACCAGTGAGCATCACTGCAGTATTTAAACATTCTAAATACAGTTTTACTGACCCGTTTTACGCTAGATATGAAACTAAATCCTTCTTTTTAACTGCAGCTAAAGATGGCCCAGTGACATGCACAGCATTACATTGCGATGGGATAATCAATTTTGCACACTTTGCTTTTCAGAGACTTTAATCTAACAACCAATCTGAGTATAAAAGGTTTGTGTGTGCGTGTGTGGGGGCATGGGTGCGGGCGGGTGGGGGTGTGTGTGTGTTTGTGCGCATACACCCTCTTTGCTCTTTGGCCATTTGATGGATGCAACCTGTCTTCACACTCCACCCCCCCTGACAGTCATCCTACGGGTCAGCAGCAGAGCCACGGCATGAATCAGTGAGCTGACATTGTCAAGGCAGACAACGTCCTCAGTGCTTGACTCAAGAACAGGAAGTGATCCTGAACCTTCCTTTTTGCTTCCACACACACATATACACAAACTACTCCAAACACACAGAGCTGGGGGCGTCAGTGCATCATCTACTGAACAGACGCATAAAAAGATACACATTTACTCTTGTTCTCCAAACAAATAGTGACGTTTTTCTCCTATTTATCACACTATGTAGATTCTTGGTTTCTTTAAGAGTAAAACCTGTAATATTTTCATCTTCTGTTCTCATCACTTACCTTCCTTTCAAGTGACTATTTTGCAGGATTCTGGAACAGTCTTGTGTTTTTTATCATTTCAATTAGGTTTTAAACAAGACCTTCTTTCTGAGTGGTCTCTCAGAGTATTAAATGATCTTTTGTTGACTGACTGCAGAATCTACTGTCACTGTTTAGCTATCTTCTGTCTGCCTTTTACACCCAAAAATATAAAAAAATATTCAGCATATTTCATGAAATCCCTCAGAGCTCTGTTTTAAGAAGAATACTCTACCTGCTTCATGTTCGTCAACTGGGACTGATTGAAAATAAGTTTTATTTTTCAAAAATCTTCACGCAAAAGATAACCAGCTGGAATGATCATTTTTATTCTTTTCATAAATTATTCTTTGATAATTACCTTCAAACTAAACAATGCACAATATTTGGTCATTGCACATGGCAGCATGATGTTGCAAAATAGTCAAATGACCATCTTACTATATTTTAATCATTTAATTGGAAAGTACTTTCTAAACTTATCAGTGAAAATGCAATAAAAAAACATATTCTCATCCATCTTCAAAGCATTAACCTTTCATCTCTGGTCCTGCACCTGAGCAATAGACACACTAGAAACCTTCTTATCTGTGCTACAAGCTGCAAATTACCATGGGCCAGATGTTAAAGCTTCATCAGGGGCAAATCTAACAGCCATCCAGACAGAGATGAAGGCACAGTCTGCCATGAGTCAGCTGTGCAGGAGGAAAGCATAAGAAATGTAAGGGAAATCAGCCCAAAATCTAAAAATAACTCAATTTTAGTTAGCTGACCTAATGAGCAGATGTGTGCAGTAAGATTCCTGCCACTCCTTGTATACATCAGCAGCCTGCACAGGTGAAAACACTGACAGATGTTTTGCACAACAGCTGTTTCACCTGCTACCTCACCTGGATTAAAACATCCCATTGTTCAGAATGCACTATATGTCAGTCAAATAGTTGGAGAGCATTATATTTGGCCAACAAAGCAACTAAATACCTTTTTTCTGTTGGAACCACTTCCTGAGTTTTATCTGTCTGTCTTTGGCAGTCTCATACAAATGCTGTGTGATTCACACAGAGGCATAAGCGCAATATAAAGCTCTCCTGAAATCACGGACAGTTTTAAGCAGCCAACCAGTCAGCAGGTTATTACAGAATGCTTTACATTATTGCAAACCTGACAGGTTTTAACATTTCACAGAAAAGCTGACAGCTTGTACTTTCCATTGCTAAGTAGCTGTAAGTCCTATATTGAATATGTGCTTAGTCACTGCCTTTAAGCTCAAGTCAAGTGTGGAATATGGCTTAGCAGCACTATGGAGGTGCAAGGCAGGATGAAATGGACAAACATCTGTATTAAAAAACAAGGAGCAGATCTAAACCAGATATTTTCATACATTGTATAAAACCCCACAATGTTTTATCTTTCTGTTTGGCTTTAAATCAAAAGAAAGACTTTGTGTTTTAGATGTGTTGGGATTATCGAAGTCATTTCTACTTGCTAGAAGCCAGTCATTTTTTTCCCTTTGTATGCAGACAACTGTGTCTTTAAATAAATTGGGGAAGGCCAAATGAGGATGTCATGACTTTGTAAGCTTTTGATATAATAAATTACCTGACAGCATTTCAAATATACAGAGGCAAGTATAAACACTAAGGAAACATAAACCTATCTGACATGTTCTCCTAAATTACAATGTTTTGGTGCAAAATTTGTGAATCAACCCCGAGAACAACAGCACAAGATCTTGTGGTGTGAGTGTGTCATTATCCACAGTGAGTCCCAACACGGGCAAGTAAGAGGCCACTTCTATAAAATCAGAATAAAAAATTTAATCACAATGCAACCCTCATAAAACCAGATGGCATCACAGGATCATAAGGAAAAACGATTATTTGGAAACACTAAAACAACATCTCAAGATATGAGCTGAGAAGTTAAAACTTGGGAAAGAATGATGAATGGTTTGATATAACCTTAGTTACATCAAATTAGACACAAACTTTCTGAAAAACAACAAAGCCAATGCTTTTGGGTTTGTCTGTGTTCACCTCAATTCACTTACTGTGGCATGGCAGCTAAAATTCAGTCTTCAAGACTGAAGAAAACTCACCAAACACACATGGCCTGCCTTTAAAACCTTATTTGCTTTCATGGTGGAAGCCACTGCAGCAAACTCATGTGACAGACTACAACTGATGTGACCCTTATTTCAGTGGGTTGCATTTAGTGATGAGATGCTTTTCACAGAGAGAAGATGCCCATGTTGAAATCCTACTGTAGCAGCTCAGTCTTCCTAGTGTAAGTAATCTGAGTCACTGAAGCAGTAAGAGCAAAATGATTAAGACTGACATGCTGCTTTGTTTGACCTTCAGCTGATAGGAGCCAAAAAAAAAAAAAACCCACAAACCTTTTTCTTGAATACGGCAGTAATGTTCTACTGACAGCATAAGGCCAAATTTAAAGTCAAGCTGTGACTGCTGCAGGGAACAGCTTGTTTATTTTCAGGAATTTTTCAGAAAAAGTTTGAATAGTGTGTTGGGTATTTTAACCTGTTCATATAAAGAACCACACAGCTCGTCTCCATTCTTTCCAAAGGGGGAAAGTCTCAGTGGTGCCTCAGGACAACTCCAACTTGTTCCCCTGCAGCAGCCTGGTTTCATTGAAAGCGAGGTGGGGGTCGGTCATAAAACAGAAACTTAAAGATAAGGAGTAGAGGTGTCTCTCTGAACCAGCTGAAACCGGTTTCTCCAAGAACAGCTTGGTCCACCTTGTCTCCAGCTTAGAGTAGAGAGACAAACTTATTCATGAGAAAACTATTTGCAAAACTCTGACAAGTGTCCACAGAAAAAGCAAAATAATTAATAGGGAATTCATAACTTGGGATTAAACAGTCAACCGAGCAGTTTCCAATAATATGACAAATGTTAAAAGGATGATCTTCAATTTCAGTTCAATATAAGAGGAGTTTTACACAAAATAAAGGACTTATTTTAGCAGTGGTGGAAGCCCAATGTGATGTTGGACTCCTGTTGTAGTGCCCTGTAGCTGTACTTGATGAGCTTTTTCTAGTTTTGTCTTATTACAACCACAAACTGCAACATGTTTTAATAATATTTGATGTGAAATAGCAAAATAAAATAAAAAATTGGGAAATGGGTTTGTCTTTAGTTCCCTACCTTTATGTCTCAGTACTTTGCAGAACAACATTTCACAGCAAATGAAACTGTCTTTTCACTGTATGGACCCCCATTTTTTTTTTTTCAGATTCTTCTTGACAAAATAACTCAAGTTCTGTCAGACTGGATCGAGACTGTCTAGGCCGGGGCATCGTTTTTCAAGAGTTGCACCCGTAATACAAATTAAGTTAATGTGAACTGTATTTACAGAACAAAGGAAAAGTTAAAAGGCAAATGATACTATTTAGTGTCACACATGCTTTCATCTCGCATGTTTGGCTTCAGGGAAACGTAAAACAGGAAGTTAAATTAGAAGGGGGCTTAAGAGGATTGGTCAAAATTGCAAATATTGATCAGGAAAGAAGGAAATACAGAAAACATTAAGGTGATTGGTCAAATTTAAGGAAAAGTTGTGATTGCCACATCACAATACTACACATGTTTTGTGCAAGCCTCAACTTACTAGAGCACATTCTTCCATGTTTGTTGTGTTGCCTACATGGCTTATGGCAAACCACAACATAAAGGTCTTTATCTTGTTCCTACATAAAGACCTTGCAGTATTTCTGCAGTGCACCACTAATTGATCAAATGAGCAAGATAACAGGTGCTTCTAAAAACTGTAAAATTACTAATAAATCTATTAATGAAGTTTATTCAGACAAAATTAAAATTTTTGGCATGCCTATATATGGCCTCTAAGTCGCCTGGGGGTTGAGCGCTTCCTGTCTGTCAATACTAGTGACATTGTTGCTCCCGCACATGGTCACACACTTCAACTCTCACAGTTTGCATGTACACTTAGTAGACAGGCTGTTGAGCTGAGGATGCAAGCTACCACATCGACTTTGTCAGTTTCAAAGCTCACACACAGTGTCAACAACACGAAACTCCAGTACAGTGAGAGATGAGCGGCACACACTTTACTGAACACCTCTTACAGTCTCGTTGGGAAATACCTTTGCAACAGAGAGGATGCTTCACGAAACAAAAGAATCGTTCCAACTCAAAGCAAGCCACTGTTCTCCTTCCTTTACAACTAGCTGATCTCCAAAATGTCTCAGACTTCAAAGATTTAACAGTTCGTTTTTCTTACATGCCGTTTCCCACAAACTGCTGATGCCAAGATCTGGCCTCGGTTTTCAACCGGATCAAAGTCAGCCAAGAATCCAGCAGAAACCGAACAAACACGGTGCAACGAATACAGTTCCTGACAGTCACAGAGAAAGAACAACGCACGCAGCAGAGCTGAAACAAACAGTGATAAAAAAAAACCCCTAAGAGACAATAACATAAATAAGAACATATGTGCAGCTTATTTACCAAAGAATGTCCTCCAAGCCTCGCAGAACGTTTTAAACCAACCTTAAAACCATTTACTGCTACAATACTATAAATAATTTAAACGGTGAAAGAGGTTCACACTGTTGTGCCCACACTATAAATGTTCCTGGATTCAGACATGAGCTGTCTGGGTCAGTGTGTAGGCAGAAAGTAGACAATGGTAAGTGGGTTAGATGGGGAGATTAGTCCAAAAGGTCGTTTCTTCTCTGTGTGGGTGTGCGCATCCATGAATATGTGTCACTTCTTCACTTTGAACTTCGCTGACACTAGAACCTCAGTGAGGGGCTTCAGGCACAGCAGGGAGTCAGACTGGATAATCCTGCCACACTGATAGCTTTAATCTGTATCTGTTTCACCCAGCTCAGCAGAAGGTGCTCACACAGCTAATCCAGAAAATATTTTGCCATTAGAGTAATGAACAGCCACACCAGCGCACATGTGCCACGTGTGCTAAAAATCTTAATGCCAAAGTAAGCACTTGAATGAGCCCAAGTCCCCTCATGCAGAGTGCAGACTCAGGATAAGAAGAGATCAAAACAAATAAAGCACATGCACAAAATGAAACGTGACAGAGGATCTGACAAAGCATACACACACACATATACTGTATATAGAGGTGATTACAGATTGGAAACAGGTGAGGTGCACATGAAGCAGCTGATGAAACGCAGAGCAAAAAATGAGGTAACTAAGGAAATGTAATTTCTTTGTCAAAGGACAATTCGGTGGCAAGAAAGAGGAAAGAAGAACCCATAAAGAAGGATTCTGTTTTTACTTTCTTGTCAAACTTTCAGCTAAAAACCACTACACATTTCCTGGTTTGGGTCAGATAGGGTTTCCTGTGTTTTTCTGTTTGTGAAATGCCAGACTGTTAACACAAATGTATATTTTTTTTCTGTAATTCTTTAGATCCCAAAGTTTAAATACATGACGTGTGTTCTTCTGACCAAACAATTATGTATGTTTAAACAGAAGACGGTGAAAGAGAGGGTGAAATGACATGATTTATCACATATGGCGATTATTCTTCACAGACGGCCAAGTTGTTTTCAGTAACTTCATCCCCTCATTGAGTTAAATCATAACTTGAACAGTGCATTTGTATTTATACAGCTTAACTTGATAGACAGTATAAACAGAACAAATCTCCAAAAGTGCAAAAACATTTTCATCCAGCACTTTCCAAAGATCCATTGTTGTTTATTTTTTCAGAAATTTGCTTTCACTTCACCTTTTAATGGAACCTCAGAAGAGAAAAGACTCTGTGCAATAAAGCAAGGCAAGATAACTTTCTAACGGTTTTGAATGCCTTTAGCGTTTTGAGTTTGTCCTCTCTTGCTAAGATGGGATTTGTCGACGTTCTGTTAGTTTAGCTTACCCTGCACAAATATGTCCCTCTAAACATATCATTAAAGGAATACTGTTTTCTTCTGCTTCAAATCTTGGATGTTTTTTGTTACTCTGTTCAGAGTCTCGCTGTCTTCCAACGCAGCAGTGGCTTAGCTGTTTTCTTCTTCATCATAATGAGCAGCAGAGCAGCTCGCATCATCAAAATCATTACACACATCAATGAGGTGCATGTGTTTGTGAAGGTAGAAGAGACGATGAGTAGTGCTTCTGTCCTCTGAAGTATTTTCCTTAGTGCATCAGCGTTTTCTGCTGCTATGTTTCGCTCTTCGCATTCGCTGCAAATAAAATGTGAAAGAAAAACTCTGGTTTCTCTAGGTCTGTTTTTCATTTCCATCACGTTCCTTGAAAGAGCTAGGTTTCTGCCGTATCTGCCGGAACAAAAGTTAAAAGAACATTAAGCACGCCTTAATGCTTGTATCTAAAAACAAAGGCAAAACATGCTTGTTTTAGCTGAGAAATTTACTGAAGATTGTATCAGCAGTAGGCATATTTATGGTGAAAAGTTATTTTGTTATTTTGTTGCATGGTAAAGTTAATACATTTTTCAAACATCTACATGATGTTGGAAAATTACGGCTTGTGAGATTGTTGATGATGATCAGCTAGAGCATGTACTGAATGAGTCGAATTGGAAATGGTGAAAAAAAAGAAGGCTCCTATTGGTATAAAACACATCCTTAAACTGGTTTTAGTCATATCTCTATGACCACACTGATGGTCATAATCAAGTGCTTGCATTCAAAGCCATTTCCAGTTATATATAGTGAACCGCATGAGTCGTCTTGGGTTATATTTTATTTATAGTCTTAATGATCCTCTGCAAAGACAGTGCAAGATGACAGATGAATATTTGTGCCAAACTTTTCTCATTCTTTTTCACACTTCCCTTTGTAATGGATTATACAAAGCCAATTCCCGGTTTTCCACCAATTTCTTCCAAACTTAGCTGCAACAAAAAAGTCATTCTCATTGGCAGTGATTCATTCATTTTTAGCTTATTCAGAAATTTGCTGCTATACACTTTCAATATACTACAAATCCCTACATTTATCGCGTCACTCTTGCCGTCCAACATCTCCATTGGCTACCAGTTAAGTTTCATACTGATTTACAAAATTCATCTTGTCATTTTAAAGGATATTGTTTACATTGCTACTGTGTAACTTTGTGACTCCCTGCTCATCAGTGCACCCATCTGCACTCTTAAATCTTCTTTCTCAGATGATCACACTTCTCCTGTTTCCATCTGGTCACCATGAGGGCCGGAGCTTTCAGCCACTCTGCCATCTTAGATTCCCTTCCTCCTGATACTCAGTACTCTGACTCTCTTTCCACTTTAATCCACTTCAAATTTTACTTTGAACCACAAGTGGTTTTGAGTATATTTGTAATTGTTAATAACACTTTAATAAGGCAACTTATGCAATTACAATACAAATCATAATGCACTACAAGATTACATCATTACTTATCAATTTTTAACAATACAAAATGCTGAAAAAAAAAACTTAGAGCCTCAAAAATGCCTTTCAGTGTCAGCCTGGAGTGAAATCCTCCTCCCAAAATAGCTTATGCTGGAATCCTACATGTAAACCTATATACAGACACACACTCTGTTTCCATCTCCTTTTCTGCCTGTGTTTGTTTCCTCCTCTTCTCTGCGGCTGTGAGCTGACAGCTGAAGACAGTCCTGTCTGACAGTTCTGATAAATATACACAGAGGGATGATAGAATTAAAGAGAAAAATAAAAATAAAACGTAACGGCATGCGGTGACTCACTTCAGCTGCTGTTTGTTCCTTTCAGAAGTGGAACAAACGATGAATTCCTCTGTAAACCTGTTGTGTCCCATCTGTTGCATTTCTGAGTGCAAAAACAAAATATTTGGACCTGACCCACATTTATAGAACATTTGCAACATGCGAGGTATTTATTATTCAAGGACAAGTTTATAAGTAGACACCCAGATTTGAGCCCATCATGATGTTTATGTCATGTTAATCTATCTGGACACTTGTGTCCATTGTGAATCCCCTCCCAACATTTTAGTGACTAGCAAAGATTAAAACAACTTTGAATATTACTTTCCATTCATGGCGGCTACTTAAAGTCTGTTGCATGATTCTGGTACACCAGCTGGCCTGTGTTTCTTTTTAAATGAACACCAGATACCATATGAAGGCGGCCGGTCATTTGACCGCTGTAACGCCAATAAATATTTTTCAACTTATTGATGAGAATAGCATAAATCAATAAGAAGCTAAAATGTGAAAGCAGATACCAGAAACCTTTACATTGCCATCTTATCTTTTTAAAAAATGCCTGTTTAATTTTCTTCAAAAACAAACTACACTTCTCACGTTATCCATTTATATTTGACTTAATCCCACATTAAACTCTTTCTAATCTTTTTAAATAAATGAATGTGTTCATTTCTCACAGCAGAATCACATTATAGAAGACAATAGGAGGCAACTTGAGAGATAAATGAATGATATACAGTATTTGATCAAAAAAAAGAAAAAGGTAAGACGTTTATTTGTAAGCAAAATACAAATAAATTTGTATTTTCTCAAAGTAAAAAATGAATATTTTTTTTTGTTTGGATTACCTTTTTGTAAATGTAATATAAACTGTAATAAAAACAAAACAATAGATCGTTTTTTTTTCCTTTTTTGTGTTTGTCAGTAATTACAGATCATTCAGATGTGTTATACATCACACAGCCAGTCTTGTCCCTGCATGAAAAAAAACAACATATTTTAACAAATTCCCAAGTCAGTCTTCACTGAAAGCAGTTTATTAATTTTTAATGCTGAGAAGAGGATTTGATGCTCAGAATCTGTCTGAGACGAGTAAGTATTCATGCTCTGAGTCAGTCGCTGTCGGTAGAGTAGCCAGCTGGTCCCACTGCAGACATTATTGCCTTGAAAGGTTTAGAAAACGAAGCACATTTTTATCAGTACCCACTTTCGATGAACAAGTTTTTTTTTTTTTTTTTTCTTTTTCCTTAAAGCCACGACAGGTTTAATTAGTTGCAGCCATTTTGACGATTCTCGCACCCCACGGTGTTTTGACCTGCTTTTTTTCTGGCTCTGATACGAGCCCATAGTTCTGCATACTGAGCGCACAGACACATAAAATAACAGACACAGCATGCTCTCATGCACATGCAAACAGACACACCGGTGGATACGCTCTGTACCGTATTGTGTGGTAAACAAACAACAGAGGGCAGCCCGGGAGTCTGTCTGATTAGGTTGTAACCTTGCCCAGATCCACACAATCTCTACTCAGGTGCTGCATCTTCAGGTTTCCAGTCCATTCAAATTAAGTCAGACATGCTCTCACACTGTAGACTATTTTCATTGTATAACATCAGACTTCCCGCTGTTTCTAGTCCTAATGAAGTCACACAAAGTTCAGGGACCACAGCGCAATCAGAAGTCCTGAGGGCAGAGGCTATTTCATCTCTTTCAAGACGTTATTAGCAGCAGGTCAGAGCTATAAAGGGAGCAGATTGGTTTACATCCTAATCAGTCGCTGAAAAAAAATTGCTCAGCTCACTGCTTAAGCTCCTTATGTTCACGGCAAATATTGCTCATGTGCTCAGAGAATATATCCAAAAAACCTGCTGCACTTGTTCCAGTTTCACCTTGAAAGGGAGAACTAATGGAATAATTGACTGGTTAAATGATTGTTTTAAGAAAATGATGACTGCGAACTTCAGTAAATTTCACTGGAATCTTATAATATCGCAGAGACCTGAAACCCTGGAATACATGGTGGCTCCTGCTTTTGCTCCCCCAGTTTTTGACTCAAAAAAAATCTGATCACTTCCTGTAGTCTGAGAAGATTTATAACATTTCTGTTAATTCCTACTTGAAAACTGCAATAGAAAATTTCGTTTTTAGCCTTATTTAACTTTTGATGGAATTGATGATACTTTTTACCATTTATTTACTGATTATATCTGCTGTGTTTTTGTATTTCTGCAAGATGTGGGTTTTTTTTTCCATTAAAAAAGTTTCCAGATAATGTTTAGATGTTTTCCACAGCTGTGATAGCAGAAGAGACCTGAAGACATCTTGGGTAAAATGCTTCACCTGGAAATTGTCTTAAAGGACTGACATGTGTGGAGTGCAGTTTGTACCCTTGTTTGACCCTGCACCCATGAGTAACTAACAAAGAAGAATTAAAAGTTTCTCTTGGAATCCTTTTCGGTTCTCTGCCATAAAATCGTCCCGTCCAAGAGGTGAGGGATAGTTCATGAGGTGGGGGTAAGGATTGTCTCTGTGGTCCATCTGGCAGTAGAGCTAAGATCAGACTTTGGGTGGGATTTTTTCCTTGCTGTGACTATATAACGATGTGATGTGTGTTGTTCAGGGCTCTTCTCCTGACTGCGTTCAGTGAAACGGATCTTCGAACGCTTTTGCCTTTGAATAAAGAAACATAGAGACAAAGATGAATCTTTCTCTTATTATTGAAACAGCTTCTCATTCTTTGATAAATGAAATTTCCATAACAAAGCTAAAATACATAACTGTAAATTTTGCACCTATACACTCATCTCTGAATATGATAAATCTCATATTCTTTTTTCCACTTGGTTTCATCAAGATAAGACAATTAAAGCACCCATGGATATTGTGCATTTGTATTGAACCCATCTGGGAGGAACCATTGTACAGCTGTAAATTTTAGGAGTCTGTCTCTACCAATTTTGTGCATCTAGACACTTGTTTCTTTGTGCAAAAAAAAGCCAAAACCCAGTTGGATTAGATGGAAAGCATCAGTGAATTATATATACTATAAGTCTTTACACAGAATTTTATTTGGATTTTGATTAGGCCAATTTCAGATCATTCCGATGTTGTTTTAAGCATTTATTTATGGCCGGAAGGCGAATCTCCATTCATGTCTCCATCCTTTTTCGGTCTTTAGCGCCTATCTAACCGTCTTCATTTTCCGAACAACTTTGACTAACTTCCCTGTTCCCTCTGGAGAATAGTGTGATGTTGCTATGACTGTTTTCACAGTGAGTACAGTTTCCATTTAGTCCAAGAGCCTAAATTCTGGTCCCATCTGTCTATCGCAGATTCTTCTCCCTCAATAACGATAAATCTTGTTAGAATGAATGGAAACATATGAAATACAAATCGCGAAAAGTCTAATGAATTTAAATACTTTTTTCCCCTTTGCAGCAGATTTGTCACAAAAAAAGTTGTTTCCTCATTAGTGAGACAGTTCTAGCTCAGGCAGAGCTGACCTTCTGCTGACGGATGCATGAGTTCACCTGTTTCTTCTGTTATCGGACCCCAGCAGGATCGCTGTGATGTGCTGAAGAGGTGCATGTGCCAGTCTGCGACACTGAGCTGCATGTGAACCTCTGCAGTTTTTCTGTTGTTTTTTTTATGCAGGATAGATGAAGAGCTCGCTCTGCAGATCAGAGGTCTGGCCACATGCCAGACACAAGTCATTAAGTCTGGTATGTGCGCTGCGAAAGCTACAGCGAGCTGCACAATTTATGGCTGTTAAGCCAGTGTTTACTTAATTTTTTTTTTTTGTTGTTTGTTTAGTGTATTGCGAAAAAGGATTTAGTGAAGCAATTGTTTCTTCTTGGATGTAATTAATTAGCAAATTCAGAGATTAATGCACTGTTAGCAAAGCAGCCATTTGAAGATAAAATTTTAAGAATTGCAGCGAGATAAAATCATTTATTAAAACTTGACCTTACGTATATAGACACTGATCATTCTGAATGACACCCATTGTGACAACTGTCTACACTGCTTTGAATTAGCCATAGCCTCTGGGGATCTGTGGCCTTATTACTGCTGTGCATCGAAATGAGTCATTAATTATCTCAAACAAGCTCCAAAAGAGCTTTGTCACTACCATCAAGCTCGTTTGATGTTTTCCGTAGGTTTAAAGACAATGTTTGGTTTTGAAGGAAACTTAACAGTTCCTCAAAAAAGTATTCACACCCTTACTTTTTGCAGCTTGTTATGTTACAATCAAGAACTTCAGTGCATATTCCTTTTAGAAAAACAAGACAAAATGTTGTGTGTTTATGTTTTTAACCAAGTTCCTTCAGACGTCACTTAAATCATAACTAGAGTCTGTTTGATTTAATCTCAGTAAAATTCCAGTGGTTTTGTGAAGACTTCATAAAGAAAAGTTATCATCAAATAGCACCATGAGGGCCATTAGACATCAGACATTAGACAGGTCAGAGGTAGCGTTAGGTTATGAAGCAATGGTTTAAGCAATAAACACTTCCTGGGGGATTGCTGAATCAATTGTAAGAATGAGTAAAAATACGCCACCATTGCAACCTATGAGACATGGCCATTCGACAGAAGGGAGTTAATCAGAGGAACAGCCAAGAAGCGCATGGTAACTCTGGAGCAGCTGCAGAGGTCCACAGTTCAGGGGGGAAAATCTGGTAACAGGTCACTGTTATGAATCTTGTGGTTGCGTTGGATTTTTATCTCTCCTTTGCAACACTGATTATTCATTTGGGGAACCTGATTTTACCCATAATGCTCTCCTCCACTGGCTTGTCACTGCCTTTCGCTTTGTAGATCATTTTGAGAGCACGTAATATTTCCACATACAACCCTTCTCAGGCACAACAGACACCAGTGATTTCATTGACTTTCACACTTCATATTATAAAGTTTGACTTTACATTTGTGTTAAATAAATGTATATTTAGTAACTCGTATTCGTGTTGTGTCTCCCTGTTGGTGTGACCTTTGAGCTCTGTCGTAGCAGTCACCTATTAGACAACAGGATGAAGAAAGCCAGTCAAAATGTAGATAAACATGCATAGTTTTTCTTTCATTTTACACGTTTTGCAGTTTGTATGTTGGTTTATAACATAAGATGACCCCAAAAATACACTGAAGTTTGTGTTTCTAACATGTAAAAAAAAAAAATCCAGTTCACTATCTGAAACAGTGAACATCTTTCATTGTTTGCTAATGGAAACCTCTACCATGCAAACAGGAGACTCTATCATCAGAGCTCTGATTACTCCAGTCTAGATGGGATGTAAAGGGAGTTCATTTCTTCTGCCATTTCCTTTCAAAAGGCTAATTAGCTTCCTGATAAGAAACCGGTAAGGTTATCCTGTGGATTGGTCATTGGGAAATGAAATCACGTCTTTCTCTGTGCAACAGCGGAGCAGTTAGAGATTGAGATGATAACCAGGCGACTTAAAGCATTTCCCTGGAGACATTTCCCCTGAAATGCACAATACGGTGTGTGTGCAAGTGTGTGTGTTTTAGAGTGTCTGCGAGGTTTGTCATTAAATGCCTTTGGTCTAAAAAAAAAAAGAAAGAAAGAAAAAAAGAAATTAATTCAGTTCTCTAGCTTTTTAAATAGGCAGACAGAGAATTAAGAATTAAGGCAGCTAAAACCTTGAAATGCCTCTGCAAATGTGATAATTGCACAAAGAGCTGCGAACAGATTGGAGGAGACTGAAACGATGTAGTTAAGTAAAGAGCTGTGCAACCGGCGCACAATGAGAAGACAAGGCGGCAGAGTTGGGCATCAGAGGAAGGAGATGACAGACACTGAGAACAGGAAAGAGGCGAATGTGATGAATGAAAGAGAAGGTGGAAAAATTGGAGGGAGGGAGGTAAGAGGGATGCTGCCTCTGTGTCGCTGAGGATGAAGGAAGGTCAACAGCGAGAATCTAATGATGCAAATTAGGGCTGATGCTGCGCCGAATGCCACAAGAGAGGCCAAACATGAAGCATGTTACACCACAACATGAACGGCAATTTAGCATATTAAACATCTCAACGTCAAGAAAAATGGCTACAAATTCTGCTAGAGGAAGTGACCCAAAACGCCCGACTAACTGGTACGTGGTCAAAGTAGAAGCACGTCTACGTGGCAGGCAAATAAGCAAGTTAGAAGGAGAAAGATTGGGGAGAGGAGAGCAGTGTGACAGTTTTCCTTCTGCAGCCGTTGAACAGCAGCATGATGCTGGATTCATATGAGGAGAGAATCTAAGATGGAAATATTTGTGGCTTTGACATGCATGCATAAACCGATCGGAGAAGACTTCAATTTTATTCGATTGTTGACGCATCGTCTTGTTTTTAAAATGTGCAAAAAAATAAAAAATAAAGTTAAAGCATCATTGACTTGAGATCTTCCAACATAAAGAAAATGACCTTCCCCTTTTTCAGTCAAGGTGTGGTAAATAAACCATGCACCCAAAAAGGATGTTCATGCACTGTGCAAGTGTGCATGGATGTGGAAAGCATTGCATATGCATACATAGCAGGGATGCAGACAGCAGAGTAATTGCACGGCTTCATGGATAACAGTGACCCTGTTAGCCCAAAAGCTTATTGGCTGCCTGTTTCTCTGATTCGGCTGCTGCAACCAATGGGAGCTGTCACCACCGTTTCAGATGTGGGGATGAAAGAACAGAACGAAGCGGGCGAGAAGGACGGTGAAATAGAGGTGAAGGTTAAAAAAAAAGGAAGACATAGTTGGATGATGTTGGGAGGTGGGGAGGGAAGACAGAAAATGGAGAGTGACAAGGATGGAGACGTGGGATGAAAGAAAGCAGGCGATGTGGAGGAGAGAGCCGAACCCTCCGCTGTACGGAAACAAAGACAGCAATCCCTGAGCACTGGCAAAGCTGTTTGGCTTGTGGTTGCACACCAACAAAGCACGTGTGTGTTTTGTGCAGGAGAGTTGTCTGTGTGTGTGTGAAGGCAGTGCTTCGCAAAAACAGTAGGTGATCATCACACTTTCTGGCCCCTCTTCTCACCGGAGATCCCACAGGAAAATCTACAATAGTCCTGAGTGCACACATCTCTATACACACATCTGTGTGTGAGGGCTTTGTAAACGCTGCAGAGCAAGGTAGTGTAAAGAAACAGATCACTGCCAGGGAGAAGAAGGGAATTCGCAGGGGATGAAGCGTCTGGAAAGGTCAGAAAAGTGGCTGAGCAAATAAAAGACGCTGAAGGCACAAGTGCAAAGCAGGGCCTGAAGCTTGGGAAAGGTTTAAGGTATCACAGGGTCTGATTATGTGTATCTGTAAAGTCAAAAAATATATCTACGTGCAAAATTAAAAAGATTGTATGTATCCCATTTCTACAGGTTAGGCCAAGCATATAACTCCTGATAACAATGGTACAATGAACAATGAACAGAAAGAATCACTAAGTTTCAAAAAGGTTATCGAAGTGAAATATAAATTCACTCATTTCCTACACACTGTTTATACTCACACTGGAACATTTTAACCAAAACCAACCGTGCCATGTACTTAAACTATTGCAACTGTATTAGACCATTTTTCAACTTGTGTTGGTTCTGATCCCCATTTGAACCAATTTACTGTCAGAAAATATGTGTTCTTGTGACGCCCGATCCAGATAGCAAAACTCCAAGCAACTTAATTGTGGTAGATTTAAGTAATAAAACATTTATTAAGGATTAGAATATGCAGACTTATTTAAAAGTGTCTGTTATCTAAGTCACTAGTGTTTGTCAGTAAAAAAATTTTGATTTATGAAATTGATGCAAGCGATTCAAAAGGTCAATGCAATTCTGTCCACAGACAGTGATTTATCAACTTGGTAAAAGCTTTCTCAACTCATTAGCTGTGCTTCTGAAATATTTGAAGAAAAGCTCCTGCTGTATTCATAATCTGAAAACTAAAACTTTTGTTACAGAAAGTTTCATAAAAAGAAATCTCTCAGCACCAGAAGGTTGACGTTGTTGAAACCCAGATCACATTCCTGATAGGCGATAGTGACATTTACCCCGTGGAGAACTTAGTTCCTGCTGGAGGAAGAGTCATTATCCTTTGCTGAAAACAGATAACATAAATCATTTGCTGCTAATTAATCAAATGATTTCTCTCCAAAAAATAAAGAGAGACTCCTCCTGGACAGAATACTGAAGCCATCGGGGCCCTTGGGCTGCAAGAGGAAGCAAAGGAGACACAAAGAAATGTTTGGAGTCCTCCCCCTGGGAGCATCCAGTTAAAATTCAAGGACTCTCTTCATCTCTCACATTAGCTGCCACTAATGCTCATCTTGCTCCCTCCCCGGCTCTTACCGAGGTCACGGCTGAGATGTCTCAGTGATACCCTGGGAGGCTGGGACGTTTCCAAGCGCACGATTGACCTCGTGCGCATGTGAAGCCAATGTGTTTGTCAATGCACAGATCATCTTTGGACATGGAGAATCTTCACTGTCCTTGCAGGCAAATGACGGAGGTCGACAAAGCGGAGACTAGAGAGGGTCATTCTATCCCCTCGCCATGTGAAGTCCTCACATACAATGTCGTACAAGTGAAAGTGGAAGATAGAGGGACTCGTTTCTGGGTGTTCAAGAACTGCCACCTTAAACGCAGCACATCTCTTGCATTTCAAACTGCGCCGTGGCAAGTGCTTGGTAATGAGATCAGTGGTGCTCTCTGAGGGTGACAGCTGGGGGAATAAACTGTCTGTTGCATTTTACACCATCAAAGTAATGCAGCAGAAATCTGTAAAACAGCATGCATGATCATCATTATCATCGCAACAAACAGCCCTCAGGATCAACACTCGAGGACGCACAAGCTTTGTAAAACAGGAGAACAGAAACATTCCCATCCTTAAACCGTCCTTCCCAAGGACAAAGGAGACAGCGACAGATCTGCTCTCTCTCCATGAGATAGTGAGTGAAACGATGGGAGGACTGACAGGCGGCAAGAAGAGAAAGATAAGGAATCACAAGCACCAAAGAAGAGGTGCTGACAGCTCGCCGCTCCAAACCAACCTGAGAATACTTCAACTTCAATATATATATATATATTTATTTGTTTTTTGAAAACCCTTATCCTAATTTCAACCCCAATGCCTGAATTATTCATTCTAGAGCAATGGCAAGCAGAAAAAGGGATGAAAAGTCATTGCTCTATTTTCTATTCACATAATAAATTCATGACTGGATGTGCAAAAGTAGAAAGAAACAGTGGAGGTGTGGAGAACATCGCGAGAGCCATTTGGAGGAAAACACAACCAAGATGAAAACAAAGCAAAGAGGGAAATACAAGATAAGAAACTCTGCGTAAAATCAGCATCACAGATCATCAACCCGTCATCAGCTGAGTGTGAGGCTTTTACCCTGAGAGGATCCAAACAGAGGAGGCAAAATCTAATATCTGACTGGATTAAATGTTACAAACATCCCTGCTCTTAATTTTCCAAAGATATTCAATGATTGGATTTATACAGACTCTGCTGATACGTTTAAACACACATGTTAAAAATATATATTTGTATATATTTATGCAAAGTTCAGTTTTGTCATTTTGTCAACTTGACCTATTCACAAAAATTTTTTTACATATAGCTTACAGTTTTAGTTTTTAATGTAAAAGAAACAATCCAGATCCATTTCTTTTCACAGATATTAGCAGGTATGTTCATATTCCTCCAGTTTTAGCAGGATTGTACTGGCTGCATTTTCTTAAGGGTTCTTTTATCGTAACGTTGAAAAAAGTTTGAGAAGCAGGCATTTAACCAGGGTGCTCAACTTATATAGCTCCCAAAGGAGCACTTAGGTCATCCAGCCAAGACGTTTTTAGTGCAACTGAGGTCCAAATTAAATCATAGATGCAGTGGGAGTCTCTACGATGCAAACTACCACTCAGTATTGTCACCCTGGAGTCTACAGATTTTATGATCCTACCTCTTCTTTTTTTTTACACTGGCTTTCATTTAAAGTTCAATTTGAGTGTGTATAATTGTTTTATCTCGTTTTATGTTGTTATACTACTGTTTTCATTATATGAATGTAAAATTTTATGCTAACAGTTTAGCCTCTGGGGTCAACCTTTCCGTTTCAAAACTTTCACTCTGCAAGTAATTTCACAAAAGATTGCAATACAAAGGGCTTCACGGAGTAATATCGATGACACATCCAGCAGAAATATCCACATTCAAACATATAAATATACAAGTTACGTCACCGGGAGTACCTGGAATTTTCCCAGTGGATCGTTTTGACGTTTGGGCCAGGTTTCTCTCTCATTTTGTGTTTTTTTAAAATGTTTTTTAATTTGAAGCTGGTATCCTAGGCCGTGTATGACAGGCCATTTTACCATAAAATCAGTCTGTATCTGGAATTTTATTCCAGATATCTAAAATGACTTTTGACTTGACACTACATTTTGACCGTCCTGCATGGTAAAGTAAGATAACCATTGATTTTTAAACCAAGCTTGAAGGCAGCAGGTAGCCTCAGTAGAGCCTTGGTCCTTACGATATGAATCGGGAAATTGTTAACACATTTGCGTGTTTTGAGAAAGAGATTATTTGAGACTTGGGACAGTGGATTAATTGGGTTATAAAACTAAAGTGGTATGTAATTCCTTTTAACAAAAGTAGGAGTTTGAATTCCCAGACTTTGATTTACCCACACATTTCAGATTTCAGATGTCGCCGTGATGAATTCAAAAATAAACGAGGCTCAGAAGAGGAGAATGACAGATGCTTAAAGGTGCTCTGCTTCACTGCTGCATTGTTAATGTGTTCATTAAACAAGAAAAAGCTTTAGAAATATGAAAATCCACTCAGGGAATATTACTATTTTGCCACAAGAAGTTGGTTGAAAGAAAATTACAATGTAAAATCAAACATAGACATATACATCAAAATGAGCAGACAAGTAAAGAAATGTGACCATCTCTCTTGTGAGACATCTCTTCTGTCTGGACCTGATTGCTTTTTATTCAAGCAGTCCTTCTTGTCAGACATTTTCTGTTCAAAAGACCCTGGTTGCTTTGCCACAAGGCAACAAGTATCAGACCAATTTAAAGCTGGTGAAAAACACAAATAGTTCAACCTGCAATGGAGCGCATGATTCAAGGTGGTTTTTATTGTCTGATTGCGAGCAGAGGCCAAGCAGAGCCACGTTTCAACTTAAGGAGGCAGCTAACCTTTAGATCCAGAAGAAGAAAACACACAAACTGCATACAGATTTAGCCACTTCCTTAACTGCTGGCTTCTCTGTCATCTGTGACACATATTAAGGACAAAGCAACACATATGTGCTGGCATTCCCAACTGATTCCCACATGTCTCCATTCCTGCAGGGATGGACACTGCACAAATGTGTGTGTGGGCATGTGTGTGCGTGAGCATCCAATGGTGAAAAGGCCTCCAGCTTCTGCAGGCCTGTTTGTGTGGCAGTGAGGCAGAAGTAATGTCTGAATCTGTGCTTCCTCAGAGCAAAATGCACGCATGTGTGTGTCTGTGTGCAGGCGTCTATGCGGGCATGTGTGTGTGTGTTTGTGTAAAAAACAGGGGGTCACTGCTAAAGGACGGTACAAAGAGTCTGTCTGTCTGTCTATATTCACCCAGAACAAACAGCCCTTAGAGCAGTTTTTATTAATGAGAATGAGAAATTTGGACACCAATTAGAGAAATCTTTGTATTTTAACAATCCGCTTTGCCTGAGGAAATAAAAACATGACGAAACTACAGCTACTGCTAATGTTAAAGTAGAAGATATCAAATCAATAAAGATTTATCTTATGTTTTAAAAAATAGTTGCGTCTTTAACAACAACGAGGAACTAAATAATACAGTTAACCAAGTTTGGAAATCCAACATGCTCTTGTCCTATATGTGAACTCTGATATTGAGATAATGTGTCTCCCCATGAACAGCCAGAGACATTGTATGACACGAAGAGTATGGAAAACCTAAGGGCAGACATGAGCAAGCAGGCAGGGCCAGATTTAGTGGTTTATTAAAGTGCAAATTTTGCTCACAGGCAGGTAGACGGCAAACGGAAGCAGCCCAGAATCACACAACAGGAGCAGGACAACAGAAGGCATGAACCTTTAACGGGCTGACAGGAAGCAATGAAGGCTTGATGGCAGGTATAAGCACCCTGGGACGGCTGCAGGACAGGTGTGAGTCATGTGTGAGGGCCTGGGCAGTCAGTGTGACAGTAGACAGAATGAAAACCAAACAAAGTGGAGACAAGTGTGACACGTACGGAGGGATTGAAACTGCCCCGTCTCAAAATTTTCTAGGACCTGTCAGACATCTAAATGCATCTTACTTGAAGCTGGTGAGCTCTTTTAATGTTACACTGATTCCTACTGGGTGATGATGTTCTTTCAACAATGCTAAATATTTAATATTTGCCCTTACTTTGACCACTAGAAGCACGGTCCCTTTAAAGCCTCTAAAGGTCTCCTCCAATATTCTACACTATGACTGAATCTCATCTCAAAATTTTTGTTTTCATTTTACTAGATTTTGAGAATCCTCTTTATCTTCCTTTAATATCAATAGGTGTTAAATATATTTCAATGCAAAGTAAAACACAAACCCATTTAGGGGGACTATACAAAAATTGTCACAAATTTCTTTTGACCCAGGTGTGTGTTTGTGTTTCTGATGAAGTGTTATCTCAGCGTGCAACAAACCTCAGCATTAAGATGTTTTACTGTTGTGAGTATTAAAAGCTAAAAGATACTTATTTTTACTTACAAATGACTTGCTATGAAAATTCTGATTTTTTTAGCTCAAGGTTGGTTTACTACTTCACCTTTCTCCTGCATTTTAAAGGAAAAGCCCCAATTGGATTTAAATCCAAGGTTATAAATCTACAACTTTATAAAATAGGAAGTAAAATATATTCAGCAGCTGGTTCTATGCTGGCTGTTCTAGAAAATGTTCCCACAAATACAAGGTTGGACCAAAAGTTTCATCTTCGGTCACATCAATCACAGTTTAGCACTTAGATCAGTGAATACATGTGCATAAATCTCAATAGTATTTAACTCAAAGAAAATAAAAGATATTTCTCCAGACTGAGCAGAACACTTTTAACCTCTCTCTAAGCAATGCTTTACACGTTTTTCTCTAATCTCTGTTCTGCTTTGCTAAATAAGTGTAAGTAAGTATCCTCTGGACTTCTGGGATGCTAGATAAGTATAAGTACTTTCTGAGTGTGCTCTAAATTAATGAGTACTCCACAGTTTCTAAATAATAATAATAATAAAAACTAAATGTTCCTGTTCTGGAAGATTTTTTTCTGGATTCTAAGTTTGTTCTAATTCCTTTTCTGGGTTGCAATAATAGGAGTCTCTCTGCGTAGTAATCTAAAAATTAATCTAAGAAGTATAATCTAAATAGTGAGTACTCTACAGTTTCTGAAATATAAGCTAAAGAGTGACTAATAAACTTTAAGTGGACTTTGAGACATGCAATTTTGTGCTGTCCTACTATCTTGTAATCTGTGCATAAATAGTGATTTATATATTATGCTAGGGACGGACTCTGGAGAAAAATTGGCTGGGGAGTTCCTGACACCCTAGCCCACCATCAACTGCTTGATTAAAATTTTAACAAAAAAAGGAAGGAAATAAAAACATATATAGCTGTGCAAAGCTGGCAAAGGTACAGCAGAGACTTGCTTCTACAACTGAAGATAAATATAATATATTTAATGCCACTCTTTCCAGACTTGTATTTGTAAAACATTTTTAAATCACATTATTTTTTTCTTTCACTGATCTTTCATATGAATTCAAAATAAAACGCAATGAGGTTTGTGAAGGTCAAGTACAACATTCTGTGATGTGATTGATTTCATGAAAACAGTAAATGGTAAATGGAAGTGGGATGAAAAAGGGATAAAGAAAGTTTTATTTCTTTCTTGTAGAATGAAAAAAATGCCTTTTTTAAAATATATATCTTAAATGTCTTTATTGACCTCTGTCTTGTCTTTCTATCATAGAAATCATGAGCTTTCATATGACGACTGATATTGAAAACATCACAACACTTTCATCCATGTCTCATGGTGATGAGGACATTGTGTCCAGTTAAGGCTTCGTCTTCTGCCAGTTTGTGGCTAAATCTTCATTGGGTATGAATAATTATTCAAAGTGCTGTATGTAGAAGAATTGTCTCCAAGTAATTTAGTATTCTAGAATATTTAGTGCATACAGAATATGTTTTTATGAATATTAAAAAGCTCTGTATGTTTGAATTTTTAAATCTATGGATAGAGATGGGGTAAACTTTAAAAAAAGCCCCTCAGTATGCCGCCTAGCAGTTTGTGTAGTGAGCTTTGCACCGTGCTCAACCTGAGTCAAAAGAATCCAATTTTGTGAGAAAGTAGCCCAACACTCCATCACGGCTATCAGCCGAGTCCCTTTTCTAAGCAGCAAAATGTGGTTTGTGTTGTGCCAAGACAAACTGAGGGGATCAGGGCAGGAATCGATAGCAATACAACGTTCTTTAAGAGAGTTCTTATGGATCAGAGCGCCGCAGAGCCTCAGAAAATCACTGATGAAACAACAAATGGCATTAGAGAAGAAATAAGAAAACAGAAATGAGAAAAGCGACGTATACAAGTGAGACTCTTCAGCCTTCGGTATGGAACTTGAGTAAAGTACAAGCTCCATACCGGAGCACAAATGCACACACACAGGAGACATTTGTGCCCTGACATCAGAACTAACATTTAACACTGAAGCTAATAGTTTTCAATATACAAAAAAAGCACCAGTCAAACTACATAAAATTACTCCAAAGAGTACTAAATACAAATCTAAACAAAAATAGTCATTTATTGTCTCAATTGCTCTGTCCCTGCCCCTATTCTTCTCTCAGTCAGACACATTCCCAAACACATGAGAGAACGGAGATAGGTGAGAACACAGGGGACCTCCTACATCTTGCAGCTGCTCATTAACTGAGCTGCATAATTAAAAGGTAAAGTGATACTATTTAACCTGCATTAACATCAAATTAACCACAGTACAAATGGTGCACAGATGCCCTAAATAACTGAACTTACAGACATTCAGGAAGCACAGGTGAGCAGACGTCCAAACTCAATAACGCCTAATAAACATTTAATGAAGTGTGAGAAACACAGTGATCTCATTCATGCAGGGCCAATGACACCCTGTTAGTGTAAAATTCAAAATACTGAAAAAAAAAACAAACTTTCCATTGCTCACTCTGATGAATATTTTCAATTCTATATTGCAAGTCAAATTAAAATAAGATATAAAAAAATATATGTATAATTGGCCTTCTTGTTTCACCGCATGTATTTATTTCTGTCTTGGGTTGTTGATGTTCTGCTGTTTCTATTTTGTCTGAGTTTATTTTTCTTATTATTTTAGGGCTGACCCAAATGCCTCAAAGCACAAATGACTTAAAGTAAAAATGATTAGGCAAATAACTTACGTTTATGTACACAGTTCAGCACAAAATATTAGTAAAAATTTGTTTCTTTCAGTGATAACACTATGGACGTCTCTAACAGATAAATGTAAGCAAAGCAGCAATGATTAAGCCAGGAAACCTAATATTATTTTGAAGCTATAATTAGTTGTGTAATATAAATAAAGACATGGTGAACTAGTAATTAAATGGAGCCACGTAAGTCTATACTCCCAACTTTTTTTAAAAAAGATCCTGCAAGGTGATGTGTGAAAATGGGAAATATTAAGTCTGTGAAAGTTTGCCCATGTTTGAAATATGATAATCTATATTATAAATAAAATATATAATTATGTTTTGCTTATGAATTCATTTCTTCATAACCTCTTTTCAAGCAAAAGCATAAAACCAGAAGGAACCCTTCTGGAAACAAATTAGCTGTGAAGTCGGAACATGGAGTCAGAATGAACTGTACATTTAATGCTAATTAAAGTCTTGTTGTGAAGCTAATTGCTTTCTTAAGGGGTTGCTTAGAATCGTCCATTTTAGTCTTTCTTGTAATAACAGCTTTTGTTTCGTATGGTCACAAAAAACCCCAGAGTGTTTTCATATTTAGTGTGAAAACATTGACTGCTGGTGGAGTGTGACATTCATAACAGTGATGTAACCTTGTGGCAAATGGCTGTTGGAATCAAGCACTTTATTTTTCTGCTTTCTGCGTTCAAACAAATCTCCTGGGGAGGACAGAGAGAACGGGGTGCGACTGAAGCATGAAGCTGTCTCCTGAACGAGATACTGGATGTTACAGAAGCGTTGTGGAACACCTCCCAGGAGAAAAGCTTTCTGTAATTAGAAAAGGAAAGATTAAATGATCGCTAAATTCAATTTGAGCATTTCCTTTTAAATACATTAAAAATCACTTAGTGGATATTTGTCAGACCGAATAACGGCGCGGAGCTCAATGCTCGTAGCTCAATAAAAATTCATTAAAAGTGCAAGACAGCAGGTGACCTTAAAACTTTCCCCGGCTGAGATTGAAAGAGACAACGGTGAAGTGCAGCAGGCAGACAGACGGATAGAAACCCGAGTGCGGAGCGGAACAACAGAATTTGAAGCCCTGAGGTCACTTCCGAAAAAAAAAAAAAAAGACTGCAGCGGGAAAGTAAATTAAAGTAAGCGAAATAGAAAGCGGAAAAGGTTGCATGAGGGAAAGGCTGTTTGTGAGAGAATTATTTTTTCATAAAGGAGGCAATGAAAAACAGAGAAGCAGAAGGAGGAAGAGGAGGCGTCGAGGCCAGGAGGCTGTAATAGAGTGAAGGAGGCTGCGGCTGCAGGGAGGCACAGCTCCAAACTCCATGTTAGTTGACCCAAGGAAAAGGCCTGTTTCTTTATTACAGACTGAGATCATGCCCTTTATTTCACACCATATATTTTACACTAAAGCATTATAACCTCTATGGACTCACAAAATAACAGAGTCACAAGCACACTCCCACCCAAGGTGAGTAACACTGAAAACAGGACCATTAAAATCAGCAACACACAACTCTACACCTCAAGCCTCTCTTTAATAATGCCTTGTGCTTCAGCACATTTTCCTTGTTTTGTTGCGTGTGTGTGTGGATTAATACAAAGTGTGCGAGTGTGGTTATCCGCAGATCTCTGGAGTTAGGAGACTTTGTCCTTGTCTGTGAAATCACCTCAATCACACTCCAGTGCGCTAATGGGAGCAATCCTCCATGCAGGACATCTGAAGACCCACGATGCATTGCTCAAGGTTGGTTCATCATCCTTACTTACACACATAAAGCACTTGCTGAGATCAAAAGCACCTTCGACAACCACCTATTCACCTTTCCTTCAAATCTTCTCAGTAAAGCTCTGCTTAGATTGTTTCTTTCTTTTCTCACACCTCCCTACAGTAAAAAAAACGATTATTACTTTTTCATTCTTGGGCACCTGACCCGCTGTGTTCGCTTTATAATCTTCCCATGTTGGCTTCTAAGCCCTGCGCAGAGGTGGCGTACCACGTGAATATAATTTTCTTAGCTTTCCTAATGTGCCGTATTGCTACTGAAACATTGAAACTCCCAGGAGTTTTAATAAATGTGTAGCATACTTAAT
Organism: Xiphophorus maculatus; assembly: GCF_002775205.1. NCBI lineage: Eukaryota > Metazoa > Chordata > Actinopteri > Cyprinodontiformes > Poeciliidae > Xiphophorus > Xiphophorus maculatus. The sequence goes on from NC_036448.1 coordinate 11,983,801, forward strand.
ATATAATTTCATTGGACGAAAAAAGTCCAACATATTATAATGAGCCCCAGATATGATGCTGAGTGTTTAAGGCTTAACACCCCTTGTTCATATCGATCTGGTTGAGACTCTTATTTTGAAATAGAAAAGGAATTAGTGTTGGCTAATTTTGCAGCTCTTGTGTTGCTAACAAACTTTGTTATAGAAATGTTGAAAAAGCTTTCACTAAATCATTTGTGTGGCACCGTTTTAGATAAAAGGTTGGTAAAAACAATATCTGAAAACATCCAATCAGATTAACTATTTCAAAACTTTTTTTAAGAGTCTGTCTCCTATAAGCCAGCCCGAAGGCCCGATGAGTAAAAGCTCTTAGACATTTGTTTTAAATTTCAATTAGGTTAAACATCTAGTAGATCAGTTATAGTGCAAAGAGACCCTGAAAGTTTGTAAACCCAATAAAGACCTAATACTGGATTAGAAAAAGTTGACAAAACTGCACATTATCAGAAAGTCCTACATAGAAGCAGCATCCAGCTTCTATGCACCATAAATCTGGAACAAACTTCCAGAAAACTGTAAAGCAGCGGAAACACTGAGTGCCTTTAAATCTAGATAAGACTCCACCTGTTCAGAGTTGCTTTTGAAACATAATCAATGAAGCATTAATCAACAATCTGATGTGTAATGTTGTTGACTGTGTTCTATGACCTTGTTATTTTTGTGTTTGTATAATGTAAAGCACTTTGAGATGCCTTGTATTGTGCTATATACGAATAAAATTTGATTTGATGATTTTCTCACACATAGATGTTTAATATTAAATTTAATTCAATATTAATACTAAAAATGATGAAAAACATATTATAAACTGACAATAAATTTACTGTAAATTGCAGCAAATAAAATAAAACAAAATAGAAAATAAAAAGATTTTTTTTTTTAAAGTTGTGCTTTGTAGTTTCTGTTTAAAGTGGTTACAATTGAACATAATTACTGCATTTTGACAGTTTTGCTTTGTTTAAATCTCCAACACTGATCTTGTGGGCTCCTGACTCAAACTGAGCGTAATCTCCACGGTCCGTCTATGGATCTGAAACGGTCTGAGGAGGAATTTGAAAATGTCTCAAAGGAATCTGAAATCAGTCATCCCACAGTACGGAGAACAGTCTTCAAGGGGAGAAAATTCAAAGTCACACTGTATGTCAACATCCCCAGATCAGGTCATTTGAACAAGTTCACCCTGAAAGCAGACTGCAAGATGTTAACATAAGTCTGCAAATACCTGAAAACATCATCACCGGACCCACAAGAGCTTTGTTATGGATTCTGTCTTTTCCTCTATATCTTTTAGCCTCTTTTATCTGCTTACACGCTGCAGCTTACATAACCATGTTTATGTGTGACTGCTGACAGTCAGATGTAAACAGACTCCCCTTTAGGGAGGGCACACATGGCAGAGAAGAATAAAAACTAAACTCGCGCTACAATCTTTGCCTCACTTGGTTTCATCCATAAGGTTTGCTAAGTGTGGCCCCAGAGCTGGATGGTGAATGTAGCTCTGTATCTGTTCCATTTGTATGACATGTGTGGCTTGTAACATTTTATAATTTTTCAGCTTTAAAGCCTGTTTTTATATAACCAAATCCCATTATTTCTCAAGGTAATTTACAATGAGGGGTTCTGGTCGGGTTCGGAAACTGGTTAACAAACCTGGGTAGTACACAGAGACAAAAATGAATGAACTCCAACAGGTTCTTGCAACTGTTGATAAGAGGATGTTTGTCTGTACAATCAGACGTCTTCACCCAAAGGAGAGCTGCAGGTATAAAATATCTTCTCTTTAGAAAAAACATGAAGAGACGATAGACAAATATCCAGACTTTTGGAATCTTACTTTCTGAGTATTCTTTCGACTGAAAATGAAAAGTAATTGTTTTATTTTTAAACTAGTGTACGCACAAAACACTAAGCCTGAAACTGCAAGTGATGTAAGCCCAAAACTGGCTTACACCACTTCACTTTCCATGCAGAAGTTGTGATCTATAAAACACAAACTGGAGTGTGCGGTTTCTCACCCGTATATGGAGACAGGGGAAACTTGCAGAGCAGATGGTAAGGTGGGGAACTGAAGCCACACTGCATCATCATTTCTCTCAAACATGTAATTTCACTCCATATGAAACTTTAATAATAGACCAACTTTATCACAAGTATCCAAACAGCAGTGTTATTTATGCTTCCACTGTTGGGCCATAACTATGCATGAGAACCAATCTTAAATGGAAATCCACACAAACATTTCCTCAACGTTTTTTTCTTCTATGATCTCCAGGGTGATGGGTACCACATAGTAACACAAAATTTGACAAGGTGTAAGGTTCATGTCATAGATGTGCAGCCGACAAATCTGGAGCTCCGTGGAAAAGTGTGCAATGCCATCATGTAAGGAAGTACTGGAATCTCTGGGAAATGTTTCTGAAGCTACCAGTGAAAAATAAGACACGTCGAAAGGTAAGGAGGTACGATCACGTACTAGCAAAATGTACCTTACAAATGACTGGTGAAAGTATAATTATATATTGGTCTCTATTAGAACAGATGAAGAATTTAACAAGTTGTAAGTCAAAGGACATTTATGAAAACCTCTGTAGCAAACGATGTATAGAGAGTTGAAAGAATAAGGAGGTTTCAGCTCTGACAAGTCGTTTAGTCAGTGAAGGGAAGTTAGTTTTTTTCGGTTTGCAAACAGGAAGAGAACGCTGTGAACAAAGATAAAGTCAGAAACCCAAACAAGTTCATGATGAGCTGCAAAAAACATCATTACAGGTTCGTTTATTCTGAACCTTTAAATTTGCTGCAGATATTGGGTCATTTGCGGGGAACGAAAATGGTCAGTATTCCTTTTTCTGATAGTTTTTGTTAAAACAGATGGACCTCTAAAATATGACCATCACCTCATTTCTCATCATTTGCTTTCATTGTTGAAGAGGCAGAGAGGAAACTAGACGGGCCTGGTGTCCAAAGGGAAAGATTCAGGTGTAGGTAATTGCTTACAAAGATAATGCAACAGGAGATAGGATCAGAGGGGAGGTGACAGTCTGTAATTGGAAATGGTGAAAGAAGGAAGACTGTGAAAAAGGATTGGCGAAAGAGAGATAGTGGGACTCAGTCCAATGCTGAAACACCCAATGCAGCCTTCTTGGCTTTACAGGCCAGTATAGGTAAGCGGTCATTAGACACTATAAGTCACCTTAAACAGGGTTGTTCATGTCATGTTCCTCCATGTGGCGTCCCGCAGGGCAGAATGTAAGCCACGGCTTTCGTCCGTTTTCTATTTGCCACAGCCCAAAGCTGCACACTGAGTGCCAAACATATAACTCAAAGTTAATGTAATGAGCCAGAAAAAGATTTCTGCCCTGAGACATGAAACATAACAACAATTCCACCAGTGGAGGCTTATTTACATGCATCACTCGAAAACGGCTGAAAAATTCACCCTGGCTTCAAAATTAAGCATTTAGAAAAAAAAGGAACTTGACCATGAATGGACACACACACACACACACACACACACATACACGCAACCCCTCAGCCTCATCATCTTCTTTCCTTTGCTTTGCTGCTAGGACGAGTAAGGAAGTCTTGTCAGTGCTGGTAGTCGTCAGCGTAGAAGATCAGCAAACACGCAGTTTTGTTTCAAGTGTGTCTGAGCTGTATTTGTGAAAATACTCCAACCAATGAGGGTTAAATATTCATGCCCAACTGTGTGCATAGTGTGTGCTGGCATGTGTGTGTGAGTAAACATACCCAGGACGGAAGCGTGGTCCCTGGTGCCTCCTCATCTGTCCAGCTGTGTGTGTATGCAGATCTTATTTCCTCTCCTCTTGGCCCACAAGTGGCCGTCGCCGCTCGCGAAGCTCACCGGTGTGATCTTCTGATCTTTCCCTCAGTCGGTCTCACTCCTCGGCGTTCCAAACATGTCTCTGACTCCTCTCTTCTTCCCAGTTCTCCTTCCTGCCCTCCCTCCGGCCGACAGGCTTATGTGCACACTTCACACCTCCTTCTACTCCTTGTTGCTTAATGTGACCCCGGTAAAAATGAAAGCCTGTTACATTTAAGGAGGCTAACGTGAGACCCTCCTCTCCTTCAGCCAGTGCTGTTCAGGGATCCATCCGTCTCCCAACGACGTGGATGTGGAATTAAGGGAAAGGAGAGGAAGGATGGGGAAGGAGCGAGCTGTTGCTGTAGCTGTTGCCTCTGCCTCCTTCTGTATGAGCACCTCTCTCTCGCTTAGCATTCTTTTCATCTCTCTCTCTCTCTGCTCACTCACTCTTTATCTTGCGCCACCCCCTCTCTTGTTCCCTCAGTCACTGTCTATCTGCTCCCGCTCTGGATGCTGTTGACCGCTTGCTGGAGCGAGTCTCTCTTACGGGGAAAGAAATGAAGAAAACAGGAGCAGGAGAGACAGAAATTTAAAAAAAAAAAAGATGTAAAAAAAAATTCTTGACTAGGAAAAATAAAAACGTAAATGATTTACATTAAAACATTTAGACAGTGCCATAGAAATGATTTTATGTCCCTGAAACTTTTAATAATTTTGTCATATGTAGCCATACATTTTAATGCATTTCATTGGGATTGGGAAAACAACACAAAGCAGCAGATAGTTGTGAAATGGAGGGATAATGACCAATGAGCTTAAAACTCGTTTACATATATGCCCTTAAATACGTGCTGTGTGGAAGTCGATTCCACCCTTGCTGGATCACTGATTTGCAAAATTACCTTTTGCTGCAGCAAGTATTTATTCATGCTCCTTGCAGATAAGGATTGAATGTTATTTTTATTAAACCTAGATCTTTGCTTCTGATTGAAAACCACACAGATATCTTAAGGAAAAAGAGAAAAGTTTCCTTGAAAATATTGTAAAAAATAAAAGATTTCAAAAGGCTCTTACGATTTTGAAACATATTTGTAGTTTTAAGATTTATCTTTGGCAATGAGCTTCATGTCTTTGAGGTTGGAAGGCCTTCTTACCATCACCCTAATCTCTGGCTCCCCCTACAGATTTTTTATTTATTTTATTTTTTTAAATATTTTTATCAAATTCAGATCCGGACTCTAAAACAACAATATTCTCACTATGCGTCCAGTCAGAAGAAACAAGATAGAACAATGAAATTATAACTTTAAACTTAAAACTGACATGGAGTATGAATAATTCTGGTCTCATCTGTATAGAAAAAAGTTTTTTATATATATTTTAACAGAGGGACCAAAACACTAGAAAAATACTGTTTTGCATTTTTCTGCGTATTAAAGATAAAGAGAGGAAATGCTCCAAATGAAAGTCAAAAACGACATAAAGTTAAAGATTTCTCTTTGAAAAGAGAATATTCCAGCATTCTCATCTGCAATAGATTGAAAGAATTGCAAACAGGCTGAAGTACTTTCTCTGTCTATCAGAAAATAAAGTGTTTCAGTCAATAAATGGATTGTAGTTGGCACAGTGCTTTGCCAAAGGGCATCATTATGCAAGGAAAATCATGATTTATGCAGACTATAAATCCCAGACTGTTTTTTCCGCTAGTGAGAGGAACTAAAACAAAATCAATTGCATCATGCAATATTCTGTTAAGCAAAAATAGTAATTTGTGAAAATAATATTCTGGCCTCAGATTTATTGTCTCATCATTCTAAGAAGCTTTTACAGAGAAGGCGACGTATCTTAATGTGGTAACAACAATCTTTAGATGGATTATATCGTTTTAGATTTGATCAAAAATGACTTAGCTTCACAGTACACCTTGTGATTCAGTAGTTGCTTTTGACATGACCTTTCCATTCTCTCACAGCATTGTGGGGAAATGTTGACCCAGTCGTTGTAACAACATTATTAGAGGTCAGTGAAGTTTGTGGGTGTTTGGTTCTGTGCAGCTCTTTTCAGTCCCCAGCGCAGCATTTCAATCAGTTCAGGGTTTGGACTGTGACTCTTAACTATTTTCCTGTGGAGCAATCTGCTGAAGATTTACAATTGTCTATTGATCTTTACATTTTCTATGAGCTTTCATCCATGTGGCCTCAGACTGTACTTCGGTTCACCTACAGCACAGGTGTCAAACTCCAGTCCTCGAGGGCCGCAGTCCTGCAGTTTTTAGATGTGCCACAGCTACAAAACACTGAAATGAAATGTCTTAATCACTTCCTCCTTGTGTAGATCAGTTCTCCCAGTCTTGCTAATGACCTAATTATTCTATTCAGGTGTGGTGCAGCAGAGGCACATCTAAAAGTTGCAGGACAGTGGCCCTCGAGGACTGGAGTTTGACACCCCTGACCTACAGGAACAGCTGGGGCACTATGTTGTCAAGTTTGCATCAGATGAACTTCAAAGTGATTTAAGCATTTTTTTTAATTCTTAATTATGGATGTACCCTTATTTAGACATTTTAAAAAAAACATCCATGTACTGCCTATGCCTGCTTATAATACTTTATTAATCACTGGAAAAATATCCAACCAAATCTCCAGTCAGTTCCATACTTTCAATTTCTTTAAGTTTTTGAACATAATAAAATCATATAAATTTCAGCAATTTATATGATTATATCATTTACTGAACTGATATAATTCAATAATTGGATTATAACATATAACTGAATTATTATTTTTATTTTTTACTAGTTTTTCTTAATTAAAGCATAATGGAAACATGCCGAAACTTCTTTGTACAATTATAACCATACTATTAAGGTGTAATAATTTAACCTGAGCTTAATTTTACTACTCAATTTCATTGGATGCATTTGACGTTTGTATGAGCAAACTTCAAAATATTGTCTAAATATTTATAGTATGACAGAGGGCATTATTTATTACATGTAGAGATTAATAAGTCTCAACTTCTTTTTCCTGATAGGAGGAAAGTGTATTTTTTGCAGCCAGCTTTTGCTTTGGCAGCTTATATTTGGTGTCACAGCTCACAGGCAGACCTCTAAATCTATCTAAACAGTGTTTGGTAATTAATCCAATCTGCAGAATCTGGTTGTTACATATTAATCATTTCCTTTAAGTTTCCTGTTGAGCTCAATTTAAAAATTGGAAATTTACCAACAGTTGTGGTTTAATATGTTTTTTTTATCTTGTTTTGTACAATCAACCTGCCGGTCCCTGAAGATAGAAGTGAGTCTTCAGGTCAAATCTGGCACATTTGCACAATGGACTAATTCACTCATGTTGACTAATGATGAACTGTAAGTAAAGCAGAGAGAAGTCCAGACCATAATACTTGATTATGGATTGGAAAATGTTTGTACTCGACCTCTTTACCAAATGTCTCTGTCCTCTCTACTTTGGTTTTTCTCTTTTTGCTATTTCTCTGAGTTTTGAGGATTTTGAATTTGGGAGGATTTTACTTAGATATCCATTCTAGGATAACTAGACTTTAACTGGAGTGGCCTTATAACCCTTCCTGGATTGACTGGTGGCAACAATTGGCTCCCTGAGACCATTGTGGTAATGAGCTGAAAATAAAATTAACAAAAACTTTAACAAACATCTTCTTGTAGGCTACACGGATTTGTAAGAAAAATAGCTATAAAGTCTGCAACTTTAGATCTCCTTGGAAATATTCTTCTGTAGCAGGATTGTCTAAAGGGTCACAATTGAAGTAATAAAAAGTTAATTAGTAGAATATCTGCAGCTGAAAGACATATTTTTTTCAATGAGCCAAACAACTGTCCCATTCTGAGAAGTTCTGACCCAAACGGATACTTTGGGATCCCTGTAGTTCGCTAATTTTCCACATATTTGTTCACAACTTTGAAGGAAACATATTCTCTTATTACCTGTTAAATGCTGCCATGTTGGCAAGGACTTCAGTACATTTTTTATGAGATATCAGAGATATTTATCCATAGTGAATATCAGAATTAATTTTATTGGCTTCCTTTTTTATCAAACCTCTAAATATTCATAAACCCAGTTGTAAATTTCTTTACACAGTGGTAATTAATAGTTGCTCCTTCATCTGAATATGCATTATTTTTGGCCTATTAGATTATAGTAAATTTATATCCCTCAAATACATCAAGAGTTTCAAAGAGTAAAACGTTGAAATTCAGACTCCTAATCTCATTTGTCCTTTCTTTATGTGAATGGAGAAAAATACAATTCAGCTTGTCAAACATCAAGACCTTTAAAAATAACCTTTAAGTCTTGAAACCCAGTCTTGTGTTTAAAGGTAACCAGTCCATGGACAATACATTTTAAGGTTAAAGCTCTTTCAGTTGCAGTCTTTTGAGACAAACAATATTAAACTTTCATTGATCACAAATGTAAGAAAAACACGTCAAAAGAAAATATAAGGTTCACAAATCTAGCTTTTGATCATTTTAATCCTCCTGTGTTTTTTTTTTCTTTCTGTTTAACCATCTAAACCGTTTTGCCCAAAGCATCCAGAGAGAGAAGGAACGGAGGAGCATGAAGGAAAATAGACATTTTTATTGTTCGGTCCTGTTGCCTTGTCAGAGTAGATCAGATCACAGGCTACTGAGGTTTAATCACACACACGCACACACTGAAAAGCACTGAAAAACTCTGGCCTGACTGGCTGGCCCTAAGGTCAGAAACAGATCATTGCAGGAGAGGAGAAGTCTGTCCTGTGACCCTAAGGCCACGAGGCAAAACCGCCAAGGCAGCTCGTCCAACAAACACCTGCCATGCCAACCTCTTAGCCACTCTGAGCCGGCCGTCGGACACCACTCACCAAATCACATGCTCTGCTCCTAATGCCTGAATGTAGTTTATGCTCAATGGTCAGGTCAGCTGATTTCTTGTTGTTTTAGTCAATGAAATCTTCTTTTTTACATCCGTTATGTGTAACATAATCGCGTTATCTACCTTGCTTTTTAAAAAGTGCCATCTCAGTCAAACATAAGAGCTGCTTATTATGACACTCAATGAGAAGATGCTGGTTTTATCCTGATGTGACTGTTGCTGATGGAGCACTGTGACTATCAAAGAAAGTGGCATTGCCGTTTTATCTCCAAACTCAGCTTTGACTCACTGGATCAAATTTAGAAATAACCAAATGTGCACACGAGCAACTGAGCTGTCAATTAGAGGCAGTTCATCAAAGGAGGATACACCGCAGAGGCAAGTGACGGATTAAAGTCGCTCTTATCTGATGACAGTTAAAAATTGGGGTTTTAATTAAGGCTGGGTGCTCTTCTCATTTAACACGGTGCTCGGGATTCATTGGGTGTCTAATCATTATGTTAAATTAAAGATATATTTAGCAACAGATGAGGTAATTTATAACCTGCATGTATTTATGGTTTGCTAAATATTAACTAACATCTACCAGATGACACAGTGTCCAGTTTATAGAAGCATTTCCTGATATTGTAAAGAAAAAAAAATACTACTTAACCTTCATTTTGAGCAGATTTATTCAAACAAAATCACCAGCTGCACTATTTTTGGTGGCGTAAACACTCACTTTAAATGGGGGGACTTCAAAACCAATTCTTGATGGCTGGTGTTTCCCAACTTTCCGACTGCTTCGACAGGGAAATAGCAGGACTACGTCTTCACTTCAAGCTAATGGCTAATTCAATCATTCGATAGAGGTGTGGTGGACCATGGAAATATCAAAAAGTTGTAGGAAAAAGTAAAAATGACTCAAACTGTTTTAAAAGCTTTTTATTATGTTAACCAGATTCTTCACTTGCTGTTTTGGTAACGCTTTATTTGTAGGGGTGTAGATAAGACTGACATAATACTGTCATAAGAATGATATAACACTTGTTATGAATATGAAGGAGTTTTCTTGAACGGTTATGACTGTTGTCATGAAGTGCCATTCGGTAAATAATGACACTTTTAATGCTTAGTTAACTCTTTCAATTAGAGTTAACTTTTAGTGCAACTTTGCATTAAAAGTGTTGTTATTTACCGAATGGCACTTCATGACAACAGTCATAAACATTCATAAAAACTCTTTCATGTTTATAACAGGTGTTATGTTTATGACAGTGTCATGTCAGTCTCATGCACACCCCTTTAAATAATCCAGTGATTATCTTGCCAACATTTTAAGCTGACTTTGGTAAGGAGAGTAAAAACATGACTCCAAATGTCATTGTTGGAGAACTACTGCAAAGAGCGGTGTCTTGGGGTCACCAAGTCTCTAACAACCATGCTATCTAAAGGCCAGGAAAAGAGATTTTTCTCCTCTCCCACCACAACCTTAAACATGTGGAGCTAAATGCTACTGCATGAGACTAACACTGAGCTTTTCAGCCACGGACGCTCCAGGAGGGTTTGATATGAAAAGACTGAATATGTTGGAAAGCACTTCAGGATCTGTCATGCTGTGGGCCCGTTTCTCTTCTAAGAGCTGTAAGTAACATTGTTTGAGTGCATGGCATTATGAAATACCAGGATATCTTAAATGAAAATCTGGTGAACTGTCAGAAAGCCTGAATAACTGGACAATGGGTCAATAGGACTGAAACCTGTGATGACGTGGATTTAGAAACTGTCATGTTCCGTGTTTTTCCTGTGTATTTATTTCGAGTTTCTGAGTTTCCATGTTGCCCTGTCTTCCCCTTGATTGTCCCCAGGTGTTTCTCGTCCCCGTAATTATCTCCTGTGTATTTAGTGTCACCTGTGTGTCTGTGTCTTTGTCGGGTCCTCGTCTCATTTGGTGCCTAATGTGCTCTTAGTCCTTCGTGTGTCCATTAGTTAAACCAGTTGCTACCGGCGTTTAGCCCTGGCTTTCGCTCAGTCGTGCTGCCTGTGTTTTTGGACTGTTTTTGACATTTACTTATTATTAAAACAACTATCTATCATCTCCCCTGGGTCTCCTGCGTCTGCCTCACCACCTCTCACCACCGCATTACATGACAGAAACGATTCACCAAGCAAAACATGTTTCTTCATCCATGACCATTTGAGTCCTGATATACCTTATTTTTTACAAAGCGTAAAAACAAATTGGTCAGGTTCTGCATTCATGTGTGTATGTAAACATTTGACTGTGAAAAAGTATTTAGACTTCTTCGAAATGAACATATTTTCTCTTAATTGTTAACTGTTTTCATTTCCTCGTAGCCACATCGTCACATCAGCAATGCGGTACTCGATTTTGAAATTGGTTTTGACTCCACGAGATCTTGCATATAAATTGTTGAAAACATTTTACTCCTGATGGGCTTCTTTGTTTTACTTAAAAGATGCCAAGAATAGTTTGGCTGAAACTCCTGAAATGCTTCCTTTTTACACCATGAGCCAAATTTCACAGAAGAAAAAGAAATAAACAGTATTTCATTTTCATAAATAAGTTAAAAACAACATTAATTTTCCTTGTATATTGTTTAATCAGACCTTACCAGCACATTCCTACTGCTAATTCATGCAGAAGGTGGCAGAAATGTCACATTTTTAAAAAAATATTTCATGTCAGTGTCATGAAAAGTTTGTGTAACGCCTCCTGAAAGTATGTAGGTGCATTTATGTAGGCGTAGAGTGACTAAGGATGCATTTTCACAGCAGGTGGAGAGTCTCGGGATTATGTATTCAAATGTAAGAACTGCAGGTCACTAAAAATGACAGGCACCTTTTTTCAGCCAATACTTTTAGTCCGAGGCAGGGGGGACTTTCAATGGAAGTGACATTTAGGACAGAATGGGGTGGCATTTAAGTTCTGAGCGTATGTGGAGTGTCAGACATTCGTGGATGACGTGGATGAGTCTTAGACATGATTTCAATTGTCGCAAAACATAAAATAGAGTCAGATTAAATAGCAATGCCACGTTTTTCAGTCCTTATTAACATTTCTATTAGTTTGGTGTTTTCAAAACATTTGCAGATGATTTCACTCGTGTTTTCTCTGACATGGGTTAGCCTTTGTTTTGTGGTTGCATCACAAAATGTCTGCAGCTTGATCATTGTTATTTATAGAAAACACAATTAAAATGTCATTAATTATTCCTGGTCGCCAACAACGACCATAAGATCATCTGAGTCTCACAGTCACATTCGCCCAGTGTTACTGGTAATTGATGGAGTCATCTTTTATGTGCCTGAGCCAAACAGTTTATCTGTGCCTGACCACAATAACCTGTCCGACCCGACAAACAGCCCGTTTCGGAGAGAGCAGCTTGTCCTGCACTCTCTAAATGAAGCCGGTCAAAACATGTCAGGTAACAGCTCTGTTTTCTGTGCAGACCAAACGAAAGAGACTAACTAATAAGGGGAACTTTTTGTCCTTTCTGTTTCATCCTCCTCTCTCTTTCTTGTGGCTTTGCCACTGTTTCACTGTGTGAGACAGATTGCTGATGACACATTCATTAGCAACAATAAGACAGAAGAGAGAGAACGCAGTTAACTGTGATGATAACTACAGTAGGATGGCAGTGCAACAATGTGTGCGTGTGTGTTTGTGTGTGTGTCGGCGGGTGTGTGTGTGTGCGTGTAAGTGCAGTTCTTATCAGCGAAAACAGACCTGGACGTGAGCAGGATGGCGAACAGAGGGAGGCTGCTGGGGAAGGAAGGCAGCAGCAAAAATGGAGGATAAGAAAACAAAAAAATAAATAGGAGATTTTAAGCAGGCTGAGCTAGCAAGTTGGAAAGATATTCAAAGGGATAATGTGATAAGAATGTGTGGAGAAGAAGACAAGAATGGGGAGAAACTTTGAGTAGAAAATGGAAACAGTTGGGTTTTGTTTAACAAAAAAAAATGACTGTTTGGGTGAAGAGATTTGCTGAGAGGCTCAAAATATGCTAATAATAACAAGTGAGACAGAAATGAGGATGTATGCTGTCAAAGGATCAGCTGCCCCCAGCTCTCCCTGTTGGTACTGCTGTGCAGTGTAATTTCAGATTGGATGGCTATTTCTTAAAAAAAATTGCATATGCAAATCATACTTTGAAATGCCTGTAAATGTATATCACGTTATGAAGAATCATTAATATAAATCCCTTCTGGGTTCTTCTGTTGTTTTAGAAGCACAATGTTCTTCAAATGAATATTTCTGAAAATGGTCTTGATATGATCACATTCATGGCAACTTTTTTCACTTCTTACAAAACTGTGACGTTTTCAAAATTCATAAACTGCCATTAAAAGACCTGGAAATCAGAGTTAAATAAGTCAGTGCAGATTTATGTGGCAAATATATTGGGGTTTTTAGGATTTTTGTAAATAAAGGTTTTGCTAATGCCCAGATAGATCATTAAAAAACATCCCATTTGTGTTTTCACCAGCAGAATAAAAGTTTTGAAAACCTTAAACACAGGAACTAAAGGCTACCTAGTTACACTCTTGGGAATAAGTAATGAGTTTGGTCACTAGGGGCAACTGCAGTTACGTTCCTTTATTACATGTTAACAAACTTGTATATGTAAAATTGGTATTCAATGATGAGAACTTCACTCCAAATTGGCAGCTTTTTACCAGCTGTTTGTGTACACACCTTTGTGTTGGTGACACTAAATTTACTTGGTTCTATAAATTAATGTTTTTATCATCATGCTTGTTACTGTGTCTGTTGTGGTCTGAGTAGCATCATTTTTTATGTGCAATTTACTGTACCGTCTGTGGTAAAAACTGACATATTGAGCAAAAAATAAATAAATAAATAATTATGAAAAGCATACACAACCAAACCTTATAATCATTTGTTCTAATTAAGAGATAATTGCAAAAGTATTATTTGCGAAGTGTTTTGATGAATAAAGTGTCTGTGCAAAACGTTTGATGCATGCAGTGAAAGAATACAAAAATCACTGATCTGCTCTTACATTGAAGCAGATTGAAAAGGTTGCTCTGTTTTCACCACTGTTGTAAATGTCATCTGTTGCTTCTTGGAGATCAGAGACCAGCCAGTCAACTCTGATTATTGATTCTGATAATTAGTCTTCTGTAATCTCTGCTGCGTTGTTTGTATTTCTTCAACGTTTTGTATTTACTAAATGATATTTCAGTGTCTGCCTCACTAATGCCTATGGAACTCTTTCTATGTCACATTTATTCAAAACCGTGCTGTACAAAATAATATTTTATCCATTCTTATTTTCAGATTGAGGAACTGATTAACGCTTTCTGTATTACTTCATTTTTTTTGCCCCAAGTAATGTCGAAGGAAGAGATGAGGACTCGTATGAAACACCTTTCCATTCTACAGATGATGAGTTTCACACAGCTTCTGAAAATCGCACAGTCAATAAAAAGCTGTACCCTTCACTCCCTTTTGTTTTAATGTTATAAATATTTGACAAGCAATGTATTCTGTCATTGTATTTATGCATCCTGCTTGACAGTGACCACAGACATTTGCACCTGTTTTTCAAGGATGCTAAATATTGACACAAAAACACTACGTACAATCCAGTTCTGGTAAGTAGTTACATTTGCATATCCTCTTCCCAGTATTTTGTGCTTTCTAATGATCAACATGTTTTTTTTTTTCACATTCATGAAGGCAGACATGCTAATTTTGTCACCTGCTATTCTCCTAATTTTTTGATGCAATCCTGTAAGTTGTTTGTAGAAAAGGTTGCTATCAAGTTTGCGCCTATGTTTGTATTGGAACCAATTTGAAGATCAGGCCCCTAATGTTGTCAAATTTTGCCCACTCTTAACCACTGGCACCATTACAAAGTCATACTCATGCTGCGTCTGTCTGCCCAGTCTGCTCGGTTACCAGGGTGATGGACTCTGCATAAGGTGTTGGTGACACCACCACCTCTTCCTGGCAAAGCTCACAGGTTCAGTCTGTCTGAGAAGAAGAGGAATTCACCTCTATTGATATTTTCATCTCTTCCCAACAATCCATATATTACTCTCAAACCTGAAGGAAAATAAAATAAATATATTTAAGATATTTTTTTAAATATTTTTTCCTCTATTCAAAATTTAAATAAGAACTAAACTGGACATAACCAGAAACATAAAAAATAACCAACAGAGACCTAGTTGTACTCAAACATTTATTTATATGCCACATCTATTATATTTAAAGACCCTTGCTCCACTCTGAGCTGCAAACTTACAGTAAGTGCTGTTGTTCAGACAAAGACTATATATCAGAGTTGGCCATTGGAGGTAGCCTTCGCAGTGCTATTTTTTCCCTAGACGCTGGCAAAGTGAGAAGACTCAGCAGGGGGCCTGTCACCACTGCCGGCACTTGACTTCAGTTCAGTGTATGAAAACCCATAAAGAGTGGGAGCTGGAACTCAACATTTCAGCACAGAATGAAAAACTGTGGTATCTTTATGTGATGAACACACAGATTTCTGTTGTAGTTTTATATCTTTTAATTTAATTACTTTATTACAGAATATAGGTCCTTTATGCATTAACTGCCTAACTGAGCTGCTGGGATCTGATTGTGTCTGTGTGGATGCCGATGGTTGAATGTGTCCCACACTCTGTCTTATAGGAATAAACCGACGCAGATCCTGATTCCAGTGTGACGTTATTGACCCCTTTTACAACTGTTACATTTACATAAAATTCCCAGCCTGCAAATTACTATCTGTCAGGATGTTTTTATGCTCTGCAATGCGGCAGTGTCACCTGTCATTACGCAGACCCATAAATGTCAGCATAGAAAATTATGAAATGTAGCCTAAAAATTACCCGCTACCATGTTTCACATGGGGTCCCAGTATCGCCTCTTAGCCCTTCAGTCACTTAACGGTATCACACAAACCAGTACAGAAAACTGAGGTTGTGGAACTGAGGCTCCTCTGGAAATAGTTTTCAGTAAGTATATATATTTTTATCTATAGCTTCTGAACTTTGCTGATATTCAAAAATGCTAACATAAATTTACTTTTCAGACTCTGGTTCACCTGAGCGTCAGTGCAGACACAATTATGGTCTGAAGTTTTTCGGCTAGAATATTTACACAATCAAGCAAATCAAAAGGTGCAAATTAAAATTATGGTGAATTTTCTGTGAATTCATTCCTGGTCGAAATTATTCATATCACGTTGTGCTTCGTTCACAGGCTCTGTAATTTTCCTCTCTGGCTATTTGACCACACTCCCTGGCAGAATTAGCAGGGCATATTTAAACTACTTGGCACAGAAGGGGTTTTTAAACATAATTCACCAAAAATTTCAATCATATTGGGAATCAAGACCTTTGTGGAAGCCAATCCACAAAACTGAAAGATGTTGAAAGCCAGAGGTGGTAAATTCAGCTCTTTTTAATAACCCTGTCACTGTATTGTTTATCAGCATTTTGTTCCAAGGGAGTTGGAGG
This sequence comes from Xiphophorus maculatus, assembly GCF_002775205.1. NCBI lineage: Eukaryota > Metazoa > Chordata > Actinopteri > Cyprinodontiformes > Poeciliidae > Xiphophorus > Xiphophorus maculatus. Next base: position 12,000,056 of record NC_036448.1, read on the forward strand.
ATTTGATTCCATTTGAAAAAGTTTTTATGCTTGTGCTACTTTGGCATCTGACAACTGATCACCAGATATACCAGCCGCAGCTCTTTTATATGATGCAAATGTGCAGCACTGAACAGAAATGAAGCGGTGTGAGTAGTGACTCAGCAATAACATTAACTACTACTTCAATGTACTTTACAGAGGACTTACTGACTTGCAGAACCTGGGATGGAGAAAGCAAAAGTGAAACCTGTGCCACCACATGCTGTATTGTTGACTCAATTAATTATTTAACCTCTTGGAGGCTCTTACTGTAATTTAATTCTCAGCTGATCCTTATCATGAGAAAAAAAAAACAAGATCAGATCAATAATCTGTGGAAAAGAAACTTACACAGCAATGGCTGAGCGGGACACTGTAAGTTTCACCCAAATTGATCTTCATGTAAAATAAGTTTTCACATACTTCAAAGACATCACAGGACTTGATGTTCCAGAAAATCTCCTCAATTTCCTCATGTTTAGACCTACATATCAGAGATTTATTAAACACCAGCATAAGTTGCAAGACAGGACAGAAGGATTAAAATACAGGTGATTCTTCGCTGGTTTAAAAAGTCGTCTACCTGGAAGATGAGATGAACAGACGATCTGAAAAGAAAAGATAAATAGATTTATTCAGCAAATCAGTACAATTTTTGCTTTCCTATTGAGATAAATTATTCAGATGTGAAAACAGAAAAAATCTCCACACTTTGTTTTTTGACAAACAGCCATCATTGCTAAATTCCTTATTCTCTGCGGTTTTCTTTATTTTCTGTGTGTTTGGTGCCACTATTTAACTGAGGGTTTGTATTGTTACTGTTGGCACACACAATCAATGAGAGAGAAAACATTTAACTGAATCATCTAAGTCTAAAATAGAAAAAAATAAAAAGGAAATCATGAAATGATGTTGAGAAACCAAGTTTATGTCAGAGGAATTTTGAAATGAGGCCAGATTGGCTCCAAGATAAATACTATCAGCTTAGATTAACTCAGCAGTGCAGAGCAGACGTGAAAAGAAAACATCTTGAGAAAGTAATGTTTTATAAATGTGCTGAATTGAAAGTCAATAACCTTTTGGACAATTGATTCTATATCTACTGACTGAGGACAGAGATGGATATAATTAAATTTTTTGGGACTCACAGGATGGCTGCTTAAGCAAACTTAAAGAAGAAAGATTTTACTGTTTTAGACAAACACTTTATCTTAAGCTAGCATATAACTAACCAGACACAACTTCTTAACAGTTTTTGCTTTGATGGGAAAGCAAAAACTGCTAGCTCACGTTAGCAGCAAGCAGAGTGAGTGTGGCTAGCACGTTAGCTCGAAACGTGGGCCGTCCTCATCTCTGATCTTAGGCTCAGCACACATCTGCAATACAGCAAAGATCTCAGACAGATTAAAAAAGTTTTTTATTGATAAAATACCCTAAGTACCACCTCAACCCTGACGATGTGCACGTTGTTTTGGCGTGGAGGAACAAAATAAACAGGTTGCAGTTGTAACTTTTTAAGCTCTAACCAAAGCAGGAGTTTCAACTGTGTACTTTACCACTAAGTTTGTTGTAGATCTGTGTTAAACTGACAACCCACATATGTGCCTCTACGCAACTAGACTTCTGACATTACTATACTGATATAGATAGTGTAAAGGAAAATGATTATTTGTTAGTTAAACCATAACTGCATAACTATAGATGCACATGTGGCCTCTGTGTCGTCCCGATGTATTTTTCCTCCACAGTAATTACTCCGTCATACCAGGAAACAGTGTGCATATAAATCTGAACTGCATACAAAATACACATAAAGTGTTTCTTACTGATACTATCGGAAAGAAAAGGGACATTTTCAGCGATTTGCTCTACAATCACTCTGCAGCTATGAAGTGCCCTGAAGGCAGTGCAAACACACATTGCCTCGCTCAGGAGACACAGCAGGCAGTCAAAGACAGAGAGTGTGACTTCAAAAGGAAAGTCATAGCAAAAAGCAGCTCAGATAGATGTAAAAAAAAAAACAAGACAAAAAAGGGTGTCAAATAAATTTCAGGTGTGAGTGGGACAACAGCTTAGTAGGGTGGAGATGCTATTTGTTTTAGAGGACGAGAGGGTTGAAAGAAAGATTTTTAATAATCATGTCATTATCTGGATATACAAGGAGTGCATGAGCTATAATCTGAGATTCCTGGAGACAGGAAAATAATAGAGCATGGAGAATGGAAAAGAAAGCTTTGCAAGGTGTGAGAGAGATGGGACTGCAAGTGAATTACGAGATATGGAGATATGACAATTGAAGCTTTGTGAGAATCAATACGACTCTGACTGGTGGGAGATAAAGTGGATCGAGGAGAACTGGGCCAGGGGAGGAGAGCGGTGACAATAAACCTGGGAGAAGGGCGAAGGAGGGAAAGGGTCGACACAGAGGAGGAGAGAGTGATAAGAAGAGGAGGGCGTGATGAATATACAGTGAGAGATGATGTGAGAAGAGCTGTTGTTTGTCCTTAGGCTGCTCTCTTCGAGGAAGGACAGGAACGTGGGGGTGGTTAGCAACATTTACTGACACAAACTGTGAGCGAACGTGAGCGCGCGCGTGCTTGTGCTCGTTCCTCACAGCAACCAGTCACCAATAACATTATATAAGAATGATCAAAACACATGAAACCATGGCAACTAGGACTCTCAAGTAGCAGTCAGTCACTGCTCATACCTGGGAAGAACAGAGGACATCAGGTGTGGTGGTGAGATTGCAGATATGTTTTTTCAAATGGTAATAATTTACAAAAAAGAAAGAATCTGCACTCAGTGATCCACGCCAATGTTATTTTTACCATTCGCAGGGAGAAAAAGCTTGCAGCCTTGAGCAGAGATGTTTGTTATCGTGCCACAGCAGCCCGCGAGGCTCTTAGTCAGAAAATTCCTGACGGGAGCACAGACAGCGAGGGTGTAGCTTTCGGGCGATGAGCGTATTTTGAGGCCCGAAACGCAGCCGTGACGGACAGAAGATCAGAGCATGTGGGTCACTGTTCTAGATGACTCCCTCACTTCCAAATAACAGGCACGAGCCACCGATGACTGTCTGGATTTTCAGCTTAGATTGAGATGAGAGGGAGTTAGAGAGGAAGCAGTCTCATTTGCTGTTTCACCCCCACAAAGGACTAAACTGGGCCCAAACGACACCTGTTTTTTGGTTTTTTTTTAACCAGTCAGATTCTTGGACTTAGTTTCTTCTAAAATAGATGTGTAGTTATCCACTACAGGATTATCTATACTTTAAAGCTCTGTGCTCATCCCCACCTTGTCTGTGGGCATCAACCAAGTGACTAAATATTTAATCTTCATTTAACAGACTCTTCAGCATTAGCATGCGGAGTCTTGGAGGAACCCACAAGAGGTTGGTAATGAAAGTTTTCCAAGTATACTGACAGATACAGTTTGAGTGGGCTTTGCATGCTGAGGCAGATCTGAGAACGGCTTCTTCATTAAATCTGCATTTAAATAAAACACACCACATAGTAAAGGATGCTTAAATGAAATTTTGAGAACATTAGCTTAATGCGAAGCAATGAATGCATCAACGAAATATAGACCATAAAAGTGATACATGCAGAGAGACAGTGGCAGGACAAAGTATTCACTCCTCCAAATTTGGAGGGGTTTTTTTCTGTTTGGTTGCACTTAAATGTTTCAGATCATCAAACAAATGTTAATATCATACAAAGGTAACTAGAGTACATACAAAAATCTGTTTCAGTTTTTAAAAAATATGCATTTATTCTAAAAAGTTTAAGATGGCAGGTATTTCAATAAAGACTGGATGAGTACCCTGACATGACTCTCCACCAGACAAACGTGGGAGGTAAAAAAGAGGTAAAATATTACTGTTGGATTTCTGAAGGAATTATTTTCAATTAAAAATGACTGCAACAAAATAAATTTGGTTTTAGGTTATTTCACTATCATTAGGGTGCCAGTAATTGTGGAGGGTACTGATGCTTGAAATTTAATGCAACTAAGAGTTACAAGATTATGACTGGACTTCACTTTTACCAAGGAATATTTTTTTTCCCCACAATTAATTCTCAGGTCAAGTACTAAACACCCTGTCTCTGATCAGTTTAGAGCTTGTGGTTCAGATACTAATTTGATCAGTGAGTGTATGTTAGTCCTTGCTGAGGTGTGTCTGGAGGTGTTACTTGCTCGACTGCCTGCTCTGATTTGACTGACAAGCAATTTGAACGAGGCAGACTAGACTGCATTTCACTGGGGCTTAATTTGCATGCACATTTTGTTCAGCTTTTTGTCATGTAATGGCTTCAATCTTCCATACATAAATTTTCTACAGATGGGTTTACTGTGCTGGCTTTTTTTTTTTTTTAGTTCATTTAATGTTCACTGTAATAAGGAAATTCTACTTTGGTTGTGCATAATCTGCAAACTGATGCTTATTCAGCTCCAGTATCAAAGTACCAGCTAGAAGAATGATGACATCCCCAATCCAACTTGACTTGCATTTACCAGCCACTCAGCCAGACCTGCTTATTACTAAGTTTGACCCCTTTTGTCTTCAAAAATGCCTTAATTGTTCCTTTTATATACCCAGTTAGTAGTCAGAAACATTCTTCAAAGATTTTGGTCTACATTAACATGACTGCATAACATGTCGGTGCAGATTTGTTGCCTGGACATTTTTGAAAAGCAGTTTGAGATGATTTGAGCTCTGTGACGTGTTTTATTATGCTGCTTGTAGTCGCTGTCAAAAGATGGATACACTGCTGTCATAAAGAGCATAAATACTCGGCTAGGATATGGTGTTTAGTCTGCTGATCAAGTATCCAGCAAACCGTTGCACCACCAACCCCAGCCTGGATCACTGATACATGGCAGGATGAAGCCATGTCTTGTTTCAGACAAATTAGGACGCAACCATCTGAGCTGGTTGCTGAAGTCAAGACTCATCAGATCAGCCAATGTTTTTCAAATCTGGGATTGTTCAGTTTGGTGAGTCTCTGCCTCTGTTTTTTGTTCTTACCTGGAAAGGGTTTCACCCGTTGAACTTTCAAAGATGTTACTTTGCTTTTCATAGTTATATTGGAGGTGTTATTTATTCATCACAAATCTGGAACAAAGAAAGATGCAAAGCAGCTGAGACAGTGAGTTCGTTTAAGTCCAGAGTGAAAACCCACCTGTTTGCTTTTGAACCAAATAAATGAAACACTAACATTTTGATGTGTAATGATGGCACTTGGCAAAATGCAATGTTTCTTTGATTTCTCAATTGTTGATTGTGACTTCTATGGCTTTGTATTTTTATGACGTAAAACGCCTTGAACTGCTTTGCTGCTTAAATGTGACATACAAATAAACTTGACTGATTGATTTGTGCTTGTATTGACTTCTAATTGTACATATTCTCCTTGATTTCTTAGATCAAGAAGGCATTTTTATTCATACAACTGCAACTCTTGGGGTATTTTCTCTTTTTCCAAACGTCCTCTGTGAGCAAATGATGGTGTTGTCAATAAGTGTATTTAAATGTCACTTGTCTCTCACTTCTCAAATGATTCTCTTTATTTTGTCTTTGTCTTCTTCATTTAACTTTCTTTAATTTTACATCTGTTTGGGTCGTCCACAACAGGTGGCTGTGACCGTCTACTATCCAACATGTGCTGCGGTATTTTAGCAGTTCTGGGCCAGGTTAACTAATGAGCTGGAATTATGGCATCCAAAAAGGGGCCAGGGTAAACTATCTATGACACTGAGTGGAATGCAAGAAGCTGAAACTGACCATTGTTACAGCCACAAATAAGAAATATTTGGATTATGTGATTATTTAGATTATTTGTGCAATGCTTTTTGCCTTTACTTTTTGTCATTTTTAGCAAGTAAGGTTAATATTAGTTCATGTCAGCTTTATTATGAAACTTGGCTTTATTTTGAAAAGCTTACTTCCTGTTGAGCCTTATGTTACTTAGAAAAAAAAGCAAAACAATCCAGTTTTTGACCATGTATATCTTGTATATTTTGGAGGGAAAGAAAATAAACTGTAATGACTGATTTTGGATCGTCATTTTTTGTATTTGCATTTTTTCTAGATTCTAGATTTTTTTTTTTTTTAATTCACAGTTTTGCAGTACGTTCTTTACTTTTAAATGCGTTCTTATCGAATGAGACAGATATCGGTTCTTCAGCCAGAACAACCACTTTAACATTCATTGGAGAACGTGTTTAGCGGTGAGCGAAAGGTTCATTTTTATCTTGCACCTTGCTGGAAAACCATTAAACAGGTTTATGTCAGTGTGGATTTGAAGTGCCGAACAGGAAGCTGTGTCTAAGAATATTTAGACCAAAATGGTGTCAAACATTCAACTCCAGTCCTCCAGGACCGCTGTCCTGCAACATTTAGACATCTTTCTGCTTCAACACACCTGACTCAAACAATGAGGTCATTAACAGGACTTTGCAGAACTTGTCCGAACATAGGAGGCTATTCAGATGTGAAAGTTGCAGAAAATATGAATAATATACTTGTTTACTTATCTTGACAGGGCGGAGGATGCTGGAGAATTTAGTTTCTGAAGGAGGAATTTTGTTATTGTGTAAATCTGGACTGAGTGTGATTAATTGCTGATCATTTAAGTAGAACATTAAATACCACAAGAGCATGTAAGGAGCTTTAAACAATCTGTGGCTCCACTCCTGTCATGAATAATTGCACACAGGAGGGAAGAGCTTTCTGGATTAAACATTTTTATGCAGAAAATGCACAGATTTTCATCTTAAGTATGTCATTATGGAATGCAATTAGTCTAGAACTGCATTTCAAGAAGGGAAACCTTGTGCAGATGATCTCCAATCTCCGCTATACTGTACAGCAGGAGATTGGAAAAACACGCATTTGGAGACTAACTAAGGTGAGGCACATTTTGTGGGGTTTTAAGGAGGAAGGGTCTATTTTGGACTGGCTGGAGGAACTGTGTTGTTCATGTTGAAAGAAAAACATTTTCCCCTGTGAAGTTCTGTACAGCAGTGTGATGGACAGATGGGTTTACTGTGGTGTTGTGTGGTTTGATATTCACCAGCACTTCTGAAATGTGACCGTTAGATACATATAAAAAATATCAACATAAATAGTACTACAGAACATTTGCATTATGAAGAATGTTTCTGGTTTTGCACGTCTTTTAATGTGTCATCCTCTACTGTGATGCTGTCACGTTAAAATCAGAGAAAAGGACATTGGTGTTCTTACCATCTTTTGTTCATTTATGACCAAAACTAAGAATAAACAAAGGAATGTTTGTTTCAGATTTATCAGAACCTTATTCGACATACACTGGGATTGGCCAATTAATTTCTGGTTTCATGGATCTGTATTTGAAACAAATTTTGACAATCAAGGCCCATTAAGTGTAATTTGTGTTTAAATTTGAATTTTTTGAGCTCAAAGTGGTATCACTCACATCCTTTTCCCTTTCTCACTGACAAAGTCACGGTAGAAAGAATGCGGCATATTGGAAGTATTTCAATAAAATCTCAGGACAACTTGAAAAAAGAATTTTCACAATAATTTCATTTCAATTATTCTTTTCATGTAATTTTTTCCCTTAAAGAAACATGCTATCAGGTAAAATTCAGATGTTACACTGGCTCAGTATACCATCATCTACAATGTAGAGAATCAGTGCATACTGATAATGAAAAAGTATTTCCTTGATAGGGGTATCAGCAACTGCCTGCTGCAGAAAGTCCTGATATCAACTCTGTAAATATTGTTGTTATTGCGCTTCAGCCAGAGGTAAGATGTATGTCTTTATGTACTGGTGAAATGTGGTAGGGTGCTTAAATATTTACAACTGAGATATAAACAAATATACTCTTCGGTTCAATCACTTCATTTTGCCTCTAACACAAAAGTTTACAGCCTCTATTAGTTTCAGACCCGAAGAGAACGACGCAGCAGTGTCCCGGCTTTAATGTCGGCCGTAATGGTCAGGACTCCTGCAGAGAACCAAGAGCCGTCTGACTGAGATAAGGACACAGCAGCTCGGAAATCGAGACAGCTCCGGCTCCCACTGAAGGTTTTTATGGGATAATTAAAACTTGGCTATCAAACCGATAACTCTCTCGAGGCCGCAGCAGAAAGAAGTGTTATCTGATACGTTTCCAGATTTCGCCGGCGAGTCGAACTGGTGGAGCCAAAGAGAGAATAGTGTTTGCGTCATGTTTCACCTCGCAAGTCCTGAGAACGAAACAACCTCGGTGACATTTAAAATGTGGGTGTGAAAAACCAAGTTGTAAAGCTATGACTGACTGCCAAGCATCGCCTTCTCATGCATCATCTCTATAAATGAAGCAGGAATAAACAGGAGCCTCACACTATCCAAAAGTTTCAATTCAGAGTGAACAGTGGGACATCTGTCATAGTTTCTTGTGTAGTACTCCATCGCATAATTGCTGTGGAGCATATGGGAGACAGGAGGATCTGGGGTTGTGACAAAGCATTTTACTGCAGTGCATCGGGTCTGAAACAGAAGTAATGGTGCTGGTGGCGCAGTGTTGTGCCTCAGCATTTAAATAAAGTGTAATTATCTGCAAGTAGCTCCTCCACAAAACCACACCCGCCTTTATATTTAAGCAACAATAACGACCCCATATGTGTCGTTTCATATGTATGTTTGTATATATGTTTTGGATTCATGTACAAAACACCCTACCACATCTCACAGTCAATTAAGTTACATAGCAGCAGAGCAGTGAAATAAGAGCAGCTCAGAGAGGCCAGCTCTCTCATAAATAAAGAAAAAGAGGATGTCATCGCTCCCTGAAAAGCTGTAGGAAATAATTCATCATTGTAAGAAGAACATTCTTTAAAATTTTAATCTCGATTTAAAATTAGATCATGGATTCCTCACAGCCCAAAAATGCAAAAAATGGAGCTGCCCGACAATACTGAAACAAGGCGCTAAAACACATAGCCGAAGTGTAAATAACTGACTTTACGTCTTGAATTGGTCGCCAATCAATCAACACAGAAACACACAGGATAAGCAACAGTTTACACACACACACATACACGCCCCCCCACGCACACCCCCACACAGACAGGGAAGGGCAATTGAGAGTAACTCACGTTTTTGAAACAAAAGGAAGCCAGAGTACCCAGAGAGAATCCTCTCATCCATGGTGAGAACACACATGCAGACACACCCCAGGCAGGGATTTGATGTGCGATCAATCTACAGCAAAATTAAATTTATTTTTTTCATGGCTTCTTCTTTTCCACTGGCACCAGTATGTAGAGGGTACTGTCAATAATTATGAGTGAAAATAGGTCATAGAGGTTTGCATTGAGCATAAATTAAGCATTCTTAAAATAAACCTGTGCAATAAGATGGCAAAAAAAGAGAAAAGAACAGAGCTTCATCCATGAATTTACATAAATCCCACTCTTACATTATTCTTTTCAAAGCAGGACTGATTGTGCTGTGTGGGGCTGTGTGGGTGGCCAGGTGCAGGGAGCACCTATTGTGTCTGCTGCTGAATTTTATTTATGAATGTCATCATACTGTGAAGACAATGGAGCACCAGTAAACCAGTCACCTGCTCTCTGCTCCTAAATGGGACACTCTTGCATGTCGTTTGACCAATTTCACCTGGTAAAAAGCTCCTGGCACTCACAGAGCGAGGCTTTTAGTGTTTTTGGTTTTGGATTTGTGAAAGACACGTGCGAGGAACAGTGAGATATGCACATATTTACCCTCATTACTCCCCTGTTTCTGTTCCTTGTTTTGTCCACAGGGCCCGCAGACCAATCTACGCTCACTGACTCAAAGACTAAATGAAGGAAAGATGAGTCAATTAATGAGCGGCAACAAGAATAATATCTTTTGACGTGTGGAATTAACTGTGAGGATCACATATTGTCACTGCAGATGCACAAACATAAAAACAGTCATTATGGCTGTGCATCTCTTGTAGCTTGTTGTTTGGTCGTTTGAGCACATGCGTGTGCGCACGTTTGTGTTGTGTGTGTGAGTGTTTTTGCCTTCGCATCTGATGATCTTCGAAATGGTTCATGACATGTGAAGGCCCAGAGGATAAAACACTGAATCATATTGGTTGCTCCTCATATTAGATGTTCTTGTTTTCCTTTATCTTTTTTTTTCTTTTTACCACATGACAAGCAACATACCTTGGGCTATTCTCACCTTCCTTCTGCTTTGTAGTTTCATTTTCTCTCAGCATTGATCTGATTTGGACGGCTAATGTGCAGGGGGGAAAATGAAAGAATGAAAGTGGCACAGTTGTTCATTTTCTTTGAGCCTGTGAGTGTGGAAGCATTATCTGCTTTTTAGAGGCAATGTTCAGCAGCAGCTGGCTGGAGAGCTTTGCCTGCTGTACTTAATCGAAACTGAGAGCATGACGTCCTGATTAAGAACCCAATGAAAGCTCTCTAACACACCACACACACACACACACCCACACATGGCACACGTGTACTCTGAAAAAACCCCTATATATCCTGGTGTTTCACATAATTTCTGTCCTTAATTTATCCTACAAAAAACACTTGATATTGTAAGTTGAGCTAAAAAGAATGAGGAATAGAAATAAATGCAGAATTAATAAGATATGAATATTTAAGGCTATGCCTCCTTCCTCCCATGATCAATTTTAGGTTAATTGGTTTTTCTAAATTACCCTTAGAAGTGAGTGTGTACCTCCATGGTTGTTTGTCCAGTGATGGAGTGGCAAACTAACCAGGGTGTATCCTGTCCTTTGTCCAATGACCTCAGAAAGTGCCAATTATCTGTGTGTCTGTAGTTCTGCTGTGGGAAGTTAAAAATAGCTTTTTTATGCATTCTGACCATTGATTAGCAATATTTAGAAAGCCCTTTTTTTCTTAAATGAACATGAATATTTTTGTTTGGATTTTTTTTCCCTGGAAAGAAAAGGCAATTTTGGTTTCGTAAAACACAACCGGAATAAAAAAAGGCTCTGGTTTTTTGTCAGCCTGTCCACGTTAGTGGTCTGCAGCATGTATCGAGGATCAAAACACCTGATGATGTGTATTTGCTGGATACAAAAACACTTTGGTGTCTTTGGTGTCGTTACTGGAAGAACTGGATAAAATGCTTTTTGAGTGTTGTGACACACAAGAAAATAGTGTAGTGTTGGCTGTGTATTAACGAATAACACTCACCAAACAAAACATAAAATTCATATCAGACCTCAATAAAATGTTGATATTATTCAAAAGGGAAATTAGAAATAAATGACCAAATGCTAATTAGCTAATTAGCATATTGTTTTTTTGTTTCTCTTTCGAAATAATGCAGTATTTTTGAATTGACTAAAATACATACCATTTAGAGTAATGTGGTCTGGCAAAGGGGTGGTTGCTGGTTGATTGCTCATACTGCTTCAATTAAATAAATTTGGCCCTGATTTGCAAAAACGTTTGTTTGTTTTCACATTACATGTGATTTAGGATGATCTGTGGCATCGGGTGTTTCAAGCCTCTCCAAAATGCAACACTTTTCATGTTATCCGAAGCAACATTTCTATTTTGAACCTGGCCACAAAACCTGCTTTTACTGCCTGCGTGTTTTTCCCCCCAAGCCGTGTTCAGTGTTGGACTTCTTCCCTTCCTTTCTTCTGGATGCTGGTTCGGATCAGATGGAGGTTCCACGGTTATTAACCTGCCTGCGTGCACTCGCAGCCAGAGACAGAGATGCTCTGCTGCAGTTGAGTGATCACATTACTTTGTCTGCAAAGCAAGGATAATTTCATTTGCCACAAAAGGATTCAGTGGCTGTATGAGCTCATAATTCATTTTTCTGATTGTAAATCAAGATCAAGTGCTGGAAAACAAACACACGTCCATGTCTCTTATAAAAACCATGTCTAATAATTAGGAAAAATGATCTCCAATTTTCTCCTTAAAATATAGCCACAGCTTGCGTATCCTCCATATATGCACAAACACTCACAGCTTTGTAAAATATAGCTTTTTAGGGCAGACCGATGTCATTACTATCGTTTCTCCCAAATTCTCTTTCGTAGCTTCTCATGGTCTGCTCTCCTCTCAGGTGGCTGACTTTCAACCCTGTGGTCACAAGCACAGAGTTGCATCAAAAGACAAAGGAAGAGGAGAGGGAATTTTAATTCATTTCCATATCCATATCTCTCTGTGTCCACCTGCTCCCCAATTCAAGCAGACAGGATGTACCCTGGAGTCAAACACAAGCTTTCATTACAGGACAGATGCAATTACCTCCTCAGTGGCCCTTTCTAAGACCATATCCAGCCGTTCACAGTCTGCTCCTTTTATAGTCTTCTACTAAAAAATGATGATCGGACATACTTGATGTTTTCAGTCAAACCCTCAAATTCTGCAAGGAAATCTTTTCACTCCTCACTATATGTGAGAAAATGATCTGCATCTCAACACACAGCTTGACTTTTTTTTTTTTACACTTATTTAATGCATCTAGTGCATTATTTTTGTAGTAGAAGAAAGAAAACCACACCTCAAATGGAGCAAGTATGTGGAAGTTGGAGCTATGGTCGCAGATGACACCAAAACTAAACTTTTTAGCCTATATGCAAGACAATGCATGGCTGTGAACGAGAGAAGCACAATATCAAATTGCAATTATTGTTGCCCTTTCAATTAGCTGCCAAGTCAGCTAATTGGGTGCACTGTCGGTGAGAATATTAAACCACGTGACCAAACCTGACATGTTGGAAGGACTCAAACTTCCCTTGATTCCTACAGCAAATATACATAGTTCCAGTGGGTGAGATACTAAAGCTAAAACAAAAAGGCGAGGACGTCGTAAAAGAAAAAGAAAAAAAAGTCCTACAATGTGCGTTAATCATAATAGTATCATCACCCCAATGTTTAGCAGTATTATCAGAGTTATATATTTTTTCTGATATCATGCAGCCCTACTGTAAACTAACTCCTTGATTATACCCTCCTGATGTCCAGAGCTACAATTAAATGGTTTGATTCAAAGCATAGTAGCGAGTTAGAATGGCCCAGTCAAAGCAGAGACCTGAATCTAGTTGAGATATCTGTGGAAGGACTTCTCAGGTGATCAGTGTTTATTCCTAATGAGCCTATCAGGTTGTAAAGTGTTTAAAGTGGATAAAACAGCAGATATGTCTTGATGTAACATAACCAAATGTGAAAGTTTAGTCTGTAATTCCCAGTATTTTCCTCTCATTGTCATGAAGTGGTGGTGGTGTAGGTGGTGAGGCAGACGCAGCAGACCCAGGCAAGAATGAATAATAGATTTTAATGATGAAGACACAGTCCAGCAAACGGGCAGCACGGCCGAGCGGAAGCCAGGGCTCGACGCCGGTAGCAACCGTTAAAACGACTGGATGACACGGAGGACAGAACGCACATTAGACAAGGACCCGACAGAGACGCAGACTCACAGGTGGCATTAAATACACGGGAGGGTAATCACAGAAACGAGACACACCTGGGAACAATCAAGGGGAGGACAGGACAACGAAGAGACGCAAGGACACAGAAAACAATAAATAAATACACAGAAAAACTCAGAACATGACACTCATTTAAGAAATTCCAGAAAGATGCCTGAACTGGGTTACTGTAAAGCTACAAATGCTTTCTTGCAAACATGGTTTAAAGTGTGAAATTCAAAGTTATTCTAATTTGAATTAGCATGACACTTTTTTCTTTAACTTTAACAAGATAAACAAGCTTGGTTTGTTCTTTATAAATGTGATTGTGTGTTGTGCTTGTGATGCTGGCATGCCTTGTGGTAACGATCAAAGTGAGGTGCAGGAAGGATTTATCAGTGATTCATCCTCACCATCCTTATCTAAAATTTGCAGAATTAATTCTGCTATATCTTACTTTCTCCTCCCTGCTGTCCCACTTCCCACAGCCCCACGATCAATACTCCTCCCAACCCAGCCAGACAGTCTCTGAAATGCAAACAAAAATGGGAGTACTAAACCTCACACACCCTGAAGCTCTGCCAGCCCTCTGATAAGCGCTACAGTTCTTTGCTGTTCGAGCACTTGTGGCAAGTCTCGGGGTTTACTGAAGGAAGGCTTAGAGGCAAGTTCAAATGGGATAGGAAGAAGGGCAAGGAGGGATGATGAGAGAAGAGGAGGAGTGTGGAAATAAAACATAGATTGGTACAGGGGAGGAAGAGATTAACTGCTCTGAAAGAGGGAGGGCGAAATAGGAACATATAAAGTGAGAAATAGAAGAGGATTGACAAGTGAGTGGGTAGAAGTGATGAGAAAATGGAGGCTTTGGGAGAGATGCGGTATGAAATTGGTGTGGAACAGAGTAAAGGTAGAAACATTATGTTTGCAAAGCCAGAAACTGAAAGAAATGTGCAAAAATGACAAGGTCACAATGAGCAACAAAGGACGTTTTATGGTTACCATTATTGTTCTTTAGATTAGAAGAAATAAATGTCCTTGCTGTCAACCCGTGGGTGTTCTCTTTGTTTTGTGCTTTTTCTTTATGTTTCCGTAAGCAACAACAGAAGTGTTTTAGCTCTCGATTGCAGCATGAAGTCTGTGGCATCACTCTTTGCCTCTGTGTCTTTGACTAACCCCTGTCCTCCCTCTTTAGCTGAAGTGAAATCAGGCCTGAAAAATAGAGAGATTATTCCACCACAGTGCAGTTTATTATACCAGAGCCACGCTCTGCTGCAGATACTTATGATGAATGGTTCATTCAGTGCACTTCACAGGCCCTCAACACTTGTCCTCCTGTTTGGTAATGATTTTATTTAAAGATTTTAGAGAAGAAAACTAATCCTGCGGTACACTGCTGGGGCGCTCGGCCAAGTGAAGCCAGGAAGCCTACTGGCTGCAGGCTTTTCTGTAAATGACTGCACTTTAATCAGGTGTTATTATTCTTGTTTCTTTGCACTTCAACTCCTGCACTACGTTATAGCTATATGTCATGCACAAGCTCTAAAATAGCATATAATATGACCCTGATATAGTAATAACCTCTAGGAGCAACCAAGCTTTGTTACTGTGATCTCTTCATGATTTGAAAGATTCAGGTACATTTGTAATAGAAATTAATGTGAAACCAAAGCAGGAGATGAAAAATCCCCAAATAAAAGGAAGGATAATGTGTCTCTTAATGGGGTCAGACACAAGATTACATTTTGGGGTTTTAAATATTTAATAGACCCGATTGCAACTCTACTCAAAATGTACGGTGCAGTGTGACAGGCCCCATCACCACACATCTCTTCTCAATGCTTTGTTTATTTTTCAGTTCTGAATAAGACCTTGGGATTAGTTGAACAATTGATGCGGTGGATTTTTTTTTTTTTTTTAATTGACTTGGTACAAAAATATCCCAACATTGCGATGGGAAGACTTACCAGCAACAAACACAGCAATATGATTGACTTCCTGTGATGAAGATAGCCAGGAGGCA
The DNA here is from genome assembly GCF_002775205.1 of Xiphophorus maculatus. Lineage (NCBI taxonomy): Eukaryota > Metazoa > Chordata > Actinopteri > Cyprinodontiformes > Poeciliidae > Xiphophorus > Xiphophorus maculatus. Next base: position 12,015,543 of record NC_036448.1, read on the forward strand.
GAATACCGACAGGATTTGTATGGAGACAGACCGGGAGTAATGAGGAGAACATGAATGCTGTTGTTAAGACTCATGAGCTGTGCAGCAGTAGCTGTATGAGCCACAACAAGAAGATTGAGCTGACTGAGCAGCTAACAGGCGATATTATGTGTTAATTTTGGTCATTATGTCAGATAAAATGTTGGCATTCAGCAGAATGTTCCAACTTGTGTTGTGACTTAAAGTTTTAAGGTGTTGCTTTATTAATCATTCACGTTTTGCTTATGTTTGCTTAGTAAATAAATAACATGGAGTCGATAGACATCCAGTGACCTTTACACTATGGTAAAAGTAAAGGTAATTTTACTTATATAGCACATTTTCAGCAACAAGACAATACAAAGTGCTTTACAGGAACTAAAAGGAAATACAAACAAAATAACAAACCAAAGGAAAGAGCAAAAGAAGAAAAAGCTAATGATGTTGATCAAAGTAAATAAACTAGATCCTCCTATTCAGGGTTGGTAGATAAGTATAAGTAAGTATCCTCTTGTCTTGTCTATGCTCCTAAACATATGTCAACCACTTCATACAGTTCTGGAAAAAATTCAGAGACCACTTAAAATGATCAGTTTCTCTAGTTTTACTTTTTCTAGGTATATGTTTGAGTACAATGAACATTGTTCTTTTATTCTTTGAACTATTCACAACATGTCTCCGAAATTCCAAGCAAAACTTTAGTAATTAATTGCAAAAAAAAGAGAAATAGTCAAAATAACAAAAAAGATGCAGTGCTTTCACACATCAAATAATGCGAAGAAAATGCATTCATGTTCATCTAGAAACAACAATAGTAATGTTTTAACTCAGGAAGAGTTCAGAGATCAATATTTGGTGGAATAACCAGGAGGTTTTCGATGGGGTTCAGTGCAGTGGTCTCTTCATTTTTGTAAGAGACCATTATGTGGTAGTGATGACAATTTTCATCAACCACCTCAAAATGCAAAATTAGTGGACGTGTTTCTTAGTATATAGATTTATATTTGAGGTGGCATGCACAATATTTAGCCTCATCAAGTTGACCGCATGTAAACCTCTGACCAGCACTGTAGTTTCTGAACCCACATTAAGGTTCATCCGAAGAAATGCATGAAATTAGTTTAAGCTTCAGTGGGGACAGCAGCGATGGCTGCAGGCAGTACAGTCTGTCCCGGTATCGTGAGTTTGAGATCTCAGAAACACCTCGAGGGAATTTGCTCAAATTAAGCAAATACATCCACATGGACTCAAGGATGAATGCATTCAAAATGTTTTTTTGTGCAAGTTCTAATGTCATTGTTAAAGTGATTTTTCAGGATTTATTGCATTTTCATGAGCTAATTTTCAATGTGCTTTTGTATTTTTTAAATATTATTTAACAAATGCTAATTGTGTAAACGCCCAGTGTAGGTTTTTTAATGTGGTGTAATTAATGTACGGTACATATTTTACAATTCCCTCCTTTACAAATAAAGAATCCAGTACTAAAGCATTTTTAATCAACATTACATGGTGCTGACTGTGACAAGAGCACGCCTGTCTGGATCGCAAGTCTTCCTGCATTATTTGGTGACTCCCCTAAATCTCAAAATCCTTCAGCAATTAATATACAGGCTCCTACATTAGGATTTAAGCAGTGTAACTTAATGTGGTTTCCATGTTCAATTTTAAAAACATAATTTTTTATACTGTCACAAATGTTTTCCTGTTCCGGTGTTTATAATCCAAAGAAGGCAGACTTGATGCAAAAATAAAGATACTTAATTTAAAAAAAGAAAAAAATCTATAAAAATAAACTAAAGGACAGAAAACAATGCAAAACACAAGAAAATGTATTTAAAAGTAGATTTGACATATATGCTTTTGACTGGCTTTTAGAAGAGATAACAGAGTCTACCAATCTAAAGATGCACAGATGCTCAAGAAGATCAGAAAATGGTTTTGACCATCCTCATATGAGGATAGGAGCAGTTGGTGTAGCAGGAATATTTATATAATAATGTGGAACAACAATTCAGTGCTCCCTCTGCTCTTTAAAACCTTTTTTTTTTTTTTTACAAAAGCTTGCTTCCTTTACTGAGTTATTATAGGACACTAACATTTGCTAAAAGTTTAAAGAATGTGGCATGCCGTGGTGGCATGGTGGTTGGCGCGACCCATGTTTGGAGGCTTTGAGTCCTCGACGCGGCCGTCGCGGGTTCGACTCCCGGACCCGACGATATTTGCCGCGTGTCTTCCCCCCTCTCCTTCCCTGTTTCCTGTCAGCCTACTTTCATATAAGGGACACTAGAGCCCACAAAAAGACACCCTGGAGGGGTAAAAAAAAAGTTTAAAGAATGTGCTTGTAAATGAGTTTTTGTCTTCAGACATTAAATTTTTCTACAGGAATGCTATAAATGGCATACAACATCATTTCCCCTCAGTGAGGAATGTAAAACTGGTATTTTTCTCTTTTTTAATTGGGCAGATATTGCCTAAAAGAAAAAGGCAATGTTCATTAAGATGATTCATTAGGATATCTACAGCATTAAAAGTGGATAATAATATAACAAAAGCCACAGAAAACATGACAGTAGTAAAAAATATTTAACAAGTGAGAGTAGATTAAACATTACAGTGGTGGTCAGAAATAAAAATGTCCTAATGACAAAGAAAACAATATTAAAACCTGAAATGAAATGTCCAGAGTTCGCGCTCTGGTGTGAACTGGACCAGAAACTTGTTTGTAAAACTCCAAGCCGAGAGGTCAGTCATCCTCAACATAAATATTAAAATCTCCAACTATAACCAACCTGTACAGTTTCTCTGTGGATGATAAATAAGTTAGTAAAATCAGTTCAGAATGTACTTTTTGGACTGGGTAGATGGTGTGCGAGGACACAATAAAAATAATCTTCTTTCCCTGATTTAAACTTGGAAATTGTTCTAGATGAACAACACAAAAGAAAGCACAATAGCAAGACCTCCAACACCCGACACCTGAGGCCGCCGATAAAAGCTTGGACACATTTCAATAAGAGATGTGGACCACTGCCAAGGCTCAGTCAGGAATCAAAACTATCCTCCTTAGTTTCCTTGATACTGTAGCCATTTATTGAATGATGGTTCACTTGTTTGTTTTATTCCATTCACTGGACTAACTTGGCTGATTTTAAAATTGTTGATGCTTTAACAAAGACCTACTCAAGGTATCAGCAGGTTTGAAAGGCTTTCTCCAACACTGAGCATTTGAAAATTGCTTGGTCAGGACAGTCCTAGTTTGAAAATAAAAAATACCAAAGATAACACAGTTTGACAGACGCATAATGGCCTTTTAGGACCAACCAGGGGATTGCCAAATAGCTGTCGTCTGATAACCTGTAGTACAAAAACTGATGGGTGATGAACTGCTTACTAACTTTTTTTTCGTTTGTTTTGTTTTGTTTTTATGAACATTTATTTCAGAAACATTACATTTTTAAAAATCGCAACTTATTGTGGATTTACCTTGGCACTATTATTACTATTTTTAGGTTGAAATAATCTGTGAACTGGGATTTGTGTGCATGCATATCAGGGGCGACCAACTACTGATTAAAGAGAACCGTTTTAAGATTTAAGCTCTGCCGGCCTTTTGTTTCTTTTTTGAGCAATAAAATGATTCTATGCGCAAAACTGAAGACAGCATATGAATCAAATTGGTTACTTGTCTGTGATATAGTGCAGCCAGGCTGAAGATAATGCATAACATTAGGTTCTCTTATAATGCAGTTGGGTAAATCCATTTTAGCCAAAATATAATAAAAAAGTGACATAGCCCACAATATAATATCCTTAAACTGTAGCATGTGCCTGCATGGGGAAGCGACAACATGTGCAATGATGCATTGTTCCTTCGTCCTCTGTGCAGGACATGTGATCATAAGCCAGTAACTGAGCTTGATGGGGTGGGATGAGCAATGAGTGCTGTATCTCTGTGGAGAGTGATACTGAGAGGGATAGATGATGTGTGCTGATGCAGACGGGACTTCTTTCTGCCTGGCATGGCCACAGATCACCTGAGACCAGAGCCAAAGCAGCACAGCCAATAGCAGCTCATGCAGACAGGCATCCCTGTTTTCAACAGCGAGAGATTACCTCAGGACAAGTGTTATGCAAAGTAATATGATGGAAAAGTGTAATATCTGCAGAAAGACTGATAGTTGAGCCATAATTTGTGGTAATTTTTGCCTCCATTTCACTTTAAGTACCAATTATGCCATGATGTATCACATGTATAAATCACTTGGCCGTGTTTAATGACGTGTCGGGATTTCAGAGCTGGAAACACAGACAGATGAGCCTCATGTTTGCACTAATTACTAAACCCCAACAGTACGGAGAAAATAAATGGTAATCCACTTGGCCGTTGGTGCTGAACACCAACCAGCGGCTGAGTTGGAAACAGTTTTGGACCATCATCGTGTTGCGTCGTGCCGTTTTTTACCTTCTTATCTGCCATAAGCTGCTTGTTGACAAAAAAAAGGAAACAAACAGAAACAGATGAAAGTAAACATCGAACTTTCTGGATGAGTAGGAAGATGTAAGAGATTAAATATTTACTGCACAGCATCACAGTGGTCAAAAGTCCTCACCATGAACTAAATTTATATCATTGCATGAAGCAGCGCAATTACATGCAAATGTACTCAGGTGCCAGCTGAGACTTAATAGGTACAACAATCACACATCTGAGCCTTCATGAGAAATCCTCTGGTTTGTCTCCGTGCCTGCAGTGTGGAGATAAACAAAACCAAAAGGCTCATCCATTTGCAAGTGCAGGCTTTCCTGTGTGCTCATCTCAATATTTAGCTTCCAGGACAATACAAGCTTGACGGAGAACATGGGCCCAATTCAGTTCAATAATCATCTATTTCATGCCATCTTTCCCTCTGCAGCCTCCTGCTTTTCGCCTTATGGCCTCATTTCACAGGCTTTAAATCCAAACTGGGTGCGATGACAGAGAAGATGAAAATCTATTTTGTATTCCTGCCTAATAAAACAATGAGTTAATGCAACCAATATTGTACTCTAAAAGAACACAGAAAACTTTTTCACTTCAGTGCACTGACCTGATATTACTGGAAAGAAAACTTGAATTGTCACCAGCACATATTATCTTATTCACAAGCCGGCCTGTAAGTGTAATAAAATGTTCATCATGACCTACTTGCCAATCTTTGAACCTTGCTGACAACATTTATGAAAAAGTTTATGATGTTTTCATAGATGGAAACTTCACAAAAGTTTCCATTCATGAAATATTTCAAACTCAAACAGATAGTTTATGGGTTGTACTGACAAAGTAGTCTCAGTATTTAATATTTCCTACTGAACAAAAATCTGTTATAATTCATCTCACTGGTAATAAAGAAAACATCAAATGGATATTAATTCATCATCCACCCATTTTCCACAGTCACTTCATTCTGACTGGATAGACTAGGTTGGTGATCCCTGTTTAAAAAAGTGGTTAAAAATAGTTTTGATTTGTAAGTTACCCAGTTGTTCATTCCTAAAAAAGAGCAAAGATTGAATAAAGATTAAATAAAAAATGGGGTCCATGACAAAGTACAGTGAACCCCCGGTATTCACTGGATCATCAACACCGTGTGAATACTGAAATCCCACAAATACTTGAGATCCCCTTTAAGAATGCTTAGAACTGCCTATTTTAATAGTTTAATCTCCAAAATACCTTAATATACATTAATACCCATAGTGGAAATCGTCTTAGCACTAAGATGAATTTTTTGGCTGTATTCTTGGGGGTACAACCAATCAGCGCCAACGAAAATAAATGCAGCTCCTGCATTGGCTGCTTTGCAAACCTCAGTCAGTGGCATGTCAAGTAGTATTGCGGCCAGTTCCTCCAGCATTCCTAGTTGCATTTTCTTCCCAGCGTTATAGAAATGTGTCATGAAAAACTTAGGCATATTTGACTGTAGTTTCTCAAAAGGGTCTGATATTATTTTTGTTTGTTTTTCAAGGAAGAACATGGATGTTTAATGCCCTCTATGAAAGCATCTGAGCTAGACAGGAGATTAATAGTACAATCATAGGGACATAGGCAGAAAGAATAAGGCCTTGTCTTTACTGCAGACTTGAGACAGAGGAGGAACTCTATGGAAAACCCATCAACTGACTTGGATTATGCTTCAATTTTTCATTGACATAGTGTATGTGTCTGGCATAAACAGGTAAAGTTGTCTGTTTAGCCCAGAGCAATGTATTAACAAAAAAAAAAAAAATCCTGAAAACTTTTATGGAGTTTCCGCATATATATGAGGCAACATTATTCAGAAAATAAAGCTTCAGCCCACCTGAGCACTCTGAAGAGTCCAGTGATCTAAGAGATCTTTGAGAGCTCTTCAGGGAACGAGTAAGAAGACTGGCTATGAATAGCGGAAACTGGAGGAAAAAGTCCCTCCATCTTCCGCTAAAAGGCTCTGGAGTGGGCGAGAGAGTGTCACGGAAAACCAAGACCAGAGTAGGAGCTGAAGTTGCTGGGGGTGGTGGAAAATAAAGTCTGATATTTATCTCCTGCAGTAAAGTGGATAATTGATCCAGGCACAGCTTAGTAAAAGTCTGTTGTTTTCTCAAAATTCTCATGTAAGTGAAGCTTGATGCTTGTTTGTGTCTGACTTGGTGAATGGACCATGAAGAACAGAAGATTTAGTATTGGGGCGGAAAAACAGCAAGTTGATATAATTATTAATAATATTTCTTTCAAGTTAAACTAGTGCACTAACTGTTCAACAAGTGTCAGGATTTGTTTTGATTTTTTTAGGCTGAAAATGCAAAAATCTCTCTGGTAGGATTTGGACTTTAAAATAAAATGACCTTTTAAAACTAACGAGCTCGCCTGTCAGCATTTGTGTGGGAGGGATGCATTTCCAGTTTTGGATGGTATGAAACTTTTAATGCGTCGTTGGTGTTGTTTCTGGGGGAAAAAAAAAATCTGCATAACGAGAGAAACTGCTCACAAGTTTTCTACATGTTTTCATGCCTAAAATATGGACATAAGAAAATGTTCTGCCAAATATAAGGCAGATTGTTATCTCCAGTTCTGCATTAAATGCTGTAGGGATTTATTAGTGACAGTTCATTCCTCTTTTCCTTTTATCCCCTATTCCCTGTCTTGCTTCTTGTTTCATTACTCAGAAATGTCCAACCATAAAACTGCTGCTTTGAATGCTAAGGCATGAGTCTGAAAAATAAAGTTTTACATGAACATCAAATAAATAATTGTCAGGAGAAGGGAATAGTGAAGTTCTATAGAAACTCAACAAGAGAAGATATACAGTATGTGCCCCAGTTTTGAATTATTTTTTTTAACTTTCTACTTTTGCCGGTGGTCAAGTGCTCAACTGTCAACGCTTCCCATGAAAAAAAGAGACAGACAGAAATGTAGTTCCTGCTCAGAGAGAACAGTGATACGGTCTCAGGTCTTCTCTTTTTCGATTTGTGCAAACAGAAGACAGATTGGGGTGATGGGAAAAAGGAAAGACGCAGAAAACAACAGAGATAAAGAAGGAGAAGTGGGGGGCTATGGGGACAGGCAAGGAATGAGGGAAATAGAAAGTGAAAGATGAGGAAAGCTGTCATCATAGAGCGTCTGACTCATTTGGTGCTGGATATAGCACCGAGCTGTGAGGCATGTCGCCTAATTTACGATCGCTCAGGAACAATTACATTCCTTCAAGCTGGAATCCGTCTCATATAGGAGATGGAGTTGGTCTTTACAAACCTGGACTGAAACTAGATTTTTCAGCTTGTCTCAGGTTTTCTATGGGATTTAGGTCTGAGGACATAAATGGCCATTGAAAATGATTGACTTTTATATAATGATGAACCATTTTTGTGTTGATTTTGCTTTTTGTTTCAGATCATCCCTGGTGATTTATTCAATGACAAGACGTTTTCAGTTTACTAGGAAATGTCTTGGGCTGTAAATCGGTTTTTATGGCAGTATGGAAGGAAAACATACCCTCTGCATCAATGATCCTGCTACCTGTATGTCAGTGGAAATGAGGTGTTTGTCCACATATCCATCCGTTGTTTCACAAAAAATTCCAGATGGAGTCAAAAAAAACAACTTTGTCTTCAAGTTCATTTTTGTGTTACATTTATTTTGTGTTTTGATAGAATAAAAATACAAACAGTATTCAAACTATGATCTCACTGAAATGTTAGCTCTATTAAAGCCAAACTAGCCATATATATATATATAATAACACAGTGAGTCCTAAAGAAATTTAAGAACAGGTAAGAAACCACAAGAGTCTAAAAAGAGTTATAAAACCATTTCCAAGGCTCTGAGTCCACAGCAAGAGTGAATGTTTCACCAATTAAAAAAACACAGAACAAATAAAACAAATAAAATTTACATGAGAAGATGTCAATGACTTATCCAGGACATCTCAAAAGTACCTACGACAATATCTACAGCAGTGAAAATGATACATGTTTTAATCAGGGATCATGACTCCAATAAAAAGAAAGAGTGTTGGGAAACAAGGCATCTATCGGACAGTTTCTACACGAGAACCACTGCTGCTCAAAAGAAACCCAAAGACTCATCAGCCATTTGCCAAAAAAAAAAAGACGTTTTTAGGAACCCAAAATTTCTAGAGCAGCATTTTCTGGACTGACAAGAGAAAAGTGGAACATTGAACATTGTGCTGACAGTCAAACACAGCGGTGTTAGTGTGATGCTTTGGGACTGCTGTGCTACTTGTGAACGTGGATGACTTGGATGAATTACCATGTCTCATGGAACATTGAGGGAATGCCAACATATTGTGACCAATACAATAGTGTACAATACAGCATAATTTAAATGGTATTTTAATGTTGTTACTGAAATCAACAAGCTGTTTTATTTCACTCCCAATGCCAACATTTTGTGTTTCAGAATTGTTCTTAGCATTAAGTGCAACAACTTGAGATCACCAACATGTACTCGATATCTGATTTTTATTCTGTCACATTTGGAGCACCATTATGTCTGTAGTTATCCACAGCGGCGGTTAAGGGCATCCGCTTGGCATGTTCTCTGTCTGTAAGTGCCTGCAGAAAGTCCTGGCTGTGAATACTGCAGTCAAATAGCTGTAATTATCTGCAATCAGCTGACAAGCAGGGGCCGGCTGAAAAGCTGCTCACACACAAACACGGTGGAGGATGAGAGAGGCGTCGACGGGCATGAAGGGAGAAACATCTCCGGGAAAGAAAAGGGAAATGGCAGAGATGTTGGATTCAGAAAAGATCAGACGCCATGCTCCAGCAGTAGACTCAAAATCAGAGTACAATGTGAATAAAAATCAGACAAGGAAATGACAAGATTGGAGATTGCCATCTTTGAAGCTTTATGCCTCCTACACAAACTCATGTTTTTATCAAAAACGAAGCAGCTTACTGCCAAAATCATATAGGCATGGCATCTTAAAGTAGCTGTATATATACATGTTTGGTTTTTTGTTTTTTTTGCAGAGATTTAGTAGTTTTAGTGGTGAATTTGACTTTGCATATATAAAAAGGTTTAATCACAAGATACACCATGAAAAATGCTAAAAAATAAAAAATAAAAAAACATATATTATTATGCATGATGACACAGGGCTAAAAACTCTTAAAAAACAAAATAATGGATGAATTTCTGTGGCTTCAATTTGATGGTCTAAACATCTTTAAACAAAATTACTTCAATTAAAAAACTATTAAAAATTTGATCTAAGATAAAACACATACTGATCAAATATTTTTTTCTGTTTGGACTAATTTTTTTAATGCGTTAGCATCTATATGTCCACCCTGTTAACAATATTAACATGTATTGCTTGAATATTGCTGCAAAGTGAGATAGTGATGTTAAACCAACTTCGCATTTCTTGTCTAACTTCACTCTTTAACCCTAACACTAGCCCCGACCTTAAACCCTTGTTTCCATAAATGAATATCTATATATTGAAAATGTTTTTATTGGTTTGATGCAAAATTAAATATAATTAAATGTTGTGCTTTCAATAATATTGTTATGTGACTATCTTCTGTTTTTGATTGCTTTTTGTCACATTTAATGATTCATAAAAATAAACTTTTGTATATCAGAAGACGATAACTGGGTAAACATAAATGAAGTTTTCAAATGATCATTTATTTATAATGGAAAAACAAGTTATGGAAACCAAGATGGCCCTACGTTAAAACAAAACTTTTATGTATTTAGTTAGATGGGAAAAAATGAGATTGAGCATTGGTTTTCTTATTTATTCATTTATTTTACCTTTATTTATAAAAGTTGAGATTCATACTCTCATTTCCAAGAGGGAAATTGTAAAACATACAACAGCACAAATACACAGCTGAGTCATTTTATCATGAGTTGTTGATTAGCAATAGCACTTAAACACTCAGAAATCATTCAAGCTTTATGTGGTCTACTCCAGAAAAGGAAATGGGATAACTTTGTCAAATCTGATATATTTCACTGTGTTTCATCAAACGTCCAAAATCTTGCAGCTCCAGACCAATCACAATGTTCCAGCAATATATCTCTCATTCATTAGTGCATGAGGATTCACACAGCTCGCCTCCCACAGGCACACAGGATTCTGCCGGAGCATTAGGGTCGTGACAGAAGCTGTGAACAGCTAGCCTGAAAGTGCTGCTTTGTGACACGCTGAAAGGACGAATGGCCTCAGATGAATAGATGGTAATTAATACACATCGCACCCACGAGACTCGAGTACAAGAACAGAGCAAATTACTCTGTCAATAAAATAGCCCAAAGACACAATGAGAGAGAGGAAGAGATGTGCACTGGGCTGCCAAGGGGCCCGTAACTCAGTCAAGCGTCCCTGGACAAACACTTTTAATGGAGGAAGGGTCCTAAAGCAGCCTTGAAAAGTCCAATAAGGGAGAATATTTATGAAGGAAATGAAGAATAGCTAAAACAAAGATTTTTACGTTAACAACCCAGAATAAAAGCCACACATAATTGTAGATAATAGACTCTGGAACAAAGAGATGATATTTCAGACCTGAGCATTTACGATCGATCAATATAGACTGGATTTTAGTCCATGTAATGTCAAAAATTACTGTTCTTTCTTCATTTCTCAGTTCACACATCATCCCTCAGTGTCTTGTGTGCTTTTTATTTAGTGATGATGAAAAAGGCTTGGAGATATTTTGGAAGGAAAAGATTAATGAGTAGAGGCACATGCCCCGCACGAGGGGAAATCTTTCATCTTGTTCTCTGAAATCATCCATCCTCTATAACGTATGTCCTGGCCTTCCTCTAGCTCTTTCCCAGATATCTCTCGAGATGTTTTACCTTTCCTCTCCTGTGATAAAATTGTGACAGGCAGAGTATCACATTGTTTAGACAGTTGAACATATATCTGCCTGGGGGCGCGGCTTGAGCAGCAGAAGGGTCCATCCTTCTTCACCACCAGGACCCGTGCGCTTACATGTCGTGGTCTCTTGGAGATCAAAGTTTCAACGAGCCGCCTGAAGACATACAGAGTATGTGGGAAACAAAAGAGTCCCACAGCAGCTCCAGGAGAACAGGAAGCCTTTGCTCTGAAGATGCGAAGAGAAAGGCAAGCAGCAAAGAGACAATGACTCTGAGCCCTCGTGGATCTGGTGTCACTTCTCCTCAGATGCTAGTTTTACACTGTCAGCATAACGGTGGAGGAGGATGCTAAACACACAGGCAGATACTGATGTTGGAGGGGGGGAAAGGTTGTCCTGTGAGGCTGCCTGGCAGATGAGAGTCCTGTTGACTCACAATGTTTGACAACTGCTGGTTTCAGGAAGCAGTAGTCTCGAGTCATCCTTCATATCTGTACTGTGTGCTTCTAAAGAGTCAGCTTTCTGGCAATCTTTTCCAGTGATCTTGAGTCAATAGATCTGTAGGTTTTCTGAAAGTTCTCAAAATTTAGCAAAATGCACATTTCTGGGTTTGAGTAAACATAGTGCTTAAATCTTTTTTGTTTTGAATATACGTTTTTCCAATTGTGGGCCCAAGGTGTCCCACTCAAAATGGACAACTGCGCGTGGTCCAGAAAAAGAAAGGACTGATGCATTTGGAAACCAATGGCTACAATGTCTTTTAATAGTTTTCATATGCATTATGTCCATAAACTTCAATGTATTTTATTGGGCTTTTATGTCATAGACTAGAAATGCTGCAAATAAATATCTTAAAATTATGAGAGACTTCTATATTAATGTCACTGTGTCAATACTTTGAGGAGCAATCAGTCTCTGAAATTATAAGTCTTTTTAAATATGTCTCTATTTCCTTGATATTTCTGCCTATTATTGTTTGCAAAATACCTCAAATTCAGAAATACTGGGTGGAAAGCCATAATCTTCAAGTTTCAAGCAATATTCAATATTCTTTATGTCTGAACAAGGCCCTACTAAAATTTTAAAATGCTTTGCTCTATTGTAACTCTGACTCTGTTATGCTGGAAGGTGAAACTCCACCAGAGCTTCAAGTCTTTTCCAGCCACTGCAACTGGTTTCCTTCCAGTATCACCCTGTCTTCACCTCCAACCATTTTTCACCAAATCTAAGCAGCTTCCCTGCTAAATAATATCATCTCCACAACATAACACTACCACCACAGCTTTACCATGGAGAATTTCCACATAGCGTTGACCACGTTGGCAAGACAAGAAAATTTCAGTCTTAATCTTCCATACTTTTGGTTCCCCTAGAAGGTTTCTAGCAAATGGTATGCAATGTTTTTCATCAATTTTTTTTTAAATATGTTTTTTATGTTGCCACTATTTGATAAAGGTCAGAGATGTGAGGGGAGAAAAGCTGCTACTCTGCTGTGAAATTGAATTTACCCCCTGGCAGACTCTAAGATAATGTTTAAGTTTCTTCTAACAGACCCGACCAGCAATATTCTTATGCACATACAGTAGATGGGCTGTTTATTCTGCTTACAAAATGCACTTTATGTTTTATGACCTAATTTCTGTTCAACCTGACATTTTGCTCAGGATCCAGAAATTAGTTGAGATAAGGACAATGTTTTGGCTGAACTACTTGCTCTCCAGGGAAATCTCTTTACTTTGTGAAGTAAACACAACTATTAATCAAACTGCCGCTTTGGAGATTACTTCTGCAGTATGTTCCCTCATAACTTATATGGCAACATGAAGTAAACCAAAGGATCTCAAAAAGCAACACTTCATGCCCCAACCTTAATAAATTTAAGAAGGGATATGAAACAATACCAAATCAATTACTTCTGTCAGTTTTAAACTGATCACAAAGCAGTTTCTATGACTCTGGGACTAAAGCCAACCGCAGTGAGGGTCATCAACATCCAAAAATGGAGAAAACGTAAAAAGATTTTTTTACTTTATTTCACACTGTGGCTATTTGATATAAAAACAACTTATGCAAAATTATCAGATGCCAAAAAGGGACCAAAGAGCTACTGGCAAGACATCAAGCTGGAAATAGGTTAATAAGAGGATCTGACAAATGACTGGAAACTGGGCTGGAGTGAAAACAGGTAAGCGATTACCTGTCGGATGCAGCTGTTAGGATAGTTAGTGACCAGATTTTTAGAGTAGTCCTCTATAACATATTCTTAATGTGGGATTTCTTTTCCACCTGTAACACATTTATTTAAGTTAGTTGTTTTTTAGGTATTGCTTCTTTAAAAGTGAGATTATGGTGCTGCCATGAAATCTGAATGATTCTGAATGTTTGTAACCAGGTAAGCCAAAACAAGAGATTGCTTTAGTCACAACCAAACTCTCCAAACATATAAGCCAAAAATGATCATTTCATTGACTAGGGTTGTCTTTTACAATCAAATAATAATCCAAACACAAAGCCAAACAGTTAATTTTGATAAGAACTACATCTAGTCTAATATTTTATGGGGAGGGAAGGGATTGAGCTGCTTGCTGGATAATTAGGCTGTCCTCTTTTGTGGAAGGACAAAAAAAGGACACAAAATGGGACAGAAAGCTTCATCGGGTCTCTCTGGTGCCTCAATCTGGAACTTAGATTTTTGCCGTGAGCGATGTTTGCTCACTTTATATGCTGAGATGTTTGCACAAGGGGCTGCTATTCACCTCAAACCGTTCTTTAAAATGTTGACCCCAAAGAGTCACTTTAACCTTCTTAGTTTTTATCTGAAAAAGTGCTTGGAGTACAAGCACAAAGTTAAAATGAGTTGATAATAAGAAGCAAAGTCATGGATTATTTTTTACAAGCCTGTTAAGGCCTTTTCAGCCAATCATAACTGTTTAAATAGAAGAATATTGACTTATTTTGTTTTTCGAAGACATTTCGTTCAAAAGGCTTACTCAGCTGACTATGAGTCTCTTCCAAAAAGTTGCCTTTTCCACCAGTGTTAAGTTAAACTACTGATTCCACAGAGGATCTACTTACAGTCGATCCTCCCAACCTTTTTAGGTCTAATAAGAACAGAGGGTTGAGTGCAGACAGAAGATGAAAAAGCAACATGAAACATAACTGGTATTACTGAGGAGTTTGGAATTGAAACTATTCAATTTAGGCTGCTTTAGTTTTATAATTAAGTTGAATTGACTTTTAGAAGAGGGATATATATCAAAGCAAGCCACAGGCTGGTTGAGTACAACTGCCAAACTGACCTTATGCTGAATAAAAAGCCAGACATCACACTACAGAAGATAAAGTACCGCAGGCCAGCTGTTCAGCCATATGTCCCTGATTTGGGTATTTCTCTGCCATCTTTTGACCAGTTTACACATATCAAAGGTTGCAAAGCTAGTGTCCAATTGGGATTACAGATGAATAAAGAAAAGTGTGATTCATCTGGAACTGGACACCAGCAGATGCATGAGTCACTAACATATATCGCCACAAGCCTGTTTACCAACACTTCCACTGCACTCCCACATACAAGAGGCCTGAAAGCACCTAAACCTGATAAAACCAGGTCACTGCTACATCTGGTCATAGAGCTTTGTGCTAGCTGCCTGCTAGTCTTTTCCCTCAAACAATTACAAAACACGCAGTTTGCAAACATCTGTCATAATTTTATTTTCTTTTTTAACTGAAAGAAATAGGGAGATGCACCAAAGCTGCAAGAGAAACATATTCAATGAATCACAGTAGTCTCAAGATAAACTATAGAAACTGTTATGGTTTTTCAGAAGACTGAAGTTAATTTGTTTGACTTTTTTTTTTAGCAGACATGAGCTGCAACCCAACTTGGAAAAGCAAAGTGACCTTCCGAGAGCTTCCAAGAACGGTGGCGCTCTCTGCTGGTGAATACCCCACATGACAGCCACACATTTTCCAAGATCAGAGAAGTGGAGAAGTCTGCATGTGGATCGTTTCCCAGCGCACGATGCCTCATATGTCTTTAAACGTAAAGGCAGGAGTTTATAAGTTCCTCTTTGTGTTTTTATGGAATATCTGAATAGAATAATCAAAACATAAAGACACTAATGGTGCAAAGGATGCCTATTTTGTTCAATGATTTTATATCACCTAACTGCAAACAATGTGCTTTTTTTCCGTCCATAAAAATGTGAAAGCATGATTGGAAAAATTGTGGAGAAAGTGTGGAAAGTTATTAATGTATTTTACAGTTCTGGTTAAATATGAAACAAAAATAAACAAAAGAATTTTAAAAACTCTGTTTTGTACTTTTTCATCCTTGTGTTCTTCATTCTGTTCGCTTTGCCTTCCTTCCTCTTTCCCTCATCTTACTTATAGTTTGTTTGTTGTTGCTGTTTTCAGGTTTCATTTATAAAGGCTGTCTACAATAAAAACAAAATCTGACATAATTTACTATCATATTTCTAACTTCACTGTGCTGCAAAATCAGATTATTTCAGTCCAGAACTGGATGAAATTCTGATATAAATTGGGATTGTTTAGAACAATAATCACTTAATGTCTTGAGTATATATTTTAACATTGCTGTCAATAGGTTGTCTTTTTTTAAAAAGGGTCAAGTAGGTTTAAAGGCACTTGAACTACATTGCATGTAAATCAAGGATCAAAGTTGTAAAGGGCTCTTGGAATTATAAGGGTTACTAATTCCTGTCCTGACAACATTGTAAGACTACAAAAGTCTTTAGAATAAAAACTAATAACTACTTATGTAAACAAAGGTCTGGTTGTAAAATTGTCTCTACATACCTTCTCTTGGCAGGTAATATTTGTCTTTATTCTTACATTACAGCATAATATCTAACAGCTGAAAGAGGCATGGTAATTTCAAGCTTGTCTCAGTCAACACGTTTTGTTTTTTTCATCCTTCTGCACCTGTGCTTGGCTGTCAGGCGGCCCAAAGACTCTGTGGAGGAACAACAACCCCGTGACAAAGGTTTCCTGACTCCAAACAAGGAACACCGAATGCCAAGGCAGGTAGGTCCTTATTTCTGTCAGGGGATTTTCACCGAATGGATTTTATAGCATTCAGTTGTTACATCCAACATATTCTTTTCATGTATTTTTATATTGTCAATCCATCTGTCTTTCCGGGTGGCCCTGCTCCATCTATTTATAGGCCTACAAGGACATTAGCTCAGTGTTCGTGTAGAAATGTCATGTTAGACAGGAGGGCCTTACAGCATTCATCTTTAAATGTGAAGGTCAAGAAAAATGAATCAGTTTTGTCCATAAAGGGGAGAAATTAACCTTTTTCTTTTGACAAGTCTGTGCAGCTAAGCTGAATACTGATTTATTCAGACTTTTTTTTAGTGTGGGTAAAAGTAAATATAGTGAAATAAATAACCTTAACACTAGAAATATTCAAATACTGTTTTTAGCAGTTCTCAAATCAGAAGCGCTAAGAAAAAATATGTGTTAAGTGGTGTCTGATTACAACCTTATGTAACGTGCATGCCTGAAGTTTCAGACATAATTTAAATAAAAGAATGATAATTTATGCCGATTCTGTCTTTCTTTGTCTTTATCTTTTTCAGACGAGGAATGGAGGAAAGCTATGAGACATTTGAGGAGGAGTTATGGCCACCGAGGGCAGACGCTCCTCCACAGAGACCTGTTCGACAGATCCGCAGAGCGAGTGGCGGCACGTACAAAATCACACACACTGACTCACTGATGCCTGCATGTTCAGCTGTGTTCAAAATAATGGCCACTAAGATCAAGCACCATTTTAGATTAACCTTATATTCCGTTAAATAATATTATAAAATAAGAGAAAACGAAAAGAAGCAAATTCACAACTTGTCCTTTTTGATATAAAGGTTTACAAAAGACGACAAAGATTGATTCACACATTATTCCCAAGAAGAACCTTACAGAAATGACACATGCATTTACCAGTCACATGTTTGCATGATGGAACCCTGCAAATATAGTATTAAGGGCTTATTCTGGTGGGTTCCCTTTATTATTGGTTGTCTTTTTTAGTTATTATATTGTATAACACTTCAGTGGATTTATCCTTTTTATTTCAGAAATGTACACTGCAAGAAAAATCAGAGAGGTGAGTTTGAAAGCAACCGACATTTACAAAAGTGGTTCGTACTGAGATCCTTTATTGATAAGTTGTTCTGCGACAGGAAGTGCCTCCTGTGTCTCTGCAACCAATATCAGAACCTAAGATCTTACCCAGAGAACCCAGCTTCACCAAAGCTAGTGAGTAATTTACATACTTCCTCTTAAACTCTTTAATCTTTGAAGTTCAATATTTAAAAGTGTTCCCTTTTCTTCACATCTTCCAGCATCCTTGCATAAAACCCTGTCGATCCAGAACCTGACTCAGCTAGAGACACCCTGGGAAAACGTCACCCTCAACCGTTGCCTTTTTGTAGCCATCGCCATCTTGGTGCTCACCTCAGGCTTTCAGAAGCTTCATGGCAAGTAGACTAAACTATAAATACATAAAAGTAAGCTTCTGATCAAAATGTGAAGTCTGGGAAAATGGTCCCATGCTGTTGGACTTTAACCTGGTTTTAAGTTGAGGTTCAGGTTCAGGGACGAACAAAACTGAGCAGACAATTTACAGAAGAACACATGTAAACTGTTCATCAGTTTAAGACCAAGGCCGAAAAAACAAAACGAAACACAAGGTGGAGAATTGAGTGACCCTGATGTTCTTGTTGATCACTTCAAAAAGTAGTTCAGACGCTTGATGCAAAAGTTCAAAGTTGACTTGAAGCTCAATTGTTCAACTAAAGGAAAAAGCTCCCAGATCATGATGGACTCATGTCCGCTTGTAGGACACCTGTCCAGTGGGATCTTCTGGTGTTTCCAGTGACATTGGAATCCATCATGACTTTTGTTTTTATCTTCTGGTCAGAAAATAAAATTTTTTATGGCCTGTGTTACAATTAAACCATTTCTAGGGGCCCCTGAATGTCTGGAGGGCCCCTACCAGCGACTACTGAGTTTTATTTGCCCTGATATCCCAATCTTACAATTCTAGATCTCAAAGGTGCTAACATAAAAAAATTATATAGAGTTATAGAGTTTTTGATCTATAAATCAGTCTGCAGCCAAGTTGTTGTGGAGGTTAAATATATATTATTAGGGCTTAATTAGTAAAATAGCAGCAAATTTGCTTATTCATAACCAGCGACCTTCTCTCCAATGGTCTGTATAACAGCCACAGTCTCAGATCAACTCAGACCTCCAAGACTGTCAGTAGCAGAAACAGCAACTTTATACCTGTTGGGGAAAATAGACTACATTTGCTTTGCATTGTCCCCGCATGATGGCAATGATAGAGCAGGATCCAATTAGATTCTTGATTAATATGGGTTGTTGCTATGTTTCTGTACGGTGTTTAAAGATCTTGTTCAATGTGCCCTTTTTTTTAACTTTGAGCCCCTGCCCCTCCAAAGGTCTCTGCACGGCCCTGCCTCAAGCTGTGAATTATTCTAAAATGGCTCAACAATCATTGCACTTTCAAAGACAGAGAGACGTTTTTGCATTTGGCATCTGGGGGTCAAGAGAGTGTGAATGCAAGACAGAAAATAACACGAAAGCCATTTTAAGCATCCAGGTTTGGACTTTCTAATCTTTTGTTCTTGAACTTTGGTTAGCTGATGGGCAGCTTAAATGTCTTCAGTAATTTGCCAACTCTGCCTCTTGCAACAGGATGGAAAATGATCCCTGGTTTCAAGATATTGAGCAGACGTGTATAGAAATGACTGAATTGTTGTAAAATAAATGTAAGAATATAAAATATTTCAAAATCCCACAGAAACTTTACGTGGAAAGGGAACAATAGAGGAAGAAGAGGAAGCTGGACTAACAATGAGACGATCAGAGTTGTTACGTCACAGAGGCCGTCTGCCGGAGGTAAGCTGGTCTCTGTTGCAGGTTTTACAATTAAACATCGGGTGTTTCATCATCATGACTTTGATAAGCCCATCTAAGCTAGACACATTTCATTTCCTTAAAGCCAGAGACGTCTCTATGGGAAGTCATGTTTTGGTGGCTGCCAGACCTTGATGATGAAGACGAAGACGAGGATGTTGATGAAGAGATCAAAAGAAGAAAATCAAAGAGGGAAGTAACAAGACGAACATCGAGAGGTCTCAGGAACAGGCCGCTGCCAGAGAAAAAACTCTTAAAGCAAAGAGACGGGAAATTAAAGGACAGGAGGGCCAGGAAAGCCAGGGCTAACAAAATCAAAGACAAGAGAGGGACGGCCAGGAAAGAGGACCCTGAAGAGGCAGCAGACGAACAGGATGAAAGAGAAGAGGAGACAATTGCAAAAAAGAATAAGCTGCAAGATGGGAAATAAAAAAAAACAGACAGAATTTTTATTCTGCTCCTACTACACATCAAATGGAGTCTCAAATGTTTGCCTAATCAAGTGGCACAAAAGTTTTAAAGCTCAGTGGTGCTTCCATGGAAAGTTGTTTCAACATGTCAAGCTAAAAATGAAAGTCAAATATGTTCCCTGCTTCCTTATTGGAGAAGATGTTTTACAAAATTCTGCTCTGAATTGACTGCTTAGCTGATATATGCACATTTCAGGTGAAATCTCAAAAGGTGTCATCAAAAGATTAATTTATTTTACTACTTTAAAACTTAAAACTGAAGCTCGTGCAGATACACCACAACGTCTGGTGTGTTTAAATAGTTTATCTCTGTTACTGCTGAAAATTTAACTACAGAAGACCATTAAAATAGGGGATTTTTACGCCAGATGTTAAACCCACCTTATGAACAGACATTGGAACTGGAACTGACGTCCAGCTGTCACCGAGAAGTCAAGAAAGGGAACTGCTGAAGAAGCTGGCTGTTCAAGTCACATACAAGACTGATCATGGATGGTTTAGTGGAAGAAAAAAAGTGGGTTTGAATAGATGTCCAAGTAACACCTATTCAAATCTACCGTAATAGGACAGTGAAATAAAATCCATTCAGTGATTTGTTGGAGATTTACAGTAAACAGTCTGTGGCTGAAGTCAGCGCTTCAAGTGTCGCCACACACAGACACATCCAGGACATGGGCTACCTGTCACATTATGTGATCTATGCAACTCTTGAACCAGAGATGTCTGAGAAGCATCTTACTCAGTGGTTCAACGTCCTCTTTTCAAATGAAAATAATTTTTTTTATTCATCTGGAAACCTACATTTCAGAGTCTGGAAGAAGAGTGGAAAAAGAAACGAACTCAAGTTGCCTGAGGTCAAAGTGTGAGGTTTCCAGCTGGTGATGATTTGACCCACATCACCTGCTGATGTTATCCTTTTTTCAGGTTAAACGTCAGTGAAGCTTTCTAGTAAGAAATTTGATAGCATTTCATGTTCAAGTTTGCTGTCAAGTTTTAAGGTAAAGCCAATTATTTTTGCCAACAGGACAAGAGTAACCGTCCACATGTCCAAAACAACCAATAATTGATTTACCGAGAATATATGGAGTATATATAAAGGGGGAAAGGAAACATACAGAGGTCAAACCCAAACCTAGAACCGACAGAGAATACAATATGAGCACATAGTTTTCAATGAGCTAATAGTTCTGTAGGAAAAACCCCTTATTGGTGTTGTGTAATTTTTAAAGGTTCAGGAGAACATAAACAGTCAAAATGTATCACTGTGAAATAAATTACTTTTTGAATTGAATTAAGAAAGTAATTTAAGAAGTGGGGGGAAAAAATCCAAACCTTTGATGTATTGAAATAAACATGAAAATTATATGTGAGGAGATGCTGAAGAGATTAAATCTGAAGCTTTATCCTTGTAAATAAATTTGACTTCAAACAGGTTGGTACAGTAACATCTTCACGGTCACAAGACACAGACAAAATAATTGTTTTTGTTGGTATTTATTTAGAAAAACAGTTTTTCAAAAACGTTTTCAGCTCACATTATGTACTGATTTTGGTGGGAAGAAAAAAAAAAAAACATGTTGGAGATTTGACCAAACATATTTTATCCTGAAAATTGATTTAAAAAAAAAAAAGAAAATCTACTGAACAGGCTCAAACTGGATTTTTTTTGTGACAAATGCAGGAATTACCATAAAAAAAAAACTATTATAAAACCAATTATAGTAAATTAATTAATTGGACATTCCGAGGCCTTCCGGAGGTGGCGGCCTCATGGGCATGGGGGGCATGGGCATCTGTGGGGGCATATGTGGGGATGCCCCGGGTGGGAGAGGAGGGACCGACATCCCTCCTGGAGGAGGAGGGGGCAGCGAATCACTAGGTGGCCGAGATCCTGGTCCGCTCATGAGGGGAGGTGGGTGCTTCATGCCGGGAGGAGGAACTGGACCGCCGGACTGGGAAATAGCTTTTTCCATTTTGAAGTGGAACTGCAGGAAAAACTGCACACACACACAACAACAAAACAAAAAACATGGTGTCAAAACAAACAGTCATACTCAATAAATTAAAATTTATGTCCCAACGAGTCTTGTTTGTCAGATTAAAAATAACTTCTGACAATAACTTGTAAGCAGGCATTCAATATACTTTTCATCAAGTCAACATGTCATTTTTGTTTTTGAAAGCAGGTTTTTTTTTAATGGTTTGATTGGACATTGTATTTTTAAATGCCCTCTATTCATTTGCTGCAAGTGGAAAATTATAATTAACAGAAATAAAGTCTTTTGAACATCCATCTGCGTGTAATTAATTTATACAATGTGTTTCACTTGGTGATAAAGTTCCTGAAATAAAGTTCAATAATATTCCAATTTATTGAATGAGTCTTAAGTTCCTTCAGTTTATGTATACTGCCATAATTGGATGTGTATTAGTACCTGTTTAGTTTCTTTGTTCCAGTGGGTCCAGAAGCGATTTTCTGCTTTATCTATTTCCCTGCTGGGAACCTGAAAGAGCAAACATGTTACGTTGGTGCCGTCGGCACATTGACATAATTCCTGCACAAATATTCATAACCTACTTCCATACTTTGAAAGTCCATCACAGTTTGCATTCCATGTTTTGCACATTTTCTCAAAGTATACATACAAAACGTCATCATAAACATTATTGAAACATTTCTGTCGAGGTGCAGCTTTAAATACAGAATGTCCGAATGAATGAAGGAAGACCTTGTCTTGAATGAATGAATGAAGGGAGGAAGGTGTAGTCAATTACGTACTTACAGAAATCCTGTAACAATTACACAAAGTGAATGAGTAGTTCACCTTGAAGGCAATAGTTTCATAAGGTTCAGCAGCGAACAGCAGATACTGCCAGCGCCGATCAGGAGGCTCAATGCGCTGTTCATAGGCAGACATGAAACGGTGCCTTGGTCCGATTCCTTCTGCAATCTCAGGATAGTCGATCTGATCAAGACGGATATGAAATATTAGCTGCAAGTTACTTGGAGCAGTTTGACTTTCAGATTAAAGTGGCTGCTAAGGAGAGGAAGTTATTTTTCTGACATCTGGAGTAGACAGCAGCTTTTTAAATTTAATTAGTAGCAGATGTGTCCCAATTATTGCAAAAAAAAACAAAAAACGGGAAGATTAGGTTTTATATGCTTTTATTAAAAACAGAAAAACAATTCTAGTAAAACAAACATAGAAAATACTGATTATAATAACCCAGATTATGCACCATAAACTTAATCATGTTCAAATAAACTTCTTACTGTGCAGAATATTAGATATTTCTGCTGATCTCCTATTTATTAATACAATTATTTGCTTCATTAGTATTTGAAGTCGCTTATTTTACAGAGATTTAAACAACAACGTTGACTAATAATTGTGATAAGTGACACTGCTTTAGCTTTACATGACTGATTTTTTTAAAGGCTGGAAATATCTCCAGTCAACCTTATCTTTTTTGAAAGCAGGGTTAAACTTGTAAAAGCCTTCCTCCAGTCAGCTGAATGGCAGTGCACAGAACAAGGTGGGGGGAAGGAAATCCCTCATTATTTTATACTCCATATAGTAGGAAATAATCTAATACTTCCTCTGACATCTTATTAGAATAACTTTACACTCTTTTTGTTTTGTTTTTTTGTAGTTGTGAAACTGAAAATATTTAAACCCTACATCTTCCTTGAGGAGTTTTCCCCAGAACAAACTGATTTTGGTTTTCATATCAAGTTCCTACCTGGAACAATAACGACTGTTGACCGGTTTCTGGATCCCTCTGCTTGGTCACTAAGAAGAATAAACACACAATGCACTCAGAAAGCATTGCATTAGCAAAATATGAGAGAACCACAATAAACCTGATTTGATTATTGCACAGCCAGCCTACCTTTGTATCCTGGTCGACCAATTTTGACAAACTTCTTGACCTCAACCTTTACTTTGGCTGGAGCTGGTTGAGCAGGAGCTTCTTTTGCCTCTTTGGCTGCTCTCCGTGCTCTGAGACACAAAGTATCAAACCGTCAATAGGGTGAGGGCAACATGTGACACAGCATTGTACTGCTGCCTGAGCCACAGAAATGATAATGTAGGTGCTACTGCAACACAAACATATTTACTGTATATACATAGTTGTAGTTATAAACAAGTAAATATGAAATATGAATATTTATATTTCTGAACAAGAAAAATAATGATGCATTTGGAAAAGCATGAGTGAGATGCACTTACAAGTTAGTCTGATGCTTCTTTCCTTGTGTGTGAGCCAAGTAGCTGCCCTGTAACACACCAGAGAAACGTTTAAGTTGTCTTAAAAAAAAAAAAGGTGTACAAACATATGGAAGCATAACCATAAATCTAAAACACTGCACAAGCCAGTTGATCATTTGTATTCTCACCTCATTGTTGTGAAGCGTCAGACAAAGTTTGCACTCATATGAGCCTAAATGATTCTTCATAAAGTAGGGGTCTTTGTTGATGTCGATGGTCTCCAGAGCCAGCTGGCGTAAGCGCTCCCGTCTGTCACGGTTACTCTCGGAGGCAGAGGCCACCCCACCGCTGCCGGTTTTCCCTCCGGCTCGATGCTGGAAATCCATGTTTTCGGGTGGATGGACTCAACCACTTGAACAGAATCCGTCCAGTTAAAATTAGACTTAGAACAAATTCCTGTGTGAAAACATGATCATAAAAGGCATACAACAGACCATTTTACTTATAGAACAATCAATAGAAACGCAGAGAAAACTATTGTCTGGAAACCAAAATCTGGTCATTTTTACTTTGATTTACTGTTTCGTCCATCAAAAGAGTCCAAATGATAGCATCTAACAACTAAAAACAAATCAGAGCTTATTTCTGATTTTTTTTTAAACAATGTTTTAGGAGAAAAAAATATCTTGTTTTAAGTTGCACATTACATTTTGGTTTGGGACCATTACTCTACCTGGAGAGAAAATCAGAAGAGTTGTAATTCTTTTAGCATGGGTACATTTTGAAAAAAATAAATACCTCCGTCACATTCATAAAAAGGATTTTATTGCATTTGTAGATTTTCAGTGAAACACCAGTATCACTGAAAATTATTTAGCCTGTAACCTTTCGCTGTTTTTGACGAATTATAATTTTATTTTACAAAGTATATGTTATTGTTGAAACTCTTACATTTTCAGTATACCCAGGAAAAAAGTTGCTATCAGCGAGTCTGCAGCTGACAGTTTCACCACAGTGTGCAAGTGCAAGTGTGGATTTCTTCTCTTTTTTTATTTAACCAATCTATTTGTTTTAATCACGTTTCTGCCAAAAGTCAGCTTAAGTAAAACACAACATATGAAATAAGTACTTTAAGTAGGTTCGCTATATGCTAATGTATTAATCTGACTCAGGGTTCCAGTTCACGTGCTTCATAAACAATATTTTCTTTTATCCACTTTGACCAACGTCATTTATAACACATGGATCGGAATTTACTATTCCACAAAGGACCAAAAGTTTCAAAACCAAACAATCCATTTGAAACGTATTTAGCTCTATGTTAGCTTAGATTACATTGTAAGCATGCTAATACAAAGCTAACAATGTTAGCATACAGAAGCAGATTTCTCCCAGTTTCCCTCACTAATCATATAACAAAGCATACATGTATATATAATTATTTACAGATACGCACAGAGTAAAATATTGTCGATATATAACAATGAAACTACGTTTTCCAAAACACTTACCGACTCAAACGAAAGAAGAACGCAGCAGCAGTTAGCTTTCTTTCTACAGTTTTTTAAAGCAATTTATGAACTGAATACTGCCACCTACTGACTGGGAGTCCAGGCTTAAAGTTAACGTATTTCTCTTCTCTTCTGTTATTTTTTCCATTTTTCCTTTTCTTTCTTCTCATTACTTTTCTTTCCTTTTTTATTTTCTCCTATATTATTTCATTTTATTCATAGCAAGTCAGTGCATAATGCTGGCAATTAATCACCTTAAAATGAATCATTTGATGTCTGGCATTAAAAGAACATGATCGAATCATCGATAAGTTTCCTCCCTACATTGCATGACATAAATTTGTGTTTGACATTGACTGAACAAATCACAAACTTCTTCTAATAGTTACTCATCATTAAAATCAATTTAAGCTTGCAGCAAATTTCTGAAAAATAATGCTGGTGTTCTGTGGTCCATATCAAATACATTTACTCAAAGTGATTTTATTTTCTCTTTATGAGTGTCTTTAGATAGTTATTCATTGCTGGGGCAAGTTTTATATATATACACATAAAAACTATATATCTGCTGTTTTGCATTTGTTTTTAGTCAATTAACACATTGAATAAGAAATTCAATGAGTTAATTTTCTAATTGTTATCACATGTTTTTTTTTGTTTTAATTATGAATATGTGCTTTGTTACATTTAAAGGATTATAACATTCATTTTTATTTCCAATTTATTTTAACTTTGACAAAGTAACTTATTTGAAAGTTTATTTATTGACAACATTTTGATATTCGATAGATAAGAGGTCAGGAAACTTTTCAATACAAAGTACTGCTTTCCCCCCTACTGCTATAAAATACAATTTATCTAGAGGCTCAAAAACTTGAAACTTTATAAACATAAATACAATGTTTTATCTCGAAAACTAATGACATTTAACTATTTTTCCCATTTTCAGACGTTAGAAAAAAAAATTTACAACTGAAAAAATATATATTTTAGTGGAATGACACCATCTGAGTGAATTCTTTCCATAAATATGGGAACTGAAGAAAAATAGATATAGTTCACATAAAACCATGTCATAGTTTCAAGCTACGACATATTTTTTAACATTAAATTACTTTTAAATAAAGAGGTTTAAATTACTTTGATTTTCTAGAGCCACGGTGGAGGTGGGGGGGAAAGTGCCTCAGGTTGCTGACCCCTGGGATGGACGGCCACGTCACCTGACATTCCAGCCCACTAGATGGCGGTAGTGGGCGTTCTGGATGCTTGACAACCTTCGCAAATCTTACCAGAGAGGCACAAAGTAGTGAGTTTATCCGGTGTGCAGCAGAAGGAGAAGCGTGGTCACGGATGTTCAACAGCCTCGCCGCAGAGATGAGTGGACTGCCTCGGTCACGGTGCGAGGACATCAGATAAGGAAGAAGCGAACTTCGGCTTGAGGAACACCAACATTGCTCCGGCACATTTATCGTCTAAGAACTTCTTTGAAATGTTTTTATTGAGTAAAGCGATCCACTCGTAGCCAAAGAAAAACCCATCCGCCTTCTTCAGTGATCGAAATGCGTTTCAACGAGAAGGAGCTGGTGTGTTTGAGCCGCCAACCCTCAGAGATGGCAGCAGAGCTGGGAATGCGAGGTCCCAAGAAAGGAGACGGTAAAATACGACCCATTTCCTTCTGACTACAATATTCGTTCAGCTCTGGAGTATTCTGTTCCAACAACTAATGTTTACGTCATTTATTTATTGGCTGCGCTAACATCCGTACGTGTACAGTTCAGAGGAGTGTTTATCTGTGTGTCTTTCGCGTACAGTTGTCAAGAGGAGGCTGGTGAAACTGGTCGTTAACTTTCTGTTTTACTTCCGGACTGATGAAGAGGAGGTCAGTTTGAGTCACTGCTTCCTTTTTTGCTCAACGCCACAATTATTGCATCTGTTGTAGTAGATGACTTGGCTCAATTCCATGTAAATGTTTACTTTACAGCCAATCGGGGCTCTGCTGTTGGAGCAGTGTCATGTAGAGAGAGAGGACAGTCAAACTTTCTCCATTGGTGAGCCACTGACCCTCAGCAACAGATATTTATGTACACCACATACAAATAAATCACATTTTTATTCTCACCGCCTGCCATTAAATTAGACGGAGCCTTTTTTCTTTCATCAGCTTTCTTCTTTGTAATAAAAACGTTGGTATTTTGACACCAGTAACAATCTCATTCCTATTTCTCCTAAAAGGTGCATCCATGTAGGAGCAAAGTCCAATAATCATGACTGTTTTACTGTTTCAATTTGAGTGTTTTACTAACTAGATGTATGTTTCTCTCCCAGCATTTCTAGATGAAGCAGAGAGGAAATATCTGTTTGAGTGCGACTCTGAAGAGCAATGTAAGGAGTGGATGGACTCTATTATCAAAGCCAGGTAAGACCAACACCTTTCTTTCTTGTAACACTAACAGTGCTTAACATAAATATGGGATGATCTTATAACCTCAATTAACCTCTACAGTAATCATAAAATAAAATCATAAAATCAATGACAAATTGATTTGTGCATCCCCGTCTTGCATATTTTTAATTTCTTATCGCTGTGAGAAACAGCGGCATTAGTGTCATCCATGTAATTTTTAATGGTGTCTCTTTGGAAGTGCGTCTCCTTTTGCAACTGCTTGAAGGCGGCTGTTGTTCAGTAGGAAAACTAGTTGTTTTTATCTTACTTCATCAGTTTCTTTCTCTTGTTTACTTTTTTGGTTTTTAAACATGTTATAGTTATTGAGCTATATCCCTGCTTGGTCGGCCGTGTGTTGCTGTTTTAGAGTGCTACATGAAAGTGACACGATTTTGTAATTACATGAGAAATATTTCTGCAGAGGGAAAAGGATAGTCTCGTTTTCTTAGTTTGCATCCCATGCTACGTGGCTTTAATTATTATTTACACTTTTTTATGTTTTGTTTATCCTAAACTTTTCAAAACATTTTTATAGACTTCATCAAAAGTTAATTTACCTGGTTTATTAGTTGGGTTACCTGCTTAACTAGAAAGAATATGGCCTCCTATGTGATTCTTGTAGCTTTCCAACTGCAGTGTAAAAATACTGTAACCTTATGAGTTTTTCCGTTTAAAGCTATAAATTTTTACCAGCAACAATCCCAAGACTAGTTGACTGTTATAAAATTAACTACAGGCCTAAAATGCTCACTTAGTTTTTGTCATTTCTTGCAGCTACGAGTTCATGAGGAAGAATCTTATATTCTATCGAACGGAAATCCACAGGCTCACTGGAAAGGTGAGATTTGCAGCAACACATATTAAGCCTCTTTCCTGGTGACGACCTTTGAACAGTGATTGGCACAGGGAACATTTTTGTCACTGAAGTATTTTAAACATAAGTATCAGTACTGAAATAACTAGGAAATAGATTATGCTCAGTTATCTGCTGCCAGCTTGGATTTTTCTTCCTTTTATTTTTCCTCTTTCTTTTTTACCATTTGTTTGGTGATGACTGCTATTAGCAATAAATGCCAAGCAGTGCACTCTGTTTTTCTTCATTTTTGTGGATTCTGAGACATAAGGAACATATTCACACCTAGAGATTTTTACAGCCACTAGTTTAACTACAGACTGTTAGAAGTGCTTACTATAAAAACAAACTTCAGTGAAATATAGTGGGACAACACTTAGTCTTTAATGTATTCTCATCTCGTGTTGTTTCAATTAATGGCTTGTTTAAAAATATTTAATTTCACCGTAATAAAAATTAATTGCCACTTCTAGTCAATATTGACTGTCTGCTTTCTGCGCAGGATCCATTGGAGCAGTATGGTATATCTGATGAAACCCGCTTCCAGGTCAACAGCGGTTCGCAGCTCATGAACAGAGATACCTCCTCCCTGTAGACCAGGAAGCTGTGCTCAGATTATTTTGTTTAGTTTGCCATTCCATCACTCACTTTTCTTCAAAACAGCGATTCTATCCTCCAATGTTCTCCATCTGCATTGGTCTGTTCTGTTGGATTGTCAGACTCCTTTTTTAAATAATCTTTCTGTATACTGTATATATATTTTTTTTAATGAAATACTGTATACTTTGCAGAGAATGTGATGCTAAGAGAAAGATTGTTTTCGAGATGGGGTTCCTGCATTCATTTTGTGAGCAATAATTTTTAATACAGCCTAATTCAGGACACCTTAACATGTGAAATAACCAAATTTAGAAGCAGTCCACTATTAGCTCTCATTATACTTGTAAAAACTTTGCTAGATAACTGTTCTGATTTAACCTTCATTAGATTCTTAATCGACACAGCTAAACACCGCCCCCATTTTTCATCACATTTCATCACATTCATCACATTAAAATTTGTTTTTGCACATATCACTGGAAATTTATTTTTTATTTTTTAGTAGAATTACGGTCATTTACTTGAACCTAATCTAAGTTTTTCTACAACTGTGAATCAGATTAATTTAGCTAAGCTATTGGACCATTTAGAAAACAACATACTTGACATTATTCATGAAATATAATGTCACAATTTACAAAGTTAGAGTAAATTATTGTTGGGAGTTTTGCTGTCCGGTTATAATTTTCCACTGGGTTTTGCAATATCATACAAATTATAATGCTGTTTGTCAAGAGTTCCAGGACTTGTCATTGAATGTATGTTCTTTTTATTCTTTTGCACATATTATTTCTTTTAGTACTTATTTGCAGTACATTTGTTCCACTGGCATTTCATTTTATACCAATAAAGTAGTTTGAAAGATATTCATGCAGTCCTCTTTGAAAGAAAATATTCTCAAACTGAATTATTATGCATGCTATAATAATTTTTGTGCCATCAGTCAACCTACTTACTGCAAGTGGAGACATGGTTAAACTCTTAATCTGGGAAGGAGAGCATTAATCAGAGGACCAGTCATGGTAATCTCTGCAGCTGATGGAGCTGCAGAGATTCACAGCTCGGATACAAAAATCTGTCAGCAGAACTATTACACAAAATTCTAATTTAGCCTTTACTGAAGAACAAGTAGAAAGTCAAGTTTCGGTTTGTCACAATCATGTTAGCATAGATGTGAAAGACAGAGCTCTGGTCCAATGAGATCCAAAATTAAAAATAATTCCAATATGCCAAATGCTATGTTTGGTAGAAAACTGACATTGCACATTAGCCTGACAAGAGCGTCCCAATGATCAGGCATGCTGATGTCAGGATCATATAGCACGGACAGGAAAACTGTTCAGATTGAAGATGAAACTAAATATGGGTCAATCCTGGAAAAAAGGGCCTGTCGAAGACAGCAAAGGACTTGAGCTTGTAGTGGAAGCTCCTTTCAGTTATAAGAGCTTGGGTAATTTTGCAATTTCATTATTAAATGTGCAGTATTGTAATTAATAAATTTCAGTTTGTATTCATGAGTATGATGAATACTCATGAATACATGAGTATTCATGTACTCATGCGTACAATTTGGGTGCTTTGGAAACCCAAATTGAAAGCCCGATTAAAGAATATATTTGTATTGTATTAATTCCCGTTTTAAAGGCATATTAACTGATATATATATATAATTAAATCAGTATCACTCACGTGGGAATATCATTTCGTTATTAGTTTTCATGTCACAGCCGCTAAGAAATGCTATTTGTGAATTGCTCCTGATTTGAACACGGTGCACACATTTCCCTTTTTATGCTCACACAGTCAGTGGTTAAAAATAAAAAAGAAATCGTATTTTTTTTAATTAAATATACTTTCTGTGACAGCAGCCCAGTTCCTTTCAGACTAAGCCTCCTTGGTTTGTTTTAAAAATGCGTTATCTTAATGAGAGCTCAATAGGCTGCTGTGAAAGCAAACATTAATTTATTATATCGCATGGCAAAGAAGACCAGAACCGACGAGTGGCAGACGTTTCCTTAGCAACGGGAAGTGTGAAATTCAAAATCTGTGACGTCACGCTCTTCCCGTGGTGCTTTGGAAACCCAAATTGAATGCTCGACTAAAGAATATATTTGTATTCTATTAATTCCTGTTTTAAAGGCATAAGAAAAGACCTGAGTTTGACACGCCTGGACAGAAGGAGCTCACCGGCACCAAAAGAGGAGAGTGTATCAGATAAAGGTAGGACTTATCGCAAGTGGAGATTGTTCACAAATAGTGTTGACAAAGCATTAGCTTGACAGCTAACGTTAGCTTAGCTTAGCTCTGTGCGCTAGGTGATTGGATTGTTTTTGTTTTCTTTAGTACTGCGACTATATATTAATGACAGTTAACATGTAAACATGTAATGCTAATGCTAAATATAGGTAAATCCGTGTGGTTAAGATGCAGTTTCAAATTTTAAGTAAATAGTTTTGTAGTGGCAAGTAGATTGTAGTGGTGCTATTATTAGCATCTATTTCGAATGAACTCCATCCATATAAAATAAATGAATAATGATGTCACGTTAAAGCAAACTTAACATCAGTTGGATTGGATAACGTATTGTGTTGTCTTTGCTTGTTTTGTTAAGGTATGATGGATCAGGACTATGAGTGCCGGCTACTGAGACAAATAAATATTCAAAACGAGAATGCAAGCCCCATAGTAAGTATGCAAGAAACTTACCTGTCCTTCTTTGCTCATTTTCTTTTCCCTCAAAATTGTTTTCATTGTATCTGGTAGAACATGCAGGAGAAAATAATAAGTATCACAAAATAAGCAAGATTCAGGTCTCAGCTTGTTCATTGATCTGTCATGAAAATGTCAAGGCAAACATTCACTTTATGATGTTTACATGCTCTGTTGTTTTTTTTATGTGTCCATTTTATTCTCTGTTTTTTAAAAAGTCTACTATTCTTGAGTTGAATAAATGCACAAGAATACCATTGTATGGCGATACATTCTATTCTATTTTCTGTGCTATTCCTCTATTAAAGTTATGGTATTTTTAAATAAGTATTTAACTTTCTGAATATTTCCAAACACTTTTACTGCATGGTTTTGTGCCATAAAAGTTAAAAGTTGGAATAAGGAGACCATTTGCGATGGTCCCAGATTTTCTGTGTTGCTCTTTGTCTGATCTGTCATTGTGTTATCAACTCCCACTGTGACATTTGGCATCTTATGCACAACATACTGAAGAGAAACTTCACCCAAAGACAGTCTTTTGTGGTTTTAATATCGCACAAAGTGACATTCTTATGAGACTTTTTTGTTTGTTTGTTTTTTTTTTTGCTGAGAGATTTTGTTCCATAAATATATAATGGCATTACACAATCGTGGATTTGTCAGCCGAACATCCATTCTCTAAATCTGCTGTTTCACCACCTCCCAAAGGTACTCACCTGGATTGAGATCTGGGGACTTTGAGAGCCATTAGAATAAATTGCTCTCATTGTTATGTTCAAGAAACCAGTCTGCGATGTAGTGAGCTTTGAGACATGGTGCATAATTCTGCAGGAAATATCCATGTGAAGATTTGTAGATTGTAAATAAAGATATTGAGATGGTCAACAATAATAGTTGGAACGATTCGGATTGAATTTATTATTCAACCAATTATTATTATTATTAAACCAAAGATCTTGTTTCTCATAGGAAACAAAACCAATATCTCACAGAAGATAATAGGGCTAAAAAATTTATTTCTTCCTGTTTTTATTTAAATTTGAACAACTAATGGGCTCAAAGTTTGCAAAAAAGGTATTCTCTCTACCAGTACATCACCACCAGCCCGAAAGAGTGAAATAAAGCTGTTTGGATTTGTGGTTTCACATTGTTTTTCACCAGAGTCTGACACTGCCATCTGAATGTAACAGCTGAAATCAACACTCTTCAGACCAGGCAACAGTTTTCCAGGCTGTTATTGTTCCATCTTGGTGAGCCTGTATTAACTGAAGCCTCAGTTTCCTGTTGTCAGCTGACAGGAGTGACACCCAGTGCAGTCTTCCACTACTCAGTGTCAGCAGATTGTGCATTCACAGATTGTGCTCTGCGTTTAAGGGTTTTAATGAACTATTGAGCTTTCTCTTTTGCCATCAACAAATAACTTTCGTCTGCACAACTACCTCTCACTGGAGATTTTCTTTTTCATATCTTTGTCTATAAACCCGAGAAATAGATGTCCAAATTTTGGACATCAGTTTCTGAAATGCTCGGTCAAACTTGTCTGGCACCGGCCACCATTCCTCTGTCAAAGCAACTCAAGTTCCCTTTGTACTTCATCCTGATACTTGTTTTGATCTTCAGCAAGACATCCAACACATCTAGATGCTGTCATGTGATTGGCTGATTCCCTGTTGCAGAATCAGCGTCTAAAGTGGCTGCTGAGTGTAATATCATTGGCCTCATAGCATAACTACCCAAGTCATATGTTAATGTTTTTGGAAAACAAGGGAAAAAAAACATAAATAAAATGTGGGAAAAAAGGTTCAAAATATATGGATTTTGGGTTCTGATATGCTGAGTTCACAGGCAATTAGACAGGGTGATTTACGAGTTTAAGGAGATCAATATTATGTAGATATCTTACCATAATTTGGCCAAAATACAATCTAGGTAATTATGGTATAAAGGTAATAACATGCAGTTGTAATTTATGTTTAATTGGTTTACAAGATAAAACAGCTCAATGTTGAATTGCTGGGTAACGGCTTAAAAGAGAGCCAGACTGTTGCGCTTTACTGAAGAACCCTCGTTAGCTTCATGTTAGCAAACGCAATATAGAAGCTTTTGGGTCTGAAGTTTGTTGGTCTGTTGCCTGTATACAACGTAAGTGTGCATTCAGTTTTTAGAGTTGCTTGTTCAAATAAAGCATCTTCAGCCAAAGCCTCAAATTTTGTAATACTTTATTGTAAAGATAACCGGATTGTCGACTCATATTCAGTATATTGGCATCTATAAAGTGCCTGTTTGACAAAAACAAGCCAACTGATTGCATCAAATCGCCGTTATTTGGTCCAATCCTCAGCTCTGAGAATGTAAAGGGCTTCAGGCGACAGTCAAGAAGACACCCGCAGCAGGCGCAGAAAGTTGTGCCATCTGTCTTAACTAGGATGTTTAATTCATCATCATTGAACAAAATTGACAATTCTCACAAAAGAACAGTTTTAAACTGGCGCGAGACTAAGAATGGAAGAGCTTGTTACTGTCCATCTGTGTGAAAGTAAAATAGTTAACAGATGAGTTATTTGACCATGGCTCCAGGGTTGAGCTAAAACAGGACCTCATTGGACAAATGATTGGCCTTTGTAAACGTTGCCTCCTGTTGTTAACACCTCAAATGAATGCACCATCTGCCACATAAATTATCCTCCTGTTTTGTTATTAAGATTTCAAGTCTGTGTCCAAGAGCCGTTTCTGTTTGGCTTCCAGTCAGAAAATGCCGTCTTCTCTCTTCCCTCATGTAGAAAGCTGTGGGAGCGGTGCGATCTCTGACACCCACCAGCTCCCCCCTGTCCTCTCCCAGCAAGCACGGTGATCGCTTCATTCCTTCCCGGGCGGGAGCCAACTGGAGTGTCAACTTCCACCGCATTAATGTGAGTCTGCCGCTCTGCACCAGCGACTTCGCTGTCTGTCCTAGCAAACGCATAACGCTTCCAGAATCAAAGTGATCAGTTTGTGTGCTTAGGAAACATATTTCATGCTACTCAATTTGTTCGATCTTCCGTTTAATGTCCAGCTTTGTCTTTTTTTTCATTTTCTGATCCAGGAAATTGAAAAGTCGCACAGTCAAAATAGGAAAACCAAAGATGGGACAACTGACAGCAATAAAGGTACTATATGTCCTGATTTATTTTATTTGTTTTTCTCTTAACCTGGTATATTTTTGGCACAAATCCATAACGGCATCCATTTCTCCTGACAACTCAAAGCAGGCAATATCAGAGATAGATATCAGTCACTCTAAATTTTCTCTTAAAGGATTCTGAGTCAGTCAAGGCAGAAAACGCGGTAAATGAACACACAACTCTTACATAAATTGCATAATTCTACCCTTGTTTACTTTTTGTAAAATGTGTGCTATGCTCTTTTAATTTTAAAAGCCTGTGTTTATCACAACAGTCAGTCAGAGCTGTTTTATTATGTCAGCATTTTATCTATCACATAATCATTTAATCTTTCTTAAGTTGAAATGATCTTCATCTTAAGAAAGATGAAGATCTTTCTTAAGAGCTTCATCTTAAGAAAGATCTTAACATCTTTCTTAAGAAGACAGTTGTAGTTTGGTAAATTTAACCCTTTTGTCTTTTTATTTCCTCAAGCAAAAATGATTATTTAGCTAAACATTGATGCCGAACTTTAACTATTTGCTTTTTAACTACAGAGTATTGTTCTTCTGGGTTTGTAGACTTGTTGGACAGTTTTTTAAATTTTTTTATCCTTTAATAATGAACACCAATGAAAAATTACATTTCGTGTTCACTTGTGTTGACTTTGACAAACATTTCAATTAGTTTGATATTTTTAAACACTGAAGTGTGCGAAGCATACAAAAAAGGGAAGCAAACACCTTTTCACACTGCTACTTGCATATAAGCATAGAAAAGATTGTAAAGAGATCGATGATCATTACCCTTTTTTTTTTCTGTGGTTGCTTATGAACATAAAACCTGGTTCCTGCACCTTCACTCTACCAAAAGTGTTAAATTGAAAATAATCATTTTAAAAACATCATGTGTTATGAAAGGGGTCTCGGTTTGGCTGGTGAGCCTCTCTGGTTCAGCTCTGCCTGTTCGGGAACTCCTGGAGACAAACATTGCAGCTGCTGTGTATGAATTTGGGCCGCCTGACCTGATTCAAGCATGTTTGAGCTTGTACTAAGACATCCTTACTGAAAGAGCTCTTATGAAGCAGTAACTTTTCTGTTTAGCCGTCTTCTGTTCAATGAACACGAAGTGGAGGAAATATTTATCTGATCGCAGCTGTTTTGTGAGCTTGCTCACCTGGAAAGAAAGGAAGGGTTTTAATGAAATGAGGTGTTGATCCCCTGCGACCCTGCCAGGTTTCACGTGTCTGTTTGGCACAGAGGTCAAACGCAGAATAAATCCTTTCATATCAGCTATCACCATGGAAAGACAGGATATGTCAAAGGCACAAGATAGGAGATCTGAGCAGGGTGTAAATCTTGCAACTATCTGTGTGTTTTTGTTTTTATTCAGAAATGTTGGAAAACATGATGATGAAAAATCAGGGAGTTTTTCTGTTACGACATGAATTCAACACATTTATGGACTAATAGATGGGGCCCATCTAGTCATAAAAATGTCATGTGTGAACATTCCTCCCATAGTGGAGGCACTGATTGGTCAGTGGTGACCCAGGACGCATTGCCAGGGCAACAAGGAGGGAGGGAGGAAGGGAGATCCACGTTAATGTCATTGAGGCTCCTAGTCGGTCTCCACACCTTAGTCCTCCAAAAATGTTCTGAATGAGCTGTAGCTTTGTGTTGCTTAGCAGCAACCACTAAACCTAAAGGATTTAGAGTATTTCTGAACAGAGGAGCGAACCAAAATCCTTCCTGAGAGGTTTGCCAACCTGATGACCAGCCGAACAAAATCTCTGAGCCGTGCTTGGCAACAAAGGTGTCGCTGTGAAGCCCTTAGTAATGTTCTTCTAAAGAATAAAATCTGTATTTTTTCCATAGTAGAATTTAAATATCATAGCGAAGTTTAATTAATGATAAATTATTAATTGTTTATACTGAACGACATACACCAGAGAAGACAGTGAGTCTTTGCACCATAACAGATTTTTTTATTGGTTTTAGATGTGCATTTGGAGCTGATTTTTATCTAATACTTTGGACTGTTTCCTCAAGCTTTTCCTCATTCTTAAGCCAGTTTTGATGACTTGACCTCTCCTTTATTTACAAAGTGTGAGAAGGCATATAGAATAAGGAAATCAGTATTAAACACAGCTCAGGCAAATATTCTCGCTAAAATGTGAGACGGATCAGTGAAATTGCAGAGGGAGTACGGTGAATTTGTTTAATTTTGACAGCCCAGTTAGATTTTTCACCTCTCATCTGCGTCTCTGTCGTCAGTGGATGGTCTAGCTTACTCTGCTCTGCTGAAGAACGAGCTGCTAGGAGCGGGAATCGAGAAAGTTCAAGACCCTCAGTCTGAAGACCGTCGATTGCAGCCATCTACTCCTGCCAAGAGGAGCCTTTTTAGTGTAAGAAAAGAAAACGGCTGTAATTCGTATTTGTTCATTTTAAACGGGGCTTTCCTCCGAGTTATTTGCCGTTTGTGTTTCATAGTATTCTGTAAGTACGAAGAGGGCTCTACCAGAAGAAGACGGCAACACGGTTTCCCCGTATTCTTTATCACCCGTCAGTAGCAACAGGTAATCATTTTTATTCCAGAATCAAAGAGTTTTTTGGGGTTTTTTTTTGTTGCTATGATTTTTTTTTCTTAACTTGTTATTTGCTCTGCAGCCAAAAATTGCTACGGTCACCAAGAAAGCCTACACGCAAGATTTCCAAAATTCCCTTTAAAGTTTTAGATGCTCCAGAGCTTCAGGATGATTTCTACCTCAACCTGGTGGACTGGTCCTCTCTGAACGTGCTCAGCGTGGGGCTGGGTACCTGTGTTTACCTGTGGAGCGCCTGCACCAGCCAGGTGTGCGACGCCTCTTTTGAATCTGGCGTTGAAAGTTTTCCGATCTTTGTGTAGCGCGTGTCGAGAACCTTTTTTTCTTTCTTTTTGTTTCCTAGGTGACGCGTCTTTGCGACCTCTCTGTAGAAGGAGATTCGGTTACGTCAGTGGGCTGGTCAGAGAGGGTAGGCCCCCGTCTTTTTACAAAAAAAATTAAATGGACCTCTCTTAACATGAAAAGATGGAGCTCTAAATAAGTCACTGACTTATTTTAGACTTTATTTTTTCTCCAGAAATCAAAACAAATTTTATTTTAGTTCAGTTTTAGGTATTTGTTAGTACTGCATACCAGAAGAAATGTCTTATTTATAAGTTGAAATGTTTAAAGGACAATGAAATTCACATTATTTATGAATCTACAAATAAAATGAATTATTAGAATGGGAAGTATGATGGGACTTAATTGGAAATACACAAAATTAGATCTCAATTCAATTATGAATGCATCTATAAAAGAGAAAAATATATTATTAAGTCACAGCCTTTTGTTAAAATATAGTACGAACTGTTACATTTCCATGTAACTTACAAATGCCTTGTGCCAATCAGTACTGCCTAATATTCATGAGTGTGGCTGGTTATCTTTTGGATAATATTATCCACACAATTAAGTGGAACAAATTAAAATTGATGTGACCAGAGGCACAAAGACTTAGTCTGTCAAATATGCAGGAATGTTTCTGGTTTCTGTGGAGACTTATTGCCAGTCGACATGATTTATCTGAGCTACTGCATTTGTTTTACAGTCCAAATCCTTGACTGTAAAATAAATAAAATACCAGGGCAGTTGTGTATATTTATATTTACACGATATAAGAACTGTTAAAAAATAAATGTTGGGCAAAAACTTAACTAGAAGATTTACTTTATGGTTATGATGTAGAGTTTAGATTTATGACCCAACCCCAACCAGTGAATACACAGAGGACAGAGACAGCCAAACAAGAATACACAATGTGCAGTTGTGTTAATCTGCTTATTATAGTCTAAATAAAGGAGTTAATAGTTAACCTTCTGAGGAAATAAAGGATATAAATAGGGTGAAGATTCTAGTCAGAATGTATCAACGCAGACTCCGCCCTGTTCCACTCAAACAGCAGCAGCGATTGGTTCCTATCAATCACGCGTCCCAACATG
This sequence comes from Xiphophorus maculatus, assembly GCF_002775205.1. Classification (NCBI taxonomy): domain Eukaryota; kingdom Metazoa; phylum Chordata; class Actinopteri; order Cyprinodontiformes; family Poeciliidae; genus Xiphophorus; species Xiphophorus maculatus. The sequence continues at coordinate 12,054,877 of NC_036448.1, forward strand.
ACTCACCCTGTGGTTACAACAAGCGACAGGATGGAGCCGGAAGACATTGAACAAAAGCTAAAAACGGGAGAAGGTTTACTTCTGACTTAATTGATGGCCTAAAAAAAAAAAAGCAGTAAAATCTTAATTAAAATAATATGTCGGGTTTCTTCTGGCTCAGGCCTATAATTAAAGTTAATCAGTAGGGTTGAATTGGGCTTAGACATAAAGCCTGCTGGTCAAGTTGGATTGGGTCTAAATGTAGACCATGATTAAAAAGTCATGGTCTAAATAGTTCACTATTTAAAAATCAAGTTTCTATTCTGGTCAATGGGAGTAGAAATGGACGTCGTATTAAAGCTACCCAGGATTTACAGAAAAAGGTTATTGAAATAGAAACATATCCATTATTGAACAGAGCACAAAATTTCTGTTCCTCTTTTTTTCAATAATTAAATGAAAGTTGAAGGTTTAAATGCGTCATCTGACTCCACAATCACATATCTAAGTGTTTGGGCTGAGCTGTGTTTGACTGGATGTGTGTTATTGTTGTTGTTTTTAGGGTAACCTGGTAGCGGTGGGCACTCATAAGGGCTACGTCCAGATTTGGGACGCGGCAGCAGGGAAGAAGCTTTCTGTGTTGGAGGGACACACGGCCAGAGTGGGTGAGTTGACAGTAAGACAGATGAAGGAGGAGACGGTGCGAAGACGAATTTATTAGAAGCTTTGAATATTTCCTAGCAGTTGTTATCAGTGTCTCTCGTTCTCACCCAGTGAATCATCTCCCCTTTGACCTGCCTTTCGTTGTTTTTCTTTTTTTGCTGCCAGGTGCTTTGGCGTGGAACGCCGACCAGCTGTCGTCTGGAAGCCGCGATCGTGTGATCCTGCAGCGGGACATCAGAGCGCCACCTCTGCAGTCGGAGCGCCGTCTCCAGGGCCACAGGCAGGAAGTCTGCGGGCTCAAGTGGAGCACGGACCACCAGCTGCTGGCTTCAGGTGGAAACGATAACAAGGTGGGCAGAAGAAGGATCTTACCTGTTCCTCCGACGGCTGAACTGAACGAATGGAGAGCAGCCTAATGTCCTGCATTTCCCTGTTTCCATAGCTACTTGTGTGGAACCACTCGAGCGTGCTGCCCGTGCAGCAATACACAGAGCACTTGGCTGCAGTGAAGGCCATCGCCTGGTCGCCCCACCAGCACGGCCTGCTGGCCTCAGGTGGCGGCACGGCTGACCGCTGCATCCGCTTCTGGAACACTCTGACCGGCCAGCCGCTGCAGTGCACCGACACCGGCTCTCAGGTCTGCAACCTGGCCTGGTCCAAGCACACCAATGAACTGGTGAGTCCTCTGATGCTGATGCTGTTGATGTGAAAGAAAATAGTTGCAAAGGGGGGGAAAAAAAGTGCAGTTGGTTCCAGATATGTTGGTGACTCAAAGCTCAGCTTGGAAATGACTAAAGGATTTTAAATCAGGCTTTTTTTTGTGGTAAATACCAGTTTTCAGTTTTGTCTGAGGTCTGAGCTGCCAGTACGGTTTAAGTTCCTCATTTTTATTGACTTGAACACATGAGACAGATAATGTGCTGGAGGTTCTTTGAGATCGCAGTTAAAATGTTTATTATTTTATCAATTTTTTTTTTCATTTAACTTTTACTCCAGAATGCTTTCACTTTTTACTAAGAAAGTAGAAATTGTTGCTGTTTCTTAAATATTTGACTTTTGCCAGGGTAACAGGTGTTTCTTTGAACGTTGTGACCCTGCCATTAGCTTTTTGTTTGTTTTTGTTTTGTTTTTTCACTGCTTTTATTCAATATCACACCTACTGTTTGCTCCTGTCTGCTTCTGAGCCACTTTCCTGCTCATTTGTTTGCTTTTCTTTTGTTTGTTGTTCTCTCCAGGTTAGCACACATGGTTATTCCCAAAACCAGATCCTGGTTTGGAAGTATCCCTCTTTAACCCAAGTGGCAAAACTCACCGGGCATTCCTACAGAGTACTCTACCTGGTAAGCAATTTATACAGAGATTTAACCACCATAAACAAGAAAACTGTCTAATTAGAACCATAGAAGACAATTATTATAAGAAGTTGGTGAAGGATAATAATAGGCACAGGGGAATCTTTGCTTGGATATTAATTCATGTGTACATATTTTTAAATTTGAAAGGACAGTAAATTAGTTAATTTTTAAGTTCTTTTGGCCTCTTTAAATTTGTCACTAGACCCAAAATCTGCTACAATATCCTTTCCAGAGCATCTTAATCTTTCCATCAAATTCACCCTCAAAATTAATTTTCTTCTTTTCATTGTTTATATTTAAATTCTTCAATGTTGTTAAAATTCATTAAAGTATTCATACCTCCAAATTAGAGCAGCCTAATGTTTTTTTTCTCACATGATCGTAGATGCTGTTTGCAGTATTCTGGCTCCAGGCAGAGAACAGCTGATTGTGGTTTTGATCCTAGATAAATTGCTCTGGTGGTTTTCTGTCTTTAGAGCTGCTTTAATAGATATTACCTGTGAAGTCAAACCGTCTACTTCCTCTATGATCCTCTACAAAAAATCTGGAACTGTGCCGCGAGAGGGTCAAACATTTACTGGTGGAGACATCTGCAGTGATGTAATGTGACGGCATCATGTTGCTATGGGAAGCCAAGCCGTTTCTTTTATAGAACCAGTTAAAATCTGGTTCTCCTTCCAGCTCCTGGTTGGGCGATGGAGCTGATTTGCTGGAAAACAATGAATAGACAGTCAGCTTTTCTGGAACGTAGCTAGAATGATAACAGTATAACCCCAATCTTTATTTTGTGTACTGGATGTGTAATAAGGCACTCTGTGCAGGCCATGTCACCCGATGGAGAAGCCATCGTGACTGGGGCGGGAGATGAAACGCTTCGGTTCTGGAACGTCTTCAGTAAAATGAGATCCACTAAGGTAGCGACCCAACTCCTTTTTCAAAATGTTCCATTCCCCTAAATGCTCAACGTGGCATTTTAAAATGATTTTTTTTGTGATTTCTCCCTCTTAGGAATCGGTGTCGGTGCTGAACCTCTTCACCAGGATCCGGTAGTCTGTTCTGCAAGGGAGCGGCGGCGGGAAGGGGGATTCATCTCTGCACGCATCGCGTTGTGACCGGACCATCTTCAGGAGGGGAGGCGGGGCCCCCTTCCCCTCCGCTTCCTTTTGAATAATTTAGTCGTGTTGTAGCTGAGGTTGGGAGGTGCTGCAGAGATGCACAGTCAGGTTGTGGAGAGCTGTAGGGAGGAGTACAGCGCACACAGAGTGAACCACTGCCTCTGCCAACAGACCTGTGGTCCCCGACCATGGGGAGCATTCTGGAGCCGTCTGTGTGATTGTTTTGTTTACAAACTGACTCTGTGCATACCTGCCAAAATATATTACGTTTGTCCTTTTGATTGTTTGTTTATTTATTTTTAACACTTTTGTTTGTTAAAGATATATTCTGATGGATTTATTTTCATGTCCGTAGCTTTCAGTCTATTGTCTGGACTAAGTCTGGATTTGTTCAGGTTTGTTGACAGAAAATCCTTTTTCGTTTTTTGTTATTCAGTTCTGATGTGTCTCGCATAAAGACTACAAATAACATCAACCAGTTTTGCTTCGAAATCTCAAGACAAGTCGATTTAATTTTTTTTTAAAAGCCTTATTTTTTTTAAACAGAGTTCATTTTAGGATAATAAATGTTCAGGCATTATTTCTCAATATCATAAGTTAAAGAAGAAAAGGACTTATGGAAAACTGTACATAAGGACAATATTACAGGAGTAATTCCTGTGAAGCTGTATCGTTTTAGTCCGACTTGTATGGGATTCTTTTTTTTTTTTTTTAATCTTATTATCCTTTAGTTCATTTGTGGATTATTGGACAAGGAACATTTTTTAAAAAGTCAGTTCGGTTCATCTGTGTACTTTGTAACCTCGACTGAACTTTACAGTTTGAAAAAAGAAACAAAATGAATAATCCAAACAAATTATGTTTGCAGAACTTTTGCGTTATCTGCTGAGATGCTTGAGCCCAACGCCCTTCAGCCATGCTTTTTGGATAAACATATTTTACCGTATCATATCACCTGCTTTCATTTTCTCCCTGGAATGTCCAGTTGAGGTGCCAGGTTTAAATGAATGACTTTTATTTTTCTATACAGTGAAGCATGTTTGAGGAAAAGATGAGCAGATTTGCTGCAAACATCTCATTTGATGCCACTTCAAACTTATCCTGCCAATGTAAATTATGGAAAGACTGTTTAAGTGGAAAACTTTCTGTACCAAGATTTGATCAGCAAATAAATGCCCATATCTTGTCAAGTCTGCCACGGCTCGGCTGTTTTGTTTCAAATCCGAGCTTTCGGTAAATGGACTGAACTTTTATAGCATCTTTCTAGTCAGATTCAGCAAGCTGCACTCTTAAAACGTCTATATAGCGTCCCTGTATGCGTTTCTTTTAATAATGCGCTTTTTGATTTACAGAGTCCTTTTCTCAGATTTTTTTAAAAATTCATTAAAATATTGTAAGTTCATAAAATTATATATATATGTAATATATATATAATTTTATTTTCAAGATCATTCAGCTTGACTATTTTGGTCCCCTGTGGCAAAAATGAAATGTCTTGTCTTTGGTCTAGACCATCAAATCCGACATAAAATTGTTTTATTTACTAATGAGAATGTTATGCTGTACTTGAGTTTTATTCACTTATCATTTATTTCCTATCATCCTTCATCAATCCAAACACTTTCTAGCTGCCGTCTCCTTATCTACGCCAAATCCAAACACCAGAGGGAGCCACTCAAATCCACATCTGCTTCCACACACCTGCATTCAACCTTAAACAAATTACCTTGAAGGTGAAGTTCAGATCTAGCATACTCTCTGTGATTCAGACTTTGTTAAAAAAAATAAAATAAAATAAATAAAAAACTATCAGGATTAGTGATCTGTGACTCTTGCAGAACATCCAGTTTATTTTTTAGTGAGAATTCAGATTAAAACGCATTCAGTAGGATAAGACTTTCTTGCCATGAGGCATTTTCTGTATCACCTTGTTTCCTGGGAGTCTGTAAATTTCCATCATATTCCTGGAGCAGCCCACACACAGAGGCTTAGTTTTGACCCAGAGGATGGAGCACAATAAATGTTCTCAGCCTTAAAATGCTCCCACACCTCTGCAGGTGCCCCGCAGCTCATCCAAATTCACTGTCACCCATTAAAACAGCAAATGGATGTTATGAACAACAGCTGAAGGGCCCAAATACATGCAAAAATGATGGGTGAATAATTACACTCTTTTTGCTCTTGTTTTAATTTACGCATCACAAATAGATTTCAACATTTAAGCTGAAAAAGTTGAATTTAGTAAGAAAAACACAATAATCACAACTAACTGAGTTACTCTGAAAAAAAATTAAGGTGTTTTGTTGTTTTTTGGGGGGAAGGGGGGTTGTGCCAGGTTTTGTGGGCCCGGGTGACTCAGCTTCTATCAACACCAAAGAGCCCGAGCCTTTCTTCCCTTTCGGACTCCATTATAATGTCATCGGAATTACATGCCTGCTCCATTATAGTGATCAGATAAATCATCAGAATGGAGGACTTTCAGCACAGTCTTGCTGCTCATCACGGTGGGCAGATGTTAACATTAAGCCCCCTGAAAGCAGTGGGGAAAGGGGAACTCTAATATGCATAATCCTGCCTCCTGATGTTCCCATCAAGAGACTCAGAGTGTGATGCACATTATTCCACCAAAGCCCTTCAACACGGAGAGCAGGATCTTTCCCCAGGTTCCTCCCTAAGCCTGACTCTTGTGTGTTCTTGATAACTAGGCGAGAATGATATCAAAGGAACAAAGCTTCTGTGATCACTATTAGCTGCAGCAACCAGACTCCTTCTTTTGTTTTGTTCTTTTGCCCATTTTGTCCACAGGCACAGAGCCCATGAGGGCCCTGTTTACATGTAGAGAAAAGTCGCTCACCTCTGTTCTGCCTTTTTGACGCTCTAATAAAACGGGGGGTTGGGTGTTTTTTCCACAGCCTGGAAACTGCAACGAGCTGTCAAATGACTTCTGCTGCTCTGATTTAAATAGCTCTGTATTCTAATGATGCTTCAACAAGTTAATTAGGCGGGAAAAGGAAACTGAGCCACGCTCATGCAGGATGTGAAAGAGAAACAGAAGAATTGATTTTTATTTAAGACGTCCCAGACAAAGTGAAAAAAGTACTTTGGAGGAGTGATTACCTCCTAAGCTTGTTGTGCTGCAATGGGGAACGCGGTAAAACGTGTTGCGTGTTAGTCTTTAAGCGTGTGTGTGAATAAAGCGATTATAATAGTTCATTATATATCTTAACTGTTACGTACAGAAATAGAAATTCACCCTTATCTTAATGAACATCAAATCATTTCTATTTATAAGTATAAACAAGCCTACTTAATAATACATTTTAATGATATAATTTTTTCTTCTTTTTTTTTTCTTCTTTGTTTAACTGAAAATAATTACAAACCTAAATCCGCCAAGAGCATGGATAGGATTCTTTTGTTCTTTATGGTGTGCTCTTTATTTTCTTTTTTCTTCTTCAGAAATGAGTGTTGCATTGTGGTGCAGGTGTTAGAGCGCTGCTGTTTTGCAGCAAAAAAAAAAACTTTTAGGGGTTCAAATCCCTGACTAAGTTCCTTCTGCTCTCCCCCTGCATGTGTGAGTACTCAGTGTTTTGTCTTTCCACAGATATGCCACCGGTTTAAATTTCTCTTAGTGTGAGCATGTGCATTCTCTGTGTTGACCTCTGACAGTCAGATGGCCTACCATCCCTCAATATTAAACTGTATAGATGGTAAGTTAACAGAATTTGAGCTTTTCTAGCAGCCAATCATATGCATACCACAAGGTTCACTGTCTAGTCCAGGAGCTATCAACATCTGACAAGAGGATCTGGAATTGAGCACACAACTTTCCATTTGCTCTAGCCGTTATTTGTCCCATTTTTAAGTAATTTACTAATCACATTGAAAGGAAGCAAATTGAAAACAGTAAGAAAATAAGCACTGGTCCAAATCAAACTGTGCACAAATGTGTAAAAGGTTTAACAAGCCATTCAAAGCATCTCGGTGTTCAGTTGTGACGATTTATTTATTTTTTAGCTTTTCCTTGAAAAAATGTTTGTCCGAATGAACCGCTGTGCTGTTTTTGAAGCTGCAACTGCTGTAAGATGGCAGCGGTCTGCGTTCGCCTTGGCCCCGGTCTGTCTGCCCATTAGATGGAAAACTAGTTAGAAAATGCCAAACTCGTGCCAAGAAAGACATGAGGAGGCCTGGAAGAATGTAGCTTGAGTGATCCAATGACAAATGAACAACTCAAATGGAGGTGTTAAGATTATGTGGACAAGCTAGAGGACGTGTTCTGGTCCAGCCGCTTCACTCTGAGATGTTCTGAGAAGCAAGAGGCTATTTGTGAGCAGCAGCTCTCAGAAGTCCGACACTTGTGAGGACGTGCTTCAGCATTTAATGTCATGACTTCCCAGAGAAACTTCTCCAGTTTGACCTGCTTATTGTTAATTATTTCTGGATTCTGAACTTTCTCACTGAGAAACTTGGACCTGTTTGAGTTGCAGAAGAACATCCTCCATTCCATCGCAGTGAGCTTTCAGATGCCTCGACTTTCATATAGTCCTTAAAAAGTGTTAATTATTAATATTTCTTCAGGCTTTCTGAAGGTTTTTTACAGTTTTTGTGTAGACATGGCTGCTTTCCTCTTCATTTTTAGTATGTGTCTTCTCAGAATAGCATGCAGAATTGAAAAATAAACTTGAAACAACTTCAGTCATTTTTTTTCCATTTTACTTTCAACTTTGCATCTGAGTTTCTCTCAAATATTCCCTCTATAAATAGTAACATAAATTATTGCAATCAACATTTTTGTTTATTTTAAGTGATTGACAGAGTTAACAAATTTTCTTATTGATTATTTCATTAAACAACCCTGCTTATTGCATGTTGGTTCTATTACTCGCTGCACTCGTATCTTTTACTGCCTTTCTGATAGCACAGAGTAGTTACTGTTTTTGTTTGACTTGATCCAAGGGCAACATCTTTATCTGCTATGCAGCAAATTAAAATTATATTGAGGTGTGATGCTATCCTACCCAGATTACAGTGTGTTGCCATTGTATCTGTTCAGTTTCTTCAGGCAACAGGTAGGCTTTTCTTTTAATTAAAAATAAATGTAAACTGTAATCTTGATCTCAGAGTCAAACTTTTATTTAATTAGACTCACTGTACCTAAACTATCAATGCCTCTTTACCGTTTTCAGATTTTGTCACGTTATAACCACTAAATTAATCGTATTTTATTTTGATCTTATTGTGAAAGACTGACTAAAAGCAGTGCGTTAATACGCGTCAGGGGAAGGAAATGATGCGTGGTCTTCTAAATATTTTACAAGTAGCGGTGCCCTTCTGTATTCATTGTGAAAACCTTGCTGTCGCTGATTGCATATTCCCTGCAATCACAGCAGTAATCTTTTTGGGAATGGTGCATTTATAGAATTACATTTTTGCTGATTCATCTTTGCAAATTTGCTCCAGTTCAGTCAGACTGCTCAGTTAAATACTGAAAACAAACATATTTTCAGCTTGGCTTGGCTCTGGACTTTAACTTGACCATTTCAATACATGAAGACTGTTTAAAAAAATAATTCAAAAATGAACTCTGACTGTATTTTTAGTGTTGCTATCTTGGCGTAAAATGAACATATATTTCAGTTTCAAATCATCTGAGGCACAAGCAGGCTTTTCTTTTAGAATTTGTCCTGTTTTTAGTCACTTTTTCGTCATCAATACTTACCATTCTCCCACTCTGTTCATACTGAAGATAATCATCCTCCCACAATTTATGCTTCCACCTCCATGCTTATGGGCAGTTGTAGCTTTTTAAGATCACAAAGCATTCAACATCTGAGCAAAAAGGTTCAGCTACAGTCTCATCTGGCCAGAGCACGTTTGCAGTGTCACCTGTAGAATCTGTGGTAAACTTTAGATTTGTCCTCTTGTGGGTTTAAGCAATTGCATCAGTTTTAAACTTTCTGAAAGGCCAAACGGTGAAGCAAACAACCAACCTGCTGACAGATCCTCCAACGGACCGTGGCTCTCCTCTTGGCTGCTTGTCTCTTTCTGTGGCCTGCCTGCTAAATGACAAGACAGACCTTTGTTGGCTTTTTCACACTTTTGGGATTATACTCTGAGATGTTCAATATTTGTTCATCACTTAACTCGGCTTTAGCCTTATACACAACTTCATCCTTTATTGTTGAAGGACGAACAATAGACCTTCTGTCTTCCTTGGTCTTCATGATGCTGTTTGTTCATTTATGTTCTCAAACTGCTTGTTCTGTACTGAGTTGGGCATAATTAATTTCATATTATTTTTTTTAAATGATTGTTTATTTTTTCACCAAATTCAATTACCGACCAAAATTTTAGTAATAATAATAATAATAATAATAATAATAATAATAATAATACCTCAGCCATACAGGAGGGGAAAAAACCATCTTGAAATAGAAACAGTATATTGGCAATATCAACATCCTGCAGAGAGCTCCAGCCTCACTCACCGTATGTTTTATTCATAGTTTTAACCTTCATATAATGTAATTTGGCTACCGGTTCGGGCCACACCCTTACAGCGGTCTGAAAATAAATAAATAAATAAATAAATAATAATAATATTTAAAAAAAAAAAGAAAAAAAGAGCTAAAAATCACGTCAATTGGTCTCTTCGCGCAGTCGTCACTCCTCGTCGTCCCTCCTCCTCCTTGTCTCCTCCGGGCAGCAGACGTATATAAACACGGCTGATCCATCTTCCTCCAGCTTACCCAGTAACATCACGATAACCATTACGTGGAGCTCAGATGGGAGGGCTCAGATTGTGGCTGATTTCTGTAAGAAAGAGAAGCTGGGGGAGAGAGGGAGAGAGAGAGAGAGAGAAAAAAAAGCGCAAACAGTAAAACAGCTCCAGCCTCGGATGCTCAGGGGTTCGTCGGAATAATTGAACGGTGAGTATATCATTGTTTTTATTGTGATTTATTCCACTGAAACAGCCCGGGTTGCTTCTTTTAACCGCTGAAACTGTCGTCTTTGTAATTTTTTATATATATATATATAGATATTTTCGACCAAACGCGATTAAAATCAGTTTGCTACCAAAAGGGGAGGGGGGAAAGTAAAAACGCTGAAAGCGTCTTATATCGATGTGAAATCACAACCTCTCCTTCCTGCCTGGCGTGAAGAAAAAGTGTTTATCGTGTCGTCATGTGTAGCTGTGATTTGAGACGGAGGAGGGGGAAAAAAAGAGGAAAAAATAGGCAAACAAACATACAAACACTTCCAAACCGCGGCACATTTTATAATCCCAGACAGGAGAGATGTGTTGGCCCATTTTTGAGCCTCCTGAGAGAAAAGTTGGGTGCAGCAACAGGTGGCTTGTTGTCTCTTTTCTTCCCGGGCCGAGGCGAGGAGCTGAGGAGGAGATGGAGGAATAGTAGGGCGTCATTCAGCACCGAGACACTGGACAGCTCCCACGTCTGTGGCCAATCATTCCCCTCCCTCCAAGCTGCCGATCCGGTGGGAATAACAGCTTCATCTGGGAGTTATTTTTTCCACATTGTTTAGACTTATTGCTGGTCACCGTAGCACGTCCATTGATTACATGACCTAGCATAAAAATCAAATGGACTCTTTTTGAGCAGACGTTTTCCTTTTGCCAAGGAAGTTGCCTAATTTACTTTAAATCGACACCAAAAAACAAATCAGTTGGTTAGTCTTATAGATTATCTCTGAACAGGTTTTTCCTTTTCGTACAAATAGTCTCTTTTTCTCTGGTTTGCACTCAAGGACCCCCACACCCACCCTCCCCTTTTACCCTCTTGCCTCACTTCCTTCCTCTTGCTAAACTGGCCCCTATCTTCCCATCCCCCCACTCCCACTCACTCCCAGTCTTGTTGCATAGCTACCAGCTCAAACACATACTGGGGATGCAGGACATTCTCCACGTCTGTTCTCTCTCTTTCGGTCCAAATGTGTCCTGGTAGACAGAGGAGCACACACACACACACACACACAAAAAAACCCCTCCACGAGCTTTCAGCTGTGCACCGTGTAAGATTTCTGTGCTGTGATCCGCTTTCTCTGTTTCCGTGTCCCACCACCCCTCCTCGCAACCCCCAGCACCCCTCCTGTCTCGCTCTTTTGAGAGGAGCTGAAAGGTTGGCATTAAAACAACAAAGGAAGGATGGAATGTCAACAGGCTTCAGAGAGAAATAGGTTGAGGGAAGCGCAGAGATGGATATTGCATGTACCATTTCCATCTGCGACTAAAGTTCACAACCTGACACGCTGGGAGCTCATGCTCCGCAGCACCGCCGACACACGCAAATGCCTCTAATTCTTGAATCCACTCTGTGGCACACATGAAGCACCGGCTCCTTAATGAGAGACGAAAAAAAAAAAAAAAAAAAAGAAAGTGACTCAAGTTTCCTATCTCCTTGCTTTTTTCTTCTTCTTCCTTCAGCGCAGACCGAAGCACGAGGATGAGGACGCAGTCAAGCCTGGGATGAAGTATTGGTGATGCTGAGTGGAAGACTAGTGATTTTGTTGTGACGCTCATCAAAGAACAACAAGTCCCAGTCTACCTCTCAGCACAAGCAAGTGCCCTTCAGTATGCACCACCTTTGCACCCCTGCACGCACAGTCGGCGCTGACGTTAATGACAAGATTTCCAGTTTTTTTTTTCACCAGCAAGCTGCCCTTTAAAATCCCCCTAAAACGCTCTGATTCAGTCCCTGCGCGAACCAGCATTCAGTAATGTTAATTACCGGCAAAATTGCAATCAAAAAGGATAATTTAGGCATGGTACTGAATCGTGTGGTGAAAGCTGCTCAGGGAAAAACTGTAATTATGTCATAAAGTGCCTTGTAAAAAAGAAAAAAAATACAGGGAAGCAGCTTTGTTCTATTGTATTCCTCCCATTTCCAGACTGTGTATCTTTATGGCACATTGTTCCTGAAAATGTTCACAGATCATTTATTCAACTACCTCGGATGGAACGTGTATTTTCAGTTCGGTATAAAGTAAAATAAACCCTTAAAAGTTTTATGTGTGTTCCAGATGTTTTTTTCACGTCAGCACCAACACTATCGCAACAGGATTATCCAAGGAGACCCAACTGGAAGGTTTCATGTGCATTTAAACGTGGAATCAGGCATTTTATCTAAAGGAGACCTGAGCTGTAGTCATGGGTTCACTTTGCACATCACTTAGACATACAATAGATCATACATCTCTAGGATGGCCCATTGTGAACTGAGGAAACAGCCTTTCCTGTGCTTCAAAGTTGGAAATTATCAAGCTGTAAAACTAAAATTCACAGATTTGGTGAGAAGATGTACAACCACCAGAATAAGACATCAGAATGTGTGAATATAAACATGAGCAACTCATGGACATATTAGCCAGAGAAAGTAAAAAGCAATGAAAATATAGAACAAGTCTTATTTCTGTTACCTTTTTTGTTCCACACTGCCAGTATTCAGTCTGCACATGAGGCCTACAGTAAGGTTACATCAATATCTGTAAACAGACTTGAGCAAACATCAGATATCTGCGGAAGATAAGAAGCAGAGCAGACGCGTTGCGATCTTTACTCTAGTGATCGCCTTTTAACCTTGCTTAATGTTAAAAATTGTAAAGAGATGACACCCAGTGAACAGGAAAAAAACATATATTAGGTGGTAGGTAGATGTTTAAAAGAGTCTACTCATCCCACTTTGCAAAAATACATCATGTACTCGTCTGTCATACAGCTACCAGGGATGAAAAAGGAACAAAAGAGCAGCCTAAATACACAAAATCCTCATTCCTGAATGAGCTATGGCTTGAGGCTATAGAGATTAATTTGAAAACATACCACATATACTTTACCTTTGCTCGTTACCAGGAAACCTGCATGACTGAGCTGACAGTATCCCAGTCTTTGTTATCCCTAATGAACACAGTACCAAACCTGCTTTTACTGACCAGGAGACATGCACTTCTGCTACAACCTAATAAATCCTAAACATTTGGGGTTGATTTATTGAAATCTAAAGCTAAGAGGAGCCAAATACAAGCAACATTTGAACAATAAAAGGCCATCATCTCCAGTGAGACTGAAGGCTAAACTCAGCTGCTCTCTGAGGTCGACCCCTGTCAGCGCCTTCAGCTCGTTTCACTAATAAAAGCTCGCAATGATAGAATTAAAAATGGGTCTCAGCAGCGTCTCCAGCACACTGCACCCTGTAAGTCTCCAGATTGGCAGCATCCTGGTTTTTCATATAAAAAAAAAAAAAAAAAAAAAAAAAAAAAAACAGGGACTGGCTTCCGTTGCTAAGCAACACAAAAGAGTCAAGTGCATTTGTTTATCGGCCAATAAGAACGCGAGCAAAGTTTCAAGGTTTTTGAGGAAGACCCTGTAATAATAAGATGAAAAAGAGGAGGAGAACTGTTCCGTAGAAAGCTTTCATATCCAGCCTGTGAATGTATAGATGCGTGTATATACATATACATATGTATCACTAAGAATAATGCATTAACACCATCTATCCTTTTTAAGTATACTATTTTTATTGCAGGAATTGACAGTTGCAAATGTGCAGCAAAATTTGTTGCATGATATCATTTAAAAAAGGCAGATTTACCTCTAATACTTATGTATCTCTTTGGTGATTGATAAGATTTGCTATACTTTTGAAGAATCAAAAAATAAAAAGGGGAGAAAAGTCAGTAATTCCTGCGACAGACTGGCGACCTGTCCAGGGTGTACCCCGCCTCTCACCCGAAATGTTCACTGGAGACAGGCACCATCACCTCTCCCTACCCCGCTAGGGACAAGGGTGTTAGAAAATGGATGGACTGATGGATGGGTCAGTAATGCAGTAATAGTTAAAGTCATGCCACAATATTTCATTTGGAAAGGTCCTAATTCTGACTTGGCCACTCCCAAACCTTCACTTTCTCCTTAAGGATTTTCCAGTAGAGAGCAGAGTTTGATGGCTATGTCAGTTACAGCAATTCATCCACAAACCATCACAGTATCACCTCCATGTTGAACAGCCAGTACAATGGACTTTTTCTAAAATAGTGTGTTCACTCTTCCATCACCGGCTAAAGTGTTCCACTTTATTCTGACACGTCTACGCAATATTTCCCCAAACGTCTCTGAGATTATCAACATTTTTTTGACATATTTTAGTAAATGTGACTAAAATGTGACTTCCACCTTGAAAAGCTCCAGGAATCCCATTTTTGCCCAATCTCTTGTGAGGCTTGCAGTGCTTAGATGTTGTTCTGGGTTCATTTATGACCTCCTGGATGAATCTTCAATGTGCTCTTGCCGTACCAGTTTTGTTATGCCTGCCATCAACGGGAAGGTTTTGGATAATAAGTTCATGATGGTTCACTGGAGTCTCAAAGTTCCCTTTGGAAGCCATCCCAAAGAGATTCATTTGTTTCTCTCCTGTTCTCGAATTTCTTTAGATCAGAGCATCATATGTAGATTTTTGAGATCTTTTGGCCTACTTCATGCTGTCAGGTAGGTCCTGTTTAATCAATTTCATTATTCCATAGATGCTGCAGTAATCAAACCTGTGTGGCTAGTAAAACTGAACCCCTAAAAGTTTGGGTAATTACAGTTAATCCAAAATAATCTGACTGCGGCTCAGTGGTTGAGTAGGTGTCTTACAATTGGGAGGTTGTAGGTTCAATTCCAGCTTTCTCCTGTCACATGTTGATGTTCCCCTCGACAAGGCACATAACCGTATGCTGCCTGCCTATAAATGTCTTCATGTTTGTGAGTGTGAATGCATTTGTAGTGTAAAGTGCTTAAAGATGTGAGTAAGACTGAAATAGGTGCTACATAATTTTAATCCATTTACCATGGGGGTCAATTATGTGCTGACAGTGGGGCTCTTTAGTTTGGATAATTACTTGAAAGACGTATTTTGCATTTTCACAGTTCATCGTGAAAAAAAGGAAGAAAAGAAGAAATCTGTTAGACTTTTTCACAGTACAGCACAAATGCATCTTCTTCTTTTTTTGTTGTTTTGTTTTGTCTCAAGTACAACTCAGTGTTGTGAGACTCAAACACAAAAGACAGAGCCACAGTTGAAGATATGCGTGTAATTATGATGTCTAAACAATGAAAGCTGTTGCTAAGAGCTCTGGCAGACGGCTTCATGAGAAAAGGCAACACTAGTAACTAGTGATGGATGTGTAAAGGGAAGTGCACAACAGGTGACAAAATTACATCATGCACATTCACAAGAGCGCAGACCTTCGGCAACCCGTGTGCTCCCTGCTTGTTTTCATAACTATCTGGGCGTACGGCCTGGTGTGATGGTATGCCAACTGTTCCCCGATGTCTGCACTGGCACCCGTCGCCAAAGCCCCTGGCACCCAGTAGAGACTCCGGGGGCGGGAAGAGGCAGTCAGCATGTGGCTACATGTGAGATCAGGGAGATCAGGAATCGGGCGAGAACATGTCGACATTAAAGCGGGGCTGACATTTGATCAGCAGAACAACACTGTTATCAAACGGGGAGCTCCTCTGAAATGGCAGATTGCGTGCGATGTTAAATCAGGACAAATATCTGAGCCAGGTCATTTCTAATAACGCTCTGTTAGTCACAGGAGTTTTACTAGTAACGGTCGAGCTTTCCTGACCAAACATGAGCTGCAGTCAGCACTAAATGCTGCTGGTTTTCAAAATGTTTTCAAGTGACTCCATTGCTAAAATAACTTCAATGGCTCCTGGTAGACAATGGAGAGCATTTCAAGATCAACATCTCTGGACGACTACACCTCTGACCCTCATTAGTGAACCCATGACTTAAAGACTTTGGAGTTCCCTTCCTTTGACTCTCAGATCCTTGCAGAAGTGGTTCTGATTTACTACAGTGGGTACACAACGGGCTAGTACCAGATGGGAGCCTTTTTCCCTTTCAAACTGTATCTTCTGTGGTATGAATTCAACAGGACCTGAAAAACATAACTGAGATTTTCGTTCACATTGACTTGGTTGAAACATTTATGACAGTTGACCCACCACAACCTTTGCATTTGGAGTACAGACCTCACTATCTCCCAGTCCAATAGAGATTGAGTGGGAACAGTAAATATGCAAACTGGCTCCCTAAGAGTCAGACGGCCCATATTTGATCCAATAAAGCTATTTTTTTCAGCACCATTGTGGCATGTCTGGTGCTGAAAGTGGACAGAGCAACGCTGATTCTAAAACTTCACTTCCCTTGGTTTCATAACCTTGTTTTGCATAAAAATTTATGAATAAGAACTTAGAACTAGGGATTCAAATCTAATAAAATAACAAACAAAAAAGTTAATATTTTTTTATTGTTTAATCACTTTTAATTTTGTTCTGAGTGCTTCTTTCTTCATTAATAAGCTTTTGGTTATCAGGTAGTCTGTGGAACAATTAGCCAGTCGTTGTATATTTGTCTTGTGTACGTTTCTTTTGTTGATTATTACATTTTATTTCTGCAATTTATTGATCAGTATCCAATGATCTTTTTGATTTTGCTGAAAGGATAATCACCTTTTTTTAAAATTAATTTATATTATACAGCAAATGTTCAGATTCTTCTTTATATGTGATAAATGGAAAACATTTATATTTCACATTGACTTTGAATACATTTTACGACTGGCTGCTCTATGAACATTAATGTGATTTAACCTACCTTAATATCGCCACTCAGAGAACAATTAAAAACCGTGATAGCTAAGAAAGGTATACAATTCAACAAAGCAAGACATTGAAACAGAAAAAGTATAATATATATCAAGTGCACAAGTGAAATGACAAAGAGGATTTATATGGACTGCAGGTACATAAAATCTATTCAAGGTCCCACAATGTATTCAAGCTGAAAGCCAGAGAAAAGAAAAGAATCTTTCTCAGAGATTTAAATGGATCTATACTCAAAGCAGTGCATACGGGGGAGGAATATTTTTCCATAGTCTTGAAACAGCTGCTGGAAAAACTCGATCAGCCATGCAACCTAAAATGGATCTTGGAAAAAGAGAAACCGCCCGGTCCTGCAGGTGTTTCGATGTTGAGAAGATCACATAAAAAAAAGGAGGATAAACCATGAACCATGAAATTAAGTAAGAAACGTTGAAAATCAATGTAGAACAGAAAGTCCAGGCAAAAATTGGACATTTATATCAGTTTATAACCTGCTGTGTGCGAAGAGTTTCAAAAATGCCGCATCGAGGACCGAGCTACCCCGACACACAACGCACAACAGCTACGACCTGAGGTAATAAAAGCACAAATAAATCTTTTCAAGGTCAGTGAAAGCAAAAACACATTCATTTTACATGTCTTATCTTTTTATCCAAGTTACTAGAGATGTCAGGTCTCACACCCAAATTCATAACAGCAGAACAAATGACAGGAAAAAGACTAAAATAATTTCTCATGTAAAATTATTGGGCCGTCTTGCTCGTTAAGATTGAGAAAGTTTACCTTCTTGTATATCTTAATTTTATTTATTGGTTTCAATGTTTTGGAACAAAACAATTTAACAAAAATGAGCTTCTCAAAAACATAGTCGCAAGAGGGGATACAGAATAAAGAACAAATGACCCAAATGGGATCCCTGAGGAACCCCAAAACTGAAAGCAGCAACAGAATTTCTTTTTCTTTTTTTTTTTTGGAAAAGGACCCAAATACAGAGTAGGGGTTCAGAATGGTTGTAAGCAGAGTACTTTAATAAAGTAAAAGAATGTACAACAGAAATGCACTAAGATTATTTCATAAATAAGGGGGGAAACAGACCACATAAGACAAAAGAATCCATCAGGAAATCTAGAGAAGAACCCATAAGGCTAAACCTTGTAATAATGAACTAACTGTGGCAAGACCTTTTAAGAGATAACAAAGAACACAAATACAAATGAAAATCAAAACCCCAGCACTAACGAATTGTGACATAGAACAAGTACAGTCTCTTAAGGGAACAGATAAACTTGGATCTGTCAGGAACTAGTAATTTTGTTTCCAACCAGGTGTTCCAGTATCAAACAAAAGGATCAAACTTCATCAAGCAGGTTTACCAAATGTGAATCTGGTTATAATGATCCACATCCCCAAACGGGTCTAAAAGCATTTGAAAAAGCAGAGTTCCCTGTGCAAGGCATCAAAGTAGAGTAATTAAGCCCCGCTAAAAGAGCTGGTTCAGTGTTACGGTGTGATTTAGGGCTGTTTCTCTGTGTTAATTTTATTGGCCTTTAAAAGCTGAAGCTAATTAGGAATTTGATTAAAATGAGCATCAAAAGCGTTTTGTAGCAGACGCCAGGATAACTCTGACTAGTATATACTTGACTTTTAAAGCACAACACAGACAGGATATTATTTTATTGTTTGGCAGCCTGGCTAAGAGGTTTTGCTAGCTCTACACTTAAAATATAATAAAAACACAATACTAATAATATTAATTTTGAACACTAATTGCACCAAGGTGCTAGGTTAATTATTCTCTCTCTTGCTCAGGTGGGCATGACAAGACACTGGCTTTGACTTTATTTTGTCTAAAGCGTTCAGATCATAAGCTGTTGGCAACATCTGCTAGTTTTCTAGAGGAATAGTTTTAAAAAATTGGGGATATAAAGCAAAAAAGTATGAGATATTAGGGGGAGCCTGATAAAACGTTTGCAATATTTGATCTATAGGTGTTATAGAAAATGAAAGGCTTGATTAAGCAGACAAAAATAGCATTCACTAAGTGTACAAGGTGTCCTTTCTTACTCGGCTTGAAAGTGACAATTGTTTGCTTTAATCAGCGATAGTTGACGGTCTTCCACTGTTATTTTGTGGGTCATAAGCTGAATCTGCTACTACAAACAACCATTGAGTTGGCTATAATTTAACATCTTACCTCAGGATATCAGAATGACCTGTAATTTTTCAAGTGCCGTGATTAAATGTCACTTACTCATGCACTGTGATTTAGGAGAAAAATACCTTCAAAACTAATTAAAGTGCCCTAAGTGCAGTGGAGGAAAATTAGATATTTTTGAGGAAAGTGTACAACTTCAAAATGTATGCACGAACAAAAGGTGGTTTGTTACCATTTCTATTCTTAACAAGAAGGCAAAAGATAAAAATTAAACTACTCCTGTACAGGTACTCCATTCATAAAAGTGCATGCATCAGATTTACATGCATTGTTGATTCCTAGTTGTGTTATTCACAGTTTTGCTGCTTTCAGTGAGAGATTATATCGACGCAAGAAAAGAAGAATTTATTTCAGGGGATTCTTGAACATCTTTATTCTAAATCACTGCAGGCAGTTTCATACAACATAACTTAGCATCTAGTTTAAGTTTCATGTTATGTAAATTCTGCTTTTCTCTACATTAGAGAAAAGCAGAATACTAACGGGATGTTTTAAAGTAAACTCCACACTAAAGGTGTTTTTCTTGAGGAAAGTGACTATTGCATATTTTTATTACCTTTATTGAAATGATGCCTCTTTATTTCTTACCAATTCTATTTTAACGTAATGACTGACGTGCAATTTCTGACCAAATTGTCTTCTGTTATTGAACTACAGCAGCTCCTGTCTCATGGTTTACTTAAGCGGTCTCTTAAATACCAAAAGAAAAAGGCCAATCAATTAAATCAGTCAGTCAGTCAATCAATCAGTCAGTCAATTGAGCAGGACCAGTTTACCAGTAAAACACAATTAAAAGTCAGAAATGGAAGACAAAAGATCTCACACGGCTTCCTCATTGACTGAACACTAGTCTGTCTACCAACGGAGATCTATTTATACTAAAAGATCAAGCTGAACTGTTCCTCAGAAATTATGAATGCATTTTTAAACCCAGTAACCTCTGATGAATCTGTCCTTCAATGTTCTTTTTACTCTGATGGAACAAGCTACAGTAAGGTTGAATCTCTGATTGAAACTCCGCTCCAAGTGCCTTGAAGAAAATAATAACTTTCAGGAGGCTCGAGTCAATATCTGATGAACTCCTAAAATGCATTTTTTTTTTCTTTTCAAAAGACAAGGAATGTTTCAAGTTGAGTGTTTTGGTAAAAATGAACTGAAGCAACATTTCTGATTAAATATATAAATGAGTGTCTGAACTCATTCATCGTCATTTCAGCAGCGAAATCCTAAAGGCCAAGGAGAGATCTCGACATTAGATTTTAAAAATATTTATGATATACAGTGTACACCGTAATTATTTGAGGACTTGAAAATCTCAGAATACAGTTTATTGGTGGTGCATGCTATTAAGTCAGTAGTCAAAAACAGGAATAAGCGGCATGGACTTAAAATTTTATCGCAAAATGTTGTGGGATTATTGTGACAATGATAAAGATTATGATAAACTATTAACTACTTATTTTAGGTATCTGTAAGCACAAATATTGTTCTTGAAAAATATTCCAGTTTGAAATTGGCTTCTTTTTGAAGCTCTGACTTAAAAGTGTGATTTTTTCAGTAAACTACTCACATTAACCACATCTAATCATATTTTCGGATTTACTGATACTTATTGATGCTCTCGTGGAACAAACAGTTGAGAAAAGAGCAAAAGCAACATTTCTGATCACACCGTTTGTTTTTATAAATTTACCATCAATTTATCATAACAAAAACATCAAAATTCTTATAAGAAACTTTTAACAATAAATAATAAATGGTACTGTAAATGCCCACCCCTAGTGAAAAAGTGTACCTATTTCTGTAATTTAATTCAAAACATGAATATTGTGTGCTATCTGGATTCTTTAAGCACAAAGTGACGTACAGCTGAATCGGATGCAAACACACACTGTCTAAAAAACTATATATAACGTGGTAATACATCATTCTACCAACGCAAATTTCCACTTAATGTGTTTGACATCACAGGTGAATTTTATGTCACCAAAACAATCTTGCAGATTATTCTGCAGTCTGAGGAACTTCATGTAATCGTCACTAATAACCTGAGCTAAAGCCTCAGCAAGCCCAGAGTTGCAGAAAAATCAAAAAAATATTTAATAAAAAGTAGGTACTCCTAGCTCACCTAAAGGAGGTGTGATTCGATGTTAGAAAGTGAGAAAATAAATATGTATGTTAACTTTAACTGTATATTTTAAGCATACTTTTACAGGGATTCACTCACCGTTGTACAATTAAACACCCACATGAAATAACTAAACATCCACCCATACCAGAAACATTTATCAATAAACACAACAGATTTTAAATCATATGTTTATGTTCTTAAAAATGTTTAATTATATTTACAGAACAAAAACATAGTCAGGATCACATTGAGTAGTATTTCTTCTTTTTTTTTTGGCAAATAATAAAGATGCAAGTTGAAAATACTAAGCAATGTAAGTAGCCAAATCCAACTAGATAGTGTGCAGCACAAACAATTTGAAACAGCCCCACATGAACAACAGTAATTTTGATACAAGATCATAGTGTAGAAAACATGGTTTGCATGATGAAACTAAACAGAAATATGATACATAATTTTTGCTTTTTCTTTTTTAAAGATCACACCGTTTTCAATTCACAATGTGAGACACAGTCTCATGAATGCCGTCACACTTCAACAACAACAACAACAAAAAAAATGGAGTTCACCGGGATGGAGAAAACAAGCACAGTAGTTAAATGAATATTACTCCGATATTGAACAAACTGAGGCTGACTCAGTGCCATAAAGAGTTCTCGTTTTGGTACCAGCAGCAAGGCAAAGGTGCACCACGTGAAAATAAATAAGTGAAATGAAATCAAGAGTGAAACACAGATGGATAAGCAGGAAAATAAACTTTTCTTTGTTTGATTGAGACTGGAGTTGAAATAAAGAAGTTTGATTTAACTAAAACACATGTCTAACGCCGCAGGTCTCAGACATGACTTATTTACATTGAAAAATATGTAAGTAATATATTAAGTTAAACTTGAAAATGAATAGTAATAATCTTTTTTTTTTTTTTAAGTAAGCAATGTTGTAAAGCAAGAGTAAAGCAAGTAGGCAAAGGAGAAGAAAAGTCTTGGGGTTTTGAAGTTGGACATTTCTCCTCCTGCTGCAGAAAAAAAAACGCCCATCTTTAACACTTGAACAGGTAACGACGGACGAGAGCGAGCGAAAGCCATGAGCGCCGGCTGAGACGGGGACACAGTTTTTAGGTGGTCTTCACCAGGTCGTAGACATGAATGTGGACGTCGTCGTCGTATTTGATGTAATAAACGGTGGGCTTCGCCGGGACCTGGTAGATGACCAGCCCCGTTCTCTTCAGGCCGTTATCTGTCACGTACTCCACCTGTTTACCCACAAGGCTCTCTGGCTCCTCACCTGGCTTCCTGTCTGCCGGCAGCAGGTGTTTGTTCTCTGGAAGCAGATAGAAAAAAAACAAACAAAAAAAAACACATCAGACCGGTACAACTGAAACATGCAGTTTATAGCAGTTTTCTACATTTGTGAAGTGTGTACCAACGCAAAGTAGCACAAAATTGCTAAGTGGAAAGAAAGCTGTTTTGGTGTTAAAGCTGTTTTTTTTTTTTATTTAAAAAAAAATAAATAAATAAAACCTGACAATGCTAACTTGCATTTGGATCTAAAATACATTTGAAAAAAAACAACACAGTTTGCTGCATATACAACTACACGTCCTTTGGTGTATGTCTCTACCAGCTTTGCATATCAAAACCAAAGCTTTCCACCCAGTTCTTTGCAAAGTAGCTCAAACTCAGCTGAATGAATAATGAGTATCTGCACAAACAAATGTTTAACTTTTGCCCTAAATTCCTTAAGTTTTTGACTTTGACTTGGCAATTCTGACATAAATATGCTTTGATCTAAACCATTTTATTATCTGGCTGTGTGTTTAGCCCAATTTTTATTATCGTTTGCTGCCCCTAACTGGTTTCCTTCCAGAATTGCCCAATCTGTGTCTTCCTATCAACTCTCAACAGCATCCACGTCTCTGCTAACGAAGAACACATCATGATGCTGCCATCACCATGTTTCACTGTGAGGATGTTTTGTTCAGGGTTTGTTTCAGTCGACGCAAAATTATTTTCATTTAGAACTTAAAGTTTGATTTTATTCTCATCTGACCAAAGCACCTTCTTACATGTAACTGTCTGATCTCTACCTGGTTTCAGGCAAACTTTCTTTCTTTTAGATATTTTTTTTATTAGTAAATGACTCCAAAGCACTTTATACTAGTCAGTTATTCACCAATTAAGCAAGAATTACCACAGACCTCTTAGCTGTTATTTTGTTTAATACTTTCCTTGCTCAGCTTTGTAAGAAAAAAAAACAAAACTGCAAAAAGTAACTTTCCTTTCAAGTCATAATTACATTTAACTTTGTGTTGCTGTGCCACATTAAATCCTTAAAAAAGCTGTGGTTGGAAAAATGAAAAAAATATGAATAAGAACATAAGAAATCATTCTAAGCGATAAATGTGATAAACATGAACATGATGACAACAAGGCAGTAAAGTGATATTGTTTGACTCAGATTATTTAAATTCATTCTTTTCCCTGAACTCTAAACTGTTACAAAATATCCTAAAACATTCAGTGCGATACCAGAGCGCTCTTTACTGTACCTGACTCCGGCAGGACACGGAGATCTCCGTCTTTGTAGTCGTCCCACAGCTGGTACATGTACAGCACCGGGTCCTTCTCGTAGGTGATGTAATACCAGTGGGTCATGATGGGGGCTCGGGACAGAACCATGCCCCGCCACTCGTTTTTCTCCCCGTCCTCCTTCTCGAACAGATGCTCCACCGCTCGACCCACAAGCTCCTCGGCCCCAGGAGGCACCTTGATCTTATTGTTTACTGCGACAGAGAGAGAAGTCACTTTAATGAGCCTGAAAGCTTTGTAGATCCAAAATAACTAATCGGTTCATAAAAATACCAACATCAGTTCAATATATTGAAAATTGCTTCACATTAGCTAATATCAGATTTTAAAAGTTGAGTTGAAATTTCTTCCCATCTTAGAAAAGCGAGAAGCTAAGTTGACATTCACTATACAGTTTACTTGTCCGACAGGGTTTTCTAAGTCGGTCGGCATCAAATGATACATTTTTGTAAACAGAAGTAAAAAAATTAAAAAGGTAGATAGGTTTACAGTTACATTAATGCTTGCAATATAAAACTAAAAGATTCAGACTTGAACTACAACAGGCTCACCGACTTTCTCTGCCAAAACCTGCAGGTTGGACACCCGGTTGTCTTTGAAGAGCTCGATGCCGTAAATGCAGTCAAAGCCATCGTATTTGACCATGTAGAGGGAGTTGTTGACAGTGAGTCGCTCCAGGACTGTGCCTTTCCATTTGGTCACGTTGCCCTTTTCCCTCCACGTGTGCTGGATCCTGCGGCCCAAGAGGTTATCCGGGTCCGGGCTCGAGGTCGACGCTGAGCTTTCACTCAGCTCTCCACTGCTACGCTTCCTTTAATCACAACAGAACATATCTTTGTTTTAGGAAGTCAATTTAGAGAAAATTGACTTTTGATTGACTGTTATTGCAGAATCAACAGATCCAAATGCTTTTATGCATAAAATCACATTAAAGACACAGTTTGAATCCCCATTAAACTTGGATTAAGGGCTTACGGTTCGTCTTTTTTAAAGAGTAATAGAGATGAAATTTATTTTAATTTTCTTGACTAAGGTCAATTTGTCATTGAAAGTGTTAATTTTACATGTCTCTTAGATACCATGATTAAGAGACAAGAGACAAAAAGAAGGGGAAGCTAACCTAATTTTGCTATTGACACAAACAACAATGTGCATGCAAAAAAAAAAAACAACAAAGCAAAACAAGTCAGTTTTAATCATGAACATGTCAAATGTTGACTGGAAGAAAAACAACATGTGCTAAAAGTCGACTGATTTAATCAACCAGCTAAAGTATCCAGCACAAGATCCTGATTCTGTACAAAATTGGAAATAATTTTTACTTTGAACTGTCATTTTTGCTTTGATAAAGAAATTATTTATGAAAGAAAAAGTTTTATTTCAAGGCAAAATATTAACTGTAGCTGTTTTTTTTCTTCACTTATTATTACTCTGATTATTTTAACATTATACATATATTTTTCTTGCATTATTTTTCTTTTTCTTTTCATCAACTTATTTTATCATCATTTTTGTACAGCACTGTGGTGCAGTTTTAAACCTGCTATGTAAATAAATTTGATATTTGACATTTTAATGACAAAATAAAATGCTACATTAAAGAACGTCAGCCTTTTCTTGTTGAAACACTGTTATCTTTAACTCAAATTTCTTCTCCCTGCTGAAAAACTAAGGAAACATGAATCAAACATGGGGTTTTTTTTAACATTTTACAATAATATGTAAATTTTGTGATTTTTGCTCTTGTGTTTTCACTAAAGTTTCACTTCACATTATGAACTTGACATTCATAAATTTACCACCCACACAGGACAAAACAATCATGCATAGAAACATTCACACCTAAGCCCAACTTATTACACCAATTATCTTGGCAGTCATGCTTTTGGACTTTGGGAGGGAGTACCCAGAGAGAACCCGTGGATATAAGGAAAACATGAAAACCTCTAGCAGAAATACCTCTGGCTGAGATTTGGACCTAAAACCAGCTGAAAAATCACAATGCTACCAACTGTTCCACACAGCAGAACCACATTACCTCGGATTATTTGAATTTTCTCACATTGGCCTTACAGAATTAAATTATTTGTTTTGGCAGGCAAGTCTGGCAAATTTGGACAACATCCTAATTAAGCTGTCAAATATTGTCAGTCATTTGAAAAGACATGTTTTTATTATAAGGCGGAATTGCTTGAGTTTACCCTACCTGCCACGTTTCTTTGACATGTTTCCATAAATTCACACGGCCCTGTAAAACAATAACTAGGTTAGTTCAAAAATAAGTTTCGGAAAAATAATTCAAGCTCATAAAGTCACTGAGGAGAAAACCGCATTCAAAGTAGTTAAAGTGATCAAGTTAAGCCCAGCGGTTCAAGCTTAATCACCCGCAGATATGCAAAATATCAGAGGAAACCAGAGAACCGGATGTAAACAAGCAAACCACAGAGCTAACTACCTTGGTTTGAAGCTAACTACAGGTTACATATTTATGCTGCTAAGCATATGGCTATTAAATAACTTAGCACAGTGCTGCTAAATAAACACAACCGCGGTCATTCAAAAATAGAAAACCCCACTGCATGTTCAACATGTAACAAGTCAGACGACTAAAGCCCAGAGAGCGTTTGCGTCGCCACTTCCTGTAAAATACAACATATTTTACAGAAGGTGGTTTCTACATTTCTGCACATAAGCTGCTAGCCGAACAAAAGGAAACGCATCGCCATGTACGCGCTGGTTTTGCACCACTGCGACAGCGACTGCAACAACATGGAAACAAGAACCAGACAAACTGAATGAGCTGACAGCCTTTACCAGGACGACGCGTCAAATGTTCAAGAGCCGTCAGGAGAAGTCGTTTGTCCTGCCCGATCAATAATTTCACATGTGATTTGTCTTTGCTGAGCGGATTCCTCCACCTAACGTAGGCTACGCGGAAGCGACAATGTACTAGGAACTACAATTACCAGGAGGCTGCCGCAGCTCGCAAAGCCCTCTGGGAATGCTAGTTAGGCGAAGTTAGACATGATTTTTTATCTTCTGCAGCATCCATATTAAGTCTCCACTTGTACTTAATAATTTATCTTTTGCAAAGGCCGCATTTTTTACAAGCTGGTTAAGCCTCTTCGGTCCGGCCTTCATCTTCAGCATCCTGTGTTTAGACGCTGCATGAAAAGAACCATTTTTGTTCATATCATATCTGCAAACTCTGATGATCATCATTTAAAATGACCAAAATTATTTATATTGGCTAAATTCCAGAAAAACGAAAATTTGCTAAATTATTATTCTAAATCAAAGCCCTACATACATTTTCTTTTTATTTAGTAGAATCACCTGACTTAGATCAGACTTTTCTGGGCATCCTTTTACAATAGTTTACTGGTTGAACTTTTGGTCCATTCCTCCTCACATATAGTGCTGAGATCAGGGCATTATGATGGCTGCTCTGAAATATGTTTCAAATCTATTTTGAAACAGATTTTTCAGTTTGCGTAAGGCATCCTCAGAGTCATTTTGTTTTGGAAGAGCTATTTGCATCTGAGCTGAAGTGTTAGCATTTTGCATCAGTATTTCCAAACTGTTTTTTTCCTCAAGATGCCAACTGTTTCGTGAAGCTCACCAAGTCCCTCCGACGGCAAAACGATCTTATAACAGGATGCTGCCACCTTCCTGATTCGTGGTTTCCAGTCTGAGTGCCATGCATCTTCAGGCTTTGCGTTTGAGCCGTTGTCTTGGAATACATCTAAATAACTCTGATGCAAATGAACCTTTCAGAAGGTTACAAAGCCATAACGTCACCATCCAAGCTTTCACAAAGTGCTTATTTGTGCTTATTTAGCAAATAAACTTCAGAATGTGAAGACAAACGTTTTGAAAATCTGGAAAAAAAAAATCTCTTTATTGTTTTAAATTATAAATTGACCAAAAAGGAGACGTTTTGTATGATTTATGGGTTTACATCCTGTTTGATCAAAAAGCGAAACAAAAATGTACTGTAATAATATTTTGTCTTACATCCTGAGAGATTACATTATTTAATCAAAACTGCAGTACATTTTTTAGATAAGCTGCTTTCATGAGTCGTAAATGGTCTTTTGGTTGCTGAAATATAGACTTCATCCACAAGATGTCACTCTAAACACAGAATCTTTGTCCCTGCCGCTGCTAACACACTGTGATCATAAACCAGCGTGGACAGTAAATGATCAAGTACCCTGGGATCCACTTGACAGGCTATTTTAGGAGGAAAGATTTTGGAGGTCTGTCATGCGAACAGCGACAAACCAACAGACCATCAATTTTTTTTAAAACTCTTATTGCAATTCAGTCTATAACATCTACAGGTTATGTTTGCTTTCTTATTTCTTATGGATTGTTTATTGTTTATTAGTCTATTTAACTAACACGTTTGCAACTGTGGCATTTGTTTCTGTCAGTTTATTTGGTTTCACTTTAAATACTTGGACTAATGAAAAACTGTTAATTTTTCTAAATATTAAGGTTCACAACAATAATGAGAAACACAAAAATGTGAAATATTTGATCACTTATTTGAATCCAACAATCAAAAACATGATTATGCTTGGAGATATAGGTTGTTTTTTTTTTTTGCCATATTTTGTAAGTGTCAGAAAGAAGTTTCCTGATGTAAATGAAAGACATGCAAGGATGGGAGTCATTCTTGCCATGATGTTAACATAACTAACGTAATTTCTTCTTTGGACCATGATTTGACCTGGAGATGGGTTCTCTAAATGAGTTCATCGAGTTTTGGGACCTCTTGAGTAATTTACAGACATTGTAAAAGATGATTTAATTTTATTTTATGGTGTGGACCCCAGGACGAATAGTTTCTTCTCTGCTGGAGATCAATGGGGATCCTTAAATAAACAAAGTACTCTGAGTACCTGAACTCCAATCTCCTGCTTCTTTCATTTTATCATCTGTGACATTGCAGGTTACACACTAGGCCTGAAATGAATGAATGAATAAAATTAGAGATCTGGGTTTGAACTGTGTGGCTGCACCAGTTTCAGAGTCATTTCTGAGAGACGGTTTCTGAGACGTGTCAATGTTGGAGCACTGAAAAGCTCAAGGCACTTTGTTAAGAAGCCAGTGTTGCATTGACACAAAGCTGTCTGGTGTCCAAGGTTGCGTCCTCTGGTCCTTCCTGTTGTCACAGCAACAGAAAAACATGGATGCTGGATGCTGGAAAATTGGGCCGTCTTCTTTCAATTTTTTTTTCACTATTGCCCCTCATTACAGCATCTGTTTAATCAGAGGATATTCATCTGCTATCAAAATTTTATTTGCTCACATTAGCACTCTGCCTTTTACTTCTTGAAGTCATAACGGATGTTCTGCTTTTACATGCACCCCCAAGAATGCAAAGCCCTGTGTTTACTTGTCTGGATGACTGACATTTTCTGGAGCTTGCAGGTTTCTGTGTTGCTCTGCCATCAGAGGAGGGGGAGAGCCCTCAGCGGGCCTCTCTCCTGGAAACCCATGAGAACACTGACTCCAAAAATAGAGGAACCCTCTCCTCTCCTTCAGTCTCCGCTGTTCATCTGTGTGTACAATATCTATGCATTGCTTCACGGGATGAAGGACACAGAGATCATCTGCCCACTCATTCATTGAGACTAAACATATATTGCTGGGAGATTAAAGAGCACAACATAAGATTGGCTCTTAGGAACCAATATTGCTAGCAATAATTCCAAAAGAGGGAACATTACGAGCGGATGCTGCATTGAAATGTCTCGAGAGCTGAACTGCAATCATGCCGATTTGTATGTTTAAGAAATCCTGTAGATGTTGAACGAGAGGTGCTGCAGATTGTGTACTGTATCTGGGTTTTTGTTTTTTTTCTGTGTGTGGCAAATGTACCTTTCCTCTTAGTGAATGAAAAACAAACCATCTTGAGCCAAATCACCACGAATCACCATGATTCTCCATCTTAAGTACACTTTGACTTTGAAGATAATGAATTATGACAGACTGCAAGATCTGTGTATGCTAAACTGCCCATGTTCATATTTGTAATGAGCTGAAAAAGCCTGTTTGTGCTTTGTTTTTCTGCAGATCAGAGTTGATTCTCTCTTATAGAGCAGGCTGTTTCCCCATCTTGGAAACTTCTTCATTCAGCAGAAAGAACAGGCGTCTAGTTGCCAAACATTGTAAATAGTGGTGAGAATTGGTCAAAAAATGTCAATGTTGAAAGACTACAGTGCGATTAAAACAAAAGCTTAAAGACAAATATTAGAGCAGGTTGGTTTAGTTATTGGAAAAACTCTAAACAAAACCTCTGACTAGCTCTAGATTTAACTGGAATCGTGTGTGGGGATGATTTCAGATTGTTTCTAAGAAACAAACACTAATTAAACAGCAGGTGCAATGTTAGCAGAATATAACATTTTTAAACATCATAGCTGTGGGTTATTGTTTCAGGGAGAAAATAACATAACATTTGGGAATATATAACTTAAAATATGGGACAATATGAGCTTAAAATAAACCACAACATTTTGTTGTACGTATTGGAATGACGGGGAAAGTAATTATTCAAGTATTACAACTCCTTTTCAGTATTTTTTAGCTAACCGTATATCCCCACAAACACAAATAATACACTTAAAAAACCACACCTATTTTGAAATATACTTTTTGGGACACTATAGTTGCACAAAGATGTGCAGTTATTATCCCAAAACCACCCACTGTAATTACATGAATCATATATTTGTTGAAGCTCTCATGGAACCAAGAGTGGGAAAAGTAGTAATCGCCACAATACTGTCAGGTTTTATTATGCTGGCAGCTGTTCAGTCAAAGAATCAAGAAAGGAAGGGATTGTGTGTATTTATTCCTTGTGTAGTTTGTCTTTGTTACAGTTGGTCATTTTCCTTGTTCCCCTGTTTATTTGCCCCCTTGTGCCATCCTTTCTCTCGTCAAACCTGCAACCTATTAGCCAATCAGCCCGGTCTATTGTTCCAGCATTCACTCTTTCAATATATATATATATATTTTATGTGTCCCTTTCTTCAAAGTAGGCTAACAGGAAAGGGGGACGGAGAGGGTGAAAGACCCTCGTCGTCGGGTCTGGGAGTCAAACCTGCGACAGCCGCATCGAGGCCACGTTGCCTCTGAATGTGGGTCGCGCTAACCCCTCCGCCACCACGTCACACCCTACTCTCTCAATATTTGACCTTCTCTCCTTGCTGGCTCCTTCCTTTACACCCTGCTGTTTTCTCGGAGCCAGTTCCTGTGTTCCTATGTTTTTGTAAGTTTATCTTTTCCGTCGTTTTTTCTTTAAAATATCAAATCAACTCTCGGATCATGTTGCTTCTCGGCTGTTTCAGGCTGAAATACTGGGATATATCCAGGACAGAAGTGGGCAATTAAATAATGACGGCTTTTGCAAAGTATAAATTAAGTGCTACAGAAATAACTGCATGATTACTAATTGTTCTTTCCAGCAGCTAAGGGTAACATCTGCTATCCTGCACTTAACTGTAGCACTGAATGATTCAGTCTAATTACATTCATTCAGTGTGATAATAAGTAAATCCTCATATTAATTGGGTCTTAGGATTGAAGCTCTTACTGTCAGAGAGAATTGACCCTAAGAAAGGGTCGAGGTACATCTGGCTCCATTTGCTCACACCTCTAATTAATTCCCCCTCTTTAACATGAACACACACTTCTGTGTCTGTGCATGTGACATAGGAGCTTTTGACCCCAATCAAGTCAAGCACACCAAACGAACAAAAATAACACAATGTGGGATTTACCTCTGACCACCAGGAGCAGGCGAGGCGGGTGAACTAGAGGCCGCAGACATGCATAGAACAACACAATTTTGTTTCCATGAAAAACAAAAGAAAACGCAAAAAATGGCAAATGCAAAGACACCAAAATTTCTTCTTACAAAGCAAAGTTCATAAAATTGACAAAACAGAAAGGTAGATGATTAAGTCCTGTATGAAAAGCCATAGGCAGGAAGAGACCTGAGACTGGGGCAGAGGAGCATTTTCAGCAAGAGAAAGACTCCAGTTATACAACCACAGCTGCAATGAAGTTGTGTTAATCAAAGTATATTCTTGTGTTAAAATAGTCCAGTCAAAGTACAGATCAGAGCCCAGACCAAAATCCAGTTTGTAATTTGATAAATACCCCTGTTTACAAATATGTTCAGTCTGAGCGAGCTGGAGCTTTGTCTGCATTCTGCTGTATTTAGCAAGATTGTGATCCATATAGATAATTTTTACCTTAAGAAATTAATTATATAGAAAAAAAAGATTAGTTAATAAGCCAATGGTTGTCCTGGAGTTGATGCCACTCTGCAAACAAAAAACAAAAATAACTCTCCTGCACCTGCTGTTTCATTTTTGTTAAGATCCTGCGTCTGAAATGTATATCTTTCTTCTTATTTTATTGAACTCTCCCCCAAACAAAACAAATTAAACATTATTCAAATTGCTCCTTCACATTGTTGGTTAAATTTTAAATATCGTGCTACCTTCAGAGGCTGCTTGACGAAGGAAAGGTAGAGCATAGTAACGCTTTAAACTTAATCGTGCTTCAAACAGCTTGTGGAGTTTATGAGCCCGAGGAGAGCTGCAGGAGAGAAGCTGTGAGCCAGCGACAGAAAAGATGCTCCAAAAACCAACCAAGCTCAACTCGGAGGGCAGATAATGATCTGTTGACTCATCACTATTAGGGACCTCCTTTGAAGATGAGCACTACGTTAAGGTTTTAATTTAAATACTGGTTGTACCTGCTGTTTTTGGACAGACATGACACCACCTTTGTTCTTGTTTGTCCTTTAAATAAAACACAGACACTTGGAGATTACTTTGCAGTGAAAGTATTTTTAATAGGAAAAACGTAACGGAAAATCGAGACCTTTCCGAAGCTCTCCAAAAGGCATTCATGACATTAAGAGATTGAATGAAAATGTTTTATTTGTATTGGAAAAGTCAAAGCATGCAGCAACTTGCTTCAGTTATCTGTGAGATTTGACCCAGAAGAATGCACTTTACCCTGAGATAATAAACATCGTGTTTTGCACAGACATTGTTTGAATTTGATTAGAATAAATTTGGAAGAAAAACTCTTTGCGTTGCTTTTTGCAGCCTCTCCAGTGGGCTTCATGCCTCTCATAGACTCGCTGTCTGTCTTCCTGCCCACACTTTGTCTCCCTAGCTCAATCCTTTAATCTCCACATAAACCCTCCCTGACTTCATAGCCCTGAGTCATACTGTATCACATCCGACTCTTCTCTCCTGAATGGTTTCTTTTCCTGTTACGCAGACAGCAGAGGGTGCTGCACCTTCAATTGCTTTCTGATGTTGCTTGCTGATGCCATGGGAGCTCTGCTTGTTTGTGTATAGATGTGCGTTTGCAATTTTTATCTAACCTCTAATAAAGAAATCTGTAGCTAAAGATGACATTAGTTAACCAAGAAGTGGTGTGGGCAAATTAGTTTTAGGTGGACATTCAAAAAGTTCACTAAGCATAAATTACAAGGCCATAAAGCAAAGAAACACTAAAGATATGTTGTCAGTCAAAATGTTGAAACATTTTTCTCTAAAAAGTGCATCAGTCAGTCTCCTCAGTTCCCAAAAGTTTCTAAAGAGAAATGCCAAAATTTCATGAATTCTTAGAAATGTTTCATTGGCTTAAAACCAAACAATAATTACTAAAGTATTTCAGTATCAGTATCTATATAGTTAAAACCAGATACACTGTTTTAGGTCAATTAAAATTACCAGCAAATCTTTTTGGTAATTTTTGAAAATTTAGAATGAGGAAAATAATTAGAAAAGGAAAACATTTCAATTCACAACTTTACCAACATTTCTTTAGTATTTGGTTATTATTAGCTCTTTAAAAGTATCAAATGCTTTGGGTATTTTTCCATGTTGCAATAGCTGGAAAATTTCTCCTGACAGAAGTAGTGTAACTGCATCAGGTTTGTAGGCTGCCTTGCTTGAACTCATCCTTTTTAACAAAACTTTTTCATGGAACTAAGATCAAAATTTTATGATGTCCACTAGAAACATTAACGTTTGTTGTCCTTAAGTTGTGCCTGGTGTAAAAAAAGAAGCAATGAGGGGACAATAAAGCGCATGAATCTCAGATCAATGGATTCATAACAGAAGGGAAACTCACTAATTGGGAAATAACTCAATTGGCAATATAAGAAACCACCAAAGAAACAGAGACAAACAGGAATAATTTAAAACACAGAAAAAACTAAACCACAAAAGCCACTAAATCAAGTTTTCTTACATTTTTTACTAGTTTAACGATAAACTGACTTTGACATCATTGTATTAAATCAGGATTAAATTGGACTGATATGAGCTGAATTAGGTGCTAATTGGATTTCTAGATTACAATATGAATTTGAGCAAACTGAGATGATGTGCAGCAAATTGGCTCTATACAAATAAACTGAATTAAATTGATTTAATGTGGTGCTGATAGAGTGATTGTTAATGTAATGCTTTTGAATTCATCCAAAGCATGCACACTTCCCACCAACCAGTCACATCCGAGAGGCCTTTGATCTGTTGATTTAGTTCTGCATACGTATATATTTTTTTGCTTTCTATTTTAGGCAGAATAAATCCACATGACGGCAGCAAAGTCAATACAACAGTGCAGCTTTGTAGGAACAACATTCCTCATCCCCTTTCCTCCCGGGCTGCCAGTGTGTGCGTAAGTGCGCCTTTTTTTCTCAGGGGCGGAGGGGGACAAGCTGTGTGACTTGTTGTGGGGCCTGTGGGTGAGAAAACGAACACCAGAAGGAGAAAGAAAGAGGGTCCGCAGCTTTCTGTGAGTCAGCAATTAAAGACATGAATCTCTTTTTTTTGTTGTTGTTGTAAATAATCTCCTCTTCTCATTTCTCCTCTCTCCACCCCCCTCACTCCCTTTGTGCCCTTTTCACACTCAATTTCCCCCTCTTTTCCTGCTTGCTTCCAATGACTCTGCATGTCTCATTACTAAATTGCTTCTGTGTGCAAAAATAACAACTCATTGCGATAATGACTCAGTTAAAGCAAAGAGGGACAGCTGATTTAAATCACACATCCGCGGTCCTATTGTCACTCCTGTTCCAGAAAAACGACTGCGGTGGTAAACATAATCTGGTAAAAAAAAAAAAAAGAATTAAAAAGGTTGAGGATTTAATTTAATTCTTTTGCTGTGTGCTGTGATCTGACAGCGTTCATCTGTTTAGAGCAGGCAGAGACGTCAGAGGCACTTCGCTGAGAGCAGAGATGCAAGGACAGAAATAGATCATACTGGGATATCTGAGGAGGGGAAGGGAGACGCCCTGGGTATTCTGCCATCCTAGATAATACAGACTCTCCAGCCTGTTTGGGGTGGAGGATAAACACCAGCAGAGGCGAACATGAACGTGCTGCGGTCATGCTGGTGCACGCATGTGTGAGTGTGTCTGAGTCATAGGTTGATCACGGCATTGACGGCCTGGCAGACGGCGAACGAAGGAGCCTTTGTGTCAACCTTACTGCGTTAGAAACAGAGCCTTTGAGCAGAGGAGAACATCTGTAATGTGAGAAAACCAAGCATCATGACTGTGAAATACATGATCGTGTCTCTCAGCTGAGCTGCATCAGTTTGCAGGACATTTCAAAGAGTTTGAAGAGTGTTATTTTTATTTTTAGTCCTTGTTTTATTGATCGTTTTTTTTTTTTTTCAGTTTCGGTTGTTGAGAATGTTTTTGTAGTTAAGGAATAAGGGTATCTTGTAAAACACTTCCATAAATCAGTAGTAGTGGATCTGTGCTTCAATACTCATTAGAGAAAGTAGGGCACATTTTTGAACAATTGGTAAAAGTTATAGATGAATTATCAATATTAGGGAACACTAGGTTTTAAACAGTTACTGTCTAAAGACTACTACAACTTTATTTTATAGGGTTCATACAGCTTAACCTTAATAACAGAGGTGGAAAAGTCACCAGTTGTCTCTGAGAGCATGGAGAGTGGTGCATCCTTAACCCTAATTGTTGTTTCCTGCCAGTCAGCTGGCTGAAAGAAAGCTACTGAAACTCATCATTGGACTACAATGTTGAGTTCAAATCTGTCATGAAGTCAGATACAGGCAGGAGACATGAGGCATGGAAGTGAAAAAATAAAGTTTTTACTAATGATGAGGATAATCAAAACTTAGAAAAAAGAGTGTAGGGAAAATCAAAAAATAAGAAAACACCTGAAGAAGACAAGGACATCAACTGATGGTGTTAAAAACAGGATACATGGAGCTTGATTTAACTGGACCAGGGGTATTCAACCTCCATCCAACCATTATCTATACACCTTGTTCTCCTAATTGTGATTTATTTCTGATTTTAACACAACAATGAACATAGATTCAAGTCATATTTGAGACAGTAACTTGGAGAATAAGCACAAACCAATAAATGACAAGACAAAAACCCTCAAAACCCAGCAATTATTTAAATAAGTAGGAGGATAAAAAGTAGATAAATATACTTGGATTCTTACAGGTCATGAGGGGAAGGGGATGCGTATCTCCAGCAGTCGTTGGGATTCAGCTTGGACAGGCTCCCAGCCCATCACAGAGACACACAAAACAAACAACCATCCACACACTTATAGATTAATTAGAGAGATTTGTTTTGGGTCGTGGGAGGAAAACCCACGACGCACTGGGAGAACAAGCAGATAGACCTTAGGCTGGGATCTGAACCCAAGACCTGCCCATGCCTAAAGTACTTAAGAGCTAATTAAGATATTCTGGGGAGCTGCTTCCCAGGTTGGCCACTGCTAAAGTCATTACTACCACTATTGACGATCTGTGAATTCAGAATACCATTACAAAACTTTCAGACTATTAAAAAAGTTTGTAAATTATTTGTCATGAGAACACAGTTCAACATCCTTCAGAGTCCTGATGACTTTAACTTGGACTTTCTTTAATGACTCCACATTCTGATCAGCAGCCACTCTTCTTTGTATTCCTCCCCATCTCATTCAGCCACATCTCCCTGAAATCCAGGTTCATCGTGACTGCTCTTTATTTGTCCAAAAAAGCGCAGCGAGAGCGCGCAGATTACTCCCACTCACTTCCTTACTCACCTCATTTCTAATGCTGCAGCTTATCAGATGAAGGTGAGACACGATGCTCAAGATCAAACTGTTCTGTGCAGAGATTGCATTGATGAATAACATATACTGATGCGGCTAAATCACATAGTTCAGCAGATGCAACATGAATATGCACTGATGGAAAATATGCATTGCTATGTCTCTTAGAGCGCAAACTTGAGAGTCCTGATCTGAATTTGAAATAACTACTTATTTATTGTCACTTTATGCTTTGTGGGTTTGATGCTGAGTCATATTATTGTTCAAATATTCCTCGCACAGCACTTTTTCCCCCCGTATTTTTGGTTATAACTCTTAAAGCAGATAAGTTACAAAGTTGGAGGAGAATTTCTGAACTTTAAAAAATAAAATAAAACCTCAGTTCTAGCTTCCCTCATGGATCAGGTTGACGATATATACGCATGCTGCCAACTGAGTACAATTGAAACACTGATAAATGTTGGAAGGGGCAGGGATGATCTTATTTATTAAATTTATTGTCATGGTTCTCATAAACGTTCACTGAATGTTACACAAATATTTTATTACAAAGGCAGTATAGGATTGTTAAAAAGGTGTGGTGTTAGATAACCTTGAAAAAGCTTGACTTGGTGATTCATATTTCTTTTAAAATATTTGAGCCATGAAGTAGTTGCTCCAGCTTTATGAATGTAAGTGCTAATGTATCTCTAATATCCTCAACTGAAATGTCAATTTTTAGTTAATCTTACCTGTGAAAACACATTTTATATGTACATTTATGTCAAAATAACACATTTTGGCCCACTTTTGTGTTGATTTGACAGTCAAAATTGTTCTGTTAAAATGACAAACACATTAGTTTTGTCATGAAAAACACAACATGTGTTGTTAAAATGTGTTAAAATTTAACACATCATGTGTGGTTTTTTTGGAGACGTCTGTTTGAAGTGTGGCTCCAGACCCGTTGAATACCCAACACAGCAGATCAGTAGTGTGTTTTGTGGCTGTATAAGCACATCTGAGATCTAAATGCACATGGTCACTGGAAGCAGTGAACAAAATCTGCACTGCTCAGAGAATATAGCAATTTTACAGTCTTTGTTCTAAAACTGCCAAGATTATTACTGAGGACCAAAAAGAGTCTTGATCTGACTTTACCAGCCCCTACTTGCCTCAGGCAATTAATCCCTGTGTTTGGGCAAGTGAGCAATTTTCCTTCACTTGTCCAATCTGGTGAGAGGTAAAAAAAAACAAATGCAGTGCTTCGTGCTGCAATGCTGGACCTCTCCGTTGTCTCTTTCTGTCTTGAGTCCATTAATCATATAAGCTTCGAGTGAACGAGCCCCGCTGGCTGTTTACTTCCTGAGGGCAAATTTTTTTATTTAGCTTCTTACTGCTATCCTTGTATCTTTCCATCCATCTCCCATCAATGTGCCGATGCAGATTTTAAATGTATTCTCCATCCACCCGGTAGTCGGTTTTTACCCTTTTTTTTTTAACTGCGATGATAACACTTCTGCTCCCTATGAATTTGAAAATATCTGAATTTCTGTTCTTGTGAGACACAAATAGCGCAGATTTTTCTGAGTCACATAGTGTGATGACTATCAAAATATTGCTTAAAATTATCAATCCAATTTCTAAGATACAATCTGTTTCAATGCAAACAGAAGTTCAAAGGAACGGTGATGAGATTCATTTTTAGAAACTGCTACGAACCGAACGCAGAACTCTGGCCCATTCTGAGATAAAGCTTTGCAGAGGTTTAAGGCAAAAATACAAAACTCCAAGTTCTGGATATCTCATGAAACACATCTCAGTCCATCATTAGAAACTGAAAAGAGTGCGGCACAACAATCAATCTACTAAAGATGATACTAAAAATGTATGTTTTTCAAGGGAATGTAAGTAGTTCGATTATGGATCTACAGAAAATAAAACAGTCTGGATTAGTACAGTGTACCAGATCCTTAAAAGCTGTGGTAACCCGTGGCTTCTCACACGTTTAAAGCTATGTGTATGGGATGCTGTTTATGGAGAGACTACATCTGTTCGGCCTCCTTGAAATAAATGAAGACATATGTATGGCTGAACGACCGCATGGCGGAGGGCACAGCGCTGCCTCATTGAAGCCGAGCACAGAACCTTGGGTGTGTTTATTGTATTTGTTTGTTTGAGCGGGACTTTTACAAGGTCTGTTTGATCCGGGAGGAGATACAGAGATGAGGGTGCTGGTTGGACCCAAGGGTGCTCTGTGTGAAGATGATGGATGCTGAAAGACCTTCCTCTATCCTCCTGACAATTAGACTGTCACTGCTGTTCTCTCCCTCACCCAGAAACAATGCCCTGCTTAAGATGCCTCAGCACACAGACATCAATCTTGTCTAGGGCCATTTAAAGTCACTACCAGAAATTATGTTTCAGCAAAAAGTCCTGAATTCAAAGTGCAAGACCCCACAGCAGGATGCGATTGTGATTATGGTCACAATAGAACAAACCAGCTACATTTGGTTTGTTCAACAACGAGAGCAGAAGCATCTATATAACCAGAGTTGCAATGGTAACTGAAAGATTTATGGCAACAGAAGTTATCTTTTTTTTTCTGTCACTTTCTCTAATTTAGCAAAACTGTGCTGGTTATTCACACAGAGTGAAAAAAATGTCATGCAAAGCCTTCTTCACATTACAAATACAATTAATTCACAAAGCATAAACAGACATCAACAAGATTCTTTAAAAAAAAAGAAAGAAAG
Source organism: Xiphophorus maculatus (assembly GCF_002775205.1). Classification (NCBI taxonomy): domain Eukaryota; kingdom Metazoa; phylum Chordata; class Actinopteri; order Cyprinodontiformes; family Poeciliidae; genus Xiphophorus; species Xiphophorus maculatus. The sequence continues at coordinate 12,094,475 of NC_036448.1, forward strand.
AATCTCTCAGAACTTGAGAGAGCAGATGCACGAACAAAGAACACCGCAAAAGCGGTAAATCCAGGAACAAATCACCAAACAAACAAAAGACTGTTGAGGGAAAACAACAGTATATCGGCTACGGATCTAGTGCTGAGCAGCTAAAATCATGGAGCCTTAAAATTGGAAGGAGAGAAACTGGCCAAGTGAAAGTGGGGATTAAATGAGAAAGAGAAAACAAGAGGTGACATGGCAATCCAGAGACAAGATGAGGGTGACTGAGGACATCTAGGCTAGAAAACAGCAGAAAAGATGAAAAAACAATTAAGACACAATTCTGACTAGTAATATCTATTCTGTGGATTTAAACAAAAGATGGTTGTATATTGTTTTGCCTCTGACTTCTGTGAAAAAAGTCTTAATCCATTTTAATCTACTATTTGAGACAACCACACCAAATAATCTGAACTTCAGCGATGACATTAAACCAATTGACTTTGAATCTTTTAAGAGGAACATTTTTGTTCAAGTAATTATTTTTACTCAATTGCAACTTGTCTAGCTGATCAAAGCAACAACAGTTTTTGCTCAAGATCAGCGCACCTGGGAAAAAAACACATGGAAGCCATTTCCACAAATCTGTCAAAAATCAAGTTGTTGTCAACCTTTACCTGAAACCAGAGTTAACATGAAAACCAAACAGTAACTTGTAAAAACTTGTAAAACACCACAGGGTACCTTCACTTTGAACAAATAAATTGTGCGCAATGACATGCTGCCACGGAGAGATTGGGTGGAAACTTTACGCTGATTAGTTAATGAGAGCTTTGAGACGGGATGGTGGATATTTTTGTCCTTCACTGCGAGCGCATGACAATGTGCGAATGTGTGAGCGTGTCTGCTCGGATGAATAGCCACAGTGTCACTGAGTGCAGACCTTGACAGAGCAGAACAGATGAGATGATTCAGAAGCAAAGCATTGTCCTGGCTCTCATCACTTCAGTTGGCAGCCCAGAGAAAATATTATCACTGGAAGTGGATGATGGAGCAAAATTACAGTGTGGGGGCCTTCTGCTTCCTGCTGCAAAACAATCGCAGCTGAAAGAGACTGCAGACTTGAGGAGATTAAATGTTTTGTTAACGAAACAAAGTGCATGTGAGAGAAAAAGGGTAATATTATCTGCCTCGAGATTTTCTCCTTGATTCCTCTAAATGAATCATATTTCCTGTTGCTCATGTTTCTAGAATATCACTAATATCTCAAAGGCTGCCACGTTTTTGTCTCATCCTGAGTAAATCTCCTCACTCTTTTGGACAAAGCGGATGTTTTCTGGGTCACCTGTAATGGTAGGTGTTTAGCAGGTCACAGCGAGCGCTGCTCAGCCCAGATACTTAGCCAGAGGGCTCAGCAGACAGATGCCGTTTCACCTCATTCTTTTTCTGATGCGTCTTTTTTCATCATTAGACATGCTCCGAGAAAGTACTTGGTAATCAGCCAAGATTTTGTATGACTAGTTACGACACAGTTATCTAGAAATTGGAAAGTAAGTTGTTTTTTTGTTGTTGTTGTTCGTGACAACGCTACTCGGTGTGGAGGTTGTTACTGCAAGAATAAGTAAATAAAGTAGGTATAAATTAACGTGTGTGACCAAATTAAATCTCAAGAAAAAGATTGGAGAAGCCTCTAGAAGGTTCCTATGGCTTGTGTTGTGTTTATTTGTTTAAGTTAGACATAAGCAAATAAAATGAAGTATGTGTAGGAATTGGAAATGAGGTGATTATTTGACCCAAGTGGGTTGAATAGAGACACATCTAAACATTAAAGGAGGACTTGACTTTTAAACCCTGTAAGAAAACAATTATGAAAGAGATTTATTTTCTCAGAAAGATACTTTTTAGTAGCCTGATTGTTTATGTAAAAGGTTATATAAAGAATTACATAAAACAGTGTATACATGTAGCAGCTGAGCTCTTGTTAGTTAATGCCCTCCTCTTCCTTCTTGTAGCCGAGAGGCATATGACCATTGCATAATTTGATGTTGTAAGCAAATGTGCAGCACTTGATAGGAGTTTCTGGGAAATGCTTACTATCTGATAGAATAAACTTAAAGAAAATTTGTCATTATCATTCTAACGTGTCACGTGTATGAGGAAAATCCAGTTTAGATGTAAATGTTTTACAGAAAACAGTAGTTGATTAAGTTCATGATCTATTACTGTCTCATAAGATGTTCAAATAAGAACACTAGTAACTAATTCAGCAACTATTTGCATGAATTCATCATCTTTTTTATCTAATTGACACAGCTTGTAAATGTGCAACCCTTGCCCCTTGTCTTTGGCTGTGTGCCTTTCTCTTGATCATTTCAGATTGGTTCACTTCTCACTTCCTCCCCGGCCCACTGTCCAGCAAACTGTGATGTGACAGAGGCTGCCTGCGGCTGTAAGATGATTTTCTGTATCTATTTGCTGTCATGCTCACTGACTCATTCATGGACAGAGCTTGGACCAAATGCTAATCCCGGTATTCAGAACTGAGCCGCGTTCCCCAGATGATTCCTGGAGCAGAAAGACGTGGCTGGAGTTGCGGAAATGATGGGGCATGCGAGGTTAAAATTTCTGCATTCTTTTTAGTTTTGAACAGCTAGCTTTCAGCACATTTTCACATGTCCTGATTTAGAGTTATTGTGTGCAAACGAGAACCAAATTACAGTTATTTACTTGCATGTTAGAGACCCACACATTAATTTGGCTGATAGTGGGAAAAAGGCAACAATGGCTTGGCTACCAGAGGAGTCCCAACAAAAATTCTTTGCATAGACACGGACAACACCAATCGCTCTTTTAAGCTAACACTGTGTAGGAATAAGCAATACATAAGGTTTCAAGGCGTAGGGGGTTAATCTGGCAAATCTCTGTTTTCAAGCTCCTGTTGGCTAAAAAGAAAGAAGTTCCTTTCATAAAATGATAAAACCTTTTAGTGTGCCTCTGCGTTCTTTATTTCAACTTATCTGTAACTAAGCATCGCCACAGAAATAATATAATTAACCAGATGTGTCCTATTTAAAATGCCTCAAACACTGAACTTCAATTCTGATGTTGATGCCAAATTAAACAAAACCAATTCATCCCCACTTATTTGCTTCAAATCTCAGCAGCAAGTAAAATAATGCACTGCATTTGATCAGTGTTATTAGTATTGCATGGTCTACATTACAATTATGATTAAGTTCCACTTTAGTCACTCAATGAGACATTCAGGACAACAACATGCCAACCAGAAAAATAGGATGGATCCCCAGTAACAAACCCTGGATCACCACTGCCCTGAAGAGACAAGAAAAAAGTTTTAAAAGAGAGACAGAGGCCAGGAATATCTTAGGACTATGAATATAACAACTTAAAGTCAAGGAACAAACTCAACATTATCTTCTCTTCCTCACCAATCCTTTGTCAACTGGCAGCTTTGTCGCTCCTCAGAGGCTTCATCCTCCACCTCAGTCATGAGTCACTGACCTCAGCCAAGTCAGGAGATGTGGGTGCTCAGCTTGTCTCTCATGTTGGTCACTAGTCAGGTGAAGAGATGGCTAGAGAGACCTGAGAAGATCCGCTGGTCCAGACTTTGTGCCCCAAAGTCCTGAAGGATGGAGGAGTTCTGCAGCATCTCTTCAGCCTAATCAGGAAGCAGGTTTCAGTGCTGTGGAAGACATCTCGCCTTGTCCTCAATGACTTCAGATCTGTCATATTATGAAGGTCCAAGAAAGACTATTGTCATGTGAGCGAGCGAACAAGCAAACATCTTGACCTCTGTGGGCTCTGGTTGAAGATGACGACACCATCACACCTGCTTCAACAAATCGACGGCTATCTGGGCGAGTCAAGCAGCATTGTGAAGAAAGAGGTTTTTATGGTTCTCTCAAAAACGACTAAAGCTCTATTTAAATTAATAATCTGCAGTATTCGAAGTCTCTCTTTCCGTTATTTCTTTAAACTGTGATCATCCAATCCAACAAATGACAAGAGTGATCAGCAGAATGAGCTATTTGGCAGTCCAGAAGGATTTGGTACGCTTTTATGGCCATGCGAAGGTTTTGCATAAACCAACCAGAGAGACGTTGAAGAAAATTCAAAATATAATCTTAATTTATTAACAAAAAAAATCCAAAAATGATAAATTGGGCCCAAACTGAGGTCAACATAACAAAGTACAACTCAGGTGGTAACAGAACAAACTCAAGCACAAACTGACCTCACAAACAAGACAAGAGGGGAACTTAAATAGTGGCTGATCAGACCACTAACACACACTAGGGGTAATTAAACACACAAAAACCTAACAAATACTGGTCAGAATATTACTAAATCTGTAAATGAAATAAATATCAAAATGTAACTAACTTTCCAAAAAGAAGAAACATTAAATAAATGGTAAAATTAAACTAACCCTTTGGAGTCTTGGGTCTAAATGGCCGTTTTGGTCTAATTTTGAATTTACCCTTATATTTTCACCATAAAAACTATTTACCTTACCTTGTTTGGTATCATTATTTTCAGAACATCCTAAACTTTGTGATTTTACAGTGTTTGTTTCATTTTGACAAAATTTATTATCACATTGGAGCAAAAAACACACACAGAAACATGACGTCATGCCCGCCACAGGGCGGGCGTCGACCTTAAAAGGCTAAAGACCAAATTTCCCCCTCCCCTGGTGAACAAATGGAATGGCCCGCTGAGGAAGTTTGACAACCATATATGGACACCAATCAGCTGGAGCTCATCTGTATGATTTTCAGCAACAGGTCCAGAGGAAACTGGTAACTCAAAAGAAAGAAATTAATTTGTTATATTTAACAAAATATACAAAGAACTGGCACATAAAGTTAACTAAATGGGTGCACAACAAATAGTTAACTAAAGAGTCAGACTAATGAAAACAAATTTAAAGATAAAAATCTAAACTACTCACTAATCAATATATAAAGTGATATTAAGGGAAAACAGAAAACCATTACCAATACTGTCTGTGTGTGACAGTTGGGACAGCTGTCACAGGCCACAACCCACATACAGTACCTATGTCTGCTGCTCAACTCCTACATGAATTTTTCTTACTAATGTGGCCCCAATTAGATAGAAATAAAGTAGCTTTCCATCAATATGGCATCATTGAACAAACACAAATCACCTTACTTTTTCTGCTACTGTGGCTGACATAAAAGTTTAGTTAGTGAGTTTCAAACCAAATTTTTGAAAAGTTTTGGATAGGAATCCTTGATCAGACACTTGCAATTTTGTTGGTGCAATATTTGATTCTTATTTGATTGTCATTTTCCGGAGTAATCAGCAATGTTTATATTCCAAACACTGCAATACAATGAAACCATGGTATTTTTGCTCAAGGACATCATAATTTTATATGGGCCCATACCTATTCAACAAAGAAAGATTCTACAGAGAATAGATTTGCACCAAAAAGGTTCTTGCTGGTACTAGCAACTAAGCCGCATTGCTGTCCCTCCACCTTCCCTATGGACCTTATGTCAGCCTGAATATCCATGAATTACAGACGTAAAAAAACTCAAACGTTTTACCCTGGCAAATGGATAATAATCTGCACCTGGTAGAGACTCACTAAAGCTGAAACAGCAGATTTTGCTACTTGGGACCAGAATAGAAGGCTGAGAGGCTGATGAAGAGTAAATGTGTCGGACAGCACGGCTAAAGTGTAAGGAGATGGATGCAAAGGGACGAGGATACCGGTAAGGAGCTAAATAAGCAAATTGCCCTCTGGAGGAACCCAGACTGGGAGGTAGCGCACTTGATGCTGATATGATTAATTGAAGTAGGACAGCCAGGGACAAAGTAGAGGACCAGCACTGCAGAGAAATTGAGGTAGAGGACAATCCTTGGCCCTATATAAAGGATGAAACTATATGCTCAGACTCGTATAGCTACACAACACAACCTGATGTAGTATTCGCCTGCAGCCCCTATCAGTACATTGCTCGCTTCCTCATAGAATTACAATGAAAGAGAAAGAGAGAGAGTGTGTGTGTGGGCGCATGTGTGTGGCAATAGAGCTGTGGAAAGAGGACATTATGTCACATCAAGGTAAAACTACGGACACGCACTGCGGATGGCCTCACCCACATTTGTACAAACTGCGTGTAGACCTGAGGAGGCAACACAAACGGTGTAAAAGCTCAGTGTCAAAACCTCACCTTGCATGTAATTTTAATCTTTCTATCTCAGTGCACCATACATAATCAGTGAGGATCCAGACAGCTGTGTGTGTGTTTGTGTGGAGGTGTGTGTGTGTGTTTTAGTATTTCTCACCTTGTGGGCAGGCGTGTAGGGGTGTGTGTGTGTGCACGTTTAGAGGAACGGATGCAGACAGAGAGCAAATGGGTGGGTGTTGCTCCCAGGCTGCTACGGACTTTGTCCTTGGGCTGCCCTCATCTCTGATGCGTGCACAAACACACCAGTTCATGTACCCTTTCTGTTTCAGACTAATAGCAAAACTAGGACTTTCCATGTGCATGCAAACCCACTTAGGGACAAACAAGAAATGTTGCTTGCGTACTCCTGGGTGGTACTGTGAGTTGACGTGCACATGAACACAAAACGGGAAGCTGTTAGTCTGTGCTCAGACATCTCATCAGGGATGCAGCGGAGCCCCTGTCTGCAGAGCAACAGAGAAAAAGATCTCATCTGATGTGGGGTACAACGAGGGTGTAGCAGCTGGCCAGCTAGGAAGTGTGTGTGTGTGTTCACATGTTTGCAGTTATTACCTCCAGGAAGTATGTTGCCTTGCAAAAGTATTCAAATCCCTTTAACCATGTACAAAATGTTAAAAGTTAATTGTGATTGGATGTATAAACCAACACAAAAAAGGGTAAGTGTGAAGTGGGAGGAAATAATTCATGTTCTTTCAAAATAAATTTGTGAAATGTGTTGCATCGTACTCGCTCCTCCACTAGCTAATACTTTGCACAATAACATCTTACTCCAGTTACACCAGTAAGTTTTGAGGGTTGTAAAACACCTCAAGCTCATTTAAGCTGCATGTCAAGCTTCACCAGACAAGTTGGTAGCAGTGTTGCCTGGCAGCAAGAGAATCCTGGGTTCAAATCCCAACCTGGGTCTTTCTGCATGGAGTTTGCAGGTTCTACCCATGAATGTGGGGGTTCTCCATGTACTCTGACTTCCTCCTACTCTCCAGAAACATGACTGTTTGGTTTGGTATGAGAGTGTACATGACTGTTTGTCCTGCATGTCTCTGTGTTGCCTAGTGATGAAGTGTCAACCGGTCCAGGGTTTAAGCTGTACAAGTCACTAGTTGACCCCCGAAGATAAACACCAGCCTGTCCGCAACCCAGCAAGAACAAGCTGGTAAAGACAGTGGATGGACGAATGGACTGTGGATCCTCAGCTGTATTTAGGTCTGGACATTGATTACCTCACATCAATACTCCAGCTGTTCAATAGCACCTGGCTGAATGTCAAAATGATGTGAAGTGTTTTCTGGCACACGTAGTATTTTGCAGTCAGGCCGGGAAATTTCGCTTAAGTGACCAGATCTGACCAGAGCTACACTTTTAATATTTGGACAGTATTGTCCAGTATTTGTGCCCTTACTGTACAGTACATACTGCAGTTCTGCTTTTGTATAGTTTCTATTTTTATCTTTGTGTGAATCTTCATGGTTACCAGTCACTTCGCTGCCGTCGCACTGGAATATCCTCGCTGTGTGAGACAACACAGTAAAGGTTTTTGCTGTGTTGTCTAAATAGCTCGTGGCAAACTGCAGACACAACTTCATTTGGCTTCCTTTCAACAACGGCATTCATTTAGCTAATTCTCCTTAATGGCCTGGTTTTGAAAGCAAACAACTAATTGACGTACTTTCCACAGTTTCTACCACCTCGCCTGTGAATTTCTGCAGCTCTACCAGAGGTACTATGGTACTCTTGGCAGCTCCCCTAATTAAGGCTCTCTCTTTAACTTCTCTTTATCCCTGACCTGTCCGCTGTATTCCTTTCTCTTAATGTTGCTATTTGTTTACTAAGGTTATCCAAGAAACCTCTGAGACCTACAGAGAACAGCTGTATTTATATTCAGATTAAATTATACACAGGTGGACTTTATTAATTTAGATGATCTCTTAAATTAAACTAGACTATACATATACTGTATGTAGGGATATCATGGGCTGAGTAAAAATGCATTCCAAACATTTCAGGTTTTGATTGGTTTCATTTTCCTTCCATTTCACAGCTTTATCCTGGGTGTTGAGCCATCATATAAAACTGAAATAAACAGTGCATTTGGTGGTTCTGCTGCAAGAAAATGTGGAAATGGTGCATTAATACTTTGGCAAGGTTCTCAATTACCCCGTTTCCACTGAGAGGCACGGGTCAGTGCAGTTCAGGCTCATCGTCCAGAGTATCCAGGAATGAGGCGGTGCGAGTCTGTTGTATGGGCCGCTTTAACAATAGAAACAGACATAATAGCATACCAAACGGCACTAACCCATGCCATACCGCTCAATGAAAATGAGGCATTAGTTAAATGTTCAACACTCACATGCTCAAACTACTGATTACTCAAAATACCAACAAATACAGGCTGACAAAAAAAGGTCAACACACAGGGATAAGTATGCCAATGCGCTCATTTTTTTATTGCACAACAAGGTATTTTATGTCTGTTTATGGATGCTGAAACAACATTGCCACTGACTGACAGACCAGCTTATTGAGATAAACCAGGGTGTGGTTCTGTGTTGTTGACCAACAAAGGTGGTGGACAAGACAGCCTTTTGGACACAGGAGCAAATCAGCCCCTCACCCCAGCCACCAGCTGTGTATCGCAGTCTGGAGAGACAAGACGACTACAAAGATCACCCAAACCAGCCCCATTTCCCCACCACCATCATTTTAGACCAATTTGGTAAGAACTGCGGCTGGGGCTGGGAGCTGAGTTGTCCCTGGAATATAAACATCAACTTAAGACAGAGTTGAAGTTGAGTAATACCTAAGCCTGTTTTTGTACGAGCAGAAGCCGAGCACAGCCTGAGATGTTTGCAGACTGGTTTTCATTGAGAGAAGAGACGTGTTTCAGAGATCTGTGCTGTCATCTTCATGGTGCTGGTAAAGTGTGTCTGGATGCCCACACTGAGCCGTTCGTGCAGGCTGTGGAATGCTACTAAGTCTAGGATGTGCTAGAGTCAATTCTAGAAAGCATTTCAATATTGTTTAGAAGTTTCAAAACAACTGTGGTTGTGACCTTTTATTGGTGTTTTTTTATTATTATTTTATTTGTGCTGGCATTTCTCAGCTATGTGTGGGTTTCAACCCCCTAAATGGCATCATATTCTCAAGTGGGACCAACATTATAGAAGGAAAGGCACAGGAACACACACACACACACACAAACTCAAGCACACAGAGTCCTGAAGCAGAGAGAAGGCTTAGGTAAGTTAAGCAGGCTACAGTAGCTACGACACAAAAGTTAAACTGTAAGACTAAATAAAATCATTGTACAGTAGTTGGTACACAACAGTTTCTAGATTTGAAGGTCCCACAACAATCATACACAGAACTCTGCTTAAATGAGAAAAATACAAGCATGCACTCCTGCTTTATCTGTCAGCTAACTCATCTGGGAGTCATGTTTAAGACTTGCTGTGACTCAAGATTTGGATTCAGTCTTGGACAGAATTATTTTTCCCTTTAGTGGCCAACACCAGACCAGTGTGCAACCAGCATCAGTGTGAAAAGCTGTGCAACAGCACAGACCGACGATAATCCAGCATATGAACAGCCTTTTATTTATTTACTCTTTTTTTTTAATCATTTTGTATATGTATTTTGATTTTGTGCAAGCATTTCCACAGTTTTGCTAGTTAACTTCTGCTGTTTTTGGCTCAAGCAGCTTTCCTAAGTTAATGTCTAGACTGCTGATATCCACCAGGAGCTAGCCAGAGCTCACCCTCTCTTTGTAAAAATGATGCTTAAACACCCGGCTGTGGTGAAAACCCGAGAAGGTGCCCCACATCTCTGTGTATACCATATGTACAGAACATGAACGAACCGAGTACAGCGCGCATGGTGTTGGAAGGTTCAACCCAACATAAAATGTGCAATTTTGTGTTTCCCCTATCAGGGAAAATTGTATATACTGACATTGTCATTGTAATTTAGCAATACTAGTCATCTAATGGTTTGTACATATATTGCAAGTTGGAAATAAAAACACATATTTGCATTTTTACAGGCACATACATACCACAAAGGAGACTATGTGGAAACTAGATGTACTAGGCACAAGGTATATACAGTCCAAGTGCAGAGGGCACATTGTAAATATAAATCATAAATCTACAACCAAATAAAACTGACTGATAACTTAGAAAGAACAGACATACATAAGACCCTGATTTGCTAATAAATCAACACCAAGGCATTCAGTACCCTCAACATCTGGTACAGCAAGAGTGAGAGGCTTGAAACTTTGAGATTCTCAATCACTGTCAGTCAGTGCCAAACACATTTGAAGGAATTCGTTCCCACTTTACAGCAAAGTCCAGAAGAATAATTATTAAACAATCACACTTTGAACCGGCCCACCATCAGGCCAATACAGCACACACGTCTCAATGGCAGCTAGAAGCCGACACACTGAGCAACCCGTGAGACAAACACAAAAACAGATAAACTGGCAGTGTGCGCTTGGCCGGGGCTGTATCGGGCCTGTGGCTGACGGTTCAAACGGAGCGGTGCCGATCAAAGTGTCTCAAATGCCATCCTTTGAGTAGGAGGGAATTACACACTACATGTAGATGCAATGAAACAGAGACGGTGCCTGATATTGCCTGAAACATTAGCTCTTTAATTCTCCATTCATCTTGCTCTTGCCGACTGTGGACTCATTCAGAGACCTGCACAGTCTTGATAGCAGCTTAACAGGGCAAACTCTGGTATTAGCAAAAAGAACTCAGGAGAAGGACCAATTAATCAGACAGAACAGTACTGAAGCGCACAGAAAAACACAACTCAGACAAATTTCATTCAGAATGGTGTTGGTGTTTTGGTGTTCACTTTTCCCACAGGAAAAAAAAGAAAACAATTTATGATTCATGTATCACTGAAAGGTTGGGGAGGCGGTACTGTGACTCAGGAAAGACTAAAATAAGTTTTTTTACTCTTTTGTGAAACAGAAAATGTAATTTTGTTTGCTTCATTGTAGGAGTGTCTCAGTTAGTTAGAAATGTTTTGAAACATAGATTTACTTCAGTAATTCAGCTTAAAAAGTAAAACTCGTATTATAGATTAATTACACAATTCAAACTTTTGTTTCCATTAATTTTGTTGATTATGGCATACAACTAATAAAAACCTACTTTCTCAGAAAATAATTTGACATGAGACCCATAAGTCAGAAAGCACTAAAACCCTCCACAAGGAGAACAAACCACAAAAAGCCACTGCTAAAGAAGCTGGCTGTTAATAGCATAATATCCACGCATATTAACTCATATTAATGAGAATCTGAATGGAAGAAAAAACTGTTGTAAAGAAAGGTGCACAGCAACAAAGATGAGAATTAAATTATTCAGAAAAAAAACTAAATTCAAGATTCTGGGGAGTTTCAACAAGTAGTGGACTGGGGCTGGACTCAGTGATGATCATAATGATGACGATAGATACTTTATTTATCCCCAAAGGAGACATTTATGCATCCATTTCAGTGCTTTAAGAGCCACCACACAGAGATCTATCTAGGACAGACGTTGCATTATTTGTTTAAAGCCAGTCCTGAACCAGCGAGGTCAAAGAGGTCTTATTATGACTAAGGAGAAAAAGGACTGGACAATTTGCCAAGTGGCCCAAAGTACTTTTTTTCAAGATGGAAGGAAATAAAAATAAAGATCCTAGGGTATGGAAGAAAAGTGGAGAGGCACATAATCCAAACTAATTGCCGTCCAGGCGGAGGTTTCCACAGTAAGTGGTGATTTGGGGAACAATTTCCACTGTGACTAAAATCACATACCAGGAAACTTCACGTGACAAGCTTTACAAAATTAATACTGATTTAATTTTCTAACATGAAAACCCACACTAACAATGTCCATGTTGTCAATGAGTTATACAGACCAAAAAGCTAATGTGACCTGTCAGTGTTTTCAAGGGGCAGATGAAAGACACAAGACTCAACAATGAAGACAAGCTGAAGGCCACAGTTAAACTAATCTTGGGCTTCCTTGACATCTCAGCAGAACCTCGTGCCGAATACTTCCTTCTTGTGTTGCATTGATGCAGTAATTCATGCAAAAGGAGCCCAGTCAAATATTGAGTGCTTATAAAGTGCAGTACATGGACAGCCATAATCATCAAAACAAACAGAAATACATACGTGCTTAAAATATTAAACTGCATAAGAATTTCAGTTTTTAATTTGAATCACTAAAATAAATAAACATTTGAATCACCTTCGAATTTTAGTTCCAACTGCACAAAAATGACCAAAGGTTCACAAGCCATACAGTGAAGCCCTTGGATAAAGACTGTCACCAGTTTTTAAGATCTCACAACGAGAGACCAACAATCTTAGGATTATTACTTCATGGGGGTTTTTTCTGTGCCAATTAGAATTACTCAAGACGATTAAGTAAACGAGCTCAAAATATGGGAATAAACATGTCTACATAAATCAATGGAAAGCCACATTGTGGCAATCAATACATAGCTGTGAGAAGGTAGCAAACCTGAGTGAAATGTCCAGTGATTTTACAGTTTGGCTCCAAATCAATGTTCAGAGCTGAAAAAGTTGGCCACCATGTTTGTTTAACACAATGAACCAGCTGCCCCAGTTGACTTCCCTTTTACTCGTCTTTACAGTTTAACCATATATTGGGTCCAGGAGAAGTGTGACGACAGTTTTGAGAGAACAGAACATTGAATTTTTTTTTTCTTCCTTTTTTTCTTTTTGATTACAAGGTTGTAGTGCAACACAAGGTGCTTAAGTGGACGTCCTCACTTCTCACTTTGGACAGAGAGGTTCAAAGTAGTTCCAGCACACTCTCATTCATGCCCTTTTCCGTACATTTTTTTTGACTTTCGTTAATATTCAGATCTGGGGTTATTGGGTTGTAGTATAAATGGTAAATACAGCAACCTTCAACCCAAATAAGCATCAACAGATTATAAAAAAAGATCACACAGACACTCAGCAACTCATACAGCAATGCTCAGTCCCCCCTTGCATCATAAAATCTTCTGTCCCTTTATTTACATGGCAGTTTAAAACTGATTAGCTGTCGTCCTCCTCGTATGGCATACATTCAGCAGGAGAAGGAGTTTTTAGATTCAACAGGATCAGAATGTTTCGAATAAAAATAATCAAAGCCTTGACCCACTCTCGCACTTCGAATGGATTTCTGTGCACCTAAAAGTGGAGACATTCACCGAAGTTCTAGGTGATTTTTTTCCAATTGAGGCGTCTGTACCCCATATTGGCCACCCTATGAATTTAAACACTTGAAAATGCCTTTCGGGTGACATTTTTGAGGATCTGACTTGCTGAGCTCAAACGTGGATTCATCCTGTGTCTTTAAACCAGTTGTAAGCAGTTAGTCTAGTGTTTTGTTTTCTTCTTTTAACACAAAAATAACACAGCAACATACCCTTTCATTCCCTCACACATTTTTGGTTAAGGTAACAACATGGTCACTGGATTACAATACCTCAAGTGAAGCCACAATAGCTGCTGGATTCTTTAAAATTTCACATAATAAAAAACAAAAAAAAAAAACATAAAGAAACAAGTCCACTTTCCTGTACAGCATAAGTATAGATATTCATATTTATATATATATATTTATATATATAGGCGGGGTACAGTATTGCAGAATTATATTGCATGTGTTAATCGATGAACCTAGACAGAAACAAGCAAGTATACAGTATGGGTTGTTCACAAATGTTTCCTTTCAGTAAAGCTCAGATTATTAAACCATCTTTGCCTTTAGGGTTACAATCAGTATGTTGAGCAAACAGCTGACCTCTTTCCAGATGATTCATGAAAACAGGGCAGTGCCACCGTCAGCATTTCCAACCAGTCATACTTGACGATGCGTCGTAGAGTGCATGAGTCCCTTCTCTGAAAATGGAACCAAAACGTATAAACAAAAACTCTCTGACACACGCGTACTCACACGCACGCACACACACAGCAACACTCACATATATGCATACACGCAAACCAAATATATGGCTTCTAACGTTGAATCAAGGCAGTTAAATAAATGGCATTTTCTTCTATGTTTCTTTTTTAGTTGATACAGACACAACCAGACTTGGTGTTCAAGCTCAACTTTGGTTTTGGGTAGATACAATGAATATAACGTCCTTCCTTACTTTTTCAATCGACTATTTACACATTGATGTAAGATCGACCAGCGGTCTAAAACACTAACTCCACTACTAGTTTGAACGGTATGAAGATGTGTGTTCTTTTGCTACGACAGCTTATACGGAGAAAAAAAAAATTACATTTAAAACACTTTTGAACGCTTAAAATGTCATTGTCGTTTGACCTCAAGTCCCTGATTTTCATTTTTAAGTCCAGCTCCTGCTAGATTGCATTGCATGGATTCTACACAGTATGTAATTGGTACATTAATCATACTTTTCATCATATCTTTACAGTAAAGTCAGCGATATGCAGTAGGTGTTTGGAAGCAGAGTGAAAGGGGTGATACTAAGACTAAAGGTGCTGGCACAGTAGACCAGACCAGTTCAACCTTAATTTTATATACTAATATAATCGTATTGACTCCCTGTAGTCAAAGTACTTCAATACTTCGAGCAGCTCCTTTCTTCCTGCTGACACCAGCACACAGTGCACCAAAGTTGAAAGACTGGTGGCGCTGGCAGTAGCTGATTGGTCATTTAGCGAGCTGAATGATCAGCTGGACTGACCTTTACCGCACTGATTCTCCTACAAAAAAAAGGCCTCTCTACTGAGCTCCACTAGGGTCACAAGTTGGAAGACAGCCGGGATCTGGCAGAGTCTAGCTCCGGAAGGCTGACAATCGAATCTTTCTTGGGAACTCCAGAGTCTGGAGGTCCCGGTCCAGCAGCTGCTGCTACTGCCCCCATTCCAGTAGGTCCACCTGGAGGAGGAGTGGAGGCAAAGGCCACCCTCTGCTGGGCTCCAGCTGGTCTCCCCACACCCGAGGGTCCCGGTAAGTTGTGATGGGGAGGTTGTTGGGGGCCAATGGAGGAGTTGGAAGTGCGGGTGGAGGGTGGGGGGCTGGGGGCTGCAGAGGAAGCCTGTGGTGTTCCTTCCTGGGGGAGTGAAGGCTGAGATGCAGACAAGGCCCGGGTGTCCTGGCTCAAACTACCCATATGGAGAGAGTGGGTGCTTTTGTGTGAGGCGGGCCTCTGCTGGGTGGTCTGTGTGGGGCTGGGTGCATGGTGCTGGACAAGGGACAACTGGGACCCCGACGGTCCCACACTCGCCATGTACTGAAAAGTCCGTCCTGTAGCTGTGAGCGGGCTTTGGACCGGGGGGCTAGAAATAGCAGATCCAAATGCCCCTCCAAGTGTTTGGGGAGGTTGAGACTGAAGGGGAGACATTGAGATCGGACTGGACAAGTTCTGCATCACCTGAAAACGTCGCACCATGCGCGGGGACTGCAAAGTCCCCGGACCCACCAAAGGGCTGGCCATTTGAGGGCAAAAGCTCATGGCCACAGCTTGCTGGAGGGTGGCAATTGCAGAGCCAGACTGAGGCTGACCCGGAGGGGCAAAGATCCCACCTATAGAGGGAGTCATAGACATGGCCCTCGGCCGCTGCAGATCCACTAGTTTCACCATCTCACGGTCATATTTGACGATCTCCTGGATCATTTCGTTCTCCCTGTTGTTGAAAACTCCGGAGTTGAGATCATGCTGAACCTTGTGCATCAGGATAGAGTTCTTTTTACCTACAGGAAGGAGCAAAGAAAAAAAAGAGGCGACATTAGAGAATATAAAAAGCAAGGACAGTACAGAAGGAATAAAACAGCTGAACAATGCATAAAAAGAAGCAAATTAGAATTTGCACAAATAAAGCAACAGTAGCTTGATACAGGATGTGATGTCCTTCACATCAGGTACATCCTCTGTTCAAATAAGCCCTAGGGAAAGTAATGGAGTCACTTTGTACCTTCATATATTGTTACAGTGTCCTGTGTCATTTTCAGAGAACAAAGCATATAATTTTACTGCCCCATCTACATTTACTGCCTGAAAACATTAGATTTTTGTAAATCACGATGCAAGAATTCATTAATGGTGACAATATTAGACTTAGGACAACATATTTCATGCCTTGAATTAACCCTTAGCCTAGCCTAGAAAACCTTTACCAGATCTTTGTATAATCATCAAAATGATGCTTTGATGTGAATCTAGTTTCTTTGGATATTTTCTCATTTGTTGTACCTATACGATCTAGGCGATCAATGGCGACGGTTTCGAAGGCTCTTCTCATCATTGGATACTCTTCTAAAACCTCGTTGAAGTTGTCAACAGACAAAGAGTAGAGCCGACAGTACGTCTCTGCTCGCACGCTGGCTGTTCGTCGACCCCTCGTCAATAAGCAAATCTCTGAAACAGCAAGGCAAAGCTTGAAAATAAATGTAAGAGCAACAGCACCTAGGAAAAGCATCATATCCAGGACAAAGACAATATCCCACCTCCAAAATAAGAGCCATCAGACAGTTTCATAGCAAGTGTGCCTTTGGTGATGACACTGCATACGCCGTGCTGGATGAAGTACATTTTTTTGCCAATGGTGCCCTCTCTTATAATATAGTCTTGAGGTTGGAACACCTCAAAACGTAGCTTAGTCAGCATTGCTGTAACAAAGTTTGGTTCTGCGTTGGCAAACAGCGGCATGGATGCCACCAGTTTTCGGCAGTTGAAGTTCACTATTTCCTAAAGAGAAATTAAGCACAATCAAGCACAAATATACATATAGATAGACTATGCTCTCTTTTTGCATAAAACCGGTCACAGGGTGTAAACACACCTTGTAAGCTAGACAAACACACATTAGCTAAGCAAAGTCTGCACTAAGAATGAAACCATCCATTTCAGTTTAACTAACAGATGAAAAATCAAAACTCTAACCTTATTTATGGAAAATAGGCCAAGTTGATAGATCTTACCTCTCTGAGAGGTTCACTGAGTTCCCCCAGGATGCTTTCCTCGTCAAACATCTTGCCCTGGTACCTGTGCTCATAATAGTCATGGATTTTCTGTCGGAAGTCGGCAGGCAGCTTGTGGAAGGACATATACTGCTCCACTTGTTTGTACTAAGAGAGAGTGGGAAACACAGACATGATGTGCTGTTAATGCACTGCGTAAAAACTGCTTTTATTGCTACCCTTTCAGCTACAGTATTAAAGAACATAATACGCAATAGAGGCTGCACATTAGCGAGGACAGAGACGTTGCATGCACACGGCCTCTCTTTCATTGTTTTTCAGTGCACCGTGGTTTAATTTACTTATTTCTGTCCAAGGGTAAATGGAATGATAAAGTACACCGTCCTAGAAAAAGACCAAAGGAAGCGACAAATTGATTTGCACACAGTTAGAGAAGCAAAGAGTATTCACCCACAAAGAACAACCTTGGTTTAAGGACAACCCAAACTTGGACAAATGCCTTCCGACTCACCTTAAACCCAACTACATAAACTGAGAGATTATGCTCTAATCTTTGAAGTGTAGTAATTGTGCTGACTTGTGTTTGGAAGCCCAGTTCTGTTGACATCCTAAGGGAGCCTGCCCCAAGCAAGCAGCTGGTCCAAGTAAAGATATGCAGACATAGCAGCGAAAAGCAAAGTAACAAAATGAAGCACAAGGAAAAATATTAAGTTGATTCTGTCTCTGAATAATGTAGAGACGAATAGATTCTAACAAAGAAAAGCCACATTAATTAAAAAGATAGATGTGTTTGTTGAAATCTCTAGGTCTTAATAAGAAAAGTCAAGTATTGTTAATCAGAAAAACAAGATTGTATTTTATAGTTCAACTTATTTCAGAGGCTTACAGAGTGGACAAAAATATAAAAAAGTTAAACAAACACAATGCAAACAGAAACACCGGTACTTCTGGCCAAATTTTACTATTATTGAGCCTCAAACCTGATGAAAGTTTAAACATTAAGCTTACAAAGAAAACAGAACTACATGTATCAGTGATGAATCATTTGGGTCATCATGATATTCAGCGTCCAATTGGACCATAATAAAAAAGTGAAAAAACATAATCTGCTTATTTTTGTTTTTCATTTAATCATGCCCTCGGTCACAAGAACGTAGAAGGTCCGGACATGCATGGCAAGAACTAGAGAAGTTATTATTAATACAACAATGACCACATTCTCTAAATGTATCAAGGAACGTCCTCTGATGTTTGCTTCAATAGGTTTACCTCACTGTAACAACACAAACCAAAAATGCACAGTTCCTTTCTGCAGTAGAATACACTGTACATCCTGCCAGATGCCCCTAGCAAAACAAGTCCAACTGCTCAGACAGTTTTACAAGCTCAGAGTCCTCAAGAGCAACATATAAACTCCTCCAAGGCAAATTGTTTATTGTCAGAAACAGACAGCCTATCCCTTTGCTTCTAAAACCAAGAACATTTGGCAAACAAACATTTCTGTTGAAACAATGTGGACACAGAATAACGGCTTCAAAACTTTGCTGCTCAGGGCAACGAAATCTTCACCTTTCACGTTCCCTGGTTTTATGATAGAAACTCAGTGATCTGTAATACTGAATAGAAAATAATCCAAGCCACTCTATACATGATTGTGCATATATATTACATTTAAATGAAAAAAAAATAGTGATGAAAACCTTATCCCTTATAAGATGTCGAATGTCAAATTATTTTTTAAAAAGGCTGGTTTTCAGCTTGCAATTTGTGTTAATTGTGTATTTCATGAGGTTTAAATGAGTTTTACTGTTAAAAGATTTTAAATGAGATTTGACGTGAACCGAAGAAGCTTAACGTTGTTTGGTTTTGCTCTGCGTTGGGAGCTATCAGTATGAACATTAATGTGTGAGGCTTTCCTGCTTGTTTACTGAGAGGCCACTGCAAACTGCTGCCAAACCCAGCAGACTACAGGTGGTGCTTAAGGTGGAGCACAAAAAAAACTCCTCCCCTGCTACTGAAATTGATCTTGTTAGTGTTTGTACTCTAGTGGTGAGGTGGATTGGTAGAACAGGCCTAATTGTTACTAGGAGACTTTGTCAGTGCAATACATTTTGCAGTCCCTGTAGTGCCTTTTTGTCTCTAATCATTACTCTTAGGGACAAGTATATCATGTGTGTTTTTAGGACTATCCTTGCCTGGAGACTTACAATATCTTATCATAACACTTTGCAGAGACATGCAATGTATTCACTGAGACACCTCATGAGTCAAATCACTGGATCCAGCTTTTATATGAACACACTCCCACTGTCAATAAAGTCCTTTACAAACTTCTAGTGCATTAATGTACACAGTGAAGAAAAATACACTGCTAACCTTTAAGAAGAGCCACCTTCGCTGCTAGATCAACACAAGGCGTTCAGCATGGCAGGAACACAAACAGTCAGCTTCTACTGTTGAAATATGCTAATAACAATCCAAGAGAAGCGGCTGACAAATTAAGAATTAAGAAAAAAAACAAACTAGGAGCCAAAACTGCAGAGGGGAGAGTGGCAGAACAGTTTAGGTGCTGCTGGAGATTTCTCCTTGTACTTTGCTGTCAGACTGTGTACACTTCAGCCCAGCTCAAATGTAAAGCCTCACAAGACCACAGCTCAACCCAGAAGCTATAAAGCTGTCCAAAAATTTAGAGACGTTAACAGCCTGGGAGACACTGGGAGTACTCACAACTTTCAGGGACAAAGGAAAACACCATTAATACGCCGCCTATCACAGATGCACAACCTGAAGGTTTCAGCGTCCTCTGACGTCACCTTGGGTAGGTTCAACTCACTACTGAAAGGCAGACCAATAAATGCAAGGGCTTAGGTTCATTTCTTCTGCAGACAACTCTTATGTCCTGCCAGAGGCCCCAAGCAAAACAACGAGCTCTGAGTCCTCGAGAGCAACGTCTAAACTCCTGCAGAGGAAATTGTTTATTATCAGAAACAGGCGGCCTTGCCTCTCCGCTTCTAAAAGAAAGAACAATTGACAAACAAACATTTGAGCAGTGCTCTGCTGAATATAAGTGTACACAGACTGAATGTTTCAACTCCTCTCTGCTCAGGATAATAAAAACCTTCACCTTCCATATTCCCTTAGATCATGACAGGAACACAATAGAGCAGGCAACCATCCAAGTTGCTCTGTTTCAATATTTACTTGATATTTTCTACAGTGCTTTGTAATGGCAGAGCAGTGGTGGGCTGAGCCACACTTTTCAGATATTTGCATGTCAATATTATTAAAATCTATATTTCCTTTTCCTTTCAGTTCACAATTATGGACTACTTTTTTCTTTGTCTGCTGCATAAAATCAACAAGTTGATGTAACACAAAAACATGACAAAAATCAAGAAACTTGATTAAAGAAAACGCTATTTTATCAAGCAGCAGCTAATACTTGCATAGAGAAAAAAATTATTTATAGTTCTTATTTTTCCATTCAGATGGTTTAAAAAGACCAATAATAAAACATTTCATTTGCAGAATAGCACAAAACATTCTGATTTCACAGATATAAAACCGGAAAACCATGTTATACAGATTAGTTTGCATCGTATGAGGGAAAATACTGTATGTCACCAAACAAATGTTGTTTTTACTGATACGTAAAAGAGAGATTCCTCAATACGTATTAAACATCCAGCTGTGGTTCACAGCCTTAAACTAAGCCCCTATGTGAGGAAAACGTCTTCTTCACACAGCAGAGCGTGTTTGAGTTGCCCGACACAAACTCTCACCTGCATGAGTGACTCTGCATCCTGATATCTGCAGATGGATATCAGCCTGCAGAAACGACCCTGCGTCACAACTACCAGACATGCTGACACGGACTCTGAAGCCGGTGTTGCCCTGCAGTAAATACAAGCGCTGATTGTAAGGAAAAGTGTGTCTCTGGGTGAGCCTGTCATTGCGGGGAAATATCAAACAGGTAGAGCGACCGACCGCACAGCTGATTCTGCAGCTTCTGACTCAGCTAATTCTGGACTAATGAGGCAGATTAAAAACGAACCGCGGTAGATAGTGACACACCGATGACTTGACTTTTCTTTTAGCCCAAAATTTCGATCAGCATTAATGAAACAATCTGCATTTGCTGCTTCATTTTACCACCGTTTTTCTCAGTCTAATTTACTGTTTAGGAATTTGTTGACATTCACAGGAAGCATTTATGGATAAATTCTACTGAATTGCACATTTTCTTCCTCTCAAGTATTATCCCCATTAACCCAATTAAGCCAACTGTTTTTACTCTCCTCTCTTTCGTTACACAAATTCTACTATTCTGATTTAGGTTTGCCCCGAACAGTCATTTGGGGGCGCATAATTCATTCACTTAATTTGTTCCCAGCTAAATCGGCTCATTACAATATGAAGCTCATTCACCGAAAGACAGGAGGATCAGATAGCGGTAAGTCAGAGCTCGTCTTGTCTGCCTTTAGTTCGGAGATGCGCGCAGAGGCAGCGACAGCACACTGTGAGGCCTCACACAGAACAAAGTCTCATTAAATAAAATGGAGCTTCTTAGAAAATGCTCAAAATCCCGACGTGCATTCAAAGGGACCAGAAGATTCCGCCTGATAAGGGACGGTTCATGAGCCGCTTTTATTCATTTATTTTTTATTTTTTGTCTTCTTCTTCCTTTTAGCAACGATGTGAATATGATCCAATGCAACGGAAAAGGCCGTTTTTGTGGGCCGCTATCTGCAATGTCAGCCTGCTTCTGGGTAACTAGAGGGATCAATGACGAGCATACAGAGGGGGAAAAGGCTTGTTGTTTAAGGTGCTGAGAGAACAAAAGCATCCTGCAGATCCTTACAGAGCGCTCCGACTTCCGTCTGTTCCTCTGTTTTGCTGACTGAGCTCGGTCTCCAACACCTGATCTTTAGAGAGCTGATTCAGTGTTAAACCTTTTAGAGGAGGTTATCGATGCAACAGATGGATCTGTGGGGTTACAACACGAATCCGTTTTGATCAGAGAAAGAAAAGATCAAACTGTTACAAACGCTGGGACGTCTCTCAGAAGGATTTGTCACCGGCGAAGGTTTCGGTGCTGAACCACACTGGTGCTCCAGTCACTCCGGTTTGCAGGAAACCAATGCTGTGGAGGTTGGACTCTTGTTTCCAATCATGTGAACCAGTTTCCTCTGACCTGATGGTGAGCTTCAGTCTCTTTCCAGACCCAGATAAAATGGCCACACTTGTAAAAAGTTGTTTTCATGTGCAGTTTTTTTGTTTTTGTTTTGTTTTTTTTTAACTGGGCGTCTTTGAGTTTTTGGTTGCTTAAGACATTTCTGTCTGAAGTCACTCTACCATCTGCTTTCTCACATCAGCACTGATCTCCCTGGACTTTTCTGCCGGCCTGCAGCCAATCCTAACACTGCTTTAAAGAAATAAGCAAGAGAAGAATCAGGTTGGCACACATATGATCCGAGGTGAAAGTCAATCAGCAACAGAAGTCTGAGAGGGAAATGGAACATGGACAAGTTTTAGGAGCGTTCCTTCAGGACCGAATTAAATTTTAATCCTTTTGTGTGATTTGTGTGTAGATTAAGTCAAATATCACAGCATTTTTAAAGCTTTCTAATTAAAATGATTATATCCCAGAACAAGAGCAGAATACCTCATGTCTTCACAGATACAATGTTTTTGTTTTTTTTCAGTTTCGAGTTTTTGTGGGTTTCTCTGATAGTACATTTTGACTCAGTAAATGAGTATCAACAACTGAAAAATACTGAAGTCATAATTAATTATTCATACTTAATTACACAGTACTTTAAAAACTGCTATCATTAATATGTATTTGCTCTTTGTAGAGGCTTCCCATGGTTGTTTAGTTTAGTGTGACACCTTTCTGTAGGGGATTTGAATTACTGCTGCCAAAAAACCTAAACCTTCTCCTCATAGATAATGAACATAATCCTTTCTTTTAACCTTGTCTCTCTCTGTAAGCTACTGGCTGATCATTTGCTGCGACTGACTGGATGTGATCTCTTTCCTCCTACAGACTTGTAATCTGGTTCAGAGTTTGGCTGCTCATCTGTTCACACTGAGTCAGGTTCTGCTGGAGGAATCATCCTGTCGACGGAGAGTTTTTTTTTTCCACTGTCACCTCATGCTTGCTCGGTATGAGGAATTACTGCAAAGTCAACAACGCAAACAATTTCCTTCTGATGCTATGTTTTCACTCAGGAGAAGTGAATGCTGCAAGTTAGAGACTCAATGCAATCAGCCAGATTTCCTTAGAGACGGCTTTTTTAACTAATTTGAATAATAAACTAAACTTGATTATTAACTACGATCAACTGGAATGTGTTTACTTTACTTTGAATGTTTGATTGGAATCAGTTTACTTTTTTGTGCCGTGCCTTGAGACAACAAGCGTCACATAACTAAACTGAATTGAAAAATGAATTGAATAATTGGACAAAGAAGCAGATTACAATTTTGCTTGCACAATGCCATGAAATAAACGTCTGACTGTGGACAATACAATTCGGTCTTCCTTAATAACTATCTCCAACTTACCTCAGCCTGTTTATAAACATTTCATATAACTGGAAGAGTTTTTAGCAAGCATGTGTGCTTTATTGGAAACATTTAATTCTTTTTGCTCAATATATCTAATCTCATCCACCAGCAACTCATCTGCTGAACTAAAATTTGTTATTAATTTCCACAAACCTTTCTTTGCCTTTCTTCCCAGGTCTCAGATTCATTCATGTTTAAACAACTAATTAAGATACAGATTTATCTTTTTCAGATATTATGAGATATTTCCCTAAGTATAAAATACTTCTGCAGTATTCTATATCTTCATAACACTGTGCAGCCTTGTTTGGGCCGTCCCCACTTTGTTACGCTGCAATGTTCAAATAAGACATAATATCTTCACCAGAGCAACTGTAGCTAAATTCTCTATTAATACAGCCTGACATAACCTCTGGGTTGAAACTGAAACCTTCACACTATGGGATGTTACACACTGCCAGCAGTCTTATTTTGCTAACACCCTCAAAATGATTATAATGTCACTTTTAGTCCTGTCTGTCGGCACGGCAAATCCCCCCAGCAGCGTCAGAATCAGCCGCAGTGGCACAGCCTGCACTTCTCTGCATTTTTTATTTATTTATTTATTTTCTGTAATACAAACATCTTCAGCTAAAATACTAATCCTCCCCAAAAGAAGAAAATCTGACAACTGGTCAGGGGAAAGAGCTCTAAGAAATGCACTTTTTTGCCCTCAGAAGGAGAAAAAAAACCAAATCTGTGATGGGAGGAAGTTATACGAGAAAAGGTTTAAAAGCATGTGGATACATTTAAAAAGCACCTCTATGAGCCCAGCTCTGACTTAATTGCATGTGCAGAACAATGTGAAAGTTTCAAACCACCTTTTGTGTCTTTAAATAGAACTTTTCCAAAGAATCAAGAGTTTCTTGGCCTTTTAGAAAAGGTCTTCATCAGTAGTTTCAAAGCTGTCTGAAAGATTTTTTTTTCTTTTTTTGGCATTTTCAGTCCAGTCTTTGTCGCTGGCCATGATGGCATTTTGTTCAGGCTCTCTAAAGCCGAAGGGAAAGAAGAGGTGTCAACAGATAAACAGTTTCTGAGAGTAGTGTCTTAAAAAACGAGAAAAAAACTAATCAGCCAAGACCTGAAATGAAATCTGAGAACCGTATTCTCAATTAGTTATAGAATGATAAGGGAAAAACTCTGTGGTTATAGTCATGTTGGTGCTAGCAATTATGCTCTGTTTCTTTGTCTTTTGTATTTTTATAGAATCAGTGTGAAAATAAAGATAAACTATCTTTATGGCTTTAGGCTGTTCTTAAAATGCCTGAAAATGCAGTTCAAACTTGGTTCTTTGCTAAACTGAAATTCAAGAGCCTTTTTATGGTTGAATGACTAATAGGTCATATCTGTGGGAATTAACTTATAGCAGCTAAAAAAACCCAGAAGAAGTCATTAACAAGGTCATTACAAAATATCACACGAAGGTTTAGTGGTTTAAAAGTAAAATGGGAAGAAATGAGGGTTGATTCAGCAGTCTATCCTTTAAAAATTAATACAAATTCATGGTATAAAGCTGATCCTCTATGTTGTGTCCCTGATCAGGCTTCAAAATCTCACAAATATTTTTACTAAAAGCTTAAAGTGTCGGACTAGCTGCAGGGAATTTAAAAGCAGGCCAAATAATAAAAGAAAATTTCAAGCTTTAAACATGTCAGGAAGCTCTGTTCCATCCATCACCTAAAATTCAGGGAGTTTAGCATAAGTGCAAACCTACCAAGAAGGGACAGTCCACCTAATCTGACAGAGTTGACTCAAAGAGGAACGGACAGCAGCCCTGGAAGGAAACCTGGTACAGACTGCAAGATGGAGGCTCGTCTTCCAGCAGGACACTGATGCTAAACAATGAAATCGTTTTTAGAAAAATGCAGAATATTGTTGTGTTGGAGTGGCCTAGTCCAAGTCCAGATGGAGATACAATTGAGAATCTGTCAACCTGAAAGCTGCTGTTGACAGACATTTTACGTCCAGCTTGAGAAGCCAAACCTTCCTAAACCTGGTAGAGACGTGCAAGAGCTGCAACTGCAATTGCAACAAAAGTTGGTTTTCAAAAGTAGTGACTCAGACGAGCCTCGCTACAAATGCTTACTACATTTTACAGATTTGTAATTGCAAAAAAATGAAAACAGTGTTTTATTTTCCTTTCACTTCACAATTACTCACCATCCTTCCATCATTGGTTTATTTCGTAATTTCTCTCTACAAACTAATTTATTGACCATTTTATTGTACCATAGTTGTCTCTAACAACAATAGCTGTATATAAAACAACCCCTCGACTAAAATGTAAAAGACACAGCCCTCAAATATCCAGGACTCCTACTCCCACAGGTTTCCCCTCCCCCTTGCTTCGCCGCCTGTAGCAGCCGTACAGCAGCAGCTCCGCACCTTTCAAGGACACCACCAGCAGAGAGGACAGAGGATGCAGAAGACGAGAAAACAGAGAGAAATTCAGATCAGGAGGTGAGAAGGGAGCGCGATGGAGGAAAGCGATAAAGCAGAAAACCAGGTGGAGACACCGAGGTGACGGAGATACGGACAGGAGGCGGATGATGTCACATGAAGTAGAAAAGCTTAAGACGGTGTGTGGTGTGGGTTGGGAGTTATCAGGAAGAGACTAAAAGGAAGGCAGCCATGCTTGCTTACGTCACCTTCAGGATGACATTGGCAGGACACAAGGGCCTGCTGCCTCATCAGTTCTACAGCTGCCCAAGGGGACATCATAGAGTGGGCGCACCACACACACACACACACCCATACTTACGCGCACGCACGCACACACTCACACACTCACACAGCTTTGATATGCTCAGCCCCCTGGCAGCATGGCTCTACCTGGCCAAACACACCCGCAGCCTCTGATTGGCTGCTGACAGCCAGCAGCGCGGCCCCTGCTCACCAGCGAACCAGACTCTGCTTGGAAACAGAGAGGCTGAGCTGCGAGCGCCACAGGCCACTGCTGCAGCACCCAGCAGCATGGCTTGGTTTCAAAAGACAGAAACAGCTGTGCATGATAAATACTACCTCACAGCTAGAATGAGATAAATGTGGGGTTGGGGTCATAGCCTAACAAATTGCTCTGGTTAATCGGTGTTGCATTTTTCTGTTGAACTTAGAGTCTGGAATAACTATGGTGGGTTTGGCTTGTATTAGTGTTACTAATTATTCATTTGTAAAACTTAGACAACTTAGACAACTTATATAACTTCGATCACCAATCAGAGAGAAGAGAATTAAATAAATGAAAGTAAATAACATAAAATTAAAACCTGTAATTTCATTCCTTCTCTCCAACATCAGAAAAGTTACATATTAAACTGGTAACGCAGCGATTGGACTGTGTTTTAGATAAATATTCAATTTGTATTATTCATGTTAAATTTAGTGACATTTTCAGTTGTGAAATATCAAAACTTTTCTCTGTGCAACACAAAACCATAAAACCTGACACTGAAGCATAAAAATCAAACATTACCAGGCCACAGTGTTTCCTTCCTGAGAAATTATTGTTATTATACTTAACTTTCTGTGCACATCAAGCAAAAAAAAGATATCTGGTATACATATAGGAACTGGTTATGTGTTTCAAACAACTGTTCACTTCCCTCTCTTCCCAGAGTTTCTCTTATCCGAAAACTAATAACTTACTTAGCCAAAGGCAATAAATCCATGAAAAATCTGAGTAATACTGATGACTGCTGTCCATTTGACAAAAAGGGAAATAAAACTACTTTTTTTCTGTTATTCTGTGGAAAGGTGAGAGGTTTTCAGGTAGTCTGATATTTATCATATTTAATCAATTTCATAAATTGATGCTTGTCAAAGTGTGCGAATTTCGCAAATCTCAAATCTTCTTTTTTTGAGAAAATAGAAGCGATGTAAACAGGTTTTGAAGTGTTTTTTTTAATACATAAATAAAAAAAAAAAGTAAATGTAGTGTTGAGGACATGGGGTGCGGTTGCTCCCTCACCTTTTCTTGATACTGTCGTCTGGATGAGTCCAGGGACTGGATCAAAGCTGTTGCATGGCCAATAAAGACAGCATAGCAGGTCGCTCCCACAATCATACTCAGCATCGTCAGCCAGATATCTGACAGGCTCTCCGGGGCCTGCCGGCCGTAACCGATGCACAGCATGTGGCTCATTGCCTTGAAAACTGCAAAGGAGTAGAGTTCTGACCAAGTGTCATTCTGTGGAAAGAGAAGAAAAATAGGACAAACAAGCAGTTCAATAAAGTGAAATGACATGCTTGAAGAGAAAGTGGCTGCGGAGAGAGGACGGCTTAACTAACTCTTTGGGGACAGTCGGGTCGTGGAAGAGCATTCACACAAATGAGAACTTGCGGGACTGTGTTGCAATAGAAGGGAAGACGGAGGAAGTGGAAACAACATCAGCGAAATCCTCCGAGGCCTAATCAGTGAAGTAGAGGCGGTTTGGAAACGATTTCCTCAGAGAGATGATAATGAGAGGTCATTAAATATGCCCTTTCATAGCTTTGTGAGAAGGAATCTACTGCAGGCAGAGACAGGCGTGCGGCGGCCACCGGGCCGCGCTGCACGGAGAGTCGGGGCTCGGAAAGCAAACTTCCGATTGTGATTTACAAAGAGGCGTTAACAAGGTTGTTCGGTGAGAACAAGCGATGAACGCAACATCTATTACAACAACACAAATAAAACTTCTTCTGCTTTGTTTTTCCCAACAACACTATTGCTTTAACACAACGCTAAACCCATTCAACGTAAATCAGATTGCATTTTATTTATTACTGTTTTTTTCGTTGTTTTTGTTTTGTTCACTTATCTTCACAAAAAACAGTTTATGTGACAAATGCTGGCACACATGAAAACCAAACCAAATACAAAGCTGTGAAAAAGCTTTCATTTGGCTTTATGTTCTTTCTGATCAGCAGTTTTAAGAAGTACACAGAAACTGACCTTTGACCTTGTCAATATGCACTTGAAAGTCATTTTAGTCGGTTCCCTACCCCTGGGAACGCTGACCATTTTCACTGGAGCCATGATGTTTGTTTTTCAAGATCCACTACTTTGTGTCAGACATGTTTCTGGCTGTAATTAGGCCTTGGTGGGTGTTAAGATTAAAGACGGGATGAATAATTACAAAGGGGGGATTTATCATTAATATATACATTTTAGTGAATTTTGAGGTAATTAAACCTGAAATAAAAACCCAACTGTGTGTGTCCGTCATGGTGCTCCTGAGACAGGTATTAATCTTCCCCGTAACTTTTCCCAATCTACCAGTAATAGATGAATTAAAAATTACAACTTTTCCCAGAGATCAGTGAAGAAGAAAAAAACTCACAAGTTTTAAGTGAGGATCATGTTCCACATAAAGGTTTGAGTCAAAGCAACGCCAAAGGCCCACCGAGTGATAAGGGGCCACTACATACCAGTAAAGGAGACTGGGAACTCCAACAATACGTACAGCTCCACCAAGTGGGCTGGGAGTAAATGGTGAGTTTGAGAACAGTAAGAGAAACAGTGGAGTGAACCATGTTGAATAATATATGAATGGTGAGCACTTTGATTCTGAAATAGAACAACATTGAGAGCAGGAGAGACTCCATATCCACCTAAGTCTCAACAGTTCTCCTCTGGGATCTCAGTTTGGGAGCTATCCTTTGCTTTGCCGGTAACCAACATCTCCATTAGCGGCACAGAGGCTGTTTGAACCTGCCAGATAACAGAGAGGGCTTTGCATTCATCTCGCCGAGCTCTAAAGAGTGTCTTTGTGTGGGCTGCAACATCACTGTAGTGCATGCGGCCTCGCAAAAATGCTTTCATTTTTGAGACTTCATTTGTAACATCAGTGTTTGTTTTGGACTCGATATGCTGAATATTATAGAAGTATAGAGGAGAAGGATTTGGACTCAACTCCTAAAAGTTTATCTATTGCTTATAAAATATTGTTTTGTGGATTTCAGTCTGTAGAAAGTATTTTCATCAAGTTTTAACCTTGTTGAAATGTGTTGCTCTATGCCTTTAAATTTTATATGCATGACTCAATTAATATGCACATTTAACTTAGACTCTGCACGAGCTGCTCATCTTCAATTTCACTGTGATATTGTAAAATTCACCATTACCCATATCCCTTCAAATCAGATAATAACCGGATTTTATACAACATGCTGCCAATGCTAATATTTTTCCAGATTTTATTTTGTTTTGGATGTTTAAGAATGTCCAGCATGCTCCTTGCAACAATATAGCAACAGCAGAAAAAGCAAAATTTTACAAATCGACAAATTTAAAAGCCTTTAGCCTGCTAGACATTTAGGGACAATCAGTAAAATAGACTGACGTGGTAAACAGTCAAGATTGTTTTGTTTCTGGTCTCATCAGCTCTCACTCTAAGACTCTTGGTGGTGTCAAGAAAATCCGAGCTCATCCCACTTCCCCATGCTGGAGATTTTAGTTTAACAGTAATAATAAATAAAGTTATCTTTAAAATGAATCACTCAAGTGATATCTAGGCCCAACAGTAGACTTAAGTGTCAATAAAATAAATCTGGTTGTGTGTGTTGTTTTTGTCTCATGCAAACTTTGCTTTAATTCTACTTTTTTCTATCTAATCATAAGAAATCATAGTCAGTCAGAGAGAGTCATTAAACAGGAAAAGCAGGTTTCCTGGAAAAAGAGGAAGTAAGTTCCAGCCTGCAGATTTATAAAAAATAGCTGAGACTATTCCTTATTTTAAATCATGAAAGTTTAAAGAATGAAATCTAAACATTTTGGTAATTTGATAAGATTCAAAGTAAAATACTTATATTAATATTGGTTTACTTGTAATAATATTTACACGAACATTTGTGGGAACACTTACAAGAAAAACAAGTAACTGTAACTTTGGCATCAAATAATTAGAATCATGTATTATTCTTGGTTTCTTTTCAGAAAAACATCTGTAATAACTCACATTAGGATTATAATAAGTATAATTAATAAGTTATGGTTATAAAATCATAAATGAATGATAAATCAGAGAAGCTGAAGAAAATAAATGTGATATAAGTTATGGTTATAAAATTATAAATTAATGATAAATCAGAGAAGCTAAAGAAAATAAATGTGATATAAATGTGATTTTGACATTGAACTTGAAATGGTGTAAAAGGTGTAACTGCAATTAAACATCACTGATATGTTGGAGGTAGAGAGTAGGTGAAAGGTGAAAGGCAAGGAACTAACAGGAGAGCAGAGATGATCAACGCCTTATTTAGAGAGTAGGTGAAAGGTTGTGCAGGCAATGGACAGGAGGTTGAGCAACTCTGAGACATTAGCACAGACATCAGGACATAATGTCTGTAAGACAGTGATGGATATGAGATCATCTGTCTGAGCAGTCAGCCAATGAAACAAGCCCAGCAACAGTGCTAGCCAAAGAAACCCTATAAAAGGTGAGTGCAAAAGAGGAACCGTTCGTTGGATCCTCCGGGCAGCTTCGAGCCAAGATCGAGATGGACAAAGAACTCTGCAGCTGAAGAAGAGCCGGGGCCACGGAGCCGAAGACTGTCCGGCCATGGGGACCAACCGGTCAGGCCTACAACCTGTGGCTTCAAATCGCACTTCTCTCATCGGCTGGGTTCAGACCCCAATGACAAAGATGAAGATAAAGACAAAGGCAAAGACAAAGAAGAAGAACTGGTGCCTTCCTTCCTGCCAGCACCAAGTCCTGTGTGACCTCACCATCCATGCGGAGAAGAAGCTCATCAGACCTACAGAGATTCCTGCCTTCGCCGATCAACATCTTCCTCCTGCTGCAGCACCTTCTTCATCATCAAGCCAGGTCTGGGGTTCGAAACGTCAAACTCCGTCCGTCTCTCTCAAAGGTTCCCTTTTTTTTTAGTTCTCAGTCAGCAGTAGGGAAAGACAGACTAGATGATTGATTTTACTTATTTGATTATTTCTGCTACTGAAATAAGCTGTACTGACCCTTGCAAAAATGCTTTACTAATAAAATATTTAGCATAAAGAAAATCTAAAAGATGTTGTGGACATTCAGTTAATGAGTCACCTTAAAGTTCTTTGATGGTTGTAAAATAGCTGTGATGTTTGATTCTGGAGAGGAAAAAGTTTAAAATGTTTTATAGGTTGCTGGTAGCCCATATTTAAAACGTCATCCTTGGGACTCGCCCGAGTCACTAAAACCTACCTGGTTCAATAACAAATGCAAGTTGTAAAATAGAGAACGAGCGACCGTTAACAGGTGTGCTCTGTGAAACTAGTTGGCTGTAGGCTGCTCAGTCTGGCTAATTCACAGGGGGAAGAAGGGTGGGACACCTGGATGTAGGCCGTCAGAAAACCAGGCGAATCGTTTCTCGAAACCAGCTTAAACAGAGTTTACTTCAGTTCTGGACAGGGTAAATCCCAGCAGATTTAGGAAACTCAATTAACCCGTTAGAAGGAGAGCTGGTAGCACATCTCCCCTCTCAGAAGAGGAAGTAGAGAGTGAGAGAGTAGAGACAGAAAGGAGGGGGGGGGTGTTGCGCAACAACAGTGGACATGGACGTAAGATAAACAGCTTTTTTTAGTCACCAAGACCTGGATTTCCTGTGCGTGACTGAGACGTGGTTGAGTGTTGGTGAGTCCAGTGCTCTATCTGAGCTTTTACCAGCGGACTGTTCTTATTTTAATTCACCACGGGCTTCGGGAAGAGGGGGAGGCACAGCGACTGTTTACAAACAGGACTACAGATGTAAGCAGTGTTTTCTACAGACGTCTTTCCCCAGCTTTGAGTTTACGGCATTTGAGATGAGACACGTAAACCCAGTTTTCTGTGCTGTCGTCTACCGGCCCCCCAAATATAATAAGGATTTTATAAACGATTTCTCTGACTTTTTATCTGGGATTATAACTAACTATGAACATGTTCTTATTGTTGGAGACTTCAATATACACGTGTGTTGTCCTGATAAACCTCTGGTGAAGGACTTTTTAAGCCTTCTGGACTCTTTTAATTTGGTGCAGGCTGTATCCAGCCCAACACATGAGCACGGACACACACTGGACCTGGTCATTTCCTGTGGTCTGCCTGTGACTAACCTGGAAATCTGTGACTCCGTGTTCTCGGATCACCTGCCTGTTTTATTCAATGTCAGTTTGACACCAATTGCAGTTAAAACTCGTGCTGCTGCTCGGCGCTGTCGGATTATTAACCCTTCCACTGCCACTCAGTTCTCTACTGCCTTTCTTCAGCTTTGTGGATCATCTGACTTTCTCCACTCTGATACAGAAGAGCTCTGGTCCTGGTTCTACTCTTCCTCCCAAACCATCATGGACTCGGTTGCTCCATTAAAAACCAGGCAGCCAAGGATTAAACCTGAGCCTTGGTTTAATGACAGAACTCGTGCTGCAAGGAAGGAATGTCGTCGTGCTGAACGCAGGTGGAAAAAGGATAAATTGCAGATTACTTTTCAGATTTTAAAAGACTGTTGGCGTCTCTACCAGAGCACGGTTAAAGAGGCAAAAAGGGAATATTTGGCAAATATTATCCTCTCAAACTGCCATAACCAACGTGTTTTATTTAACACCATTGACTCTCTGCTTAATATTCCACAGAATGCCTGTTTGGAAGCTTCTCCTGATGTGTGTGATGATTTTCTGCATTTTTTTATTGAAAAGGTTGGTAGTACCAGGGCTCTTATCACAGCTCCTGACTCTGACCCCTCTGTTTTGGTCCCTCGCTCGGCTGCTTTCGATCAGTTTGTGCCTGTGACTGTCGCACTTTTAGAGGACGCGGTTGGCCATATTAAGCCATCAGGCTCCCCTCGTGATCCTGTCCCTCCACGATTTTTTAAAGATATCTTATCTAGCATAGGGCAGCCTGTTCTTGCAATTATAAATAGCAGTCTGTCATCAGGTGTGGTCCCTGCTAGTTTTAAACATGCAGTAGTGCAACCACTGCTTAAAAAACCTGGCCTTGATCAAACTGTTCTGGCTAATTATCGGCCTATTTCGAAGCTGCCTTTTCTTTCTAAGGTTTTAGAAAAACTTGTGTACTGTCAGCTGAAACAGTTTTTAGATTACAATGGCATTCTGGAGGTTTTCCAGTCAGGTTTTAAAACTCTTCATAGCACAGAATCTGCTTTAATAAGAGTTTTTAATGACATCCTTCTTTCATGTGATTCTGGTAACCATGTTGTTCTGATTTTACTTGACCTAACTGCTGCCTTTGATACAGTAGACCACGACATTTTAATATCACGATTATACCACGTTGTAGGTATTGGTGGCACTGTTCTTAAATGGTTCAGGTCTTACCTGGAGGAGAGAACAATCTCGGTCAAGATTGGTGACTCTGAATCATCTACTGCTTCAATGCCTTATGGCGTCCCACAGGGCTCCATTCTGGGCCCACTGCTTTTCTCTCTTTATTTACTGCCTCTGGGTTCTGTCCTCAGGAAACATGGGATTTCGTTTCATTGTTACGCTGATGATTGTCAGATTTATTTGCCCCTGAAGCAAAAGGATGTACATTCTATCAAACATCTCCTGGCATGTCTAGGTGATATTAAAGCTTGGTTGGCCTTGAACTTTTTAAATTTTAATGAAAACAAAACAGAGGTGATGGTGTTTGGACCCAGTGGCTCCTGTGAGTCCTCCTCTGTTGACCTGGGACCCTTGGAGGTTTATTTTAAACCTGTTATTACAGATCTTGGTTTTAAGGTGGACAGTGATTTTAAATTGGATAGCCAAATCAGAGCCGTGGTTAAGTCCAGCTTTTATCATTTAAGGCGATTGGCGTCAGTGAAATCTTTTCTTTCCAGGCAGCATTTTGAAACAGTGATCCATGCTTTTATTTCAACTCGATTGGATTACTGTAACGCACTTTATCTGGGAGTTAGTCAGTCGCTGCTCTCACGTCTGCAGCTAGTACAGAATGCTGCTGCACGACTGCTGACAGGAACTCGAAAGAGGGAACACGTGACCCCTGTCCTGGCCTCACTTCACTGGCTGCCGGTATATTTTAGAATTCATTTTAAAATTCTTATGTTTGTTTTTAAATCACTACATAATCTTGCCCCGGCTTACCTCTCTGAGCTTCTTCACCCATACATACCTTATCGGTCTCTTAGGTCCGCAGATCAGCTGCTTTTGGAGGTACCGAGATCAAGAAGGAAGCTCAGAGGGGACAGGGCTTTCTCTGTCATGGGCCCCAAATTATGGAACAACTTGCCTTTGCAGGTCAGGGAGGCCCCTTCACTGTCCACTTTTAAAGCTCGTCTTAAAACCCATCTATTTTATTTGGCTTTTAACTCTAGCGGGATCTAGTTTTAAATTGTATGTTTTTTTTGTTTTTTTTTGTTTTTGTTTTTAAACTGTAAGTTTTTATTTTATGTTTTTTTTATTGTTATGTTGTGTTTTGATGTACAGCACTTTGTATCAGCTGTGGTTGTTTTAAAGTGCTTTATAAATAAAGTTGGTATGGTATGGTATGGTATAAATCAGAAAGAAACTGGAGCAACAGAGAAACTTTAAATCTCAAAGTGGACAGTCTGGTTTTACACATCCATAAATCATTTTAAAAAGTTGTATTTTAACAGTAAATGTCTGCAGAGGATTTTTATTGCCGTCAATAATTTTCACAATTAATTGCACCGCAGAAACAGTATTAATCTAATCTACAGTAATTTCAGTACTTATAGAAAAGCAAGCAATACACAAAGATTGTCTATTTATGGCTTTATTCACTGCAGAAAAAAAAAGTATTCAAGCTTTTTTCCACAAAGATTTTAAAAAGTCATGGTTGGTTGGCCTATTTGCTGACTCAACAATCTTTAACCTCAGTTAGATGCTTTTAAATTTATATCTTCTAACATTTCTACTAGGAAAGAAGGTACTGCCATCTTTTCTATGGCTTCTCAGCAGGGAACCTTTCACATCTTGACAATGTTGTTCTCTGTGCAGAAACTAAAAAATGACTTTTGTTGTTAAAGATGAAAAGAAATGAAACATTCTGATGCTATTTTGTTTCACTTATCTTTTAAATTGAATACAGGGTTGTTGCTTAAAATTGTCCAAGCATTACCTGCTTGTGATAAGTCAGCACCTGTAATGTATGCAGGAGACAGCGCTCATTGTCTAGTCAAAAATCAATAGACATCTCTGGAAAAGATGCTTGTTGTGCTAAAACTTTGTTCTGAGCTGCATAAATTCAAAGGGGAGTTAGTTACTTTTATCAAGGTCATTGATACAACATTGCAGCATCTCTGAGGATATCTTCTGAGCTTGATGACCTCTTCATCTTTGGTCTCAGTCTGATCCAATGAAGGGTTTAAACCTGAGATCCCACCTAAAGATGGAATTAACATGACGTTTGTGTTTTTTAAATCCAGCATGTTGCTCTGTTATCTATTGCTTAATAAACCTTTATTGAATTAATCGTTGTTCTCTGCAGGCTCAGAATGACATCAGGTGAGTCCAACTTCAGCTTGCAGCTTTAGTATTTAGACATTAATGTTTTAACGGTGTTTTTAAATGTGAAAGGAAAAAAATGCAAATAAAATCTCAAACACTTAGATTTTTCTCACAATGTTTTTTAAACTGGAGTTTTTCTGCATCTTTTTGAGTTGTGGACTTCTTGGCACCTGCTCTGATAAAGACGACTTGAATAGTTCTAAAACGTTTTGTGTGAAACTATGCTACTGAAATTAGAAAATACATTTATTTGTACACTTGCCCTCTCTGTTTCCTCTTCAAATCAAACTTGGATGGATACTGCTTTTACCAAATCCATCATCCACTATTTCTACCTCCTTGCCACAAATCTCCTTTACCCTAAACTGTTGCAAGCCCACAATGCTTAACTATATTTTCATATTCTTTTCTATGTCAAAAAACAGATGAAATTATGCATAATTATGCCAGAGCTTGGAGGCTGATACGCTGAATAGATACCTACACATGTAACAAAGCCTCTCATGAGGCCATAAGCCAATAATTTAGTTTACTCAGGCTTATCTGAGTTTATTGAAAAGTCAGCGCTGTCTCCAGACTCTTTTTCACTCGCCTGTCTCGGTGTGTGTGGGATCTTTATAGTGTGGGCTGAGAAATGTTCTTATATTGAATCTGGAAGGAAGCGCATCCTTGTGGTGAAAGTTCAGTATTTGTGCATCCTCTGCAGCAGTTTATTCTGAAACAGGTATTTTCCTATGATTGATGGGAAACACAAACACATCCGAAGAGGATAGAGAGGACACACTGTGTTATCTGTAAAAGGAAACAGCAGGTTGCCACCACAGTAATGCCCAATGTTTAAAAACTTAACACTTACTAAATCGTCTGGTCCTGATGTGTTTTTAAAAAACAGGATAATTTAACGTTATATAAAAAATTCCAGCAATACCACCATGCTCAAAGTTTTGAGAAAATGTCAAACTTCAGAAAAAAGACTGAAAACAAAGTATGGCCCTGCAGCTTCCTTACAAAAGTGGCAGAAAAGCTGTCTACAGCCACTTGACCTACTGTTCCAGTAAGAAGTTGGCAAACAGTAATCTTGGGCAGGAATGTCAGGTCAGTTTGGGGCTTTTAATAATTTATTAGAATCATTCCTTTCCCAGGGTGGAATGGTTTTAGAGCAATAAAGGTCACTGTATTTTCTTTTTTTAAAGGTTCAAATATAGACACTACATACAAACTTCAGAATAATACTGAGAAGGAAAGAAACTCCTACTAATGTTTGACAAGTTGTAACTTAGACCACACACTTCTTGTAGCTAATGTAGTCCCTGCATAATTCAGACTGAATATTTCACCACTCTTCTTAGCAGAAATGGTAGAGATCATTTAAACTGGCAGGTTTCCAGTTTTAAACATTGTCTATAAATGTTCAATAAAGTTCAGTAAGGTCAGCGACACCCAACAGTGTCCAGGGTTTGGCTGTCTAGTTATCCCTCATCCCAGTTTCAACCTTCTTTGATTAATGCTTGTAGAAACATGGAAGAACCTCAGCATAATGCAGCCACTACCAGGCTTTTGGCAGCTCAATCATGTGTCCTCCAATCATAACGCGCTCCAGTAGCACGCATTAGATGAGTCAGAGCCACTTTGAGCCATGCTTGAAGGCACTGGTGCCCAGTATCTCCCAGTTTATTTTGGCCTTGATCCATTTGTGGCTGCTGGGTTGTTACTAAGTATCATGAACAATTTCCCACTCACCTGAGATAAACAATCGTGTCAGATGAAGGAAACTTAATTTGCCCACAATTACAAGATTGGACATTTTTTCAAAGGCACATCTGTGACAAGAGACAAACCAAACTGAATCTGAAATCTATCATTTCTTATAAGACAATCAGTCAAATGTCCACCGATAATCCTTCAAGAAGCTTGTTGATTTCTACAAAAGAACGTGGCTGGGGTTTAACTTGCTACGGATATACACTTTGTTATCCACTATCCATACTTTGTTTTCAGTCTTTTTTCTGAAGTTTGATATTTTCTCAAAACTTTGAGCATGGTGGTATTCATTCATTTTTAACACTTTGCAGTGCACATTCGAGCAAGATTAGATTTACGTGGCTTCTAAAAATTAGAAGCGCTGCAGTAAATATAAAACATTGGATGTTAAAACAAGAAAATATTTTAGAGGCATAAAAATTTGTACAAATGAACGAAATAGCACAAGAAAAACAAGAAAGAGTCACTGACAGTTAAGCAGCATGAAGGTTGATGGCTGAGGAATAAGCTGTTTAAAAGTCTAAATCTTGTGATCTGTGTTTATCCTTTTAGAAATAAACCCACAATAAATTCAAATTTCTGCACCTAATTCTGTTTTTTAAAATGAATTGAAGTGGTGCTCGGTACAATCACTGAATCACTTACCAGGAAGTGCATCATTAAAAGCCCCTGACTGATGGCTTTTATGCTAATTCTTGTGCTAACTTCTGACCTGTGCTGCAAACGATGGCGTGGCAACGCTTCTTTTAGACATGAAGAGCTTCTTCAGAGAAATAACTAATATTATCATTTTTAAAAATCCCAGAGTGAAGAAACCAGGGTTCTTTGTTTTTCGGTTTTTATACAAGCAAACAGCTGAGATTCAACAATTAAAATCCTAGCTAAGAGGTTTTTTTTCCTCCAACCAGGAAGCAAATAGGCTCCCTTGCCTCTTGTTTGTTTGTTTAGGTCAAACACCAACTTGCATTTCTCATGTCCACACTTTGTTACTGACACCAGTGAGTGTGTTAAATCAGATCTGCAATGCACAGCAGAACTGTAGTGCTGCTGTCTAGTCCAAAATATTAGCTGCACATAAATAAAGTGATTTACCGACATACGTAGTGATTGTTTCTTGATCTGGAGACCACCCTGTGTTGAAGCCCCTCCTGCTGATGGCAGAGGGAATAATGGGGACGAGATGTCTCTGTGATGAAGATACATAGGAGGATGGGTGCACATAGAGTTGTAATTACACAGCTGAAACTCGACGCTCTGTCAGTGTCTGTCAGTTAGCGCTGCTGTCAAAATTATTTCTGTGTTGTCTCTGTGGGGAAGTAAAACTCACTACCTCACTTTATCATGGCAATGATATTTAAGGATAGTACAATCTTAGATATGCAGTGGAAAAGTATTTCAAATTTATAGATTTCTTCTGTTTTTGCCGTAACCCTGTAATGTTTCAAATCCATCCTTTCATCATCTATACTCACTTATTTTTGCAGGGCTTGAAGGTGAGTTGTTTATTTCCAGTTGCCATTGAACCCTGAACAGGTTGAGTAACAGAAACACAAGACCAGCAACCATGCACTCAACCCCACAGGCTATTTGGAGAGACCAATTAACCTGGTATTCTTGTTTCTACTCTATGAAAGAAATGTTCATATCATAAGAAGAAAATCTGAGTATATGCAAAATTTTATTCTCAAATGATAATTTTAGTAAAAACTACTTTGATCTTATGTGAGAATGTATTGTCTGAGCTTGCTAAATTATGAATTAACTATAACTCCCCAAGAAATAATTTAAACATAACATGTCTGACAAAAAAAACAAACAAAAAAAAAAGCAGGTACCTCACAAGAGCAACACCAGGCTCCAATTTAAACCAATTCAAGAACAAAAGAAGAACAAAGTTACTGGCATGTTTTCCATTTTAAGGACATTTTTTAAAGATTTTGGGCCTGCAGCAAGTTACAGTGAGAGCCATTAACTAAAAAAAGGAGAAAACATGGAATATTGGTGAACTGTTCAAAAACTGGCTTTCCAACCAATTTTACCCCAAAGGTGCATTGATGAATCATCCAGGAGTTCACAAAGGAACCCAGAACAACATCTAACATACTGCAGGTTGCACTTTCCTCACTCAAGATCAGAAGATCAATAAGAAAGAAACTACAAGGTTCCTAGTAGTTTTAAATGTTATCAGTGGACATTGCTGTAATGCAGTGCTGAAGGGGGAGTATCAGAAAGGGTAGGATGTTCTTAAAGAGACAGGGGCCAATTTCAACATGTTACACAACTATGCTGTGAAGTCCAATTTTTTTTAAGTTGTTTTTGATATATCGCATTTTCTTAAAAACTGATGGCAGCTGTAGTTACCTGTCTATGGTATAAAATGGTACCAGGAGCCTTGAAAATACATAATAATTTAAAATAATAAAGAAGAGTGAGTCTAAGTTCCTGGTGTAAAAGATTTCTTGCCAGTTATGCTTGAAGTTTTGCACAATACCAAGAGTTACACAACAAATTATTAAGTTTAGGGGCAATTACTTTTTCACATAGTGCCAAGCTGGTTTGGAAAGCTTTGTTCCTTAATAAATAAAATCAGAATTTGAAAATTGTGTGTTGTATTTATTCAGGTTATCTTTGCATGCTGAGGCAGCCACTCTTTCATGGCGCTGCTTTTAGAGTGCAGGTTGGAAACAACCTTTACTGCCTGAGCCAGGAGAAGCTTGACAGATTTCATTAACTGGTTGGTGGACGTCACTTGAGGACAGGTTGTTCTAAAAGTCCTCCATGGCTCCTGCGTCTGAGCTTGACACTTCCCTAGTCGCTGGGGGCAGCGGGGCTGGATGGAGGGCCGGCTCCAGCACAATAGCAACTGTCACAAGTTGTCAGGCACTCAATAGGAGGGTGGTCTCTGGTGGCTCTATGCAGCCTGCACCGTGCCATGGCGTCTCTTTCGTTTGAGAGCGATGGCTCTCTGGAGACTCTCTCTGATTATGAAGCGAAGAGAGCACTAAAGGAGTCAGTGACCTGTCCACCTCAAACTTCAGCATCCACTTCTTTAAGCTCTCACAGCACAAGGTTATATCCAGAACGATGGCAAATAGACTCAGATGTACAAGTCAAGCATGAGAAATTAGTACAGGGGACGCTTTGATTTGATGTGTAATTGAAGTAAAATAAAAATGGTATGAAGGTGTGACACAGCTGCTCTTCACCTGATCAGTTTCTCTTTCAAATTACAAATTGTTTACAGTTAGATTCTATATATTTTTTCATACGTGAGAAGTGAAAAAATATGTTCAAAGAAACTGTGTGCAAAGAAAAATGTCCAAATAATACAAGTCTGGAAAAAATTAAGAGACCACTCCATTGAAACTCCATTGAAAACCTTGTGGTTATTCCACCAAGAATTTATCTCTGAACTCTTCCCAAGTTAAAACATTAGTATTGTTTCTAGATGCATATGAACTTGTTTTCTTTGCATTATTTGATGTCTGAAAGCTTTGCATCTTCTTTGTTATTTTGAAGATTTCTCGTTTTCTGCAAATAGATACTAAAGTTTTGCTTGGCATTTCAGACATGTTGTCAGTAGTTCATAGAACAAAAGTTTCATTTTACTCAAACATGTACCTTTAAAATGTTAAATCAGAGAAACTGATCATTTTAAGTGGTCTCTTAATTTTTTCCAAAGCTGCATATAAGAAAAATATAAACAGTGAGGCGTGCATTTTCATGTAGAATCCCTTATTACTGATACCCATGCAAAAAAAAACAAGGTTCATCAACTTGCCTTCAGAAATCCCTTACTTAGTAAATGTTTTAATTTCAGTATAAATCCAGGTGTTCTGCAAAAGCCTTTGAGCTGTAGGAATGTTTTTTGTTGTTTGTCAGTAGCTGAGATGAGACGATGAACGGAGCTAAATACGGGGCAATCCTACAAAAAAGCCTGTTAGAGGTTGGGGAAAAACTTCAAACAGTGTGATAAAGGACCACAACCCTAAACATGCAGTCAAAACTGCAACTGGAGGCCTTAAATCAAAGCCTGTATCAAAATGGACCAGTCAAAGTCCAGATGTATTTCCATTTGAGAAATTTAAGCATTGATCCTTTATGTATAGATGTGCTCTCTATCCAGTCTAACTGAGCTTCCACTATTGCTCTAATTACAGTCAAAGGCTGTTCCTGAAAGTATTAATTAGGTGTAGGATTGAATTCAAATATGAAACATGTTTAAGACATGTTTTGCAAATAAAAAAGAAAACAAATATGTATTCTTTTGCTTCCACTTGACAATTATGTCAAGGTTTGTGGATGTGAAGAGATGAAGTGTGCAAAAGGCACCAGCTGGGATTTGCACCGAGGAACTCCTTGTTGTAACCTCTCAATTTATAATCTTGTTCACTAAAAATGACCCTGCATTTCAATTCTCCTAAATAATCTAAGAAAAACTACAAATCATGACATCTTTCCACGCTCTGAGTCCTTTGTCAGTGCAGTTTTTGTGCAAATTAACAGACTAATCAAACAACTCATGAATGAAAACATCATACTAAATCAATTTCAGTGAAAATATAATATCTACATATCAGTATTGCATACATTACAAACAGTTATGCAGGATCTGCTATCAGATTACGTCTCCTCCAGGAGTTACATCTGTAGACCCTAAAACAGAGAGTCAGAAGTCTCAGCCAGAAAAACTTCAACACGGAAATTTACGAGGAGTCTTGCCCGACTCAGAGTGGTCTTGAAGCGGGACTCAATCTGTTTACAAAACAATTTGCCTCGTGTCCGGGTCGGTGTGGTCTTTCCTTGCACAGTAAAAGGCAGCCATGACAGACAG
This sequence comes from Xiphophorus maculatus, assembly GCF_002775205.1. Taxonomy (NCBI): domain Eukaryota; kingdom Metazoa; phylum Chordata; class Actinopteri; order Cyprinodontiformes; family Poeciliidae; genus Xiphophorus; species Xiphophorus maculatus. Next base: position 12,137,321 of record NC_036448.1, read on the forward strand.
GCCTATAAACAACCGGCTTTTATCTCCAAGAGAGAGACGTGGCAACAAAGAGCCCAGCTGCCGGGCCATATTCCCCACATCCCTCTGTTCCCCCCTTTTATCTTTCCTGTCATCACCCCACGGCACTGAAGTGGAGGCGCAGGGGGGACCGAGAGGTGCGCTTAAATCTCTAGCTTCCTTTTCTGTGCTTCTTCACTGGCAAACTTCGACTGTTCTCTGTCACACGGGCTAAACGGCACCGCAAAACATGGTGTTATGAGGGATTTTCTCCGTTAGAAAAGTGGGAGCATATGAGCAACAAACATCAGCCAGACTAATAATGTATGCTACCAAGCAATGTAATGCTAAGCAGGTGCAAATGGCAGAGGTTTCTGTCTCTTTTAATGATGTTCATTAAAAGATATTCATTTTTAATAATTAAGATCCTGAATTTTCAGGCAGTGACACCAGGTTAAATGTACTTCAGGGGTCGTACTGAATGCATCGTATTGCTCTTCGTATAAGAAATTTGTACTGAAAAATGCAGAGTACTCCTACTTCCAGTTTCAAGCAGACACAGTTTAATCTGTAATCTGAGGTCGTACATCCAGTTCTGAGCTTTTTGTCTCAATTTGAAGAAACTGAATATCAGTCTTTATTACATAGAGGTCCATAAAGCTGATTTTTAAATTGACCAGGCTCTACCTTTAAAGTTTTACTATCATTGACATGAATGTTATATTAATTCTGGGCTTTTATTGATGGATTTGAACCCATATTTCTCCAGGATGTGCAAATAGAAAAATGTACTTCAATTAAATATGAATTTATTGTGAGTTTTCTCTCATCTATGCAGGTTCAGAAATACATGTAGGCTTAAATATGTACATAATGTTTCTCTCACGCCTTCGCAGAAGTGAGACACTTTTTTTAAACATCTGAAAAAAATTATGTTGTTTGTACACTAATGTTTAATAAGAATAATGAAATGACAAGTTGCATAAATGTAAATTATTTGATAATATTTTGACTTCTACAGGTCATTGGTTTTTGTAATTAAGGTTTTATTTGGGGGCAACTCTGTCATACTAAAGTAAAAACAAGCCACGTCTTCTACATTTTTTGTGTAAAAGGTTTTGAAAACCATCTAATTCCCTTCACTGCACAATGACAAACTGCTTTATGTTGGTTCATCACAAAAATAAAACTTCATTAAAACCTTGAAAGAGTTCAAGAGGTGTGGCCCCTTTTGCATAATAGAAGATGTTTTTTCACCCTTCAGCAGATGTAGAAGAATCAGACATCCTGGTTTTGTGCAGTTTTCCCCTCTCACCGTTTAAATTAGTTATTCCGCTTATTGTTAGGAAAATAACTTTGACACTTTTCACACAGACCTGATTCTCTCTCTCACACATACCTCCATCTTGTTAAGGGAAACCCAGCAGTCTGAAGGGAAGTCCTGCAGCATGGGGACCAGGAACTGTAGGCAGCCGTCCCAGTGGCACAACAGCAGCATCATGCCGATCAGGTTGATGATCCGCATCACCGCGCTGGCCAGGTCGTAGGTCATATGGAAGATCTGGAGTGTGACCATAAAACGCGAATAGGAGTGAAAGCATATTTGAAGTATAAGGAAAAGAAAGGCAGAGTAAATCAAACCGAGAGCCTTCAATCGCTGTTTTGCAAACTGGCATCACATTCAACTATTCTGGATCAAGCCAGGTTTGATTAATGATCAGAGGGAGTGATGGACCATCAGTCCTAGCTCAAACGCAGCAGGAGCGGGCAAGACACTTTTCACACAGAGATACGTTACATCAGTCAGAGTCTCCATCACGCACAGGCTCCAGTCACAGCCATGCTGCACTCACGCAAGCCTGCCAGCACAACGATCCAACTAACGGCAGAGACAGATATGTCAGCACATAAACTTGCACTCATCCACAGAGTGATGGACAGGGACCATCGTGATCCTGAAGAACTGATAGTCTGGGTCGTCTCAAGCATCAATCACCCTCAGCCTCTGAGCAGCCCGTTAGGTCAATCATCTAATCATCCCCCAAATGACCCGAAGAAACCTCGCCATGACGCTGCTTAGTTTGCCTGGATGCAAAAATAATTTAGCAAGAGGTGTAAACGTGTGATGCTGACGGCCCCCGTTCGCAGGAAAACACGTGTGACTGTCTGACGGAGTCGACTCCGAAGGAAGTGGGTCATTTCTTACTCAGTGCCGCACAGAGAAGTGATACTTGGTGATAGGAGTGAAGGAGAACAAAACTGGACATGAATCACATGCACTGATCTTTCTAAATGCAGCTTTAACCTTTATGAGGTTTTCACTGTCAGCTTCTATCTGTCAGGAACTGAAAAAATGGAGAGCGTGGTCGTGTTTCATCAGGACGCACGAGGTGACACTGTGCTGCACGCAGCTGTGTTGTCTTACTTACTGAAGACGTTCAGTGCCATGGACAGCTCTAAAATGCTTGAAAGACTAAAAATTGCTTCAAGCCCAATTTCCCAAATCCTCCATGTAGCACAGAAAAGATGAGTTCAAAAACCAGAAATATGAACTGACCGTTTCCTGCACCATCTCAACAACTGGCTCAACATCCAATCTTCCCTCATTTCCCATGCATGCCTTGTATCAGTTCCCGTCATGCAACGCTATGTGTGTATCAGTGTGCGTGCTATCACATCACATCTTCAGAAATCCAATTATCCAAAGGTCAAGTGAGCAGCCGAGCCCCACTGTGCCGTTACTGCTGCAAAATGCCAACGCCGGCCTGCCGACGGTGCCACAGACGAAGAGTGGAGTGATCTCATGACTCCACCGGACCGCTTGTGTCCCAGACTGAGGCTCTCCTTCAAAGAAGGATGTACTCCAAGGAGGAACACCATTCTGCCCATAACTCGTAGTACAACATCAAATTTAATGACTTTTCATGTCTTCTTTTGAAATAATTGTCCTGATGAAGACAATTTCCTTAATGTAAGGTCAAGAAAGAAAATAAATCAGCTGTGTTGACATTTTTAGAAGTTGCAATACTTTGTGTTCTTGCAGTATTAAAACTTGAGATTCTGAATTCATGAGGAAATACAGTCGAACCTCTCCTTCATGGAAGAATGCCTTTTTAAAATCTCATTTGAGAGACAAGGGAATAAGCTACCGACCTGCAAGTTGACTGAGCTTTATGCACTGTTTGATGAGTAGGATCAATTTGAATGTTTGTGTGACTAAATTGAAATAACTTGTGCCTTGAAAGGACATTTGCTTCTTTAAATAATAAACTGAATTGTATTGAAATGAATTAAATTGATATTTTAATTGGTTTGCATCCACCAGACCTGCTGACAGTATTTGCTAATGGAAATATTACAGGTAAAACACTAAATCTAAATATCCTCATCTCAAAACTCTAAATGTAATCTGTGAGAGAAGTCATTATTGCTTGAATCCTCCCTAAGCGATTCTTAACAGTCTGTTGTAGTTATTAATGCTTATCTATATTAAACAGGAATCTCACAAGTAATAGTTTAAAGCCGCCTCTTTCTTTAGTTTGTTCTTTATTAATCTTCCAGGTGTGTGTCATGATCCTGGCCCTCCTCTGTACGCTGATTATCTATGAAGTGGATAAAATCTGTGACGCAACTACTAATGAACTAAACTTAGCAAGTTTAATAAATTAGATTTATCTCTAAACAGTAGGACAACAGTCATAATTTCCTTTTTTTTGTCTCTTAAAAAGTGTAATAATAATAATAATAAGCTCAGAATTTAGACTGAAGTTATTGAATGAATACAAAAATAAATATTTTTGGAATATTAGATTCTTCCATAAGTTGTAAAAGTGTTTTAAATGTGTTTTTTTTATAAAGATAATAGATAAATGCATTATGATGCTAGAAAAAAATTGACATTTGAAATATTAATTTTAAATTTAATGTCATTTTTCATATTTGATCTGAGTGTCTGGTCTCAAAGTAACCATCCAGCCACCCAATAATCTATGTTTAGGGCCTATTAATATAAATAATATAAATATAAATCTGTGGAGTCTCTTTATATTCGAACATTCAAGACCCTTGTAGGTGAGGGTCCATTACAAATACACAGTGAGAGTTTGTAATAGACCACCACCTCCCTGAAATCATGTCAGGACAAAAACAAAACAGTTTTTGTAGAAAACTCCTTAGAGCACTTTGTGTATTCCTAGAAGCAGAAATTCTTCTAATTGTGATTTTTAAATTCTGTTCAGTAAAATCTTCCAAACAGCTTTCTTTGTTAAGCACTTTTCAGAAATCTACATAAGGTTACAGAAAGATTTTTTTAAAGAAAATAATTTCTTAGTGTATAGATGAGTCATATTTTTAGTTGTGTTGCTTTTGTATTATAAGCACGTTACAAATATTTAACAGAAAACTCCAACAAGGAATTTGTTCTGCAAAACAACTGCTAGCTAGAGTAGCCCTGTGTATGTCACACTCGTTCCCTTACAGCATTTGTTTTTTTGTTTTTTTATTTACATATGTTCCCATAATGTAGTTTTTCGTATTTGGGTCTATAAATTCCTCGGTCATTTGATCGGTGGTGCAGTTTGTAATTAATTTGTGACATGTCTAATCACAGCCAATGGCCCCTGCAGTGCTGAATATTATCATTATCCTCCACCTCTGCTGCTCCACCTGTGGTGCCTTAATTGATTAACTATGTTTGCCCTGATAATAGGCTGCTTATTAGACTGCCTGTTGCCACGGGCAGGACTGCAAGGTCACCGAGGCAGATGTGCCATGGACCCTGTTTTTTGTTTTTTTTTTGTCAGTGCTCCAAATTCCTTTTATTCTTGTATTTGTCAGGAACCTGTTTTTCTCAAGTTGGCAAGTGACAGCATCAATAAAGCCGCCTTCAGGTGAAGGAGAGCAGGCTACTTGGAGCAGATTGAGAGGCAGATTGTCCACTTGGTCGTGAGCCAGGACCAGCATATTGGAGACAAATCAGAGACCTCTTATCCTAAACTACAAGGGACACGCTGTCCTCTGTGTCTGTCAGCATTATAATCAATAAGTGCAACTCTACAAACGTGTTCTTACCTCTTCCCACTGGTGAATGTAGCGTATTAATCTGGAGAGCCTCAGCAGCCTCAGAAGACTTAGGATCTTGGTAAAGCGGACAATCCTCAGGGCCCGAGCCGTCTTGTACACCTCCGAGTCGATCCCTTTCTCCACTATGAGGAATATGTAATCCACCGGGATGGAGGAGATAAAGTCTACAATAAACCAAGTTTTTAGGTACTTCTTCTTTATAGTTTCAGGGTCCAAAATGATGTCTGAGTTGTCCTCGATGATGATTCCAGTGCGAAAGTTGAGCACCAGGTCCATGAGGAAGAAGGTGTCGGAGACAACGTTGAAGATGATCCAGGGCGTTGTGGTTTCATCTTTGAAAAAAGTGATGCCCACGGGGATGATGATCAGGTTGCCCACCATGAACAGCAACATTGTAAAATCCCAATAGAACCTGAGTCGTTTGGAGTGGTGAGCAACGCCGGGCGTGCCACAGTGAGGGGAAGAAGAGCGAGACAAACACAGAGTCAGATTAGGCAAGAAAAGAAAAGTTATAAACTCAGGATGGAAAACCAGGAGCAAAGTGCAATATTTAATCGTTCCCTGCCTAGAAATGCAAATATTTATGATTAGTAAAGCTAACTTAGTAGCTGCTCTCACCAAGCATAACATTATGACCACTTAAATGGACCAAATAACAATGATTTTCTACTTGTCGTCGCACTTGTGAGTGGTAGGATAAATTATTTAGCATGTTATCCTCAAAGATGTTGAAAAATATAATCATTTGAGCAGGATCCATAATGACCAAACTGTGACGGCTACACAGCTGGGTCAGTGAGAACATCTACAAAACTGCAGCTCCTGCACAGTGTTCCCAATCTACTGCTATCAATATCTAATAACTTTGGTCAACGTAAGGAAGAGTGGTGAGTCCGTCACAGGCTCACTGATGCACTTGGGAAGCAAAAACTGACTTTTGTGGTCCAATGCAACAGATGAGCTACTGTAGCTAATAATGCTCAGGAAGTTAATCCTGCTTCTGACAGAAAGAATGCACATTGTGTTGCAGTCAATGTGCCTGTATTGGTCATAATGCCATGCTTGATGTATGTATTTTATTATGCATAGTAGTTAAGTAATGAAATAACTTTAAATGGGAAAAATTTAGTTTTTTTCAGTCTTTATCTGATTTTTCCAATGATTTTAAAGTAAGTACATTCTGCTTCACCTAACCTTGATTGTTTGTTTGTTTGTTTTTTTACATTGTCATCGTTCACCTTCTCTGCTGCCAGAAAATTGCACAAGTTTTTATTTTTATTCTTATGTTTGTAAAATGCAGCACAGGAGGGAGAGACTTTATTGTTCTTTTCTTGGTTAATAACAATTTCTAAGTTTTTCTGTCTGAGGCCTGACCTGCTGGTTACAATTTCGACCAGTTGCATTTCACTAATGTCTAACACACAAATAAAGACAAAAAGGAGGGCTTCGGCTCGTTTGATAGAGATAGTCCTTCTGATTCCAACTCAAAAAGGAAGAAATTGCAAGTTTATCTCCATATAAGCAACAAAAGCACAACTCACACCTTCAGCTGATTTTCACCAAGTAATAAAATGTCCTTCAAAGCACATCTGCATGTGTTTAAAGACTGAATCCTGTACTGTCTGACATTTTGATGCGTTTAATGGAATGATTGTCTGGATTTGACCTGCCAGTTAACAGGCAAAAAAGTTAATTAAGTGAAAACTGTCCCTTTTCAATGATTAGTCAATGGATTGGTGCATCTCTGGAGTCATCTTCATTGCATGTGTTTTATTGTGTTTTATTTTCGGAACTCAATTGATAAAATAGGTAGAATAAATTTTAAAAAGGCATAAACTAAGTAGGTTTCTTAGGGAAATGGACAGAATAGAAAGCCCTCCTGGTAGCAATCAAAGATATAAACCAGACTGATTGTTCTTCTTTTGTTGTTTTTGAAATAGGCCAAACTTTTTTTTTTTTTTTCCAGTAAATTAGTGTCTTAGCGTTGCCAATGCTTCCTTTAAAAAATCACATTTAACTCTATTGCTTTTGTTACAATTATATAGAACAGACGTAAACACTTAAATGAAAAGTTTGGTGAAAAAACGGCAAGAAAAAAGGGAAAAGCAGTCAGAAAAACGCAGATAAAAACGTTTAAAAAACTATTATCAGTTGCCCAATGTCTGATGTCAATAGAGCCATGTGATTTACAACATTTTACCATAATTAAACATCAATTTAGAACAAAGCAGCACAACTAATAGGGGGGGGGAACTGGTAATCAAGTGTTGCCAGAATGAGTTTAGTTTATTTTATCAGGCAAATCGCGTAAATAGTGGTGATGTAAGGGTCTGGAGATGGGGATGGAGGAGAAAAGGCGTGAGGTTTCAGCCCGTCAGAGGAAGCTCTGCAGGACAGGTGCAGCGCTGAGTCATTACACTGCGACTTATGCAACAAGCTCTGCTTCCTGCAAAATAAATACACGCCACGAAGATAATATTTGATGCAACTTTGCTGCTGAGCCTTAATGAGAATAAGAAACGGCGTGAGAGGCGGGGAGAAGGGGGCGAGCAGCCGAAACGTCTCATTGTGTGGGTGTGAGGGATCTCTTAAGTGACTCGTCATCGAATTATATCCGGACAGTTGTTTTCAAGTTTGGCTTTTAGTGCTCATCTGACTCGGCGTTATGTGATACAAGTGGGCCAAACATGAATGGTGCCGAGAAAGAAGGAGGGGAGCTGTCCACTCCCTGTGGTGCTGATCCTCAGCCGGGTTTCAGCCCACATTAATAAAACCCGCCGCTTTTCTAACCCCCAATACCTTTCATCAAATAAAACGCGTTCACGGGAGGACGTTAATCACACAGAGCGCTCTTTCTATCCAAATATATATATATATATATATATTTGAATAACGAAATAGCCGCTGGATCTCCAGACGGGGTTCTCCGCAAGTCAAACAGGGCGCATCCATCGATAAACGGCAGCATCCCGGAGTCATTCGGGCGGATCTGTCTCCAGCGAGCACGCTTGGGTTTTTTCTTTTTTTTTTCGCACACTTGGCTCAAGGTGACATTCCGTTACTGAGTGCATCGCGTAGACACATGCATGCACTCCCATCTACCCTACATCCTGTCAGCACGGCTCCTGTCGCAGAGCCGATGTTACCGCGATCATTAGCCGCCTTCTTATTGCAATAAAGACATTTTTTTTTTTTTTTTTTTTTTGCGTGATGAGCAATAAATCTCGTCGGAGCGCTGCCTTCTTTGATGAATGTGTGTGAGCGTCGGGCTGTGAAAAGTCGAGATGTAATAGCAGGCCTGGCTTGCGAAAACACCCCAGACAAGCTATTGTTCCGACTGCAACAGGATTTGTTTACAACCTTGAGAGGACACTCTTCGCTAAAGTGCCTGACAACAGGTTGTTTCGTGGGGTGGTGGGGGGTATGTGCTGTTGACGGCGTCTCTTTGGTAAATTGTATGCAGATACGTTTGAAATGCCAAATCAGCCGCAGGTAGCGCTGGACGGTAACAATGCATGTGTTTCCTGCGCTTCCACTGCACTCAGGTGTAAAGTAAGTTGTAGATGAGGACCTTTGCGGGCCTCTCATCGCTTCAACCAATGGCAGCCCCGTCTCTTACCTGAAATCGCTATAAGGGTGTATAATCCAGTTTCCAGCTGATTTTACCCTCTCCTGCTCCTTCTCGACTGCTTTCTGACTGCCATACATGCGCAGGGAGAATTTGTTAACTCCAGGCTGCAGCATGCTACTGAACTGCCGCTGCATGAAGCTGGCTTGGCTGCCCCGAGGTTCTGCATCCTCGGCGGCCACAATCGGCGGTCCATCCTCCTGTTTCTGGAAAGTTACAGAGTTCCTCGGCTGCTGGGTCTGAGTCTGGGTCGGGCCGTGCAGCGAGGAGGAGGCTTTCCGGCTCGGCGCGTTGGAGAAGGACACCTTGGAGTCCTTTTTCTCGGGCACACCGCTGGACACGGGGGTGGCGCCCGGGTTGGCGCTCTCCCCTCCTTGCCCTCCGGTTAGAGACCCGCCTGGCGTGATCGAGCCGTCCATACTGGCGGTGGTCGAGTTACAGGCTCCCCGCTTGGCAGCGCCTCCGTCCTCGGCTCTCCCCGATCCCGCTGTCTGCTTCTCCTGCTTGGGGATTATTGAGCGCAGGCTCCCGGTACCTGAGTCCCTTCTGCATTCTCCGTTTTTGTTGCATTTCATGCTGGATGCTGGAGCGACTCCGCTGCGACCATCACCCGCTGTCGCGTTGGAAACCTCTACCCCGACCGCAGATTCCGACGCCTCCGCCCCAGACGCTCCGCAGGTCTCGCCGCGTTGGGCAGCATCGCCCGGACAGGGTGTCTCGGTCGCTCTGGAGGCAGCAGTGGGCCGTGAGGCGGAGGGAACGTCCTCTGTGTGCGTAAGGCAGAGCTCCTTGTTGGAGTTTCTCCTGAAAGCCGAGGACGCGGCTCCCCCTCCTGGCGTAAAGTTCTTCATCCTGATACTGCCGCCTCCTCCTCCTCCACCACCTCCGCTGCTGCCGCTCCCCCCGGCTCGGCGCAGCCGCGGATGCTGAAACCTGGACTCCTCTTCTCCTTCCTCCGTCTCATCCATCACGACGTCGCTGGTCAATCCGGGCTGGCTACCGCTGGCTGCGCCGGGGTTCAAGCAATTCTGTCCGCTGGGGCTTCTGGAGCATTTGGATGGGGCTGCCTTGGGTGCGCTGATGCGGCTGCACCCGCTGCCGCCCACCGCCTTCTTTTTCACGGTGGCAGCAGACGCCGGTGAGACCTCATTCCTGTCCATGACATTGAGCGTATCGAGTTTTGCCTCCAATTATCTTTGAGAAAGGCCAGCCAGCGAGGGGTGGGGAGGGGGGGCGGGGGATGCAGAAGAAAAGGGACAGTGGGAGAAAGGAGGGACTAAGAAAGGGAGGGTTGGACGTGACTTCTTTCTTCTTTTTTTTTTCAAACTATTGCACTTCTCCCCTCGGTCACCTGTCCACAAAGCACCATTCTAAACGAGCCGTTTACCGAAATCTAGACTAATTAGAACTACAGGTAGATCCTGCACAGATCACCGAACTTTAAAGGAGGTTTCCAGCTCACGCTTGTCTCGACTTAAAGATTGAATGCGAACCTGAAAGAATGACCTGAATACATTTCAACATATAACCAGCTAACAAAAAACCGCTGAATCAAAACGTGTTAATGAACGTTCACATTAACTCGTTTTTTTACCCCCGTTTTTGACTATAGCAATTTCCTTTGGTCGATGGTACCCCAGGCATGTGTTTAGCGCCCTCTAGGGGCTACATCTCTCTATTCTGACCCAAAGCAGATGGTCACAAGCAGAAGCGTAAGGAGAAGGTCAAATCATTGAGGGTTTGGCGGCCTGAAAAATCCGATAAATTAAAGCAAAACTTGCATCTGTATTTGTAAATTGTTCCTGCAGTTCATTACTGAAGTTCACTCAGGATGCAGATCAAGCCATTGAACTTAATGCTGGGCTTTTGTCATCCATATTAGGCTTTTCTTTTTTTTTTTTTTGTTGGGAGATATTGCAGTGGCATTGCTGATCACCAGAATGTTCATTAACTACTGAAAATTGTGCTTACAAGATTTGTCCCTATCAACTACATAGCCCTGCAAAGGCTTTTCCCCATTTGATCCTGTTACAACAACAAACTCCAATATTTGTTTTATGAAATTTCATGAAGTATTGGAAGGAAAAACATTCTATTTTTTTCCCCTAAAGTAATTCTGCAAAGTGTTATATGCATTCATGTCATCCTCACTTTACTCTTTTCCCCTCAAAATATAATCTAGTGAAACAAAAAGCCACCTAATGCGTAAATAGAGTCCATCTGATTGCATCTCAATTTAAATCCAGCAGTTCTGGCGACGTCTCGGAGGTTTGTTGGAGAACATCATCAAACAGGCACCATCATCAAGACGGGAGGAAAACAAACACAGAGATAAGAAGCAAAGTTAAAGTAGAATTGAATGATAAACATCCAAACAAAGGTGGAACAGAGAAGCAGTTAAGAGGCCCATGGCAACTCAGGAGAAGAACAACAGGAAAACTCCTATTTATACGCTGGAGAATCTGACCTTATGGAAGAATGATGAGAAGGAATCGGATGCAGAAAGCAACCGCAATAGACCCAAACTGCAGTTTGTCACATGACATGTTGGGTTAGAGCAACACCTACTTGCAAAACACTTTAAATGACAGAACAATAACACGGCAATGTTCCTAAACATGATGATTTATTAATTCCAAAGGGGAATTAAATGATTTTGCAAGTCAAACTACAAAGAGTCGTTTTAGATTGTGATGGCTGAGGTTGGGACTGGTCTGTTGGAGTCTGTGTTGCAGCAGATCTGTAAGCATCCTTTTACTGAAGACACTCTGTTGTTGCATCACAGCATTGTGAAGATGTCCAGGGTTGCCTGTTATGTTCTTCATTTTACGAAGTGTCCTACATTGATCTTCAGAGGTTCCAGAGCAGTCCTCGCAACAGACCCGACTCCCTTTATCAGCTTTTTGGAAGTCACTGGCTCTGATGCCGCCACCTTTCACTTCGCAGTTATGAACTACTTTATGCTGGACAGTCACATAAAGTCTCATTACATAACATCTGGTGAGTTTATTGTGACAAACTGCGAAATATTCTAGTTATTTATGAATACTTTATAAATATATTTCCATTTCAGTTCAGCCCATCCAAAAGCAGAGCAGTTTCCAAACACACGAATGTTGAATCTCCTCGTTGTCAGATGCAAATGATCTGCCTGAAAACAGATTTACCTCGTGACAGGTGAGTTATAAATTAGAAAAGCTGTAGTTGAGTGAACCTTTCCTTCCCTCACTATAAGAAGTTATCAAGCTGGTTTTAAACAGTACAGTAGACTGAGCGGGATCTCCTCTCCCACATTTTGAAAGCACATGTGCCGAAAGCCAAAGCCGGAGGAACCGCAGCACACCGTTCTTACACATCTAGGCCATGATAATCGAGTAGTCTCGTAGAGCGGAGATAAAGTGTTTAGCCTGTTTTCTCTGATCTAGTTTTGATCTACTCTAATTTTGGACCCAGATTTGATTTTAGAGACTTTAGAAAAACTGTTGTGGTAGCCAACACCGGCACTTAACATTTATAAAGAAAAAATATCGCCAAAGCCAGCAAACAGATTTGCAAAACAGCATTCTCTGCTTCATATTTCAGTTCACCTTTTTTTTTTTTAAATCGGCCCTGGGAAGTCCTGAGCTTCATCTCTGTTCTTCTTTTTTTGGTTTATTTGTTTCTGCCCACCTGTTCTTCCCGCTTCTCTTTGCCTAATTAGTCAGTAGCATGTTGCTGCACTGGGATTTGTTGTATTGCCTAGTTACCTAAAGTCACACTAACTCTCACAGTTAACAACAAATGACTGAAAGATAGCCAAAGACCGATGGCAGAATAAAGCAAGCAGGTGGAGCTGCTGGCCTAGAAACATGTTGCTTTGACACACAGGTGGAGACACATCCTAATAAGGTTCATTCATTGATCATAGTGAAGTATGTTCACCTAAATAAGGAAGATGAAGTGATGACCTTGTTGGTCCCAAAATGTCCCGAAAACAAAGAAGAAGGGAATAGATTTCTACATTAAACTTTTTAACCACAGTCATAAAACTCACTGAACTTCCCTTTAACTACTCAGTACTTCCTAATACTTCTCTCCGTCATGGCCGTGGAAACAAGTCACCAAATCCAACCAAACAGCTTTTTGCAACTGAAGAACGTGCCAACACCTCATCTAGTGGCACTTTGAAAGCTTCGGCAATAAAATGCAATTAGTTGTATCTGGTAATTTAAAACATGAAAGCCCTCACAGGTTGATCCGGTGACTCATCCTCCACCTGGATGTTAATTAACCCTAAATTCTCAGCCTTAGTCTGAGCGTCTAATAAATACATTATGTATTTTCAAATAGACGATCTTCATCAAGCAGTTCACTAATGTTCTCCAACCATCCTTGGTGGAGTGCTTTTTATTAAGATGTTTTGAACTCACGTGTCATTTTCATTCCACTTTAGTCACTTAGATTCAATTTAAATTAAAAAAAAAAATACTTTGATCCCAAAGGGAAATTAAATGTTGTTGGAACTCGATTAATTCAAAGTTATTGAAAGAGTTACATTAGATAGTGATGGCTGAAGGCGGGAAATATCTCCTACAGAGGTCTGTATTAATGCATGGCTTTGTTAGTCTATTATATGCAATTCCTACTAAATTTATTGATGCTTGTGGTTATGCAAATACAAGGAGGGAAAGATATGAATGCCTTAGGGATGACGTGCTAATGTAATTCTGGATGAGTAAGCCAGAGAAAAAAAGAAATATATATATATATATATATATATATATATATATATATATATATATATATATATATATATATATACTTTTTTCATATATATAAATGAATTTGAAGTTTGTTAAACATCTCTCTAAATGAGGCAACATTTTTTGACCATCAAAATTTGAGTAATTTAATCTTCTCTGATGTCAGTAACATTATTTATTTATGCATCAACAATGGGGAGTCTGGAATTGGTTGTTTTTAGCACTTTATTGTGACTGTACAAAAATTTAGCAAATAAAATAACACTTATTATGTGAAATTCATTTGGCCAGTTCCATAGAGGTAAAATAATCCCATGCCATTTGCTTTTCTTTTTAATAACTAACATTGCGTACGTTGTGTTTCAGTGAATGCACAAGTTTGTAATTTTTTTTTTCCACTACAAAAATAAAAGTTGTGTCCACTGCTAAGCTGCAACCATCCCTACCGTCAAGATATAGCAAACACATGAGTGAGCTCTTCTCAAATGGACCATAATAAAAGAAAATGGGGGGAAACCATCCTGCATAATTAACTTTATGGGACTTCTTTTTTTGCCTTTTCTGTACAGTAACTTGATCCAGTTTCACATTCTCACCCTCAGACAAAATCCTGTGCAAAATAAAGAAGCAAATAAATTAAAATCAGACACACAGCCTCATTTTTCCCCAAGAGGCTTGGGTTGCTTGATCAATTAGATGCAAGTGGTTGACATATTATTTTTTTTAGAGGATTTCCAATCTGAGCATCTAAAGAGTCAGTCCACCACCACTGGCAATGTTTTGTTTTAAAAAGAGCATTTTGTTGATGATTTTTTCTTTTTTTTTCTTTCTTTTTTTTTTTTTTTATCTAAAATGTGTACCCGCCGTATGACGAGGACATTTCCCACCAAAAAAATAAAATAAAATAAAACCCAGTCCACTCTGGTTCTATACTGCTTCTGATCAGGTCACAAACCCACCTCTAATTTATTTCACATTCCTCTTTCACTCCTCATACACTAAGTAACAATAGCAGCAGGGGTTGGACCCAGCGTCTGTTCGGCACAGAGGGGTGGAATGAAGACTAAAAGTCAAAGTTCTTGTCCCCGAGAATTGAGACATAAAACTGTTGTGGTCTCAGCTGCAGAGAGGAGCTGGTGGGTCTCAGCGGGGTGCCATCAGATGTGAAGGAGGACATGGGGGCAGGGGGAAGCCTATGAGTTGCTCCCTGCATTTTCATTGCTAGGTGAGCTTGGAGAGGAAGAGGATGAGGAGGAAGGCGGAGAGAAGTTGATTCCTGATAACACCGGTGGGTCTGTGGCCGTGTTCTGACCGCTAAGACTCTTCCTGCACACTGGACATGTGTCATGCTGGAAGAGAAAATGATCAAAAGTGTCACTCAGTCATCACCTTTAATACTTTACATATCTATTTATAGTGCTGTGAAAAGGCATTTGCCTCCTTCTGTTTTTGGTCCTTTTGATTAAATGTTTTAGGCCATCAAATAAATACCAAACCAAGATTACCAAAGTAAATGCTTAAATCATGGCTTATTTATTAAAAGAGCTAAAAAGATCTGAACCAATTTGGCATAATGTGAAAAAGTATTTACCCACTTAATCTAAAGAATTGTTTTGCCAGCCTATGCGGCATCAACCTGAATCAAGCATTTGTGATAACATGGAACTATTCTTTAACTTTCCATTTTGGACCATTTTTCACTGCAGAATTGTTTCAATTCATCCACAGTGGGAGGTTTTGAGTTTTGTTTGGAATTCGATCAAAACCAGATGCATCACTAATATTTTCTTTAAATACATATAAGCCATATATTAACTTGTCACTGCACAGGCTCTTTAATAAATAACTTCAGCCTAAATAGACACAGATACACCGACTGTTGTAACTAATGATATCAGCAACAGTATGATTTGAAATGAAGTTAAAAGCAGCGCTATTAAATATCCATACCTGCTCCAGCCATGGAACTATACAATCATTGTGAAACAAATGATTGCACGGTAGCTGCCTAACACTCTCGTCAACACTGTAGTCTTCTTTGCAGACAGGACACTCTAACCCAGCACCTGGACAAACACAAAGCCACATACCATCTGTCTGTGTATATTTGCAATGCAGAGTCACAGAAAAAAGCTGCAAAGAGAAAAAGCTGTCAGACCGATTCTGTGCATTCAGGCTAACAGTGTATTGAGCTTTGCTACACATCACTAAACTAAAGCTTCTCTTGAGTTCAAACAACAACACCATGGTGTAAAAGGAACTTACCAACGTGTTCTTGTGTAATGGAAATGGTCGGTAAACTCTTTATTCTTTCTTTGTCAGCTGGTGGAGGACCGGTGTTTTCAAACTGGTTTAATAACTGCAAAGCAAAAAACAGAAACATTTTCATAGTTACAGACCGAGGGAGAAATTTGCATAAAAACGTGTTTTGCTTTCACACGTGACAAATGCATGGATGAAATTTTTAACAAATGCTATAAATAAATAAACTGCTTCTTTTGTGGGTGCTTTTAGTAGTTAGGGTTAATCTGCACTGTGAAATTGTTCACTGAATATTTGAAATCTAAAATATTTTTATCTGCAGTCAGAAGAATGAGTAGATAATATTAAACCTGTGTAATGATAGCATCCAGTCCATTAGCCCCCCAGGCATAGTCCATTGGATTGGAATGTAGCATACCCCTGCAAAACAACAATACAGTCCTGTAAAATTGTTCAATCACTCACACTGTACAATAACACATTTTTATTAACAATCTCACAAGTGACTTCTTGAACCCTACCATGGTCCCATCCCGGTATTTGGCATGGCTGCAGGTGCTATGATTCCATTAACGAGCTGCTGGATGATTCTAATCAAAAAAAGACAAAAAGCATTAATTTATTTATCATCACACTCTTGATAACATGTAATGGCAGAGTGAGTGTCCAGAGTTACTTCATTTTGAACCATTTACTGGCAATTCACAACATACGAAGAATGAAAAATGTACACCAGTCTGTGTGTTCCTTAAAGCTATGGTCGATCTTAAAGCCAGCAGAAAATGTCATCTTATTCTATGCAGCGTTTTGCTAAATATTCATATCCCTGAAGTTCTGCAGAGACTGTTACATTAAGACCATAAATTTCAATGTACTTTAAGTGATAGACCAACAGAAAGTAATGCAAAATTGTGAAGAGGAAGGCTATTCAAAATATTTCACAAATCAAAATCTGGAAAGTGTGGCAAACATCTATACTCAACCCCTTTTACACAATATCCCTACTTAAAAATTTATGCAACTCACTGCCTTTAGTTGTTTAAAACAATTTCTTATTTCTTATTGTGTGGGTCTATCATATATACTCCTTATTACATATACTGACGTTTGTAGTAGTGACAAGAAAAAATGTTACTACAAGGTACTGTGTACAATAAAAAAATGTTTCGTACAAGAATATACAGTTTTCTTTCCAAGTTTTAATCTAGACTGCTGTTTTCAAACACAAATGGGACTGTTTTATTTTCTAAAAGGGTAATTTTTGAAATAACCACAGGAGCCAAATGAACCAAAATTATCAAGTCAAAAGAATGTTGTTATTCTAAGCTAAACCCACACTCCAATCCCCAAATTTTGTAATTTGCTTTGTCAGCTCAACAATAAACTACAGATGCAATATTTTAGTGAAACAAGTTACGCTGTAATTTCTAGGGGGAAAGGGATCTGCAAAATGCTGTAGATCCAAGACATATAAAGAGTCTGCTCTCAGAAACAAGAACAAGAGTGCATTACTTACAATGTAGAAATGTTTGCTACATTATGTTAAATTTACTAAACTGATTAAAAGCAGATTTTGGGTGCACCCAGGTCTGCTTCTGAATAAAAGTCGCTTGGGAATTGTGATCTGGTTTACTACTAGAATGAAAGCAAAAAAAAATTAATATCAAAGATGAATACTTGTGTTGAAAATTTTAAGAAAAATTTCAATTTAAGATGTCTCACCCCTCCAATGTGGGCACTCCTTCGTGCCGCGAACCCTGCCGGCGTGGCACGTGTCGACCCCGCGGCTGCCTCGCACTGTATCGCTGCCGTGAAGCCATTTCCCTCTCTCGCCTGTTCTCTGCCTCCCGGTTGTCCTCTGTGGATAATCTCGATCGAAGGTCAAAGTTTTCGTCGAAAATCCCAAGGGCGAATGGGCCGTACCCCGATGGAAATGTGAATAAATGATGTTGATCCATGTTCTATTATCACACAATTAAAAGAGTAAAGTCAGTGTGCAACAACATGTTCTCCTTGTACTCGGTTGACTGTCGTACTGACCTCAAAGCTGGAGCGATTCTGATCACTGGCAGAGGACGTGGACGCACACCCATTTTCAGAACTGCTAGAAAACACAGAAAATAAGACTCAGACATTTAGAGATCAAACTGATACAGTTCGTAAGATAAATACAAATCCTTGCCTTGGTTCTTCAGGTAGTTCCTCAATGAAACCAGACTCACAGCGTGGGCATGTGTAGTCCTACGAATAAGAATCAGAAAAACTGAATTTATTGCCAAGCATTCTTCCACAAGCTAGTAACGTTTCTAGACAGGAAAGGACAACATAATAAAACCGTCAAGATCATATTGAAAAGCTGACATGATGGTGATTTTTGCCTGTTAATAAACACCTACAAATAAAAATCTAAATATCTTTTGTGGTACGTTTCTACCTGCCTTGCACATGTTCTGTGCAAAATAAAATAAAGCATGGAGAGCCTGGATGGAGAGCATCAATGTACATCATTTTCTGGTCTTGCAGAGATGCTCAATTAGATTTTGACCTGGATTTGACTAGACCATTCGAACACCTAAATATGCCTGGATCTGAGCCATCTGGATTTAGCTCATTCGAGCTCCTCCAACTCTACTGAATACAAGAATTCCCACAACATGATGCTGCCAACACTGTTTCACTATAAACATGTTGTGCTCAGGGTGATAAGCCATGCTCTTTTTTGTTATTATTTTAACAAGTGCTCCACAAGATGCCTAAAGCTAGTAATATTATTTTACAACTTAATCCTAATTTAAACATCATAATAACTTTATTACTGACCGATCTGATGTCGTCATTACACTGTTTAAAGTCAATAATATTCTCTAACCAATCTTTGAGGCCTTTCCTGAACAGTTACATTTAAACTGAGCTTAGATTGCACAAAGGTGAGCTCTAGTCAGCAATTAAATTACTTATGAAACCAATTCCCTCCACTGTAATTGAAGCTGCACACATATGACAATAAACTATTCATATTTTGATTTGTAAAATAAAGAAAGAGAAAAAAGAAGGAAAGAAAGAAAATCCATTTCTTTCCACTTGACAATTGTCCATTACTTTGTGTTGGCCCATCACTTAAAATTCCAATAAAATACACTTAAATATTTAGTTGTGATGTGGAAAAAAATTATAATTTTTTAAAAAACCATGAAAACAAGGGACATTTTTAAGGATGTGAATACTTTTGTAAGACAAATCTAAACGGTTTGATTTCCTAACAAAGAGCCGAACGGCAGACTGATTAGAAAGTAAATGTTACTGTAACATTCAAGAAGCTTCCAATGAATAGCCTGACAACAAACAGCTGGGGCAAGCTGCTGGAACAACAGCAATAATGACTGAATAATAATACTATATATATATATATATATATATATATGGGATAACTTATTTTATCCAAACAAGTTGACCTCAGTTAGCCTGATGGTGTTCCACCATTATTAAATCCGTCGGGCAGTAACGGTTTCTTCTTTCTAGCTGAATCTTCATTTGACACTACCGCTGAAAATACACCTCCAAAACGCTCGGTTGTAGCCGGAGTTTATCCTTGAAGTTTGTTACTGACACTGACACTCCACTGCTGCCCTGAAGGGTTAGCTGAACCGACGGGGCTTTAACCGCAGCAGATACTCAACGAGGCTCTGTGAGAGCTACACCTGTATCCACACCAGTTCAAACATGATTGCCCACCCTTCTCAAAGGCTAAATATGTGTCAGTGATTCTTACCGGTAGACGGGGCGAGATCTCTGCTGAACACCGGTGACAAAAAAACCGGCTGGGCCGTGGAGGGGCTTCGGCCATTTCTAGTACTGGGTGAGTGCTACTGTACGGACGGATAGCAGCAAGGGACACTAGAGCCTGGCGTTTGCTTTAGCGACAGGAAAAGGAAACAGCAGCACTAGAGAATGTAATGTAAAGTGTGTAAATATTACCAAAAAACTTCCGGTTTCGTGTTGACCAAAGAAAGAAAAAACGCTCCATACAAATATTCCTTTCAAATTTTCCAACTATACAATTGCTTTTCAATTTGACAAGAAGAACATTTTCCTCATGACTCTTAGCTAATAGGTTTTCCCCTCATTGTGCATCATACACAATGACATATTAAGATCTGTAGTGTGCTTTCTCACAGTTTGTGGGGTTTTCCTACCAATCTCAATCTCATATTATTATTATTATTATTATTATTATTATTATTATTATTATTATTATTATTATTAATATTATTATTATTATTAACAATAATAATAAAGTGTATGAACAAATACTATTTTGTCATAAAGTTTTGTGTTGAACAGCGCTTGAGCAGACTCGGCTGTGCTTTTAATTTGAAAAACACAGACCGGAAGTGGCGTTTTAATTGACGTTAGCGTCAGTCCGTTAGCTGCTACTGTGGAGAGCTGGAGGCCTCGTTCTCTGCATTTTTTTCCCCGTTTTCTTTGTATATTTATCCTCTAGCTACGACCATGGAGTCTGGCGATGGAGGTAATTATTCAGTGTATCTGCAATATAAAAATAAATATGCTAGTTGCGCTGCCCGACGAAACAAATTGGTCGGCTAGTTTTGCAATTACCTAGCTTATGTCGTATTTGAGACAGTGGTCAGCCAGTGTTAACTAGCTGACAGGTGAACTAACTAGCTATTACATTACACCAATTAAGTCAATGAAGATTTCTTTATAAATGAAATGCATATCAGTTGCTATTTCTATCGGCAAATAATTATCTTAAGATCCTTGGTTTCAGCACCCTCGTCTATTTGTATGCACCGTGTCACTTCAGAGTATACAAAGCTACTGTATACCATATTCACAATTATGTAAACGTATATATTGGCTTCCGCATTTAACAACTCTAGATACGTATTAATAGAGAATATATTAACATTAAATACTCTTAACCTCATGTTCCCCAAGAGATACTAATATAACTAAGTAAACAGAATGCTTTACAATCTGATATTTTTCAAAATATGGATATGACTGGGTTTTGAGTCCTTAAAAAGGCTAAATATTAGACTTCCTTTAATGTTCTTATTCACAGTAGCACTTAGCCATTTTTAACCCCTTTTTTACATGTGGGGATTTTGAGTGCCAGATCGACACAAAGTAGTGTGTACTTGTTAAGAAGCAGAAAACATTTTGATAATTTTCACATTTTTATCCATAAATGTATGAAAAGTGCAGTGTGCATTTTATTTTTGACATCCCGGCCACCATGCCAATGCTTTAAATAGCGGCATTTCGCTCCAGTAATGGCTGCAAGTCTTCCAACTTAGCACATGTAGAGACTGACATTTTTGTACATTCGTCATTGCAAAGTAGCCCAAATAATAGCGTATGCGAATAGCAATTTTCTAATCTTGTCACAGACTTTTTAAGATAACTTTCTGTGGTTTCAGCAGGGAGATGGTGTGTTCAATGTGATGTGCGATGAGGAGTTTGTGCTCTGAATTAATGAGTAATAAAGGGAAACAAACATTTTTATCTTGTTGAAATATCCCTATGTAGCAATTTTTCGGGTTCCTTTGAGTTACCCGAATTGTATTATCAATGACCAATAAATGGATTAGGTCATTTGTAAACTTCGTAGTAATTAGTCCTGATCAGAAAATCAACTGATCAACTTTTTATGGTAGGATGTTGTGCTTTCAAATGTGTCTTAGGACGAGGAGGGTGGATGTCCAAACCAGGTCAGCAGCAAAAAAACAAAATGAACATGAATATTCTTCGCCAAGAGAAACTGATCGCTCAGAAGAAAAAGGAGATTGAAGAAAGAATGGCAGAGCAAGCAAAACTGAATGCTCAGACAGCAAGCAAGTCCCTGCCACCAAGGTAGTCAAACATCTGCAAAGCTGGGATTGACATTAAATATTTTAAAATATATTAGTGTGTTTTCTGGGGAAATTGTTTTATTCTCGTGATCTTTGAGTAAATTAAGAGATTTGTTTTCTTATTCCTGTAGTTTACCCATCCCTCAAGGACCTTCTTCAAATAAATTTGCAAATGATGGAAGCTTCTTACAGCAGTTCATGAAGATGCAAAAAGAAAAAACAAACAATACTTCAGGTAAGTTTCTTTATTTGCATTGTTTCCTTATTGAAATTACACATTCTTTCACTTCTGTTTGGTGGTCTAATGTTGTTACATTAGATAGTAGCCAAGTATGAGAAATGCTTTACATGGTTGTTTTAACTTATTTACGAGAGTCATTAAAAATAACAATTATTGGATATGTGATAGATGCCAGAATAAATTAAATTTTCATTTTACACTTTCTAGATTCCACCAGCGACTCCAAGGCTCCTTTAAGTTCAGGTCCATCTCCATCGGGAAACACTTTGCAGAAAAAAAGCGCTTTGGTCGGCCAGCGGCCCGGGGTTAAAGTTAGCAAAATGCTCAGTCAGTTCAAGAGCTACGCCCAGCCCAAGAAGAACCCAGTTCTCAGCCAAAGGCCTAGCGTGTTTTCCTCTCCTGATGATGACGATGAGGAAGAGGAGACTGATTACTCCAGGTTCTTAGAGATGAAAGGTAATTCAAGGCCTGTATCTTATAAATCTGACTGTGGACCACTCCGTGCCTTGGACAGTTCAATGGTTGCTTTGCGTACTCCAGTGGAACAGTTGCCTTGTGTCTGGCATATTGTCATATGTGCCTTTTGAGTAAATATACTCATAGCCTGCTTAAAGTTTCTCCCCCAGTGGATTCAGACACCAGACTCATTATCAACAAGATGGCCTCTTTCGTGGCAGAAGGAGGACCTGAGCTGGAGAAGAAGGCAATGGAGGACTACAAAGATGATCCTATGTTCTCGTAGGTTTTAATATCTCGGTCAGATTCATTTAACACAGATTGCATTTCCATTTGTTTTTTTATACTCATAAGAATTCATTATTCTTCTTGCCTTCCAGGTTCTTATTTGATAAAAGCAGCTTGGAGTATCTCTACTTCAAACACAAAGTTGCAGTTTTGAAGAACAATTTGCAGAAACTTGAGAATAAATCAGAAAATGGTAAAAGTTCAATTTATTTTTCACCTTCTATTTACTTTTATCTGTTTTATATAAATTTTTTCAAACAGACATTTAGGGCACACAGACTGTGCTATTATTAGATTATTAGATAGAACATTAAATAATTCTCAAGCAGCTTTAGAAGAGATGCCATTTCTTAAAAGCTGAGTCGGCTGTAAAATGTCAAAGTCTGTTCTCCATTGTTAGCAGTTATCAACAGTCTTGCAGCAGATTCAAATCATTTAATTGAACCTTTACTGTGCTAGCCACATTCACTGGTACACTTAGTAAAGATGCTTGAAAAATCTTGAAATAAATTAATGTTTTCTTGTTAAAATGTCACTTACGGTGGTCTCAGTTATTTGAAATTAAATATATTTTCTAATTGTACTTGAATCTAGAAATACATAATCTCTTGTCAGTACAAATACCGTTTGTACGGTATTTGTACAAAACGTTTGTCTTCTATAGCTAACTTTGCAAAACATTATACATATAAATAGAATATTAGAGTAGTCTCATTTGGGTTAATTTGTTTATTTATTGTGCTAAAAGCCTCACATCCAAAGATTTCCCCATTCACCAGCCCTGTCCGTCCTTGCTCCTCCTCCCTTTTCCTCTTCTTATTCCCTATTAGCTCTAGACTGGTGCTGAGTGAGGGCCAGTTGAGTACGGTACAGTAGTAGAGTGTGAATTGAGTCCCAGTACTAATAGGCTGCTTAAAGTCTCCCCCCCAGTGGACGTGGAAACCCAGGAAATCATTGAAAATCTGGCCCGGTTTGTGGCAGAGGGTGGCCCCGAGGTTGAAGCCATCGCCATTGAACGCAACAGAGAAAATCCCGCATTCAGGTTCGTTTGTGTTTCTATTACTTGTTTTCAAATTCATTTTCTTGTCTTTTTTTTGTACTATTTCTTTCTTTCAGATCTAACAAGAATGTTTTTCTCATCTCCATTCTCCAGCTTTTTATTCAACCAGCAAAGTCCAGCCTACTTTCTCTACAGAAAGAAACTACAAGAGTACCATTCTGCATCTCAGCGCTCTTCACCGTCAACAGCAGACTCCAGGACAGAAGTCCAGCGTCCAGTTGTGTCTTCATTACCTGTACGCTCTCCACAGCTGACCAGCACATCAGTGGCTCAACATGAGGAGTCAGAAATGCCTCCTGTCAAACGAAAGAGGAAGAGCAGATGGGGGTCTGAAGAAGACAAAGTGCAGTTGCCAGTTCCACCAATTGTTATTCCCCAAGATATTAATGTCCCAGATCCCAACACACCCTCCTTATCTGGTAAACTGTTTGCTTAATTCAGTTGCATTGTTTTTAATGCTGTATATGTACATTATATTTTGTGAATATTTGCTGTATGGAATCTTTCAGCTCAAGAGCTGAGTGGACTTGGTTATAAGAAGGGAAAACCTCTTGGTTTGGTTGGAGTGACTGAGCTGTCTGAGGACCAGAAGAGACAAATCAAGGAACAACAAGAGGTAGACGGTTGCATATGTCATTGTGATATTTTTTAGCATGTTTTTTTATATTTATAATTTTGTATAATAAAAAAAAATGAATTGTGAAACAAGGGTAAAATTATAGTGGAGTTTAAACTGACTTCAGAAAATAAAAACAATTAAATTATGAAAATAAAATCATATGAAAATAAAACAAGAAAAAAGTTCTACTATTACCAGAATTAAGTCACAATGTTACAATTTTATTCTGGTAATATTATGACTTAATTTTCCTAAGAGTTTACTCTTGTAATTTCATTTTTTATTGTTTTTTAGTATGGCCGTATTGCTCTATTGTACTGTAGCGTCTTACATTATTGATTATTACAGCTAGGATTACTAAAACAACAGTATTTATCTATTTTCTCTATAGAATATTGATTTTAATGCTGAGATTCCCAAAATGCTGCCATCATTTCAAAAGCCAGCATGTTGCATTATAGACAATAGTTGAATAAAGACTCTATTGGTTTCTTGAGGGCAGCAGACATATTGTGGAAATTAAATACTCATGACTTTATGTCTCCTTAATTTTAAAACCTTCTGACACTGAATATTGCTAACTTTGACTAAATGTCTTTGTATTCTCTTATTGGAAAAGATTGAGCTGAAAGTCTTGGTGTGTCTGTTCAAACAGCGCTACATAAATCTTACCCTATGTTATTGTTTTATTTTTTACTAATAGACAAGCATTTAGCAGCCATAACCATTTAGAGCTCATCATTTTAGTTTTTACTAAACCCTCATCCCCCTCTTTACAACACAGATGCAAGAGATGTATGAAATGATCATGAAGCACAAACGTGCAATGGCAGACATGCAGAAGTTGTGGGAGAAAGCCATTAGAGATCACCAACATGAGTATGACAGTGATGAAGAACTGGACCAGGATGACGGCACCTGGGAGCATCAGCTGAGAAAGATGGAGATGGAGAAGACGCGTGGTAAGCCAGAGAAATCCAATAAAACGTTGCTGTGCATTGTAATCTCGGCGATCACTTATGAAGATTTCATTACCATTTTTATATGACTAATTTCTTTTTTTTTCTTCAATTCCAGAGTGGGCGGAGTCTCTGACAGAAATGGGGAAAGGGAAACATTTCATTGGAGACTTCCTTCCCCCTGAGGAGCTGGAAAAATTCATGGAGACCTTCAAGGCTCTCAAGGTTTGTTCTACTTTCTTTTCATTTGTTTTTAGTATTATGAGAAAGATCTATAAAGAGTAATCAAATTCATAAACCTTAGTATGTCATTTGTTGGGATTTACCAGATGACAGTGATGACTCTTTGAAATTATTTCATGTTAAGTGTCTGGTCACAGTGATATCAGTTCATAATCAATCATTATCATCTTGCTCTTTTTGAGGAAGTCTCACAGGTTTAAGCTTGCATCATTTTCAACTAACCTGCAAAATTATATTTTGAAATAGAATAGTCAACACAATGGATAAAAAATGATATCTAAAAGTATCAAGTAAAGAGAAGAAACCCTACAAATAAAAATTTCAATATCCAGTTATTTTTGCTCCAGGGCCTTAAAATATGTTTGAAATCTTCCACCTTCTGGCTTAATAGTAGATTTTTTCAAGTGGAAATGGAAAGAAAAATGTTTTTTTCTTTTGTCTGTATTGGAGAAACAGTTTGTGTGAACAATGAAGGCCAGTTATCCAAAGAGTACAGAGTACAGCACTGGGCAAGAGGCTTGTCCTGTAATAAACTTTAGTGCGCCATAATGTACTACAACTACTACAGGACCAACAGGAACATTTGTACAAATAATATCGGCTTGAAAGAGCGGTAGGAAGGATGTTGCAACAAGTACATTTCTTTGAAAGCAGAATTAACTTAATTAATTTCTAACAAAGAACAATTGTTTCCTGGGTTTGAAACTGCAAGGAGTATATATTATTTTATATTATTTGAAAACATATACTTGGTTTTTTTTATACATTTGGTAAAAATTTGAAGTGGGAAGAATATGACTATATGTATGAAATGGAACCTGAATAAGACCAACCTTCAGCACATCTTTGTCATTCTACATTTCTGTCAACAGCATAAATATAGATATGAACAAAATTAGCTAATATTAATTACCGGTATATAAAAACATTTGGCCCTAATGCAGGTCTAAAGGGGCATTTTTGGGACTTTCTAGTAACAATAAATAAATCCAATTAGAAAGATTATTGAAAACCAGTCAATGTCTCCGTTTGAAATGGCTGTATCTTAAGGTTTTTGGTAACCCTAGCAACTGATGTTTTTTGTTTTCTATCAATCAATCAAATTTTATTTGTATAGCACATTTCAGCAGCAAGGCATTTCAAAGTGCTTTACATCATATCAAACAGAAACACAATGCAACATAGAATCAACAATCAAAATATGACATTAAGTAAAGTTCCATCATTAAATTTGTAATTGATTGCGTTTCAAATACAATCCTAAACAGGTGGGTTTTTAGTCGAGATTTAAAGGAAGTCAGTGTTTCAGCTGTTTTACAGTTTTCTGGAAGTTTGTTCCAAATTTGTGGTGCATAGATGCTGAAAGCTGCTTCTCCTCATTTGGATTGGGTTTGGGTTCGGTGTAATGTCTGCATCCATGTGAGATTTAAACGCCTGCGGCTGTGGAAGTAAATCTAGTTATCAATTAAAAAAATCAAGATGCGTGAGACAAGGTGGACATGCATAATCTCCTGGGCAGACAATAAAAACATCAGGATCAAATTTTAACTGTGTCAGATATATGTCTCGGATACTTAAACAACTTTGTACTATTGACTTGCAGGAAGGCCGGGACCCCGACTACTCAGAATATAAAGAGTTTAAGTTGACGGTGGAGAATCTTGGTTTCCGAATGCTCATGAAAATGGGCTGGAAGGAGGGAGAAGGCCTTGGCAGTGAAGGGCAAGGAATCAAAGCTCCTGTTAACAAGTGAGTCGTTCTCACTCTTTAAGTTTTGCTCTTATAGTAACAAAAAAGAAGAAAATTTCCTTCTATGTACATTATGTCCATACATTCATTTAATGTAGTGTTTATATTGCAGGAGTGGAATATGAATATAAAAATAATTTTTATCTGGGTTTCAGAACTTGAAAGACAACACACAACACAAATCAAACTTGTATTTAAAAATATTTATTTCACAGTTTTAAAACTGCAATGCAGCAATTCTCATCAGTTTAGGCACAGGTTAAACTAGATATTATTAATTCAGTTATTATTATTATTTACATACATTTTTACATTCGCTTTCTAGATAAAACACCAGTGTTTTGCTCAGTCATGAACCACAAAGTGATTTTGTGTTTTTCTCTCCGTCCCGCTCCAGAGGAACTACCGCCATGAACGGTGCAGGGTTAGGAGTCGATCGTCCAGCTGAGCTATCGAAAGGCGATGATGAGTATGACGCTTTCAGAAAGAGGATGATGCTTGCCTACCGCTTCAGGCCCAATCCCCTGGTAATACGTTTTTCACATTTTAACGAAGTTGAATTGTGCAAAGAGTGTTTGTTTAATTCTACTAATTTCTTTGTGCTACTATTGATACACTTTGAACTTCTCCACATTTTGTCATGTTACAAACACAAACTTTTAACGCATTTGATTAGATTTCATGCAATGGCGTGACAAAAAGTAGCACATAAGAAGATGCTTCTGGTCAGTTAAGATCATAAGTAGTTAACTTTCTGACATCTAAATGCTATGTGTGACTGTGAACTAATATAGTTGTGTAAAGATGGTGGAAGCAAATCCCAAAACACTGGTTCTATGAAGTAATGAGTCAGAGAGGCTGAATACAGAATGCATGACATATTTTTTCAAAATTATTTGTATAAAACATTTCATACTACAACAGCAGAATAGTAAAAAACTCTACTGGAGCTTTCTACTAAATATAAATTTACAAAACACTTTTTTTTAAAATAAATAGAATACCATGTGTGCTTTAGCTTCTACTTTATACCTAATGCAGTAGTTTATTTCATTCTGTCATTAAAATCCTAAAAACTATACTGAAGTTTCTGGTTTAATGTTAGAAAATGTGAAAAAGTGCAGTACTTTTACAAGGTTCTGTGTGTATATAGTCACTTTTGTAGTTATAGTTTGTACATTGTATTTCTACTGTGATATCTTAATGTGATCTACTGTCTTTTATTTGCAGAATAATCCACGGAGGCCATATTACTGATATAGAGGACTGTTTCTGTTTATGCGAGTCATTTTATTGTAACAAAAGGATAGTTTGTGCATCCGCTGCTCATATGGTTGGTTGCGAAATGAAAAGTGTTTGACAGTAGAAATGTTTGCGTACTTGTCTGTCAAAGAAAAAGAAAGAGAACATCTCAAATGTTGAAAAAGATTGTTAGGAAATGTTGTGTATTACACTAAACTATCAGGTTTCTATAAACATTTGCTAATTTGTCTGTTACTTCGCGATGAATTTGTGTAACATGATAAAATATATGAGGAAGTCCATCTGGTTTTCATCAGTATTTCACTCCTGTATTTTCTGGCTTTCTTCTGGATCTGTGCGCCCTCAGCTAAATAAAAATTGTGTATAAGTTCACGGTCTTCTGTATAAGTTCTCACATTGAGTGAGGTTGTCACTGTGCCGCAATCATTACAATGTATCATAACTTCCATTGTTAACAATAATAAAAATAAAAAAAAACCTTACCTGAAATATAAAGCTCTGGAAAATACTTTTTGATTTCCAATTGCTGTACGTGTTTGTCTAGAAACAAATTTGACGTACTCATTTTTTATGTTTGGGGGAAAACAATTTGTTCTGTGCACTGGTGTTCAAGTGCCTTTGTAACTTTTTATTTCTGGTTCTGGATGACTGCGTCAGTAAGCGGTGTTGACTGGAGAAACCAGCGGTAGGGAGAGTGACAGATCAGTGAAATCAGACCTTCAGTTTGCCATTCCCTAGAGAGGTTTACATGGGATAAATATAACTCAAGAGGTCCCAGCTAAGCAAGAGCTACTTTTTGGCCACATCATCAATCAGATACAGGAGAGATCATAAAATTGCTCAAACTGATGGCATGCAGCTAGTATTTTAATTTGTCGCTCATAAATCAAAATGGCTGAATAAATTTTAAAATGGTTATTTTCATTTAATCAGCAGGTTTGTCTCTGATTAGATACGAAACATCTCATAAATGATAGGACAGCGTTCAAGGGGTGTTCCCTAAAACAATAAAATTCTGGTTTCATTCTTGATTTAGCAAAAGAAAAAATGTCACGTTGAACATTATTTATACCCATTTAAAAGAATGTGTGAAACATTTGTCATTACAACCCTTGTGGTTTCTAATCAGCTTTGTGCATGTTTTCACTGGTATTTTTGATCATTTATCTTTTGCCATGAGTTCCAAGTTTTTAAGGTTGAAAGGTTCTCAGCTCCCAAATATTAGTACAACTTCCAACCAGAGGTAACATCCTGGTAAAGTCAAGATTGCATTAAATCTAAAACTGCTAGGGGTGTAAATAATTTAGGCTTACCTGATTTTTATTTTTTTAAGATGCTGGCTCAAACTATTAAGACAGCAATTGACCTTATGGGCATAAATGTTGAATGTGAGTACAGCTATATTCCCAATAAACTGTAGCTTTTGTTCCTTACTAATATGTATAGTACTAAAATTACAAACCCAGCCACTTGTATTAAAATTTCCAACAGATGTCTGGCCCAAAGCGTGACCCAAATAACATTTTGAAATATTAATAGTAATTATTAGTAATCACACTGGAGATAGTTTTTATAGTTTATGTCAAGACTCATAATTGAGAAAAGTTTTTATTGCTTAATATGTTTCTTTAAATAACTTAATTTTTTATGTATTTTTTTCCTCTAAGCAAAACTAATTGCATGAAAACATCGAAACTTACACAATTTAAAATAATTGAACTAATAGGTTTTTGGGAGTCTACTAAACTGCACTGGGCTCCATCTACTAAATTCAGGATGTTCATACCGAAAACAAGTAAAAAAAAAAAAAAAGAAAATTTTGAAAAAAAATATAAAATGTGGTCATTTAAATATACACAACAATTCCATAAAACCTCTCCGCAGTAATCATTAATGTTTATGTAAATAAATAATTGAAGTGAATGACTAAGTGAACAAAAGGTAGCAGAGGTCGTTTCCTCACTGAAAACTTTGATTTGACGCAGTAACGTGTGGGGCGAGTTCAGGGGGGAGGTAAACAAGATGGCGACAACCTGAGAGGCAAGAGTAGCACGAATAGTCAGAAAATTTTATTAGTATTGTGTCAGACGAGAGGAGCAAGAGTTTTGTCGAGGACGGCCACGCAGTGGGTGAGTAAAGCTCATAGCTAAGACATGCTTGTAGATTTAGGCGAAATTCTGCAGCAGCAGCTAGTTAGCTTGTTAAATGGCTAGTTAGCAGTTTACATTGGAATCTGAGCGTCTTGCTAGCTGTCGGTTAGCTTGCATTAGCTTGCTTCACCTGCAGTATTTTGTGTATATGCATTTCTAGGAGTGTGCAGGTGGTTAAAGCCAGTGTCCGTTCAGCTGTGGGATGAACATAATGCAGCAAAGTCAAATAACATTGTTTTCATAACCCAGTATGCCGCCGATTCACCCGGCAAATGAAGTTGGATAGCAGCCGCCGCAGCTGTACATGCAGCCCTTAGCTGCACTTGTGTGACGACGTTTCGCTCGTCCCCCTCTTGATTTTCTACTGTCAGCCCTCGGTGAACACAAACGCGTTTCTGTTGGTTTTGGTACAAAACAAGCTGAGGTTGTTGAGTTTTTTTGGCGCTTTATGAACCCACGAAGCGAACATTTCTATTAGAATTTTTTTTTTTTTAATTCAACCAGAGTTGCTACACAAACTTAGCCTACAGCCTTCAGATGTTTACATTTCTGCTAGTTCAGCTGTTTAGTAATACAGTTGTTACAAACGTTGGCATCAGGACAACACCGTGCCTTGTGAAACATAAAATTATATTTGAATTTAAAAATTTTTTACATGTGCGTTTCTGCCATTGTTATTTTTAAATGTAGCCACAGAAGTGGAATAAATGTAGCTTAATTGTTGTTGAGGCTTTTGTGTACATACTTTGCAAAAGTACTCATTCCCCTTG
The DNA here is from genome assembly GCF_002775205.1 of Xiphophorus maculatus. Lineage (NCBI taxonomy): Eukaryota > Metazoa > Chordata > Actinopteri > Cyprinodontiformes > Poeciliidae > Xiphophorus > Xiphophorus maculatus. The sequence goes on from NC_036448.1 coordinate 12,168,706, forward strand.
ATCCCATTTGTATTTTGTACATTGTAACTTCAAACTTAATTTTATACAGTTAACCAACACAAATACTTAATAATTGTATAACTGAGAAAATAATACATCTTTTTCACAATGTATCCAAATTTAAGTAGAAAAAGTTTAGTGCATTTGCATAAAGTCCCTTTTGCTCTGGTGCCTAATTGTCTTATTGGTATTTACTTGTGTGTAATTTGATGTCGATACGAATCCAGTTGTTCTGTGAAGGCCTCAGTAGTGTGAGAACAACCAGCATCATCAAGAGCAAGAATCAAGTGTTGGAGAAGTTAAAAACGGAAACAAATCTCTAGCTTTGGACATCTCAGAGCGGCGATGCAATGAAAATGTTTTAGACCAAAGCAAGTTATCTTTCAACGTGAAAATGTGTTATGGTTTTGTTGTGGGTTTATTGTATGAATAACTTGCAAAAACAAAGAGACTGAGTGTATTATCCACATTAGAGGGATTCTGCATGTTAGGGACTGTAATTTATAAACTCTTCCTCAAGTTAGGATGTAAATACAACTGAATTTAAGCTTTAAGCACATGCTTTGGTTGAATATGTTGTGGCAGACTATTGAAAGAAAAGGTAAAAATTAATGCACGTTTTAGACCCAAATGTTTCAGTAAAAAGCTCAAATGGTGGCATCACATTGAACAGTTGAAGTGAAGTGAGTAAGATTGACATGCTTAACTAAAATTGCTTATGTTTTTATTTTAAAGCAACTTATAACTGAATTAAACTGAATCTCTTATTGTGGCCATTCTTCAGATGCCCTGCTGGGGAAACTGTGGTGACATGGAGGACACCTAAGAACGGTTCAGCATATTGGATGGTCCAGTCAACCTTCTGGAGTCGACTACAGCTTCGGTTGCTGATCTACACTGAATCCAGTCCAGCCATATGCACACTTTAAGTCCTTTAGTATGGACCTCTGATAGAAATGCGTTGCTGTAAAGCCTTAAAGAAAGACTGGTGGCCTTTACCTAAAGTCGTGGGGTATTAGAATCCTAAACAGATTATTGAGACTGACTGATCAGAATTAAATTGTGAAATCATAGCCTTTTCCATGATTTCCGTTCAGCATTAATCATAACAGACCTAGCTCACAATGAATAGTATTAAACACTAACTCAGCACTGGAGCCAGTTTGTTCTGCACCTTTTTTTTTTAAACCCTATTGAGTAAAAAAAAAAGATCCTAATGTTTACAAGTTTCAGGTTGTTCACCCAGCTGTTTCCTCAGCCCTCAGGCTCCATTTCACTTTCACCTGTTTTCACTGTTTTTTTTTTATCTGGTTTTCGTTCGTTTATCTCCACTCATGGATCTACTTAGTCTAGTTTTAAAGGGTTAACAGCAGATTACGCTTCAGCAGCAGTCCGTTTGCAAACCTTTTGCCGTGCACCCAAGGATTAAGCTGTTGTAAATCTCGTCATCATGAGTGACGGCGACCTGCCTCGTCTCGAGTATCTCAATGAAAATGAACTCATGGAGATGGATACGTTCATTCACCGCATTGACTCTACCGAGGTGATCTATCAGCCGCGGAGGAAGAGGGCCAAGCTGATAGGGAAGTACCTGATGGGGGACCTGCTGGGGGAAGGCTCTTATGGCAAAGTAAAAGAAATGCTGGACTCAGAGACACTTTGTCGCAGGGCTGTCAAGATACTGAAGAAGAAGAAGCTTAGACGGATTCCCAATGGAGAAGCCAATGTTAAAAAGTAAGTTCTGCTTCTCTTGTTTTCATTTTTGCTTTTTCTCTGGAAGCTTTAAAGATTTCTCACCGATGATTTAGTGATATTAGTTTATGCTGTGTCTTGCAAAAGTTTTCATCGCTATTAAAGATTTTCACATTTCAGTCTTTCGAAGGGGTGGACTTGTCTGTGAAAGATGCAAATTAACATGTATTTTTTTTTTAGGAAAAAATTGTTTTAAAACATTTTTTATATGAACATTTAAACATTTGGGTATGAATTTATATTAAACCCCTCCAAGTCAATATCTTTTATTACGTTTTGGTGACATTTTCAGCTGGGAGTCTTGGTATATGGCTCTTCCAGCTTTGTACTGAATTTGTTGCCATTATTGAAAGTAGCTCAAACTCTGTTAGCTTGGAGTGAGAGGATCTTAGATTTCCAAATTATCAAAATACAAGCTGGAGTTTTTAAGCTTACTTTTAACATTGACTTTCCTGTTGTCACTCTTTCATAACTTTACGAAGTGTGCAACTTGTAGTCGTCATCGCAGCACATTCTTATCCTTGAGCTGTGGTTCTCTGCAGCTCTATTGGCTTATGTAAAAACCTAACAAAATGCAATGTTTTTAGTCGTAACAAAATGTCTAAGGGGATATGCTACTTTCGCAAGGCACTGTGCTTCATAGGTTTCTTATGACCTGTTAAGGCGCGCTCATGTTTCTCACATTGTCTTGTCGTGCTTGTCTCATCATTTATTCACCATGTTTTAAACAACAATTAAGAATCCAATTAGCACACCGTTTATTGATTCTTTTTTTATGCCTGAACATTTTCTGACGGAAGGTTTGGTATCTCACCTCATAAAAGAATCACTGAAATTCATCGCTTTTTACTATATCTGTGAAGTGAATGCGTAGGATTATAGATTACAAACACAAAGTTTGTTTTTCTTATTTATTTGAGCATTCACTTAATGTAGTTTCAGACTCTAATCTATTGGATGCAGTCCTAATGGGTTGGTTAAAGGAAACTGAAGTTAATGCCAAATATTTTTTTAACACTGAGTTCTTGTTTTGTATTATTTGTATCGTCTCTTTAAATGGTGTGAACAAGGGTTAAGAGAAGATGACAGAAAATGTTTTGTATAAAATCTTAACCATGATCTTCGTAGCAACTGTCTGATATTAGTTTTTGTTTATTTAGTCTCTTTACCAGTCGTACTGTCGCTCATGTGTGGTCATCCTGCATATCTACCCAAATGCTTTCTGCTTCACCCATTTTCTAACGAGCAGCCGGGGTTTTAATCACATCAGTCTTATTAAATATTACTTCAGTCTTTCACTGTGGGGCTGTACTAATATTAGACTTACTCTTAGAAAACTGTCAGAATGAGTTCACTCTGAGCCTAGGAAGCGCTGAATGTTTTTAGGCCACATTTAAAACAGAGATCAGGCTGTATTCACTGTGAATGACAGTTTTTGTGGATGATGCGGTTTCTGGTTTTATCCGATTCCCTTGACTTTGGTTGAAGTTTACCATTTTTATACTGACAACTTGTAGTCAAACTACAATTTGCTGTTGGTTAATGACCGATCTGTCCAGGCTGCAGCTGTAGTTCTCCATCACTACCACTGCTTTTTCAGTGCTACTTTGTCTTTCTAAAACTACTGGGATTAGAATACAGTGCAGCATATCCCACCAAACTGTGCCATGCTGTATATTTAGTTTTATCTGCATTAATTAGTGGTGTTTTATTTGAGATGGATTGCTCACGTTTTCACGGAATGAAAACAAAGAATCATTCAAACACGTCAGCTGTCGCCTTGCCGCACACTTCAGTTCATACTTCAAGCATTGCTGTCAGAATGTGGCTTCAAGGCAGAAAATTCTCTCTGGTTGCTTCTGGGCAGAACGCACTCGAGGCGTGACATGAGGCAAAAGGGTTGACAAATTGCAGTGCTTTGTCGCCTACCCATAGTGGATGAGGCATCTTCATACTTGGTGATGTTTTCTGTTGATGTTTGTGTCAACTTCATGTTGTTATAATGTACCGTAAACATAAAATACTGGATGGAAAGAAACATGCAGGAGAGCAAGGAGAAGAAAGCTACAGCAGTTATTGATCGGTATGCAGACTGGGTTGATCGTCGCGTTCCTGCTGGTTGGAGAGCTGTTCTATAAACTGAGACTAACGGCTTAATTGGAAGAGTTTCGTTATTTTGAAGGCGTCTTTTTTTCCAATATATAGTTTTGCTACATCACCACGGTAACACTAACTAAAAAGTTTTGGAGATTGATTTCAGAGTTTGTTTGTTGAGCAAAGCTTTTCCTACATATCCCAAACAGTCACCAGTCATCTAGCTCTCAGGCTACAGAAATGTGTTGGATAGAAAACTCTTGGCTCTCTGACACTTTCTTTGGCGTTTCATCTGAACAGTGTCATTGAAAATGCAGTGCTGCGGAAAGAATAACTTTTTGTACCTTGATGCCGGTATTTGGCTCATGCTTTTACATGATACAGTAAATATTGACCTAAATATTTAAAAGTTAGGTTTACTTAGCAACCTAAATAGTAGGCCACTAACATGACTTGCAGAAAAAAATTGGTTTTTTGCAGCACCCCTCACTTTCCCTAATTATAGCAACAGTAACAGTTTCTCATTTATCATCTTTTCCACGAATGCATACTGCTGCTTTCTTTGAAAATTAGTCACATAACTTATTATCTCCTCTTTTATAACTTTATTTATGTAAAATATGTATTGTAGGCAGACATGTCAAATGAAGTATGAACTTTTCAAGTGGTTCATGTATTTTAATTATTACTTATGATTGGCTTTAGGTGACAACTTTTGCGTTTGCCTTTAGATTTGCGGATAGCATAGAAATGACCTCTGCATTCAGCAGCTTCACTGTGTCCTTGTTAATGAAATGGTTTCTTTTTCTAGCGTGTTGCTGTTGGGATGGGCGTGCTCACGCTGCTACTGATTGAGCAATGCCACTTCTGTTTCTATGGCAACAGTCTGTGAATGCCTGTCTGGAATGACAGGAACGCAGAATGAACACAAACACACCTCTGGAGCCCAGCGCAGCATAGATTGAGGTTCGGATAATCTGTTTGTGCCGCCGCTGCGCTGCAGCCACCTCAGTATCGCTGAGTGTTGCAATCCTGTCAGCGTTTCAGCCTGCGGGCCAGTAGTGCACAAGGTCTTTCGGTACAAATTTGAGCTGCAGATGGACTGCAGCAGTGACTGATCCTCCGGTGTCAGCACAGATTCTGTTATGTTACTCTGATGGAAATGAGTATCTGTGGGGATGCGGTGCCAAACACACAAGCGGCGCATGTGGGATGTCGTCTGAGCTTGTTCAGCTGGAGAGGAAAGACACTTTACGTCTTTGAATCGGGGTAGATAATTACTGGTTAGTTACCGTCATCATGTTTTTCTTTTGACTGTGAACGGAGAAACTATTTCAGCTGGTGCAGTGATGCAGCAACAACTGCTGGTGTGTTTGTGTGAAACAACGACTCATAATATCCATTGTCAAAGATGAAGATTGAATTGAATCAAAGCCACAGCTTATGAAGCTACAGAAACCAGAGAGGTCGAAAGCACTACTGACTTCAGGACTTAAAAGCTGCTGCTGCTGCTGCTGTCAACTCTGGGCTTTTCTATAGTGTAAAAGCTGCAGCCTGCAGTGATTTTAATTCAACAACCCTTTCTGCTGTGAAACACTTATAGTTTTCTCTGCTCGTAATTATATCACATGTTTACGTATGAAACAAAGAGAAGTTGTGTCACACAGATCAGTAAAGTACCAGATTATAAAATAAGAACAACTTCTACTCAGAAATGGAACCACTTTAGTAGGTGTATTTCATGTGTTTTTCTACGTAGTAAATATTAGGGCTGTTAAATTTCTTGTCTGCTAAGATGCAGTACTTTCTACTATATAAGGTCTGAAGTGCCTTGCTTGCAAATTCTGCATCCTAATGTATTTTTGGCCTGTTGGGTAGATTGTCACTGCCCTTTATGCTCACACTTGGCGTTTATTTTTAGTGGCAGAGATACTAAAGTTTACACACTGGGTGTGTGTCAGTTTGAGGAGAGACACCGTAATGAATGAAAAGAAAGGAGAGGGAGTTAAAAGAATACGGGTTAGTCATTAATCACAATTTCAGCCATTATGTTGTTACATGTTTTCCTGGAAAAAGAAGATTCTCCTTGTGAAACTCTCCAGCTGCCTGCCAACATTTACAAATCTGACTTATTTAATGGTAGAAAAGACGAGTCAAAAAAATGGACGGCAGCTGAAAATCTCCATTTCACTAAACACCAGTGTGAGCATGGCCAGGATCTTAACTTCTTTAACATCATTTTCAGCTTAGAGAAAAACTTATTTCACCGCAGAGTTGGTATTCTCAAACTAGTGTTCATCAGACGTGCGTCGGTACCGATGATGTCGCACTCTTTATCATTAACCTACCATACAAAAGTATGCCAATAAAAATCTGTTTGGCTTTTTGGTGATTGTTAAACCACTTTAGATTTGAGTTGTTTCACGTGGTTGTATTGGCTTTTAATTGGACTTTAGAACCATCAGCAGCTCAAAATAAGGGTTGGTAAAATGGGTTAATTAACAAAACACCTGGGGTTTAGATTTTTGTGGTATATTTTGCATCGATACGCAAGAATGAAGCTAGCAGCTTCTCAGCTTTCAACAAACCTGAAATGTCACTTAAAACTTTGCTTGTGTCACTGCTAATGGTGGAATAAGGAAAATATTAATATTTCTTAATATATTATAAATACCACTAGTTATGAATAAAATTTTGATGTATAATCAAGTCAGAAGAATCCCGTCTCTTTACTGTTTGGTACAAAACGTGTATCTAACACATTTGGATGTGGGGGGCCTTTGTCTTTTTGAGTCTATAGTTTTTATTTTGTGCCGTTTCCATTAAGATCTAGTATTTTAAGTCACAGGTGTCAAACTCCAGGTCTGGAGGGCCACTGCCCTGCAACCTTTAGATGTGCCTCTGCTGCACCACACCTGAATAGAATAATTAGGTCATTAGCAAGGCTCTGGAGAACTGATCTAAACAAGGAGGAGGTAATTAAGTCATTTCATTCCACTGTTTTGTACCTGTGGCACATCTAAAAACTGCAGGACAGCGGCCCTTGAGGACTGGAGTTTGACACCCCTGTTTTAAGTGTTAAATCCCAGGAGATTTTCATTGCTGCATCTCCTCAAATATTGATTTGTACCCATATTAGACAGGCTATACTGATAGAAATCACTGCAATATATGAACGTGTGAGCTAATGGCATAGCAAGCTTCAAATACAAGAAAGATCCATGTTTGGATCGCAGTGGAAAATATTCTCACATCTCCTGGCAGCAGTTATTAAAATAGGCTGTGATCATGTTCTTTATAGCGGCACTTTTCAACTGGAGTCCTGATGTATATCTGCCATTTCGCCTGCATTCAAGCAGAAATGTGCCACCATTAAATCGTACAGCAAAGCTGTAATGTTGTAGTTCGTTTTTTTTTTTCAATGTCTTTTTTTTTCTTGTTTTCATTTATAGGGAAATTCAGCTGCTAAGAAGACTTCAACATAAGAATGTGATCCAGTTAGTCGACGTACTCTACAATGAAGAGAAGCAGAAAATATATCCTCTCGCCTCGAATTCAATGAGATTTTATTAACATTTATTGTTATGAATTTAGGCTCATTTTCTTATCCCTATTTTTTTTTTTTTTTTTGCTTGTTTTAAACCCTAATTATTGGCTCTTTTTTTAATCAAATTATCAGTTTGTGTGGCAAATTCTCCTCAACTCCTACCTCACGTATATGGTGATGGAGTATTGTGTTTGTGGAATGCAAGAAATGCTGGACAGCGTCCCAGAGAAAAGGTTTCCAGTATTTCAAGCTCACGGGTAAGCCTCTCATTTTTTCCTCCCCTCTGCCCTTTCCTCTTCTTCTTCCTCCTCAAGTCGCTCTTTCTCTGAGCTTCTCGGCTATATTTAGTCTGAGCCCTGCTGCTGCTGCTGCTTCTCCAGGCCTAAGTTCAGATCGGCGTCTGCAGGGTCAATAATGTTAAAATAACCAACCAGAGACTCGACGCCTCATCACCGCCAGAATGCTTCTAATGATTGATGAAGATCTTTCTAATCACACCGCTGTTTGTTGAAATTGGTAATTGTTTATGCGCTTTGCCATTAAAAAAAAAAATAAAACTACTATGTTGGTTTCATATTTTGACAATGCTCTCTATAAATTGGAGGGCTGCAACTGATTATTTTAGTATCGATTTATCTATCTCTTATTTTCACAATTAATTGGTAAAAAATTTGGCATTTTGGAAGATTGTTAATTAAACCACTTTTCACAGAATATTAGAAATGCATTAAAAGGTGCAAATAAATAATTAATTACATTTTTTTAAAAAGAAATAATGATTATGTTTTGACTTAATTACTGCTCTGTGTTCTTTCAGCAAGTTTTTTTTGAGTCTTTGTACTCCAGTTAGCGTTTAATCAATTACTGAATTAGTAAACGATTACATCATTTAATTCATCATTATGAATCTGATTGTTTCAGCAATAATAAAATGTGGATTTTCTCTGAACAGCTGCTGTATTTCTGCTTCTCTTTGAAGCACATGCATAAATCCCTGTGATTTTCTTTATTGCTGCTTCTCTGCAGGTACTTTTGCCAACTCATAAATGGCCTTGAATATTTGCACAGCCAGGGAATAGTTCATAAAGACATTAAACCAGGAAATCTGCTGCTGACCACAGATGGGTCTCTTAAAATCTCCGACCTTGGAGTAGCAGAGGTAAGCTGAAGTCCATCACGATTAGTTTTCATCACTTCAACCATCTGTCATTCGCAGTTAGCTGGAGGTTTTAATCATCTCTGTAAAAGCACAGATTATTGAATTACTATGAGTTATATGGTCAGTTCTTTTCTTTTGTTTACAGTTCCCTGCAAAAGCATTAATGCTTTATATTAACAGTATATTAATATAGTTTTAACTTTATCACCTTTTGTCAAGTTCAAGATGAGAGCATCTACTATCATTTCCACAGATTCCCATTTGTCTAGACTTTAAGTGTTCATTAATATGCGTTGATTCAAGCCATTTAGTTTTGGCTCTGGCTGATGGATTGGTGTCATCCTGTTGGAAGATGAAACTTTTCCCTGCAGCCTCTTGCAGGTTTCCTCCCAGGATTTATTTAGCTGCATTTTTCTCGTCAACTATGATCAGTGCTCTGTAAAACACTGAAATGTTTGCATATTGTTTTAGAACCAAATCACAGAACGGCTTCATTTATCCTTAGGTCACATTTCAGACTTCGTAGGCTTGCATAGTGATCTCTATAAATAATATGTTGCCCTGGATTTTAGTTGCAGGTGTTAAGAGTAAAATTGTTCTTCCTGTCATGATTGTGCTCTGCTTTGTTGTTCTGTCATTTAAAATCCCAAGTGGATACACTGAAGTTTGCATGTGTTTTTATACATTAGAAAAATGCTTTATAAAAAATAGAAACTATACACAAAAGCTTGAAGATTTCTCTTGTTGATAAAATTCCAGCTGTAATTTCTCACCTGTATAATTTGCCTTTATGAATACAGTCACAATAAACTACAATATGACTTAATTACTCTTTCAGATGAAGAAATACTCAAGCAAAAATTCAGCACAATTGCATCTCCTCTCCCATCGTTTTCAGGCCCTTCACCCATTTGCAGAAGATGACACGTGTCGTACGAGTCAGGGCTCGCCGGCCTTCCAGCCCCCAGAGATCGCCAACGGACTGGACACCTTTTCAGGGTTTAAAGTGGACATTTGGTCTGCGGGAGTAACACTGTGAGTCACTCTTACCAAGATGCTTACATCACTCTCAGTCACTAAACTCTGACTCCTGACTTGTGCTTCTTTGTGCTCAGATATAACATTACAACAGGTCTTTATCCGTTTGAGGGAGACAACATCTATAAGCTATTTGAAAACATCGGTAAAGGAGACTACACTATTCCTGAGGAGTGTGGGCCTCTCCTGACTGACCTGCTGCGAGGTGAGCACGGCTCTGAACCGAGCCAGAACAAACAGGATTATCAAAAAAACACAATTCAGGCAACAGTCATATATATGATGAGGCAGCAACATCTCATAGGGGTTTCTGAACCTTTTTAATTTTTTCTTTTTTTACTCTGTAACCTTAATAAAAAAATTATTAGATATTATTAATACCTAATTTAAATTCATACCCCTTGAATTTTTCCATGTTTCACTTTCTTTCAAACGTCAGTGTAGCTTTTTATGCTATATATCAGGAGTTTCAATCTGTGGCTCTCTGGACCGTCCACAGTGCGGCTTCATAATCTTTGGCTAAAAATAATAACTATGACCAAAACTTTAGAAATAAAAGTATAATAAGCAAGGGCAGACAGAAGCAGATTTTCTTTTTTATTGCATTTCCATAACAGAATGCAACTAATAAGTTATTTTGTGATATATCCATGTTTTTTCCTCTTTCTAAACCTAAAAATAGAAATAAAATGCCGGTTCTGAACAAATAACAAATTTCCTACTCTAGATGAAAAATTACAAGTCGTCTTTTCCCTAAAGATGATGTGACATTAGCAGCTCTAAATGAGTTTTATTTTACTGAACCAGGGACAAAAATAGCTTTTTGATTTTTGAAAGTGATACATCCCTGTAATGGACTAACACAAAGTACCATGCTATTGTGAAGTAGATAGAAAATGATGGTTAATTTTCACTTTTTTACAGAGAAAAACCTGCAGTTTGTCTGTTTCACTAAGCAAGTAACTTCTGAAGGCTCCTAGTCACAGTTTGTGACAAAAATCTAAAAAGTTCAAGGGGTGTGAATACTTTTACAGATCATTCCTCTGCATGTAATTTCAGAGCGGTCTTATAAGGAGGGTTGGTTGTGCAAAATTAAGCAATTGTATGAAAAAGATTTTTCATCATTTTGTTGTTTTTGGATTAAAAAAAAAATCCAAGTTCTCCTCTTTTGTGAATAAAATGTTCGATACTGGTCTTTCCAGTATACACCCAGTAGGTGGCGCTGTGACCTTGACAGTAAGAGTGTCTGCTGTACATGCTTGGCTTCCTCCTAACAGTAGAAATCCCTTCAGCTGCTGACGTGGTTTCCATTGATCTGAAGCAGAATAATAAACACTCTATAGTCGGGCTTTGCTTTTACCCAGATGAACACTGCATTATTTTTTTGCCCTCCTTAAAACTAGAAACAACTCGGGAGTCTCTGGTTTTTATTTTCTCCAGAAGAAATTCTTTGTCGTGCATGCTTATAAGTCAAGAAGAATGTTGGGAAGATTATGTTTGCAGCAGCTAAGGTAAAACCCGTTAGTAGAAGCTAAATGCTTTAAGAGGAAATCCAGCCTCATGTGCAGATTCTTCAAACTGAAATCCACCTGCGCTCCATTTGAACGACCTCGTTCGCATCGAGCGTTGGATTCATAACAATGGAGGAAGGAAAAAAAAAAAAGGCAATCTGTGCTGTTTGAAAACAGACTTGGCCCCCATTTTGTGAGTGTGACGTCTGTCTTTGATGACGCAGCACCTGAGAGATAGTCAGTCCATAATTGCATGGTCTAAAATAAGCCCAGCGCCACAAAAGGTGTCCTTCAGCACTACTATCAGCTCTTCGCATTCTGCCCTTTTCTGCTTAGCGGCTGACGGCTGCATTATTAGTAAAAAAGGCGCCGCATCACTTCTGCATTATCACCCTGAAACTCAGCTTTACAACAATTAAGGCACAAAAACGCACTTGAAGGGCTACTTGTGTTCATGTTTCCTTACTATGACTAAAATTAAACAGAGTGCATTAAAATATTTGTCGTTTCAAAGAATGTTAATTAATGCACCAAAAATTAAAGAGCTTCTGAGTATTTCAGTATCTTTCCCCCCACATCTCTGGTTTCCAACCAGCTTATCAAAATTCGGTGAGAAGAGAGAAGTGAAGAATTGTTTGGTAAAGTGATTTAATCCACCGTTTAATGTGTTTTCCAGGAATGCTTGAGTATGATCCTGCAAAGAGGTTTTCCATACAGAATATAAGGCAACACAAGTAAGTGTGTTTTTGTTTTTCTTCCTTTTGAACAGAGAATACGGTTGGCATAAAAGTATCAGCTGCAGTAAAAAGTACACCCAGAGAAAGACTTTATGTGTCACAACATATTGAAAAAATATTTTAAAGTGAAGACATTAGATTAATAACAAAAGAACTAAAACATAGGAAGCATACATTAGAGCAGTGTGGCAAAAAATTAATCCCATTCTTTATATTTGCAAACATATTACTTTGTTTTAGATCTGGAACCTTATTGAACTTTTTAAATGCTTTATTTTTATCCTTAACACACTTCTGGATTTGTTGCCATGTCTTGCTTAGTTGTAGCTGTTGCACCAATTGCCTAACATAAGAGCTGTTAATATTTTGGTTTTAGATGTATTGAAAACCAAAATGTGAACCATGCTTTTAACGTTTTTGTAATTGTTTCGTTTTTAACTTTAGCACTATATATTGAAACCAGGGACCTTGTAGTCTGAGAGCCAGCCCATTTTCTCCGATAGTTTTTAATAATGACTTTCTAGGTTTTTCACGTTGTTGTTCGTCCGAGCTTAAGAGGGTGTAGTTTCTGGCTCCAAATTTCGATGCACATTAAACCAAACCCAAAGGTATAAAATGCTGTAAACCAGCGGTTCCTGTGTTCTTGATCACACCTTCATCCCTGGCAATCTCTTGTCAGCTGGGTGCGAAAGAAACATCCTCCGTCGGAGCGCCCGGTGCCCATCCCTGCCAGTGCAGAGAGCAGGGACCAGTGGCGCAGTATGACGGTGGTTCCCTACCTAGAGGATCTGCACGGCTACACGGAGGATGATGACGACGAGCTCTATGATGGAGAGGATGAGATCATCTACACTCAGGACTTCACAGTGCCAGGTGAGTCAGAGTCTCTGCTATCGGCACCTCTGAGCTGTCGGAGAAAGTCTAAATTAGACAAACTAGCAAAACAAAACGAAAGGTTTTAATACAGTTAATGGCACTGGGTTGATGAATTCTAGTTGTCTCCTCGAAAACAGATAAAATCCAAGCTCTCTAATCTTAATTTTGCTGTTTAGATTACCTTAGTTGAGGCTTCAGCATAATTAATGTCGGATGGTTTCTAGTTGTTTTTAGCAGCGAGTTAATAAGTTCATCATCTAGTAGCATGTTGCAGAGTTTAGATTTAAACCCACAGTGTGTAAAGTTGGATTTCTGAGACATAAACCTAAGTGGGATTTCACCAGACTAGATTTGTAAATCTAAATTAAGATTCCTGTAGATTCCTTCAACTCGTCCTATAAGAGTGCAATAAAGTGACGATTCAGTGGTTTTTTCTTATTATTTATTTCTCCTTCAAAACACTCATATTTTGATTTCTCTTTCAACCAGAACCAAACTAATTGACATTTTTGTTAAGGAAACTTATAACAAATCTCTCTCATTTCCCTTTTTATGAATCAGTTTTGTCTTTGAGGCTTTATACTCTCTTGGGTTCCAGCTGAAACATTTTGGTTTACAAATCCAGCAGTTAAGTGTTGCTCTGGCTTTAATCTTGAAACTTAAATGTTTCCTACTTTTTAAAATTCATTCTCTGTCTGGTTTTGGTCTGAGGATTCAGTGCTGTGAGTGATAAGTCCATCTCACATCATCATTTCCACTTTACAGGACAGATACTCGGTTATCAAATTGAGCAACTTGAATGATTCTTTGAAATCTTTTGAGTTTCTTTGCAGATTTGGTGATTTTTATTTTAAAGGTCAATGTTTTTATTTACATAGGTGGCGATTTGGGTAGGATATGTCTTTATTTTTAAAGATCTCTAACATCGCCTGACTGGATATTTTATTACATCCGTTGTAAAATGTTGGACGCATGTAGCCACTAAGTGTTACTGAAAATGAATTGAAACAACCTGCTGTGAATAAGGTCCATCACCAAATCAAGCGAGTGTGTGGGCAATATCCAAGCTGCATTTGTGTAATCTCTTTTTAATTTCCTTAACATGCAGGAAAGGTTTCTATTAATTAGCCGTGTTTACAAACTGTAGCCACAGTTGACAGATGTTTGGGAGAAGAGACATTAACAGAATGCTTTAACTCGTTTCCTAACTCTGTTTTCATCATACCTCCCCTCTAGACTTGAGATCCTCCATCTGTTGCTAGGTAACAGCCTGTAATATAAATGCAGCAGTCAGTGTTGGGTATCTAGAAGTGGTGCCCCACATAAAAACCCAACAGAGCTGCAGAATGTGAATGAAGCCAGCTATAAATAGCCCAGTTGAAAGGGTTTCGGTTTGGGACTATGAATGGTTTCCCAAGGTTTACTCCCACACATGCTGGGCATTGTCCCTCATAGGAAGCTGTATTTGAATGAAACTGGAGCTTGAATAATAAAACGAAGGACTTTGTGTTTTTGCTGTAGCAGAAACTAAAACACCTCCAGGGACCAGGGAGGGGGGGAAAAAAATTTTTAAAAAGATTTTATAGGGGATTTCCGACCCGTATTTTGCTGTGATTTTTACCTGAGTGTTGCAGTTTTTGTGTGTGGGGGTTTTCTCAGAGGCCCAGCAGCCACACATGCTGGCTGATGCATCTGCATGAAAAAACAAAAGGTGACATTAAGGTTGGAACCGGTTTTTCACTTGATGGATTTCCTGTTAGTGTTTTTTTTTAATCGTGTGGGTATTTGACCTTGTTTCACTGTAAGTCTGTGGGATTCAGATTTTCTAGTTCTTTTGTAGAAAGATAATAAATTCCGATGTTCAGATGCTTTTTATGTGTTTCTGCTTCAACACATGCGATTATCAAGCATTAAGGTCAACAGCTTCACTCTGTATAGGTTGAATGCTTGGTGATGAGGTAATTCAGCCGTCTGAGTCAGGTGTGTAGGATTAGGAATGTGTCTAAAAGATGCAACACATCTACCCTCGAAGACTGGACTTTGAGATTCCTGTTGACGTAATCGTTAGAGATTATAATAAATTGACTCTTACTGTCAATAGAAAACTCTCTTGACATCTTCTTTTAGTGTAAATCCAGATTAGTTGGTCATGGAGGCTAAGCTGCACAACCGATGGAAATTCACTGGTTGTGAAGACATTAACTGTGTTTCCAATTGGCCTTAAAATTTAGCAAATTCGAATTATGAAAATAAATTTGCTGAACAGAACCTCACCAATTTCAGGGGGGAAAAAAGGTTTTTGCACTAGGATGAGGTTGTTTTCCCAGCTTTGTTGAAATTAGTGTATTTTGCAAAACTCCAGTGGAAACTTTTTTCATATTACACTAATCATGTGCTTAACTACTGGATGTTACTACTAGGGGGAAGAGAAAGAAGACAACAGGAAGTGGTAGAAGGATGACAGTGTGGCATGTTTTTTAATGACTTATGGCATCAACAAACTGATTCATACGTGATTTTAATTGCATTTCGTATTTAATGGAAACACCACAATGGCGAATTTGTGAAGTTTTTGCAACATTAGGGGAATATTGACAATGTTTTGCACACATTTGTAAAGGAAACACAGCTTTAGACTGTTCTAAAGCTGTGTTTCCGATCGGGTGCTCTTAGCAGCACCCGATCTGGGGAAACAAAATTATCCGTGCAATGGTGCTTTTTATTTTTCAAAGGACGTCAGCTGTTAGGATTTTGGTTGCCATTGTTTTAAGGTTTTACGTTGCCTGCAGGGCAAGTGGCTGAGGAACACCAGGATCAGGGGAACGCAGACCACAGCCCAGCTGTCGCCAAGCCAGTTTGTGTGAACGGGACAGACGCCGGGTCTCTAAACAGCAAGACCAAAGCCGAGCGCAGGTCCTCCTCCTCGTCCAACCCCTCACGTAAAGGAGTTTCCACAGCCAGCAAAATCCGCAAGCTCTCCACCTGCAAACAGCAATGACAGCCCTCCGTTCCTCTCCCACGACAGCAGCCCATCTGGTAAGTGATCACCGCTGAGTTTGTAGAAAAGAAAAAAACTAACCTCCAATATTCCAATATGCTACAGATCCAGTAAACTGTAGTGAGGAACGTGTTTCAGAGTGGAGTGTAGAAGGGAAACGGACTGAGAGACAGAGTTGGTATTCAGCTTACAGCTCTCTGACTCATCACCACTTCCCTGACTAATACAAGAGCGATCTCTCTCGCTCTTTTCCTTTTTCTATGCCACAAAAACACCTCTGGACTAGGCTGTCAAATATCTTTTCAACTGCTTGTCAGGGCTCCTTGTTCAAATCAACTAGGACATGTTTTCGCTTCAAGCATTTTGCCAAATTTCGAACAGGTTGTCTTCTTTTTCCAGCTACCACCCACAGCTGCTCTCTCCGTCTTGCACACATCCGAAGCTCTCGCAGAGCGAGGCCGTTTGTCACGGGCGCAGTGCAGAAGAGATGCTGTGTATTAATTTGTTCAGGCAATGACTCATCCCGAATGAGATAAAGTGGGTTGTGGGATGTTTGTGTCTTTCTCACCCTGTGGGTTGACTCTTTCCGTTTTAACGCTACAAATTAGTTTTCGCCTTGTAAAAATCCAGTCGTCTGAGAACGTCTGTCGCGTTCTCATCCGAGCCCCTCTTTCTCTCTCTTTCAGGTCATTCTGTCTTCGTCCCTTATTGTCTGGAGTCCCGATGGCTGGGAGTGAAGCCTGCTGACATTAACGTCCCCGCGCCTCCTCGGACCGCCAGCCTGCATCGCCTCTCTAGAGGAGGGGAGGGAGGCTTGACCGGGAGGAGAAGGATGGCATGAAAAGTTCTGTTTGCTCTGAGACTGAGGCACTTGCTGTGAAGATGTTTATTTTCTCCCAATATTTTGCCTCCTTTTAACTTGTGTCATCCGGTTCTGGTTATTCAGCCCCCTCTCTCCTGCCCCCAGTTCTGTCATCCTCATCGGATGGCCAAGTATTGCACCGGACGATTCAGACGCCCCTCTAGCTCCGATCCCCGTCCCTTCCTGCCCCGACTTCTGTTTCTTCAACTACCTTTGTTTTTACTGAACCCTGATGGCCGTTTTTAATACACATTGTGATGTGTAAAATATTAAAGTGGGGAGAAAAAAAAAAAGCAAAGCTATGGATAATTCTGTATTTAAATCTACTTTGTGAGTAATCATTATAGCAAAACCACCAACATAAACTGCATGCAGTACAGAGCTGAATGAAAAGGGAAGGCGATTGGTTCGCGAAGCCCCGACTTAAATCTTAATTTAGGTTTAAATTTTATTTTTCCAGTGATTTTATTTTTTTTTAATTATTATTATTTATAAAGAATGTGTCCCAAACAGTCTGTTTTGCTCAAGTTTTTTTTTTTGCTAGCTGGGAATATATTTTGCACATTGCACCTCACTTAATGCCAATCAATAACTTTTATTATTGTATTTATTTGTTACATTCTAATACAAATAGGCTTAGAGAAACGTACTGATGCAGAGGAATACCCAGATTTAAAATACATATGGTTTCAAAACCAAACAATTGACTATTACACTAACTAAAACTACAGTAGGTAACCTGCGAGAGGCATGTCTGTTAGGAAATCAGGCGCAGATTACTCAAGCAAATAGGTTCATTAATAGCGATGCACCAATCAGGCAATACATTTTTAGTCATTCATGTCTGTCCTGCTGATTTTAAGGTTTTTTGGAAAAGAATATAACAGGAGTAGCGTTTGCTGCAGCAGGTATTCATTTAGAGTCCAACACAAATGGAGGAATTATTATATTATCACTGCTTTGTAAAGGGTCTATTTTTCGAGCAGCGGTCTGCAACCTGTGACTCTGGAGCCACATTTTCATTTTTAGCTCCTCTACAGAGGCTCTCTGGCTTTAATCAAACAATGATTTCATCATAATGGCTCAAAGAGAGGTTGGCTTTAGCAGCTCTGCAAAGTTGTCAATGAATTTCTCTGACAGAACTACTAATGCTTTTTTTCAAACTTTTAAATGCTGTTTTTTTAGGTGAGCTGCACATTTTCCCTCATTAGTTTCTGTTTATATAGTTTGCGCTAAAGTAGCCTGGTTGCACAAGTGACTCTTAAACACTTTATTATAAAGGTTTTATGCTGTTTTGTATTCTAATAGACAAATATTTTACTTTTACAATTGAAGGATATCTTCTTGGCTTTATGGACTGAAAAGGTTGCTGACTCCTGCTCTAAACTTATTGGAAAACTGGCAAAGCATCAAAAGCACAACATTTGAAGTTTCTACAGACAGTTAAGGATATTTCTTTTTTGTAAGAAAACTGATCAAGAGAAAATCTCTGGTTAGTGCGTCTCTATCAAACCACCTGCTAACAGCTTAGACTGCAAACTAAAAACATTTAGTTGAGGTTTATTGCATATCTTGGCTGAAGTCGTATCAATCAAATAACTGCAAATATTAGAGATGCAATAACTAGTAAAACACGTTAATCTTGCAATGGCAAGGAAAACATCAGCTCTCCAGGTTTTAATTAAAAGCAAATTGGTCTTAAATGATCAATTTTAGTTTTGTAAATCAAGCCTTTTTTTTTTTTTTTGCTCTGAATCAAATCTGTAGTTGTTTCAATTGATAGTCTTTGCAGATGCTGCTCAGTTGAAGGCAGTCGGTGGCGAAAACTGCCCAGTAAACTTTTTTTTGTTTGTTTTTTGGGAGGAGGTTTTGCACCAGTCACATCTGTGGGAGCTCTGCCCCTCTCTTGTGCATCATGAGCTCCTGACTGGGAACAGATCAGCAGGTGAGTCACGACTGTGAGGGGAGGAGGGAGAGCAGCGCTTTCACGTCAGCAAGGTCAGCCCTGAGCCTCCAGCCAGAGACAGGAAGGGTGCAGCGAGGATGGAGAGGCACTGTGAACGCTTCAGTCCAGTGGTTGGTACGACGGGACACACTTCATGTGTTTGGTTTAATTGTGAAGCTTCGACACCCAGCTCTCTCACACACACACACACACACACAAGCTTGAATGAGTCATCATGGGGGGGGGCTAAAATGTATATTTTGCTTTAGTTTGTGCCACAAAGGCTTCATTTTTGTCGATGCTGCAGAAACTGACTTATGTTTATAATAACACATGAAGCAGTGTGGATGGAAAAAGCCACTGTTTCTATCTGGAAGTTACACAGGAACTCAATCAGTGAGTTTTATTTTTTTTTAGTTTTGGAGGAACATGCTGGGGTTGCTGTGCATTATGTTTGGTAATGATGCAGATAAAAGCAGCAGCTAATCATTAAAATCACACTTTCAGTCGAGGTTGCACTGTTTAATAGTTTCAAAATATTTTCTTAATGTTGGAAACTAAAGGGACAATTAGTGGACCTGCTTGAGTTCAGCTGATAGAAGATGTTTTATAACTGTAAAGCCTTACCTGAATGTAAACATTTTACTCACCCCGGTTTAATCTGCCATGCTTCTGTGATGTTCAAAGTCATTTAAGAAGTCCGTCTCTAAGGTGTGAAATCCAGGAATAATGCAAAAGATAAAGAAGCAGTCAGACTGTAAGTGTGAAGGCATCCCTCGTAGGCAGCCATTTCTAATTACCCGCTAATGTTTCCTGTCAGATTTTATTCTGGTCTTCTAAAATTTGTAATATTCTCCTGGTGAAGTAAGTAAAACTTTATCAACGTAGCACCTTGTAAGATTTAAAGATCACAAAGTGATGCCACTTTTAGTAGGTTTGGGAATTAATAAGGATTTAAAAAAAAAAAAAAAAAAAGAAACCCTTTAGAAACTTCACTTTTCAAGCAGAAACATAAAGGTTTAAACTTGTCCGATATTTGTAACGGGAAAAAAACCCCATCAAAACAAAATGTTTTAGAAGAAAGTATTTTTTAAGTCAACTAACCAGCCTTCTCCATTTCATTGCTACTCGTTAATGCAGACATGGAGGACGCAGCATCGTTCTCTCACCTGTATAAACCCGAACCTAAACCATCCTTTTATCCATCCATTTTCTGTACACACTTGTCCATTAGAGGGGTCGGGCGGGGTGCTGGTGTCTACCTCCAGCAAACGTTTCGGGCAAGAGGTGGGGTCACCCTGGACAGGTCGCCAGTCTGTCACACTAACCCAAACCACAGCTTTGAAATCCATTTTCTTCTTCATCTTAGTGAGAAACTCAAATGTAACTAGGAGAACCTTTCACCTTCAGTGCTGCCACCTGTGCCCTAATATACCAAAGATGAGAACAAGAAGGTGAAAATATGTGGAT
The DNA here is from genome assembly GCF_002775205.1 of Xiphophorus maculatus. Classification (NCBI taxonomy): domain Eukaryota; kingdom Metazoa; phylum Chordata; class Actinopteri; order Cyprinodontiformes; family Poeciliidae; genus Xiphophorus; species Xiphophorus maculatus. Next base: position 12,188,695 of record NC_036448.1, read on the forward strand.
ATGTTAATGCATATAAATGTTTATGCCCCCCACCAACTGCATCCACTCACTGATTGTAGCTAAAGCTAAATCGGGTAACATTTAGCTGGATGTATTCGTTCCTTCAAATGTTTCGTAAAAAAAGACAATTCTGTCATGTATGTTGAGGATTTAGTTCTTTTTTTCCCCTTTTTTACTGATTCAGTTTTAAAGAATGAAACAAATTTAAGCCATAAAATAGCTATAAAAGTGGCCATAAAATAATTCTTTCATCTTAAATTTATTTTTGAGATGGAAAAAATACATTTGCTCATCTGCCAGAGTGAATTGAGAGAATTAATGATTAATTCTCGCCTTTTTTCCATCTTGAGTAATAATGACATTTGGTTTGCACTATTACTTAATAAATATCACTGCGAACCTTCCAATAATATTAACTTCTAGTCGCTTTCGCGCCATAGACACACATCTTATGTTCCACATTTTTTCAGCAAAACATTTCTGATTATGTTTTTTTTTTTTTTTTTTTTTGGCATTTCTTGGGAGATTTTGCAGGGTTATGTACCATCGTACTCAAAAGAAACAAACCATCAGACTCTGCAGATTTGTTTTCGGGAGGATAAAAAGGATTATTCCCACGTTTTTATTTGGACGTACACAGTGTGTTAATCGTTTCGTTTTCTCCTGGGCACAGGGCAAGGCCACCTCTGATTATTCAGCATGACAGCCTGAAATCCTCCGTGAGCAATCTGTTTAAAAGCCTCGGAGGCTTCTGTGTCACTCACTTCAAGCATCATCCGTCAGTCTTCCCTCTGAAGAGTCCCAGATACACTAAAGCCCACGCCTGAATGCCGTCTCCTCAGCCGTGCTACATAACAAGAACTGATGACTAACACATATAAACACAACTTAAATATAAGGAGCAAATACAAAACCGCTCACATGTTTTTTTTAAGTTTATTGAAGTGCATCTTCTGCTTTCCATCTGGTTTTATAGTGATATCTTGAGGCCGGCTGATTAAGTGAAAGAGAGGGTAGCTGTAAACATGTTTGGTATCGTTCTTTATACAGTACCTTGCAAATCTATTCACACCGCTTTTTTTTTTTAACTTTACAACCACAAAATTATATTTTATTGAAATTTTATGCAATAGACGGACACAAAATACTGCCTAATTGTTAAATTAAATGAATGAATGATCTAAAACTGAACCATTTGGCCTACATGTAAAATGTTGCACACCACTCACCTTAGCTGTCAGAGGACCCTAATCATAGAGCAAGAACTTCATGGCCCAGTCAAAGTCCATACCTAAATCCAATTGAGATTCCGTGGCAGGACTTGAAAATGTCTATTCTCATTTGTTCTCTCTGGTTCTACAGCGTTTTCATTCATTTCAAAAAAAGAGAAAATCCAATTTCGCACTACTGCATGTGTGTCTGTCGTAAAATTCCACCTAAACACATTTTTTGTGGTTGTGAGTGTAAAAGCCAAGGGGCTGTGAGGACATTTGCGGTTCACCGTATCATTATTCATGGAATCGACCGCTCTCACACGACCATTAAACCTGATGACGGCGGAGACAAACATGAGGTTGTCCTCCTTGAGGAGGAAAGGGACATGAGAGAAATGGCTGACAAACACCAGCGGTAGCTTTCATCCCATCAAAGTGCTCATAGAGGTTGAAACTGTACATTATTCACAGACACATAGCTTGGACTTGTAGTAGCATGCTGAAAAGTCACAGGTAGGTCAGAAAATAATGTTTTCTAAAGATGCATCTACATCTTTGAAGGTCGGGGATGAGTTCTCTGGTTACTGACGGAGGGACGTCACAGTGGCAGTTCGGATGTGGCTGGACGAGTTGGAAGCTAATGCTGCTAGAGATGCCTGACACATGATGTTTGACTTATTGTGGTTTTATAATAAATACAATGGCAGGGAATTATGTGGGATTGGACCCCGGTGAGGCAGTTTGCGTCACGATGACCTCTGACCCTGCTTGTCGGGCCTTCTCTGCACGGCGCAGCCCGCTGTAGAGTCTCTCGTCCACCGACGCCACCAGCTTGTCTGCTAGGCTGCTCTGGGCCTGCAGAGAAACCTCTGACAGGATAGCCTGGCTGCTGTTGTTGTTCCTGTTGTCCACTCTGGGGTCCATGTGGCTCATTTGCGCTGACAGAGAGCTGCTCGCGCTTCCCGCCTCCTTGCTTGTGGACACTTGGCAGCCATCAGTCTCACCAGCCAACTCTGGGGAGACGCTTCTTGTTGGGTCTGTTCCGACGGACGTTCTGTCGGTCGTGCTCCCTGCAGCTCCTTCTCCTACCGAATCTTCTGCGCTCTCCGTTACCGCCTCCTCAGAAGCCGCGACCTCGCTGGCTTCTTCATCGGCAGCGCTCGCTATTCTCGACAGGGTGCTGTGGTACCTGGTGTCCAGCGGGTACCCTGCGCTGTCCCCCCTCCTGAGCGGGATGAACCTTTGTCTCTCTAGAGACGGCGAGTACCTTCCCCCTGAGGCCGAACCCGGGTCGCTGTATTGCTTGTGTCTCTGCCACTGCTTCCGGAGGTGAACCCTGGACCTGTGCCTGGAGCGCAGCGGGGAGTCCTGCTGGTCGAAGCGCGGATCATGACGAAGGAACTCGTTGAAGAGTGCGTCTGTCTTCTCGTCTATGCTGTAGTCACGGCGACGGAGACGGGATCGATGAGGACTCGGGGGCTGTGGGGTCGGGCTCACCAGCGGAGAAATAAGCTGAGTTTGTGTTTCTGGAGGCTTCTGAGGATGGAGGGACTTCAGCAGCTGATATGGCTCTTGAAGGGTGTGAGAAAGACTGTCACCCTGAGATTTCTGCTTTAGTCTATCCTCTGTGTCTGCGCTGAGGGTCATCTGGTCCTCCAGCTCCTCCTGAAACAACTTGGTCTCCACGCTCTCACACACTGAGCCTTTCCTCCCAGAGCTGGTAAAAAACAGTCTCCTCTCAGAAGCAGTCTTCCCCCGAGGGGCCCCAGGAGTCCCAAACAGCCTCATATCTTCAGGGGCTCTGGATGGCGCTTCAATGGAGGCATAACCACTGTCCATTTGAAGCAACTTCCTGTTTCCTCCCTCCACCTCTCCTCCAGCTCCATTCCCCATCTCCCCGTCTCCCCCTGACACCCCTCTGGTTCCACCCTCTGCCTCACCATCTCCTTCAGGCTCATCGTCCAGGTCTTGTGACAGGCAGGTGTCCAGGCCCGATCGAGCTCCTGCGCCACCAAAGGACGAGACGCTGTCTGCGTCACTGCGGACCGACTCACGATCGGTGCTGCTCTGATCTGAAGAGGCATATTGCTCCAGAGAGGCTCTCAGGCTCCAGATGTCTCTGTAGAGGGACGGGGGTGCGTCTGAGCTCTCTTGGCGGATCATGAAAGACAGAGACGAGCCTGAGTCTGTCCTTCTGGCCACGGCTCCCAACGGCGCATCGTCTCCCTCATCTGTCCCTGCATCGTTCTTTTTTCTCACACCAGCCGTGCCAACATCTGTTTTTGCATCCTCGGTTTGTCTCAACAGCTCTTCAAACCGGTCCCGCCTGGTCGGTCCTTGCTCTGCACCAAACAGGTCGTCATCTTCCGCAGACTCCAACTCATTTCTTGTTACTTTGGTTCTTATCGCTGCTCCAAACACCGTTTCTTGTTCCGCTCGGGTTCCGTTGACGGCAGGCTCAACCTGACCCAGAGTGGGATCAGATGGGAGACAAAGTTCGGCTCTCCTGCTGCTGCTGGTGCTGCCGGCTACCTCCACCATGGCCTCCAGCTTTAGCCTGCACAGGAGAGGAACATGTAGTCAGAACCTGATTTTGTTGAAATCATTGTTATGTAAGGAGAGAATTACCTCCTGAGGAAGACAGAGGATGTAGGAGCTGTCTCAGGATGAGGCAGAGTCTCAGCGGAGAGGGACTGGAGGCCGCTGGTCTGGATGGGAATATGTGGGAAAGACTCAAAGGCGTCATCTCGGAGCGGAGAGGAGTCTTCATCGGTGTGGTCAGTGGTTTCACTTGCTGCTCTCTGTCTCTGAAAAGGCTTTCTCTTTGGGGAGCCTGGAAGCAAATCAGACACATCTTCACATTTCTATCTAGTGCCAAATGTGTCACAATCCAGAGAAACCCTTAATAGTCAATCAATTCTTATTCTTACGAAATATGGGGAACCAATATGCAGCTCTGTACTTTTACCTTTCTATAAACTTTTTATACTTTCTCTTGCTTTTCTTTTGTTGTTTTGATTATATTTCCACTCATGTAAAGCTTTGAATTGCCTTGTTGCTGAAAATGTGCCATATAAATAAAATTTCCATCTCTGCCTTACCTTACGATAAAGTTATTACTTACACTTGTCATAACCGAAATGAAATTGGAAATGGAGTAGGAACATTAAAAAATAAATGTATTAATACATAAAAAATTATGACATACATAAATTAGTTAAGTAAACAAATCAATTGTAGGTATCAAGGTAAATATGTAAAGAAATGAAGTACGAGGTTCTAAAGTAGCACAGTTAAATAAGAAATTGAACCTTAAATGTCTACATATCAAATAAATGTGATTCTTTTTTTAACAAAAGGCAGCTGTTTCACAATTTATAGATTTAATGTGCGTATGTATTTGTTTATCTATTCTTCTTAGAGCCATTTCTGGCATATTTACTCACTTTCTGAAGACCAATGGGCTTTATAGGGACCAAAACGCAGTTCTAATACGGTGGACTCTGTTGTTTAGGGTTAGAGGTCAGGTTTAGAGGTAAAGTGTTTTTATTAGGCATAAATTCACTCACTACAATGAACGAAAGTCAATGCAAAGTCCTAATATGGGTAGAAATAGAAATCTGTGTGTGATATATTACATAGTGGAGCTGGATGATGCTGTAATTTCCTGTGCAGATTAACCAATCAGAGGTCAGACAGATCTGATGAGCCGCAGCGGCAAATAAATCATTTTATGGTTCAGTGTTACACAGGAACCATGAAATCATTTAATGCTGTTATAATTACATATGCTCATGATATTTAATGCATTTTTAATGAATGAATTTCACATATTTATCGGCTCATATATTTGATTATTAACATAATGATAATAAATGCATTTATTTATTAATTTAACTATTTGTATTTGTATTTATTTTCATTGAGACCAGCATAAACAATATTTTGTGGTACTATAGTTCTGAATATGTTTCATCTTTCCTTTCAAACCAGTTGAAACCAATTTAAAGTGTAGTTTTTAAAAACAAAATACATATTTATTTCCTGAAAACTTGTAGCTTTTCCATGAATCTGCACGAACCTTTGGCGTCCAGACTGGCGGCCCGATGGCTGGTGTCGAACTTCCACCTCCTGAAGTACGGCCCGGCCCCCTCCAGGCTGGCATGTCGCCGCAGTTTGGAGAGGAAGTGCAGAACAGACGCCGGACCCGGGGCCTGAGCCGACTCTCCCCTCGGCCCCCACTCGCTCTCGGCCTCGCCCCTGTCTCCAATGGCCTCCATCTGACAGAAGAGATGAAGGCAGAGGAGGATGGAGGGGAGGTGGAGACGCATTAAGGAAGGACATGCGGCTGAGATGGATGGTGACGATGAGAGCCAGAGTCCTCAGGAGACGGCATTTGTCATGTTGTCACTCAGCTGCAGCGGTGACTGATGCAGCAGCAGCTCTGAGCCTCTAGCAGGCGACTGAGTTTCACTTTGTGTTGGAAATCAGTGGGTTTGTTTGCACTGTAGAAATAAACCAAGTTCAGTACAGACCAGCTTGGCTTTGAGTTTGAAAACAAAAGTTACACATTAGCAGATAAATAGCAGCTAATGACCTGGTACAAATAAAATAAATGAAGCAAGATCAAGTTTGGTAAAGTACAGCTGTGGTTTATGTCTCATTATGTAACAAAGAATGTTCCCTGTGTTCTCGCAGCTTAATTAGATCATATTTCATAAGAGAAAAATGATCCAAATGAGAATTGGAACCACAATTGATAGAAATTGGATGTAATGCAACATCTTCAAAGAGATATGATATGATGTGCAGATTAACCCTCTAATTTTATTTTTTTACTTTTGGAGTTCAGGGGATAAAATCACAAGAAGGTTTGTGAACCTGTCAACTGTGGCAAATAAGGCGTGAGAATTGTTAATATTTTTGTTTATAATCTCCACAAATCATAAAGAACGTTTCCCTTGCATGCTTTAGTGATGAGTGATGGCTTCACAGTCTCTCTTTGTAAATTTCACAGTAAACGTGATGTTGATTTTGACCTTCATCAGCCGTACGACAGAGGTATGACAAAAGGCCCATTTTTCACTTTTAGCTGATAGATATTTGGGGGGTTTCATACAAGTTTACCCAATATTAAGTCACATCACAGCATCTAAAATCTTATAATAAAAATTTTGATGGAGAAAATCTTAAAACAATCTTTAGCTGTTTTGAGATTAAGAATGAAAGGGTTCTCTGTGTGCTTTCGGAGTTCTGCTGTTCACTTTTTCTTTTCTGTCTTGCATTATAAATATTGATATACAACAGAAAGGTTAGCTTAGACTTTGACTTTATTGAATGTAGTGTAATAAAGAGTATTCCTCTGATGGAAAACTGCATCAGAGGCTGAAATGTGTCAACAAAACCTGAGTGAAGTTGGTCGCCCCACCTTCTCCAAATCAGACAAAATTGGTGTCAATCAAATTTGGCATTAAAGTTATTAATGAAAGTTTAAAGGTAATTTTGATTTAGTAAAAGTGGGAGGCTGGTTAACCGTTTGATCATTGAACTTTTAAAGTCAAAGCAGCACAAACAAAAACATTTGCTGCACAAACCAGCACAAATGTGGTCGAGTGGATTTGCACCAATTTTGTCTGATTTGAAGAAGGTGGGGGGGAGGGGCTGGTTGACCTTTCATGACCTCTAGAAACATTTGCTAATATCTTTAAAATGATAGCGGCACAAACAAAAAAAATTTGCTGCACAAACGTTCCACAGAAATGTTGCCTGATTTGAGGAAGGTGTGTGTGTGTGGGGGGGGCAACTTCACTCGGGTGTAAACAAAGCTACATACAAACAACAAAAGCAAACAAAAGATGAACAGTAGCAAAGTATGCTTACACGTTCAAAGGAAACAAGGTTAATTAAAGTTAAAGACTCACTGTCTGAGAGCGCTGGGACTTGAGGACAGAGGAGGACTGCCTGTCTCTGTGGTCCAGGACGGTGGAGTGGTGTGGATCTCCAGGCAGCCCCCCACTCAGGCTCTGTCCCAGCCAGTCAGGGACTCTTCTCTCAGCAGGCTGGAAAAAGGAGACAGAAAACTGCATCAGAGGCTGAAATGTGGCAGCTTACCGATCTGATGTTGTTCCGCTACCTGGTAGATGCTGAGGAGCATCTTGGGAGCTGAAGTCTCACTGATGTTGATGGTGCTGCTCTCCGTGGAGTCACACTCCATGATGGTGAGTATCTTCAGGTCACACGGAGCGGGAGGCAGGTGCAGGTGGGTCAGCCGGGCCTTTTTCAGGTGATGGAAGTCTCCTTCGGTGAGAGTGTACCTGAGGTGAAAGCATAAGCATCTGATCTCTGTCCACCAAAGAGGGAAGAATAACCAAGTTTGCTCAAGTGGACCTTACCTGCGTCCTTTTTCCTGAGTGTTTTTTTCCTGCTCATACAGCGCAGATTCGTTGAAGGACACTCTGCGGCCAGTGGAGGCGGTGGAAACAAATCGGTCCGACTCTCCATTGTGACAACTCGACGCTGAGAGAGCATCTGATTCATCCAGACGAATTGTGATCTCTGAGCAACAAGGACGCGCCGATGAAGAGGAACAAAAGAGGTCTGTGACGACACCGAACCAGAAAGTATGCGTGAAACTGGAAAACAAAAACAGCGCAGCTCTGACCTTGCGTGGGCTGAGAATCCTCAGCATAAGTCGTGTTTGTCTTCTCAGGGTCATCGCTCGCTCTGCGGGGAGGAAATTACTTTTTACTCTCCGTGTTTTTAAACACAGAAGGACTAGTGCTCTGTCACGTTATGGATGTCTAAAGTTGCAGTCCACACCGACCTGGTTCTGGCAGGACCCACCTGGAGTAGCGTCGTCCACCCAAGCAGCAGCGGTGACAGAAGAGCAGCAGCAGGGACAGCAGGACCAGCGTCCCGCCGGCGAAGACGCTCAGCAGCACCAGCAGCAGCACGTAGTTCTCCGCCTGGCCGGTCGACACGGGCACATCCTGTTGCTGAGCAATTATTGAAGAAAGGGGGGAGAAAATACGTTACAATTGCAGACTCAGTTGCTTTCGGCTGTTTTACATTTCATTTCAGAAACATTGGCTGCTACAGCAAATGACACAATGCGTATTGATATGCATCGTGGTTTCCTGTTCCAGTCTGAAGAACAAAACATAGAGGACATTTTGGTGAGGATTCTCCAGTAGAGAGCTTTGAACATTGGACTGGACTTTGACTAGGACGTTACATTTAATCTACTCCGGTACCTCTCACTTTATGTTTAGGGTTGCTGCCCTATTATTTTTGTTTTTTCAAGATTGTCCTGTATTTATCTTCTCTTCTACTCTGACCAGCTTCCATGCCCATGCTGAAGAAAATCATCCCAAAGCATGATGGTACCACCACCATGTATCGCAGTGGGAATTGGATTGGGAAGCAACTTCCAGTCCACCAGTCAGTCTGGATGGACGTACATGTCTTGGTACGTTTGCTGTTGTGGATATTATTTTCTAACCGCAAGGTGCTTTAAACTTCTCCTCAACTTTCTCCCTGAACTTGCTGCTGTTCTTCCTTGTTCTTCATGATGTTGCTGCTTCCCTAATGCTCTCTAACAAATCCTCTTCATAGAAAAATCAGGCGACTTCTGGTTGCTGGGGATTCTATTTGGGGCATCACAGTAAAAAAGGTTGAATACCTTAAAATTAAAATGCATACCACCCTTTTTGAAATTTGAAACTTTGCAAGTACAGTATGCAGAACATTGTGTAGGTCTAAAGCAATAAAATACGTAGAAGTTTGTCCTTTTAACGTGACAAAATTCCAAAATGGTTGTGGATATTCTTTTTGAATTCACTCACAAGCGTACTTCATATTCTGAAAAAAAAGAAGAAAACATTATCGGCGAATCAGTGCTATAAAGTCAAAAGGACATAATTAAATCCTGTTTAAATGTGAGCTGCACAGAACCCTGGAGTCGCTGGCCTCCCACGAGAGGGTGAGTGAGATACATTTGTTTCCATCGGGGCAGAAATTTTACCAAATTACACAGTGTAATCCTGTTACCAGCTGTGCGTGGGTTGGGGCAGATCCCTGGTTTTCCTTTTTTCCCTTTTCTGGACACTTTCCTTTTTCTGTGCATTCAAATGAAATGCAAAGGACTCCTAACCAACAACATCCAGGCTGAAGGATGAAGATAAAATACCCAGAGACAGTACAACACATTGAAGCTCATGACTCTCATTTGAATATCTGATCTTTTATCTATAAATATCCCTCTAAACATCATTGTAATCACTTAAACTTTGATCTTCTCTGTGGCGGTATTGCTTGAGTTGCGGCGCATGAATTTAATTTCCTCTCCTTGCATTTGCCCGTCATCTCCAAAGGCTCAGACTCATTCATTGACCAGCAAAGCCAGGCAGAGGCCTGGCAGAGTGGGTAATTTCCACTGCTGAGTTTTGTTAAGGGAACATGGTGACAGAATTCACTCTGCCTGGACTGTAATTGATTGTCTTTCTTTTTTTTTTCTAAAGAGCAAGTGAGGACTCTCTTTGTGGTGTTACGCTGTCAGCTGTAAGCACCATAATATTTAATGAGTGGAATCAGCACTGGAAGACTCTTAAGTCCTTGCCTCCTCGCTGCAAACACACACCCAGATACACACCGCCTGTTCGCTCACCCCCACACGCACGCACTCATGCCGACAACCAACTGCTCTGTTTTGATTAATACACTCAGTCTCGGCTGAGCAGGGCTGGGGATGCTAATCGAAACGTCAGCAAGACCCTTAATTCAATTTCCCAACTCTTCTCAATGAGAGGGAAATGAGGCCTTTGCAGGCTAAAAATGGAAATCGGAGGAGGAAGAAGAGGAGGAGGAGGAGGAGGATGCCGACGCACATGAGCAATCCCCACTGAAGACTTTCCTGGCTCTTCTCCGAATGTCAGTTTCAATGGAAAGAGGAGAATAATTGGACTCTTTCTGCCCGCACGAAAGGAATATTAATCAATTGAAATGTTTGATCTTGGCTAATGGATGAAGATGTATAAAGAGAATTATCCAGAGAGGCTCAAGAGGGGAGAGAAGAGCCCAGGAGTTCCTCATGGAGTGCAAAACGACTTCAGGATAATAATAGTGTTAACCGCAGCTGCATTTCAAACATCTTTCAAAGAGAGAAAATGTCTGTGTCTCCACAGACAGTTGAAACCAAAAATGTACAAACTATTGGTGAAAAGACACATGATGCCATCTATTTTGTGAAATGTACCAGTCAGTAATTTGTGAACGTTTTCATGCTTGCAGGTGTCTCTCTTTCCCCTCCAACAGAAACAATTACGGCCAAACACTTCAGTTGGACTTTCATCAAACCAGAGGACAAGTCTCCAAAAATTAAGCTTCTTGTTTACGGCGTTCATCCATAAATTGCACTTTAGCTTTTATGCTTCATTTGAAATGGCCTCTTCCTCACTGCGTGGCTCTGCAGGCCATGACTGTTCATTATTCTGGCTCAACACATAAAAAACTTGAACGACGACAGTTCAAGTTTAGTTTGATTTAATTCAGACAGTTCGAAATAATGTGTCTTCTGATACAGTGTATACATCTTGTTTCTGGTGCATATCATCATGACTCCAACATAAAGCAGGACTGGCGATAGATCCATCTGAATTCAGCCAAGGGTAATTTCAGACAATAAAATATGGGTGGGAAAGAGAAAGTCTGCCTTCAGTCCTGAGCGTTGTGGTTCTTCTGGTAGAACCACCAATCAGACACCCAGAAGATCCGTCTAACAGCATCAAGTCACTGGATATAAGACAGGGTGAAAAAAAAACACTTTCCTTTTTATCCTTCAGAAAGCAGACCTGGCTGGCAGTAAGTGTGGACACACATAAACATAATTTTTTTTGTTCAATATGCCCCTAAACAAGTAGCCTCAGGTGAGAGAACATGTTAACTTAAACCAAGTCAAAGATGAAACAAAGTGTTTTACATTCAGCAGCCCTCATCCATGAGGCAAGAGAAGAAGCTGGAAGCTGGAAATGGTTTGATAAGTGGCTTAAAGATTTGAACCAATTTCACTTCTTTACACAAAAAAACCAAAGTGAAACTTTGGTTTCAGTTTATATATATCAGTTGTTCCTTAACTGATATAAGGATAAACTGGATAGATCTAACGATGACTGATTTCTAGTTAATTGGTAAGTTCATCTTGTTTTAATGTCTTGTTATAGGAAAGAGTCCCTGATGTCATGCTCTTTAATAAGATTCTCAGGGCATTTGAAAGAAAACACAAGCCCACAGTATCACAGATCTTCCACTATGCCTCACAGTGAGCATTAATTTTGCTTTATCATTTATCCTTAATCCAATCCAACCTGGACTGTTTGCTGAAACTTACTCTAATCTGACCAAACCACTCCATTAAAATCCAGAGTAGAGTTTAGCAATCCCAGTATGTTTATGTTAGTGACAGTAGGACATTCACTCCGACATAACAATGTGGAACGCATCAAATGATTGTTATGGAGACTTGGTCTAACTTAAACCCCAATTAGTCATTTTTACTGAAGCTCTCAAACAGTGAGCATTGGACTTTTTTTTTTTACCTCTTTTATAATCCTAGTTTATCACACTTTATATTGTTTTAACTTTTTTATCATTGCTGTGACTCTATGGGCAAGTGGGAGTTTTGAAGATTATCGCACATTAGTTCACAAGAAAAACAGGAAAAGGTGAACACTTGGATTTATTTAAGAAAAATGCAAAGTATTCATTAAAGAAATGGTTAATTTAGATTATTTGTGTTAAATGATGAGAATAGCTATGTCATAAAAGAAATCTTTCTCATACTTTTATTTAAATGTTTAACTGACTTTTGTTAGATGGTTTAACAAATTGAAAAAACACAAAACATTGAATGTACTGGATTCATGATGGGTTTGGGGCTCAGTAGTCTCTGGCAGAAGCTCAAGGAAAATGTAAAGAAACTAGGAATGAGGCATATTTGAGTTTGAAACAACCATGATTACATTTGTGTGTGTGCGGGTGTGCGTGCGTGTGTGTGTGTGTGTGTGTGTGTGTGTGTGTGTGTGTGTGTGTGTGTGTGTGTGTGTGTGTGTGTGTGTGTGTGTGTGTGTGTGTGCATGTATCGGAGCAGCCGTGACTTAATGAAACCTGCTGTTTCTACAAACTCAGCCAAACGGGAAGCAAAGCTCCATCAATCAGGCGGAGCAGCGAAGCCATCTTTCTGACTCACTGTGCAGAGCAACATGGAAGTCGATTCTCCGTCTCCACTGAGAACTCAAACTGACCAGCAATCAGAGCAACCAGCTCAGACTCCTCCTCTCTCTCTCTCATCCACCCAGACCCATATTCAGTTCTGGTTCTCCATCAGCTCCCCATCTGCCCGTCACCCCCGCAGCACCCGCAGATTGAAGCCGACACCTGGAACACTGTTTCCCCAACATGCCTTTCTCCGTGGTTCCCACCCTGATTGAAACCCAGCAGAGATTCAGAAAACATCGTGAGAGTTTCTTCAAGCGTAACATCAAGATCCAGCACCATCTGAAGGTGCGGACAGCATGTGTTGCTGGAGCAGCATACTCACAGTGGAGTTCTCTGTCAGACTTGTCAGGACAGGCAGATCATTGCTCATGGTCCAGGTCAGAGTGAGTGAGCCCTGTGGAGGAAGCGGAGAAAGACAGAGCCACAGATCAACTTTAAAACATCCAGTTCAGATTATATAAATGTTATACCATCCTTTACAGAATACAGACTGTGCAACTGGACTTCTAAATACACTGAGATAAAGTTTGATTAAGCCGTGGAGCTACAAAGCTGGTCAGAAGTTTACATAAGTTTGGATAAATGTCATTTAAACTGCAAATACCGCAAGCTTTTTGTGTCTACCAAGGAGTTTGTGGAGTCATTTAGGATTTACTTTTGACCATTATTGGCAGAAATTCTTCTGATAATTTAGAACAACTGGCTTCCTGTCAAACTTGGCCTTTAAAGCTGCAGTACAAAAATAAAAATAAAAAATTCCCTCAAACCACCAACCAGCTAAGGTTGTGTGTGTACAGCAAGGATGGAATTGTAGAGGTCAGAGGTGAGAGGCCAGCCTAATTTTGCTAATATGCATACTAAAAACTGGGCTGTGCAAAGTTAACACTGCCCAGCTTATTACATGGCACTATGTTGACATGTGGATCCAAAACTCAAGCTTGGCGCTCAACTGTTACGCCCTTACAGGCTTCAATTTGTTAAAAACATGTGTTGATGATGGTGACATCTCTTGTCCTTTTTAATCTGAAACCCCTGAAGTAGTTTCTGTCACTTTTAGGCGACCTCTCCTGAAAAAGTCACTGTGTTGTGTATGCAAATACAGCATACAAAACAGCTGCTTCTTCCTCTTTGGACATTTGTTTGGAGTGCCGGACTCGCTGGTTGTTTGTTTAATCGATTTTTTAACATGAAATTGACACACAGAACGATGAAGGTTACTACACATCAGCATGACAGAGACATTCTTTTACTCTTTCAATGATCTCTTCCTAAAACATGCATCCATGTTTTATTGCCTGCTTTCAAGCCTTTGGGCCTACTTTCTGCCAGATGTCATAGAGAACTGCACAATAACACTAGAACTGCTTCCAATTTCTTCCACTTCACTGTAAATCACATTCAGAATTAATCAAACAGATTGGGCTTAATTGACTGCTGCCTCAGCTTTACTTGATGTCAAGTTATAGTTACAGCGAGGAATAAAAAGTCACATGTAAAGTCATGGACTAGCACAAACATCATACAAATTCCTTACAAATATTTCTAAATTAGCATCACAAAATCTGTGATTTTGATTACAAAAAACCCCAACAAAAACAGTCGTAAAATTCTGGAGGGACATCTATTTATTAATATTTTAACAGTTTTATGGGTTTTATAGATACATTCTTTGCTCAACCGGCCCTTTAAGAACATTCAGCTTTTTGATACGGCCCAAAATGAAACTGAGTTTGACACCCCATGCATTAAATCAACAATTTAATGGTTCAATCATGAGTTCCAACAGAACAATTATCCAAAAATACAACTGGTTCTAGAAGAAATGAACCAGGCTGAAATTAAGCGTCTGGAATGCATTTTCCAAAGCCCATGACTCAACCTCTGTAAAAATGACAGATCTGAGGTCTGCTTTGTACCAGGAAACCATTGAATTTATAATTGTACAAATTCAGCCAAGAATAGAGGTCATGTCAGCAGGTCAGGTAGTGAATGGTCATAGTGAAACTTGATAAGAGACATAAAAAAATAAATAGTTGTTGGAATTTATGCATATATTAGTGCCTATGTGTATTATTCTGATTTTGTGGTGATTTGAGAAAATTCACAAATTTTTTTTTCTTTATTTAATCAGGTAAACCCCGTTGAGATCTAGATCTCATTTTCAAGAGGGACCTAAAACAAACTTCACTCCCACGTGACAGGCGGGGACACTCACCACTGTACTAACGAGGAGATCTTTTTATAAATTTGGTGCCAAATTGTTTAGCTTTTTCCCAAATTCACTGCAGTTGAATGATGCAAAACAAAACACACACAAAAAAAACATGGCTCCAATGAATCATTTGAAGCCCAAAATTAATCTGACAGTCATGCGCATGATGAGTGTAGGTAACCTTGGTACTGTGCTTCCCACAAGCATTGCAGAGAGCAGGAGCTGGCTTTGCAAAGTGTTGTCTCCTGAGGGAGAGAATCGCTTCCTTTGGTGTTGATTCAAACTTGCACCAAGAAAGTGTATATAACACATCAAAGAAAAACTAAAAGATTCAAACTCATCAACTCTGTCCTTTTTAGCGCTTTTTAGCTGAAGTTTCTATTGAAGGATCTTTTCTGCAGCAGCTATGATATTCAGTCTTGCATCCTTTAAGTAGTGATATGTGTGTGCGTGTGTGGATATTAACAAGGAGGGGTGTGTGTGTGTGTGTGTGTGTGTGTGCGGACATGTATGCGTGTGTGGATATTAACAAGGAGGGGTGTGTGTGTGTGTGTGTGTGTGTGTGTGTGCGGACATGTATGCGTGTGTGGATATTAACAAGGAGGGGTGTGTGTGTGTGTGTGTGTGTGTGTGTGTGTGTGTGTGTGTGTGTGTGTGTGTGTGTGTGTGTGTGTGTGTGTGTGTGTGGGCGTGTGCGTGAGGAGGGGGTGTGGGCAGGCATGGCAGGTGTGTTAAGGCTGAAGATTAAATGAAAACGACTAAAAAAAAACATCAAAAAAGCGTAAAAAGATAAATTATACACAAATGAAACTGCATAGAAGTGAAGTTTTTGACTGAGTTTTTCTGTAATTGGATCTGAGTGTTAAATCGATGCCTTCTCAGACTCCAACGAATTCTTTGCCAAAGTTGCAGAAATGATTTTCTAATTGTTCCCATCCCAGGCTGTACTTTATCATTCAGAGTCATCAGCTGCCCAATTTATCTCTGTTTGAAGATTTTGAATTTAATGTCAGCTCAAATTTTATTAAAATGTTCCACACAGTTCACATTTTTGTCCCAAACGTCTGTGTTTATGTTGGACTTTCTGAAAACACCCAACACAAAGTACTGCACTTCTGTGAAGTGGAATGAAAATGTTTGTCAAAATGTTGCACGGACACAGTTTAAAACTTGTCATGTGCCGGTGTATTCAACTTTTTAGTTATTGTAACTCCTCTAAGTATAACCCACTACAACAAACTACCTCCAGAAATAACTTAATGAATTGAAAGGGCTTGTTGGTTTGTCATTTAGTCTCAGGATAAATGAAGCTGTTCTGTGAAGGCCACAGTGGAACAAACAGACCAAAATTTAATGGAGAATCTGTGGCGAGACTTGAAAATTGATGTTTAGTGATTCTCAATATGCAAACTTCCACAATTTGAGCCTTTTTGCAAGGACTCATGGGTAAAAAAATTTCTGGATACACAAAGCCTAAATCCGTAGGCTTTGAGTACAGAATGTTACAGACTTTGTGTAATTGCAACAAAAGATGGTGGTGCTAAGTATTGACTCAAGATATGGGTGTCACATTTTCAAACTTCTGTTTCTGACATATTTTTTAAACCATGTTTAATTTGCCTAACATTTCACAATTATGTACTTTGTGGAAGTCTGTCCTGTAAATTTACTATAAAACAAAGAAGATGGACCAAACGGTGGAAAAATGAGCATTTATTTTCTAAGAGGACTGGTGGTGAGTGCAGAGGATGTTCAGAGACAGAACGGATCACTCTTAACCGTTCAAATCACGTAAATCTTTCTAAAATCCATTACGGGCTGCGTGTGAAGTCAATGAGAGGAATCTTGAACTAGAGTAATGTCTCCATTTTGTGTGATTGGCCTTATGATCATCCGGCTCCATCTCTAAGGTTAAAAGGACTTTTTTGCAGTAAGGCGTCTATGCACCTTGTGTAACGTCAGTCCAGGACTGCATTTCTCACACATGCTGATAACCCGGCTGCACATTCCCTCGTCGTGAGGGAGACTCATATTTTATGTAATATCTCAGCTCGAGGTAACTACGACGAGGCCGCAGCTCTGAACAACACACCATCGCTTCACACGCTGCACATGGCCGCGAATCCTTGTTCTGATAAATAATCTCCCCCGGTGATTTACTCATAATCACAGCCCGTTTGTTATTCTTGTCCTGACATTTGTGAGTGTCTTTTGAGAGTTTTCTCTCATTCACACCTAACAGAAATAGAGCCGCCTGATATTCAGATGTTTTTCAGATGCAATGGTTGAAATCTGAAGTGGATTTTCAGAAGAACTGCATTGAATTTGTGATCACACTAAAAGGTCGGATGGAGTGGAGAAGTAAAGGGAATTTAACATAAATGTGATGACCTCATAATTTAATTGGTTAAATTAAATTAGGAGATATTAAAGTATATATTAAACTACATGTTTTTATGAATTTGATTTAAGGGTGTAACAGTAAAGGGAGCACAATACAAATGCATGCCGCACTTCTCAGATAATTTCCCTGCTGGGATGAATAAAAGTAATTCTATAAATAAAGTACCACCAGTTATACATTATTTTGTTTCAGTGTGTCAAATATAATTCCAAGAAATACATTGAGGCTTGTGTCCTGAGACAAAATGTGAAAAGTGAATTCTGAATTTAGCAATTCACACACAGGTTATACGTATTAAAACAACATATATGTTTTGGGTTTTGTTATGGCCAGAGTTGCAATGTGGCAAGAAGAAAGCCCCTGTATGAAGAAAGCAATAAAAAAACCCTTTATGGACACAGCAGACATTTGCAAGAAGGTGGTTTGCTGAAGTAAAACCAAGTTTTTTTTTTATCTGAGGTATAAAACTAAAAGAAAAAACCCACTGAACCATGGTAACCTTACTATTTGACCCAGGTGTTGAAGCAAAAACACATCTTAAAGTGTGTTTAAGATGTGTTCAACTCTAGCCCTCTGGGACTAGAGTTGAAGTCCCCTGCAGTATGTGAAGGTCCTAGTGAAAGTTCAGGCCTAAATCCAATCTAGAAGACTTGAAAAAATGATATTCACAGACGCTCCCCATCCAGGCTGGACGAGCCTGAGCTATTTTGCTTGGTGTGCAACCTTAAAAAGCTTTTCAATGCAGCAAAAGGTGGTTCTTGAAATCCATGCTGCACTTTTCAGGTTTTTATTTGTCAAATAATTTCCAATTTGTAGTTTTTAACTACTTCGGGTTGGTTTGACACAGAAAATTCCAAGCAAACATGGTGAAGCAGCAAATAGCAAGATAATTTAACAAAACAAGATTTATTCCCTATGGATATGAACTCCCCCTCTAACATGGCGAGTCATAGGACACACCTTATTAAAGCAAATTCACTTAAAATTTGCTTTAAATGATTTGACCCCAAAACGTCAAACTGTTAATCATCGGACTTTTGTTGCAACTGAAATGTGTTTTGCACTAGTAAGATTTAGTCAAATTCATCTTTAACTTGTTAGCCCTTTCTTAGGGCTAACAACATATAAATAACATATATAATTATTGATTATTACTATAGCAACATTCTCAAAAATACAACAATGCTTGTATTTCTAGACTTTACAGTTTCGCATCCTATCTGCCAGCACTTGTTTTGAAGTAAGCTAAAAAATTAAAATAAAACTATATCAGCACTGACTCTATGTTTTTGAAAAATGATAATCTGGGATTTGAGAACATGTTAGATTGTCACTTCATCTCCGGTTTATCATCCAGGCAGATGGGCGTTTGGAGCTCAGACACACACTTTCTAGCTCCCAGCGCTTCAATCACACTGATGGTGTTTGTGTCTTTATAAATACCATCAGCGGGAGGAAAGCAGGAGGAGGGGGAGTGTGGGGGTGGGCGTGTGCGTGTGTGTGTGCGTGGGGGGGAAGACTTTACTGCATAAAACCCTCAGGTGAGAGTGGGTGTTGAGGGGCTCCAGATGTGTTGCGTCTTATAACGGGAGGTGTCACAGGAGCTTCCCTCCGCTGTCTGCGTGCTGCTGCTGGACTACAGGGACGCGCTGCAGCCGGCGGTCAGCATCAGCACCATCAGCAGCAGAAGCATCTTCCCTTCGCCGCCGAAAACCCCCCGATCAGCAGGGCTGTCCCATGTCAATGCACCGCCCGCCCTCAGCCCTGTGGGAGGTGGGATACATCACGACGTGGACCCGGGCTCATGCAGGGAAATTCCGCCGTCTGACACCGCTCACATAAACACGGGTCAGCTGTGTCGCCCGAGTCTTACATAATTTGAAACAGAACCACGTTGAGACCGCGA
This sequence comes from Xiphophorus maculatus, assembly GCF_002775205.1. Lineage (NCBI taxonomy): Eukaryota > Metazoa > Chordata > Actinopteri > Cyprinodontiformes > Poeciliidae > Xiphophorus > Xiphophorus maculatus. The sequence continues at coordinate 12,207,702 of NC_036448.1, forward strand.
AAGAAAAAAAAAAAGCCAGAGCCAGAGCCGGTCCGGGTAAAGTAAGAGGGAGGGGTAAAAAACAAACAAACACAGGGACTCACCTTGTTGTAGACTCGGAGTGAAGCGGTCCACAGCCAGTCTGCCCCGTCTGCATACTTTATTCTGGGCTTCAAATAACGACTGTAGTTATGAATGAAACCACACGCGATTAGACACACCCACCCCCCGCTCCCGAAGCGCCACGTGACCAGCACTGATGATGATGATGGTGATGGTGTCGGTCATGATGGCAGAGGAAAGCCGTCCTCATTGAGCAGCCTCGTGAATGGCGTCTCTCATCCCATTTTCACCATTAATGAAGCTCAGACTGCCACATTCAATCTGCAGGATTTTTATTTTTTACTTTGCTGTGCTTCATTCAGCCTCCGCGTTGGGAGATAAGATGCTCCGACAGACGGACGGGTGCGGTAAAGCTTTGTGTAATTTTACACTTGGCCACTTGGTGGCAGCATTGCACTTTTGCCTCTTCGGTGGAAAGGAGTCTAAAATTCGGTTTGTTTTCTGAATTAGATCCAGTCCACCTCATAGTAGATCAACACAGTGTGTTTTAATTTATGCTGCTCCCTCTAATAAAGGTCTGTTTGTAGGATGATTTACATTTTCTTCAATGTTCGTGTTAAACTAATTTGGCCAAAATGACACTTTGTGTTGCGATTTCACTTTCACATTCACATGTATGCCTTGGAAAAATATTGAAAATCTTTGACATTTTGTCACACAGCAGTCACAAACGTCTGTGTATTTCACAAGGATTTCCTTTCACAGAACAACAACACATTACAAAGAGTTGTGAAGTGGAAGTAATGAATATTATTGTTTTTAAATAATCTTTGACAAAAAAAACCCCAAACAAAATAAATAATTTATGCTTTTACTAATCATCCACTCGAAATCCTGAGCAACTATTTGAGTTAATTTTTTGTAACACCACATTTTCTTGAAGTTAAAAGTCTCTTCAAAGTCTGTACATTTAAAAACTGAGACATTTTGCACTGCATTCACTGGAGTGCAGATGTGAACATGAGTTCCTAGGTCTTGCTAAAGCTATCTTCTGTTCCTTGACTGAAATGCTAGCACCTGAAAAAGCTATCCTGCATAACATCTCGATGTGTCGGTGTCCTGCTGGACAAAATCATTTTTACTCCATTAGTCAGCATCCCCATAACATGACGCTGCCACTTTTTTTGCCGTAGGAATGATGTGTTCAGAGAGACGTGCAGTGCTAGGTTTTCTCTATTTGTAGCATTTTCCATAACATATTCAGTCCAGTGTTGAACATAGCTCTCTGTGAGACGTTCAAAGCTTGCAATATAAGGCTTTGCTGAATGTTTTTACTTATGCTACATCTTTTATCGTCTGCAAGGTAGAATACTCAGCTGTGTTTTCAGACAGTATCTAATAGAAAAAAGACGTGTTTCCATTTCAGCATCTGCAGTGTGCGTCCTCTGAGTCTGCTACATAAAACAGACAGAGCATCAGTGCTGGCATGGCAGGAGGCCTAATTTGAGACTTCATGATATCAAGAGAAGGAAAGATACCACATCTGAAGAACTCATTTTCTCTTTCGGCACAAAAAGCGTAAACAAAACAAAACTTTGGAAATCTGCTTCATAGTCATGGTCCGGTTTGTTTATTGGCAATCATTTTTCTGCTTGCCTGCTAGAAACTGATAAACGACTCACCTCTCAAAGCATCTGATTCAAGGTGCTTTCAGAAAGATTCTGCCACAATGGTATATGTACAGTAGCTCTCCCTTTGACTTTACGGTTCACTGTGACAGCTATCAGTGATCTCCTAGATCAGCTTTCTAACTAGGACAGCAAATAAAATACTTCTGACTTATATATATATATACAGTATATATATTTTCTATTTGTTAGACTTTTTCAAATTGTCCTATTTCAAGGAGTGATACTCTCAGAAAGAAACTTCTGATTTACTGATCTGAGTTTTGTGGGATCATGATGACTTTGACCAATCTTTGGAGACAGGAGTGGGGAAGTGGCAGGAGAGCAAAGCAAGCAGTGTTCATCTCTTCAATTAAAAGATGATTAATTTCACTTAAAAGGCTGTGGAAATCATTCCTCCTTACAAAAAGAAATTTGCCTCTGAAAAAAATTACACAAACCAAAAGCGAATAAAGTGCTTTCAAACTGAGCTCAAAATGCCTCTTTTGTGTTAAATTTGTAATATAACATCTTTCGAAAACGCTCAGTTACATCTTTGTTTCTGTTGATGATGAGGCTGCTTGAGTTGGTGCATGTTATTTTCACAAAAACGCAAATCAAGCCTCCATACCTATGTGTCCTGCTTGCACATAAAAGCTTTGAATATTGCAAAATGCAATGATGGTGCAAGATGTGTTACTTTTTGAGATTGCTTAGCCTGCTTCATGTTGACATGCAGTTTCTGTTTAATTGAATTCTTGACTGGTTAGTAATCAAGCTTTGAGCATGACAAGTGACATTGAACAAAATTGAAAATTCAATTGTGAGAAAAATAACAGCTAATTTATAACCTTGCATGCAGCCTGAGTTTAAATTTCACATTACCCTTATGTCTCTATGCATGTCACTCTCTAATGGATAGATGATGGCTTGTCTCAAAGTGGAGAAAGTATGCAAAGCATGAAAGGTCTTTTCTCTAAATTTAGATAAGAGACGTCCATCATATCCTTACCTCCAGATGCAAATATGCAATAAATACTTTAATAGTGAGGCTCATTTTTAAACAGCCTTTGCAGCTCTTTGAAATGAAATTATACTTCACAACACTCTGTGCCAAGAAACTTATTGCATATCTGAAGCCATGAATGGACAGTTGTCATTTTGCGTTTAATTTACCAAATTACAAGTTTAAAGAGTTCCAAGGAATTATTATGACAGCAAATATGTTGAGCAAATTTTCCTACATGTGTATTGCTGAAGGGTATCCACAGCATGACTCTGCCACTACTATGTTTTACCATGGACCTGGTGTCTTATAGTGATTCGAGGTGTCATTGTTTCTGGTAGATACATACAGGCCAGGAAGTTCAATTCTGGTCTCACAACTAATTCTTTTCCATTCAGTAGATTCTCACACATAAACTATAGATTTCAGCTGTTCTCTATGAGCATCTTGCCTCATTCCCAGATTAAATATCTGCCTGTGAGTTTATGCAAATGGTTCTGTGTTGGTATGTTTGCAGTCATGCCATGTTCTTTTAGGTTTTAAATGACATACCAAATCTTGAGATATAATTTTGTTATTCTACCCTTCTTCACATTAAAAACACAAAAAAAAACTAAAAAAAAACAAAGCTTTGGCATCTGTGGTGATTAAATGTGAAAAACGTCAAGGCATGAAAAGGCTTTTTTGCAACACACTGTGCTTGATTAGATATTAAAAGTGTATTTTTTTACATACAAGGTTTTTTTCCTTTGAAAATTTCCAGGACATCAAAAGCATGCGATCTCTCAAAACTGAGATATTTGGGAAAAGATGCCAGCAGAGGCCATAAAAAGAGGTGGAATGTGAAGGAGAGGGTGAGTGCAGTGTAAAAAGTGTGTGTGGGGGTGTGCGTGCGTGGGTGTGTGTGTGGGCGTGTGCGCGTGTCTGTGGGCGTGTGGGTGTGTGGGCGTGTTCGTGTGTGTGTGTGTGTGTGTGTGCGCGTGTATACTGTTTGACGTCAGAGCTGCATCTGTCTGAGCAGGACATCCTGTGGAACTGTTCTCACCGAGGCTCCAAGCATTTAAAGCAGCTGCTTTTCCCACCTCAGAGAAAAGCCTGGATGAGATTGGGGGAGATGGGAGGCGGAGGAAACTCTCCATCAAAATACCACAAGACCGTTGAGGTCATAACAGAAAAAAAAAAAAAAGAGGGACCACAGAGGGAATCCTTCATAAGTTCAGCAAATATTTAAATGACATTTAGGAATTTGATGAGATCTTCTGATGAGATGATTTCAAACCTATGCTGCTACTAGCACTTGATTGATCTTTGAAGGCAACATGAAATCAGAAGAATCAAACCCAACCCGTCTGCCCTGAACAAACATGTAAGGTAAGATATGGGAGGGTGGTGACGCAGGCGAGAAAGCCGGAGTGTTGCTGCTGCAGCTATTTTTGGCTGCGAGGAACCATAAATCAGCTCCATTTCTCCGCCCTCACTCACTTCCTACGTCACGTTTTACTCCAAGCTCTTCTCTCTGCTCTGCATCATATGACCTCACTGCTGAAAATGTGAGAGACTGCAGAATACTAAGTGCTTTCTGTGTACATCTCCTGCCAACGACTGAACCATGAAACTGGGCAAGACTCAGATATGCAGCTAAAATCTTCACTATGCTTTTCTGTGCACAATACCAGCCGGGCAATGTATGCAAATCTGGAATTTTCATGGCAATTGATAAATTAAAAGGGTAACTTTTCAATGCACCCCCACAATATGACAGTTTTTTTGTTATGGCTTTATTGCAAAGTTTCACTTTACCAAAATAGTACACAAAGTGGTACACTTGTTAAAAAGAAAAACCTTCACAAAAGAGTGGCACAGTTGCTAAACATGATGAAAGCCGTAGTTACAGCTCCATATCTAAACTTCTGAATGTTGCAGTGAAATGGAAGAACCTCATTCCCTTCACTTTTTCTCTCATTAAATTCCTGATAGAGTCAAAAGAAAACAAAAAAAGAACAAAAACTGCTTTACAAGAGCAAAAGAGCATTTACTGAGAGCTTCCAAAAGACCTAAAATAACTTGTCACATAAAAGTAATAAGTAATGGACTTAACTTCAGTGGTCCCTATACACACTCTCTGCACAAGACTCCACTGCTGAAGAAAAAGTATGTTGAAGCCTGTTTAAAGTTTGCAACAGAACATCTAGATAAACCAGCAAAATACTACGGGAATATAATCTATTTAGATTCTATTTAGAGTATATTTAGATTAGGCCAGTGCTGAGCTATTTTGATTTCACCATTTTTGGAGGACAAATTGTTCCACATATCACTCTGAAAACTCCCCACAAAAAGTGAAGTTTGTAGACGGGAGCATTATGATGTGGGTTACCTTCATATGGTTCTGGCAGGTTCATCTAACTAAAGGAATGCATGATGGAGAAACACACCAACTTTTTGTCACATTTAAAACACAAAGTTCGGGACATATTATTAGGATTTTTGTAAGTCTTTGGAGGTAAGCCTCTACTTTTCCAGGACTTCTCTGGATTCTCATTCATCTTCCCTTCAACTTCAGCTTCTCTGGTCCTGTTGAAGAACAGCAATCCCATGGCATGAGGCTGCCACCACCATGTTTCAAAATGGGACGTACTGTTCCCACCAAATAAAACCTTCTGTGAGTCTACAGGCCACAACAAATTCAATTTATGTCTCATCTGATACAAGCATCCTCCTTGAGGTTTTTGTGTCTCAGTCACTACATTGCTGCGCTCTTTAAGTTGAACTTCTTGTGGCTTACTTTCATCAGTATTCTGGCTATTCTTCCATAAAGTCCAGATTTGTGAAATGCCTGGGTTATTGTTGTATTTTTCAGAAGATTCTCCTACCTAAGCTGTGCATCTCTGCAGCTCCTCTAGAGTTGGCACGGACCTCTTGACTGCATCTCTGTTTAAAATGCTGCCCTATCCAGCCAGTTTGTTTAGATTTTGCAGTTGTATCATACATTAGCATTTTCTGATGATAGATTGAAAATGAACATTGGCCCATGAGATGTTGAAAGCTTGGGATATTATTTTAGAGCCTATCTCAGCTATTTTTAACTTTTTAAAGACTATATCCATGACCTGCCTGGTGTGTCCTTTGGTCTATTTCTTGGTCTATAACAAACCTCTGAGATCTCCACAAACATTCATGACATTTGATTACACACACCTGGCGGTTACAGGCAGACTTCGTTTACCAATTTGGTGGTCTATGAAGGCAGTTGATCGCACCAGATTTTATTTAGGGGTATCAGAGTAAAGGGAACATAAACACAAGTACACAATGCTTTTTTAAATTAAAAAAAATATATATTCTGCCACAAAAAAAACAACATTGAGGTTTATCGTCGTTTATTGTGACAAAAGTTCAACAAGTAAATAATTCCAATGGTGTGCCACAAAATACATTTTTTAGTTGTTCAACAGGTACAAGCGGAAGGATGTGCAGTGTCAGCGAGAGACTTTACTCCATATATACAAAACAACAACAAACTCAAACGTAAAAATTGTAAACTGTGGAGGTGATCTAGTTAACTGCGGGGGTTATTAGTCATTTCTGTTTTATAAAAAAAAAAAAAAAATCTATTTCAATTTTTTCCTTGTGAACTGCAGACAATCCCTAGATATTTAAAGTATGTTTTATGAGAAAAACGGACATTTCCACATAGTGACATCCTGTACGAACCTGATTATGTTGCATCATTTATGAATGGTGAGGAAAGAACAAACATGGGTGGAGCAGTGTAGACACAACGGTATCGGATTGGACAAACTGCTTCCTCAGTAGTGTTGTAGCGCTCACTGATTGGCTGCTGGTTCCAGTGGGCGGGGCTTATTCCTAACAAGGATACGTTTTACTCTTAGCTTAAATCGGCTCTGTCACACTCAGAAAAAGCAGCTGTCACACCGTGTGCTGCAGTTAAATCGCTTGTTTTTGGAGTTTTAGAACATGTCTAACCACGGATGAAGTAGTCTGGCGATTCAGTTCGATTGCAGCTGCTTGTTTTCACCAGGGTTTAATTTTTAAAGACCGACTAAAGCAGTGACTCTGCATGGAGCAGCCGAAGACGCAGCGTCGGGGCTTCCCTACTCCACAGCCTGCAGGCGGGGAGCCACCGATGCGTTTGACCATCACTTCAACAACCGGCTGCCCGGTGGAGCTCAGTGTCCAGCGGGGAGAGACTGCGGAGGGGCTGAGGAAGCTCATCTCCCAGAAACTGGGGCTGCAGACAGACAGAATCATAGTGGTGCATAAAGACAGGTAGGTTAGCTCTGACTGTGTGTGTGTCTATGTGTGAAACCAGTGGGATGCTGGCTTGAGACACTTTACCCGCTTCCACTGCGGCTGGTGGTCGTGAATGGGTGAATGAATGTAGTGTGAAGTATATATGTACAGGTCATTTACCATAAACTTGTACCCTTTTTGTGTTATAAAGCCACCTGACTGCAGGGACACTGATGGAGCAGGGTGTGACAGATGGCAGCAGACTGACTCTGGTCCCAGTTATTGAAACTGGTTCAGTAGTAAGTTTGTCTCCCACGTTCTCTTTTTACAAACATAACAAAATTATATGCAGCCATGAACAAAAACTGAGCTATTTGGGGGATTGCGGTTATTTATTGCAGAGTTCAACTAGAGAGAAGACGGTGATGGACACGTTGGAGAGTTTGACAGAATCCCAGGTGAGAACCTGCATTAGGCGCTAAGCGGACGTTGTTTTATATATAATGAAAAAAATTATTTTCTTGTAAAATATTCTATAATTTTTATTTATAACTGAAACCTGAGCTGAACTGCATGCAGGTGATCTTAATTTGTAATTTAATCTTCGTCTTGCACCAATATTAGCACCACAAGGCTCAGTGTTTGGTACAGTCCAGTTTACTGAATCTGCCCATGCTTCGGTTGAGAAAATGTATATGATCCATAAATTATAAATCTATAATCATTTAATCAGATTAAAAGCTGGTACTACAAACTTGTTGACTTAATGCAGAAAAGAAATATATATATATATATATATATATATATATATATATATATATATATATATATATATATATATATATATATATGTCTTTGGGCTACGTCTTCTTAAGAACAAACTACTTTTTCACTTTGTTATTAAATAAATGAATGTCTGGATGGCATTCATTTGGCTTCAAGTACTAAAATAAAGAAACTTATTATCTCTGACTATATTTTTGACTGGTGTAATATTGCCTGGTCAAATACTTTGGCATTTTAATTGATTTAAAGTCTGTGACTTCAATCATTTGGGCTTACTTTTTAGCATTTAACTGAGTTGTTTCATAACAGATTTGTTGATTTATATGAGTTTTAATCAGAATGTCTATATGATTGGATTGTGTTGAATTTATACAAATTCATTGGATTTGAATATATAAACTTTACACAAAAAATGAGGAACTGTGTGGTATTTTTTTTTAATCTCTCTTAAATTGTACTGCATTTGTAAGGAAAACACAGAAGTGTTGTACCCAAGAAAACTTGACAAACATCTCTGCCAATGCCAAACAGTTTATGGTGGCGGCACTATGATGGTGTGGCACAATACTAATAATGAATGCCATCTGTGTCACCGGAAAAAACAATGATCGTCATCACTGGAGGTAGTCTAGGTTCAGGGGAATGTCAAGATTATAATAATAATAATAATAATAATAATACATTTGAATTATTATGCCCTTTATGTCTTGGGGCAAAAACAAAACTAGCAATTCCAATGGATAAAAAATAATTAAGTAAATGAATAAATAAGAGATTAAAACCAATATCTAAGGAAATAAACCAAAAATGTTGCTAAAAAGAAATGTCTTGATACCTTTTTTAAACAGTCAGTGGATTGTGAAGATTCACAGAGTGTCACGGCGTGTCATAGACGGCAGTAGAGAAGGCCCTACCTCTACCATGGTTCTCAGTTTGGTTTTGGGTATAAGGAGTGGAGGGAGCGTGTTGTTGTGTTAAGCAGTTCTTTGACCAAGGTGGGGCCCTTTCCATAGATGCATTGGTGTGTGAGGAGGGAAACCTTGAATTCAATCCTGGTGGAAATGGGAAGCCGTGAGATTCTTTTTGACATCGGGACCATTCTAAATGAAATAAACAGGGTTTCTAACACAACGCAAATTTTCTTTATTTTGTAAATTGCAGCTATAATAATTGATTTATTATGTTTACTATAACAAACTCATGTTTGTTATTTATTATTTCTTTAAACAGAGTTTTGTCCTTCTTTGTCCTCAGATTTTCTCTGAGCAGTTCTTAACTCACTTTCATTGTCAACCAAACAATGGTTTTCTCATCAGCAACTTTTCTATCAAATTCGGAATGAAAATCTTGAAGATTTCTTTTTCCCTGATTATTTTGCAGATAGAGGACTTCCTTTCGGGTCGCCTGCCTCTGACCCTCAGCCTTGGAGCCGGGGCCCACACGATGTATGTGCAGCTCCAGCTGTCGCAGGAGGTCAGGGAGCTCCAGGGGAACATGGACTCAGTGGTTCAGACCAGACTCAAACCTCAAATTGCACAGGCGAACAATGGGAATCTCCTGGAGGCATCCTCTGCAGGGTCCTCCTTAGGATTCACCAGCTCACAGACTTCCTCTCCACCCTTACCCTCGGCTCGCTCAGCATCCTCCCTCCAATGTAGCACTCAGAAACCCAGAACTTCCTTTATCTCGTCCACAAGCGTAGCACGTGAGCACTGCATCGATCCTCCGTTGGTGCGACACTCGCAATCTGACTGCAAACCTGCTTTGCCTTTGGACTCTACACATCCTCCAAATCTACCTCCTGCAGCTACACCAGTCTGTTCATCCAGACCCACCAGTTCTGAACCAGGACCAACTTCAGCCTTCATAGAGGTCTGTGATGATACCTGTTTTCCTCTTCCAATGACTGTAGTTAACAGAAAACATTCAAAATTCACTTTTAGTTTTTTATAGACATTATTGACTTATTTTTTTTAACAGGGAGATGTTCCTGCACATAAGCCACAGCCTCCAGGGGCGGTCATTGACAGCGTCGTGAATCACTCTCCAGGCGTCTTCTCTGGAACGTTTTCTGGTAGGTCTTTGTAGAAACAGCAGTCTGTAAATACATACAGTAGATCCTTCCAAAAGTTATTTTCACATTTCAGGTTAGAAAAGCAAACTTTAACTAAATGTATTGGGGTGGGGGTTTATGTGTTACACCAACATAAAGTAACATATGTGAAGGGGATATAGTTTTTTTTACTAACTTAAATCTGAAAAATATGGCACAGTTATGGATTCTGTTCCGTTTATTCTAATACTTAATAAAATTTGACACAACACCTCTGGAAGTCATTTACTTAATAAACAGAATCCTGTGTGTGTAGTTTAATCATGACACAGATCCATGATTCATGCTGTGGAGCTGTTCAGTAAAGGCTTCAGAGTTCATTAGTGAACAAACATGAAGACCAAAGAGTGCAGCAAGCAGATCAGGGAGAAACCCTAGGAGAAATCTGAACTAAGTTTGTGTTTAGAACATCTTAAAGAACACTATCCAGTCTATCTACTGAAATTACTGTAGAGAGATTTTGGGACAACTACAAACCCACCAAGACATGGCTGTCACGTAAACTAGGAGAGGAAAGGAGAGCACATAGCGAGGCCACCAAGAGGCCCATATTATCTCTAGAGAAGCTGCAGAAACCCACAGCTCAGGAGTCAGAATCTGTCATCAGGAGCCCTATTATTCATGCACTTTATGATCCTTGCCTTTAGGAATGAGCAGTAAGAAGAAATCCAGATTCAACATGCAATGCAAAAGATTATATCTGGCAGGAAACTAGAACTGCATATCACCCTGAAAACGCTGCGAAATGTGGTGGCAGCATCATGCTGTGGAGATGATTTTCCTCAGTGAAAACAGGAAAGATCGTCAGGATGATGAAGCACATTTTTCAGACTTCATTATTAAAAATGTTGATCATTTTCCATCCTCTGTGTTGCAATATGATATATCACATAAAATCACAATAAATGACATTGATTTGTGTGGTTATAATATGATACTTAAACTTCAATGGGCACTTTAAAAATGTGCCAGACTTTTTTCTTTTTAATGTAATCAAAATGAATAAATAAACATTGTAACAAGTTTACCAAGAAGGTGAAAGTTTACACAAACTGTTACCAAAGACCTAGCTCGACAGCTTTTACCATTTTATCTGTATATCGATCATTAATATTTCTAATAATTTACAATCCTATCAGGGACTCTGGCCCCGTGCAGTCATGGAGGCATCACTCATCCTCGTCGCGGCATCGCCATCATTCTCCAAATCCTCAACGACTTGCTCAGAGCTGCCTGTCACCACCAGGGGGCGCTGCTTCCCCCTTTATGTAACGAGTGCACTGCCTCAAACCTTCCAGGCAGCCATCTCACCGCAGAGGATCCCTGCATGGGAAGAAACAGACAAACACCAACCCAAAGCACAGCGCGCAGCGGTAAACTAACATTTGATGCAAAATTTGGTATGCTGATCCACTGTTTTATTGTTGTCAAATTATAACAAATATCATCTGAAAGCCATTTTTTTTTATTTAGACAAACTGGTCCAGTTTAGACTCAATGTCAATTTGTATTAATTAATTTTATTCCAAAACTATCCAATCATCTACGTAATTACATGTTTAAATACATTATTTCGAATATTATTATAAGATTTTCAGCTAAAGTGTTCAATTAGTCCATTTTCCAACAGAAATGTGTAAACAAATTCAAAATTTTGAATGCTATATATATAGATATATATATATATAAACGTGCAATTTCACTCTTTGCAAATTAATTCTATAAAACCTATTTGTTTTCACACACATGCATTGAGTATAACACAGTTTTTTTCCTTCTCTCTCCAGGAGGGGATGCGAGTCAGACGCTTCACTCTTCTGAAGAGAATAAGACGATGCACTGCAAGATGGAGCGCCTGCAGCTTCTGATGCATCAGAGGCGTCGCCATAGGCGGATTCGTAGGTGTTCTCTCCTCCATGGATTCGCTCAACCAAACCAGCACCGGCTCCACCGTTCCTAGTGTACGCAAACAGCTCACTGTGATTTCTTCTTGTAGCTATTTGAACAGAAGGAAACATGTTCATAATATGCAGTACATAAAACCAGAGCAGGTTTTTTCTGTTTATAGTGACGTATATTAGACATACAAAAACGTATAAGGTTTATACAGCTCTTTTCCTGCGTCCGTTTACCGAGCATGATGGGGATAGCTCTTTATGTAGTATAACATTACAGAAAGTTCTTTTTTGTTTGTTTGTTTCTCTGTTCTACATTTTTTTAGAGTTTAGTTACTGTGAGCAGAATGCATAAGTACTTCTGATAAAGAGGGTTTCTGTCAGCTCTGTGGGCCTTGGGGGCTTGTTATTCTCTGAACGCAAAACAAATAGCAAATCAACCTTGAAAATGATGCAGGACTATGTCGTTTTTAACTCATGAGTTGTGCCTTACAACAACATGCAGTATTTACAGATGGTCCTTCTAGTTTTCCTCCTTCACCAGTAATACTATCCTTAGCTCATGAAATATACATTATGTTTTCCTCCTCATCCTTAAAGGGATATTTTAGGATTTTTAAATTGAGGGTTTTTAAGGTTTTACTATCTCAACTGAAGTTAATAACCCTTCTTATTTAGTAGAATCTTTGCAAACATGTTTTCAAATAACGCCAGGATTATGTGTGCAGGTTAGAATTTAAAACAATTAGTGTTCTAGAGCCTTACTGAAATCCCTTTAAAAAAGGGATTAATCAATAAAATTGATTAATATTAAAATATTCTTATATTCCTAACAAGCCTCAATGGTCATTGTTACTGTAGGACATGATATTTTCACAATCAAAAATGACGACAGAAAATATTCTGCCTTGAAACAAAACATTCAACTTGTTTTATTTCTAAATCTTTGGTGGAAATAACCTTGAAAATGATCATTGGGGATGTGTTTGTGCATAAAATAAGCTGATTTTTAGTTTCTAGCTCATTGAAAATACATTATTTTTTTTAAAAGTCGTTTATGTTCTGTAATCAGAACATGCTTCAGGAGGATCATTGGTGGCGCACCGCCTCCAGCCTACGCTGCTCGTGTACATCAGCTTCTTTGTAAATAACCACTTGATGGCTTGACATTTCATATGAGCATTTGCATAAACTTCTACCACGTTTATGAGACTTGAGTACTTTTAAGCTAGAAGTGTACTTATGTCGTGGCTCCTCTTGGGCCAGCATTAGGTTCAGCCTCCAGGTCTGTCTAATCTGATTATTGAACGGATACTAGAAGGGTTGTATTATATATTTATAATATATTAGCAGCTCAAAATCTTTGACGGCAACTTTAGTTTTAAAATCTTGAATTATCCCTTAAAATATGCATTGATATGTCTGTGTTGGTTTCTGGTTTACCTTCACGCTGTAATTCCTGTAATGTGAACGACACAGTCCAAACACTGTGACTTGTCTTCTTTGACATACTGTTCTGTAAATTTTATGTAAATATTCTACTTGGTGATGTAGTTTGAGTTAATTTTAACTTCAAAAAGTTGAGATTTATCTGTGACTAGATGAGATCAATGTATTTGATCAGGTGACTTACCTCTTTCATGTTTATTAAAGAGTGTGCCTCTTACAACTGACCACAACTCTAAGCAATATATTGCCTTATCGTGAATGTTAAGAGTCTGTGTCATCTTTGGAGAATATTCCCTTTAAAAATGAAGAAGAGCATATACACAATAATAAAAACAGAGACTTAATAAAACCTTGAAAAGACTTTATTAGTTCATTCGACTGTTCTATGTGGAGTTCACCCTTTCATGTTGAGACATTTATTGGAAGAATCAACTGGTTTTTGTGATATTTGTTGACTGAAGGAGTGTCCTCTACGTGCTATTCTGTGTCTTTTTCTCTACCTCTTTTATCTGCTTACACGCACATTATTCCACGCTTACATAACCATAATATAAGACTGGCGTCAGTCACACATAGCATTAGATAAAACTGATAAGGATTGTCAACACTTTTTGGCGAGGGTGGGGAACAAGGAATAGATCAAATCAAAACTGGCTCTTCATCCTTTATGTCATTCAGTGTCATCTTAAAGGTGTGCTGAGTGGTGGACTGTGACTGTATCGCTGCTCCAAAATGAGTTTGTGTTATACACTGCATCATTTGACATTAAATCTTTTTATATATAGTTAGCAAGATCGTCACTTCTTTACGTTGAAAGACAAATCTCTGGTCTGGAAAAAGATCTCCAGGTGAAAATTCTTTTTAAAAGTATTTAAAGGAATATTCAACTGAATGAATATTTTAAAGAATATTCTTACCATAAAAGCAAAGAATGCATATTTGTATATTCTCTGTCTCACTGACAGTGTTTATTGCTTTGCTTCCTGTGTGTTCACGCATGTGAAACGCACAGGAGATTTTTCTGCTGGGTTTTAGTGTGTTGGAAAGAAAGACATCCATTTCCTCCTACACTCTCCTTCATACTCCTCCTCCTTTTAGCACTGCAGAGAGAAGCTCCCCTCCCCCACACCTTTTGTCACAATCCCTGCCCTGTGGTGAAAAGACAAATCTCATTTGTAGTGTGACATGCAAATACCAAGTCTGAGCCAGACTATTCTTCATTAGCATTCAAAGTGTGGATTTTGTTCTTTTTCGAGGAGAACCTCCCAGATCTCCTTCAATCCCAGGATATATTTTTAGCTCTCGGCAGTGTGGCTATTAGGCTAACGCTAGCAACATACATGCTTTGCTTAAATAAAGAGAAACACAGGTTTGTCTAAATCCTGCCATTCATAGCTGTTCATAACACTCTCCTGCCTCATTACTGGGGTGGATCAAAAGTGATGAACACCAAGCGTTGCGAACAGCATCGAGAATACAGATGGCGTTGTAGGTGGAGCTCTGCTTATAGAGACAAATCAGTTGCACTGAGAGGAGCTGCAGCAGCCGGGGGTGTGCTGATAACTGATAAAACACATGAGCATGAATGAAAATACTGTCTGGGCTTTGTACCCAGTGTTAGAGAGGTGACATTATGCTCTGTAAAATGAAGACTATGTGTCACAGAGGCCCTAAAAACAAGAAATGCATTGGTTAAAACCAAAGCAGGGCTGGTTTCAGGTTAAAGGACCATCGCTCAGAGGACTACAGCTTTTGGAGAGGAGAGAGGCTGATTTCTGTGCAAACCTGAACAGCCAGTTTTCAACCAACGGCTCTGTTTGAATGTTGAGAGACCTGAAAGGCCTTTTCAAATGCAACTACATCTCTGCAGGATAGCAACAACTGGCTGATGACCCTCTGGTTTATTGTTAGGCTTCTCACCCCCACGTCCTGTCTTTTTTTTTTTTTTTTTTTTACAGAGACAGCTGCAGAGAGACAGAGCTGAAACTCCTGGGGGTGGTTTTACATACTGAAGCACTGAGAAAGAGCAGTGAGACTGTAACCAAAATTAGTCAAAACAAGGTCATCTGATATGCAACACATTTGATTCCCCAATCTACACTGTCTTGAAAAAGTATAAATGTGCATTTTTATTTTGTCAAACTTCTGCATCACTCTACTCCCAAGTATTTTATTTATTTTGATAGACAACATTCTGAAAATTGTTTAGGGCTAAGAAAATGATTCATGCTTTACATTGATTTTTTAAACAAAAATAAAGAACAACTTGTAATTCACCCTGGTTAGACACAACTAAATAAAACCAGAACCTCTCCTGCTTGGTGAATAGAGTTCACATATGTCCTAACTAATCCATAGTTCGCTGTTGTTTCCTCCTGCTGCTTGGGAGAGTGTCTCCAGTGTTTAATATTTTTTGCCCTTGGTATAAAACTGTTATGTGGTCTGCCTGCTGATGGAGATTTAATCTGACCTGTTCACGGGTTTCTGATCTTGTGGCTCTCATATCATGTGCATGGTATAAAATAAACAGTGCTTGGCAATATTTTTTGTATTTTAAGTAGTAACCACAGTTTTTCAATTTTACACTAAATGCCAAAACAACCTGCTCCAAATATCAATTGCCATTTTAGTTGCTAATATTTGGTGGCCATTGTAGCTTTTTAATGTTATGGATGCTTTTAGAGATTCGTTTACTTCACACACTGCCACGTTGGTTATTGGTCTTCATGAAAATTTACAAATTGATCAGGTCTTGCTGCTTGAGTTCACATAATCTAACCAAAAGAAAAGGAAACAAACAAACAGACAAACAAACAAAAAAAATAACAATTCTAAGAGGGGAACCCTTAAATTCATATTTTTAGTTAATGTAGGGAAATGCCAGTTTGTGTAGCATACACATAATATCTAAGAGATTTGTTTTCTTTTTCATATTAAATATGACACAGATGAAGATAACAGTGAAGTTTCCAATCCTCATTTCACAGGCAAGTGGATTATAACAAAGTTCATGACTGACACCACCCAAGAGAAAGAAGGAAAAACACGTACAAATGCTGTATATTATTATCAAATAGAATATATGTAAGAGAGAGAAGAAACACGAGATATCTCAACATGTTTTATATATACTGTATATATATATATATATATATATATATATATATAAAAGACACTGTGTAAAATAGGCAGACAATGGAAAACAAAATGCTAACACTTTCATACACAAACACATTTGTCGCGGTGACAAAATGACAAATGGGTATTCCAAAATGGGACTTTTGTGTTTTTTGGACAATAAAGAAGTTGGATCAATGAGGTTTGCAAAATGGAGGGAACATGAGGGCGAGAAGTCACGGGAAAAAAAAACACCGCCCCTATAATTACCACCCAGAGATTCGAAATGATAAATGTAATTATGCTACTAAATAGTTTGCACACAACAAATATGGTGGACACTATGAAGAACAGTTGAGGTTTGAGTGCGAAAAGTGGAAAGACTTCTCGTTCCGTAATCGAAACGAAGTGTTTTCAGCATGCCGACAAGTTGTTTTTCAGCCTGGATTAGTAGTTGTTCAATGCGCTGAACGGGAGATGGCAGTAGAGCTACCATACTGTTCAACAGCAGAAGAAGTGTTCTGAGCCCAAGCTATAAAAAGGGGCGCCTCCCCTTTCCCGGTCTCACTCGTCTCTAATCGGCACCGCTTTACGTTCTCCTGTTCTCCACATAAGGACAAAAGGTATTCGCGCCGTTCGCATTTACTGTAATTCTGATATTTACGTAGGGGGAGGTCGACCGTTCTGCATTTATCATTGTATTTTGATGTAAGGTATTGGTGTGTTTGAAAGATGTTATATTTTTAGTAAACGTTAAAGATTAAAATTCTAAAATTTGTTGTATTCTTCGTACAGAACATATGAGAAAACCAGACCAGGCAATTCTTAGCCGGATTTGGTTGTTTTGAATACTTGTGTAACCCTAAAAGTAGGGCAGCGTGCTGCACTTAAGTAGGTCACTAAGACAAAGACCAGCCCGGTTACACAAAATGGCGACGAGGAAAAACCCGGTTAATGGCTAAATCAAACAAAGGCATCCCTTGTTATGAAATCGAAACGATGTTGGGTTTTAATGAGGATAATTAGGTTTACACCGTATATTTCCCACATTTTATTAGCTAAAAAGGCATTTGTATTACTTGGAAAAAACGCGGTGAGCGTCTGACGAAAAAGTGCGCAACTGCCAGGCGCCATTTTGTAACTGACCTACTTTCTGTTAAAGCTGCGTCATGGTGGCTGCTGTTTACTCGACGAGGCTGGAATGCGACTTGTGGGATTTTCTTTAACACTCTTAATATTTTTTTTTAAACCTCTTTCAGTTACTTTGTGAAAATGTCGGATGAGGGTAAGCTGTTCATCGGAGGGCTGAGCTTCGAGACCAACGAAGATTCTTTGGCTGCAGCTTTCGGCAAATATGGAACCATCGAAAAAGGTAGCATATTTAGATGGATTTATGTAACCGTATTCTATTCTGGAAAAGGGTTTCATTATATATTAAATGTAAGTTTAAAACTTAAAAAATATATATATATTTTTTTAGTTGACGTAATCAGAGACAAAGAGACCGGAAGATCTCGTGGCTTTGGCTTTGTGAAATACGACAATGTTGAGGATGCTAAAGATGCTCTGGATGCCATGAACGGAAAGGTAATTTTTATGCCTTCATATACCACCCTAGCCGTCTGCAATTTAATATTTTAAGACACAAAAGCTTATTTTTGTATCATTTAATGCCCTGCAGACACTTGATGGACGGGCAATTCGAGTTGATGAGGCAGGAAAGGGTGGCCGCTCCAGAGGAGGCTTTAGCTCTGGCCCACGTGGAGGCAGGTTCAACTCTGGTGGCCGTGGGGGGAGGGGACGTGGCTTCTCCAGTCGCGGTGAGTATTACAACCAAACTAATTCACTTTTTTTTCTCTCTCCTTTGTATGTAATATTTGCTCTGTGCATTTAGGTGGCAGCTACGGCGACAGAAGCTACGGTGACAGAAGCTACGGCGACAGAAGCTTTGGTGGTGGAGACAGAAGCTTTGGTGGCGGTGGATACAGAAGTGGAGGATATTCCTCAGGTGGTTACAGGGACAACAGGTAAGTCTGCTAACCAGCCTTTAAATGGCAATATCTACAAATGATAAAGACAGTAAAACATACTTTGTCATCTTTTAGGGGACAGGGTGGATATGGAGACCGCTCTGGATCCTATCGTGACAGCTATGACAGCTATGGTAAGCATCTTTTATGATACTTAAATGTAGCTATTTTTGTGGGCTGTCAAACCTTAAGTGATACCATATGTTGTAGTGCTGTACTAAAGATGTTGACAACTTGCCATAGCACAAATTTGGAGGATTTTTAAAAAAAGTTCTTTCAAACTGCCATATTTAAGTAGTATTAAGGATACCTTTTGTAGCCCTAATATTTAAGACTCATGTGTGCCCCTCAGTTCTGTACCTGAGCCCAAGATCAAGCCTCATTGCATACAGTTGCCTGTCTTTGCTGTCCCGTTCCACACTGAAAGAGGCTGGCGGAGACATTTAAGCTCTAAGGCAGATGACAATGCCACCTTCAAAAGTCGCTCACTTCTCAACTGATGGAGCCCTTTGAGCAAAAAAAAAAAAAAAAGGGAGGGTTGTAGCACTAGCTCTAGTGGGTTGAATGGATATTGTGAAACACCAGTGTCAACATTCAGTGTCTTTACCTGTGCCCACTTCTTATCCTCCAGCGACACACGAGTAAACCTCCCTGATTCAAGATTCATCACTTGGCTGGCCGTATTTGAAAGCTGTGCTCCTCAAGGAAAAAAACATGTCCACGTGTATTATGTAGTTCTGTTGTAGAAGCTTGGCATCTGACTTAAATGTAGCCATGAGTTTTGGTTATTTCTCAACCATGTTACAAATTATAATTTACTAGTCTTGCTCAATTGACCACTCCCATCGTTCAAAACATCTGTATGATCTCACTACTGTACGGTCCCCTTCTTTTATTACGTGGGGATAAAGCAGCTATCCACATTGCTTTCTGTCGATCAGTTAATCAGCTAATTTCTTTTGTCCAGCACTTTAAAGTGTTTTGTTTTTTTATAAGATCTTAATGGGGCTTTTTTGTTATCCTTGTTGATAAACTGACCTACCTCCTACCAAATCTTTAAACTGAGGAAAGAACTAGCATACTCAGATTAACCTTTGGGGGATTTTATTGTTAAATTTCTTAAACTATTGAGAACCTTAGCTTACCCAAGGCTCATTTTGTGTTCAATCTCCCAAAAGAGTGAATTCCTGGTGAACTACACATCCGAAGTGGCCGGCTGTTCATGAAGTTGCAAAATGCAGCATGCTACAGTCTGCCCAAGGTATCTTCTGTGCTCTGCTCAACATCTGCATCTTAACTGTGCTGTAAATGGACTCTTGTTTAAAGTGATCAGAAAATGTAACTTCGTTACCAGAGTAAACTGAACGGGAACAGTTTTTTTGTACTTTATGTTCTTTGTATGATCCAAGATTTTTTTTTTCTTTGTCAGTTTGGCTTCATGGAGCCTATTAAAACAATGTGAAATGATCCTGATTCCGTTGCCTCTTCAAAATGATCACATGGGAAATGTTAAGGTGGTGGCTAACTCGTTGCTGCGTGGGAACACTGTTTTATTCCCAACATCACTTAAAATGGATGTTGTGGAAGGGCACTAAAATTTGGCTTTCTTCCATGAAAGATTAACTTGTGCAGCTGCTTAATTTCTATCATGTAAGGTTAGGCAAATTTTCTTTTGATCAAGTGCCTCTTGTACATTTGTTAAGGGAATTTGATTTAAATCCTATCAAGTGAGTTCAAACTTCCAGTGAAATTACAATTGAAAGTGACACGAGTTTTCAAGCCATCAGCTGGTGTCCTGTCAATGCTTCAGTATGTTCCAAGACCTCAGCTCCTTCAAAAACCTACAAGTCCTTGGAGAGAAGTGTTGCGCCTGCCAACAAGTGCTCAAAGATGAAAAGCTGCTCTTGCCTATATCATAAATGAAGAAAGTAGGCCAGTGCACGTGAGGTAAAAATCTCCTTTTGCTTTGCTCACATCCTTGAAACGCAGTTCTCATTGTTTCCATGAATACCTACAATTGTGTAAAGTCCTGTGCTTCAGATGTCTCCTGCAACCATGCCATGGCCTCTTCCCCGAATCAGATAATGCCATAATGAGGGAATGTTTTAAGGAAGCTTCCGGATTGTAGCGCTCTAAAAGTCCGCAAACATTTGCCTCTAAGTCACGGATAGAATTGTGCTCGGTCAAGTTCTGTTCACCCCCATTGCTCCTCAAAATTTCCTCCAGTAATAACTTTCCAAGTCACCCATATTACTGCAACCACACTACTGAAATGTCTGTTCTCCTATGGCAAGTTTAAGTGTTGCATGCAGAATCTCGTGCTGCCTGTGTGTTTTTAGGCCTAATTGATGTCTTTCTCTAGGTTGAACTGACCAGCTGAGACTTGACTGGATCTCATCACAGCGTGGTCTGATGGCTACAGCTGGCACAGTGCCTAAAGCAGACTCACCTTAGCAGGTAAAAAAAACAACAAAAACACCACATATAGACCTGTGCAGGTGAAACTACTTAACATTTTGAGTAAACTTGGCATGTTGATGTGTTGCAGGTCGCTATGAAGGAGTGGGTTTGGTGCAGTCGGCACCGAAAAGTACTGAAGGTCCTTTTGGATGGCTTGTCAGAAACTAATGTGTAAAATCTAAGCAACTGTGAAATGTTTGACATCAAAGACGATTGAGACATTCTGCAGCTAATGCTCCCTTTTATTTTTGTAAAATAAAGCTAAGACTAAATTACTTGGTCTTGTTTTCACTTTAAGTATTTATTTTTGTGATACTTGGGGGTTGGAAAAATTAAATGGTTGGGGTTGGAAAAATTAAAAGCCCAAAAGGCTTTTCTACTTAACTTATAAATATGTTTAAGTTTGATGGCCTTCTCATTTGGGAAAACTATTTCCCTTTGATGGGTACCTGGCAAATTAACGGCTGTTGCTATAGTCCAAGAGCATCCCCTCATTGGTTGCTAAGGCAATTGTCCATAGCAACAGATGACTCGATGCTTTGACGTAATCTGTTACCAAGGGTGTTGACCAATAGGTGGAATGTTTGCACAAGTGCAATAATAGGTGGAGGATTTACAACTTTGCAAGTGAGCATCTCATCAGTCCTGATTTCTCTCATTAGTCTGCAGTGTTTATACTAGATGGGCAGTTTATTTGTAAGACGGGCAGAAGCCAGTTGACAGGCTGGGTGCTTTCAAAATCTCAATTTATCCTGTTGCACTCGACTGGATTTAGTGGCATCACCATCAAGTTTTGCAATTCTAAGCACTCGAATCTTTACAGATTTGTGAAATTTTGACACCTGTCATGCTTTTCAAAAAGCTCAAGTCTACTGCATTGAAAAGTGTATTCCTTTTTTTTAATCAGCTCTTCTGGAGCAGAAAACATGCAGGACGGTGATCCTCGAGCACCAGATTTGAAAAACTGATCCAACATCCATCCCACAAACTGACAGCTGCTATATTTAAAGCTGCCCCAGTGCAAATATCTGCCAAAAATGACTATTTTACAATGAAGAAATTAAGAACTCCAGAATAATTTCTTTGAAAAGTGTACTAAATTAAAATGAGAATTTTTTTTTACACCTAAATCAAAGCCAAAGTTTAAAAAAAAAAAAAAAGCATAAGGGTAAAGAAAGAAAGAAACTTTATTATTGAACATTTACAAGCTGAAGTGAGCGAGGGCTCAGGTCCACATGGGCGCTGATGGAGTCTGGGACGATCTTCATCACAGCTGGAATCACACATACCACAGGAAGCCAAAGCGCTTGTGCAAGTACTGCTCACGTGGCCGGAGGCTGAACATCTCGTCTGACAGAGGGGGAACCCAGCGATCGGTGTGGAAGACCCTCTCACCCACCTGCAGGAAACATCACAGCGGCAGATTTTACTGGGACTTGAATTTGAAGTCAGATAAGATTGGAAAACATTGGAGTCAGAATTTTGATGAGATTTTACTGAAAAGGATATATAATGGTCATCTGGTCAATTTGATCTCTTTTCACTCATTTTCTGATGAATTTATGGCGTTCATGAAAGTATTATCATTTTTCCAACCAGAATATTCATGGGTTTAATTCTACCTGGAAAACAATTTACTAAGTGCTGCAGTGTAGTAGAAAAATTAATATACTTATTGATCACCATGTTTACTCAGCTCAATTCTGTGTGATTGAGTCTTCAATTTAAAACGTTTTCAAAATATTGTGGCGTTCAAGTAGGTCATTTATTACAAGAGAAAATAATAAAGATAGTAAAGTACAAATATTAATGTTCCCTTTACCTCACTTCCTGTAGTTTGATCTTAAGATATTGGAATAGAAGGTGCAGCATTGTAAACTTGTGTATGAAAATAAAAGCTAATGCAAGAATTTAGAAGTTTATGCCTGAGAAGTGCATGTGATGCCTCAGAATATTATATAACAGTTATGAAAAATATAATATATATTATAAATATAATCTTGTGGATATATATTCTCTACCTTCCAGCCCGGCACATCTTTCATGATGATTGACTCCTCTTCCAAGTTTTCCCTCAGCATCCTTAAAGTTCTGTGGGAACGAGAAACACATTTTGTTACACGACGATCCGATCCCACTTCTGAACGTCGCCACGCGAGTCCTTGTCCTCACCTTCGGTCGTGCTCTGCCTGAATAAGCGGCATCAGTGCTATCCTCGCCTCCAGCTCCTCGATCAGCAGGCGCCTGCGACACAAACATCACAACCCCGCTGTGGCCATCGCAGACAATCTGACAGGATCCAACACGAGAGCCGTGCCTTACCTCCTCTCCCTGTTCCAGCTAAACATCCGCCAGTAGCCGAACGCCATGATGCCGATCCCGATTCCAAACATACTATACCCTGGTAATTAGAAAAATAAGTCACGCGTTACCTCTTGACTCTCCTCACATTAATTTCAGCTGTTGGAATTCACAAATATAAAATGGATTACTTTGCATTTAATTTAATTTCCCTTTGGGATCAATGAAGTACTTTTTTTTACTGAATTCCACATGTTTATATATGTGCAAATACAATGAAAGATCATTTTTCTTTAAGTAACACTGATGCATTGTGTGTTAACAATGTAGATTAGATTTGACTACTCTAACTTATCAAGCAACACCCCTCCTGTCAACTACAGCATCAAAACAGCCTTATTGTTTATAAAAACAGAGTAAAGGCTTCAAAGACTTTTAAACAATCTCTAATCAATCTAGAATATTTCAGTCCCATTTTAAATTGTCTTAAATATTGGACTTTACACATTTGATCTGATCTACGGACTCAACGTGATGATGATGTCTGCCTGGAAAGCAGTAGTGAACAGTAATATACAAAGATAACAGAACTACACCAGCAGTTTTTAATGAAGATTTTAAGTATTATGAAGAAAAGTTCATTCAAACTGAGGTACACTTAACAGGCAAGGGTGTGGTTAGTTTATTAAACTAAAGGGGAAAAAAAAGCTCATATCAGATCATTTATAGTCTACCAACCGGCATAATACAGAGATTTTTTTTTGACAAAGTTCCCTCTTAATAAGTGCATCATTGTTAGAGACTGCGTGTTGCGTTAAATCCTGGTTATCTTTGCCTGATATTAAAAGTTGTTTGATCCATTAAACTATTGTTCTGTCTTACAATAGACACATTTGGTAGTCGAGATTCATTCAAAGCAGTAATTAAACCGAAGTATTCCAGGAATTTCCTACTGCAATTGAAGTAACCCTCGCTCAGCTGCAGATATGCGTTAAACGAATCAGATCATCACAGTTTTTCACCCCAAACGAAGCTGCATCCTTGAAAGCGACCGAAGTAAACAAAGCAAACATGCTAGCAGTTTAGCAAATCCCATCGCTTAAAGTGTTTTCTTAGAAATGTGTACGTTTAATTCACTGATACATAGCACCGGTGCAAATCATAATACTGTTCCTTTACGGGAGAAGCACAGCTAGATAAAAAAAAAGTACCAACAGCGAGTCTTTCATTTCAGATTGTCTCTATATGAGCTTTATACACCGATCAGTTAGCATGGGCTAATGTTGGGACACTGCAACCTCTCCAGTCGGACTGGAGTTTCTCTGTTTTCCCGGATATAAGAAGGTTTATATGTACCCGATAATCCTCGTTTCGGAAGATTTCTCTTGTAATCAAAAGCAGGATATCCTCCCGAAGGAGGCATGTCCTGCTTCACCTTGGACCCCGCCATCTTGCCCAGGCCTCCTCCTTCACAGACAGGGAGAGTCTTCTTCTTTAATGCACAGAGAACGGACTGCAGATGCGCTCCACATCGCCCCCACGTGTTCGATCAAGAAAAAACATTTTAATGCACGCCAAAGACCAGTGACAAAATTATGTAGATATACAGTATATACTGTAGAGGTGAGCAGAGTAACTAAGAGTCTTACTTGAATATTATGTTAAAATTATGATAATGACGTGGAAACAAAAAAAAGCAATCCAAGTAAAAGAAAAACAATAGTATTGGGCAAAGACAAACAGCATAAACTCAGACTTGATTATAATCAGACTCTCATTTACCTGCAACATGTCCATTAAATCCAATAAGATGGTAACAAGTCAGACAAACCAGGCATGTCTGAAGACTTTATACATCCAGCTAGACATTAACAGATTTAGCAATAGCAGCAGAGCTGAGATGACAGCCAGATGTTCTTTCAGCAACAAATCCATGTTTGTACTGGAAAATAATTCACTTCCTTGTTTGCTCAACAATGGCACATTGGTGCACAAATGGCTGCTTAGAAATTGTTAATAGAATGCCCTTGAATGACAGAACCAGTGCACTAATAAAATGTCCAAAGATTAGTTGTTTGTTGTAAAACCCACCCCCCACACACACACAAAAGAAATGAAAGGAGCCATTTAAAATGTATATTTTTTTTATTTCTTTAGGAGCTAGGAAAAGGTAAACCAAATAAACTTTAACATAATTCCGAACAATGCAATAAAGATTTTGGAAAGCAGAGACATTTACCCATGATGGTGAGGAATTCTGGATGTTCTTGTGCAGTCCCAAGTCTTGGTAGCTGGGAGGTGTAAGAAAAAACGTCTACCCAGCTTCTTGGATTCTGAATTATTGGAGGCAGGAGCTCTGGCTCCAGTGCAGAAAATTCAGCTCCGTCAAGAGTTTGCAGTGATGACATATTCAAAGTCTTACAATGTTGACAATAATATAAAATAAGTAGATGGTAATTACAGATGAGTTAAGCAATGACACCGCGCTTCTTCTGCTAAGGTGCAAAACAGGCGTAAGGATAGGCATGCTGTTAAACAGGGGAAAAAAACCAACAAAAAACAAACAAAACAAAGCTAGAATAAACTCAGTAGAAAACACTTTCATACTGAGCGATTTTTAACATCAGTCAAAAGCAAAATAACTTACTGTAAATACAACGTAAATTCAAACCTTTAACTACACAGAGAGGATGTAATGAAAATTTTACAACTTGGTGATTTTACCTAAAATAAATGCATTTTGTTTAATGTGAACTCCTGGGTTACAACTAGAACCATTCAAGTGTCAAAAATTAGGGTTCATCTGACCGCCACAATGGCTGATAACCCTAAATCTCAATACTTTTCTCTTTAACAGCAGATGTTAAACTCTTCTCACACCATTTCCCTGCTCAGTCTGAAAGACAGAGCTCAGGGAAAGCCCTTCAAGTATTGTTTATTTTTATTATTTTTTTATTTTTTGACCCACTCAAATAAAAATGGTTTGTCCATAATTACCAAAACAACAGCGTGAACTTCAAAATAAAAACAACAAGAATAATGAAAACTAAAACATAAAATCTTACAAAGAGATTTCAGGAACGTTTCTTCACTTTGAGAGATTGTAATTGCCTAACAGTCCTGTGGGGGCGCTGCGGACCAGGTTATCGGGAGATGGGGAGCTTGGACACAATTTCTGAACAGCAGGGCACCATTTATGCGGTTATTTCCACGTGTTTGCAGTCTGCGAGATGGAAGAGCGAGAGGGGATCATGTCCAGCAGGTACTCTCTCTGACGGGCGTCCACAGTGGCCGAGGTCTTGTGACCGGTCAGGCTCGGGTTCACGTAGGCCATGGTCACTCCTGCGAACAAGCAGCGGTCAGTCTGTGGAGCTCGTTGTGGAGAAATCGGTGGAGTAGTACGACTACTTGAATACGAAGCCACCCAAGGTCCCCACGATGCGCAGGCAAACACAGGTGCAGTCAGAAGTTTACATACACTCGTTTTCTTTTTTGTAATTAATTTGAAAAAGGCCTGGGTCCAAGAGTTTCTTTTTTTTAAAAACGTACAGGCTCAAATCTGATAAATATTTATACACATATAAATGATGTAATGTTACCAAATGTTCATTTGCGAATGGCACCTCGATCAGATGCTTTCTAGCTTGTGGCATAATATTTATGCCTGAATACTTGACCACTCTTCCTGCCAGAGCCAGAGTTTACTTACGTTTATTGACTCTTTGGGAACTGACCTGCTATTTATTTAAATGTCCCAAGGTTTTAAGCAGAGTTGAAGTAAATTCATCCAACATCTTTTCCACATTGCGGACTAATCGTTTGTCTCCTTTGATCATAAAAGCCCTCCAAAGAAGGCATATTTCTGTCCTGATTGAGGATGTCAGTTGTGGAAGCAATGCCCTCTTAGCCCGTGTTGATCTCACCTCCCTTTGGAAATTGGCACTACTCTGCCAAAGGTTTCTAGTTCATGTCAGACTTGGGCCTTGGTGGTTCCTGGGTTGCTCCTGAATAATCCGAGGAAACCCCTTTCATCTGAGGGTCACAGTTTGGGTCAAAACTGTGACTGCGAGTTGCCTCAACAGGACAATGATCCAATCAAAACTGGCTTTGGAATAAATTTAGCAGGCTAGCAGTAAGCCTTCAGAAAGTCCACAACTATAAGACAAAAGTATTTTATAGTTAAAGGCCAGCATCGTTCAAGAACACAAACTAGTTCAAAATATCATTACCTAATTGGGCCTCCTTTAGCTTTGACTGTCGAATGCGTTCACTGTGGTATTGTTTTGATGATGTCTGAAGATTCACTTCAGCACATCCCAAGGCTTCTCAATGGGGTTAAGGTCTGAAATTGACGGTCGTCGACGTATGTGTGAAAATCATTTTTCATGCTCCCTGAATCACTTGTTCACAATTTGAGCCTGATGAGTCCCGACATTGTCCTCTTGGAATGTGAACACGCCATCAGGGAAGGAATAATTAACTGATGGAAAAACCTGATCATTCAGTATTTGGGTAGTCAGCTGACTTCATTATATTGCTGAAGCTGGACCTGGCAAACTGCAGCAACCCCAGATCACAGCGCTGCCCCGCCCCCACAAGCTGCTACAGAACACTCTCCGCACTTCTTGCCCTGATGCGCCTTTCCTTCTGGGTAAAGCTGGACTCAGACCACATGACCTCCCTCCGTCGCTCATGTTTATGTTTCCCTGCAAATTGGAGCTTTTTTCTCCAGTTAGCCTAATGTATTATTAGTTTTCTTATGGATGCGTAGCTGTTCGGTGCTTTTATACTATTAAAAATATGAGTGAGTTCTAGTGGTCTTTTTCTTCAATTTGATTTCAAACATTTAAATAATTACTGATTATTCAGGATTCATTTCTGACTGTATTTCCTTCTCAAAGACGATGGTTTCCCACTTCCAGTTTCTATTGATGCGTTTGACGGTTTGCAACCCAATTTTTGTAGCTTCTTCAATCTCGTCAGAAGTTTTCTCTGCTTCATACCGATGATTTGACCCCTCTAAAACACACCTTAACACCACTTCCAGGACCACAGGACGATACGTGAAATAAGAAGCTACTCGTTGCATCACTTGGGGTTAAATAACTTGTCACCTTGTATAAATTAGAATTGGTTTTCTTTTTCTAACTTTTGGTGTAATCGTATTCCTCACTGAAAACAGGAAAAGTAAAATAAATGATTGAACCATGTTGTAAACTTCCGACTGCCGCTGTGTTGGAAAAACTGAAAGATTTTCTACTCTAACACACTTTACAGCAGACACCCAGGAAAAACATGAGCTCACCAAAACCAGGGGACTAAAGTAGGAAAAATGGGATCAATTCCAGGAAGGGAACTCCAGAGTGGGTTTGCCTTGTCCGAAAACATTTCCTCCCGTGTCATTTTGTCTTTCTGATCTCAGCTAATGTTTTTCACTTAATGCGTTTCTAGGCACTACTAGAATTTGGACGAAACGTGCTCAAGGATTGCTTTTGGACCAGACAGGAGTTGAAAGAGAGGAGATGTCAGGCGCCAGAGTTGGGCTGGCTTTAATGCGGGTCTACCTGCGTTACTGCTGCTCTGCTTCTTCCATGCAGCTGATGAGGCACTACCTCCGCTGACATTCCTGCCGCCGCTGATCCCACTGCTGCTCACCTTTGAACTCTGGACAGAGCGGTGGGAAACGTGGGCATGCTTACCTGGCCGGCTAACCAAAGCTGCGGCCGCCACCGCACTCTGCAGCTGCGAGGAGGAGGAGAACGAGTGGGGGACGCCCCTCATCCCCAAAGAGGAGACGCCGTGGGACAGGTGGCCCTGTGAGCTCTAAGGCGGACACAAACGGACAGCTTGACTTGCACCGACATTTGCTAAACAAACTCTTCTCTTAGATGAAAATAAAAGCATTGCCCCCCCCCACCTGCTTAATGGAGTGATGATGGAGGATGTTGGCTCCCCTGTTGGCCTGGTGGTGGTGCTGGAGGGAGGAAACTCTGGCCTGAACCTGCTTCAGCTGCTGAGACACCAGCTGCTCTGCCTTCAGTGACGAGGCGGCAGATGAGGCAGATGACGAGGTACTGTGGGAGACCGGGGAGGACACCTGCTGGATAATGCGCTGATCTATCTCTTGCTCCTGCTGCAGCGCTTTGACGAACGCAGCTTTCAGCCGATTGGTGTGCTCAGCTTTCAAAGCCTTTTTCTGATTGGACGACATGCAGTCTTCGCAGAGCACAACCCCGCCTTTAGCCTTGTCCTGCCTCCAGCGGCAGGTAAAGTCAGTATTGCACTGGGTGCAGATGAAAGGGTCTCGGATGACTTGCTTAGAGAGTGGCACACCTGTTTTTCCTGGGTAGGAAAGGACGGAAAATTCTTTAGGACTGATGGAAAAACAAAATCTTGGACTAGAATGGTTTGCGATAATAAAAAACTTTCCTCTGTCTAGCCAACACACCTCTGTGGATGGTATCAAGCAGGTTCTGCACCACTTCCTCCAGTCCCACCAGGTAGATGAACTCATTGTTAGCTGCAGAGGGCAGGAAGTTAAACTCTGGCGCAGGTGGCTTGGGTGGGGGGATCTCCAGCAGGGTCTTCTCCAGTTGTTTCCGCAGGGCTAGCTTAGCCGCAGCCTGGCGGCTAGCTGGAGAGTCGTTGACACCGACAACAGAAATACCACCGCTTCCCAAGGAGGAGGCCTTCAGACCGGATGCAGACGCCTTCGTAAACAAGCAGAGGCAGGAAGGAGCTAATCATCAGGAACAGCTTTGATTACTGTGAGCTTTGACAGTTATGAAATGGTTCTTTGTTTCACAACGCAAAAATAATGACACTCCACAGATCAGCAGAGGCCTGTTTAAAACCTAAACTGATTGACAGTTTTACCGCCATCATTGGCATAACTGTATTTTAAGATTTCAACTGAAAAAGGATCATTTCTAGACATCAAAAGTCGCTTTAGTGTAAACTTTCAATGCACTTCTAGTGAAAAGATTTGATTATCATATTGTGAAAATTTTATGCATAATAGTGCCACTTGATTAATTTTAGAATGTTGATTACTGTTTTAGTTTGAAATTAAGCCGCAAAATATACTGGATCACAATTTTAATTGCAATAGACTGCTTGGATGCAATTGTTTGTATACATTACATATAAATATACATATAAATAAAGCATCATTCATTCAATCTCTGTATGCAAAGACCTTCTTTGGCTGGTTGGAGGGACTAACTCCCCTTTATGCTCACGTCAAGTGTGTATTTTTAGTGGCCAAGATGCTAAACCTCGTGTAAAATGATTTAGCTATCACAACGCTGGTAAACACCTAAACAAGCAAACCGTGGACTGGCTTATATTGAAATGACGCAAGATTCCAAGTAGAGATTAATAATACTAGAAAA
Source organism: Xiphophorus maculatus (assembly GCF_002775205.1). Taxonomy (NCBI): domain Eukaryota; kingdom Metazoa; phylum Chordata; class Actinopteri; order Cyprinodontiformes; family Poeciliidae; genus Xiphophorus; species Xiphophorus maculatus. Next base: position 12,238,216 of record NC_036448.1, read on the forward strand.
TCATGCAACTGCAATATTACTGATGAATACGTTGATGAAGATGCTGACTGTGGTTAAACCACATTCTCAGTCCTTCCTGGGCGCTTTAACATCTTGGTCACCAAAATCATTAGCAGGCAGTGAAACACTTGCTAAAAAATTATTAGCAGGAGATACGATTACTCGAGCAATCGTAAAAATATTCTATAGAGTACTCGATTACTAAAATATTCTTTTCCAACAGCCCTAGCACAAATGATGGAAAAAAGTAGATAAATTCTGAAATTTATAGCGTAGGAATATCACGTCTGAAAAAATATATATGAAATAAAAAAAGGGGAAAACAAATGCATGACTGAAAAACAAGACTTTTTTTTTTTTTAGATTACCAGTTCCATACTGACGGTAGTTTTACTACTTTTTACTGAAATGACATTATTATGACGTATTGCTACTATTATCTGAGCAAAATTTCTGGATATTTTATCCAATCCAAGTAGCTTAACAGAATGAAGAACAAGTTTGTTTTAACCATCCATTGATAGTTATCCTACTACATGTATTCATTTTAGTATATTATTGAAAAATGGCTGGGAAAAGCGCTTCTTCTGCCCGAATGCATTAGTTTTTTTTTGTTTCCCATACTTTTTTCATTTTAGTTTTTAAAGTGCCACCATTTGCATGTAACTTCACATTTTTAGATGAAATCAGATCAGATCATCAGTTACTCTATAGCCTTTTTACATGAGTATTTTTCTTTACATTTACATTTTACCTTTACTTGAGTAAAAATATGTTGAACAACAGAGAAAAAAACAGGTTCTCAACCAATGGCCCACTTAAAGACTGTAGGCCATTGGTAGTGATTTATTGGATGTCTGACATTCTAGGGATGTAAAACAAGTGACTTAAAACCTGTTTTCTTTTCCATTTCTAAAACCTCTCCTTCAGTTTAAAGAAACTCATCTTGATCTTTTATTTCCTAAATTACAAATCTGAGCCCCTGATAGATACGAACCAGCGTGTTTGCACTGTTGCCGACCCGGATCAGGCCCGACTGGACCATGCCTCTTTGTCCCTGGGCCGTGGTGGCCGAGTTCCTGGTGCCCAGTAGCAGAGGAGGGGGGCCAGATCCTGAACCTCCGGTTGCTGCCAGCTGCTGCTGCTGCTGCTGCTGGCGGAGAGCGTGGATCTGCTGTGGAGACACGGAGATGGGCTAACCAGGACAATGAGCGGGAGGACACGGAGTCACGTCATGGATGAGGGAAGCGGAGGACAAGGGAGGGGACATAAAAAGCACCAAAGCAAAGAGAACATACACAAAGAGACAGAGGTGCAAAGAGAGATAAGTTCTAGTTACCATAATTACTTTGCAATTGGTCACTTGTGACCCAACTGCGAGCAGTAAGACTGAATATTTAGACTGTGTATATCCAACAAACCTAACTGTGTAAAGACAGACAGATTAACACAGTACCAGTGAGATTATTGTTACTTTCGTGGCTTACCTGTGCCCCTCTAACCAGAGGAGGCATTATAATCTGGGAGCCATGTTTGGACGACACTTGCTGTCCTCCTCTGACCAGAGGGGGAGGGATGACGGTCCCTGAACTTCTTCCTGTCAAAATCTGGTCAGAGATAAATGACACCAATGTTAGATGAACAATGACTGTCCTTTAAACATCAATGACCAGCCTGAAAGCATGCGAGGAAAATAAAACATTAACCTGCTGAGAGCCTTTATTGCTTGAAATGGTTCCTCGAATTAGAGGAGGAGGAGCAGAGGAACCGGATAAACCTGAGGGCTGAAAAATTACAGAGAACATTAATCAAAAAAAAAAAAAAAAAAGAGTGCTCATCAAGTATTTGGCGCTTTTACAAAAATCCAACACGCAGATTTTGTAACTGCTGAACAACTCAAAAAGGTTTCCTCCATCAGATTATTATTGCTTTTGAGGAAGGAGTCATACATGGGCGGTGTCACACTTTATGTTTTATTATTTAATAAATCAACTAAATACATGACCATGAAATATTTAGATGCTCCTCCAGTGACTCATTATGTTTGGCTCCACACTGACCTGCAGTGAATGACTAATCATGACTCTCCCCTCCAACTCCTCTGATCTTATAGTGGCACATTTGACATGACCTCAGCCTCATTCAGGTTCACTAGAAACGGACAATCTCACAGGAAGCCTTAGCTACCATCTTTGTCATCCCAACACAAGTGGAGACACTATGAACCTGTGCTCCAGACTTCATCAGAAGAGCAGCTAAACCTCTATTCAGGTATCGGTCACTTGCACAACCGTAAGTGCGAGATACGGTGGCTGTTGGTGAAACGTATCGTTTACCTTTTGCAGAGTGTCCCTCTGAATTTGGCTCTGTCGAAGTTTCTTCAGCAGCACCAACTTGGCCTCCTCTAGTCTCAGCTCCTCTTTCAGCTGCTTGATGATCCGTTCTCTTTCTGCTGGGCTGCTCTTCTGCACACAACAGTAAAATCAGAAAGTCACTCATTTTGAATGCAAGATAAAAACATTTTTTAAAAACTGTAAATATGTCATACTATGATCAATTGTTCACTGAACGAACATTGCATTATTATTATGATTGCATTATTTTTTTGAACAATAAAATGTTTAGTTTCTTATTTAATAAAATGCAGTGAATTATCTGTTTGCTTACACCATCTAATGTATTTCTACAAAAAACGTGCCAAATTATACAATCCAATTAATCACCACAATAACGGCCACAATTATTAAAATAATTTTAGGATTTATTTTAATTACTAAAATAAGCTAAAATTGTAGCAAAATGCAGTCTAAACACATGAATACACATTTTTCTCATTTTGTTATGTTATTGTTTCACAAGCTTCAGTGTATTGTATTGTATTAAACTTTATGCGATTGGCCTACACAAAGTAGTGCAGGAAAATTATACGTGGTTTTCAACATTTCTTTTTTTACTAAAAATAATCTTGGATTCAGCTCCCTTTACTCTGACACCCCCTCAATAAAATCCAAGTGTTTCATTAATACCTGTGCAAAGAATTGTAAATGTGCAACTTATAAACATTGTGTGTTTTTGTCCAACCATGAGCAGGTCCGTGTCCAGCTCCTTGAAGTGGCTCAGGCCGTTCATCGGTGGACTCGGGGAGTCGTTGTCAGACAAGATGATGACGTCGTCGTCTTCTGGGGACGGGGGACGCTTCTCCCTTTTTATACTGCGAGTCAAAAAAGAAGGCAGCAACATTCAGCATTATGTTTGAATACAAACTCAAAGGAAGAAGTGAAAGAGACTCGTTAAAATGTTTTTCAAGAACGTCATGAAAAATTTCGAAGAGAAGCTTTTAATCCTGAATGAATACGCTGAGAGATCCCGCTTTCATTTTTATTATTTAAAAAAAGGCTTCAGGATTAATATAATTCAAATAGTGTCCCGCCATTTTCCTTCAAGGAGGTCTGCAATACTGCAGCAATTATACTTTATGACCACAGGTTTATCTGCTCCACTGTAATCTAACAAGTCTAGTCATGTCTATGCTATTCCAACTAGAGGAAAATACACCTAAATGCCAAGGAGAGGCAACGTAGTCCCTTAAAGCTCCAGAAAATGTCTTAAAGTCACAATGAAACGGCTGTTTTAGAGGGAACCCATTTCCTTCTGGAATGGGACAGGAGCAGGGTTTTAGAAAAAACAAAAAACAGGCGTCTAAGGCATTTGGGAGTGACCCATACAGGGGCTAAATACGTCACACAAAGAATGCAAAGAAAACGAAAGCAAATGGAGATCCAGAAGAGAGTATGAATCTACCCATGGCGATCAGCCTTCGCTCTGCTAAACCACACTGTTGCACATATTTTATTCAACCCCTCCGCTGTATCCTCTAATGCAAAGTAACAGGTTCCGCTGCAGGGTTTTAATCGCTTTTATTTGCTCAAAAACCAAACCGGTGTAGAAATGTTTCCAGAAACCAAGCAATGATTGCAGACATTAAACATTCCTACAAGGCATAAACATTTTCTTGACAATATGAGGCCTGCCTCCACTAACTGTCCTCCTTGTGTGTGTGTGTGTGTGCAATAATCTCTCCTCAGGGGCTTAGCGCCATCATCATCACTTCCTGTGGATTAATCACGACTCTTCCAAAGAAGTCACATGACCTCAAAGTCAGAGTCACGTGACACATTAACTCCCCCCTGTTCCTTCCACGGTGGAAACCATGGCAACAGCCGGCTGGAACCAGTTTGTGACACACGGCTTCATTTTGTGTGAGGGGAGTTTTTAGGGTTCAGGTGGAGAGTGGAGGGAAAATGGAGGTAGACTAAAAGATGCGCCCCCACGCTTAGCCTCCCATCAAAACAGAGTCAGAAGCAACACAAGGGTTTCTGAAGTGTCCCAATACAGCCCTATATGTTCACATAATTAAAGCTTCAAAAAGTGAGGTGTAAAGAAAAATAAAGTAGACACCAAAGTAGCTGGCAGTCTTCCAGTGAACAAAATAACTTTTGAAGCTGAAACAACTGATCATTCATGTGATCAGACACACGAGTTAAACCTCGGTGGCATCAGGATCTACAGCTGGGAAAAGCCAGCGTTGAACACATCGAAGTTTTTCCTCAGTAAATGTGTATTTCTATTACAGCTATTGACATGAAATTCACAGCACATGTTGGGAACAAGCCATGTGACTTGCGTAAAAGAAATCAACACAAATTAGTCCGTAACCTATGAGTAAAGAAGCAACGCATAAGGTAGAAGTATTAAAAGGATGAAGAAAAGCTGCAAAAAAGACCCAGAAAGCCAAGAGAATAGTCTGAATCTGTCAGTACTTAGAAAGGAATCCTGCTTCTTATCCATAATGGTTAATATTCATTGGTTTTGTGCAAACTAATGGCCTATAAAAAGGTTTCTCATTACTAAGGTATCCCACAAGCACCACGTAATGATGGGTAAAAGCAAACAGTTCTTATAAAACCTTCCTAACCCTGAAGTTGCAAAACGCAGTGATGCAACGGTTTTAAAGGCATATTTCTGAACTTTTGGAAATTCCAGTGAGCACCATTAGGGCAAAAATTCAGAAGTGGAAAGAACACTATTTCATCATAAACCCGCCACAATCACATGCTTCTCCCAAGATTACCAAAGGAAGAGTCAAGCAATTATCACAAGAGGCTCCAAGAGCCAATGACCTTCTGGGGCGACCTTTAGAAAGACCTGGAATTAGCAGTTTTTCCCTGATCACATAAAAGGTACAGTGCCCACTATGAATGCTCACTGCGCAAAACTTCACTCCTGAAGAAAAGGCTAATTTAAAAGTTTGCTGTAGAAAAATTGGACAACGGCAGGAAATGCTGAGAAATCATCATCCAATCACATGGCACTTTCTCTATAATTGGGCAAAATTAAAATTCTCACTTTACTCCCATTAAATTTCTGTTATACCCAACATAGAAAAAGAATTGACGCATTTTAGTTCAAACCTCTTTTAACCTGTGAGTTGGTTCGATCCAACTCACCCTGTGCACTACGGTCTAAAGATGAAGTAAAAAGCCTCTTCATCTTGATGCGATCTGTCCAGTGATGGAGCTCTGAGGAGGAACGGTAAAGGAATCTGGATCTCAGTTAGCTTTATGAGGGTTATAACAGTGCTGAAAACCTGGCACAGCTTGCACTGTTCAGGAGGAGGCTGCTCAGACCTACCAGTCTGCAGCATCACCATGTGAACACACACAGCCATCTTGCATTCTCTGACTCCAAACACCCTGGCATTTGTAGAAACAGAATCCGATTGACTATTTTCTGACCAAACCTAGCTGTGATCTCTTTATATAGTTTAAGGCATGCCAGAGATCAAACTCAACATCTCCCACACATTAGTAGAGTTCAGTTACGCTGTGCGACTGAAGCATCTTTTGTGTCAAAGTGGATATCCAAAGAGAACATATCCGCACATAAAAAAAATAGAATAACTTCTTTTTTTGTGATTTTCTTTTCAACCCACAAACCACCACGTCAACAGTAAAGTTAGAAGGCCACTGGGGGACCATCATGGTGTTTCAGCATATTGTATTTTCCCATTCATGTAGCTGAAGGAGGAATGTCACAAGGATATTTTTGATAGGAATCTGGAGAAAAACTAAACATGGATTTTTCAGAAAAAAAATTCCTAATCATACAACCAAAGGAACTCATTTGGTTTTCGAAAAAAATTAAATATACGAAGATGAAAAAATGCCTCAGTCACTCACCTGACCTGAATCCAATTAAAAATCTATGGAAAGATCTAAAGATCAGAGTCATGGATGGAGCCCCAACAACCTTCAATATTTGGTTGTTTGGAAGGATGGGTCGGAAACACACAATTCATGTGACTAGTTTCTCCATTTAGGAGACATCTTGAAGTTCTCACTACCAGAAAAAGGATTTTCTCCTAATTATTGGGAAAAAATCTGTTTATGTGTTAAATGCTTAATCTACCACTGCCCTTTATTATACATAACTTTTAAATTGATCTGTTTTCATTATTTTTCTGTGAGGACTACTTGTTTTGCTACAGACATCTGGTGTGAATAGCCCCAATATAAATAGATTCACTAAGAAAAAATAGAAAACTACCATATTTGGAAGTGTATGGACTGCATAAGTCTTAAACAAAGCACGGCAAAACTATCAAAGGTTTCCTTTAAGTTTGAAATGCCTTCTACTGTTTGGTTGTAACAAAATAATCTAAAATGTCGATAAAGAAACTTTGAGAGCGTCATTGCTTTGCTTTGTGTCTCACCCTTTAGTGGTGCTCATGTCCACAGGCTGCTCTGTCTGCACTTCCACTTTAATGGTTGCCTTCACCTCGCCTGCAGCAAGTATTCCACCTGAGGCCTTCGGCTCCGTCTGCCGGAGCCGGCTCTTTTGGTCCGTAGTCGGCTCCGTCCTTGCTCTGTCATTGCAGTGAATTCGATTGTCTGAACCGGACTCAGCCGTCTGGTGTCTCTGTGTCCGATCCCGATCGTCCTTCACCGACTGGGAAGTTGGGGGTAACACTAATGGTAACGGCAAGCGGCTCTGCTCAGGCTCCGTTTCAGGATCTGATCCGGGTCTAGTCCGGCTCGCAGCGTCCTGTGCCAGTAAAAGATCAGACTTGGGTTTAGTTTGTGCCTCTGACGCAGGGTCAGAAGGGTCCAGTTTGGGTTTTTTGCTTTCATTGTCGACATTGGAGAGGTCCACAGACTGTGGGGCAGCCTCCCTCTCCAGCGCCCTCTTCTGGCTGCGAGTCTGGCGGACAGCCTCCTCAGACATCCCCTGCAGAGAAGAAAAAACATTAACTGAGCTGCTCCATTTTCACACAAACCGAGGTTATATAATAACTTGGAGTTATATAATAATTAAAACTTAGAATATTAATTTGAGCTCAACTTAAAAGTAATGGCAAACATTTAAATCATATCAGGTCTATAGAAAAGGTTGATTTTACACAATTAATCTGTGAAAAATCCAGTTTAATCACTTTACATCAGTTTGACAGTTCCAATAAGAACAGGCAAAACATAATTACACACAGGATAACTCAGAGTAAAGAGGGAATATTAATTTATGAATATTTTTTACACTTCCATTCAGTACTTTCTGATTTTTTACACTTCCATTCAATACTTTCTGATTTTTTTTTCTTTTCACAGCCATCTATTTTTCTTAAATTGGGTCTGTTTTACATATGGCTATTTTAAAGGTATTTTCTATCCCGGAAGACAAAAGTTGGACTTTTTGGACTTCAAAAAGTCCAAAAGAAACAAAAGTTGGACATGGACATGCTGGATAGGAAATACTGGCAAGCTATTGGAAAGAGTTAACATTTGGGTCCACAAAAATACACATGGCGCAGAGTTGATCACTAATTAGATTCTAAATCAATTAACAACATAATCACATCTCATTTTAACACACATGCATAGAGTGAATAATATTTTTAAGGTAATTATTATAATGGAAAGAAAAGAATATCTTGGATGCGAGTCAAGGTTGAATTTTTAGAACCCTCATGATTTAAACTTCAGACCTACATAAGATGTGAAATATAAAGTAATCAAATTAAACAATATAAGTACTAACTATATACTCATTTAGATATAAAGGAGCCCTAAGAAACAAGAGCAGGATTTCTTAAGGGTGAGCCAAACGTACGACAGCCATTGCAATTACCCATAAACAACAACAAAAAATCACTTTAAAATATTAAAATTAAAAAAAGAAAGTTTTGGGATTAGGTAATTAATGAACAAAAACAAATTTAAGATGCAACTAAATGCAATTTATGGCCAAAAATCTAAAATGTGAGCAACTCTGATTAATGTCTTCTGGTCATTAGAAGAACATTAAAAATCAGCAAATCAGACTTAAAAGAAAACCTAATATCAGCACAATCCATGTATTTGTACTAAATACATTAATATAACAACTTCAGTCCACAATAGTGAAATCTAATCTGTCACCTCCTCCTCTTTAACTGTCATTGTGAAACCACAGACCTCCATTACTGAGGGATTACCTCCAACAATATGATTCTCTCGTTCTCCCAGCCAGCACTGTTTTGAATGCACACCTACCATTAAGCAACTGCTGGAGACAAATCTGACCTTGAATCTGCAGCAGGGCACAGAGCTGCACTGACATGGCCCCAAGACAAAACAAGTTGGATTAGAAGCCCGGTCACATGACCGAGATGTTGACTCCAGCGTAATTCCAAAACATCTAATTATCCAAATTTCAGTCTGAACCAAAAACCAAAGTAAGAAAATCTGACGCAAACATGGTACTATTTAGCAACTGTTCAACGCTACGTGCAAAAAAATAAATAAAAGAAGAAAGAAACTGAAAAAGACATCTGAGGATCATTAAAGTGCTGCAAGTTTTTTTTTTTCTTCTCCTAGAATGACTTTTAACAAACATGCTGGGAGTGAGACAGACAGCTAAAATGACAACATTATCATCACTTCAACTAAACTAAATGATGGACTATTTAAGCACAATTTCAGTTAAAAAAAAAAAAATCCTCCTAATTTCAAATTTTATTTGTAGCTTGTGGGTCTCAGACCTTTTTCTCTGGGTCAGATGATCACCAGATCCATTACACGGAGCTATCCCCCCCTACTGCAGATTCTACCCAATCAGATGCTGAAACGCCACCAGGAGTTGAACCAAAGACAAAAGGCAGCTCTCTCTCTGTCACACAGATGAGCATTACAGAGAGTCCTCGCAGAAGTGCTCCAGTGCATGGCACGCAGTGACACACATTAACCCCGACACAGACTGCTCTGAATCCCTCCTGTCATGTCGGAAATAAGAGAGAAGCAGGCAGACGGCGGACAACATCAGTCAATGCATGATGTCTGCTGCTCTGGTCGTAACGATGCCCTCCATCACCATGTCCCCAGCTCAAAACTCGCATTCCCCCAGTAGGCTGAAGACCACTTACACTTTTTTCCTTTTCAAGCAACAACCATATTAAATTTTAGTCCCACCTATTTTGGATCACAAAACAGAGCACAGTTGTGAAAATGAAAATTTAGAAACAAGAAAGAAGAAAACAATCTGAAAAGTGTGGAGTCCATCTGTTTCGTTTGCCCCCACCAAGTCAGTACTCGTGCACCTTTTGCGGAAGAAAATTTAAAACTGTCTTCTGTACAGCTTAAACATAAATGTCACCATGTGAAGCAATGTAAGAGATTATAGGATAAGCTAATTCACATCTACAGTCTCTTTAAACAGGACTTCTAACGTCTATCTTTCCACAATGCCTTTATTGGTGCCACTCTTCTAATAAAGGCAGATTTATGGAGTGCCCGACTCCCACACACTCGGGCGTACTTCACTCCGCGTAGGTTCACGCCTGCTCAAGGAAGATGTGAAGCAAATATCCACCGAACCTATCCGTGCTTTGTGGGAAACAATGTTCACATTGAACTGTTTTGTATGTCACACCGAGCAGATGAGGTTAAAAGTCGTCGCGACCAATCACAAGGTCCTGCATCAGCCAGACAGTCACTCTCAGTACTACACTGGCAGGTCGGTGATCTGATCTGATGGCGAAGATCAGATCAGATCACTGATCTGATGGCGAAAAAACGGGCTAGGCACTCAACTAGTACAAACTTGCTAGTATTGGCTTCGGATTGTGGGAAATGAAGGAATTTATCACGAGAACTGTAGGCAATTGGTAGAATTGACTATGAAATCTCAATCGTCCACAGACAGTGCACGCCGTGTCGATGTCGTCACTATTGCGTACTATGTGCATCAACCGCTTTACATTTTTCAACTTTGTGTTGCGTCGTTAACCCGTGTGCACGTTTACATCAACATTCCGCGTGTACAAATTCCACTGGTCGCTTAGCTGAAGGAAGGCAATAGACAATGAATGGAGAAGGAGCGACTTCGCTGCTTGTATGTTGAGAACCTTACTGCAAGGAAACAAGAAGGGGAGAAATAACTCAATCCACTCTTTGTCATCCAGCATCTTTGGTAGAGAGAGAGAGACAAAAACAACCAAGCATGCAACTAGAATTATCGCCCTCATTTTAATGTATCATGTGATTAATAGATTTATTACTTATCATGACAGACCTAAGCAGCATAATTCAGACGAAGCATGTCTTAGAAGACTTGCAAGTCAGTCAACTTGCAAGTCACCTTAATGAAAAAGCACCCAACTTCATTATAACAACCATTTCTAACACTTGGATATATTGGTTTGGATCACTTTGATACACACACAAGTGGCCAGACGAAGAAAAAAAACCTTATGAAGTATCACATCAATGGTGCATCAGGATGAATGTAGCCAGAAACTGGGCTTGAACCTCTGACTCATTCCTTTCTTCTTCCCTCATATTTTCTTTGTATAGTTTGTTTACACTTCATGAATGCATTCCAACAAGATGTTTGAAAGTGCCAACACATATTTTCCTACAATGTACCTACAAATTTTAGTCAAAACTTACAGCATAACCAGAACATAAACTGAATCCACTGATATTAGATGAACAGACAATAAATCTGTCATCAGTGGTAATACAGGTATTCAGGAAAAATGTAATCAAATTGAGCAGGAGTTTCTTAAATACAGCCTATATTTGAGCACTTAATAACAATAATCAGAGTTTGAACTGAATTTAAATATCATGAAAGTTTAAAATTTACTTTATTTTGAAAAACCAACAATGCCGGCTGTTTGTCTGTCTCACCGTGAAGCTGGACATTGTGCGCTGCATTCCTCTTATGAGTGAAATGATCGGTGGAACGAATACGAGTTTGACTTTCTGAAATATAACATTTTATCATGATATTTCGATTTTTAAAAATCAACTTGAATCAAATAATAAATACTCATGTCTAATGCAGAACCACTATGCGATTTTGCATGCAGATACCTTGGATCGACTTTAGCCATTAATAGATGTGTTGTCCAGCCTCACATGATGCAATAAGAAAGGGTCCGCTCAAAGGTCACTAAATGTCGAACAGGAACAGCAGGTAAGACTCAAACACATCTCAGCAGTCACTGGGTGATCCCAAGTTGCAAAAGCTGCACAGCTATGATTCAAATCATAAAAAAAGGACCCAGCCCTTCATATTTGTTGAGGCATGCCTGGAGTCATTCTACAGGAAACTATTGTTTCTTTTGAAAGTGGGGTAACAAATGAGTACAACCAACCCCAACAACCTGGCTGCCCAGACCTTCTATCCCCTCCCCTTTCTCTGCTCCAAGTTGTTACAGTGGTGAGCATCCAGTCCAGTTGGCATATTCAAAGCATACCTATACAGGACATGCACACAGTGCCACAGCTCAGTGTGCAAAGCAACCATCTGATAACCTAGAGCTGATGAAGTTTTTTTTAATACTCTGACATCACTGAGACACACATGACATGACCCTTCCCAGGATTCAGTGGGACACACAAAGCACTTTTCCTGGGAACCGGTTTAAACCGGTTGTCTGGTGTGTGTGTGTGTGTATATATATATGAGTGTGTATGACGGAGAGAGGCTGAGGCTTTTGTTAACCCTTCAGGTGCTGGAGTGAGAGTGGAGCTTGTACACAGAGTCATTATAAAGTGTGCGTGTGTTGATTTGCTGTTATGATTCTGATAGATTCAGAGGTTTGGGGTAGGTGGTGGGGAGTCTGTGGCAGGGGGATGACGCTGCTAGAAGAAGTTTGGACACAGGACATGCCAGTACAACCGCCTCAACCTTACACGGACACCAGACCTATCTTTGTAATGGGGGACGTGAATGGCTGACAGGTCTCGCATTTCATCTCCGTGGCAGTTTACACATAATTCCTTGTACCTCACACACACACGCGCACGCACGCCCACACACCCCAACCAGCCCAAGAAACTGACCTCACAGACGCCCTAAAAAGAAAAAAAAAGCCCCTAGAAGCCACTCCCAACAAAACATAACTTCACCATGTAGCCAGAGTTCAGATCAAACGGCCTTTGTCAACAAATGCACCAGGAACCCCAGCAAAATAGTCCATTTCACGATTATGCAGTCTTTGAAATCAGGAAGTGCAATTCTCAAAGTGTCACAGCACAGTTATCTGTCCTGTCTAGCATACATTACCCTGATAATTATTCAAAAAAGATGAAAATACTCTAACAGCTTTCAGGAACAATGAAAGCCACCACTGCACTGACTACTAACGAGGATGCATATTATTCAGATTATTAACATGCAGTTGAGGCAAATTTCTCAATATGGGATAAAGAAACACCTTGCGAACTATGTTTCTCTTCAAAGCAGAATATACAGCTTTTACAATGGATAGATAAGTAAGATGGATGCAACACCTGGATTAAAAATTGCTTTAAGGTTGTACCATGTGTCCAAAATATTGTTTCTCTTTAAGAAGACATGTTAGCAAAGAATACTCAGACGTGCTGCTAACCTGTTTAGAATGAGAACCGCACAAAATATCAAATCACAAATGCCATGGTAATAATCAATATCTGCAACAACGCAACCAGAAAGGACTAAAATTGCAGCAAAGAATTATCATGGACTGTAATTGTACAATTTTCAGTTTTAACCTTTTAGGAAGGAAGCTTCAAAAGCTGATCTTGAGAAAAATACTTTTTATTCAAGTTTGGCAAAAAAAATAAAAAAACACTTTCGACCTTCGGGGGGGGTTTTTTGTAGTTTTTCCTTTGAATCATTTTGATAAAAACTAGAACAGAATTTGAGCTAAATGTCTAAAGGCATCTATAAAATACTTCAATAACATTAAAATGACAACCCCCCCCCCAAAAAAAAACACAAGGCAAATCTGTGTGCATTTACAAAAAATCACAAAATTATTTTTCAGGCAGAGTTGAGTTGAAATTTCATGAGGAACTCTGAAACTAAAGTATGAGTATCACCATGCTCGTATTGATCAGACAATGATTTTGAATTTGGTATCAATATTTGCGATATTTTGGATCGAGTTGTCCACCTCTGATAACTACTAAAAGATCTCTTGACAACACATTTCGGTGTTGATGCAGCTTAAAAGATAGAGATTTTAAGTATCGGTGAGGTATTTAAAAGGTCAAAGGATGTTTATAATATGTAGCCAGCTATTTGAAAGGTAACCATTTTACACAACATACTGAGTTCATTCAATATGACAAAGATAATCATTTGCTACCAGATATCCAATAAGAATGTAGCTGTCTATATATTTTCAGCTCCATAAAGTTAAAAGTCTCCAAACTTAAAAGAAAAACTTTGACAAGGTAAAACCTCTTTGTCACTTTGCTAAACTCCTTTTTGAGGGGATAAAGAGACACATGAATAGTAGCTTCAAACAAACATGTGGACAACATCTGCACATTAGCTGGTGTTGCAGTTTCTGCAAATCGTAGTTGTCACAGTTATCGTCAAGAATAGAGGCACACTGCCATTTTCCAATTCTTCCCCATGCCTCACTTGCTGACTTTGGTTCTTTAATACCCCAAATTTTTTAAAAATAAAAGTAAACTGAAAAATCTGTGCTTTAAGTGTTGCGACCTGTTGAGTAAACTAACCCAGTTTGCACACAGAGGCCAGTGTCATACATCCAGCACAAAGCAGGGCTTGTTTAGATGAAAGCTGGCCTGCAGTTTCTCTTACTGCAATTGGACAGAGGAAATTTTAATGTCCAACAACAATTAGCATGCGAGTAATTAATATGGACGCTAAGTAGAGATAATGCTCTGAGCTAATCTGTTCCGGTTTTCAGGACAGAATTATGCAAAAACATTTCAACAAATTGTGAGATTAATGACAGAAATATTTATAGCGTGGATCAGGCAGTGATATTATTGACTGTGTCACTCTGTGTGATGTAAACTGCAGCGTGGGTGGTGTGTAAATCATCTATGTGGTCAGGTAACATCCGAAAATTACCAGTCATTCACCAAACAGGTCAAGTAACAGCCACTTAGCGACTCTGGTCAGTCTATGTAATTAACCAACAAGCATGGCCCAGTTCCAGGTATCAAAGTATACCAAGCTTTCTTTTTATTTTTAAGGATCGCTTCAGTCTTCCATAGCACCACTGCTGGTGTTTTAAGGTCCAAGTCTTTGGAGTACAGGTGCACCGATTGCTGTTTTGTGGCGGATTACCAATTTTTTAAAAGCCTGCCTATGATGATTTATATATATTTTTTTAGAAATATAGCAACATTTCACTAAGTTGGCAACAGCAGGTTGACTATTGTTAACTGTGCACATGAAGACGTGTCCTGCTGGATAATCTGTCGGTCAGCCCTAGCTCAAAATAGGACACTGGGTGATTTTCAGACCTTTGAAGAGGCCTGAAAGGAGAGGCCGATAAGATCGGTTTTTCATGCAAGTGTCAGCCGACCTCCGATCTCCCAAAATTAAAAAAAAAAAATCAGGATCGATTTATTGGTGCACCCCTAGTTTGGAGCATAGAGCAACACAGTGCTGCTCCATCCCAACTTGTTGCCTCACACTGACATTCTTGGGAATGTGTATGGGTGCAAAAACTAAACATAGTTAATGCAAGCAACAAAGATAGCTTATTAAATATAAGAATATTCATTGTAGTTGCAGAGTAGCTCAGCCATAAAAAATGGCACAGAACTCATTAAACAAGTTTTAATTGAAGGTTACCACTAAATTTGTGGCTTAATATTCAATATTCTTGCTGTGAAGAAAAGTATTAACATGTAACAAATATTAAAACTGTAATCAATAAGTCATGCTATTTTACCAGCAGCTGTATTGATTATCCCTTCCTAAATAAATAAAAACAGTTACAATAAAGTAATATATCAAGATATTTCTCCTAATATTCTCAATATTAGCCTTTTCGAGGGACTTTATGAAATACACTTTTCTACAGTGTCATTGCTAACTAATGCTCATGATTAAAAACGATATTTTTTATGTTAGTTCCCTATAATTCAACGGCAGTGAAGGAAACTGCATGGTGGTTGCTTTGCTCTAGTCACTTCATTGAAAAGGCTGAGTGCAGAGATACACAAAAGAGACAAAAAGATCGCAGTTCTGCTGCAGCCCTCGCTTCTATGTGTATTCATTGCTCAAGGTACAGTAGCATCATAAACACAGGGCTTACTCTGTGGAAAACATCAGCTCCGCCACGTCCCTCCTCATTACACCAGTAATACGAAACATTATCGTGTTTAGATATGTTTTAGAAATCATACTGCAACCTATATCGCAGGTTGATGCTTAACACGTTATTCGTCCCCGTTATTTGGGGTGATGGTGAATTTAACCCATCATCTCACTAATATCTGCTGTGTAATGAAGTTGCAGTTTTCACCAGCAGATTTCAACATTCCAACATACACAACCTTTCGCCTGGCCGCTATCGTGGCACATTTCATCTGATTTTTTGTTTGGAGGTGAGTGTTTATACTGTCGCTCTCAGATCCTCAGTCGAACCTACAGTATGTGCTCAGCATGCTATTTACACACAGACAGACCTCTAGCCTGTGAAAACCAACGACTGGATCACACAAAGATTTCAAAAAGAGAGCAAGTATGCAGCCACACCACCTCGTCAAACTGCGGCGCCTGCAAAAAAAAAAAAAAAAACCTTTCTGAGAACCTTTTTGACCCGGCTCTGTCTATACAATGAATTATATCGAACATACTTTCCATAACTGACCGTAGAGCCAACCTGTGACCCCGAGTTGTGCTGTGCAGCAACTTAAAATATGGCCAGCAGATGACCCTTTACAAAAGCATGGATGATTACACAACAGCACTAGACCTGAATCATGTGTGATCGCTGGAATGGTGCTTTCTGGGAAGGTCATAACTTATGAGAAGTTTCTGACTCACATTTTTAATGTTCATACAACGATAAAACCAGCACTCCTGGGTGGACAGTACTTCTACGGCACCAAATTTCCACTTAACCGCTGTAGTGGAGAGGTAGTCCAATACAGCTGGCCCAGGGTCAAAGCAAGGCCTTTTCTAACAGCTGGCATATTGTTAACATGTAAACAAAACTTTACATGGCCTTTGTTCAGATAAACAACTGATGGTTTATTCTGGATCCTGACGGAAAAAAAGGCTGATTGTGTTTTGGAGCAATCTGGTTATAGTACTAAGTATCCAATAATGACTGATAAAAAAGACTAAACATTGTCTGACTGATTACTCAGCAGAACTGATAGCTAAGTTTTATAATTCTTCCCACAAGAGAGTTAGAAACATGATGGAAAATTTTGAGCTGTTGCTTTAAATTAAAAAAAAGCCCCAAAACTATTCAATTGTAAAATTTCAAAGCTACATTATTCATGATTTAAACTTAGTAGTGGCACACCTGCAATTCTACCAAATAATGGTTGTTTACAACACCAATGGAAACTTTGGAAGAGAAACTTTGCAGAGATCTACAGCTCTGGCTAACATAAAAACTATTAGTTGTGCACAACAATGGAAGAAAAGCCATAGTTTAAAGAAAGCAATAAGAAGCCCTATTTACAACATACCATGTAGTACTTGGTCACAGACGTAACTGTCTGAGTTACGTGCAGAATGTTATATGTGGATAAAATCAACACTTCATATCACACCAAATATTTTTTTTAGCAGGACTAGACATGGAAAGACAATGAGAGGATGGATGGCAATAATCACAAAGCAGGCCTACAACTACTTTTGAATATGTGGCAGGACTTAGAAATGGCTATTTAGAGATGTTCTCTATTAAATCTGGTTGAGTTTGAGGTACTTTGCGAGGATGAATGGGAAAATGGTTTCAGTTTATAGATGTGCAAAGATGGTGGCAACACACCCACAAGACCCACAGCTGTAACAGAAGAGAACGGTGGGTCTACATAGTGTTAACTCATTACATCAACACACTTTTCAGATTCTCCCTAAACCACATTTAAGCACTCCTTTGTGTTTGTCTGTTACATTAAATCCAAATAAAATACAATAAAAAAAATGCCAAAATACTACCACAAACAGCTGTTACATGATATAACTTTGTAAATTAAGGACAGTATTTACCATGAATGCAAATAAAAAAAGTTGTTATAACTTAATGTAAGAGCAGCAGACACCAGAGTCTGCATGGCGTGTTGCTGGATGCTGAACGTGGTTCCCGCCGGCTTCAGTCATATTCAATCATCAATTATTAAATGTTATAAATCCACCTTGGCGCGTCATCATAAGCTAGAGATCAACTTCTTAACATAAACCGGTTCGATGGCAAAGAAAGCCCTGAGATACAGCTTTGTCCTGAAGCGCTGGAAACTCGTGTGGAGAAATGTGTGTGTGGCTGTCTGGCTGAGAGGAAGAAGCGGAGTGGGAGTGTGTGCGTCGTGTGTCACCGAGCGAGTGTGAGTGTGTGTGTGTGTGTTCAGCTTTAAGAGGAGGAAGACTACGGTTGTCACAGAGAGAAGTAGGAAGATTAGCTATCAGATAGCAGAACCAACGGTGGTGCCACGGGGCTTAAAAGCGGGCAGCCGCGTCCACCATTACCGTTTCAGCAGCCTCCACACCGTCCAACACCACAGTCAGCCCTTTAAAAACTAAACCCAGCCCACAGTACATGTGCAACTAGCCGGCTTTTTATTACTGACACCGCCTCGGAGGAGGTGTTATTAGTTAGCGAGCTAACGTTAGCTAGGTCGCACAAACAAAAACACTAAGACCCTTTAGCTTCGGATAAAACACGGTCAACGTCCGAGCAGCACCAGCTGACAAGACACTTTGACTCCAACTAGTAAAAGTCCTTCATCCCAGCTCCCGTTCGACACTGCGACCCGAACCACCAGAACCGAGCCCGAATCGCTGACCTGGCTGCACCCCGATGCGGGACAGCTCGAAAGGAGGCACAAACTTTCACCGTAAAGCCCTGAAAGTGGGATTTGCTCGACTCTGGCTGGGACTGTTTACCTGTTTGCCTCCTCCCGAGGTGAAATCTTCCACTCGGAACTCATAAATTTCACCCACCGGGCCCACGGACTGAGCTTGCCGCCGACGAGCCGCCGGCAGTGCGACGTCGTAATCCTCACCTCATTTAGCGACTTCTAACGCACGGAGCCAACTCCGGCTGTCACATTTACACACCGGCGAGCCTGAGGAAGGGTAAAATAAAGCTAAATTTCGGCTGAGCGAGCCCCCCCTCTGCCTGCCCAGCGCTCAACCTTTGGCTCTGCGGAGAAGTGTTACTTTTCAACAGCCCATCAGCTTCTTTATCGTCACAGATAGGTGGAGGAAAACCTGGCTCCTCTCGTCGAGTCCGAATAAAAGGCTCCCCTCGATCCACTCACTAAAAAAACTTAAGCTTCGCATAAGTCAACTTACTTTGAAGCTTTGTCGCCCGTTCTTCGCCGATGGTCGAAGAGGGAATGTTTAATCTGCAGTTAACCTCGATAAATCGTTGCTTTTTTTGAAATCCAGGGGATATCCTCTTTTTTTCGGCCCTCCCCGCTGCCGCGTCTGTTGCCAAATAATGCGCCTCAACACACATGGAGCCGCTGCGTCCTCTTAGTGGGCATGCGCACCTCGGCATACCAGGGCGACGGGAGAACATCATGTAAGCCGGTGGCCACCAAGGGCCAAAGCGGGGCCAAGGTGTCAGGGTCTTTGGGGTGACCCGTAGAAGGACCAGCGAATAAAAAGCACATGCTCACACTCAGGATGTCACAGTGAGGGAATAATCATCTGAGTACAACTAAAGATTTCCCCTCCAAATACTTATGTTTTCGTCGTAAAAATGCAACCTCAAGTCAAGATGTGGGACTTAAGCTCTACTGGGAGAGCACTACACTTTAGTGGCAGAGGCCATTGGGGCGCCACCTGAAATAACCTACTAGTTCAAACTTAAAGATGCTTCAGAAAGCTTCAGAAGAAAAAGAGGTCAACTCCACAGGTTCTCTTCCATACTTCTGTGGAAGTTGCTTCAATGAAACATACTTGTTAGAGAAAGTTCTGTTAGCCACCAAGACAATCACCAATTAAGCCAAAAAATATATCTAAGATAAGACATGCCACAAATCGATCATAGAATTGCATGAAAGTCTGCAAATTAAGTTGGGTGGAGCTGCCTTGATTTGGCCATCTGTTTTTGATCAATGTCCTGATTAAAGACTCATTGACAACCTACTATCATTTTCTTTCTTTTAATAGGCTACCTGTTTTTTATTTGAAATTTCCTCATACCAACATCTTGGTACTAACATTCCTACAGCTTTTTAGAGAGAAGCACACCCTCAGCATAATGGGTCCTCCACCCAACCTAATAGCTGGTTTGAAGTCCTTTTTCACATTATTCATCCTCGCTGTAAGGTGAGGTCCAACCAAACTGGAGTATTCTTTACAGATCATATAATTCCTTATTCTTAAGCTGCCTCTTGTCCTTCATTAATCACCAATAAAACAGAGCTTGTAAAAAGGGGAAAGAATAAATCCACTAAACTGCCAAAGTGTTTTTATTCCAACAGATCCCTGAAAGAGTTATATCCACTCAAATTTTGATGAATTTAATATACAGATATCAGAAACAGATAACTGTCCAGTGGAAGCAGTTCCACTTAGACTTTATTTATGTGGTGATATTGGGCTCGACAAATGCAAGAAAATTTAATCTAAGAGATTCTCTGTGTGGTACTGATACAACAATAAAGCTTTGACTATGCAGTAATCAGGCATAACATTATGACCAGCAAGGACACTCTGACATGTCTGCATACACAACAATGTGTAATGTGCTTTGTGTTCTGACAGAACCAACCTCAACTTATCCAGGTATTTGAAACACAGGTTGTCTGTTGAATCAGACCACACAGCCAGCCTTCACTTCCCTATGTGCATCAGGGGCCATGGCTGCCCATGACCCTGCCAGAGGTCACCGCTGTTCCTTCCTTAGACCCTCTTTTACTAGATAGTGGGAGCTGTAGTTTTGGGAATACTCTGACCTAATAGAATACAATGTGGTTCTTGTCAACCTCACGCAAATCCTTATGCTTTCCCATTTGTCTTATTTCTAATCCACCTTGAAGACAAAATGTTAATTTACGGACTAATATATCCCACATGAAGAGATCATTAGTGGTATTCTCTTCACCTGCTGGGGATGAGTAGGTGATGTCTGATTGGTGGAGACTTTAAAACACCCGGAAGATGGAGGTGTAGAAGTAGTCAAGTCAAATCCTTCCTCTGAAACCGAAGCCACAACGTAAATTTCTGTAAAGAGCACATGTTGCATTCCTGTGGAAACATAATACATTTGTGTTTCCCCCTTCTCAAAAGGTTTATGAACTATAGCACCCAGTTATCCACTGAAGTCATGGGTTCACCATAACAACCCAATTTGTCCCTGTGACCTCAGATTAAGATCTAAATCACCTCACACGAGAAACCATTCAGTTTTCTCCTCATTCAAAACCTCTATTACGTAACTACAAATAAGGGTCAATGAGCTACGGTCATGTCTCACTTTTGAGTTGTCTTCAGAAGAGTTTTGCTTTTATAAAGGTACATCCTGGTCCAAACGTGCAACTCCAGAGCGTTTGTAGCAGGATTACTCCATTAACAGCATGGTCGTCTCTGTAAAGACTCCAGTTGGCATCAACTCTCCTGATGACAACTCTGTCCACTTAAAGCATCCCTCTCTGAACCAAACTAATCCTCACTTATCCACAAGCAGCCACGGAAAGACACACATACAATATATGAAATGCTGCGATCTAAGTAAAAGCCTAAAGTGGGGAAGCTATTCTCCAGCCCCGCAGAGTGGGGGGCATGAAGTGCTTTGTCAGCCTCACCCCTTCGTTCTTTAAATGACAAAAAATAGCTCTTTCTAGATGTTGCTGTGTCATCAGGTCTAGTTGTTTGTGTCCTCATCCTAACACTCCAGTCTCCTGAGGTTGGACAGTATGTAGAAAAGCAATCAATGCTGCAGCAAAGGTCTTATTTTAGTATAACTGTAACATTGTACGTTAGAAAATACTCTTAGCTAGTACATTTGTTCATGTGGATCCAGAGACGCACAAAACCTACCGGCCAGAATGAGCTCCACAAAAAAAAACTGTCAGGTAACATTAATTATAAAGATAAGGTTAGTCTTTTTAGATTATTGTCATATGCATGCTTTTTTATATGTTTCTTTCAGAGATTTTGGCAGTTTTTTTTATGACTCAGGGAGAATTAAAATAATTGAATTGTCATAGTTTGGTGAGGTTTAGCATAAACTCAGGGACTCAGCATGGGGCTACCCTCAGATATAGTGACAAACTGGATAAGTGACTAGTTTACCTTCAGCCGTTGATCCATAAATGATTAGACAATGCTGTGAAACCCGTTCTCTGAGGGGTGAGAATGTCTGTGAAACAAGTTCTTTAGATCAGTTTCACATGTTGTTGTTTCACTGAGTGGTTTCAGTGCAGATTTAAATGATCAGAATTTTAAGGACTTATTGTGCAATAAGTCAATATTTACCCACCAGAATGGCTTTGTTCAGAGCACGGAAGAAATGAAATCCACATATGATAAGGATTTTGGTGTCTGGTTCATGTTCTTATAGGTGAGTGGTCCAACTCTTACATGACAAGGTTATTTGTTGTTTAAATGAAAAAAGAGCAATAGCTGACAACAATTAGCGGCTTACAATAAAGTTTATTCCAAGTGGGTTATAATTCCTTTAAACATTTAGAAAAGGTTACAGGCAGTGGTGTATGTTTAAACAACCCTGAAAAACAAAGTTTGCGTATTCAGTAGGCATAGCCCATATAAATCTTTAATTATTTTTAACAAAATCGCAAGCAACATACTCCTCCAGTGGTCAGAGGAGCTGAAAAAACTACCCTTAGCTGAAGTCCAGTTATCCAGTCTGTTCTGTCTTGACACACTTCTGCATTGCCTGTCAAATGTGTGTTTATGGCAAGAAATGATGCGTATGTGTGTGGCATGTAGTTGTTTCGTTGTGTTTGTGGCACAAATTCCCTAGCCAGCTGGTCACACATTTGTCTTTTTTACATCACATTTTCTTGTCACGAAGCCAGAATGGACCGTTATGAGACTGTCAGTTCGCACCTCTGACGTTGTGTGAAAGACTATTCATACGCCACAAAAACAAAGAAACGTTTATTTTCCTCAAAGTGGTAAGAATAACAACACATTTGTTTTTGGTCAAGGTTAAATCAAGTTAAGATTCAAGTACAGAAATATTCACACAATTATGCTTACAATGTCAAAGACGGCTTTTTCCAGGCCTGCTTTCTTGAAAAACTGTTTGGCATATGGACTTTTAATGAATGTTATGGGAAGATGGACACCCAAAGTTTTGCAGCATTTCTCTAGTGAGCGGTGGAGAAACCTTACCCTGCTTTACCTCTCAGTGCATGAAGACTGGTGCATGATTGCAAGATAAAAATACATATTGTCACTCAACCTTGTATGTCGTGGTTGTTTCGTTAATTATGGCTCTGACTGTACTTGTGGGGTAGTTTAGGTGGGTCCAAATTTTCCTGAAGTCATTTCCTGCCTTACAAAGGTCGCATCACATCTCTCTTACTCGAATGACATGTTCTATTGTCTTTCTTATGTTTAATAGGATTAAGAGCAGAAATGAAATTGACTTATGTCATGCTATTCATACCCCAGTAAAACGGATATGTGTGTATTACTAGAAAGTCCTAGACTATATCATCAAATAATAAAAACATGCATTAAAAACTATCTATCTATCTATCTATCTATCTATCTATCTATCTATCTATCTATCTATCTATCTATCTATCTATCTATCTATCTATCTATCTATCTATCTATCTATCTAACTAGACTGTGACTAACACTTGCGGTGATGGGGGTAATTTTCAGTTTGCAGATAAGACTTGAATTTTTCAGAAATATAAGATCAAGATATAAATGGGCACATGTATTAAATTAAGCACATCTGTATTTGTTAACAGAACACAATTAGTGAGCTGGTCCTGTGCAGGTATCAAACCCTAATGAGATCATCAAGCCTCCACGGAGATCCTCCGTCTCTTGCCCTCCGTGCGGAGCACCATGACAGCTTCAACTTAATCCTCATTAAGCACTGTAACAATGCAGGAAGTAGCTGCTGCAGTCACGATTATAAGGGCTCACTATTTGGCAGGAAATGGCTTCTTTCAGCTACTGCGTCCAAGACACTTAGAGCGTCCAGAAACTTTTCTCTTCTCGGAGTCGCAGCCTCTCTCCTCTCTGCGGGGGGAGGTCTGCCGTGGGGGCCGCGGGGCACGAAGACATACAAAAGCGCAGAAGGAAATATGTTTAGTGAAATCAGGGCAGTTTATGAAGATAGATATGTTGATCTTTGTAGTTTATTTTTGCACAAGACAAGAGCGCAGGCTGCATTTCATCCCTAATTAAAATAAAGCCAAAAGGAACGCATATTTAAGTTAGTCGACTTAAATTTGCTTATTTGATTCAGACTAGTTGCACATAGATGCATTGTAACAATAGAAAAAAAATAATTCATTAATCAGAAATTGAATGCTTACAACATTTTTCACTCTGATTTTAAATGATTTATTTGCGTAGCGAATTAATAAATTCATTACACTTTAACATTTAAAGTATAAAACTGATTTATTCTGTCTGTCCCCAGCTGGGCCCTTGGTTGCATTTACTTATAACAATAGCATCAAAGGCAGAAAATTGGCCAACACATATTTTAGCTGGTTCTGCTTAATACATTTCTTCATCTGTAATCTAAACTGAAACTAGTCCGAGTTCAGTTTTAGTTCTGCAGGAAGAGAATTACACATTAACTTTCCTTAAGAGGAACCAAAAGGTGTCTGTGCTCCCAGTAACCCTTGCGCTTAAAAGTGAATGTAAGATTTGATATCTTCATAAAATTTTCAAAATTAATCAAATACAATTTTTGGACCACATGGCAGTGATGTGCACTTCCTGGCTTCTTGTCCAAAGTCTTTGTTGCTTGATTATTAATCATCTTTAGTAGTTGTTTGGGCAGCTTATAACCGCAGGCCTTTAAACAGTAACTTAAATGTAAAAAAATAAAAATAAAAATGTTGAAGCGGCAAGGACTGGCAGACTCATCAGAATAAAGAGAAAGAGGAATGCAGCGACATACAAAGACATTCGGGATGAAAACTTGCGTTCGTTGTTCAGGAGGACAAGGCCTCAAAGCACATGGCTAAGATCTCAAAGGAGCAGCTTCAGAACCATTCAGTGAATGTCCTGGAGTGACCAAGACAGAGTCCAGACTTGAATTCGATTGAACATCTCTGGAAAGATCTGAAAATGATGCAGAGACGTCTCCCACCCAATTTGATGGAGTTTGAGAAGAACTGCAAAAAAATGAATGGGACAAAATGCCTGAAGACAGGTGAGCTAAGGTGGTGGCAGTTGCTGCCAAAGGTATTAAGCAAAAACTGAATACTTTCTGGATGCACTAACCAAAAAGAACTGAGTGTTAATTTTTAAAAATGTTGATTTCTCACCATCTCACCACACACTTTTCACAGTCAATAAGATATATTTGTAACTACTATAAACTTAAAATAAAAAACTTGTTTTTTTTCAAATAACTATTCCGAGATTTAAAGTACCAAAATTATTTTTAATGATAAACTCTTTCAACATCTTTACTTTGATCAAGTAGTAATTTAATATGCTAAACTAAAAAGCAAGACCACATGTTTAATAATGTGGATGATATCCAGATTGCAAATGATGCAGATAATTATGAACTTGTAAGGATCTAATGAGTTTATTTGCCATCTTATCCAGAACCTTTGGAAAAACTGGCAAAATCCCAGCTCCCCTGTTGTAATGGATAAACTAATGACACATGTGAAAGGAATTAAAAGTACATCTTTGTATTTTGTTTAGACAAGACATACCTTGATAATTTATTATTCATTGCAAATATAGTTGAGACCATAGACAAGCAGAAATGTGCTGGAAGCATTACTGTTTCCTCGTAAGCTCTATGACAGACAAGCTATAAGTGTGTTTGTGTGTTTCCAAGGTCTTCTCTCTTCTAACAATAGACTTATGCAGATGTATTACAATGGAATGAATTACTCAATATTCTTGCAGGATTGTTAATGTTTTTCTTCTGTGGTACCATGTTTGGGAAAAATTAAACAAAACCTTTCTATCCTCTGCACGTTGTCTTCCTTTGTTATTCTCACGTCCAGCCAGTCAGACTCCGGAGGGATAGCAGATTTTCAAAACAGCTTTACAATATTGCATTTCACCAAGGGGCACATATATTATGTGCAATAAGCTGGTATTGTTCTGTCTTCAAATTGCAAACATCTGGTTTCAAATATGTTGTGACATTTACACCACATTCCTACATCCTGTGGAGCTCATTCCTGTGCAACTCATTCGCTGAAATGACTCCAGATGACCTCATATGACCTCTCAGATAAATGGCTTTCACCTCCCATGACCTGAAACAAGACGCCTTTTGATGACGTTTGCTTCAAAAAGGCAATGGCCATAGTTTTCTCTAAAGTTCACATCCACAAGTGTTAAGGCTTTGTTGTTTAGATTTTCCCAAATCATTGGGTTTGCTCAACATCGTTTGGTACAGGACCAGCATGATGGTGCAGCTGGTAGCACCGTTCCTGGGTTTGACTCTGAGCCTGAAGTCTTTCTGCATGGGATTGCAATGTTCCATCTGGTTTATCTGGTTTCCTCTCTCAAACAAATCCTAATAGGTTAATTGGTCTGGCTAAATTGTCCTCTGGTGTGTGCATGGATGGTTATTTGTCCTCTGTCTTTTCCAGATTTATTCCTCTCAAATACTTGCCCCTACTTCTGTGCAATATAGACTCCATTGAAAGTGTCTGTGGAAAAACAAAAGCAATTTTCAAGTTCTACCACTACAAATTGTCAATTGTATTTTTGGTCTAGACTTTGACTGGGCCATTCACACACACCATCATGCTTGAATCTGAATCATACCCATGTAGTTCTGCTAAATTTTTATGGTTGCTGGCCTTTTGTAAGGTCAGTTTCCATCTAGTCTCAAGTTTCCAGAAGGTTTTTCTTCCGGGATTGCCGTGTAGTCAATACTGTTCATCTTTGCAACAACTGACCACCTAATATTCTCTAACAAACCTCTGAGGCCTTCACACAGTAGTTGTATTTATACACAGAATAAATTACACACAGGTGAATTTGTTATTTATGTTGTGAGTTCAGCCAGGAGGTATTGCTTTGGATTTTATGTATGGGTGTCAGGAAAATGACTTTGAGTGGAAATACACACCCCACTTTTCAGACAGTATTGACAGCCATGTGTCATTTTTCTTTCACATCACAATTATAATCGACTTTGTGTTGGCCTATCACGTAAAGCTCAATAAAATACAATAAAATTTGTGGCTGTAATGTGACAAACAAGGTAAAAGGTTCAAAGTACAGTATACCCGGTTCTTACTGCCTCGCATGCCAACAATAAGTTTGATTACTGAACCTTTCAAAAACGTTTTCTTTGCTCCACAAACTTTGCTTTATGGGACTTAAGACTTTTATGGAAAACTGAAAGACAGAGCAAAGAACAAACAAAATTACATTTTTAGCCATTTTTTTTGGTCTTTCAAACAAAATAACAGACACATGATTTGTGCATAAGCTTATAATTTACAACACTACTTCACATTTCAAGTGCTACATATGACTAAGTTGTACAGCTTAATAAACTAAGAATGTTAAGAATTAGTTTGTTTTGCTAATTCTTAAACAGCTGCAAAATCATTTTCAAAGGCTAACATTACTGTGAGAAAAGCATTTTATATATTCTCTATTTATTTTAAGGAGATAAAAGCATCGGCATCACATTTCAACCACAATAAACCCTGTGCAAAACTTCTAACCTGGTAGCCTACGTTATCCTCCATTTCACTGTCACTCTGAAATATGTGCAACAGACTGTACAGAATAAAACAAAAACTTTAATTTTCAACTCTGGCAAAATAAATTTAACATCTGAGCAGTAATTTTACATAATATTGAAACTTTAATCAACAATACTCACAAAGTGCTAGTGTTTCTGATGTGACGAAAACCACCAAATATACATCAACGCAGATTTATACTGCCACCTACTGGAAGAGATGAGAAAAACAGGAATAGAAACAAAGGCTTTTCCACGGAGTTGAAGAAAATCAAGAAAACAAATAATCATTCATTGTATAAGAAATAAGACAAATATGTATGTCTACAATAAGTAACAGAGACCTTTAATGACCAGAGAAATCATTACATGTCTCTTCAGCCCAGGTAAAAATGATGTAACATAGAACAATGGAGAGCAACCAACTATGCACTGCAAAATTAAACTGATTGAAAATACCTCAATATTTTTCTGATTAATAGCAGTTTCAGTACATATTTACACTTCGAACAATGTGGAACATCAAATTATGTATGGGATATCAACAGTTTTACAGCCTCTCTTCAATTTGTCCTCCATGAAAACTCACACTTAGTTTTCAATATTTAAGCACAATACTACAAAACATATAAATACTTACACATATTTAAAAAACAGGATTGTAATTCTAAACTTTCATGTTTAATACAAATATGGTAGGCATGTTTATGAAATACACTAATGGAAGAATGTCACTCCTCCAGATGCTTCAATGGATTAAGATACACACATAATTATGACACATATACGACTCAAAGTCATGTGTGAACGAAAACAAATAAATGCTTCTTCTGGGAATATAAGGTATGTCAAACTACATTGTCTGACATCCCCACATTTCTTTCCTGTTTATGACACAAACAAATTACACTTGTGGTAAGTTTGTGCACACAAAGTCATCACTCAAAAAACAAACAAACAAAAAAACAATGATTGGTATTATGAGTCAAGTTTAAATCAGTTATCAAATGTTTGGGGGAGAAAAGGCCTTGTTCTACTTGGCTACAAAAGTCCTGAAATTATTAAAATAAAAACTATGACAGTTTTAAAAGAAAAAAAAAAAAGCTAAAATAGGTTCAGTGCAAATCACAAAAATCACAATTAAAACACTAACATCTAATAGAACAGAGAAGAAATACATAAGAAGAGGTGCATTTTTAGAGCAGCATGTGTTTAATTTTATTCATTGTCAGGTTTTTAGAGTTTTCACATCAGAATTGACTCATTAAAAACACATTTTAATGTTAAACATTTAAGCTTTAACATAAATATACAAGTTTTCCGTACAATTCTGCTAAAGGCAGAATGTGTCCCATTCTGAAAAGTAGTTGCATCACTTTGTTTGTATATCAGGAAGAACACTTTCTGAAAATGTGAAGCTACTAATATTTTAAGTCACTAAAAATCTATTTTTGATGGCCCAAAACTCTTAAGATTAAAAAGTAAGGATCTTAGATGTAGTCTACCAAATGACACCATGACGCTATTTCTAATTTCTTAAATTTTCATTTCTTCTTACACTGCTCTCAGTGGCTCTTCCTTCTACCCTCTGCAGTGTGTTATGACTGTGGCGTTGCATCAGCTCTCCTGTGTCTCATTGTCCCAGACAGCATCTTGTTCTCAGAGCACACTGCACATGCTGTTAGTGGGTCTGTTCTGACTGAGGCGGAAACTAAACTGCAGGGGTCTGCCTGTTCCCGAAGTACTTAACACACCACCAAATATTTTCACTGTCAATCCAATTAGGATGTAACAAGTCATGATATAAAAGGCTAGTGTTGCATTCAAATGAGCAGGATCTATATTCAAGAAGCCTGAATGCAGTTGCTGCACAATTATTCTGTGGGGTCTTTTATATTTTTTTATAGTGATTATTTGAAACTGGTGCAAGGAGGGAGTGCATAACATGTAATGTCTTTGATAGCAAAATATAAGCATCTTAATTCTTTGAAAAGGTAAAGTGTTGTTAGTGTCTTTATAAGGTTGCTTGTCTCTGATAACATAATGGTAGCAGCAGTTTGCTTTAATATAATCCTGAGTCTGGTTTGCAAGTGCAGCTGGCGACAAACTCACAAAACATAAGTAATTGACCGTAGTAGAAATATTCCTAATTTAATTGTAAAATCTTCAAAACGAAGTAATGCAGAGGATTAAAAATAGCAAGGTCTGTATTAAAATCGGTCCACATATCTTCAGCTGAATTAAAATAACATGTGAGACCAAGTTATTATTTTGAAACAGTACTAATATTTATACCCAAATAAATGTTCACAATTTTATTACATCATTATCAAACATTTCAATGTGATTTATTGTGATTTTATTTGTTAGACCAGTAAAAAGAGACCTTTTCAGGTTTTTATTTTCAAATAAACATCTACAAAAGTGTGTTAAGTGTATTTGCATTCAGCCGGCTTTCTACTGATTCTCCAAAAATAAACATCCAGAACTTCACAAGTCTGAGATCTTGGTGTTGCCATGTAATTGCTTTCTCTCATGCCTTCATGCAGAGCAACAGCTGCAGTTATGATCCCATCTGCTGCTCTAAGATTGCTGTGCAACTGTTTGCATGTTTTGATGGATAAGGGATGTAGTGATCAGCAGACACACCCTGTGGTTTCCCAGAACAAATAAGATGGGGGAAGCAAAACTGGAGCAGATGGGCCAATCTCTTTAGATCCTCTGCAACAGGCATCTCCAAACTCCTAAAAAAAAAAGCCTTGCTTAATTACGTGGTTCTAAATCATTTCATCTTGAAATTTACAAAAAAGTGGACTTACGAAACTCAATGTTGGAATAAAACCAAACACTCTTCATCCTCTCTAAAAAAAGAAGTTTGTGGCTATAATGTGACAACCTTTGTGAGAAATGTACACAGACATAGATTAGATTAATCTGTTTTGTAAAATTTACAATTGTCCCACTGTGGTATTCCCAGTGAGATACACCAACAACAGGAGAATTTGTTATGTAGAGTTTATCTCCAAATCTAGATAAATCCACAAGTTCAAATTAATTTAATTCTGACACCTAGGATGAACATGAGAAACTGAACTGTAAAGGAGCCGTTTGCCTGTGCTTTAGCACCAGAGGCCATGAGAAAGAAAAAGATTATATATTTGTTAACATGTTGTAGCTCCTGCCAAAGAGTTAACTGAAAAAAATAGGAGACGAATAAAGAAATGTTTCAGTATGCTCTTCTCATGCAAACGACCCAACAGCATGTGAAGCCAGTAAATGAGAACCTGGGTTACAAACCGTCATAACTCAGAGAGCATTCACAATGCATCCAAAAAGTCTTCACAGTGCTTCACTTTTTCCACATTTCTTTTTCCAAATCAAGCCACATCAACTGAATTTACCACAGGTGGACTCAATTTAAAAGATGATCAGTGGAAACAGCTCAAATTTGAACTTCATGACAAATGAGTGAATATTTCTTAGTTTCCTGTTTTTAATATATTTGCAAAACTGACAAAAACATTTTTCCTGTCCTTATAGGTTGTTTGTGTATGACATTTTTAAGGAATAAGATTAATTAAATACAATTTGGAACGAGGCTGTAAAGCAACAAAATGTGGAAACAAAGAAGCAATGTGAATACTTTCCAGATGTGCTGTAAGAGACTAAAAGTGTTTTCTTTTTTTCAACAACAGTCTGATGATCTCTACAACTTATGACTCACTTCTTAAATGGACTTGTGCCTTGACAAGTTGGTGCATGACAATGGACTCCAGATGGATGATCTGGAACGTGGACTGGATCAGAATATTATCCCAAGAGTTGAGTAAAAGCAAGCAGATCTATATAACTTAACACTTTCATGTTAACAGATTATAATAAAAACTTTAATAAAACTTTAAATTTGAGCTCACTAAACATTAAATTGTCTAATATTGTCGCCACACTTTTTATACATTTATTTAATCACCATGTTCCCTTTATTTTGAAAGGACGTTCATTGAAATAACCTTACAAAGAAACACTGCCGCACTCTGCATTACTTTTTTTATATGCATTTTATGCATATCTGCAGAGAACTTTACTCACCTAAATGAAATGTTTGTTTATTTACTTAAAACTGCTTAAAGGAACGAATGTTTGCAGTCTTTGTTTTAACGGGCAACATATCTGCGTGCACAAAGTTGGGCGGATTTTGCTATTCACAAAACTCACTTGCGTGCTAATGCCCGCTTACTGTGTTTCCAGCTGCGCTACTTTCGTACATCCAATCACACCGCGAAGCCGGTTGTCTGTTACTACATAGAGGTAACTGTTTGCTGTTTTTCACAGATGTTTTTCCAGGTTGCTATTTTAGATAAGAGCTTTATACTGTACGATAAAGACTTTATTTAACTGTGGGCTTACTGCTGCTAACACAGTGAAAAGGAGAAATAAAATGAGCCATCCCATTAGCTAGCAATAGCGAGCATCATTTGTGGTTATCCAAAGTATGGCTTGGTTAGCATTAAAGAGTGATCATCTTTTAACACCGCCATGTTCGTGTTTTATGTCAGAGTTGGGAAGTAACAGTGCGAAGAAATGTCGAAGCGACGCATCACCCAAGAAACATTTGATGCTGCCGTCCGGGAAAACATGGAGGAGTTTGAGATGGATCCAGATGAGGCTCTGAGGGAAGCCGTGGAGCAGTTTGAGTCTCAGGGTAAAATAACTAAAGAAATACACACTAAAATCAAGAGGCAAAGCCACAACAACATGTGGCTATTTAAAATATCACTTGTACTTGTTTTTGTGTCACTGGATATAAAAACATTACAATGATCTATGCAGTATTTTACAAGTCTATGTAAGCATAGAAAAATTCGGGATTCTATTTCATGCAATCCATCCATTCATCCAACCATCCTCTATCCATTCTGAAATGTGATATTTGAACTAGAGCATTATTATGTTGAAAAGCAGTCATAATCGCAGTACTCCTATGTGGAAAGTACTTTTTAGATACAATATTCTGAATAGCATAGAATAAAATCTTAAAGTCCTTACACTGACTCCTTGTATCTCAGAGAATTTACTTTAAAAGACGTTTTTTTAGTTTTTGAATTACTGAATGGCATAGCCCCAAGATACCGTAACTATTGAGCGCATCTAAATACAAGCTGCAGCCGCTAACTTTAAAAAGAAAGTTAGTGGGTTTTTGGCCAGGTGCATGAAGAATAGCCAAAAACCAGTCTCTGTATACTTAAGAGACAAATATGTTAAAGTTTACAGAGAGTGATGGGAACCTTGTGATGATAGACAAGAAGGAGAAACCTGGGGCAAAGTTGGGTTGATGAATTTCCAGCATCATCATCACTATTCAGCAATGATATCCCAGCAATCTGCAACCCTAATTCATACTTTAAAATTTCAGTTTGTAAAAGGTTGTTATTTTGACCCGAAAAATGTTTAGAGCCCGGCACCAGTGAGTCACAACGGATGAATGAAACCTCTGTCTCCTGTTTGCATATATTTTAACTCAACACAATAAGACCGAAATGATATTCAAATCTATACCAATTCAAATTATGTGCAAATTACATATGAAAAGATGCAACAGTTGTCTAAGCTCTAAAACAAAAGCAGCAACACTGAAAATGAACATCAACAAATATTGAACATAGTTTAATAGATGACAAGGTAAAACATAGGTGAAACACTCAGAGATGGAATGCAAACACAAATCTGTTTACAAATTGTTTTGGAGCTTAGATCATCTTAACATGGGAATATGGCTGATAACAGGTTTATTTGCTGATGCAGGTGTGGATCTCAGTT
Source organism: Xiphophorus maculatus (assembly GCF_002775205.1). NCBI lineage: Eukaryota > Metazoa > Chordata > Actinopteri > Cyprinodontiformes > Poeciliidae > Xiphophorus > Xiphophorus maculatus. Next base: position 12,271,427 of record NC_036448.1, read on the forward strand.
GCATAGTGAAAGTTGTTCCTGCTGCATCATCTGATGACAATCAAGAAGAGCAAACTCACGAGGTCTTACAGGTGAGTCTTGATCCAGCTGAGAAAAACATTTGTTTTTTACACAACCTGCAATTTTTACTGTGTTCACGTCTTGTCCTGATCGCAGGCTTTGGAATCTCTCCGGATTGGAAACGACACCGCCTCTCTGCCTGATGCGATAGCAGACATAAAATGCTTCACTGAGCAGTGCTCACTTGGATTTGCGCAGAGGTACTTGGCTGCTCAGAAAGGCGCGTATCCTGTCATTCTCTCCTACTGCAAGAAGAGCGTGGAGGAGCGAGATTGCGCCTTGGCTGGGCTGTCTGCTCTGGCCGCGCTGACAGACGGACAGCCAGACCTGTTGGACAAAGAGGGACAGCAGTTTCTTGTAGATGTTCTTCAGAAGTACCAGGCAGATTCATCGGTGACGTGTGTCGCCATCTGTGCGGTGCGTCACTGCTGCATAAAGCATGAGCAGAACAGACAGGATCTGGTAAAAGGCGGAATGCTGCCGCTGCTTACCTGTGCCATAATGCGACACAGCGGCTGCGCTATGCTTGTCAAAGAGGCCTCCTGGGCCCTTCGGGTCATGACATTTGATGACGATGTCCGGGCTACTTTTGGGCATGCTCACGAACACGCCAAGAGTATTGTTCTAGAGCACAATGGACTGAAGATTTTAATTGAGGCTGCTAAAGGTGAGGCCATCTGATCAAGTTTTTGGTCTATAAATAATGCACATTTCATTGCTGTAAGAACTTTTATTTTGTGTGTATCTGCTTCACAGCTCATCTTAGCAACACTTCTGCTCTGAGTGAACTGTGTGCCACTATATCCCGACTGGCTGTCAGGAACGAGTTTTGCCAAGACATCTGCGATCTGGGAGGATTAAAATTCATGATGACTTTACTTGCGGACAGCTATGAGTCACCGGTAGCGTACACAGAAAAAACAAACAGATTCAAGTGTGCTTTTCTTCTTCTCTGAATTGTTTATTTCTCTTGCAGGAGTTGGTCCGGCAGGTCCTTAGTGCCATACGGGCAATAGCAGGAAATGATGATGTGAAGGACACAGTCGTTAATGCTGGTGGGGTTGACCTTATTGTTATTGCCATGAACCGACATATCAACAACCCTGCTGTGAGTCCTACATGAATATTACTTGCCTGGCTTTAACTTTAAATGTCTTGTGCAGTACCTTGTGAAAGTATCCACACCCCAACCTGTTGACATTTTTGGAGATAAACAAATGACGATGCTGGACTGTGTCCATGCTGTCCTGCAGGTCTGTGAGCAGGCCTGCGCGTGCCTCTCTGTTCTTGCACTGCGAAAACCCAACAACTGTAAAGTCATCGTGGAGAACGGAGGTGTCGTAGCTGCTGTGCAGGCCATGAAGATCCATCCGGGTTCTGTGAATGTACAGGTAACACGAGATGACTAAAACTAGTTATGCTCACTTAAAGATTGTCAGCTCTTAATGTCTGATTTTTTTTCTCCCTTTTATTAAACAGAAACAAGCATGCATGCTGATAAGAAATCTTGTTGCGAGAATGCGTAACTACTGCCAACAAATCCTGGAACTGGGAGCAGAAGCTCTGATATGTCAGGCTGTGCAGACACACGAAGACTGTGGAGACATCGGTAAGGCTGCTCTCAGAGATCTGGGATGTAAAGTGGAGCTTCGTGAACTCTGGACTGGGAAACATGGCAGCATTACCAACTAAGATTGGAATAAAACAACAATGGTCATGTTACAGCTTTAATATCGTCAAAGAATGCTGTAAGATTGCTACACTGTGTTAATGGACAATGATGAGTACAAATACACCTATCTGGTTTCAATGTAGATGTTAGTACACAGTTAATGTCCATCCATTAGAATTAATGTACTCTGGTAAAACCCAAATATCAATATAAAAAAAAACAACAACAAAGAAAAAAGAGTGATACAGTATTGGAAACATGAGAAACTCAATGCAAATAGGATTTTGTACAACTTTTTTATTTCATTTTTTTAATGTTCATTAGGTGTACATTTTTGTTCTTTCTGTATGAATTTTCTGTTCAATATTGTAATAATTTATCTCCTATATTGGCTGAGCCTCAACACCAATTGAACGCCTTGCACTGCTAATTTTCTTTTTTAGTTGGTAGTTTCTTTCTGTTTAATTTTTATTCTCCACTTACCATCAAACATCTTCATATTATTCAATTTTGTTTACTCTTCTAATTTGCATTCATATAGGCATATTCAATATAACTGTGAATATGTCACGTTCATAGTCTTTGTGAATATGAATGTGGCATTTCCCAGAATGCCACATTCATATTCATAAAACAGGCACTACTGAAGTTATGAATTGACCCTAAATAAAAAAGTAAACAAATGCAACATATTTTATTTGGTTATTTATTTTGTACCTCACCTCTCACCCCATGACTGCTGAAGATAGGCAACATCATCCTCTTGTGTTACATATATAAGAGAGAAATACATGTAACATGGATTCCAATTGAGTTGTGTAGAGTCAGATTTGCATACTAAAATGTATTCTTTGAAAAGTTTTATCAAGCTACTAGAATGGAGCATGTTACTCAGAACTGACTGTCACCGAATTAGTTAAGTCAAAGTTTAGAAAAAAAAGTAAATCAAAAATTGGCCACAAAATTTTTATCAGTGCATTTCTAAGTAAATATGATTAATATCATCAGCGAGATATGTAATATTTTTGAAGATTATTGCAGATATGGAGGTATTTTTAGCTAAAAATAATAATGGAAAAGAAAATCCCATGGAAAGACTTAATTTTTCCAAAAATAATATCTGAAAAGTGTGATGAAAGTTAGAAGGTTTAAGACTTCCTGGCTAAGACATTACTCTGTATTATGACTTATTTGTAAAAATCTAAAATCAGAAATCTACTAGAATAATCTCAATCTATAGAGTAGGAACAACTTAGATCAATTGACAGATTATTTTCCTGAACTTTAGTTTGCAATGTTATGTTGTTTTACTTACAGGCTATGCACAGAAAAATAGAAAAGTGTTTTTTTTTTCTAATATATATATTTGTGTATTTTATTTACCCCGGATAGGTATTATTGACTAAATAGCCACTAAATGACTGAAGGCTGTTAAAAGTAACTACATGATCTTTTCTCAACAATCTCAATTTATTCACAGCAGAATAATTTTCCACAAAAAAAAAGAAGAAAAAAACATCAGTGACCTGGAAACATTACAGTAACCATGGGAGAAAAATAAAACAAACGGGGAAGGCGTCTTTTAAGGCTGTCGTTCACGCCCCTCTAACCCACCTATCCAAGCGTGCTTCGTCTCGTTTACACTCCATTTCCCACAATGCCACGCTGCTCGTCCTTGTCAAACCTGCCTTGGGTGGCTGACAGGAGTAGTAACGGTGGAGATACAAGAGCGTGGATGATGTCTGTCACATGAAGTCACTGCTGGGCGGCTGGCGTTTTAAGCTGTACAGAAAAACAGTGCCGTGGAAGTCCAGATATAACTTCTGTTGGCATTCCTCCATAGTTCATGTCTGAGCTGCGCTGTGGAACAGAGTAGCGTGGACGGTAATGTAGCGGGAGGAGCTAACAGCTAGCTTACATTACTTAACCTAGTACCAGTTGGTTAAACATCCGCTGAAGATCCCGCAGACGACTCAAAGTTAAACATCAAGAGTGGGATAACCGTAAGAACCATTCGAGCTGGCGTGAGCTTCGAGGTAAGATACCGGGTGAGTTTCTTTTATTTTTTTATAGATGGCTTCATCCAGCTGGATGCAAATATTCACTGGGTTTGTTTGTGGACGAGTTTCAATAAGCCTGGGGCACCAAGGAGAGCTAGACACTTAAATTATTTCAGCAATTAACTTTATAAATGTCGTCACAGCCTAGTTGAGTAATATGAACAGTCACAATACAGAGTATTGAGTAATAAGTATAAAAAGAGCCCCATGTTTTATATGTTGCTCCTCTTTAACACGCCAGATTCAGATGACTGCAGCTCAACCAAAGCCTGCTAATCAGCCATCAAATGAATTCAGGTCTGCTAGAACAGGGAAACGCCTAAAAAACATGTAGAGCAGCGTGCCTGGAGGACCAGGGTTGGGAAATACCGGTTTAAGGGATGAGTGGTGGTTATAAGACTTGTCACTTATAAACAAATACCAGAACATTTTAACAGATTTAAAGTAAAAAAAATGTTTAGGTGGACAAGTTTGTTTGTTTCATCAGATAAGCTTAAATTATTTCTCCTAAATAATACAATTTATTAGCGTGGGGAAAAATGTAGGAGCCTTCTTTCAGCCAGCTGAGCAGCAGTTTGCAGCAACAAGTGAGGTAGGGTTAGCTTAGTTTTTCTTTAAGTGCCATACCTCCTCTGCCATTTCATTAAAAATACTTTTAAACCATACCATAGTGGTGTTATGGAAATATTTTCTCTGCTTGTCTTAACTAATGAGTCTGTTTTTGCATTTTTCATCCATATTTTTCTGAAATCTGTTAGTGATTTTCTTATCAGCCCAGTTCAACCAGAAAGTCGGCTAAAATATGAGGAAGACTTTATTAGATAGGCAGGAGTATTAGTCAAGAGAGGAGAAAAATCTCAAGCATAAGGAAGAAGGAAGAATTGGGGAGGATGTGAAACAAAGGCCTCACCTGGCCTGTTCATCTGAGAGTCTGTTCTCTTAAAGCTCTGGCGTACTGAGGCCAGAGTTGGTTACCTCTAACAACACGACTTTCCAGGAGTCTCGCTGTTTGTACTCATGTTTCATTGCTCTCTTTGTCGTTCTGCTTCATTTCTGCGAAATGTTCATTTTTAATTTGTAAAAGTTTTCAGCATCCAGGGAATTTAAACAGAGAAGTCAGCAATCTACCACAATAAAATTTTCTTAAGTTTGGGTTTGATTTAATTGTTCTGAATCTCTTGTTATTGTTTATATATTAATCTGAACTTAAGCACTGCTTTTTGCAGATGAACTGTGTCCTAGTAGACAGTGACTTCAGTTTGTGGCTCCTCTCAGGTCTCAGAGCATCACAGAGGTTTTTATCTCATTGTCTTTCTGGCTAACCCTCACTATGCTGCTTTTGTTCCCTTTTGGCACAAAACAAAGGATGCTATTGTTCTTCAGGGCTTTGGTAATGAGACACACAGCTAAATGCTAGCTGGGACAGAGTAAAGAGCTAGAGAGAGATTTCTATCTGGTCTACTATCCTTTTTTTTAAAATCGCTATCTCAATTTATTGTGCAAATAAAGTTTTTGGATTAGTTGTCAAAAGGTATCTTGCCAGAAATTTTAGGATCTGTTCTATTAATTTTATTAATGCATGCAAAAACAAATAAAATTTTTATGGAATGCAGGAATCTTTTAAAATAAATGTACATGTTAGCACACAGATTTACATTTAAAGAGAGATTTTTTTTCACTGCATCAAACAAAATATTTGTTCCCTGCCTGTTTAATACATTGTCTGAGCTTTTCCTGTTCAGGTTGAGTTAGGATTACTGGAATAATTTCTAAACGTAATTGATGACACCTAAGATTGTTTTACTTTTCTAAAATTTAGTACTTGACAAAAGTAAGATTACTATGCCTTTAAAACTTTGGAAAGCCCAGTTGAGGACATTACTTGTTTAGCTTAAGCTAAATGAAGACACATATGATGATGTATTTTGAGGCACACCTTAAACACACTGCTTCCTTAAGTGACATCACAAAAAAACTATTTGCAATAAATTACCTAAACTATAAACAGATTACTCAAAACATTACACCCAAGTCATCCAGTTCCCAAGTTTAAGCCTGAGCAATTTAAAAATTGCCCAGTCTTAAAGGGCAATTCTATCAAATACAAAGAAGGTTTTTCAAAACATTTGAATTTAAAAAAATTCAAAAATAACCCATGTTGTTATTCTGGCAACTGAACTGATTTTAATGTCTGACTAATGTCTTTTTGTTCACCTTATTTTAATATCTGCTTTAAATTGTACATAGCAACACTCTCAGGCTTACGCATGTGATTAAAAGTTGTGAAGCTGACACAATGTTCAGCAGCCACTAAAAGGGTTAAAGGTTGCATGAATGACCAACTTGTGTGGTGAAATGATTAGCTCATGGGAAAGCAGGCAAGTCCCTTTGTTTCCAAAAGTAATGGCATTTCACCTCAAAAGGTTTGTCACTAAAACCTGATCTCAGTCAAGAGTTTTCAGATTAGATTGTCCTGATAGTGGAGGACGTGTTGTAAAGCCGAGATCTGGTGTCTTTGGCACTGGAGTTTGCTGAAAAACACAACAGACGGACACCTTTCACCTACTTACAGCTGGAAGTCCTCAGCTGTGTCCTTCCAGGTCCTGTTTTCTTTACTACAGCATAACATGTTGATGGTTTTCTCGGCAGTCATCTGACGCAACATTTTGACTACTCTGATTCTTCTTGCTCATAGTGTCCTAAATGGAATAGATCTGTTTGTGTTCACATAATGTAGCTGTTCTTAAGGCAAACCCAGGTTTGTAAACAGTGTTTGCATGGGAGCAAAGTCATGCTTTGTCACTTGGTCCTGATGCTTTTCCATAGTAGCAAGAGAATACATTTAGTCATGACACCATGCTTGTTTTATATTTAGTCCAACCTGAAACTGAACTGTCTTTTCTTTCTGCTGATCTCTTGCAGCTCTCACCTTTCTGTGGTACTTGCACCCCCACCCTCCTCGTGAGCTGAATGCATGAGTGGTGAATCCGCGGGGATGGGAAGTGGAGTCCAGAAACAGCTGTCCCCGCTGACGAAAGGAGAGGTGCTGCCTATCACTTCCTCCAGCCAGTCGGAAGCAAGCTATGAGGTGACGTCCCTTTTTTATGAAGTTCTATGCATTCACTTATCTTGAAAAGGTGAAAAAAAATAATTTGGGCTATTTGAGTTAGTTGTCCATTAGACTTAACACGATTGATTAAGTTAATAATCTGTTATTTTTAGTAAGCAAGCATTTGCATCGTTCTACATCACGTTTATTTTTTCCAATAGTCAGAAACCTAACTTGATAAAAAAAAGGATATAACAGTTTGGTATGCATTTATAATTAAAGCAAGTCATTATAAAGAAATTTGTAATTAGAGATCCAGTGTCCAAAACTTAACATCAAATCACCAGCCAATACTGATTCTTGCCTTTAGCCACTTTCATTTGAAGATAAAATGTTTGAAGTAAAAGGGAACAATGATTCACAATGACTTCCATAAAAAACTATTTAAAGAAATCCAACTAAAAGCGGTGAGCCTCCTTTATCATTAAATGTAAATGGTTGTCTCTTTGTTTCCAGAATTCCAAAGTCTGCCAATATTTCTAAGTCCAGGATGTTCCATTTCAGTTTAAAAGTGATGAAACTTTTCTGTATTTTAATCAGTTACTACTTCCAGACCAGAGTGTTGTTGCTGGCATGAGGTACCTCAACCAGTTTGGCTAAGGTGAATTCACTGATCACAAAATCTGAATTTTGTGTTCTTGCCTGGCTAAACACCTGGTAGAAATTGTAAATGGTCCATTTCCAGTTACAAACTATTTTTTGGTGTTTAAATTATAGACTAAAGTCTTTCTTTCAAAAGCTATGATGACACTAGGAATAACATTTAAAACATAAGCATACAATAATTTATTTTCCTCAGTTCCTCAGTGGGAATAACTGCTGAGTTTTGTTTCTTTATGACATTGAACTCGTTGTACATTAAGGCTGTGCCTGTATCGCTATCAGAATATCAGTGTGTCCGATGTTCGTAACAATTATTACAGACCAGATGACTGTCTGGTCTGCAATAATTGTTACTCAATATATTGTAAGTGTTATGAACTTACATTTTACTTACCAGTGTCATATTTAACCAGTTAGAGTCTCATGGGAAAAGATTCTCACCCTGGACACAAAATGCTGAAAGTCACAGAGTGACGGAAGCACAGATGAGAAACAGAAAGAAGAAAATGGGCATATATGCCAAATGATGACATCATGACAAGCGTAGAGACAAACTACAATATAAGATTCAATTGAACCCAAACTTGTATGTAAGCAGACCCTGGACTTTCATGCCAATTATTCAGTGAATCTGGTAACCTGGCCAAGAGGTAAAACACACAAATCAAGCATCTCTGAAGAACACATACATTCAGTTAAACATTAACTCACTTAACATTATCTGCAGCCACAGTGAATTAAGGCGACATCTGAAAGCGGAGGGCTTGACTCTCTTAAGCGTTTTTCTTTTCTATGTGTATTTTTATGCTGAAAATATTTTGTTTTTTATATTCCTAGTAGTACCATAAATTCAGGTTTTCAATTGATTTCATTATATGATGCAGCCTTTATTAATACATTTTGATATCAGTAAAGGCATCTTTTTAAATATTGCGTTATGAATGCCTTACAAGGCTAATATTTTATTTATTGTAGGATATCAAGTTCTACTGCCTGCAATCCACCCCCCTCTTACTGGATCTCAAATCAACTATCTGATTTTCACTCTGCTTCATGCTAAGTTTGACTAATTTAACATCCGTTTATGGGATGATTTGCGTTTATCCAACAATAACTCTGGCTTGATGGTAAACGGCATTTCAAACACACCTGTGTTCCTGTACGGACATTGTTTAGAATAACAGGATTTCTCCATGGCTATGCAGGACATCAAGCGCAGTCGATCAGTCCTCAACTCGCTTTTCTCTGGGGCTTTAGCCGGAGCCGTGGCCAAGACCGCCGTGGCCCCGTTGGACAGAACGAAAATCATCTTCCAAGGTGAGGGACATGCTCTGCTGAGCTGTATTTAGTTTTACATGGTAAAAGACCTTAAGGAATTGGAGGTTTATATTATTTTCCTTCAAAAAAATTGGATGAATGATGTATGGAGATTAGTCATATTTTCTTCATCTTTGTGGTTTTCTTCCAGTGTCCTCAGCAAGATTCTCTGCCAAGGTATGTTCATTAAATATTTGAAGCTACTCGAACCAAAAAGTGGAATTTATCACATTTTAGTCTGGATATAACAATCTGATTTAAACCGTTGACATATTTCTTCAGACTATGATATGGTTTAGAAAGCTATGAAGGTAAATAAATATCTTCTATGAACTATTACTAATTATTTATTTTGTAAACACTATGCTACAGGAAGCTTATAAGCTGATCTACCGCACCTACCTGAAGGATGGCTTCCTCAGTTTGTGGAGGGGGAACTCCGCTACGATGGTGCGAGTCATCCCGTACGCTGCTATCCAGTTCTGTGCACATGAGCAGTACAAAAGGCTGCTGGGGGGATATTATGGCTTCCAGGGGAAGTAGGTGTACTTTATTTTGCTCAGCTTGTTGGTGAAGTTTATTATTCATGACGAATTGGTGCCGTTATCTCTTTGTTCCAGGGCCCTCCCTCCAATCCCCAGGTTGGTGGCTGGGTCTCTGGCTGGGATCACAGCAGCCATGCTGACCTATCCTCTGGACATGGTGAGGGCCAGAATGGCTGTCACTCCCAAGGAAATGTAAGGCCATTTTTCATAGTTTATGCATATTCTTCTTAAATGTTCTTCAGTAAGCTTCACAAGATTTTCTTAGTTGCTGCTGGACCAGTATGTACAACCACTTTAGCACAAATAGGATTAAATATGCAGCAACATGCCAGAACACCTGTGCCTGGACATAGTCATGCACCTTCAGAAATAATTAATTATAGTGATTTTCAAAGTCTAGACTCAAGACTTAATTAGAAGTCAGGCTAGGCCCAGTTCACACTTCACTCTGAGGCAATGTGAGTTCTGTGGTGCAAAATGAATAAATGAACTGGACAAGTAAGAGCAAGAAATGCTGTACAATTACACAATTTGTAGAATTGAACAATGTTTCAGCAATTTGTCAGTGTGCGATGGCAGACCTCAGGGGACTATTCCCTGGTTAAACACACCTAATTAAATTAAATGAATGATTCATTAGGCATCTGCTACACTAGACATAAAGCTGAGTAGGTAATTCAGTTCAGCCATGTTTGATGAGGGGCACAGCTAAAATATGTAGGATTTGGGCACAGAGTAAGATTGTTGCTGCTTCCTCTTTGTCTTGGTGATGTCACCTGCTTAGCCAAGACTTGACTGCCCTTCAGACTGGCAGCCATGTAGCAGAGACCTGAACTCAGCAAAGCATGAGTTCAGGTCACCCAGTAGCACCAGAGACCCAGAAAGCATGCCTCTGAGAGTGGAGTGACCCGATACTTGTTTTTGATCAATTTTACTCTGCCAAAAACAAATAAAGACATGTTTTAAGTTTTTTTTTCCCCCTCTGTTTAGGTACAGCAACATTTTACATATTTTTGTGCGAATCTCTCGAGAAGAGGGCTTGAAGACGTTATATCGAGGTTTCACTCCAACTATCCTTGGTGTCGTACCCTATGCTGGTCTCAGCTTCTTTACTTATGAAACGCTAAAAAAGTTGCATGCAGGTATTAAACGCTTTGAATTAATTTCTTACATAAAACAAATTATTTAAAGCTAATTTTTTTTAACATGTTGTTATATTGCATCTACAAAATTCAATGTCTTTCTTTGGGAAATTTATGTAATAGATCAACACAAAGTAATAAATAATAGTGAAGTGGAAGGAAGTAGGAGTGGATGATATTTACTTAAGATTTTGTCATGATATCTTATGGTCCTTATTGGGATAGCAGTAAAATTATTGATAACAAAATACTTTTCAAAGCCTCACAAATACTGCTTTTAAAAACCCCAAAACAAACATAATCAGCATAAAATTACAAACAAGTTACATTAATAACTGTGATGTATTCACAAAGCAGCACACAATAACTCTACTAAATCATTTTTTACTATAAAACATTTTTAAACTGAAATCTTTTGCTATGACTGCACAATTTTGTGTTGGTCTATCAAATAAAATCCCAATAAAATACATTGATAATAGTGCACCAAAAGATGTGGAAAAGTTCAAGGGGTGTAAATACTTTTTTGCAGTGTGCTCCTGCCTTATAACTTCCTGTCTCATGCAGAGCAGAGCGGACGCTTGCAGCCTTACTCTTACGAGCGTCTGGCTTTTGGAGCCTGCGCCGGCCTGATCGGCCAGTCGGCGTCCTACCCTCTGGATGTGGTGAGGCGGCGTATGCAGACCGCAGGGGTCACAGGTCACACGTACGGCACCATCCTGGGCACCATGAAGGAAATCGTGTCCGAGGAGGGGGTTGTCCGAGGCCTGTACAAAGGTCTCAGCATGAACTGGGTCAAAGGACCTGTAGCGGTGGGGATCAGCTTCACTACCTTTGACCTTACACAGATCCTCCTGAGGAAGCTGTATCAAAAGGGATAAACCCAGTAGCACCAGAGACCCAGAAAGGATGCCGCTGAGAGTGGAGTGACCTGATCCCATGGACGTGGAACAGAACAGAAAACTGAGAGAATGTTTATTAGTGGAAAGAAACAAACGCACAAAGACTAACAACGGGCTCCTTAGGTTGAAACGTGAGGTGAACGTACCTACTACAACCTGTTGTCAAGTGCAATATGGTCACTTTATTGCGTGCTTATAATTGTAATGCTCCAGGCCTGTGGAGAGGATTTCTGTGAAAGTTTAGGGGTACGGACATGGAGGTCTCACATTGGGTTTAAGCCGTTAAACCAAAGGTAATAATCTGAGTTTGTTGCAGATTATATGTTAGCATGTTTAAAAAAAGAGTTGAGTTTTTTTTCCCCCCACCACTGCATAGCATTAACCACAGCAATTTGATCAAAAGTTCAAGGTCATGTGTTTTCAACTTCACCCACAGGTAATTAAATAACACACAAGCTGTTTTATGCCAGTGCCAAGACAGTTGAGTATTAAGTGTCCATATTATTTATGTTGATTTCAATGCAAACATGTTAGGTTTTTAAAAAGATAAAAAGAAAAGTGCATCAGTGCAAATTTCGTGCCCCTTGACATGTGGTTGTCGAGGAATAAATCATTCTGATCTTTTAATCAAACACTTCCTGATGTAATCCAGTAAAACGCCCCCTAGTGAGTATCACCGTTGTTAGGTTTACAGTCCTGTTGCTACTGGTGCTATAGCGACGTGCTAATTTGTTTTTAACTAGTGTTGAGGATTGAAGATGTCCAAGACTGAGGCATTTTAATGACCCTCCTTATGTGTATACAGGTGATGTCTTCCGTTTGCTGTCAGTACTGATGGCTTCTTGGTGTGTTTCTATACATACCTTTAGAAGAGAAAAGATGATTGCTGTGGCTGTGAAAGGTCACTGAAACAACTTTGAAATCTCCGTTTTGGGGAGGATTATGGGTGTAGAGCTGTAGCAGCAGGGACTGACTGAATAAGTTGACTGGAAATATGCAAACACCTACCTAATATGTGATTTTGAAATGTTTTGTTGTACTTTTTTTGTTGTTGTGTTCTCAGTGTTGTCTTTATCTAATTATAACACCTTGTGAGTTGGTGTCAAGCAAACGACTCTTAGCCAAATTGCTCATTTTGCTTTCAGTTCAGCAGCTTAACAAAGCTTGACATTATTGATGCAAGCTGACTGTCGCTGAAGAGTACCAGTGGTTTCTATACTTAGAACTGACATACCAAGGCAGGATGGTTGAGCTGCTAATGCACAGCCAAGTGGAGCAGAGTGCAGGTCCAGGCAGACTGGAGAGCAGATATGCAGGATATGATTTGTATTTTATGCCCTTATGGAGCTGAACAACATCATTTAATGTTTGTTTGACGCATTTTCTTTCTGTGTCCTCCAGAATGTTTTGCAGCCCTCATAAAGATGTGTAAAAAAGCGTTTGGACAAATTAGTTTTTTCTTTATTGCATGTGAAAATGAAACAACTGAGCACATTTATTCATGCGGTGGGGGGGAATCCCAGTTAAATCCCCTCAGGGTAAATATACTCTGATGCAATCCAATGGGATTTTTATATTTTTTGCCAAAAATCTTGGTCCCAGCTGACCAAAGCACAAGGTTTCAGTAAAATTCTAAGTGGGATGCTTTTGAGCTCATCTCCTACGAGCTGCTGGGAACCAGTAACTGCCAGTTGCATTCGTATCAATTTCCGATCCAACTCCGTAGTGGCAAACTTTGATCAGCTTTGTGTCTGTAACCATGGTGAAGTCTGAGCCAGTGTATGAGGCTTAAATAACACGGTAACTACAGCCTGAATGAAGGCTAATTTCTAACACTCAAGTGCCTCGCAGCAATAGCTTCGTTTTTAATATAACTGAGCTGATTCTGCTAACCTATGTCGAGATTTTGAACTGTCGAGTGTTTAAGAAACAGCAGCTGTTTGAAAGGCGTTTTAATATCAATGACTGAATGTATTAACTACTGTACAGGTCCAGATTTACTATGTGAATTTTGTAAGACTAACTGCCTTGCAGAGTATTTTTGTCTGAGGTTTTATTGTTCTTATACAAGATTCCCAGTTCATTCCAACACTTTTTGGGCTGATATTTAAGGACAGCTTCATTTTAAAATGAGCTTTAGAAATGACATTTAGTGTCTGCTTCTCTACAGAGAGAACAGAAAGACAATCAGAAAAATGCCAAAAAAGTTGGAGGTTTTGCTTGTTAATCGGATAAAATTGGACGACAACAGCTTTAAAAGAAATAAAGTAACTTTAATTTCAATAAGAAGGCTGCAGTTGTATTCTGCGGCAGATGATATTGTGGAGTTTACTTTGGTTGCAGCTGTTTTTGTAACTCCTTGATTTGTGCCAATTGAATGTAACATAGCTACTAAATAGCCTCATCGTTTGTCCAGTCTATAGTGATGACGGTGTATATGTGGGAGTATGTTCAAATATCAGATTCTTCAAATAAAACTGGATGTTCAAGGTGCAGTGATTTGTATTCATCTGTTCCCTGTGTGTGTGTGTTTCATATACCGTATTCATGTATAATGCAGCACTCATGATTAGCGCCATACCTGACAAAAAGGCTAAAATCCTGAAGAAAATAACTGATGCCACACATTCTGGAATAATAATAATATGGTAGCTGTTCAAGACAGAAAAGACAAAAGAACCTGTTATTCAGTTGATGCAGACGTGAGAGGGTTTTTGTATTTTAGATCCATGTGACTCAGTCAGAGGTACGATTTAAAATTGGATTTGTACAAGCTAGACTAGTTGTTTTGCCATCATGGAGCAGGAGGATAAAGGAAATGAAAACTTACAAAAAGTGGCATCTTGGAGTCATCAAATCTCTATAGCAACTTTCAGATTGATCTGCATGCCAATCATATGTTTTACAGGCATATTAGAGAGGTATTAATATTTTCATATTAGAAAACCCTTTAGTCAATATGTAATTTGATAAACTGTCCTGCAACTTTGTCTGGAATAAGGATTTTGGGTCAGATGACATTAAGATTGAGCTTTTTGGTAATTGAGATTTGTCTGGTCTAAAGTATAAATTATGAATATGTGGGTCCAACTTCATGAAATGTTATAGGAGAAATGCATGAACTGTCCTATTGGCAAAAGGGTTTTATACTGATACATCTAAAGAAAATTTGAATATTGTGAAAAGGTTCAATGCTTTTTATTACTCACTTTATAATATAAAACTCACACAGTGAAACATTTCAAGCCTTTTTTGTCCATGTAATTTCCAAGGTTATGGCTTATAAATATCAACACCTAAAATAATTTGGTGGCTCAGAAAAATAAAATATTACATAAGATCAATTTTATACTGTGTATATATATATATATATATATATATATATATATATATATATATTAGACAGACATGAAAGGATTACACTATGTAACACAATGGTCCTTGAACCTCCTTTTGCTATCTGTGGTACTTGGTTTTGAATTTCACCTTTTTGTTTATTTCTAGCTTAGTTTATTTTTAATTTAGTCAATAGACTTTTTTGGTAATGCAATTTGGAATTGAAGCTAAAGGTGTGCTATGCAAATAAAGTCTCATTTTTAGTATTGTTAATTATTTTCTCTGTGCTGCCCTTGTTCCCTTCCAGGTAACACAGTCTACAGATAGACAGTGTGTAAGGACATATTTTATCCACTGGAGGGCGCTTCGCTCTCATTATTCCGTGGCCTTCTCGGGGCTGCAGCGCCTCATAAAAGCCTGCAGGGGGCGGAAGAGCCTCGTTCTTGTAGAGGAAAAAAAAAGAGACTCTGCTCAGGAGCTTCGCTTTATTTGACCGAGGCCGCATTCACGCTTTGAACTTGACCGTGAAAGCATTCAAACGCTGTGAAGTAAATGAAAATGGATGAATAATTAAATTAAATTATATTAAATCTTTTATTACGATGTCTGAGGTTTGGTTTTTATTTAGATTCTTTTTTTCTCTGCCTCAAGAGTCATTTTGAAATTTGATTTGAGCGTGAATGCTTGTATTATTTCTAAATCAGCAGTTATATTTGCATTGCTCTCCTTACGGACAGCCTCCTTGTGTGCATTTTTCTTGATGTGGGAAACAAAAGGAACAATAAGAAAGCAGCCAAAGGGAAGACAGAAGGCTAATTAGAGACTGAAGGAGAGAGAGAAGGATGGGGGCTGTTGAAGGATGTGGTTGCTATAGATACTTGGCATGATGCCGGATGGAGGCAAAGCCAATTTGCATTCATTCAGATGATGGTTGCACCCACAATAAAAACGTCACTGGACACATGGCTTTCATTTCCATTTCGTATCCTTTAAGTTAAATGTTAAAACTGTTCTGTTTTTTAAATTCTCATTCAGAAAATATTAAAAACCAATTTAGTGCATGTAGCTGACCTACCTACACCTAAGGAAATTTACTAATACCTACAAATAAATGTATTAATATTTGCACTGTTCAAATCTTTCAGCTCACATAGTAATTATTTTGTTGCTGGTGCCTTTAAAAATATATATTGTTAGATTTTTTTTTTACACTTACAGCAGTGAAAGCAATTGTTATTTTTATCTTTTGTTCAAATCACAAGCAAATTCAATAAGAAAAAAATATAAATATATCTATACACATATTTCACACTGCAAAGGCCAGTGCAGAGCTTTGCAGGCCTAAATGATTCCCCAAATTTGACAGCCAGAAAAACAAAAACCAAAAAAAAAAAAAAAACCAGCAAAAAAGAACATTGTAGATGACTTTTTCTTTTTTAAAAATGGGAACTATTTTATTTCATTCTAGCCAATCATATTCAATATTTTTGACTTGGGTTTAAACCAGAGATTTGACTTTTAATGATCTCAGCAGCAGCTTAGCTTGACTTCATCAGGCCTCTAAAATAATGGCACAATGCTATTCCTTTTTTTTTGTTTTAATATATTGTATAAATTATTTTTCCTTTCACTGATTAATAGTTTAGGCTTTTAAATGATGTTAAAATTAATCACTTGAACAAAATAAACAATAATAGGAGCAGTGAATAAATTTGACAGTTATATGTTTGGCATAAGAACTAAAATAGAAGGCAAGCAAATACCAAATACCAAAATTAGAGACAAAAGATGTTGTATAAATATATATTTACTATACATTACATTTTACATTCGCCAACCAGGGCCATTTACGAACACAGGAATACATTTGTAGAACAATTCAAATGAAACACATCATCTTAAACAAGAGTTTAAACAAAGACATAATTTTTTATATAATTGTATTTCTGTTCATTAGATTGCTAAATTAAATGAGATAACAGTATTTTTACTTCTCAACACAACAAATATAAAATCTCAAACAGTAGAAGCTGACAGTGCAGGGAAACCTGAAGGTGCAAAAAATAATGCAATCTAAAACCGTAACATAAAGTCAGCTGAACTTATTTTTTTTATGTATTAGTTATTAACCAAGACATCAATGTGTTAGCATTAACACACTGTTCAAAGCAGAACTGAAGAGAAAACATTTTTATGTACGAAATAGTTAAGCTGTTACTGCCAAGTTAAATGGTAAGCTTAAAATTAAAGAAAGACTGTTAAGAAAATGTAAAACAATGCTTAGTTGGTCATATCTGTGAGTCAAATGTTCCAGCATCTCTTCAATCTGCAATACAAGAAGAGAGACAAAATTAACATGATAATTTGGTAACAAAGTAAAGAGACAAAAACTTTTAAAATATTCACAGGATCAGAGAGATTCCCTAAAATATAAATGAGGACCTTTTTTTTTTATATTGCTGGTGGAGTTACGAAGGACACACCCTCCTCATCACCACCAAATCTGTCTGTATCTCAGTCTGCACTCAGTCACCTCTGACCCCAAAAGTCTGGAACATCACGAGAACGCACACACACTCACAAGGAGACCCCACCATTTCCCTACCACACCCTGCCAGCAGGGAAACCAGACACACTCACCGTTCTGCTGTCTGGTTTTGCAATGTCATGACGAACATGATAAGAACCTGACTAGTGGAGGAACAGCAGCTAATCCTGATTTGTTCAGACTTTCATCATCTAATCTATGAAGGAGGAAGAGTGTGCATTTGAGTGATTCAGCATCACCCATATGTCTGACAAACCCACTGTTCACTTTTCAATCACACTAAGAGTAAAAACATAGCAGTGGATCCTGGTTATTTTAATTTTTTTTATGAAATGTGAGGCTACTTTTGGGAAGAACACAAAAACAAATTTTAGAAGAAATTAAATATTAACCATGAAAATAATTCTATTTTTAAACAGTCATATTAGTGCGTAAATGCAATGTGCAATAGGAATTAAATAGGTCAATTTTATTTTTGTTACAAAACCTGCATAAACATTTGGTTTTGAATATATTTGGAGAAGTTGACTCAGTGCAGGGTCCGGTACAAAATTAAGAACTGTCATAAGACTTGTTGTTGGAGCAATAATTTAGGGTTTGTATCCAGAATAGCTGGAATGACAGTGTTAATGCTAATGTCAAAATTGCTAACAAGCTGAGCTTCTTAACACATAGGCAGTCATGGCTAGCAAACAATACAGCTGTGGTTTTCAGGGAGAATCTAATATTTATTTTCTCACTATTGCTAAGCTATTTAATATTGTGTCCAGTATTAAATAGCTTAGCAATAGTGCCAATGCTAAATTCACACTTGCTAGCTTGCCAAGTTTCTTAACATTGAGCCAAAGAATGACACATCTTAGAGGTGTTTTTCAGGAAAAAAAAAAAAAACATTTAATGTCTAGTTGCAAAAACAGATTTAAGACGTTTGTGTCTAGATTTAGCTAGTTAAATGTTCAAGAAAAGGACTTGCTTGCTAGCTAGCTGAGCTTTTGACTCTGATCCAGTTGTTGCTAATGGACAGAATATTTTAGCAGGAAATTCAGTTCAGGTTGATTCAATTCAAAAATACTTTATTAATCCGAGAGAAAAATTAAATGTTGAAACATGTAGCATTTTATTCAAACAGTTGTTGTAAATGCTAATGGTTGTTGGCAGGAAGGATTTGGTCTGAATACACTTTGTTGTTGTATGAAAACAATAAATGCTGTGCACTGTGATTTATTACAACAGTTTTATTTATTTTTTACTTTTTCAATAATGTTTAAGTCCTAACTACAGACATTTTTTTTTATTGTGGGGGTCTGTTAAACAGAAGGCCAAACAGATGATTTAATCATGAAAGAAACAGTGGAATGCTTCTTAGTTGTTCATGGCTCTACTGCCAAAGAGAACCCAGCAGGTATTCTTGCTGAGATAGGAAGATTTTTCTGCATTCATAAAACTTGATTGTGGAGCTATCAAACAGGAATAAACTAATTCATTTCAGTAAAATACAAACAAAAAAAAATCTCTATATACATATAAATAATTCCATAAAATATTACAAATAACTAACTAGAATATTCTTAAAATTATTTAGAACTTTAACAGTTTTGCTTAGCATTACATTTTAAAAATACTTGGAATTTATTTGTGTTATAAAAGTATAGAATTTGATGATTTGGCAGAGCTGTTATGACCAAGCTTTGGGTTTAAGTCATCTTAAGCAGAATCTGACAATGAAGTTCTGTATGATTACCGAAATGGTTATTAAACTTTTCACATGTCTAACAAAAATTATTATCCTGCCTCTTGTTATATTAAAAGGTAAAAAAAAAAAAAAAGAAGGCAAAAAGGCAGCGTTTGCTGAGGTCATGCTAAAGTGTGAGATGAAACTGTAGGACTAATTCGAGTTTCTTTAAATCCAGCATCATCGAACACACACACACACACACACACCCACACACACCCCTTCTGAAATTGTGTCTGTCCAACAAAGACGTTCCAGAAGCTCCCTCATTATAAATACATGTCATTGGATCACAGCTAGTCTGAATCCCTGAGTCTGCTGCGCTCTAAGTGGCCGTGACTGAGCCCTGAATGGGTGGCCGAGCCACGGCTCTGCCAATAAAGCCAACCATGTTGGGGTGTGTGCGTGCGAGTGTGTGTGTGTAGCTTCGGCCTGTGAGAAGAAATGCCTCGTAGCAGGACAAGGTCAGAGGTTTGGATGACTAAAATGTACAAGCATGTGTGCAGTACGTGCCATATATATATATATAAACATAAAAAAATGAATAAATAATTTTGGTGCAGAAATGGCTGGATTCAGCTGAATTGCGTTAACTGCTGCATGTGCGATGGTGGTTTTACTTCAAATCTGGGGCAATAAGTTTCCTGCTGCCTCAACAACAAAGCTGCATAAATCAAGTCCTAGCTCCCTTAGAGGGTGTGTGTGTGTGTGTGTGTGTGTGTGCATATGCATCATGTGTGAGTGTTAAGGAGCTCCTCCTATCTTGTTATGCAGGGGACATGTGAAAGTGTCTCTATCCCTGTGGAACCACAAACCAGGCCACAGCGTTGTTGTACCCTCATTCCTCCAACATCTACCACCACGACTTCTATTTCTGACTCATGGCTTGGATCTCTTTCTGGGTTTTACAAACTTTTCCTCACTTTCACTACACTTTGAATAAAGTCCAAAGAAGATCAACAAATTATTAGCCTGTTGGATCGACAAGCTGTAGGTATGCACAAGGAAATTGCTCAGTGTTGGTATATCACGGACAGCAGCCAGTGCTCAATTATAAGGTGGAAGAATGTGGCAATGTGAATGGAAATCCTCCACTGGTTTGAAAATCTAAGGCAAATTCATATGCACGGCACACTTACCAGATTTTATTTGAATTATAATAATAAAAAATCATGCATTTTTTTTGTTCCATTTCATAATTATGCACTACTTTGTGGTGATTTATCATGAAATAAGAACAAAACATATGTATGTTTGTTGCTAAAATGTGAAAACATGCAGATAAAGTCAAGGGAAGAGCAGCACCTTTTCATCAGGAACATCAGGAATCGTATTGTATTAAAGTTGATCTGTTTTTAATCATTTTAAGTTTTCATTCTTGGCCTGAAATGAGACCTGAGCTCTAGAAAATGTTTGACTTTTGGAAATCTTAAGGTGAAATTTACAGAACAGATGAAACACAAAGAGTCCTGGTTTGGTAATGCTAGCCATGCTAGTCACTAACAGAGAATAAAACGTTATTTAAAATATCAGCTTGACGACCACCATCTCTTCTCTTTAAGAGAAATCAGAACTGGCTAAAATGGTGTGTACAAAACTTTAAGATGTTCTCGCTGGAGAATCTCAAGCCAATACTGAATGCCAATAAATAATATATTCATATTTTACATAAAAAGCCAGGGATTTTGCATGTTTCATATTTAGGAACTTCCTCATAATGTATAAATGCAAATTGAAGCATAATAAATCACTTTTTATGGTGTACAAACAACAAGATAAAACAACAAAAGTCCATATTTATTTATCCGTTATCAAATTTCCCCAACATATGTACACCATTGAATGGTGTTAACTGCAAATGCGTGCCAATATTTTACATTTTTATTTGTAAAACAATTTGAAAAATATGTATGTATGTAGGTTTGTGGTGATGACATGTAGAAATCTTCAAGGTCTATGAATAATATGCATTAGGCTTTAGATGCCTTGCCTTAAAAGCGCACTGTAGATCACACGATGGAATGACCACAAAACGGTTTTGTTTATCAGTCACATCAAACCATTTCTGTCAATGAGAAACTAAAATGTCTGTGTGAGAACTAAGAGGAGATTTTTGATTTGTGTTGCTTTATTTTGTTTATTTGCCAATAGTTTCTGTCCAGCACCACTGTTATGGAAATGTCAAATTCCTTGTGAGGCTTTATAGATGCAAAAACACATTTATTGGCATTGGAAGAAATAATTATGGGATGTTTAGAGTTTCAAGGAAAGTTGAAATAAGTCCACAAATAAAATAAAGCAAAGGCTTTCAGATGATGAATCAAGTCACCAGAGGATGAACTAAGAATGGAGATTATTGAACAAAGAACAGAGCAGGGTGTGTGTGAAACAAAAAACAGGAAAATTATTTAGCATATGAGAGACAGACAGGTCTAGGTAACATTTTAGCGGTGCAGTGACCCAACATGCAGACAAAGCAGCAGCAGAACACAGACATTTCCGCCCTCTCTTTCCCTACACGAGGCCGAGGCTGTGCCAGAGTCAGCAGGTCTGTGGGCCTGTTGAGGGGACCGTGAGGGAACTGTCCCAGTCTGTGGAGCTAATGAAGCCTGAAGCCACCAGCATGAAGGAGTGGAGTGAGCCAGCGCTGCTCCTTCGACCTCGATCTCCCCTTACAAAGCTCCTAAAGAGATCAGGTACTCCTCACTGAAGAGACACAGTGAAATTCACATTCAAAAATGTGAATGTGTCTGAAGATGTAAAGAGGCTGCAAAGATGGGAGACTCGAATGGAAGTTCACCTTCCTTCAACTTGCAACAATAGCTACAATGGAACGGTTAAATCAAAGCATACCACTGTTTCAGAATGGCCCAGTCAAAGGCCAGATTTAAATGTAGATTGAAATACTCGGAAAGATTTGAAAGTTGATGTAACGTTCATATGATCTTACAGAACTGAGTTTGAACTTTGTTGCAAAAAAGAACAGAAATGTAATTCCAGAGCAGTACAACACTGAGGGAGCCAAACGACAAGAAGATTGTTCTCCAAATCCTTTTTTAGTGAGACCAAATACAAAAGCAAAACGTTGTTTTCAGATTTTTCCATTCTAAAATATTTTTAAAACCACTCATCATTTTCCATCCACTTCACAATTGAGCGCTATGTCTTGTTGGCCCATCTGATAAAATCGCAATGAAATATACTGATGTTTTAAGCTATAATGTGACAAAATGAGAAACATTCAAGTGCTCTGAACACTTACACTTTAATCGTTTTTAGCTAGACCAGCATTTATATTTGTTTTTCATTCATATATTCAATTAAAGATATTGCTCCTGTAACAATAAAAAGCTGATGATACAAAAAATATTTTAAATCTTCAATTAAACCAAAACATGATGTCAAGGTGTTATTACATAAAAAAGAACTAAAAATCTGGACATTTTCTATCACATATCATATTATTTTGCTTGTGAAGCTACAGAAGTGATTTGTAAAGTTAATGTTTTCTTCTTGTAAAGAATATTGTAACGTATGACCATTCTTTCTCTTCTCAACAAAAGATGGAGAAGTGCAAGTTTATAAACCTGTGCACTCTTGGCGATCTCCTCGATCATGGAAATGCAGAGCCTTGCTGAAAATGTTGCCGTCAATCAGTGAGAAACAAAGACAGGCGTCTCGCTGCAGAGACCAACATGTCAGTCAGAGAAAAAAAATGCCACAGAAAGGCAGAGGTGTGAGAAGAAAAGGCTTAGCAGACAACACAATCCCTCCTTTAGCGAGGGTGGTCTAACTACAGCCTGCCCGTCTTTCTGCCTGTCTGCAACAATATGATGAAGGACCCGGCCCGATCCTCTCCGAACAAACAAAACGGAGCCAATAATGGATAGGAGTGCTTATCAAATAGCCCTGTGATTTCATTTGCATTCGACAAGACCCAGACGATCGCCAAACACGCACACACACACGGATGTGTGCCACTCATGAACCAGACAACCTCTTGACTGGCCTTGACCCTTGAACTCCAGGGTCCTCTTTCACCTGCTGCAGGACTATTCATGCTGGAAGGGCCGTCTAGCCGGAGCCTGGCTGATCTGCATATGTCCTCGCAGGATTCCCACGCTCTGAGCTCAGACCTCAGACCTCAGACCTCACCGTGGCGGTATTCATAAGAAAACATTATGAAGATTTGCATTGTGTCTGTGTCTGTGCTGTCTGACTTTTTGCTTGATGACCCTGGTTGCCATGGCTCAGAGCCATTGAGGCTTTTTTTGCTCCCTTTCAAATGATCTGTAGGTATTCTACAGGACCATGTCTGACAGGCACACAAAATTTAGCTGTATTTGCAACACACAAGCGTATTATAATATAATGCCCGACTTGCATTGTCCCTCCCCCTCCCTCAGTGCCATGCTTCCCTCTCTTTGTTTCCATCCTGCACTTGTTTTGTTGTTTCGTTCTCCAGCACATCAAGGGTAAACTCCTGACTCGCCTTGCCTCTTCCTTCCTCTTCCTCCTTCTTGACGACCTGCCCATTGGCTGAGAGACGCTCGGAGCGCTCGCACTGGCTGCTGTAACCCACGGAAACGATTATGTGGCGAGCGCCAGGCTCCCGTGTAGCAGGGGGTGTTTGAGGATTATTGTGAGAAATGGGTGAGAGCATCTTCTTCTGATAATGTGACTGTCAGATGGGAAAGGGGGCAAAGCAGATAGAGGGGAAGGCGACGGAGGGCGGGTAGGCGCGGCATATGGACATCTTCGTCAGCCTATGCAAATGGGTCAAGACGTGTTCGCATATGCAGACAAATTCACCCCCCACCATTCAGTTCTTCATTAATGGATCCTTCTGAAATCCAGACACCCCCAGCCGCCACCATCCCCTTCCTCAAATAACCTTTCTCTCCATCTACCCCCACCCCGTAGTCTGGACCCTGTAACCCATGTCTCCCTCAAACCAGACACCCTAAAAATCCTCCCCAGCCCCCCTACGTCCTCCCCCACATGTCGTCCTCTCTGCTCTCTGCTCCTCAGCTCCCACGACCAGCAGACAGAGCCCATGATTCGCGTGACCGCCATTTTGCTGCCCATACCAGACCTAACTGTACGACGCAGCAGCTGCCTCGATGGGCAAAATGCAAATAGGAGCGCTGCTTTGTTGCTCAGCTGCCCTGATCAGATGAAGCACCCCCCCCCCCCCCCCAAAAAAAAGCACCAGTTCAGGCGAATGCAAAAACAGCTGCTTGAGGTTACATATCAACTCGTGCAGGATATTATTTTTTACAGTGCTACTCCAAACTCTAAAAACCACACCAAGTGGTTAATTTGACTCATTTACTTCTGGCTGGTGGGTTTTTATGATTCATATGAGACTCTTTTTCTAAAGAACTCCATCACCCTATGGTTTGTTTAGTGCCATGGTAACCAGACATCCATGTGCATGAACACAAGACCATCTCGGTCGGCGTGCATCTGGACTTCATTGGGCCCGCAGCCCTTTGTCTTAATTAGACTCTGCCAGACCTTCTTTTTTTGGTTAATCTGTGCATTATGTATGTCTGTGTGTGAATGCGTGACGGGGCAATATCTGATTAAACAAAGCTCTGGCTTAATCCTTTGTACAGTGTCATTTGCATGCGAGGAAATCGCATGCAAACACGAGCACCATATGGCACCAAACGTCTAGACACTTGATCTCATGTACGCTAAAACTCCCATCAAATGCTTTACGAGGTTCCCAACAGTTGAAGCCCGGAGTGGAAAAACAAACATCCCCTCGCTCCGGCTTGTTTTCCACCAACGCCGCCTTTGCTGGATCCAGCTTTGGCGAAGAACACCACCGCCGCCTTTGGTTAGAGGTTATGCAAATGCAATTAGCCCCAGATTTACATACGACAGTTAACGGATGCACAGATGGCAGACGATAGCGATGCGCTCGCCATCTTTGGCAGAGGAGGAAAGACCGGCGGCCATTTTGTCTGAAGCTGTGCCCATCTGGATGGAAACGAGCCATGCTGCATCACGCTGATGGTGACAGCAGTTTGGGAGCTTTGGATTTTTACAGTGTTGCTTCTGCAGATTGCACTCAAACACTCTAAAGGCCAAGCATGTACAGTACATTCATGCACACACTGAGCTTTCCTATTGTAGAAAATTTACTCCATCTGTTCAAAGCCTTTCTCAAATGATCATGTTTTCATTTTTGAGCAAAAATACTCCAGTAAAGTCAGCTGATTTAGTTCTTACAGTTACTCTGTCTCTCATTCATAAAGCGTCTTGCAAAAGCATTCACACCCTTGTCCACGTTTTGTCACGATACAGCCACAAATCCCAGTGCATTTTAAAAGAGATTTTACACGACAAACCACCACAACATAGTTCATGGAAATAAAACTTTTTTTTTTACAAACAAAATATGAAAATGATTAGGGTGTATTTGTGTTCAGGCTAACTTCTCCCCAATACTTTTGTTTAAAAAGCAGAGCAACCAAATAATCCAGTAGAATGTAATCTGATCTCAGTATAAATCCAGATGTTCTGTGAGGTTTGCTAGAGAATATTAGTGAACAAACAGCATCACGAAGACCAAGGAACACAGCAGACTGGTCAACAATAAAGTTCTGGAGAAGATTAAAACAGAGATAAGGAATAAAACATTAACCTAAATGTTGAAGTGCTCTGTTCAATCCATCAACCGTAGTTGTAAAGAGCATGAAAAACTGCCCAAATATGGCTGTACACCAAAACAGACAGGTCTGGACAAGGAGAGGATTAATCAGAGAAGCAGCTAAGAAGCTCGTTTAACTCAAACATCGATACGCCGCATAAATCTGGAAAAAAGGGGAACAAAGGGAGCAACAGGAAGTCTAGTTTATGGTTTGTTTCAAGCCATTTAAGGAACACAGTAAACTTTTTTTCCTACATGCAAAAATCTAAATGCATCAGAAAACTAACTCACATCACCTTAAAGCATTTCTGAGGTGAAACGTGGTGGAGGCATCATCATGCTGTACATGATGCGAAAGACTTGAGACTAGACATATTTTTACCTTTCAGCAGAAAAATGACCCCACGGAAAGTCAGACATTTTTTGAAAGGGTTTGGAGCAAAGAATATTCATATTCTATTCTATTGAAAATGAAAGCTTAATCTGAACTAAAAGGTGAGACTTGGTTTTACCTTCAGGTTAATCAGAACAATATTTTTGAAAAAGTCCAGGTCTAAATGCAAATGTGAGATTCTGTCCAATCTGACTGAGCTTGAGCTCTTCTGTCTACATGTTCAAAGTTGACGGAGACAAAACCCCAAAATATCTGCAGCCTTAATTCTACATTAACTACTGAGGGTTTCATACATATGTAAGCGACACTAACTTTAAAAATGATGCATCATTTCCATTTTACTTTACAACTATCCATTACTTGGAGCTAATCTGTCAGATAAAATCCTAATAAAAAAGATAGTGTTGGTAATGTGACAAAAATTCAAAAGAATACAAAAGGTGTTCAAACTTTAGCAAAGCAACTGTACACCCCCCCGCCCCCCACACACACACCCACACACACACCCACACACACACACACCCACAGACAATTACACACAGGAACACACAGAGGGTATTTCAGATAATTTCTGATTCTGTTACATAGATACTTGCCATTTTACTGTCTCCACTGAAAGGTTTCTGATCTTCAGTCCTCTTCTCTTTCCAGCCAGTTAATAATATGAACGGTCTCAAATTGAATAATAGGCATGATGGGAAAAAAAAAAAAAGTTCAATCGTCATTTTCCGGTGTGTCTGCTTTTGAAAGACATCTGTCTGGAGCTCATCATTGGAAGTGTGAGCCAAGAGTGGAGGTGGAAAATAAAGATCGCAGTGTCTGTTTGTCAAATGTGAAAACTAGTTGGGGAATAAGCCGTGGATGAGCTGAAGATGGAGAGTGAGTCAAAGGCAGAACTTCCAAGCTGGTTGCCAGAGGCAGAAGGTGGTGGGATGTGTCAATCTCGTGACGGGTGGGTGGGGGGAATATGCCTCAGAGCGGTCTTTTAAAACTCTGGGTATCATTTGGGGAGAAACACCCTTCAGCAGAACCACACACAGCCAGTGGAGATCAGGGCTCAGGTCCAGAGAAGGAGCTGGGGCTGAAGCTGAAAGAGACACGCAGGGGATGTCCTTTGCAGGTCTGCAGGGCCTCCAGGCCACACACTTAAAAACACAGGAAACCCCACTCAAAGCTGTGAAGATTCTGTGTTTCATATCGATTTCTCTAGCACGCTGATAGCTCCAGAGGTGATTTTTGCCTTCAGGGACCTTTTCCATCCTTCCCAGCCCACTCACTAGCTCCCCGGCTGGGCTTCGCTGGGCTCTGCTAGACCCCTGGATGGCGGTACGAGCCATGGGAGACGAGGAAGAAGACGAGAGGCCCCAGGCAATGATGATGAGCTGCACTGGGTCGCCAGGTTCAGTCATCCACCAGCCTTTATCCAGCCTTCCAGCCACCCACCCTTGTTTCCATCTGTAAAAAAATACAAGACAAAGCAGAGTGTTTTTCAAAATCTCACCTTTAGCACTCAGCATCCCTCTGCTCAATGCAAATGCAAATGTAAACACTAACACTTTGATTAAAAATATGTGGGAAGAAAACACCAACTTGCTCTTTTGTAACCCACCCCAAGGCTCTTGCTGCTGCAAACACACACACACACACACACAAAATAAATAAATAAAAAATAAAATAAAAATGCTCATACTGCTGTGTGCAAAGAAAAGCAGCCGTCTCTGCTCCCATGTAAAAGGGCTACATATAAATCTAAATCTTCCAGGTTAAAATAATCACACTATAACCTCTTCATTTGGAAAATAGCGGTAATAATTTAATCTTCACAGAGTTCTTTGTTGAGATTCATCTTGAAGTATTCTGAATGCTGTTATCATGCTAATACGATAAGGTCCTTTGTGTGCTTCTTTGTTCTTTTTTTTTCTGAGGAAAAAAAAATGAATTGCTGGGGCCTCCTTTTTGCAACCGTACACCCACCAGCCCTCAAATTTCCTTCGAACCAGCTACAAAGCATATACATCGCAGTTTGAGTTGCTTGAAAAATAATGAGATACAAAAGGCGGCGGGTTAAACGGTCAGAGGTCAGATATGAGAAGGGTTTTAGTGAATTTCAGCGTGTCATTACGTGCAGCTTTAAAAACTAAAGAAAAAAAAAACCCAACAACAAAAAAATCTAAACATAATAATATAATAGCAAAGCAGCCCGAGTCGCCCCTGGTTCGCCCTGCTGGGGAGGAAGGTGACGTGGGGGCGAGATCGGGTGAGCTTGAGGAAGATTCAGACACAATGTCCCCATTGAGGGGGTTCAGGCATGGGTGTTAACTCGCCATTCCTTCACACACAATGGCCCCCTTCCCTCCACCAGAGGCAGTGCAAGGGACAATGTTGGTTCAGGGCAGCCCTCCACGCGGTGTGAAAGAGAAGAGCGGCATTATTAAGATGGGAGCTGAGAGAGGGCCCAGGGAGGGGGGAGGAGAGAGAAACAGGAGCAAGAGTGATATGTTTGGGTGCAGGAGGGACAGAGGAGAGGCGAACACTGTGATCCGTGGCTTTGGACTTGAGAGACAGAAATAAATCTCACAGACAGCATCACAAATCATGACGTTTGAAAAATCTCTGAAATGCTTTTTAGCAATATTCAGAAATGTTACTGTGATAAAAAAAAATGATCAGGGTGCAAACGCTGTGTAAATTTGAAGGTTGCATAAATTCTTCAGGTTTAAAATGAATTATGCAAGACACATCATGTAATAATTTCCTTAACAGTAATGATGACCTTTGAAGCACGAAGACATCAGATACTTTCTTTTTATATTAACTAGTTTCTTTTGCAATACTTTAATAACATTAATTACCTGAATCTGTCTGAATAATATAGCTGTCCAAGAAATTATCTTCTAGAGATCATAATGTTAATTTGTTTGTGAGTTTTGTTCAATATTTAGCTTTTTTTCCTTTTTATTCTGAGCAAGCAATGTTACATTCTTTTTCATATTTTGTCACAAATACAAATATCTGCTTTCATTCACACATATGAAAATACAACAGATGGACTGAATAATATCTATTGAATGTTAACATTATGCACATCCATGTTGTGCAGTCAGCAGTAATGTTTTGTTATTTTTGTTGTTAGTGTGAAACATTCTTTTAAATGAATGTGGCAACAAAGTTATTACATTGATTAATTGTCATCACTCAGCCGTTCAACGTAATGACATAATGTGCTGCTGTTTCGACATTTCAACATTCAGCAGAGTTAAAGAATACAGACGACACATCATAGTAAGGCCAGGAATTTGGATACAAGACCTGAAGCTGGGATAGTTGACCATTCAGGATGCTGCTGCTCTCTTTGCTTGGCCTTACAAGGTTGAAAGACTAAAAATCAGTAAGTCTCGATAAAGTTGTAGAGTGGATTTGCAAGAAGTAGATACACAGATAGCTAAAAACCACCAAATTTAGGGAGAAACCTACTAATAAAATTACCAACAGCACTTAACTGCAGCTTGCCTTTATTTTTATTGAAGAAAAAAAAATTCATGTTCTTATATCTGTCTGATATTTGAGGTGAAATGACAACTAATGAAAGCTCTAAGCTGCCAAGGTTTGACGATTCAAGGCAAAGCGGTGAGTGTCAGCTTTCTCGTTGACATTTGGTTTGAGTTGGTAAAAAAGAATCCATATTACGAATTCAATACAGAATTTTTACCCAACATAAAAGGACAAAAGTGTATCCACTGACTTTGATTTCAAAGTGTAAGGTGCAGAGATTAGACACTTGCAGTATGATAACCTAGAGTAAAAACACCACAGGTAGTGTCAATAATTTAAATGAAAACAAATTTAACATTATCCAATTGTTCTTAGGTAAAAGAAAGAAAAGCAACAACTATTTACACTGCTGCAAAAATAATATAACATTTTGGTTAAAATGTTAACAACTTATATGTGCTTAAACTAAAACTTAGATTTTTGCCTCTCTTGCTCTCTCAAGCTGAATTTTTTTAATTTAGTCAGGCTATCTGCTAAGGTAGCCATTCTACAGACAAGCCACTAGCAACAGTTAATTGTAAACTAGGTTAGCTTTGTAATGGCGACAAAGACACACTCTTGCTCATGTTTGTTCGTGCCCATGAATAATTAAGAAGCCACATTTGTTTTTGTAGGCTAGCTGAAATGAGTAGAGGCCTTCTTTCAGCCAGTTGACCAGAAGTGTGCAGAATACAGCCCAAGAAAACTCTCGTCATGAAAAAAAGAAAAAAAATGCCGCTTTTGAAAGTATAATTCTTCAGTACGTATTAGACTGAGCTCATGCTTGTTGCTTCTGCTCAGTGCAGATGCATTGTTTTGGGAGTGAAGCTGACAGTTAAGAAGATGTCGGTAAGTGCATTTGCTTTTACTCTGCAGGTAAATCTCCTTAATCATAATGAAGGGGGGAGGTTGTCATTTAAACCAGAAGAAACTCCCAGCCTGGATGTTTGATGCCACGAGGCTGCATACGTGGTTAGGAGGGAGTTGCAAGAGAAGCTCAAAAATGTTTATGGAGATCCCGTGCCTCTCTGGGAGACTAATAGAATCCTGTGGCTGGAGTGAAAGCTCATTGTGCCAGTGTAAAGGATTACACTGGTAAACTGGTAAAACAGGGGCAAAAGAGCCCAAACACTCTCTGCCTGCCTCCTACGGAGAGGCAACAAACCATTGAACAATGAGGGGGAGAGCATGCTGCAAGCTGACTCATTTTATCAAGAGAGAGGAGAAAAACCTCTCTGAGGGGCGGCCAGTTCATATACATGCATGTGCACGGGCAGAGGCACAGAAAAATACCAGCTGCAGATGGAGGGGGAGATAGGGAACAAGGGGACATGTTAACGGCGGCTCCTGTATTGGAGGGTAATATGGGCAAATGATTTCTGTCTTGCCTCTGTGTCTGCATCCTGAGTGACAGTTTACAATCTCTGAGGCAGCAGGCAGGCCCAGCAGGCTGGCTCGGTGGCTCTACAAAATCCCTCATTTCCTAACCTATTTTTCCCTTTTCCTCCACCTTCATCTGGTTTCAGCCCTCTATAATCGCTGCTGTTTTTCTGATGCAACCACACTTTAACTCTCTATTGTAAAAATCACTCTTTCATTTTCATTTTTTTTTTATATCACGTTTTAAGCAGAGATGCAAGCTTTTATTTTGTTAAACAATACAGCAGGCTCTTAGGTATGCTTTCTCCAGGATAACTCGGTAAATATTTGAGTCTATTTCTGACAGGAACTGTAACCGGAGTAAATTTCCCACAGTTATCCCGAACAGTCTGCATGTAAAGCACAATCCACCTCGCGTTTGCCATTTGGATGGAAACCACGCGGAGCATAATGCATCATCTGCATCCTGCAACCTGCCACACCACACTGAAAGACTCCTTTGCTCTCTTCATCTCTGTTCCTTCAAAGGCAGCCGTAAACGCGTTCAAACAGCGGGATACGCACTCCGCTAACAAACCTCATTAAGGGCCCTATACACACTTTCTCAATGCCAACACTAGCTGTCACACATCTTCCTTTCAATGCACACACCGGCGGCCGCACTGACCACAACAAAGCATCTTTACAGAGCTAATTAGAAAGGCTCTCCCTCTCTATTTTGAAGCTCATCTGAATAGGAGGGAACATGATAATGAGGAGAGCAAGATGAGTTAGAGACTGAGGGAGAGTCAGGCAGGAAGACAGAGCGAGTGTGACGATATTCACTGTTCTTCTATTCACAAGGATAGACGGCACATTTTTCTTTTTTCCTCAGACTAGAATTAAAGCAAAGGGCTCCAGGAGGCAGGGGGACCTGAATTAGTGTGACACCGCTCTGCGAATCCCTGATGCAGCGATGGAAGTGAGCCGGAAGGGAAGTGAACGCTGCACCATTTTGTTTGGTGTGCCATGCCTCATCCAGAGAGGGATAGAAGGGATGTATGGGAGGGACCAAGCCAAAAAAAAAAAAAAAAGTAGTTAAATATGTGTGTGAACTCATATTACAAACAAATGAGGCAAATCTGATAAAATTATGAGGCATGTTTTAGGACAAAAGCAAAGCCCTTAAAATGTAAATGTGGAAGTCTTTAAGTGATTTGAGGATTTGGGTTTACTTACATTTTCAGAAAATGAGTAGAAGTTCCACTGTGGTCATGCAAACGTAACTACGAGAGTGAATATGAGGTGAAACCACTGATGAAACATGAAGCCAAGTTTAACTGAGTGAATGGGAGCAGCAAATTCTGCAAAAATAATGGGAGTAATGCTAAAATTATTCAAAATGTTTGGATTTTGAATAGAAACTTTGAGCTAATGCAATACAATTAATCAATCAACACCACTGCGTTATGTGCAAGAAGGTCTGTTTTTCAATTTCTTTCTTATTCTATTTTCAAAAAGAGTATATATTCTTACAGTAATCTGTATGTACTGTTTTTAGGAGAGAAATGTTAAAAATATTCTCAAAAGGGGCAAAAACACAGTGGACGTCCTTTACTGTTTCAGTCTAAATTTTAAGTTCAAGTTGAAGTTATGACCTAACTGTTGTCTCGTGAAGCCCGCTGACCCCTGATGGGAGTGCAACGCATTCGGGAGGGAATAGCAGGCGACCGCACCCCCCTCCTCCGTGTCACCTCCCAGACAGCTTGTTAATTTGCACAACTTTTATGCTGCACCGTCTCTGCTTTCTAAGCGTGTGCATGTGCCTATGTATATGTGTGTATATATTAGCGACGGGACTTGACCCTAGCAAGCCGCGGCAGTGTTTCGCGTCTTGCTGGGCGTGGGAAAAAGACGGGACCCCTTTTCACAGCTGCCTGGCTGAGGCCTAGACTGCTTGGGGGCCCCCCTTCATAACCCCCACTTTTCTGTCCATGCACCCCCTTTTTCTCTTGTCCAAGAAACCCCCCTCACCTCCCTCCTCCTCTTTCTGTTCCATTCAGACTCTAGCATGCTGTTTCAAAAGCAGGACCCCCTTCCCAGCCCTTCATAAATACATC
Organism: Xiphophorus maculatus; assembly: GCF_002775205.1. Taxonomy (NCBI): domain Eukaryota; kingdom Metazoa; phylum Chordata; class Actinopteri; order Cyprinodontiformes; family Poeciliidae; genus Xiphophorus; species Xiphophorus maculatus. The sequence goes on from NC_036448.1 coordinate 12,304,521, forward strand.
TCATTATTCAAGCCCTAGTTTGCATAGCGATTCCAAAGAGATCTCCACTCGGCTCGTGAGGCCTGAAGACCCTCAGCCTTTTCGGACCGCACAAGTGTAAGTTTCGATTTACTAATCTCCCCCTCCCATGTTAATATTGGTTTTAAAAAGCCAAGTGCACACTTTCTAAACTGTCTCACCGACGACACAGCTGTACCTAATGCCTGTTCTGGGACCAACTTTTAAGTTTTCTCACAAATGAAGCAACGAATCTGCAAAGCAAAAGCTGATGAAAGGACAGTTTAGCATGACGGATAGCAAGAGCTTTGCTGGTCTGTATTCCATCTGTCACTTGCTTTTGTACAGTACCCCTCCTTCACACACGCACACACACACGCACACACACACACACACACACACACACACACACACACACACACACACACACACACACACACACACGCACACAAACTCAAAATCCTTCCCCCTCTACCCCCACGATTGCAACTGGCTGCATTGCATTACTGCAGAGATTTATCTCCTATCAGCCTGTATAATACTGTGGTTATAATTTACATCCACTTTAGAAAACAGCAGGACAGGCTCCTCCTTGCATATGCTAATGTAAAGCTTGGGAAAATCTTGGTGACTTAAAGAGCTCCCCAGCAAATTTGAATAACTGGGGTTTCTATTGAGGCTCCAAGGTTGTGCTACCATGAACATGTGACCTAGACTTGACAATATGCGGTTAACGTCTAATTCCTAATTGCTCGGCTCGTCATGGGAAAATCATGAGATTTACCATTTTAAGATTTAACAAAAAATATTTTCATTTCATTCATGCATCTTTGAAATCTGAAAGGGCAAAAACATCGAACACAGTGTGTAATTTTGGACTCAAAATATTTGCACACTTTGCTAAAATACGAATGTGCTCTTGCAAATTGTGCCCATGCTAATCACACGACTTTAGATAAGGGGAGGTGGCTTGTCGAGGCATTAGGGTAGAAATGGACAGAGCCACCCAAACACTCTTTCCACATGAGCAGGTCCAAACCCTAGGCGAGCCTCCATGCTCCTAACGGGATAAAGAACTGCAGCAAAGATTACACGGCCACCTCTCCTGCACCTACGGCACACTCTACCTGACAAATGGGATCACGGTGGTTAAAGGGATAAAACAGCTGAATGCAAGAGAAGGAAACAGAAAGCTGCGTGTGTCTGAGAGTGAGGAAGGTGAGGGGCGTGATGCACGAAATGGAAAAAAAAAATGCAAATACTTCAAAGAAGACAGTAATGGTGGGATTCAACATGGAGGCCCTGGTTCATTCGTTCAGATCAGGACGTTTACACTGCAGCATGCAGCCTAACGCCGTTACACACTGTGCGTTTCCTGTAGTGTATACAAATGTTATTCATTTGACATTTAGCTCTTATGCTAAAAAGAGCAGATGTCTTACATGATCCTTTTTATTTGATTAGAACTTGTTTTGTTGGGATTATGATATAGTAAATGTACAGAACAGGATTTTCTTTGCAAATGGTGAGTTTTGGTTTTCTATGAGGTTTAAGTGATTTAGATTTCTTTGTCCTAAAGTTTTTAAGATGTAAAAGAGAAAATTGTGTGCCATGTTTTCTTTGACTAATAGTTTTGAATCCAACAGAAAATCGAGAAATAACAAAATTTCCATTTTGCATCAAAACATTCTTCCCAAACATTTATCTGAAAAACAATGGGAATTTTGATGCATGAAATATATAGGAAATCATAATTTTAGCTGTGTTTGAACTGTTGATCACCAGTCAGTTCTGATTAAGGACAAATTGCCTGATTCATCACCAACTGATTGGTAAATCTTTATAACAAAGTTGTTCCTCTTGTTCGCAGGTTATTTTACACTTGTATAATGTTGGTCACTTTGTTACTAAATATATGAAACTGATACAGTGGAGGATTTTTGATGCCACCTTTAGTAACTTTTCATGACTTATGGTTAAATGACGTCCTAGGTGAGTCAGCCTTCCTTTTTATGTTTTCAAAAGTAGAATAAATTACTGAATTACTTTTAAATTATTTCTGTGAAAAGCAGAAATTCCCCACATTTTATTAATGCAGGTTTTCATATATTGTACAGGAGAATGTGGTGCAGATTCAGATCCAAAGAGGCACCAGTAGCATTGAATTTAAAGATACTAACTAACTAACTTCAGCATGACTCACTACATACTGTTTACCTGCTAATGTTTTTTTGTTTTGTTTTGTTTACAGTGCACGATGCACAAAACAAGATTCACTCATTCTCCATTTACTGGACATTTCATAATATAATACTTGTTCAGAGACAGACTAATTTTTTGACTTTAGTTATTAGCCATGCAGTCCTAAGCAATGAGACATATTGCCCAACGAAAAACCGCCACTGGTGACAACCAACGATTAAGTCATTTTTTATATGTTACTGATTGTCAGCTCTTTGAGAAATATTGTTCTGAGAGTCCAATAAATATTAACCACAAGGAGGAGGAGGTTCCTTAGATTTATATTGGTATGATCAGCGGTCATAATCTTTCTTATTTCATAAGAATCAACTAAAAATAAGAACCTTCTTAAGAATGTAGGATACAATAAACTAAATGTGAGATTTGAGAGTTTTCATGACTATTTGTTTACCTCCATAATTAATGAAAAATGCTTCCAAAGAAAAAACACTGATATTTAAAGGTTTAAGTAGGAAATGGTTTAATTGTGGGAACAAAATGGGAATGTGAGGGTATTTGTGGTGTGAATTCACAAAAAGGCGAATTGAACCAGAGACTTTTTCAATTCATGCTTTCTTCATTTGTCTTTTTCACATTCATACAACTTAAACACCATAAAATGGATAACAATCAGTCACCTGCAAAGCTCTGCAGCAAGCTAACAACTCTAAACAAAATTGTCTTCAAGCTTCCAACATCTCCTGCTTTGTTTTTATTTGCAGCGGACGTACAACCTCCTGCACATCTCCACTCGATATCATGAGTTCTGCCATTTTGAATATTTACCTGCAGGCTGACAGTCGCTCCTCATCCTGTTTACTGGCAGATTTTCTTCAACGCCGGCTAATGCATCCTTCTGGAGCAGCACTGACAACATTTTCCTACAAATACAAAATAAAACACTCATTATTGAAGCACCGTATATGAGAAAGAGTATTCTTGATTATTTTCACAAAGTAATTCATGTATTTGTGTTGACCTTGCCACAATGGCAGTCTGTTGAGTGTGTTTTATATTTTTCTGGTTTCTCTTAATTGTCTACTTCACTAAATAGGATATTATGCATAAAATAAATCTTGCTTAATTGATATAGAAATGTAATAAAAAAATTGGAAGTTACAAAATCCAGAAAGATAGTGGACTAAATAATATTTTTCTAGGTAGTATAATGAAATGTGTGACAGT